>NW_026606231.1:0-1483912 GCF_029834395.1 Sorex fumeus
AACGCAATGATGGTTTTCAGCGGTCTATTCACACTCGAACCCGTGCTGTTCACGGTCTAGCGACTCAACACTGGTGAGTTCTTCTTTTTCCAGTTCAGACAATACAAACCTCAGAAACCATTGCAATCTACACTACAGAATGTTTCATTCATTCACGCGAATCTTGAATTCATCTTGTTCTCCACTCCCAGCAGGTTTTCGTTTCACCACTGGTGAATGTCCAAGCAACCCAAGGCTGGTTTCAGCTGCGTGTTAACACTCGCAGCCGTGCTGTTCAATTGGCTATCCAGTGAACGCTGGTTAGCTCTTGATTTTCCTTCCACACACCGAGCCTTCAGAAATCATTCTTATCTCCACTTCAGAATGTTCCATTCGTTCCCTGCGAATCTGGAATTCCTCTGACTCTCCACACCAGGCAGATTTTCCTAACAACACTGGTGAATGACCAGGTAATCCAATGCTGGTTTTCAGCGGCTGTTCACACTCACAGCCTTGCTGTTCAATTGGCAATCCAGTCAAACCTAGTCAGCTCTTCATTTTCCTGTCCACACAACCCAGCGTTCAGAAATCATTGGAATCTCTACTACAGAAATTTCCATTCATTCACTGTGAATCTGGAAATAATCTGAATCTGCATTCCAGGAAGGCTTTCGTTACACCACTGATGAATGTCCAAGTAATGCAATGCTGCTTCTTAGTGGTCTGTTCACACTCGAAACCGTGCTGTTCATTGGCTATCCACTCAATATCGGTCAGCTCTTCAATATCCTGTCCAGACTATCCAGATTTCTAAATGTTGGCAATCACCACTACAGAATGTTCCATTCAATCACGCGAATCTGGAATTCATCAGAGTCTCCACTCCTGGAAGGTTTTCGTGACACCACTGGTAAATGTCCAAGGAAGACAATGCTGGTTTTAAGCCGCCTGCTAACACACTCAGCCGTGCTGTTCATTTGGCTATCCACCCAACCCTATTCAGCTCTACATTTTCCTGTCCACAAAACCCAGCCTTCAGAAATCATTGGAATCACCACTAGAGAATGTTCCATTCATTCACTGCGAATCTGGAATTCATCTGAACCTCCACTCCTGGCAGGTTTTCGTTACGCCACTGGTGAATGTCCAAGTAAGCCAATGCTGGTTTTCAGTGGCCTGTTCAACTCGCAGAAGTGCTGTTCAATGGGCTATCCACTCTATATTGGTCAGCTCTTCATTTTCCTCTCCACACAAACCAGCCTTCAGAAATCATTGGGATCTCCACTACAGACTGTTCCATTCATTCACTGCGATTCTGCAATTCATCTGACTCTCCACTCCAGGCAGGTTTTCATTACAGCACTGGTGAATGACCAAGTAATCCAATGCTGGTTTTCAGCCGCCTTTTCACACTCGCAGTGTGCTGTTCAATTGTCTATCCACTCAAACCTGGTCAGCCTTTCATTTTCTTTTCCACAATATCAGACTTCAGAAATCATTGGAATCGCCAGTACAGAATGTTCCATTCATTCACTGCCAATCTGGAATTCATCTGAATCTGCACTCCAGGTAGGCTTTCATTACACCACTTATGAATGTCCAAGTAACACAATGCTGGTTTTCAGCGGTCTGTTCACACTCTAAGCCCTGCTTTTTACTGGGTATCCACACAACTGTGGTCAGCTCTTCATTTTCATGTCCAAACAATCCAGACTTGAGAAATCATTGCAATCTCCAGTACAGAATGTTCCATTCATTCACTGCGAATCTGGAATTCAACTGAATCTCCACTACCTGCAGATTTATCTTACACCACTTGTGAATGTCCAAGTAAAACAATGCTGGTTTTCAGAGGCCTGTTCATGTTCGCAGTCGTGCTGTTCAATTGGCTATCCACTCAACCTGTTTTGCTCCTCATTTTCCTGTGCACACAACCCAGCCTTCAGAAATCATTGTAATCTCCACTACAGGATGTTCCATTCATTCACTGGGAATCTGGAATTCATCTGAATCTGCACTCCACGCAGGCTTTCGTTACACCACTGCTGAAAGTCGAAGTAATGCAATACTGGTTTTCAGTGGTCTGTTCACATTCGAAGCCGAGGCTTTTTACAGGCTATCCTCTCAACACTGGTCAGCTCTTCATTTTCGTGTCCCCACAATCCAGATTTCAGAAATCATTGCAATCTCCACTACAGAATGTTCCATTCATTCACTGCGAGTCTGGAGTTTATCTGATTCTCCACTCCCGCCTGGTTAACATTACACCACTTGTGAATGTCCAAGTAAGCCAATGCTGGTTTTCAGAGGCCTGTTCATACTCGCAGCCGTGCTGTTTAATTGACAATTCACTCCACCCTGTTCAGCTCTTCATTGTCCCACCACACTACCAGCCTTCAGAAATCTTTGTTATCTCCACTACAGAATGTTCCATTCATTCACTGCGAATCTGGAATTCATCTGACTCTCAACTCCACGCAGGTTTTCATTACACCACTGTTGAATGTCCAAGTAACCCAATGCTGGTTTTCAGCGGCCTGTTCATATTCGCAGCCCTGCTGTTTACTTGGCTATCGATTCAAGCCTGGTCAGCTCTTCATTTTCCTGTCCACACAACACAGGCTTCAGAAATCATTGGAATCTCCTCTACAGAATGTTCCATTCATTCACTGCGAATGTGGAATTCAACTGACTCTCCACTCCATGCAGGTTTTCCTTACACCACTGATGAATGTCCAAGTAACCCAATGCTGGTTTTCAGCTGCATGTTCACACTCGCAGCCATGCTATACAATTGGCTTTCCACTAAATCCTGATTAGTTCTTGATTTTCCTTCCACACGACCCAGCCTTCAGAAATCATTGGAATCTCCACTAGAGAATGTTCCATTCATTCACTGCGAATCTGGAATTCCTCTGAACCTCCACTCCCGGCAGGTTTTCGTTACACCACTGTTGAATGTCCAAGTAACCCAATGTTTTAAGTGTTTTCTTCACAAGCGCAGTGGTGCTGTTCAATTGGCTATCCACTCAACCCTGGCCAGCTCTACATTTTCCTGTCCACACCACAGAGACTGGAGAAATCATTGTTATCTCCACTACAGAATGTTCCATTCATTCACAGCGAATCTGGAATTCATCTGAATCTCCACTCCCGGCAGGTTTTCGTGACACCACTGGTAAATATCCAAGTAAGCCAATGCTGGTTTTAAGTGGCCTGCTCATACTCTCAGCCGTGCTGTTCAATTTGCTATCCACTCAACCCTCTTCAGCTCCATTTTCCTGTCCACATAACCCAAACTTCAGAAACAATTGGTATCTCCTCCACAGAATGTTCCATTCATTGACTGCAAATCTGAAATTCATCTAATTCTCAACTCCCGTCAGGTTTTCGTTACACCACTTGTGAATGTCCAATTAAGCCAAAGCTGGTTTTCAGTGGCCTGTTCTTACTACGAGACGTGCTGTTCATTTGGCTATCCATTCCACCCTGTTCAGCTCTACATTTTCGTGTCCACAAAACCCAGCCTTCAGAAATCATTGGAATCACCACTAGAGAATGTTCCATGCATTCACTGCGAATCTGGAATTCATCTGAATCTCCACTCCCGGCAGGTTTTCATTGCACCACTGCTGAATGGTCAAGTAACGCAATGATGGTTTTCAGCGGTCTATTCACACTCGAACCCGTGCTGTTCACGGTCTAGCGACTCAACACTGGTGAGTTCTTCTTTTTCCAGTTCAGACAATACAAACCTCAGAAACCATTGCAATCTACACTACAGAATGTTTCATTCATTCACGCGAATCTTGAATTCATCTTGTTCTCCACTCCCAGCAGGTTTTCGTTTCACCACTGGTGAATGTCCAAGCAACCCAAGGCTGGTTTCAGCTGCGTGTTAACACTCGCAGCCGTGCTGTTCAATTGGCTATCCAGTGAACGCTGGTTAGCTCTTGATTTTCCTTCCACACACCGAGCCTTCAGAAATCATTCTTATCTCCACTTCAGAATGTTCCATTCGTTCCCTGCGAATCTGGAATTCCTCTGACTCTCCACACCAGGCAGATTTTCCTAACAACACTGGTGAATGACCAGGTAATCCAATGCTGGTTTTCAGCGGCTGTTCACACTCACAGCCTTGCTGTTCAATTGGCAATCCAGTCAAACCTAGTCAGCTCTTCATTTTCCTGTCCACACAACCCAGCGTTCAGAAATCATTGGAATCTCTACTACAGAAATTTCCATTCATTCACTGTGAATCTGGAAATAATCTGAATCTGCATTCCAGGAAGGCTTTCGCTACACCACTGATGAATGTCCAAGTAATGCAATGCTGCTTCTTAGTGGTCTGTTCACACTCGAAACCGTGCTGTTCACTGGCTATCCACTCAACATTGGTCAGCTCTTCAATATCCTGTCCAGACTATCCAGATTTCTAAATCTTGGCAATCTCCACTACAGAATGTTCCATTCAATCACGCGAATCTGGAATTCATCAGAGTCTCCACTCCCGGCAGGTTTTCGTGACACCACTGGTATATGTCCAAGGAAGCCAATGCTGGTTTTAAGCCGCCTGCTTATACTCTCAGCCGTGCTGTTCAATTTGCTATCCACCCAACCCTATTCAGCTCTACATTTTCCTGTCCTCATAACCCAACCTTCAGAAATAATTGGTATCTCCTCCACAGAATGTTCCGTTCATTCACTGCGAATCTTAAATTCATCTGACTCTCAACTCCCGGCGGGTTATCGTTACACCACTTGTGAATGTCCAAGTAAGCCAATGCTGGTTTTCAGTGGCCTGTTCATACTAAGAGACGTGCTGTTCATTTGGCTATCCACTCCACCCTGTTCAGCTCTACATTTTCGTGTCCACAAAACCCAGCCTTCAGAAATCATTGGAATCACCACTAGAGAATGTTCCATTCATTCACTGCGAATCTGGAATTCATCTGAACCTCCACTCCCGGCAGGTTTTCGTTACGCCACTGGCGAATGTCCAAGTAACTCAATACTGTTTTTCAGAGGCATGTTCAACTCGCAGAAGTGCTGTTCAATGGGCTATCCACTCAATATTGGTCAGCTCTTCATTTTCCTCTCCACACAAACCAGCCTTCAGAAATCATTGGGATCTCCACTACAGACTGTTCCATTCATTCACTGCGATTCTGCAATTCATCTGACTCTCCACTCCAGGCAGGTTTTCATTACAGCACTGGTGAATGACCAAGTAATCCAATGCTGGTTTTCAGCCGCCTTTTCACACTCGCAGTGTGCTGTTCAATTGTCTATCCACTCAAACCTGGTCAGCCTTTCATTTTCTTTTCCACAATATCAGACTTCAGAAATCATTGGAATCGCCAGTAGAGAATGTTCCATTCATTCACTGCGAATCTGGAATTCATCTGAACCTCCACTCCTGGCAGGTTTTCGTTACGCCACTGGTGAATGTCCAAGTAAGCCAATGCTGGTTTTCAGTGGCCTGTTCAACTCGCAGAAGTGCTGTTCAATGGGCTATCCACTCTATATTGGTCAGCTCTTCATTTTCCTCTCCACACAAACCAGCCTTCAGAAATCATTGGGATCTCCACTACAGACTGTTCCATTCATTCACTGCGATTCTGCAATTCATCTGACTCTCCACTCCAGGCAGGTTTTCATTACAGCACTGGTGAATGACCAAGTAATCCAATGCTGGTTTTCAGCCGCCTTTTCACACTCGCAGTGTGCTGTTCAATTGTCTATCCACTCAAACCTGGTCAGCCTTTCATTTTCTTTTCCACAATATCAGACTTCAGAAATCATTGGAATCGCCAGTACAGAATGTTCCATTCATTCACTGCCAATCTGGAATTCATCTGAATCTGCACTCCAGGTAGGCTTTCATTACACCACTTATGAATGTCCAAGTAACACAATGCTGGTTTTCAGCGGTCTGTTCACACTCTAAGCCCTGCTTTTTACTGGGTATCCACACAACTGTGGTCAGCCATTCATTTTCATGTCCAAACAATCCAGACTTGAGAAATCATTGCAATCTCCAGTACAGAATGTTCCATTCATTCACTGCGAATCTGGAATTCAACTGAATCTCCACTACCTGCAGATTTATCTTACACCACTTGTGAATGTCCAAGTAAAACAATGCTGGTTTTCAGAGGCCTGTTCATGTTCGCAGTCGTGCTGTTCAATTGGCTATCCACTCAACCTGTTTTGCTCCTCATTTTCCTGTGCACACAACCCAGCCTTCAGAAATCATTGTAATCTCCACTACAGGATGTTCCATTCATTCACTGGGAATCTGGAATTCATCTGAATCTGCACTCCACGCAGGCTTTCGTTACACCACTGCTGAAAGTCGAAGTAATGCAATACTGGTTTTCAGTGGTCTGTTCACATTCGAAGCCGAGGCTTTTTACAGGCTATCCACTCAACACTGGTCAGCTCTTCATTTTCGTGTCCCCACAATCCAGATTTCAGAAATCATTGCAATCTCCACTACAGAATGTTCCATTCATTCACTGCGAGTCTGGAGTTTATCTGATTCTCCACTCCCGCCTGGTTAACATTACACCACTTGTGAATGTCCAAGTAAGCCAATGCTGGTTTTCAGAGGCCTGTTCATACTCGCAGCCGTGCTGTTTAATTGACAATTCACTCCACCCTGTTCAGCTCTTCATTGTCCCACCACACTACCAGCCTTCAGAAATCTTTGTTATCTCCACTACAGAATGTTCCATTCATTCACTGCGAATCTGGAATTCATCTGACTCTCAACTCCACGCAGGTTTTCATTACACCACTGTTGAATGTCCAAGTAACCCAATGCTGGTTTTCAGCGGCCTGTTCATATTCGCAGCCCTGCTGTTTACTTGGCTATCGATTCAAGCCTGGTCAGCTCTTCATTTTCCTGTCCACACAACACAGGCTTCAGAAATCATTGGAATCTCCTCTACAGAATGTTCCATTCATTCACTGCGAATGTGGAATTCAACTGACTCTCCACTCCATGCAGGTTTTCCTTACACCACTGATGAATGTCCAAGTAACCCAATGCTGGTTTTCAGCTGCATGTTCACACTCGCAGCCATGCTATACAATTGGCTTTCCACTAAATCCTGATTAGTTCTTGATTTTCCTTCCACACGACCCAGCCTTCAGAAATCATTGGAATCTCCACTAGAGAATGTTCCATTCATTCACTGCGAATCTGGAATTCCTCTGAACCTCCACTCCCGGCAGGTTTTCGTTACACCACTGTTGAATGTCCAAGTAACCCAATGTTTTAAGTGTTTTCTTCACAAGCGCAGTGGTGCTGTTCAATTGGCTATCCACTCAACCCTGGCCAGCTCTACATTTTCCTGTCCACACCACAGAGACTGGAGAAATCATTGTTATCTCCACTACAGAATGTTCCATTCATTCACAGCGAATCTGGAATTCATCTGAATCTCCACTCCCGGCAGGTTTTCGTGACACCACTGGTAAATATCCAAGTAAGCCAATGCTGGTTTTAAGTGGCCTGCTCATACTCTCAGCCGTGCTGTTCAATTTGCTATCCACTCAACCCTCTTCAGCTCCATTTTCCTGTCCACATAACCCAAACTTCAGAAACAATTGGTATCTCCTCCACAGAATGTTCCATTCATTGACTGCAAATCTGAAATTCATCTAATTCTCAACTCCCGTCAGGTTTTCGTTACACCACTTGTGAATGTCCAATTAAGCCAAAGCTGGTTTTCAGTGGCCTGTTCTTACTACGAGACGTGCTGTTCATTTGGCTATCCATTCCACCCTGTTCAGCTCTACATTTTCGTGTCCACAAAACCCAGCCTTCAGAAATCATTGGAATCACCACTAGAGAATGTTCCATGCATTCACTGCGAATCTGGAATTCATCTGAATCTCCACTCCCGGCAGGTTTTCATTGCACCACTGCTGAATGGTCAAGTAACGCAATGATGGTTTTCAGCGGTCTATTCACACTCGAACCCGTGCTGTTCACGGTCTAGCGACTCAACACTGGTGAGTTCTTCTTTTTCCAGTTCAGACAATACAAACCTCAGAAACCATTGCAATCTACACTACAGAATGTTTCATTCATTCACGCGAATCTTGAATTCATCTTGTTCTCCACTCCCAGCAGGTTTTCGTTTCACCACTGGTGAATGTCCAAGCAACCCAAGGCTGGTTTCAGCTGCGTGTTAACACTCGCAGCCGTGCTGTTCAATTGGCTATCCAGTGAACGCTGGTTAGCTCTTGATTTTCCTTCCACACACCGAGCCTTCAGAAATCATTCTTATCTCCACTTCAGAATGTTCCATTCGTTCCCTGCGAATCTGGAATTCCTCTGACTCTCCACACCAGGCAGATTTTCCTAACAACACTGGTGAATGACCAGGTAATCCAATGCTGGTTTTCAGCGGCTGTTCACACTCACAGCCTTGCTGTTCAATTGGCAATCCAGTCAAACCTAGTCAGCTCTTCATTTTCCTGTCCACACAACCCAGCGTTCAGAAATCATTGGAATCTCTACTACAGAAATTTCCATTCATTCACTGTGAATCTGGAAATAATCTGAATCTGCATTCCAGGAAGGCTTTCGCTACACCACTGATGAATGTCCAAGTAATGCAATGCTGCTTCTTAGTGGTCTGTTCACACTCGAAACCGTGCTGTTCACTGGCTATCCACTCAACATTGGTCAGCTCTTCAATATCCTGTCCAGACTATCCAGATTTCTAAATCTTGGCAATCTCCACTACAGAATGTTCCATTCAATCACGCGAATCTGGAATTCATCAGAGTCTCCACTCCCGGCAGGTTTTCGTGACACCACTGGTATATGTCCAAGGAAGCCAATGCTGGTTTTAAGCCGCCTGCTTATACTCTCAGCCGTGCTGTTCAATTTGCTATCCACCCAACCCTATTCAGCTCTACATTTTCCTGTCCTCATAACCCAACCTTCAGAAATAATTGGTATCTCCTCCACAGAATGTTCCGTTCATTCACTGCGAATCTTAAATTCATCTGACTCTCAACTCCCGGCGGGTTATCGTTACACCACTTGTGAATGTCCAAGTAAGCCAATGCTGGTTTTCAGTGGCCTGTTCATACTAAGAGACGTGCTGTTCATTTGGCTATCCACTCCACCCTGTTCAGCTCTACATTTTCGTGTCCACAAAACCCAGCCTTCAGAAATCATTGGAATCACCACTAGAGAATGTTCCATTCATTCACTGCGAATCTGGAATTCATCTGAACCTCCACTCCCGGCAGGTTTTCGTTACGCCACTGGCGAATGTCCAAGTAACTCAATACTGTTTTTCAGAGGCATGTTCAACTCGCAGAAGTGCTGTTCAATGGGCTATCCACTCAATATTGGTCAGCTCTTCATTTTCCTCTCCACACAAACCAGCCTTCAGAAATCATTGGGATCTCCACTACAGACTGTTCCATTCATTCACTGCGATTCTGCAATTCATCTGACTCTCCACTCCAGGCAGGTTTTCATTACAGCACTGGTGAATGACCAAGTAATCCAATGCTGGTTTTCAGCCGCCTTTTCACACTCGCAGTGTGCTGTTCAATTGTCTATCCACTCAAACCTGGTCAGCCTTTCATTTTCTTTTCCACAATATCAGACTTCAGAAATCATTGGAATCGCCAGTAGAGAATGTTCCATTCATTCACTGCCAATCTGGAATTCATCTGAATCTGCACTCCAGGTAGGCTTTCATTACACCACTTATGAATGTCCAAGTAACACAATGCTGGTTTTCAGCGGTCTGTTCACACTCTAAGCCCTGCTTTTTACTGGGTATCCACACAACTGTGGTCAGCTCTTCATTTTCATGTCCAAACAATCCAGACTTGAGAAATCATTGCAATCTCCAGTACAGAATGTTCCATTCATTCACTGCGAATCTGGAATTCAACTGAATCTCCACTACCTGCAGATTTATCTTACACCACTTGTGAATGTCCAAGTAAAACAATGCTGGTTTTCAGAGGCCTGTTCATGTTCGCAGTCGTGCTGTTCAATTGGCTATCCACTCAACCTGTTTTGCTCCTCATTTTCCTGTGCACACAACCCAGCCTTCAGAAATCATTGTAATCTCCACTACAGGATGTTCCATTCATTCACTGGGAATCTGGAATTCATCTGAATCTGCACTCCACGCAGGCTTTCGTTACACCACTGCTGAAAGTCGAAGTAATGCAATACTGGTTTTCAGTGGTCTGTTCACAT
Source organism: Sorex fumeus (assembly GCF_029834395.1). Classification (NCBI taxonomy): domain Eukaryota; kingdom Metazoa; phylum Chordata; class Mammalia; order Eulipotyphla; family Soricidae; genus Sorex; species Sorex fumeus. Next base: position 10,232 of record NW_026606231.1, read on the forward strand.
TCGAAGCCGAGGCTTTTTACAGGCTATCCACTCAACACTGGTCAGCTCTTCATTTTCGTGTCCCCACAATCCAGATTTCAGAAATCATTGCAATCTCCACTACAGAATGTTCCATTCATTCACTGCGAGTCTGGAGTTTATCTGATTCTCCACTCCCGCCTGGTTAACATTACACCACTTGTGAATGTCCAAGTAAGCCAATGCTGGTTTTCAGAGGCCTGTTCATACTCGCAGCCGTGCTGTTTAATTGACAATTCACTCCACCCTGTTCAGCTCTTCATTGTCCCACCACACTACCAGCCTTCAGAAATCTTTGTTATCTCCACTACAGAATGTTCCATTCATTCACTGCGAATCTGGAATTCATCTGACTCTCAACTCCACGCAGGTTTTCATTACACCACTGTTGAATGTCCAAGTAACCCAATGCTGGTTTTCAGCGGCCTGTTCATATTCGCAGCCCTGCTGTTTACTTGGCTATCGATTCAAGCCTGGTCAGCTCTTCATTTTCCTGTCCACACAACACAGGCTTCAGAAATCATTGGAATCTCCTCTACAGAATGTTCCATTCATTCACTGCGAATGTGGAATTCAACTGACTCTCCACTCCATGCAGGTTTTCCTTACACCACTGATGAATGTCCAAGTAACCCAATGCTGGTTTTCAGCTGCATGTTCACACTCGCAGCCATGCTATACAATTGGCTTTCCACTAAATCCTGATTAGTTCTTGATTTTCCTTCCACACGACCCAGCCTTCAGAAATCATTGGAATCTCCACTAGAGAATGTTCCATTCATTCACTGCGAATCTGGAATTCCTCTGAACCTCCACTCCCGGCAGGTTTTCGTTACACCACTGTTGAATGTCCAAGTAACCCAATGTTTTAAGTGTTTTCTTCACAAGCGCAGTGGTGCTGTTCAATTGGCTATCCACTCAACCCTGGCCAGCTCTACATTTTCCTGTCCACACCACAGAGACTGGAGAAATCATTGTTATCTCCACTACAGAATGTTCCATTCATTCACAGCGAATCTGGAATTCATCTGAATCTCCACTCCCGGCAGGTTTTCGTGACACCACTGGTAAATATCCAAGTAAGCCAATGCTGGTTTTAAGTGGCCTGCTCATACTCTCAGCCGTGCTGTTCAATTTGCTATCCACTCAACCCTCTTCAGCTCCATTTTCCTGTCCACATAACCCAAACTTCAGAAACAATTGGTATCTCCTCCACAGAATGTTCCATTCATTGAATGCAAACCTGAAATTCATCTAATTCTCAACTCCCGTCAGGTTTTCGTTACACCACTTGTGAATGTCCAATTAAGCCAAAGCTGGTTTTCAGTGGCCTGTTCTTACTACGAGACGTGCTGTTCATTTGGCTATCCATTCCACCCTGTTCAGCTCTACATTTTCGTGTCCACAAAACCCAGCCTTCAGAAATCATTGGAATCACCACTAGAGAATGTTCCATGCATTCACTGCGAATCTGGAATTCATCTGAATCTCCACTCCCGGCAGGTTTTCATTGCACCACTGCTGAATGTTCAAGTAACGCAATGATGGTTTTCAGCGGTCTATTCACACTCGAACCCGTGCTGTTCACGGTCTAGCGACTCAACACTGGTGAGTTCTTCTTTTTCCAGTTCAGACAATACAAACCTCAGAAACCATTGCAATCTACACTACAGAATGTTTCATTCATTCACGCGAATCTTGAATTCATCTTGTTCTCCACTCCCAGCAGGTTTTCGTTTCACCACTGGTGAATGCCCAAGCAACCCAAGGCTGGTTTCAGCTGCGTGTTAACACTCGCAGCCGTGCTGTTCAATTGGCTATCCAGTGAACGCTGGTTAGCTCTTGATTTTCCTTCCACACACCGAGCCTTCAGAAATCATTCTTATCTCCACTTCAGAATGTTCCATTCGTTCCCTGCAAATCTGGAATTCCTCTGACTCTCCACACCAGGCTGATTTTCCTAACAACACTGGTGAATGACCAGGTAATCCAATGCTGGTTTTCAGCGGCTGTTCACACTCACAGCCTTGCTGTTCAATTGGCAATCCAGTCAAACCTAGTCAGCTCTTCATTTTCCTGTCCACACAACCCAGCGTTCAGAAATCATTGGAATCTCTACTACAGAAATTTCCATTCATTCACTGTGAATCTGGAAATAATCTGAATCTGCATTCCAGGAAGGCTTTCGTTACACCACTGATGAATGTCCAAGTAATGCAATGCTGCTTCTTAGTGGTCTGTTCACACTCGAAACCGTGCTGTTCATTGGCTATCCACTCAATATCGGTCAGCTCTTCAATATTCTGTCCAGACTATCCAGATTTCTAAATGTTGGCAATCACCACTACAGAATGTTACATTCAATCACGCGAATCTGGAATTCATCAGAGTCTCCACTCCTGGAAGGTTTTCGTGACACCACTGGTAAATGTCCAAGGAAGACAATGCTGGTTTTAAGCCGCCTGCTAACACACTCAGCCGTGCTGTTCATTTGGCTATCCACCCAACCCTATTCAGCTCTACATTTTCCTGTCCACAAAACCCAGCCTTCAGAAATCATTGGAATCACCACTAGAGAATGTTCCATTCATTCACTACGAATCTGGAATTCATCTGAACCTCCACTCCTGGCAGGTTTTCGTTACGCCACTGGTGAATGTCCAAGTAAGCCAATGCTGGTTTTCAGTGGCCTGTTCAACTCGCAGAAGTGCTGTTCAATGGGCTATCCACTCTATATTGGTCAGCTCTTCATTTTCCTCTCCACACAAACCAGCCTTCAGAAATCATTGGGATCTCCACTACAGACTGTTCCATTCATTCACTGCGATTCTGCAATTCATCTGACTCTCCACTCCAGGCAGGTTTTCATTACAGCACTGGTGAATGACCAAGTAATCCAATGCTGGTTTTCAGCCGCCTTTTCACACTCGCAGTGTGCTGTTCAATTGTCTATCCACTCAAACCTGGTCAGCCTTTCATTTTCTTTTCCACAATATCAGACTTCAGAAATCATTGGAATCGCCAGTACAGAATGTTCCATTCATTCACTGCCAATCTGGAATTCATCTGAATCTGCACTCCAGGTAGGCTTTCATTACACCACTTATGAATGTCCAAGTAACACAATGCTGGTTTTCAGCGGTCTGTTCACACTCTAAGCCCTGCTTTTTACTGGGTATCCACACAACTGTGGTCAGCTCTTCATTTTCATGTCCAAACAATCCAGACTTGAGAAATCATTGCAATCTCCAGTACAGAATGTTCCATTCATTCACTGCGAATCTGGAATTCAACTGAATCTCCACTACCTGCAGATTTATCTTACACCACTTGTGAATGTCCAAGTAAAACAATGCTGGTTTTCAGAGGCCTGTTCATATTCGCAGTCGTGCTGTTCAAATGGCTATCCACTTAACCTGTTTTGCTCCTCATTTTCCTGTGCACACAACCCAGCCTTCAGAAATCATTGTAATCTCCACTACAGGATGTTCCATTCATTCACTGGGAATCTGGAATTCATCTGAATCTGCACTCCACGCAGGCTTTCGTTACACCACTGCTGAAAGTCGAAGTAATACAATACTGGTTTTCAGTGGTCTGTTCACATTCGAAGCCGAGGCTTTTTACAGGCTATCCACTCAACACTGGTCAGCTCTTCATTTTCGTGTCCCCACAATCCAGATTTCAGAAATCATTGCAATCTCCACTACAGAATGTTCCATTCATTCACTACGAGTCTGGAGTTTATCTGATTCTCCACTCCCGCCTGGTTAACATTACACCACTTGTGAATGTCCAAGTAAGCCAATGCTGGTTTTCAGAGGCCTGTTCATACTCGCAGCCGTGCTGTTTAATTGACAATTCACTCCACCCTGTTCAGCTCTTCATTGTCCCACCACACTACCAGCCTTCAGAAATCTTTGTTATCTCCACTACAGAATGTTCCATTCATTCACTGCGAATCTGGAATTCATCTGACTCTCAACTCCACGCAGGTTTTCATTACACCACTGTTGAATGTCCAAGTAACCCAATGCTGGTTTTCAGCGGCCTGTTCATATTCGCAGCCCTGCTGTTTACTTGGCTATCGATTCAAGCCTGGTCAGCTCTTCATTTTCCTGTCCACACAACACAGGCTTCAGAAATCATTGGAATCTCCTCTACAGAATGTTCCATTCATTCACTGCGAATGTGGAATTCAACTGACTCTCCACTCCATGCAGGTTTTCCTTACACCACTGATGAATGTCCAAGTAACCCAATGCTGGTTTTCAGCTGCATGTTCACACTCGCAGCCATGCTATACAATTGGCTTTCCACTAAATCCTGATTAGTTCTTGATTTTCCTTCCACACGACCCAGCCTTCAGAAATCATTGGAATCTCCACTAGAGAATGTTCCATTCATTCACTGCGAATCTGGAATTCCTCTGAACCTCCACTCCCGGCAGGTTTTCGTTACACCACTGTTGAATGTCCAAGTAACCCAATGTTTTAAGTGTTTTCTTCACAAGCGCAGTGGTGCTGTTCAATTGGCTATCCACTCAACCCTGGCCAGCTCTACATTTTCCTGTCCACACCACAGAGACTGGAGAAATCATTGTTATCTCCACTACAGAATGTTCCATTCATTCACAGCGAATCTGGAATTCATCTGAATCTCCACTCCCGGCAGGTTTTCGTGACACCACTGGTAAATATCCAAGTAAGCCAATGCTGGTTTTAAGTGGCCTGCTCATACTCTCAGCCGTGCTGTTCAATTTGCTATCCACTCAACCCTCTTCAGCTCCATTTTCCTGTCCACATAACCCAAACTTCAGAAACAATTGGTATCTCCTCCACAGAATGTTCCATTCATTGACTGCAAACCTGAAATTCATCTAATTCTCAACTCCCGTCAGGTTTTCGTTACACCACTTGTGAATGTCCAATTAAGCCAAAGCTGGTTTTCAGTGGCCTGTTCTTACTACGAGACGTGCTGTTCATTTGGCTATCCATTCCACCCTGTTCAGCTCTACATTTTCGTGTCCACAAAACCCAGCCTTCAGAAATCATTGGAATCACCACTAGAGAATGTTCCATGCATTCACTGCGAATCTGGAATTCATCTGAATCTCCACTCCCGGCAGGTTTTCATTGCACCACTGCTGAATGTTCAAGTAACGCAATGATGGTTTTCAGCGGTCTATTCACACTCGAACCCGTGCTGTTCACGGTCTAGCGACTCAACACTGGTGAGTTCTTCTTTTTCCAGTTCAGACAATACAAACCTCAGAAACCATTGCAATCTACACTACAGAATGTTTCATTCATTCACGCGAATCTTGAATTCATCTTGTTCTCCACTCCCAGCAGGTTTTCGTTTCACCACTGGTGAATGCCCAAGCAACCCAAGGCTGGTTTCAGCTGCGTGTTAACACTCGCAGCCGTGCTGTTCAATTGGCTATCCAGTGAACGCTGGTTAGCTCTTGATTTTCCTTCCACACACCGAGCCTTCAGAAATCATTCTTATCTCCACTTCAGAATGTTCCATTCGTTCCCTGCAAATCTGGAATTCCTCTGACTCTCCACACCAGGCTGATTTTCCTAACAACACTGGTGAATGACCAGGTAATCCAATGCTGGTTTTCAGCGGCTGTTCACACTCACAGCCTTGCTGTTCAATTGGCAATCCAGTCAAACCTAGTCAGCTCTTCATTTTCCTGTCCACACAACCCAGCGTTCAGAAATCATTGGAATCTCTACTACAGAAATTTCCATTCATTCACTGTGAATCTGGAAATAATCTGAATCTGCATTCCAGGAAGGCTTTCGTTACACCACTGATGAATGTCCAAGTAATGCAATGCTGCTTCTTAGTGGTCTGTTCACACTCGAAACCGTGCTGTTCATTGGCTATCCACTCAATATCGGTCAGCTCTTCAATATTCTGTCCAGACTATCCAGATTTCTAAATGTTGGCAATCACCACTACAGAATGTTACATTCAATCACGCGAATCTGGAATTCATCAGAGTCTCCACTCCTGGAAGGTTTTCGTGACACCACTGGTAAATGTCCAAGGAAGACAATGCTGGTTTTAAGCCGCCTGCTAACACACTCAGCCGTGCTGTTCATTTGGCTATCCACCCAACCCTATTCAGCTCTACATTTTCCTGTCCACAAAACCCAGCCTTCAGAAATCATTGGAATCACCACTAGAGAATGTTCCATTCATTCACTACGAATCTGGAATTCATCTGAACCTCCACTCCTGGCAGGTTTTCGTTACGCCACTGGTGAATGTCCAAGTAAGCCAATGCTGGTTTTCAGTGGCCTGTTCAACTCGCAGAAGTGCTGTTCAATGGGCTATCCACTCTATATTGGTCAGCTCTTCATTTTCCTCTCCACACAAACCAGCCTTCAGAAATCATTGGGATCTCCACTACAGACTGTTCCATTCATTCACTGCGATTCTGCAATTCATCTGACTCTCCACTCCAGGCAGGTTTTCATTACAGCACTGGTGAATGACCAAGTAATCCAATGCTGGTTTTCAGCCGCCTTTTCACACTCGCAGTGTGCTGTTCAATTGTCTATCCACTCAAACCTGGTCAGCCTTTCATTTTCTTTTCCACAATATCAGACTTCAGAAATCATTGGAATCGCCAGTACAGAATGTTCCATTCATTCACTGCCAATCTGGAATTCATCTGAATCTGCACTCCAGGTAGGCTTTCATTACACCACTTATGAATGTCCAAGTAACACAATGCTGGTTTTCAGCGGTCTGTTCACACTCTAAGCCCTGCTTTTTACTGGGTATCCACACAACTGTGGTCAGCTCTTCATTTTCATGTCCAAACAATCCAGACTTGAGAAATCATTGCAATCTCCAGTACAGAATGTTCCATTCATTCACTGCGAATCTGGAATTCAACTGAATCTCCACTACCTGCAGATTTATCTTACACCACTTGTGAATGTCCAAGTAAAACAATGCTGGTTTTCAGAGGCCTGTTCATATTCGCAGTCGTGCTGTTCAAATGGCTATCCACTTAACCTGTTTTGCTCCTCATTTTCCTGTGCACACAACCCAGCCTTCAGAAATCATTGTAATCTCCACTACAGGATGTTCCATTCATTCACTGGGAATCTGGAATTCATCTGAATCTGCACTCCACGCAGGCTTTCGTTACACCACTGCTGAAAGTCGAAGTAATACAATACTGGTTTTCAGTGGTCTGTTCACATTCGAAGCCGAGGCTTTTTACAGGCTATCCACTCAACACTGGTCAGCTCTTCATTTTCGTGTCCCCACAATCCAGATTTCAGAAATCATTGCAATCTCCACTACAGAATGTTCCATTCATTCACTACGAGTCTGGAGTTTATCTGATTCTCCACTCCCGCCTGGTTAACATTACACCACTTGTGAATGTCCAAGTAAGCCAATGCTGGTTTTCAGAGGCCTGTTCATACTCGCAGCCGTGCTGTTTAATTGACAATTCACTCCACCCTGTTCAGCTCTTCATTGTCCCACCACACTACCAGCCTTCAGAAATCTTTGTTATCTCCACTACAGAATGTTCCATTCATTCACTGCGAATCTGGAATTCATCTGACTCTCAACTCCACGCAGGTTTTCATTACACCACTGTTGAATGTCCAAGTAACCCAATGCTGGTTTTCAGCGGCCTGTTCATATTCGCAGCCCTGCTGTTTACTTGGCTATCGATTCAAGCCTGGTCAGCTCTTCATTTTCCTGTCCACACAACACAGGCTTCAGAAATCATTGGAATCTCCTCTACAGAATGTTCCATTCATTCACTGCGAATGTGGAATTCAACTGACTCTCCACTCCATGCAGGTTTTCCTTACACCACTGATGAATGTCCAAGTAACCCAATGCTGGTTTTCAGCTGCATGTTCACACTCGCAGCCATGCTATACAATTGGCTTTCCACTAAATCCTGATTAGTTCTTGATTTTCCTTCCACACGACCCAGCCTTCAGAAATCATTGGAATCTCCACTAGAGAATGTTCCATTCATTCACTGCGAATCTGGAATTCCTCTGAACCTCCACTCCCGGCAGGTTTTCGTTACACCACTGTTGAATGTCCAAGTAACCCAATGTTTTAAGTGTTTTCTTCACAAGCGCAGTGGTGCTGTTCAATTGGCTATCCACTCAACCCTGGCCAGCTCTACATTTTCCTGTCCACACCACAGAGACTGGAGAAATCATTGTTATCTCCACTACAGAATGTTCCATTCATTCACAGCGAATCTGGAATTCATCTGAATCTCCACTCCCGGCAGGTTTTCGTGACACCACTGGTAAATATCCAAGTAAGCCAATGCTGGTTTTAAGTGGCCTGCTCATACTCTCAGCCGTGCTGTTCAATTTGCTATCCACTCAACCCTCTTCAGCTCCATTTTCCTGTCCACATAACCCAAACTTCAGAAACAATTGGTATCTCCTCCACAGAATGTTCCATTCATTGACTGCAAATCTGAAATTCATCTAATTCTCAACTCCCGTCAGGTTTTCGTTACACCACTTGTGAATGTCCAATTAAGCCAAAGCTGGTTTTCAGTGGCCTGTTCTTACTACGAGACGTGCTGTTCATTTGGCTATCCATTCCACCCTGTTCAGCTCTACATTTTCGTGTCCACAAAACCCAGCCTTCAGAAATCATTGGAATCACCACTAGAGAATGTTCCATGCATTCACTGCGAATCTGGAATTCATCTGAATCTCCACTCCCGGCAGGTTTTCATTGCACCACTGCTGAATGTTCAAGTAACGCAATGATGGTTTTCAGCGGTCTATTCACACTCGAACCCGTGCTGTTCACGGTCTAGCGACTCAACACTGGTGAGTTCTTCTTTTTCCAGTTCAGACAATACAAACCTCAGAAACCATTGCAATCTACACTACAGAATGTTTCATTCATTCACGCGAATCTTGAATTCATCTTGTTCTCCACTCCCAGCAGGTTTTCGTTTCACCACTGGTGAATGTCCAAGCAACCCAAGGCTGGTTTCAGCTGCGTGTTAACACTCGCAGCCGTGCTGTTCAATTGGCTATCCAGTGAACGCTGGTTAGCTCTTGATTTTCCTTCCACACACCGAGCCTTCAGAAATCATTCTTATCTCCACTTCAGAATGTTCCATTCGTTCCCTGCGAATCTGGAATTCCTCTGACTCTCCACACCAGGCAGATTTTCCTAACAACACTGGTGAATGACCAGGTAATCCAATGCTGGTTTTCAGCGGCTGTTCACACTCACAGCCTTGCTGTTCAATTGGCAATCCAGTCAAACCTAGTCAGCTCTTCATTTTCCTGTCCACACAACCCAGCGTTCAGAAATCATTGGAATCTCTACTACAGAAATTTCCATTCATTCACTGTGAATCTGGAAATAATCTGAATCTGCATTCCAGGAAGGCTTTCGTTACACCACTGATGAATGTCCAAGTAATGCAATGCTGCTTCTTAGTGGTCTGTTCACACTCGAAACCGTGCTGTTCACTGGCTATCCACTCAACATTGGTCAGCTCTTCAATATCCTGTCCAGACTATCCAGATTTCTAAATCTTGGCAATCTCCACTACAGAATGTTCCATTCAATCACGCGAATCTGGAATTCATCAGAGTCTCCACTCCCGGCAGGTTTTCGTGACACCACTGGTATATGTCCAAGGAAGCCAATGCTGGTTTTAAGCCGCCTGCTTATACTCTCAGCCGTGCTGTTCAATTTGCTATCCACCCAACCCTATTCAGCTCTACATTTTCCTGTCCTCATAACCCAACCTTCAGAAATAATTGGTATCTCCTCCACAGAATGTTCCGTTCATTCACTGCGAATCTTAAATTCATCTGACTCTCAACTCCCGGCGGGTTATCGTTACACCACTTGTGAATGTCCAAGTAAGCCAATGCTGGTTTTCAGTGGCCTGTTCATACTAAGAGACGTGCTGTTCATTTGGCTATCCACTCCACCCTGTTCAGCTCTACATTTTCGTGTCCACAAAACCCAGCCTTCAGAAATCATTGGAATCACCACTAGAGAATGTTCCATTCATTCACTGCGAATCTGGAATTCATCTGAACCTCCACTCCCGGCAGGTTTTCGTTACGCCACTGGCGAATGTCCAAGTAACTCAATACTGTTTTTCAGAGGCATGTTCAACTCGCAGAAGTGCTGTTCAATGGGCTATCCACTCAATATTGGTCAGCTCTTCATTTTCCTCTCCACACAAACCAGCCTTCAGAAATCATTGGGATCTCCACTACAGACTGTTCCATTCATTCACTGCGATTCTGCAATTCATCTGACTCTCCACTCCAGGCAGGTTTTCATTACAGCACTGGTGAATGACCAAGTAATCCAATGCTGGTTTTCAGCCGCCTTTTCACACTCGCAGTGTGCTGTTCAATTGTCTATCCACTCAAACCTGGTCAGCCTTTCATTTTCTTTTCCACAATATCAGACTTCAGAAATCATTGGAATCGCCAGTACAGAATGTTCCATTCATTCACTGCCAATCTGGAATTCATCTGAATCTGCACTCCAGGTAGGCTTTCATTACACCACTTATGAATGTCCAAGTAACACAATGCTGGTTTTCAGCAGTCTGTTCACACTCTAAGCCCTGCTTTTTACTGGGTATCCACACAACTGTGGTCAGCTCTTCATTTTCATGTCCAAACAATCCAGACTTGAGAAATCATTGCAATCTCCAGTACAGAATGTTCCATTCATTCACTGCGAATCTGGAATTCAACTGAATCTCCACTACCTGCAGATTTATCTTACACCACTTGTGAATGTCCAAGTAAAACAATGCTGGTTTTCAGAGGCCTGTTCATGTTCGCAGTCGTGCTGTTCAATTGGCTATCCACTCAACCTGTTTTGCTCCTCATTTTCCTGTGCACACAACCCAGCCTTCAGAAATCATTGTAATCTCCACTACAGGATGTTCCATTCATTCACTGGGAATCTGGAATTCATCTGAATCTGCACTCCACGCAGGCTTTCGTTACACCACTGCTGAAAGTCGAAGTAATGCAATACTGGTTTTCAGTGGTCTGTTCACATTCGAAGCCGAGGCTTTTTACAGGCTATCCACTCAACACTGGTCAGCTCTTCATTTTCGTGTCCCCACAATCCAGATTTCAGAAATCATTGCAATCTCCACTACAGAATGTTCCATTCATTCACTGCGAGTCTGGAGTTTATCTGATTCTCCACTCCCGCCTGGTTAACATTACACCACTTGTGAATGTCCAAGTAAGCCAATGCTGGTTTTCAGAGGCCTGTTCATACTCGCAGCCGTGCTGTTTAATTGACAATTCACTCCACCCTGTTCAGCTCTTCATTGTCCCACCACACTACCAGCCTTCAGAAATCTTTGTTATCTCCACTACAGAATGTTCCATTCATTCACTGCGAATCTGGAATTCATCTGACTCTCAACTCCACGCAGGTTTTCATTACACCACTGTTGAATGTCCAAGTAACCCAATGCTGGTTTTCAGCGGCCTGTTCATATTCGCAGCCCTGCTGTTTACTTGGCTATCGATTCAAGCCTGGTCAGCTCTTCATTTTACTGTCCACACAACACAGGCTTCAGAAATCATTGGAATCTCCTCTACAGAATGTTCCATTCATTCACTGCGAATGTGGAATTCAACTGACTCTCCACTCCATGCAGGTTTTCCTTACACCACTGATGAATGTCCAAGTAACCCAATGCTGGTTTTCAGCTGCATGTTCACACTCGCAGCCATGCTATACAATTGGCTTTCCACTAAATCCTGATTAGTTCTTGATTTTCCTTCCACACGACCCAGCCTTCAGAAATCATTGGAATCTCCACTAGAGAATGTTCCATTCATTCACTGCGAATCTGGAATTCCTCTGAACCTCCACTCCCGGCAGGTTTTCGTTACACCACTGTTGAATGTCCAAGTAACCCAATGTTTTAAGTGTTTTCTTCACAAGCGCAGTGGTGCTGTTCAATTGGCTATCCACTCAACCCTGGCCAGCTCTACATTTTCCTGTCCACACCACAGAGACTGGAGAAATCATTGTTATCTCCACTACAGAATGTTCCATTCATTCACAGCGAATCTGGAATTCATCTGAATCTCCACTCCCGGCAGGTTTTCGTGACACCACTGGTAAATATCCAAGTAAGCCAATGCTGGTTTTAAGTGGCCTGCTCATACTCTCAGCCGTGCTGTTCAATTTGCTATCTACTCAACCCTCTTCAGCTCCATTTTCCTGTCCACATAACCCAAACTTCAGAAATAATTGGTATCTCCTCCACAGAATGTTCCATTCATTGACTGCAAATCTGAAATTCATCTAATTCTCAACTCCCGTCAGGTTTTCGTTACACCACTTGTGAATGTCCAATTAAGCCAAAGCTGGTTTTCAGTGGCCTGTTCTTACTACGAGACGTGCTGTTCATTTGGCTATCCATTCCACCCTGTTCAGCTCTACATTTTCGTGTCCACAAAACCCAGCCTTCAGAAATCATTGGAATCACCACTAGAGAATGTTCCATTCATTCACTGCGAATCTGGAATTCATCTGAATCTCCACTCCCGGCAGGTTTTCATTGCACCACTGCTGAATGTTCAAGTAACGCAATGATGGTTTTCAGCGGTCTATTCACACTCGAACCCGTGCTGTTCACGGTCTAGCGACTCAACACTGGTGAGTTCTTCTTTTTCCAGTTCAGACAATACAAACCCCAGAAACCATTGCAATCTACACTACAGAATGTTTCATTCATTCACGCGAATCTTGAATTCATCTTGTTCTCCACTCCCAGCAGGTTTTCGTTTCACCACTGGTGAATGTCCAAGCAACCCAAGGCTGGTTTCAGCTGCGTGTTAACACTCGCAGCCGTGCTGTTCAATTGGCTATCCAGTGAACGCTGGTTAGCTCTTGATTTTCCTTCCACACACCGAGCCTTCAGAAATCATTCTTATCTCCACTTCAGAATGTTCCATTCGTTCCCTGCGAATCTGGAATTCCTCTGACTCTCCACACCAGGCAGATTTTCCTAACAACACTGGTGAATGACCAGGTAATCCAATGCTGGTTTTCAGCGGCTGTTCACACTCACAGCCTTGCTGTTCAATTGGCAATCCAGTCAAACCTAGTCAGCTCTTCATTTTCCTGTCCACACAACCCAGCGTTCAGAAATCATTGAAATCTCTACTACAGAAATTTCCATTCATTCACTGTGAATCTGGAAATAATCTGAATCTGCATTCCAGGAAGGCTTTCGTTACACCACTGATGAATGTCCAAGTAATGCAATGCTGCTTCTTAGTGGTCTGTTCACACTCGAAACCGTGCTGTTCACTGGCTATCCACTCAACATTGGTCAGCTCTTCAATATCCTGTCCAGACTATCCAGATTTCTAAATCTTGGCAATCTCCACTACAGAATGTTCCATTCAATCACGCGAATCTGGAATTCATCAGAGTCTCCACTCCCCGCAGGTTTTCGTGACACCACTGGTATATGTCCAAGGAAGCCAATGCTGGTTTTAAGCCGCCTGCTTATACTCTCAGCCGTGCTGTTCAATTTGCTATCCACCCAACCCTATTCAGCTCTACATTTTCCTGTCCTCATAACCCAACCTTCAGAAATAATTGGTATCTCCTCCACAGAATGTTCCGTTCATTCACTGCGAATCTTAAATTCATCTGACTCTCAACTCCCGGCGGGTTATCGTTACACCACTTGTGAATGTCCAAGTAAGCCAATGCTGGTTTTCAGTGGCCTGTTCATACTAAGAGACGTGCTGTTCATTTGGCTATCCACTCCACCCTGTTCAGCTCTACTTTTCGTGTCCACAAAACCCAGCCTTCAGAAATCATTGGAATCACCACTAGAGAATGTTCCATTCATTCACTGCGAATCTGGAATTCATCTGAACCTCCACTCCCGGCAGGTTTTCGTTACGCCACTGGTGAATGTCCAAGTAACTCAATACTGGTTTTCAGAGGCATGTTCAACTCGCAGAAGTGCTGTTCAATGGGCTATCCACTCAATATTGGTCAGTTCTTCATTTTCCTCTCCACACAAACCAGCCTTCAGAAATCATTGGGATCTCCACTACAGACTGTTCCATTCATTCACTGCGATTCTGCAATTCATCTGACTCTCCACTCCAGGCAGGTTTTCATTACAGCACTGGTGAATGACCAAGTAATCCAATGCTGGTTTTCAGCCGCCTTTTCACACTCGCAGTGTGCTGTTCAATTGTCTAGCCACTCAAACCTGGTCAGCCTTTCATTTTCTTTTCCACAATATCAGACTTCAGAAATCATTGGAATCGCCAGTACAGAATGTTCCATTCATTCACTGCCAATCTGGAATTCATCTGAATCTGCACTCCAGGTAGGCTTTCATTACACCACTTATGAATGTCCAAGTAACACAATGCTGGTTTTCAGCGGTCTGTTCACACTCTAAGCCCTGCTTTTTACTGGGTATACACACAACTGTGGTCAGCTCTTCATTTTCATGTCCAAACAATCCAGACTTGAGAAATCATTGCAATCTCCAGTACAGAATGTTCCATTCATTCACTGCGAATCTGGAATTCAACTGAATCTCCACTACCTGCAGATTTATCTTACACCACTTGTGAATGTCCAAGTAAAACAATGCTGGTTTTCAGAGGCCTGTTCATGTTCGCAGTCGTGCTGTTCAATTGGCTATCCACTCAACCTGTTTTGCTCCTCATTTTCCTGTGCACACAACCCAGCCTTCAGAAATCATTGTAATCTCCACTACAGGATGTTCCATTCATTCACTGGGAATCTGGAATTCATCTGAATCTGCACTCCACGCAGGCTTTCGTTACACCACTGCTGAAAGTCGAAGTAATGCAATACTGGTTTTCAGTGGTCTGTTCACATTCGAAGCCGAGGCTTTTTACAGGCTATCCACTCAACACTGGTCAGCTCTTCATTTTCGTGTCCCCACAATCCAGATTTCAGAAATCATTGCAATCTCCACTACAGAATGTTCCATTCATTCACTGCGAGTCTGGAGTTTATCTGATTCTCCACTCCCGCCTGGTTAACATTACACCACTTGTGAATGTCCAAGTAAGCCAATGCTGGTTTTCAGAGGCCTGTTCATACTCGCAGCCGTGCTGTTTAATTGACAATTCACTCCACCCTGTTCAGCTCTTCATTGTCCCACCACACTACCAGCCTTCAGAAATCTTTGTTATCTCCACTACAGAATGTTCCATTCATTCACTGCGAATCTGGAATTCATCTGACTCTCAACTCCACGCAGGTTTTCATTACAACACTGTTGAATGTCCAAGTAACCCAATGCTGGTTTTCAGCGGCCTGTTCATATTCGCAGCCCTGCTGTTTACTTGGCTATCGATTCAAGCCTGGTCAGCTCTTCATTTTCCTGTCCACACAACACAGGCTTCAGAAATCATTGGAATCTCCTCTACAGAATGTTCCATTCATTCACTGCGAATGTGGAATTCAACTGACTCTCCACTCCATGCAGGTTTTCCTTACACCACTGATGAATGTCCAAGTAACCCAATGCTGGTTTTCAGCTGCATGTTCACACTCGCAGCCATGCTATACAATTGGCTTTCCACTAAATCCTGATTAGTTCTTGATTTTCCTTCCACACGACCCAGCCTTCAGAAATCATTGGAATCTCCACTAGAGAATGTTCCATTCATTCACTGCGAATCTGGAATTCCTCTGAACCTCCACTCCCGGCAGGTTTTCGTTACACCACTGTTGAATGTCCAAGTAACCCACTGTTTTAAGTGTTTTCTTCACAAGCGCAGTGGTGCTGTTCAATTGGCTATCCACTCAACCCTGGCCAGCTCTACATTTTCCTGTCCACTCCACAGAGACTGGAGAAATCATTGTTATCTCCACTACAGAATGTTCCATTCATTCACAGCGAATCTGGAATTCATCTGAATCTCCACTCCCGGCAGGTTTTCGTGACACCACTGGTAAATATCCAAGTAAGCCAATGCTGGTTTTAAGTGGCCTGCTCATACTCTCAGCCGTGCTGTTCAATTTGCTATCTACTCAACCCTCTTCAGCTCCATTTTCCTGTCCACATAACCCAAACTTCAGAAATAATTGGTATCTCCTCCACAGAATGTTCCATTCATTGACTGCAAATCTGAAATTCATCTAATTCTCAACTCCCGTCAGGTTTTCGTTACACCACTTGTGAATGTCCAATTAAGCCAAAGCTGGTTTTCAGTGGCCTGTTCTTACTACGAGACGTGCTGTTCATTTGGCTATCCATTCCACCCTGTTCAGCTCTACATTTTCGTGTCCACAAAACCCAGCCTTCAGAAATCATTGGAATCACCACTAGAGAATGTTCCATTCATTCACTGCGAATCTGGAATTCATCTGAATCTCCACTCCCGGCAGGTTTTCATTGCACCACTGCTGAATGTTTAAGTAACGCAATGATGGTTTTCAGCGGTCTATTCACACTCGAACCCGTGCTGTTCACGGTCTAGCGACTCAACACTGGTGAGTTCTTCTTTTTCCAGTTCAGACAATACAAACCCCAGAAACCATTGCAATCTACACTACAGAATGTTTCATTCATTCACGCGAATCTTGAATTCATCTTGTTCTCCACTCCCAGCAGGTTTTCGTTTCACCACTGGTGAATGTCCAAGCAACCCAAGGCTGGTTTCAGCTGCGTGTTAACACTCGCAGCCGTGCTGTTCAATTGGCTATCCAGTGAACGCTGGTTAGCTCTTGATTTTCCTTCCACACACCGAGCCTTCAGAAATCATTCTTATCTCCACTTCAGAATGTTCCATTCGTTCCCTGCGAATCTGGAATTCCTCTGACTCTCCACACCAGGCAGATTTTCCTAACAACACTGGTGAATGACCAGGTAATCCAATGCTGGTTTTCAGCGGCTGTTCACACTCACAGCCTTGCTGTTCAATTGGCAATCCAGTCAAACCTAGTCAGCTCTTCATTTTCCTGTCCACACAACCCAGCGTTCAGAAATCATTGGAATCTCTACTACAGAAATTTCCATTCATTCACTGTGAATCTGGAAATAATCTGAATCTGCATTCCAGGAAGGCTTTCGTTACACCACTGATGAATGTCCAAGTAATGCAATGCTGCTTCTTAGTGGTCTGTTCACACTCGAAACCGTGCTGTTCACTGGCTATCCACTCAACATTGGTCAGTTCTTCAATATCCTGTCCAGACTATCCAGATTTCTAAATCTTGGCAATCTCCACTACAGAATGTTCCATTCAATCACGCGAATCTGGAATTCATCAGAGTCTCCACTCCCGGCAGGTTTTCGTGACACCACTGGTATATGTCCAAGGAAGCCAATGCTGGTTTTAAGCCGCCTGCTTATACTCTCAGCCGTGCTGTTCAATTTGCTATCCACCCAACCCTATTCAGCTCTACATTTTCCTGTCCTCATAACCCAACCTTCAGAAATAATTGGTATCTCCTCCACAGAATGTTCCGTTCATTCACTGCGAATATTAAATTCATCTGACTCTCAACTCCCGGCGGGTTATCGTTACACCACTTGTGAATGTCCAAGTAAGCCAATGCTGGTTTTCAGTGGCCTGTTCATACTAAGAGACGTGCTGTTCATTTGGCTATCCACTCCACCCTGTTCAGCTCTACATTTTCGTGTCCACAAAACCCAGCCTTCAGAAATCATTGGAATCACCACTAGAGAATGTTCCATTCATTCACTGCGAATCTGGAATTCATCTGAACCTCCACTCCCGGCAGGTTTTCGTTACGCCACTGGTGAATGTCCAAGTAACTCAATACTGGTTTTCAGAGGCATGTTCAACTCGCAGAAGTGCTGTTCAATGGGCTATCCACTCAATATTGGTCAGCTCTTCATTTTCCTCTCCACACAAACCAGCCTTCAGAAATCATTGGGATCTCCACTACAGACTGTTCCATTCATTCACTGCGATTCTGCAATTCATCTGACTCTCCACTCCAGGCAGGTTTTCATTACAGCACTGGTGAATGACCAAGTAATCCAATGCTGGTTTTCAGCCGCCTTTTCACACTCGCAGTGTGCTGTTCAATTGTCTATCCACTCAAACCTGGTCAGCCTTTCATTTTCTTTTCCACAATATCAGACTTCAGAAATCATTGGAATCGCCAGTACAGAATGTTCCATTCATTCACTGCCAATCTGGAATTCATCTGAATCTGCACTCCAGGTAGGCTTTCATTACACCACTTATGAATGTCCAAGTAACACAATGCTGGTTTTCAGCGGTCTGTTCACACTCTAAGCCCTGCTTTTTACTGGGTATACACACAACTGTGGTCAGCTCTTCATTTTCATGTCCAAACAATCCAGACTTGAGAAATCATTGCAATCTCCAGTACAGAATGTTCCATTCATTCACTGCGAATCTGGAATTCAACTGAATCTCCACTACCTGCAGATTTATCTTACACCACTTGTGAATGTCCAAGTAAAACAATGCTGGTTTTCAGAGGCCTGTTCATATTCGCAGTCGTGCTGTTCAATTGGCTATCCACTCAACCTGTTTTGCTCCTCATTTCCCTGTGCACACAACCCAGCCTTCAGAAATCATTGTAATCTCCACTACAGGATGTTCCATTCATTCACTGGGAATCTGGAATTCATCTGAATCTGCACTCCACGCAGGCTTTCGTTACACCACTGCTGAAAGTCGAAGTAATGCAATACTGGTTTTCAGTGGTCTGTTCACATTCGAAGCCGAGGCTTTTTACAGGCTATCCACTCAACACTGGTCAGCTCTTCATTTTCGTGTCCCCACAATCCAGATTTCAGAAATCATTGCAATCTCCACTACAGAATGTTCCATTCATTCACTGCGAGTCTGGAGTTTATCTGATTCTCCACTCCCGCCTGGTTAACATTACACCACTTGTGAATGTCCAAGTAAGCCAATGCTGGTTTTCAGAGGCCTGTTCATACTCGCAGCCGTGCTGTTTAATTGACAATTCACTCCACCCTGTTCAGCTCTTCATTGTCCCACCACACTACCAGCCTTCAGAAATCTTTGTTATCTCCACTACAGAATGTTCCATTCATTCACTGCGAATCTGGAATTCATCTGACTCTCAACTCCACGCAGGTTTTCATTACACCACTGTTGAATGTCCAAGTAACCCAATGCTGGTTTTCAGCGGCCTGTTCATATTCGCAGCCCTGCTGTTTACTTGGCTATCGATTCAAGCCTGGTCAGCTCTTCATTTTACTGTCCACACAACACAGGCTTCAGAAATCATTGGAATCTCCTCTACAGAATGTTCCATTCATTCACTGCGAATGTGGAATTCAACTGACTCTCCACTCCATGCAGGTTTTCCTTACACCACTGATGAATGTCCAAGTAACCCAATGCTGGTTTTCAGCTGCATGTTCACACTCGCAGCCATGCTATACAATTGGCTTTCCACTAAATCCTGATTAGTTCTTGATTTTCCTTCCACACGACCCAGCCTTCAGAAATCATTGGAATCTCCACTAGAGAATGTTCCATTCATTCACTGCGAATCTGGAATTCCTCTGAACCTCCACTCCCGGCAGGTTTTCGTTACACCACTGTTGAATGTCCAAGTAACCCAATGTTTTAAGTGTTTTCTTCACAAGCGCAGTGGTGCTGTTCAATTGGCTATCCACTCAACCCTGGCCAGCTCTACATTTTCCTGTCCACACCACAGAGACTGGAGAAATCATTGTTATCTCCACTACAGAATGTTCCATTCATTCACAGCGAATCTGGAATTCATCTGAATCTCCACTCCCGGCAGGTTTTCGTGACACCACTGGTAAATATCCAAGTAAGCCAATGCTGGTTTTAAGTGGCCTGCTCATACTCTCAGCCGTGCTGTTCAATTTGCTATCTACTCAACCCTCTTCAGCTCCATTTTCCTGTCCACATAACCCAAACTTCAGAAATAATTGGTATCTCCTCCACAGAATGTTCCATTCATTGACTGCAAATCTGAAATTCATCTAATTCTCAACTCCCGTCAGGTTTTCGTTACACCACTTGTGAATGTCCAATTAAGCCAAAGCTGGTTTTCAGTGGCCTGTTCTTACTACGAGACGTGCTGTTCATTTGGCTATCCATTCCACCCTGTTCAGCTCTACATTTTCGTGTCCACAAAACCCAGCCTTCAGAAATCATTGGAATCACCACTAGAGAATGTTCCATTCATTCACTGCGAATCTGGAATTCATCTGAATCTCCACTCCCGGCAGGTTTTCATTGCACCACTGCTGAATGTTCAAGTAACGCAATGATGGTTTTCAGCGGTCTATTCACACTCGAACCCGTGCTGTTCACGGTCTAGCGACTCAACACTGGTGAGTTCTTCTTTTTCCAGTTCAGACAATACAAACCCCAGAAACCATTGCAATCTACACTACAGAATGTTTCATTCATTCACGCGAATCTTGAATTCATCTTGTTCTCCACTCCCAGCAGGTTTTCGTTTCACCACTGGTGAATGTCCAAGCAACCCAAGGCTGGTTTCAGCTGCGTGTTAACACTCGCAGCCGTGCTGTTCAATTGGCTATCCAGTGAACGCTGGTTAGCTCTTGATTTTCCTTCCACACACCGAGCCTTCAGAAATCATTCTTATCTCCACTTCAGAATGTTCCATTCGTTCCCTGCGAATCTGGAATTCCTCTGACTCTCCACACCAGGCAGATTTTCCTAACAACACTGGTGAATGACCAGGTAATCCAATGCTGGTTTTCAGCGGCTGTTCACACTCACAGCCTTGCTGTTCAATTGGCAATCCAGTCAAACCTAGTCAGCTCTTCATTTTCCTGTCCACACAACCCAGCGTTCAGAAATCATTGGAATCTCTACTACAGAAATTTCCATTCATTCACTGTGAATCTGGAAATAATCTGAATCTGCATTCCAGGAAGGCTTTCGTTACACCACTGATGAATGTCCAAGTAATGCAATGCTGCTTCTTAGTGGTCTGTTCACACTCGAAACCGTGCTGTTCACTGGCTATCCACTCAACATTGGTCAGCTCTTCAATATCCTGTCCAGACTATCCAGATTTCTAAATCTTGGCAATCACCACTACAGAATGTTCCATTCAGTCACGCGAATCTGGAATTCATCAGAGTCTCCACTCCTGGAAGGTTTTCGTGACACCACTGGTAAATGTCCAAGGAAGACAATGCTGGTTTTAAGCCGCCTGCTAACACACACAGCCGTGCTGTTCAATTTGCTATCCACCCAACCCTATTCAGCTCTACATTTTCCTGTCCTCATAACCCAACCTTCAGAAATAATTGGTATCTCCTCCACAGAATGTTCCGTTCATTCACTGCGAATCTTAAATTCATCTGACTCTCAACTCCCGGCGGGTTATCGTTACACCACTTGTGAATGTCCAAGTAAGCCAATGCTGGTTTTCAGTGGCCTGTTCATACTAAGAGACGTGCTGTTCATTTGGCTATCCACTCCACCCTGTTCAGCTCTACATTTTCGTGTCCACAAAACCCAGCCTTCAGAAATCATTGGAATCACCACTAGAGAATGTTCCATTCATTCACTGCGAATCTGGAATTCATCTGAACCTCCACTCCCGGCAGGTTTTCGTTACGCCACTGGTGAATGTCCAAGAAACTCAATACTGGTTTTCAGAGGCATGTTCAACTCGCAGAAGTGCTGTTCAATGGGCTATCCACTCAATATTGGTCAGCTCTTCATTTTCCTCTCCACACAAACCAGCCTTCAGAAATCATTGGGATCTCCACTACAGACTGTTCCATTCATTCACTGCGATTCTGCAATTCATCTGACTCTCCGCTCCAGGCAGGTTTTCATTACAGCACTGGTGAATGACCAAGTAATCCAATGCTGGTTTTCAGCCGCCTTTTCACACTCGCAGTGTGCTGTTCAATTGTCTATCCACTCAAACCTGGTCAGCCTTTCATTTTCTTTTCCACAATATCAGACTTCAGAAATCATTGGAATCGCCAGTACAGAATGTTCCATTCATTCACTGCCAATCTGGAATTCATCTGAATCTGCACTCCAGGTAGGCTTTCATTACACCACTTATGAATGTCCAAGTAACACAATGCTGGTTTTCAGCGGTCTGTTCACACTCTAAGCCCTGCTTTTTACTGGGTATCCACACAACTGTGGTCAGCCCTTCATTTTCATGTCCAAACAATCCAGACTTGAGAAATCATTGCAATCTCCAGTACAGAATGTTCCATTCATTCACTGCGAATCTGGAATTCAACTGAATCTCCACTACCTGCAGATTTATCTTACACCACTTGTGAATGTCCAAGTAAAACAATGCTGGTTTTCAGAGGCCTGTTCATATTCGCAGTCGTGCTGTTCAATTGGCTATCCACTCAACCTGTTTTGCTCCTCATTTCCCTGTGCACACAACCCAGCCTTCAGAAATCATTGTAATCTCCACTACAGGATGTTCCATTCATTCACTGGGAATCTGGAATTCATCTGAATCTGCACTCCACGCAGGCTTTCGTTACACCACTGCTGAAAGTCGAAGTAATGCAATACTGGTTTTCAGTGGTCTGTTCACATTCGAAGCCGAGGCTTTTTACAGGCTATCCACTCAACACTGGTCAGCTCTTCATTTTCGTGTCCCCACAATCCAGATTTCAGAAATCATTGCAATCTCCACTACAGAATGTTCCATTCATTCACTGCGAGTCTGGAGTTTATCTGATTCTCCACTCCCGCCTGGTTAACATTACACCACTTGTGAATGTCCAAGTAAGCCAATGCTGGTTTTCAGAGGCCTGTTCATACTCGCAGCCGTGCTGTTTAATTGACAATTCACTCCACCCTGTTCAGCTCTTCATTGTCCCACCACACTACCAGCCTTCAGAAATCTTTGTTATCTCCACTACAGAATGTTCCATTCATTCACTGCGAATCTGGAATTCATCTGACTCTCAACTCCACGCAGGTTTTCATTACACCACTGTTGAATGTCCAAGTAACCCAATGCTGGTTTTCAGCGGCCTGTTCATATTCGCAGCCCTGCTGTTTACTTGGCTATCGATTCAAGCCTGGTCAGCTCTTCATTTTCCTGTCCACACAACACAGGCTTCAGAAATCATTGGAATCTCCTCTACAGAATGTTCCATTCATTCACTGCGAATGTGGAATTCAACTGACTCTCCACTCCATGCAGGTTTTCCTTACACCACTGATGAATGTCCAAGTAACCCAATGCTGGTTTTCAGCTGCATGTTCACACTCGCAGCCATGCTATACAATTGGCTTTCCACTAAATCCTGATTAGTTCTTGATTTTCCTTCCACACGACCCAGCCTTCAGAAATCATTGGAATCTCCACTAGAGAATGTTCCATTCATTCACTGCGAATCTGGAATTCCTCTGAACCTCCACTCCCGGCAGGTTTTCGTTACACCACTGTTGAATGTCCAAGTAACCCAATGTTTTAAGTGTTTTCTTCACAAGCGCAGTGGTGCTGTTCAATTGGCTATCCACTCAACCCTGGCCAGCTCTACATTTTCCTGTCCACACCACAGAGACTGGAGAAATCATTGTTATCTCCACTACAGAATGTTCCATTCATTCACAGCGAATCTGGAATTCATCTGAATCTCCACTCCCGGCAGGTTTTCGTGACACCACTGGTAAATATCCAAGTAAGCCAATGCTGGTTTTAAGTGGCCTGCTCATACTCTCAGCCGTGCTGTTCAATTTGCTATCCACTCAACCCTCTTCAGCTCCATTTTCCTGTCCACATAACCCAAACTTCAGAAACAATTGGTATCTCCTCCACAGAATGTTCCATTCATTGACTGCAAATCTGAAATTCATCTAATTCTCAACTCCCGTCAGGTTTTCGTTACACCACTTGTGAATGTCCAATTAAGCCAAAGCTGGTTTTCAGTGGCCTGTTCTTACTACGAGACGTGCTGTTCATTTGGCTATCCATTCCACCCTGTTCAGCTCTACATTTTCGTGTCCACAAAACCCAGCCTTCAGAAATCATTGGAATCACCACTAGAGAATGTTCCATTCATTCACTGCGAATCTGGAATTCATCTGAATCTCCACTCCCGGCAGGTTTTCATTGCACCACTGCTGAATGTTCAAGTAACGCAATGATGGTTTTCAGCGGTCTATTCACACTCGAACCCGTGCTGTTCACGGTCTAGCGACTCAACACTGGTGAGTTCTTCTTTTTCCAGTTCAGACAATACAAACCCCAGAAACCATTGCAATCTACACTACAGAATGTTTCATTCATTCACGCGAATCTTGAATTCATCTTGTTCTCCACTCCCAGCAGGTTTTCGTTTCACCACTGGTGAATGTCCAAGCAACCCAAGGCTGGTTTCAGCTGCGTGTTAACACTCGCAGCCGTGCTGTTCAATTGGCTATCCAGTGAACGCTGGTTAGCTCTTGATTTTCCTTCCACACACCGAGCCTTCAGAAATCATTCTTATCTCCACTTCAGAATGTTCCATTCGTTCCCTGCGAATCTGGAATTCCTCTGACTCTCCACACCAGGCAGATTTTCCTAACAACACTGGTGAATGACCAGGTAATCCAATGCTGGTTTTCAGCGGCTGTTCACACTCACAGCCTTGCTGTTCAATTGGCAATCCAGTCAAACCTAGTCAGCTCTTCATTTTCCTGTCCACACAACCCAGCGTTCAGAAATCATTGGAATCTCTACTACAGAAATTTCCATTCATTCACTGTGAATCTGGAAATAATCTGAATCTGCATTCCAGGAAGGCTTTCGTTACACCACTGATGAATGTCCAAGTAATGCAATGCTGCTTCTTAGTGGTCTGTTCACACTCGAAACCGTGCTGTTCATTGGCTATCCACTCAATATCGGTCAGCTCTTCAATATCCTGTCCAGACTATCCAGATTTCTAAATGTTGGCAATCACCACTACAGAATGTTCCATTCAGTCACGCGAATCTGGAATTCATCAGAGTCTCCACTCCTGGAAGGTTTTCGTGACACCACTGGTAAATGTCCAAGGAAGACAATGCTGGTTTTAAGCCGCCTGCTAACACACACAGCCGTGCTGTTCAATTTGCTATCCACCCAACCCTATTCAGCTCTACATTTTCCTGTCCTCATAACCCAACCTTCAGAAATAATTGGTATCTCCTCCACAGAATGTTCCGTTCATTCACTGCGAATCTTAAATTCATCTGACTCTCAACTCCCGGCGGGTTATCGTTACACCACTTGTGAATGTCCAAGTAAGCCAATGCTGGTTTTCAGTGGCCTGTTCATACTAAGAGACGTGCTGTTCATTTGGCTATCCACTCCACCCTGTTCAGCTCTACATTTTCGTGTCCACAAAACCCAGCCTTCAGAAATCATTGGAATCACCACTAGAGAATGTTCCATTCATTCACTGCCAATCTGGAATTCATCTGAACCTCCACTCCTGGCAGGTTTTCGTTACGCCACTGGTGAATGTCCAAGAAACTCAATACTGGTTTTCAGAGGCATGTTCAACTCGCAGAAGTGCTGTTCAATGGGCTATCCACTCAATATTGGTCAGCTCTTCATTTTCCTCTCCACACAAACCAGCCTTCAGAAATCATTGGGATCTCCACTACAGACTGTTCCATTCATTCACTGCGATTCTGCAATTCATCTGACTCTCCGCTCCAGGCAGGTTTTCATTACAGCACTGGTGAATGACCAAGTAATCCAATGCTGGTTTTCAGCCGCCTTTTCACACTCGCAGTGTGCTGTTCAATTGTCTATCCACTCAAACCTGATCAGCCTTTCATTTTCTTTTCCACAATATCAGACTTCAGAAATCATTGGAATCGCCAGTACAGAATCTTCCATTCATTCACTGCCAATCTGGAATTCATCTGAATCTGCACTCCAGGTAGGCTTTCATTACACCACTTATGAATGTCCAAGTAACACAATGCTGGTTTTCAGCGGTCTGTTCACACGCTAAGCCCTGCTTTTTACTGGGTATCCACACAACTGTGGTCAGCTCTTCATTTTCATGTCCAAACAATCCAGACTTGAGAAATCATTGCAATCTCCAGTACAGAATGTTCCATTCATTCACTGCGAATCTGGAATTCAACTGAATCTCCACTACCTGCAGATTTATCTTACACCACTTGTGAATGTCCAAGTAAAACAATGCTGGTTTTCAGAGGCCTGTTCATGTTCGCAGTCGTGCTGTTCAATTGGCTATCCACTCAACCTGTTTTGCTCCTCATTTTCCTGTGCACACAACCCAGCCTTCAGAAATCATTGTAATCTCCACTACAGGATGTTCCATTCATTCACTGGGAATCTGGAATTCATCTGAATCTGCACTCCACGCAGGCTTTCGTTACACCACTGCTGAAAGTCGAAGTAATGCAATACTGGTTTTCAGTGGTCTGTTCACATTCGAAGCCGAGGCTTTTTACAGGCTATCCACTCAACACTGGTCAGCTCTTCATTTTCGTGTCCCCACAATCCAGATTTCAGAAATCATTGCAATCTCCACTACAGAATGTTCCATTCATTCACTGCGAGTCTGGAGTTTATCTGATTCTCCACTCCCGCCTGGTTAACATTACACCACTTGTGAATGTCCAAGTAAGCCAATGCTGGTTTTCAGAGGCCTGTTCATACTCGCAGCCGTGCTGTTTAATTGACAATTCACTCCACCCTGTTCAGCTCTTCATTGTCCCACCACACTACCAGCCTTCAGAAATCTTTGTTATCTCCACTACAGAATGTTCCATTCATTCACTGCGAATCTGGAATTCATCTGACTCTCAACTCCACGCAGGTTTTCATTACACCACTGTTGAATGTCCAAGTAACCCAATGCTGGTTTTCAGCGGCCTGTTCATATTCGCAGCCCTGCTGTTTACTTGGCTATCGATTCAAGCCTGGTCAGCTCTTCATTTTCCTGTCCACACAACACAGGCTTCAGAAATCATTGGAATCTCCTCTACAGAATGTTCCATTCATTCACTGCGAATGTGGAATTCAACTGACTCTCCACTCCATGCAGGTTTTCCTTACACCACTGATGAATGTCCAAGTAACCCAATGCTGGTTTTCAGCTGCATGTTCACACTCGCAGCCATGCTATACAATTGGCTTTCCACTAAATCCTGATTAGTTCTTGATTTTCCTTCCACACGACCCAGCCTTCAGAAATCATTGGAATCTCCACTAGAGAATGTTCCATTCATTCACTGCGAATCTGGAATTCCTCTGAACCTCCACTCCCGGCAGGTTTTCGTTACACCACTGTTGAATGTCCAAGTAACCCAATGTTTTAAGTGTTTTCTTCACAAGCGCAGTGGTGCTGTTCAATTGGCTATCCACTCAACCCTGGCCAGCTCTACATTTTCCTGTCCACACCACAGAGACTGGAGAAATCATTGTTATCTCCACTACAGAATGTTCCATTCATTCACAGCGAATCTGGAATTCATCTGAATCTCCACTCCCGGCAGGTTTTCGTGACACCACTGGTAAATATCCAAGTAAGCCAATGCTGGTTTTAAGTGGCCTGCTCATACTCTCAGCCGTGCTGTTCAATTTGCTATCCACTCAACCCTCTTCAGCTCCATTTTCCTGTCCACATAACCCAAACTTCAGAAACAATTGGTATCTCCTCCACAGAATGTTCCATTCATTGACTGCAAATCTGAAATTCATCTAATTCTCAACTCCCGTCAGGTTTTCGTTACACCACTTGTGAATGTCCAATTAAGCCAAAGCTGGTTTTCAGTGGCCTGTTCTTACTACGAGACGTGCTGTTCATTTGGCTATCCATTCCACCCTGTTCAGCTCTACATTTTCGTGTCCACAAAACCCAGCCTTCAGAAATCATTGGAATCACCACTAGAGAATGTTCCATGCATTCACTGCGAATCTGGAATTCATCTGAATCTCCACTCCCGGCAGGTTTTCATTGCACCACTGCTGAATGTTCAAGTAACGCAATGATGGTTTTCAGCGGTCTATTCACACTCGAACCCGTGCTGTTCACGGTCTAGCGACTCAACACTGGTGAGTTCTTCTTTTTCCAGTTCAGACAATACAAACCTCAGAAACCATTGCAATCTACACTACAGAATGTTTCATTCATTCACGCGAATCTTGAATTCATCTTGTTCTCCACTCCCAGCAGGTTTTCGTTTCACCACTGGTGAATGTCCAAGCAACCCAAGGCTGGTTTCAGCTGCGTGTTAACACTCGCAGCCGTGCTGTTCAATTGGCTATCCAGTGAACGCTGGTTAGCTCTTGATTTTCCTTCCACACACCGAGCCTTCAGAAATCATTCTTATCTCCACTTCAGAATGTTCCATTCGTTCCCTGCGAATCTGGAATTCCTCTGACTCTCCACACCAGGCAGATTTTCCTAACAACACTGGTGAATGACCAGGTAATCCAATGCTGGTTTTCAGCGGCTGTTCACACTCACAGCCTTGCTGTTCAATTGGCAATCCAGTCAAACCTAGTCAGCTCTTCATTTTCCTGTCCACACAACCCAGCGTTCAGAAATCATTGGAATCTCTACTACAGAAATTTCCATTCATTCACTGTGAATCTGGAAATAATCTGAATCTGCATTCCAGGAAGGCTTTCGTTACACCACTGATGAATGTCCAAGTAATGCAATGCTGCTTCTTAGTGGTCTGTTCACACTCGAAACCGTGCTGTTCATTGGCTATCCACTCAATATCGGTCAGCTCTTCAATATCCTGTCCAGACTATCCAGATTTCTAAATGTTGGCAATCACCACTACAGAATGTTCCATTCAATCACGCGAATCTGGAATTCATCAGAGTCTCCACTCCTGGAAGGTTTTCGTGACACCACTGGTAAATGTCCAAGGAAGACAATGCTGGTTTTAAGCCGCCTGCTAACACACTCAGCCGTGCTGTTCAATTTGCTATCCACCCAACCCTATTCAGCTCTACATTTTCCTGTCCTCATAACCCAACCTTCAGAAATAATTGGTATCTCCTCCACAGAATGTTCCGTTCCTTCACTGCGAATCTTAAATTCATCTGACTCTCAACTCCCGGCGGGTTATCGTTACACCACTTGTGAATGTCCAAGTAAGCCAATGCTGGTTTTCAGTGGCCTGTTCATACTAAGAGACGTGCTGTTCATTTGGCTATCCACTCCACCCTGTTCAGCTCTACATTTTCGTGTCCACAAAACCCAGCCTTCAGAAATCATTGGAATCACCACTAGAGAATGTTCCATTCATTCACTGCGAATCTGGAATTCATCTGAACCTCCACTCCCGGCAGGTTTTCGTTACGCCACTGGTGAATGTCCAAGAAACTCAATACTGGTTTTCAGAGGCATGTTCAACTCGCAGAAGTGCTGTTCAATGGGCTATCCACTCAATATTGGTCAGCTCTTCATTTTCCTCTCCACACAAACCAGCCTTCAGAAATCATTGGGATCTCCACTACAGACTGTTCCATTCATTCACTGCGATTCTGCAATTCATCTGACTCTCCGCTCCAGGCAGGTTTTCATTACAGCACTGGTGAATGACCAAGTAATCCAATGCTGGTTTTCAGCCGCCTTTTCACACTCGCAGTGTGCTGTTCAATTGTCTATCCACTCAAACCTGGTCAGCCTTTCATTTTCTTTTCCACAATATCAGACTTCAGAAATCATTGGAATCGCCAGTACAGAATGTTCCATTCATTCACTGCCAATCTGGAATTCATCTGAATCTGCACTCCAGGTAGGCTTTCATTACACCACTTATGAATGTCCAAGTAACACAATGCTGGTTTTCAGCGGTCTGTTCACACTCTAAGCCCTGCTTTTTACTGGGTATCCACACAACTGTGGTCAGCTCTTCATTTTCATGTCCAAACAATCCAGACTTGAGAAATCATTGCAATCTCCAGTACAGAATGTTCCATTCATTCACTGCGAATCTGGAATTCAACTGAATCTCCACTACCTGCAGATTTATCTTACACCACTTGTGAATGTCCAAGTAAAACAATGCTGGTTTTCAGAGGCCTGTTCATGTTCGCAGTCGTGCTGTTCAATTGGCTATCCACTCAACCTGTTTTGCTCCTCATTTTCCTGTGCACACAACCCAGCCTTCAGAAATCATTGTAATCTCCACTACAGGATGTTCCATTCATTCACTGGGAATCTGGAATTCATCTGAATCTGCACTCCACGCAGGCTTTCGTTACACCACTGCTGAAAGTCGAAGTAATGCAATACTGGTTTTCAGTGGTCTGTTCACATTCGAAGCCGAGGCTTTTTACAGGCTATCCACTCAACACTGGTCAGCTCTTCATTTTCGTGTCCCCACAATCCAGATTTCAGAAATCATTGCAATCTCCACTACAGAATGTTCCATTCATTCACTGCGAGTCTGGAGTTTATCTGATTCTCCACTCCCGCCTGGTTAACATTACACCACTTGTGAATGTCCAAGTAAGCCAATGCTGGTTTTCAGAGGCCTGTTCATACTCGCAGCCGTGCTGTTTAATTGACAATTCACTCCACCCTGTTCAGCTCTTCATTGTCCCACCACACTACCAGCCTTCAGAAATCTTTGTTATCTCCACTACAGAATGTTCCATTCATTCACTGCGAATCTGGAATTCATCTGACTCTCAACTCCACGCAGGTTTTCATTACACCACTGTTGAATGTCCAAGTAACCCAATGCTGGTTTTCAGCGGCCTGTTCATATTCGCAGCCCTGCTGTTTACTTGGCTATCGATTCAAGCCTGGTCAGCTCTTCATTTTCCTGTCCACACAACACAGGCTTCAGAAATCATTGGAATCTCCTCTACAGAATGTTCCATTCATTCACTGCGAATGTGGAATTCAACTGACTCTCCACTCCATGCAGGTTTTCCTTACACCACTGATGAATGTCCAAGTAACCCAATGCTGGTTTTCAGCTGCATGTTCACACTCGCAGCCATGCTATACAATTGGCTTTCCACTAAATCCTGATTAGTTCTTGATTTTCCTTCCACACGACCCAGCCTTCAGAAATCATTGGAATCTCCACTAGAGAATGTTCCATTCATTCACTGCGAATCTGGAATTCCTCTGAACCTCCACTCCCGGCAGGTTTTCGTTACACCACTGTTGAATGTCCAAGTAACCCAATGTTTTAAGTGTTTTCTTCACAAGCGCAGTGGTGCTGTTCAATTGGCTATCCACTCAACCCTGGCCAGCTCTACATTTTCCTGTCCACACCACAGAGACTGGAGAAATCATTGT
Organism: Sorex fumeus; assembly: GCF_029834395.1. Taxonomy (NCBI): domain Eukaryota; kingdom Metazoa; phylum Chordata; class Mammalia; order Eulipotyphla; family Soricidae; genus Sorex; species Sorex fumeus. The sequence goes on from NW_026606231.1 coordinate 41,595, forward strand.
TATCTCCACTACAGAATGTTCCATTCATTCACAGCGAATCTGGAATTCATCTGAATCTCCACTCCCGGCAGGTTTTCGTGACACCACTGGTAAATATCCAAGTAAGCCAATGCTGGTTTTAAGTGGCCTGCTCATACTCTCAGCCGTGCTGTTCAATTTGCTATCCACTCAACCCTCTTCAGCTCCATTTTCCTGTCCACATAACCCAAACTTCAGAAACAATTGGTATCTCCTCCACAGAATGTTCCATTCATTGACTGCAAATCTGAAATTCATCTAATTCTCAACTCCCGTCAGGTTTTCGTTACACCACTTGTGAATGTCCAATTAAGCCAAAGCTGGTTTTCAGTGGCCTGTTCTTACTACGAGACGTGCTGTTCATTTGGCTATCCATTCCACCCTGTTCAGCTCTACATTTTCGTGTCCACAAAATCCAGCCTTCAGAAATCATTGGAATCACCACTAGAGAATGTTCCATTCATTCACTGCGAATCTGGAATTCATCTGAATCTCCACTCCCGGCAGGTTTTCATTGCACCACTGCTGAATGTTCAAGTAACGCAATGATGGTTTTCAGCGGTCTATTCACACTCGAACCCGTGCTGTTCACGGTCTAGCGACTCAACACTGGTGAGTTCTTCTTTTTCCAGTTCAGACAATACAAACCTCAGAAACCATTGCACGCGAATCTTGAATTCATCTTGTTCTCCACTCCCAGCAGGTTTTCGTTTCACCACTGGTGAATGTCCAAGCAACCCAAGGCTGGTTTCAGCTGCGTGTTAACACTCGCAGCCGTGCTGTTCAATTGGCTATCCAGTGAACGCTGGTTAGCTCTTGATTTTCCTTCCACACACCGAGCCTTCAGAAATCATTCTTATCTCCACTTCAGAATGTTCCATTCGTTCCCTGCGAATCTGGAATTCCTCTGACTCTCCACACCAGGCAGATTTTCCTAACAACACTGGTGAATGACCAGGTAATCCAATGCTGGTTTTCAGCGGCTGTTCACACTCACAGCCTTGCTGTTCAATTGGCAATCCAGTCAAACCTAGTCAGCTCTTCATTTTCCTGTCCACACAACCCAGCGTTCAGAAATCATTGGAATCTCTACTACAGAAATTTCCATTCATTCACTGTGAATCTGGAAATAATCTGAATCTGCATTCCAGGAAGGCTTTCGTTACACCACTGATGAATGTCCAAGTAATGCAATGCTGCTTCTTAGTGGTCTGTTCACACTCGAAACCGTGCTGTTCATTGGCTATCCACTCAATATCGGTCAGCTCTTCAATATCCTGTCCAGACTATCCAGATTTCTAAATGTTGGCAATCACCACTACAGAATGTTCCATTCAGTCACGCGAATCTGGAATTCATCAGAGTCTCAACTCCTGGAAGGTTTTCGTGACACCACTGGTAAATGTCCAAGGAAGACAATGCTGGTTTTACGCCGCCTGCTAACACACTCAGCCGTGCTGTTCAATTTGCTATCCACCCAACCCTATTCAGCTCTACATTTTCCTGTCCTCATAACCCAACCTTCAGAAATAATTGGTATCTCCTCCACAGAATGTTCCGTTCATTCACTGCGAATCTTAAATTCATCTGACTCTCAACTCCCGGCGGGTTATCGTTACACCACTTGTGAATGTCCAAGTAAGCCAATGCTGGTTTTCAGTGGCCTGTTCATACTAAGAGACGTGCTGTTCATTTGGCTATCCACTCCACCCTGTTCAGCTCTACATTTTCGTGTCCACAAAACCCAGCCTTCAGAAATCATTGGAATCACCACTAGAGAATGTTCCATTCATTCACTGCGAATCTGGAATTCATCTGAACCTCCACTCCCGGGAGGTTTTCGTTACACCACTGGTGAATGTCCAAGTAACTCAATACTGGTTTTCAGAGGCATGTTCAACTCGCAGAAGTGCTGTTCAATGGGCTATCCACTCAATATTGGTCAGCTCTTCATTTTCCTCTCCACACAAACCAGCCTTCAGAAATCATTGGGATCTCCACTACAGACTGTTCCATTCATTCACTGCGATTCTGCAATTCATCTGACTCTCCGCTCCAGGCAGGTTTTCATTACAGCACTGGTGAATGACCAAGTAATCCAATGCTGGTTTTCAGCCGCCTTTTCACACTCGCAGTGTGCTGTTCAATTGTCTATCCACTCAAACCTGGTCAGCCTTTCATTTTCTTTTCCACAATATCAGACTTCAGAAATCATTGGAATCGCCAGTACAGAATGTTCCATTCATTCACTGCCAATCTGGAATTCATCTGAATCTGCACTCCAGGTAGGCTTTCATTACACCACTTATGAATGTCCAAGTAACACAATGCTAGTTTTCAGCGGTCTGTTCACACTCTAAGCCCTGCTTTTTACTGGGTATCCACACAACTGTGGTCAGCCCTTCATTTTCATGTCCAAACAATCCAGACTTGAGAAATCATTGCAATCTCCAGTACAGAATGTTCCATTCATTCACTGCGAATCTGGATTTCAACTGAATCTCCACTACCTGCAGATTTATCTTACACCACTTGTGAATGTCCAAGTAAAACAATGCTGGTTTTCAGAGGCCTGTTCATGTTCGCAGTCGTGCTGTTCAATTGGCTATCCACTCAACCTGTTTTGCTCCTCATTTTCCTGTGCACACAACCCAGCCTTCAGAAATCATTGTAATCTCCACTACAGGATGTTCCATTCATTCACTGGGAATCTGGAATTCATCTGAATCTGCACTCCACGCAGGCTTTCGTTACACCACTGCTGAAAGTCGAAGTAATGCAATACTGGTTTTCAGTGGTCTGTTCACATTCGAAGCCGAGGCTTTTTACAGGCTATCCACTCAACACTGGTCAGCTCTTCATTTTCGTGTCCCCACAATCCAGATTTCAGAAATCATTGCAATCTCCACTACAGAATGTTCCATTCATTCACTGCGAGTCTGGAGTTTATCTGATTCTCCACTCCCGCCTGGTTAACATTACACCACTTGTGAATGTCCAAGTAAGCCAATGCTGGTTTTCAGAGGCCTGTTCATACTCGCAGCCGTGCTGTTTAATTGACAATTCACTCCACCCTGTTCAGCTCTTCATTGTCCCACCACACTACCAGCCTTCAGAAATCTTTGTTATCTCCACTACAGAATGTTCCATTCATTCACTGCGAATCTGGAATTCATCTGACTCTCAACTCCACGCAGGTTTTCATTACACCACTGTTGAATGTCCAAGTAACCCAATGCTGGTTTTCAGCGGCCTGTTCATATTCGCAGCCCTGCTGTTTACTTGGCTATCGATTCAAGCCTGGTCAGCTCTTCATTTTCCTGTCCACACAACACAGGCTTCAGAAATCATTGGAATCTCCTCTACAGAATGTTCCATTCATTCACTGCGAATGTGGAATTCAACTGACTCTCCACTCCATGCAGGTTTTCCTTACACCACTGATGAATGTCCAAGTAACCCAATGCTGGTTTTCAGCTGCATGTTCACACTCGCAGCCATGCTATACAATTGGCTTTCCACTAAATCCTGATTAGTTCTTGATTTTCCTTCCACACGACCCAGCCTTCAGAAATCATTGGAATCTCCACTAGAGAATGTTCCATTCATTCACTGCGAATCTGGAATTCCTCTGAACCTCCACTCCCGGCAGGTTTTCGTTACACCACTGTTGAATGTCCAAGTAACCCAATGTTTTAAGTGTTTTCTTCACAAGCGCAGTGGTGCTGTTCAATTGGCTATCCACTCAACCCTCGCCAGCTCTACATTTTCCTGTCCACACCACAGAGACTGGAGAAATCATTGTTATCTCCACTACAGAATGTTCCATTCATTCACAGCGAATCTGGAATTCATCTGAATCTCCACTCCCGGCAGGTTTTCGTGACACCACTGGTAAATATCCAAGTAAGCCAATGCTGGTTTTAAGTGGCCTGCTCATACTCTCAGCCGTGCTGTTCAATTTGCTATCCACTCAACCCTCTTCAGCTCCATTTTCCTGTCCACATAACCCAAACTTCAGAAACAATTGGTATCTCCTCCACAGAATGTTCCATTCATTGACTGCAAATCTGAAATTCATCTAATTCTCAACTCCCGTCAGGTTTTCGTTACACCACTTGTGAATGTCCAATTAAGCCAAAGCTGGTTTTCAGTGGCCTGTTCTTACTACGAGACGTGCTGTTCATTTGGCTATCCATTCCACCCTGTTCAGCTCTACATTTTCGTGTCCACAAAACCCAGCCTTCAGAAATCATTGGAATCACCACTAGAGAATGTTCCATGCATTCACTGCGAATCTGGAATTCATCTGAATCTCCACTCCCGGCAGGTTTTCATTGCACCACTGCTGAATGTTCAAGTAACACAATGATGGTTTTCAGCGGTCTATTCACACTCGAACCCGTGCTGTTCACGGTCTAGCGACTCAACACTGGTGAGTTCTTCTTTTTCCAGTTCAGACAATACAAACCTCAGAAACCATTGCAATCTACACTACAGAATGTTTCATTCATTCACGCGAATCTTGAATTCATCTTGTTCTCCACTCCCAGCAGGTTTTCGTTTCACCACTGGTGAATGTCCAAGCAACCCAAGGCTGGTTTCAGCTGCGTGTTAACACTCGCAGCCGTGCTGTTCAATTGGCTATCCAGTGAACGCTGGTTAGCTCTTGATTTTCCTTCCACACACCGAGCCTTCAGAAATCATTCTTATCTCCACTTCAGAATGTTCCATTCGTTCCCTGCGAATCTGGAATTCCTCTGACTCTCCACACCAGGCAGATTTTCCTAACAACACTGGTGAATGACCAGGTAATCCAATGCTGGTTTTCAGCGGCTGTTCACACTCACAGCCTTGCTGTTCAATTGGCAATCCAGTCAAACCTAGTCAGCTCTTCATTTTCCTGTCCACACAACCCAGCGTTCAGAAATCATTGGAATCTCTACTACAGAAATTTCCATTCATTCACTGTGAATCTGGAAATAATCTGAATCTGCATTCCAGGAAGGCTTTCGTTACACCACTGATGAATGTCCAAGTAATGCAATGCTGCTTCTTAGTGGTCTGTTCACACTCGAAACCGTGCTGTTCATTGGCTATCCACTCAATATCGGTCAGCTCTTCAATATCCTGTCCAGACTATCCAGATTTCTAAATGTTGGCAATCACCACTACAGAATGTTCCATTCAGTCACGCGAATCTGGAATTCATCAGAGTCTCCACTCCTGGAAGGTTTTCGTGACACCACTGGTAAATGTCCAAGGAAGACAATGCTGGTTTTACGCCGCCTGCTAACACACTCAGCCGTGCTGTTCAATTTGCTATCCACCCAACCCTATTCAGCTCTACATTTTCCTGTCCTCATAACCCAACCTTCAGAAATAATTGGTATCTCCTCCACAGAATGTTCCGTTCATTCACTGCGAATCTTAAATTCATCTGACTCTCAACTCCCGGCGGGTTATCGTTACACCACTTGTGAATGTCCAAGTAAGCCAGTGCTGGTTTTCAGTGGCCTGTTCATACTAAGAGACGTGCTGTTCATTTGGCTATCCACTCCACCCTGTTCAGCTCTACATTTTCGTGTCCACAAAACCCAGCCTTCAGAAATCATTGGAATCACCACTAGAGAATGTTCCATTCATTCACTGCGAATCTGGAATTCATCTGAACCTCCACTCCCGGGAGGTTTTCGTTACACCACTGGTGAATGTCCAAGTAACTCAATACTGGTTTTCAGAGGCATGTTCAACTCGCAGAAGTGCTGTTCAATGGGCTATCCACTCAATATTGGTCAGCTCTTCATTTTCCTCTCCACACAAACCAGCCTTCAGAAATCATTGGGATCTCCACTACAGACTGTTCCATTCATTCACTGCGATTCTGCAATTCATCTGACTCTCCGCTCCAGGCAGGTTTTCATTACAGCACTGGTGAATGACCAAGTAATCCAATGCTGGTTTTCAGCCGCCTTTTCACACTCGCAGTGTGCTGTTCAATTGTCTATCCACTCAAACCTGGTCAGCCTTTCATTTTCTTTTCCACAATATCAGACTTCAGAAATCATTGGAATCGCCAGTACAGAATGTTCCATTCATTCACTGCCAATCTGGAATTCATCTGAATCTGCACTCCAGGTAGGCTTTCATTACACCACTTATGAATGTCCAAGTAACACAATGCTAGTTTTCAGCGGTCTGTTCACACTCTAAGCCCTGCTTTTTACTGGGTATCCACACAACTGTGGTCAGCCCTTCATTTTCATGTCCAAACAATCCAGACTTGAGAAATCATTGCAATCTCCAGTACAGAATGTTCCATTCATTCACTGCGAATCTGGATTTCAACTGAATCTCCACTACCTGCAGATTTATCTTACACCACTTGTGAATGTCCAAGTAAAACAATGCTGGTTTTCAGAGGCCTGTTCATGTTCGCAGTCGTGCTGTTCAATTGGCTATCCACTCAACCTGTTTTGCTCCTCATTTTCCTGTGCACACAACCCAGCCTTCAGAAATCATTGTAATCTCCACTACAGGATGTTCCATTCATTCACTGGGAATCTGGAATTCATCTGAATCTGCACTCCACGCAGGCTTTCGTTACACCACTGCTGAAAGTCGAAGTAATGCAATACTGGTTTTCAGTGGTCTGTTCACATTCGAAGCCGAGGCTTTTTACAGGCTATCCACTCAACACTGGTCAGCTCTTCATTTTCGTGTCCCCACAATCCAGATTTCAGAAATCATTGCAATCTCCACTACAGAATGTTCCATTCATTCACTGCGAGTCTGGAGTTTATCTGATTCTCCACTCCCGCCTGGTTAACATTACACCACTTGTGAATGTCCAAGTAAGCCAATGCTGGTTTTCAGAGGCCTGTTCATACTCGCAGCCGTGCTGTTTAATTGACAATTCACTCCACCCTGTTCAGCTCTTCATTGTCCCACCACACTACCAGCCTTCAGAAATCTTTGTTATCTCCACTACAGAATGTTCCATTCATTCACTGCGAATCTGGAATTCATCTGACTCTCAACTCCACGCAGGTTTTCATTACACCACTGTTGAATGTCCAAGTAACCCAATGCTGGTTTTCAGCGGCCTGTTCATATTCGCAGCCCTGCTGTTTACTTGGCTATCGATTCAAGCCTGGTCAGCTCTTCATTTTCCTGTCCACACAACACAGGCTTCAGAAATCATTGGAATCTCCTCTACAGAATGTTCCATTCATTCACTGCGAATGTGGAATTCAACTGACTCTCCACTCCATGCAGGTTTTCCTTACACCACTGATGAATGTCCAAGTAACCCAATGCTGGTTTTCAGCTGCATGTTCACACTCGCAGCCATGCTATACAATTGGCTTTCCACTAAATCCTGATTAGTTCTTGATTTTCCTTCCACACGACCCAGCCTTCAGAAATCATTGGAATCTCCACTAGAGAATGTTCCATTCATTCACTGCGAATCTGGAATTCCTCTGAACCTCCACTCCCGGCAGGTTTTCGTTACACCACTGTTGAATGTCCAAGTAACCCAATGTTTTAAGTGTTTTCTTCACAAGCGCAGTGGTGCTGTTCAATTGGCTATCCACTCAACCCTGGCCAGCTCTACATTTTCCTGTCCACACCACAGAGACTGGAGAAATCATTGTTATCTCCACTACAGAATGTTCCATTCATTCACAGCGAATCTGGAATTCATCTGAATCTCCACTCCCGGCAGGTTTTCGTGACACCACTGGTAAATATCCAAGTAAGCCAATGCTGGTTTTAAGTGGCCTGCTCATACTCTCAGCCGTGCTGTTCAATTTGCTATCCACTCAACCCTCTTCAGCTCCATTTTCCTGTCCACATAACCCAAACTTCAGAAACAATTGGTATCTCCTCCACAGAATGTTCCATTCATTGACTGCAAATCTGAAATTCATCTAATTCTCAACTCCCGTCAGGTTTTCGTTACACCACTTGTGAATGTCCAATTAAGTCAAAGCTGGTTTTCAGTGGCCTGTTCTTACTACGAGACGTGCTGTTCATTTGGCTATCCATTCCACCCTGTTCAGCTCTACATTTTCGTGTCCACAAAACCCAGCCTTCAGAAATCATTGGAATCACCACTAGAGAATGTTCCATGCATTCACTGCGAATCTGGAATTCATCTGAATCTCCACTCCCGGCAGGTTTTCATTGCACCACTGCTGAATGTTCAAGTAACACAATGATGGTTTTCAGCGGTCTATTCACACTCGAACCCGTGCTGTTCACGGTCTAGCGACTCAACACTGGTGAGTTCTTCTTTTTCCAGTTCAGACAATACAAACCTCAGAAACCATTGCAATCTACACTACAGAATGTTTCATTCATTCACGCGAATCTTGAATTCATCTTGTTCTCCACTCCCAGCAGGTTTTCGTTTCACCACTGGTGAATGTCCAAGCAACCCAAGGCTGGTTTCAGCTGCGTGTTAACACTCGCAGCCGTGCTGTTCAATTGGCTATCCAGTGAACGCTGGTTAGCTCTTGATTTTCCTTCCACACACCGAGCCTTCAGAAATCATTCTTATCTCCACTTCAGAATGTTCCATTCGTTCCCTGCGAATCTGGAATTCCTCTGACTCTCCACACCAGGCAGATTTTCCTAACAACACTGGTGAATGACCAGGTAATCCAATGCTGGTTTTCAGCGGCTGTTCACACTCACAGCCTTGCTGTTCAATTGGCAATCCAGTCAAACCTAGTCAGCTCTTCATTTTCCTGTCCACACAACCCAGCGTTCAGAAATCATTGGAATCTCTACTACAGAAATTTCCATTCATTCACTGTGAATCTGGAAATAATCTGAATCTGCATTCCAGGAAGGCTTTCGTTACACCACTGATGAATGTCCAAGTAATGCAATGCTGCTTCTTAGTGGTCTGTTCACACTCGAAACCGTGCTGTTCATTGGCTATCCACTCAATATCGGTCAGCTCTTCAATATCCTGTCCAGACTATCCAGATTTCTAAATGTTGGCAATCACCACTACAGAATGTTCCATTCAGTCACGCGAATCTGGAATTCATCAGAGTCTCCACTCCTGGAAGGTTTTCGTGACACCACTGGTAAATGTCCAAGGAAGACAATGCTGGTTTTACGCCGCCTGCTAACACACTCAGCCGTGCTGTTCAATTTGCTATCCACCCAACCCTATTCAGCTCTACATTTTCCTGTCCTCATAACCCAACCTTCAGAAATAATTGGTATCTCCTCCACAGAATGTTCCGTTCATTCACTGCGAATCTTAAATTCATCTGACTCTCAACTCCCGGCGGGTTATCGTTACACCACTTGTGAATGTCCAAGTAAGCCAGTGCTGGTTTTCAGTGGCCTGTTCATACTAAGAGACGTGCTGTTCATTTGGCTATCCACTCCACCCTGTTCAGCTCTACATTTTCGTGTCCACAAAACCCAGCCTTCAGAAATCATTGGAATCACCACTAGAGAATGTTCCATTCATTCACTGCGAATCTGGAATTCATCTGAACCTCCACTCCCGGGAGGTTTTCGTTACACCACTGGTGAATGTCCAAGTAACTCAATACTGGTTTTCAGAGGCATGTTCAACTCGCAGAAGTGCTGTTCAATGGGCTATCCACTCAATATTGGTCAGCTCTTCATTTTCCTCTCCACACAAACCAGCCTTCAGAAATCATTGGGATCTCCACTACAGACTGTTCCATTCATTCACTGCGATTCTGCAATTCATCTGACTCTCCGCTCCAGGCAGGTTTTCATTACAGCACTGGTGAATGACCAAGTAATCCAATGCTGGTTTTCAGCCGCCTTTTCACACTCGCAGTGTGCTGTTCAATTGTCTATCCACTCAAACCTGGTCAGCCTTTCATTTTCTTTTCCACAATATCAGACTTCAGAAATCATTGGAATCGCCAGTACAGAATGTTCCATTCATTCACTGCCAATCTGGAATTCATCTGAATCTGCACTCCAGGTAGGCTTTCATTACACCACTTATGAATGTCCAAGTAACACAATGCTGGTTTTCAGCGGTCTGTTCACACTCTAAGCCCTGCTTTTTACTGGGTATCCACACAACTGTGGTCAGCCCTTCATTTTCATGTCCAAACAATCCAGACTTGAGAAATCATTGCAATCTCCAGTACAGAATGTTCCATTCATTCACTGCGAATCTGGAATTCAACTGAATCTCCACTACCTGCAGATTTATCTTACACCACTTGTGAATGTCCAAGTAAAACAATGCTGGTTTTCAGAGGCCTGTTCATGTTCGCAGTCGTGCTGTTCAATTGGCTATCCACTCAACCTGTTTTGCTCCTCATTTTCCTGTGCACACAACCCAGCCTTCAGAAATCATTGTAATCTCCACTACAGGATGTTCCATTCATTCACTGGGAATCTGGAATTCATCTGAATCTGCACTCCACGCAGGCTTTCGTTACACCACTGCTGAAAGTCGAAGTAATGCAATACTGGTTTTCAGTGGTCTGTTCACATTCGAAGCCGAGGCTTTTTACAGGCTATCCACTCAACACTGGTCAGCTCTTCATTTTCGTGTCCCCACAATCCAGATTTCAGAAATCATTGCAATCTCCACTACAGAATGTTCCATTCATTCACTGCGAGTCTGGAGTTTATCTGATTCTCCACTCCCGCCTGGTTAACATTACACCACTTGTGAATGTCCAAGTAAGCCAATGCTGGTTTTCAGAGGCCTGTTCATACTCGCAGCCGTGCTGTTTAATTGACAATTCACTCCACCCTGTTCAGCTCTTCATTGTCCCACCACACTACCAGCCTTCAGAAATCTTTGTTATCTCCACTACAGAATGTTCCATTCATTCACTGCGAATCTGGAATTCATCTGACTCTCAACTCCACGCAGGTTTTCATTACACCACTGTTGAATGTCCAAGTAACCCAATGCTGGTTTTCAGCGGCCTGTTCATATTCGCAGCCCTGCTGTTTACTTGGCTATCGATTCAAGCCTGGTCAGCTCTTCATTTTCCTGTCCACACAACACAGGCTTCAGAAATCATTGGAATCTCCTCTACAGAATGTTCCATTCATTCACTGCGAATGTGGAATTCAACTGACTCTCCACTCCATGCAGGTTTTCCTTACACCACTGATGAATGTCCAAGTAACCCAATGCTGGTTTTCAGCTGCATGTTCACACTCGCAGCCATGCTATACAATTGGCTTTCCACTAAATCCTGATTAGTTCTTGATTTTCCTTCCACACGACCCAGCCTTCAGAAATCATTGGAATCTCCACTAGAGAATGTTCCATTCATTCACTGCGAATCTGGAATTCCTCTGAACCTCCACTCCCGGCAGGTTTTCGTTACACCACTGTTGAATGTCCAAGTAACCCAATGTTTTAAGTGTTTTCTTCACAAGCGCAGTGGTGCTGTTCAATTGGCTATCCACTCAACCCTGGCCAGCTCTACATTTTCCTGTCCACACCACAGAGACTGGAGAAATCATTGTTATCTCCACTACAGAATGTTCCATTCATTCACAGCGAATCTGGAATTCATCTGAATCTCCACTCCCGGCAGGTTTTCGTGACACCACTGGTAAATATCCAAGTAAGCCAATGCTGGTTTTAAGTGGCCTGCTCATACTCTCAGCCGTGCTGTTCAATTTGCTATCCACTCAACCCTCTTCAGCTCCATTTTCCTGTCCACATAACCCAAACTTCAGAAACAATTGGTATCTCCTCCACAGAATGTTCCATTCATTGACTGCAAATCTGAAATTCATCTAATTCTCAACTCCCGTCAGGTTTTCGTTACACCACTTGTGAATGTCCAATTAAGCCAAAGCTGGTTTTCAGTGGCCTGTTCTTACTACGAGACGTGCTGTTCATTTGGCTATCCATTCCACCCTGTTCAGCTCTACATTTTCGTGTCCACAAAACCCAGCCTTCAGAAATCATTGGAATCACCACTAGAGAATGTTCCATTCATTCACTGCGAATCTGGAATTCATCTGAATCTCCACTCCCGGCAGGTTTTCATTGCACCACTGCTGAATGTTCAAGTAACGCAATGATGGTTTTCAGCGGTCTATTCACACTCGAACCCGTGCTGTTCACGGTCTAGCGACTCAACACTGGTGAGTTCTTCTTTTTCCAGTTCAGACAATACAAACCTCAGAAACCATTGCACGCGAATCTTGAATTCATCTTGTTCTCCACTCCCAGCAGGTTTTCGTTTCACCACTGGTGAATGTCCAAGCAACCCAAGGCTGGTTTCAGCTGCGTGTTAACACTCGCAGCCGTGCTGTTCAATTGGCTATCCAGTGAACGCTGGTTAGCTCTTGATTTTCCTTCCACACACCGAGCCTTCAGAAATCATTCTTATCTCCACTTCAGAATGTTCCATTCGTTCCCTGCGAATCTGGAATTCCTCTGACTCTCCACACCAGGCAGATTTTCCTAACAACACTGGTGAATGACCAGGTAATCCAATGCTGGTTTTCAGCGGCTGTTCACACTCACAGCCTTGCTGTTCAATTGGCAATCCAGTCAAACCTAGTCAGCTCTTCATTTTCCTGTCCACACAACCCAGCGTTCAGAAATCATTGGAATCTCTACTACAGAAATTTCCATTCATTCACTGTGAATCTGGAAATAATCTGAATCTGCATTCCAGGAAGGCTTTCGTTACACCACTGATGAATGTCCAAGTAATGCAATGCTGCTTCTTAGTGGTCTGTTCACACTCGAAACCGTGCTGTTCATTGGCTATCCACTCAATATCGGTCAGCTCTTCAATATCCTGTCCAGACTATCCAGATTTCTAAATGTTGGCAATCACCACTATAGAATGTTCCATTCAGTCACGCGAATCTGGAATTCATCAGAGTCTCCACTCCTGGAAGGTTTTCGTGACACCACTGGTAAATAAATGTCCAAGGAAGACAATGCTGGTTTTAAGCCGCCTGCTAACACACTCAGCCGTGCTGTTCAATTTGCTATCCACCCAACCCTATTCAGCTCTACATTTTCCTGTCCTCATAACCCAACCTTCAGAAATAATTGGTATCTCCTCCACAGAATGTTCCGTTCATTCACTGCGAATCTTAAATTCATCTGACTCTCAACTCCCGGCGGGTTATCGTTACACCACTTGTGAATGTCCAAGTAAGCCAATGCTGGTTTTCAGTGGCCTGTTCATACTAAGAGACGTGCTGTTCATTTGGCTATCCACTCCACCCTGTTCAGCTCTACATTTTCGTGTCCACAAAACCCAGCCTTCAGAAATCATTGGAATCACCACTAGAGAATGTTCCATTCATTCACTGCGAATCTGGAATTCATCTGAACCTCCACTCCCGGGAGGTTTTCGTTACACCACTGGTGAATGTCCAAGTAACTCAATACTGGTTTTCAGAGGCATGTTCAACTCGCAGAAGTGCTGTTCAATGGGCTATCCACTCAATATTGGTCAGCTCTTCATTTTCCTCTCCACACAAACCAGCCTTCAGAAATCATTGGGATCTCCACTACAGACTGTTCCATTCATTCACTGCGATTCTGCAATTCATCTGACTCTCCGCTCCAGGCAGGTTTTCATTACAGCACTGGTGAATGACCAAGTAATCCAATGCTGGTTTTCAGCCGCCTTTTCACACTCGCAGTGTGCTGTTCAATTGTCTATCCACTCAAACCTGGTCAGCCTTTCATTTTCTTTTCCACAATATCAGACTTCAGAAATCATTGGAATCGCCAGTACAGAATGTTCCATTCATTCACTGCCAATCTGGAATTCATCTGAATCTGCACTCCAGGTAGGCTTTCATTACACCACTTATGAATGTCCAAGTAACACAATGCTGGTTTTCAGCGGTCTGTTCACACTCTAAGCCCTGCTTTTTACTGGGTATCCAACAACTGTGGTCAGCTCTTCATTTTCATGTCCAAACAATCCAGACTTGAGAAATCATTGCAATCTCCAGTACAGAATGTTCCATTCATTCACTGCGAATCTGGAATTCAACTGAATCTCCACTACCTGCAGATTTATCTTACACCACTTGTGAATGTCCAAGTAAAACAATGCTGGTTTTCAGAGGCCTGTTCATGTTCGCAGTCGTGCTGTTCAATTGGCTATCCACTCAACCTGTTTTGCTCCTCATTTTCCTGTGCACACAACCCAGCCTTCAGAAATCATTGTAATCTCCACTACAGGATGTTCCATTCATTCACTGGGAATCTGGAATTCATCTGAATCTGCACTCCACGCAGGCTTTCGTTACACCACTGCTGAAAGTCGAAGTAATGCAATACTGGTTTTCAGTGGTCTGTTCACATTCGAAGCCGAGGCTTTTTACAGGCTATCCACTCAACACTGGTCAGCTCTTCATTTTCGTGTCCCCACAATCCAGATTTCAGAAATCATTGCAATCTCCACTACAGAATGTTCCATTCATTCACTGCGAGTCTGGAGTTTATCTGATTCTCCACTCCCGCCTGGTTAACATTACACCACTTGTGAATGTCCAAGTAAGCCAATGCTGGTTTTCAGAGGCCTGTTCATACTCGCAGCCGTGCTGTTTAATTGACAATTCACTCCACCCTGTTCAGCTCTTCATTGTCCCACCACACTACCAGCCTTCAGAAATCTTTGTTATCTCCACTACAGAATGTTCCATTCATTCACTGCGAATCTGGAATTCATCTGACTCTCAACTCCACGCAGGTTTTCATTACACCACTGTTGAATGTCCAAGTAACCCAATGCTGGTTTTCAGCGGCCTGTTCATATTCGCAGCCCTGCTGTTTACTTGGCTATCGATTCAAGCCTGGTCAGCTCTTCATTTTCCTGTCCACACAACACAGGCTTCAGAAATCATTGGAATCTCCTCTACAGAATGTTCCATTCATTCACTGCGAATGTGGAATTCAACTGACTCTCCACTCCATGCAGGTTTTCCTTACACCACTGATGAATGTCCAAGTAACCCAATGCTGGTTTTCAGCTGCATGTTCACACTCGCAGCCATGCTATACAATTGGCTTTCCACTAAATCCTGATTAGTTCTTGATTTTCCTTCCACACGACCCAGCCTTCAGAAATCATTGGAATCTCCACTAGAGAATGTTCCATTCATTCACTGCGAATCTGGAATTCCTCTGAACCTCCACTCCCGGCAGGTTTTCGTTACACCACTGTTGAATGTCCAAGTAACCCAATGTTTTAAGTGTTTTCTTCACAAGCGCAGTGGTGCTGTTCAATTGGCTATCCACTCAACCCTGGCCAGCTCTACATTTTCCTGTCCACACCACAGAGACTGGAGAAATCATTGTTATCTCCACTACAGAATGTTCCATTCATTCACAGCGAATCTGGAATTCATCTGAATCTCCACTCCCGGCAGGTTTTCGTGACACCACTGGTAAATATCCAAGTAAGCCAATGCTGGTTTTAAGTGGCCTGCTCATACTCTCAGCCGTGCTGTTCAATTTGCTATCCACTCAACCCTCTTCAGCTCCATTTTCCTGTCCACATAACCCAAACTTCAGAAACAATTGGTATCTCCTCCACAGAATGTTCCATTCATTGACTGCAAATCTGAAATTCATCTAATTCTCAACTCCCGTCAGGTTTTCGTTACACCACTTGTGAATGTCCAATTAAGCCAAAGCTGGTTTTCAGTGGCCTGTTCTTACTACGAGACGTGCTGTTCATTTGGCTATCCATTCCACCCTGTTCAGCTCTACATTTTCGTGTCCACAAAACCCAGCCTTCAGAAATCATTGGAATCACCACTACAGAATGTTCCATTCATTCACTGCGAATCTGGAATTCATCTGAATCTCCACTCCCGGCAGGTTTTCATTGCACCACTGCTGAATGTTCAAGTAACGCAATGATGGTTTTCAGCGGTCTATTCACACTCGAACCCGTGCTGTTCACGGTCTAGCGACTCAACACTGGTGAGTTCTTCTTTTTCCAGTTCAGACAATACAAACCTCAGAAACCATTGCACGCGAATCTTGAATTCATCTTGTTCTCCACTCCCAGCAGGTTTTCGTTTCACCACTGGTGAATGTCCAAGCAACCCAAGGCTGGTTTCAGCTGCGTGTTAACACTCGCAGCCGTGCTGTTCAATTGGCTATCCAGTGAACGCTGGTTAGCTCTTGATTTTCCTTCCACACACCGAGCCTTCAGAAATCATTCTTATCTCCACTTCAGAATGTTCCATTCGTTCCCTGCGAATCTGGAATTCCTCTGACTCTCCACACCAGGCAGATTTTCCTAACAACACTGGTGAATGACCAGGTAATCCAATGCTGGTTTTCAGCGGCTGTTCACACTCACAGCCTTGCTGTTCAATTGGCAATCCAGTCAAACCTAGTCAGCTCTTCATTTTCCTGTCCACACAACCCAGCGTTCAGAAATCATTGGAATCTCTACTACAGAAATTTCCATTCATTCACTGTGAATCTGGAAATAATCTGAATCTGCATTCCAGGAAGGCTTTCGTTACACCACTGATGAATGTCCAAGTAATGCAATGCTGCTTCTTAGTGGTCTGTTCACACTCGAAACCGTGCTGTTCATTGGCTATCCACTCAATATCGGTCAGCTCTTCAATATCCTGTCCAGACTATCCAGATTTCTAAATGTTGGCAATCACCACTACAGAATGTTCCATTCAGTCACGCGAATCTGGAATTCATCAGAGTCTCCACTCCTGGAAGGTTTTCGTGACACCACTGGTAAATAAATGTCCAAGGAAGACAATGCTGGTTTTAAGCCGCCTGCTAACACACTCAGCCGTGCTGTTCAATTTGCTATCCACCCAACCCTATTCAGCTCTACATTTTCCTGTCCTCATAACCCAAACTTCAGAAATAATTGGTATCTCCTCCACAGAATGTTCCGTTCATTCACTGCGAATCTTAAATTTATCTGACTCTCAACTCCCGGCGGGTTATCGTTACACCACTTGTGAATGTCCAAGTAAGCCAATGCTGGTTTTCAGTGGCCTGTTCATACTAAGAGACGTGCTGTTCATTTGGCTATCCACTCCACCCTGTTCAGCTCTACATTTTCGTGTCCACAAAACCCAGCCTTCAGAAATCATTGGAATCACCACTAGAGAATGTTCCATTCATTCACTGCGAATCTGGAATTCATCTGAACCTCCACTCCCGGCAGGTTTTCGTTACACCACTGGTGAATGTCCAAGTAACTCAATACTGGTTTTCAGAGGCATGTTCAACTCGCAGAAGTGCTCTTCAATGGGCTATCCACTCAATATTGGTCAGCTCTTCATTTTCCTCTCCACACAAACCAGCCTTCAGAAATCATTGGGATCTCCACTACAGACTGTTCCATTCATTCACTGCGATTCTGCAATTCATCTGACTCTCCGCTCCAGGCAGGTTTTCATTACAGCACTGGTGAATGACCAAGTAATCCAATGCTGGTTTTCAGCCGCCTTTTCACACTCGCAGTGTGCTGTTCAATTGTCTATCCACTCAAACCTGGTCAGCCTTTCATTTTCTTTTCCACAATATCAGACTTCAGAAATCATTGGAATCGCCAGTACAGAATGTTCCATTCATTCACTGCAAATCTGGAATTCATCTGAATCTGCACTCCAGGTAGGCTTTCATTACACCACTTATGAATGTCCAAGTAACACAATGCTGGTTTTCAGCGGTCTGTTCACACGCTAAGCCCTGCTTTTTACTGGGTATCCACACAACTGTGGTCAGCTCTTCATTTTCATGTCCAAACAATCCAGACTTGAGAAATCATTGCAATCTCCAGTACAGAATGTTCCATTCATTCACTGCGAATCTGGAATTCAACTGAATCTCCACTACCTGCAGATTTATCTTACACCACTTGTGAATGTCCAAGTAAAACAATGCTGGTTTTCAGAGGCCTGTTCATGTTCGCAGTCGTGCTGTTCAATTGGCTATCCACTCAACCTGTTTTGCTCCTCATTTTCCTGTGCACACAACCCAGCCTTCAGAAATCATTGTAATCTCCACTACAGGATGTTCCATTCATTCACTGGGAATCTGGAATTCATCTGAATCTGCACTCCACGCAGGCTTTCGTTACACCACTGCTGAAAGTCGAAGTAATGCAATACTGGTTTTCAGTGGTCTGTTCACATTCGAAGCCGAGGCTTTTTACAGGCTATCCTCTCAACACTGGTCAGCTCTTCATTTTCGTGTCCCCACAATCCAGATTTCAGAAATCATTGCAATCTCCACTACAGAATGTTCCATTCATTCACTGCGAGTCTGGAGTTTATCTGATTCTCCACTCCCGCCTGGTTAACATTACACCACTTGTGAATGTCCAAGTAAGCCAATGCTGGTTTTCAGAGGCCTGTTCATACTCGCAGCCGTGCTGTTTAATTGACAATTCACTCCACCCTGTTCAGCTCTTCATTGTCCCACCACACTACCAGCCTTCAGAAATCTTTGTTATCTCCACTACAGAATGTTCCATTCATTCACTGCGAATCTGGAATTCATCTGACTCTCAACTCCACGCAGGTTTTCATTACACCACTGTTGAATGTCCAAGTAACCCAATGCTGGTTTTCAGCGGCCTGTTCATATTCGCAGCCCTGCTGTTTACTTGGCTATCGATTCAAGCCTGGTCAGCTCTTCATTTTCCTGTCCACACAACACAGGCTTCAGAAATCATTGGAATCTCCTCTACAGAATGTTCCATTCATTCACTGCGAATGTGGAATTCAACTGACTCTCCACTCCATGCAGGTTTTCCTTACACCACTGATGAATGTCCAAGTAACCCAATGCTGGTTTTCAGCTGCATGTTCACACTCGCAGCCATGCTATACAATTGGCTTTCCACTAAATCCTGATTAGTTCTTGATTTTCCTTCCACACGACCCAGCCTTCAGAAATCATTGGAATCTCCACTAGAGAATGTTCCATTCATTCACTGCGAATCTGGAATTCCTCTGAACCTCCACTCCCGGCAGGTTTTCGTTACACCACTGTTGAATGTCCAAGTAACCCAATGTTTTAAGTGTTTTCTTCACAAGCGCAGTGGTGCTGTTCAATTGGCTATCCACTCAACCCTGGCCAGCTCTACATTTTCCTGTCCACACCACAGAGACTGGAGAAATCATTGTTATCTCCACTACAGAATGTTCCATTCATTCACAGCGAATCTGGAATTCATCTGAATCTCCACTCCCGGCAGGTTTTCGTGACACCACTGGTAAAGATCCAAGTAAGCCAATGCTGGTTTTAAGTGGCCTGCTCATACTCTCAGCCGTGCTGTTCAATTTGCTATCCACTCAACACTCTTCAGCTCCATTTTCCTGTCCACATAACCCAAACTTCAGAAACAATTGGTATCTCCTCCACAGAATGTTCCATTCATTGACTGCAAATCTGAAATTCATCTAATTCTCAACTCCCGTCAGGTTTTCGTTACACCACTTGTGAATGTCCAATTAAGCCAAAGCTGGTTTTCAGTGGCCTGTTCTTACTACGAGACGTGCTGTTCATTTGGCTATCCATTCCACCCTGTTCAGCTCTACATTTTCGTGTCCACAAAACCCAGCCTTCAGAAATCATTGGAATCACCACTAGAGAATGTTCCATGCATTCACTGCGAATCGGAATTCGTCTGAATCTCCACTCCCGGCAGGTTTTCATTGCACCACTGCTGAATGTTCAAGTAACGCAATGATGGTTTTCAGCGGTCTATTCACACTCGAACCCGTGCTGTTCACGGTCTAGCGACTCAACACTGGTGAGTTCTTCTTTTTCCAGTTCAGACAATACAAACCTCAGAAACCATTGCAATCTACACTACAGAATGTTTCATTCATTCACGCGAATCTTGAATTCATCTTGTTCTCCACTCCCAGCAGGTTTTCGTTTCACCACTGGTGAATGTCCAAGCAACCCAAGGCTGGTTTCAGCTGCGTGTTAACACTCGCAGCCGTGCTGTTCAATTGGCTATCCAGTGAACGCTGGTTAGCTCTTGATTTTCCTTCCACACACCGAGCCTTCAGAAATCATTCTTATCTCCACTTCAGAATGTTCCATTCGTTCCCTGCGAATCTGGAATTCCTCTGACTCTCCACACCAGGCAGATTTTCCTAACAACACTGGTGAATGACCAGGTAATCCAATGCTGGTTTTCAGCGGCTGTTCACACTCACAGCCTTGCTGTTCAATTGGCAATCCAGTCAAACCTAGTCAGCTCTTCATTTTCCTGTCCACACAACCCAGCGTTCAGAAATCATTGGAATCTCTACTACAGAAATTTCCATTCATTCACTGTGAATCTGGAAATAATCTGAATCTGCATTCCAGGAAGGCTTTCGTTACACCACTGATGAATGTCCAAGTAATGCAATGCTGCTTCTTAGTGGTCTGTTCACACTCGAAACCGTGCTGTTCACTGGCTATCCACTCAACATCGGTCAGCTCTTCCATATCCTGTCCAGACTATCCAGATTTCTAAATCTTGGCAATCTCCACTACAGAATGTTCCATTCCATCACGCGAATCTGGAATTCATCAGAGTCTCCACTCCCGGCAGGTTTTCGTGACACCACTGGTATATGTCCAAGGAAGCCAATGCTGGTTTTAAGCCGCCTGCTTATACTCTCAGCCGTGCTGTTCAATTTGCTATCCACCCAACCCTATTCAGCTCTACATTTTCCTGTCCTCATAACCCAACCTTCAGAAATAATTGGTATCTCCTCCACAGAATGTTCCGTTCATTCACTGCGAATCTTAAATTCATCTGACTCTCAACTCCCGGCGGGTTATCGTTACACCACTTGTGAATGTCCAAGTAAGCCAATGCTGGTTTTCAGTGGCCTGTTCATACTAAGAGACGTGCTGTTCATTTGGCTATCCACTCCACCCTGTTCAGCTCTACATTTTCGTGTCCACAAAACCCAGCCTTCAGAAATCATTGGAATCACCACTAGAGAATGTTCCATTCATTCACTGCGAATCTGGAATTCATCTGAACCTCCACTCCCGGCAGGTTTTCGTTACACCACTGTTGAATGTCCAAGTAACCCAATGTTTTAAGTGTTTTCTTCACAAGCGCAGTGGTGCTGTTCAATTGGCTATCCACTCAACCCTGGCCAGCTCTACATTTTCCTGTCCACACCACAGAGACTGGAGAAATCATTGTTATCTCCACTACAGAATGTTCCATTCATTCACAGCGAATCTGGAATTCATCTGAATCTCCACTCCCGGCAGGTTTTCGTGACACCACTGGTAAATATCCAAGTAAGCCAATGCTGGTTTTAAGTGGCCTGCTCATACTCTCAGCCGTGCTGTTCAATTTGCTATCCACTCAACCCTCTTCAGCTCCATTTTCCTGTCCACATAACCCAAACTTCAGAAACAATTGGTATCTCCTCCACAGAATGTTCCATTCATTGACTGCAAATCTGAAATTCATCTAATTCTCAACTCCCGTCAGGTTTTCGTTACACCACTTGTGAATGTCCAATTAAGCCAAAGCTGGTTTTCAGTGGCCTGTTCTTACTACGAGACGTGCTGTTCATTTGGCTATCCATTCCACCCTGTTCAGCTCTACATTTTCGTGTCCACAAAACCCAGCCTTCAGAAATCATTGGAATCACCACTAGAGAATGTTCCATGCATTCACTGCGAATCTGGAATTCATCTGAATCTCCACTCCCGGCAGGTTTTCATTGCACCACTGCTGAATGTTCAAGTAACGCAATGATGGTTTTCAGCGGTCTATTCACACTCGAACCCGTGCTGTTCACGGTCTAGCGACTCAACACTGGTAAGTTCTTCTTTTTCCAGTTCAGACAATACAAACCTCAGAAACCATTGCAATCTACACTACAGAATGTTTCATTCATTCACGCGAATCTTGAATTCATCTTGTTCTCCACTCCCAGCAGGTTTTCGTTTCACCACTGGTGAATGTCCAAGCAACCCAAGGCTGGTTTCAGCTGCGTGTTAACACTCGCAGCCGTGCTGTTCAATTGGCTATCCAGTGAACGCTGGTTAGCTCTTGATTTTCCTTCCACACACCGAGCCTTCAGAAATCATTCTTATCTCCACTTCAGAATGTTCCATTCGTTCCCTGCGAATCTGGAATTCCTCTGACTCTCCACACCAGGCAGATTTTCCTAACAACACTGGTGAATGACCAGGTAATCCAATGCTGGTTTTCAGCGGCTGTTCACACTCACAGCCTTGCTGTTCAACTGGCAATCCAGTCAAACCTAGTCAGCTCTTCATTTTCCTGTCCACACAACCCAGCGTTCAGAAATCATTGGAATCTCTACTACAGAAATTTCCATTCATTCACTGTGAATCTGGAAATAATCTGAATCTGCATTCCAGGAAGGCTTTCGTTACACCACTGATGAATGTCCAAGTAATGCAATGCTGCTTCTTAGTGGTCTGTTCACACTCGAAACCGTGCTGTTCACTGGCTATCCACTCAACATCGGTCAGCTCTTCCATATCCTGTCCAGACTATCCAGATTTCTAAATCTTGGCAATCTCCACTACAGAATGTTCCATTCAATCACGCGAATCTGGAATTCATCAGAGTCTCCACTCCCGGCAGGTTTTCGTGACACCACTGGTATATGTCCAAGGAAGCCAATGCTGGTTTTAAGCCGCCTGCTTATACTCTCAGCCGTGCTGTTCAATTTGCTATCCACCCAACCCTATTCAGCTCTACATTTTCCTGTCCTCATAACCCAACCTTCAGAAATAATTGGTATCTCCTCCACAGAATGTTCCGTTCATTCACTGCGAATCTTAAATTCATCTGACTCTCAACTCCCGGCGGGTTATCGTTACACCACTTGTGAATGTCCAAGTAAGCCAATGCTGGTTTTCAGTGGCCTGTTCATACTAAGAGACGTGCTGTTCATTTGGCTATCCACTCCACCCTGTTCAGCTCTACATTTTCGTGTCCACAAAACCCAGCCTTCAGAAATCATTGGAATCACCACTAGAGAATGTTCCATTCATTCACTGCGAATCTGGAATTCATCTGAACCTCCACTCCCGGCAGGTTTTCGTTACACCACTGGTGAATGTCCAAGTAACTCAATACTGGTTTTCAGAGGCATGTTCAACTCGCAGAAGTGCTCTTCAATGGGCTATCCACTCAATATTGGTCAGCTCTTCATTTTCCTCTCCACACAAACCAGCCTTCAGAAATCATTGGGATCTCCACTACAGACTGTTCCATTCATTCACTGCGATTCTGCAATTCATCTGACTCTCCGCTCCAGGCAGGTTTTCATTACAGCACTGGTGAATGACCAAGTAATCCAATGCTGGTTTTCAGCCGCCTTTTCACACTCGCAGTGTGCTGTTCAATTGTCTATCCACTCAAACCTGGTCAGCCTTTCATTTTCTTTTCCACAATATCAGACTTCAGAAATCATTGGAATCGCCAGTACAGAATGTTCCATTCATTCACTGCCAATCTGGAATTCATCTGAATCTGCACTCCAGGTAGGCTTTCATTACACCACTTATGAATGTCCAAGTAACACAATGCTGGTTTTCAGCGGTCTGTTCACACTCTAAGCCCTGCTTTTTACTGGGTATCCACACAACTGTGGTCAGCTCTTCATTTTCATGTCCAAACAATCCAGACTTGAGAAATCATTGCAATCTCCAGTACAGAATGTTCCATTCATTCACTGCGAATCTGGAATTCAACTGAATCTCCACTACCTGCAGATTTATCTTACACCACTTGTGAATGTCCAAGTAAAACAATGCTGGTTTTCAGAGGCCTGTTCATGTTCGCAGTCGTGCTGTTCAATTGGCTATCCACTCAACCTGTTTTGCTCCTCATTTTCCTGTGCACACAACCCAGCCTTCAGAAATCATTGTAATCTCCACTACAGGATGTTCCATTCATTCACTGGGAATCTGGAATTCATCTGAATCTGCACTCCACGCAGGCTTTCGTTACACCACTGCTGAAAGTCGAAGTAATGCAATACTGGTTTTCAGTGGTCTGTTCACATTCGAAGCCGAGGCTTTTTACAGGCTATCCACTCAACACTGGTCAGCTCTTCATTTTCGTGTCCCCACAATCCAGATTTCAGAAATCATTGCAATCTCCACTACAGAATGTTCCATTCATTCACTGCGAGTCTGGAGTTTATCTGATTCTCCACTCCCGCCTGGTTAACATTACACCACTTGTGAATGTCCAAGTAAGCCAATGCTGGTTTTCAGAGGCCTGTTCATACTCGCAGCCGTGCTGTTTAATTGACAATTCACTCCACCCTGTTCAGCTCTTCATTGTCCCACCACACTACCAGCCTTCAGAAATCTTTGTTATCTCCACTACAGAATGTTCCATTCATTCACTGCGAATCTGGAATTCATCTGACTCTCAACTCCACGCAGGTTTTCATTATACCACTGTTGAATGTCCAAGTAACCCAATGCTGGTTTTCAGCGGCCTGTTCATATTCGCAGCCCTGCTGTTTACTTGGCTATCGATTCAAGCCTGGTCAGCTCTTCATTTTCCTGTCCACACAACACAGGCTTCAGAAATCATTGGAATCTCCTCTACAGAATGTTCCATTCATTCACTGCGAATGTGGAATTCAACTGACTCTCCACTCCATGCAGGTTTTCCTTACACCACTGATGAATGTCCAAGTAACCCAATGCTGGTTTTCAGCTGCATGTTCACACTCGCAGCCATGCTATACAATTGGCTTTCCACTAAATCCTGATTAGTTCTTGATTTTCCTTCCACACGACCCAGCCTTCAGAAATCATTGGAATCTCCACTAGAGAATGTTCCATTCATTCACTGCGAATCTGGAATTCCTCTGAACCTCCACTCCCGGCAGGTTTTCGTTACACCACTGTTGAATGTCCAAGTAACCCAATGTTTTAAGTGTTTTCTTCACAAGCGCAGTGGTGCTGTTCAATTGGCTATCCACTCAACCCTGGCCAGCTCTACATTTTCCTGTCCACACCACAGAGACTGGAGAAATCATTGTTATCTCCACTACAGAATGTTCCATTCATTCACAGCGAATCTGGAATTCATCTGAATCTCCACTCCTGGCAGGTTTTCGTGACACCACTGGTAAATATCCAAGTAAGCCAATGCTGGTTTTAAGTGGCCTGCTCATACTCTCAGCCGTGCTGTTCAATTTGCTATCCACTCAACCCTCTTCAGCTCCATTTTCCTGTCCACATAACCCAAACTTCAGAAACAATTGGTATCTCCTCCACAGAATGTTCCATTCATTGACTGCAAATCTGAAATTCATCTAATTCTCAACTCCCGTCAGGTTTTCGTTACACCACTTGTGAATGTCCAATTAAGCCAAAGCTGGTTTTCAGTGGCCTGTTCTTACTACGAGACGTGCTGTTCATTTGGCTATCCATTCCACCCTGTTCAGCTCTACATTTTCGTGTCCACAAAACCCAGCCTTCAGAAATCATTGGAATCACCACTAGAGAATGTTCCATGCATTCACTGCGAATCTGGAATTCATCTGAATCTCCACTCCCGGCAGGTTTTCATTGCACCACTGCTGAATGTTCAAGTAACGCAATGATGGTTTTCAGCGGTCTATTCACACTCGAACCCGTGCTGTTCACGGTCTAGCGACTCAACACTGGTGAGTTCTTCTTTTTCCAGTTCAGACAATACAAACCTCAGAAACCATTGCAATCTACACTACAGAATGTTTCATTCATTCACGCGAATCTTGAATTCATCTTGTTCTCCACTCCCAGCAGGTTTTCGTTTCACCACTGGTGAATGTCCAAGCAACCCAAGGCTGGTTTCAGCTGCGTGTTAACACTCGCAGCCGTGCTGTTCAATTGGCTATCCAGTGAACGCTGGTTAGCTCTTGATTTTCCTTCCACACACCGAGCCTTCAGAAATCATTCTTATCTCCACTTCAGAATGTTCCATTCGTTCCCTGCGAATCTGGAATTCCTCTGACTCTCCACACCAGGCAGATTTTCCTAACAACACTGGTGAATGACCAGGTAATCCAATGCTGGTTTTCAGCGGCTGTTCACACTCACAGCCTTGCTGTTCAACTGGCAATCCAGTCAAACCTAGTCAGCTCTTCATTTTCCTGTCCACACAACCCAGCGTTCAGAAATCATTGGAATCTCTACTACAGAAATTTCCATTCATTCACTGTGAATCTGGAAATAATCTGAATCTGCATTCCAGGAAGGCTTTCGTTACACCACTGATGAATGTCCAAGTAATGCAATGCTGCTTCTTAGTGGTCTGTTCACACTCGAAACCGTGCTGTTCACTGGCTATCCACTCAACATCGGTCAGCTCTTCCATATCCTGTCCAGACTATCCAGATTTCTAAATCTTGGCAATCTCCACTACAGAATGTTCCATTCAATCACGCGAATCTGGAATTCATCAGAGTCTCCACTCCCGGCAGGTTTTCGTGACACCACTGGTATATGTCCAAGGAAGCCAATGCTGGTTTTAAGCCGCCTGCTTATACTCTCAGCCGTGCTGTTCAATTTGCTATCCACCCAACCCTATTCAGCTCTACATTTTCCTGTCCTCATAACCCAACCTTCAGAAATAATTGGTATCTCCTCCACAGAATGTTCCGTTCATTCACTGCGAATCTTAAATTCATCTGACTCTCAACTCCCGGCGGGTTATCGTTACACCACTTGTGAATGTCCAAGTAAGCCAATGCTGGTTTTCAGTGGCCTGTTCATACTAAGAGACGTGCTGTTCATTTGGCTATCCACTCCACCCTGTTCAGCTCTACATTTTCGTGTCCACAAAACCCAGCCTTCAGAAATCATTGGAATCACCACTAGAGAAAGTTCCATTCATTCACTGCGAATCTGGAATTCATCTGAACCTCCACTCCCGGCAGGTTTTCGTTACACCACTGGTGAATGTCCAAGTAACTCAATACTGGTTTTCAGAGGCATGTTCAACTCGCAGAAGTGCTCTTCAATGGGCTATCCACTCAATATTGGTCAGCTCTTCATTTTCCTCTCCACACAAACCAGCCTTCAGAAATCATTGGGATCTCCACTACAGACTGTTCCATTCATTCACTGCGATTCTGCAATTCATCTGACTCTCCGCTCCAGGCAGGTTTTCATTACAGCACTGGTGAATGACCAAGTAATCCAATGCTGGTTTTCAGCCGCCTTTTCACACTCGCAGTGTGCTGTTCAATTGTCTATCCACTCAAACCTGGTCAGCCTTTCATTTTCTTTTCCACAATATCAGACTTCAGAAATCATTGGAATCGCCAGTACAGAATGTTCCATTCATTCACTGCCAATCTGGAATTCATCTGAATCTGCACTCCAGGTAGGCTTTCATTACACCACTTATGAATGTCCAAGTAACACAATGCTGGTTTTCAGCGGTCTGTTCACACTCTAAGCCCTGCTTTTTACTGGGTATCCACACAACTGTGGTCAGCTCTTCATTTTCATGTCCAAACAATCCAGACTTGAGAAATCATTGCAATCTCCAGTACAGAATGTTCCATTCATTCACTGCGAATCTGGAATTCAACTGAATCTCCACTACCTGCAGATTTATCTTACACCACTTGTGAATGTCCAAGTAAAACAATGCTGGTTTTCAGAGGCCTGTTCATGTTCGCAGTCGTGCTGTTCAATTGGCTATCCACTCAACCTGTTTTGCTCCTCATTTTCCTGTGCACACAACCCAGCCTTCAGAAATCATTGTAATCTCCACTACAGGATGTTCCATTCATTCACTGGGAATCTGGAATTCATCTGAATCTGCACTCCACGCAGGCTTTCGTTACACCACTGCTGAAAGTCGAAGTAATGCAATACTGGTTTTCAGTGGTCTGTTCACATTCGAAGCCGAGGCTTTTTACAGGCTATCCACTCAACACTGGTCAGCTCTTCATTTTCGTGTCCCCACAATCCAGATTTCAGAAATCATTGCAATCTCCACTACAGAATGTTCCATTCATTCACTGCGAGTCTGGAGTTTATCTGATTCTCCACTCCCGCCTGGTTAACATTACACCACTTGTGAATGTCCAAGTAAGCCAATGCTGGTTTTCAGAGGCCTGTTCATACTCGCAGCCGTGCTGTTTAATTGACAATTCACTCCACCCTGTTCAGCTCTTCATTGTCCCACCACACTACCAGCCTTCAGAAATCTTTGTTATCTCCACTACAGAATGTTCCATTCATTCACTGCGAATCTGGAATTCATCTGACTCTCAACTCCACGCAGGTTTTCATTACACCACTGTTGAATGTCCAAGTAACCCAATGCTGGTTTTCAGCGGCCTGTTCATATTCGCAGCCCTGCTGTTTACTTGGCTATCGATTCAAGCCTGGTCAGCTCTTCATTTTCCTGTCCACACAACACAGGCTTCAGAAATCATTGGAATCTCCTCTACAGAATGTTCCATTCATTCACTGCGAATGTGGAATTCAACTGACTCTCCACTCCATGCAGGTTTTCCTTACACCACTGATGAATGTCCAAGTAACCCAATGCTGGTTTTCAGCTGCATGTTCACACTCGCAGCCATGCTATACAATTGGCTTTCCACTAAATCCTGATTAGTTCTTGATTTTCCTTCCACACGACCCAGCCTTCAGAAATCGTTGGAATCCCCACTAGAGAATGTTCCATTCATTCACTGCGAATCTGGAATTCCTCTGAACCTCCACTCCCGGCAGGTTTTCGTTACACCACTGTTGAATGTCCAAGTAACCCAATGTTTTAAGTGTTTTCTTCACAAGCGCAGTGGTGCTGTTCAATTGGCTATCCACTCAACCCTGGCCAGCTCTACATTTTCCTGTCCACACCACAGAGACTGGAGAAATCATTGTTATCTCCACTACAGAATGTTCCATTCATTCACAGCGAATCTGGAATTCATCTGAATCTCCACTCCCGGCAGGTTTTCGTGACACCACTGGTAAATATCCAAGTAAGCCAATGCTGGTTTTAAGTGGCCTGCTCATACTCTCAGCCGTGCTGTTCAATTTGCTATCCACTCAACCCTCTTCAGCTCCATTTTCCTGTCCACATAACCCAAACTTCAGAAACAATTGGTATCTCCTCCACAGAATGTTCCATTCATTGACTGCAAATCTGAAATTCATCTAATTCTCAACTCCCGTCAGGTTTTCGTTACACCACTTGTGAATGTCCAATTAAGCCAAAGCTGGTTTTCAGTGGCCTGTTCTTACTACGAGACGTGCTGTTCATTTGGCTATCCATTCCACCCTGTTCAGCTCTACATTTTCGTGTCCACAAAACCCAGCCTTCAGAAATCATTGGAATCACCACTAGAGAATGTTCCATGCATTCACTGCGAATCTGGAATTCATCTGAATCTCCACTCCCGGCAGGTTTTCATTGCACCACTGCTGAATGTTCAAGTAACGCAATGATGGTTTTCAGCGGTCTATTCACACTCGAACCCGTGCTGTTCACGGTCTAGCGACTCAACACTGGTGAGTTCTTCTTTTTCCAGTTCAGACAATACAAACCTCAGAAACCATTGCAATCTACACTACAGAATGTTTCATTCATTCACGCAAATCTTGAATTCATCTTGTTCTCCACTCCCAGCAGGTTTTCGTTTCACCACTGGTGAATGTCCAAGCAACCCAAGGCTGGTTTCAGCTGCGTGTTAACACTCGCAGCCGTGCTGTTCAATTGGCTATCCAGTGAACGCTGGTTAGCTCTTGATTTTCCTTCCACACACCGAGCCTTCAGAAATCATTCTTATCTCCACTTCAGAATGTTCCATTCGTTCCCTGCGAATCTGGAATTCCTCTGACTCTCCACACCAGGCAGATTTTCCTAACAACACTGGTGAATGACCAGGTAATCCAATGCTGGTTTTCAGCGGCTGTTCACACTCACAGCCTTGCTGTTCAACTGGCAATCCAGTCAAACCTAGTCAGCTCTTCATTTTCCTGTCCACACAACCCAGCGTTCAGAAATCATTGGAATCTCTACTACAGAAATTTCCATTCATTCACTGTGAATCTGGAAATAATCTGAATCTGCATT
Source organism: Sorex fumeus (assembly GCF_029834395.1). Classification (NCBI taxonomy): domain Eukaryota; kingdom Metazoa; phylum Chordata; class Mammalia; order Eulipotyphla; family Soricidae; genus Sorex; species Sorex fumeus. Next base: position 71,714 of record NW_026606231.1, read on the forward strand.
CCAGGAAGGCTTTCGTTACACCACTGATGAATGTCCAAGTAATGCAATGCTGCTTCTTAGTGGTCTGTTCACACTCGAAACCGTGCTGTTCACTGGCTATCCACTCAACATCGGTCAGCTCTTCCATATCCTGTCCAGACTATCCAGATTTCTAAATCTTGGCAATCTCCACTACAGAATGTTCCATTCAATCACGCGAATCTGGAATTCATCAGAGTCTCCACTCCCGGCAGGTTTTCGTGACACCACTGGTATATGTCCAAGGAAGCCAATGCTGGTTTTAAGCCGCCTGCTTATACTCTCAGCCGTGCTGTTCAATTTGCTATCCACCCAACCCTATTCAGCTCTACATTTTCCTGTCCTCATAACCCAACCTTCAGAAATAATTGGTATCTCCTCCACAGAATGTTCCGTTCATTCACTGCGAATCTTAAATTCATCTGACTCTCAACTCCCGGCGGGTTATCGTTACACCACTTGTGAATGTCCAAGTAAGCCAATGCTGGTTTTCAGTGGCCTGTTCATACTAAGAGACGTGCTGTTCATTTGGCTATCCACTCCACCCTGTTCAGCTCTACATTTTCGTGTCCACAAAACCCAGCCTTCAGAAATCATTGGAATCACCACTAGAGAATGTTCCATTCATTCACTGCGAATCTGGAATTCATCTGAACCTCCACTCCCGGCAGGTTTTCGTTACACCACTGGTGAATGTCCAAGTAACTCAATACTGGTTTTCAGAGGCATGTTCAACTCGCAGAAGTGCTCTTCAATGGGCTATCCACTCAATATTGGTCAGCTCTTCATTTTCCTCTCCACACAAACCAGCCTTCAGAAATCATTGGGATCTCCACTACAGACTGTTCCATTCATTCACTGCGATTCTGCAATTCATCTGACTCTCCGCTCCAGGCAGGTTTTCATTACAGCACTGGTGAATGACCAAGTAATCCAATGCTGGTTTTCAGCCGCCTTTTCACACTCGCAGTGTGCTGTTCAATTGTCTATCCACTCAAACCTGGTCAGCCTTTCATTTTCTTTTCCACAATATCAGACTTCAGAAATCATTGGAATCGCCAGTACAGAATGTTCCATTCATTCACTGCCAATCTGGAATTCATCTGAATCTGCACTCCAGGTAGGCTTTCATTACACCACTTATGAATGTCCAAGTAACACAATGCTGGTTTTCAGCGGTCTGTTCACACTCTAAGCCCTGCTTTTTACTGGGTATCCACACAACTGTGGTCAGCTCTTCATTTTCATGTCCAAACAATCCAGACTTGAGAAATCATTGCAATCTCCAGTACAGAATGTTCCATTCATTCACTGCGAATCTGGAATTCAACTGAATCTCCACTACCTGCAGATTTATCTTACACCACTTGTGAATGTCCAAGTAAAACAATGCTGGTTTTCAGAGGCCTGTTCATGTTCGCAGTCGTGCTGTTCAATTGGCTATCCACTCAACCTGTTTTGCTCCTCATTTTCCTGTGCACACAACCCAGCCTTCAGAAATCATTGTAATCTCCACTACAGGATGTTCCATTCATTCACTGGGAATCTGGAATTCATCTGAATCTGCACTCCACGCAGGCTTTCGTTACACCACTGCTGAAAGTCGAAGTAATGCAATACTGGTTTTCAGTGGTCTGTTCACATTCGAAGCCGAGGCTTTTTACAGGCTATCCACTCAACACTGGTCAGCTCTTCATTTTCGTGTCCCCACAATCCAGATTTCAGAAATCATTGCAATCTCCACTACAGAATGTTCCATTCATTCACTGCGAGTCTGGAGTTTATCTGATTCTCCACTCCCGCCTGGTTAACATTACACCACTTGTGAATGTCCAAGTAAGCCAATGCTGGTTTTCAGAGGCCTGTTCATACTCGCAGCCGTGCTGTTTAATTGACAATTCACTCCACCCTGTTCAGCTCTTCATTGTCCCACCACACTACCAGCCTTCAGAAATCTTTGTTATCTCCACTACAGAATGTTCCATTCATTCACTGCGAATCTGGAATTCATCTGACTCTCAACTCCACGCAGGTTTTCATTATACCACTGTTGAATGTCCAAGTAACCCAATGCTGGTTTTCAGCGGCCTGTTCATATTCGCAGCCCTGCTGTTTACTTGGCTATCGATTCAAGCCTGGTCAGCTCTTCATTTTCCTGTCCACACAACACAGGCTTCAGAAATCATTGGAATCTCCTCTACAGAATGTTCCATTCATTCACTGCGAATGTGGAATTCAACTGACTCTCCACTCCATGCAGGTTTTCCTTACACCACTGATGAATGTCCAAGTAACCCAATGCTGGTTTTCAGCTGCATGTTCACACTCGCAGCCATGCTATACAATTGGCTTTCCACTAAATCCTGATTAGTTCTTGATTTTCCTTCCACACGACCCAGCCTTCAGAAATCATTGGAATCTCCACTAGAGAATGTTCCATTCATTCACTGCGAATCTGGAATTCCTCTGAACCTCCACTCCCGGCAGGTTTTCGTTACACCACTGTTGAATGTCCAAGTAACCCAATGTTTTAAGTGTTTTCTTCACAAGCGCAGTGGTGCTGTTCAATTGGCTATCCACTCAACCCTGGCCAGCTCTACATTTTCCTGTCCACACCACAGAGACTGGAGAAATCATTGTTATCTCCACTACAGAATGTTCCATTCATTCACAGCGAATCTGGAATTCATCTGAATCTCCACTCCCGGCAGGTTTTCGTGACACCACTGGTAAATATCCAAGTAAGCCAATGCTGGTTTTAAGTGGCCTGCTCATACTCTCAGCCGTGCTGTTCAATTTGCTATCCACTCAACCCTCTTCAGCTCCATTTTCCTGTCCACATAACCCAAACTTCAGAAACAATTGGTATCTCCTCCACAGAATGTTCCATTCATTGACTGCAAATCTGAAATTCATCTAATTCTCAACTCCCGTCAGGTTTTCGTTACACCACTTGTGAATGTCCAATTAAGCCAAAGCTGGTTTTCAGTGGCCTGTTCTTACTACGAGACGTGCTGTTCATTTGGCTATCCATTCCACCCTGTTCAGCTCTACATTTTCGTGTCCACAAAACCCAGCCTTCAGAAATCATTGGAATCACCACTAGAGAATGTTCCATGCATTCACTGCGAATCTGGAATTCATCTGAATCTCCACTCCCGGCAGGTTTTCATTGCACCACTGCTGAATGTTCAAGTAACGCAATGATGGTTTTCAGCGGTCTATTCACACTCGAACCCGTGCTGTTCACGGTCTAGCGACTCAACACTGGTGAGTTCTTCTTTTTCCAGTTCAGACAATACAAACCTCAGAAACCATTGCAATCTACACTACAGAATGTTTCATTCATTCACGCGAATCTTGAATTCATCTTGTTCTCCACTCCCAGCAGGTTTTCGTTTCACCACTGGTGAATGTCCAAGCAACCCAAGGCTGGTTTCAGCTGCGTGTTAACACTCGCAGCCGTGCTGTTCAATTGGCTATCCAGTGAACGCTGGTTAGCTCTTGATTTTCCTTCCACACACCGAGCCTTCAGAAATCATTCTTATCTCCACTTCAGAATGTTCCATTCGTTCCCTGCGAATCTGGAATTCCTCTGACTCTCCACACCAGGCAGATTTTCCTAACAACACTGGTGAATGACCAGGTAATCCAATGCTGGTTTTCAGCGGCTGTTCACACTCACAGCCTTGCTGTTCAACTGGCAATCCAGTCAAACCTAGTCAGCTCTTCATTTTCCTGTCCACACAACCCAGCGTTCAGAAATCATTGGAATCTCTACTACAGAAATTTCCATTCATTCACTGTGAATCTGGAAATAATCTGAATCTGCATTCCAGGAAGGCTTTCGTTACACCACTGATGAATGTCCAAGTAATGCAATGCTGCTTCTTAGTGGTCTGTTCACACTCGAAACCGTGCTGTTCACTGGCTATCCACTCAACATCGGTCAGCTCTTCCATATCCTGTCCAGACTATCCAGATTTCTAAATCTTGGCAATCTCCACTACAGAATGTTCCATTCAATCACGCGAATCTGTAATTCATCAGAGTCTCCACTCCCGGCAGGTTTTCGTGACACCACTGGTATATGTCCAAGGAAGCCAATGCTGGTTTTAAGCCGCCTGCTTATACTCTCAGCCGTGCTGTTCAATTTGCTATCCACCCAACCCTATTCAGCTCTACATTTTCCTGTCCTCATAACCCAACCTTCAGAAATAATTGGTATCTCCTCCACAGAATGTTCCGTTCATTCACTGCGAATCTTAAATTCATCTGACTCTCAACTCCCGGCGGGTTATCGTTACACCACTTGTGAATGTCCAAGTAAGCCAATGCTGGTTTTCAGTGGCCTGTTCATACTAAGAGACGTGCTGTTCATTTGGCTATCCACTCCACCCTGTTCAGCTCTACATTTTCGTGTCCACAAAACCCAGCCTTCAGAAATCATTGGAATCACCACTAGAGAAAGTTCCATTCATTCACTGCGAATCTGGAATTCATCTGAACCTCCACTCCTGGCAGGTTTTCGTTACACCACTGGTGAATGTCCAAGTAACTCAATACTGGTTTTCAGAGGCATGTTCAACTCGCAGAAGTGCTCTTCAATGGGCTATCCACTCAATATTGGTCAGCTCTTCATTTTCCTCTCCACACAAACCAGCCTTCAGAAATCATTGGGATCTCCACTACAGACTGTTCCATTCATTCACTGCGATTCTGCAATTCATCTGACTCTCCGCTCCAGGCAGGTTTTCATTACAGCACTGGTGAATGACCAAGTAATCCAATGCTGGTTTTCAGCCGCCTTTTCACACTCGCAGTGTGCTGTTCAATTGTCTATCCACTCAAACCTGGTCAGCCTTTCATTTTCTTTTCCACAATATCAGACTTCAGAAATCATTGGAATCGCCAGTACAGAATGTTCCATTCATTCACTGCCAATCTGGAATTCATCTGAATCTGCACTCCAGGTAGGCTTTCATTACACCACTTATGAATGTCCAAGTAACACAATGCTGGTTTTCAGCGGTCTGTTCACACTCTAAGCCCTGCTTTTTACTGGGTATCCACACAACTGTGGTCAGCTCTTCATTTTCATGTCCAAACAATCCAGACTTGAGAAATCATTGCAATCTCCAGTACAGAATGTTCCATTCATTCACTGCGAATCTGGAATTCAACTGAATCTCCACTACCTGCAGATTTATCTTACACCACTTGTGAATGTCCAAGTAAAACAATGCTGGTTTTCAGAGGCCTGTTCATGTTCGCAGTCGTGCTGTTCAATTGGCTATCCACTCAACCTGTTTTGCTCCTCATTTTCCTGTGCACACAACCCAGCCTTCAGAAATCATTGTAATCTCCACTACAGGATGTTCCATTCATTCACTGGGAATCTGGAATTCATCTGAATCTGCACTCCACGCAGGCTTTCGTTACACCACTGCTGAAAGTCGAAGTAATGCAATACTGGTTTTCAGTGGTCTGTTCACATTCGAAGCCGAGGCTTTTTACAGGCTATCCACTCAACACTGGTCAGCTCTTCATTTTCGTGTCCCCACAATCCAGATTTCAGAAATCATTGCAATCTCCACTACAGAATGTTCCATTCATTCACTGCGAGTCTGGAGTTTATCTGATTCTCCACTCCCGCCTGGTTAACATTACACCACTTGTGAATGTCCAAGTAAGCCAATGCTGGTTTTCAGAGGCCTGTTCATACTCGCAGCCGTGCTGTTTAATTGACAATTCACTCCACCCTGTTCAGCTCTTCATTGTCCCACCACACTACCAGCCTTCAGAAATCTTTGTTATCTCCACTACAGAATGTTCCATTCATTCACTGCGAATCTGGAATTCATCTGACTCTCAACTCCACGCAGGTTTTCATTACACCACTGTTGAATGTCCAAGTAACCCAATGCTGGTTTTCAGCGGCCTGTTCATATTCGCAGCCCTGCTGTTTACTTGGCTATCGATTCAAGCCTGGTCAGCTCTTCATTTTCCTGTCCACACAACACAGGCTTCAGAAATCATTGGAATCTCCTCTACAGAATGTTCCATTCATTCACTGCGAATGTGGAATTCAACTGACTCTCCACTCCATGCAGGTTTTCCTTACACCACTGATGAATGTCCAAGTAACCCAATGCTGGTTTTCAGCTGCATGTTCACACTCGCAGCCATGCTATACAATTGGCTTTCCACTAAATCCTGATTAGTTCTTGATTTTCCTTCCACACGACCCAGCCTTCAGAAATCATTGGAATCTCCACTAGAGAATGTTCCATTCATTCACTGCGAATCTGGAATTCCTCTGAACCTCCACTCCCGGCAGGTTTTCGTTACACCACTGTTGAATGTCCAAGTAACCCAATGTTTTAAGTGTTTTCTTCACAAGCGCAGTGGTGCTGTTCAATTGGCTATCCACTCAACCCTGGCCAGCTCTACATTTTCCTGTCCACACCACAGAGACTGGAGAAATCATTGTTATCTCCACTACAGAATGTTCCATTCATTCACAGCGAATCTGGAATTCATCTGAATCTCCACTCCCGGCAGGTTTTCGTGACACCACTGGTAAATATCCAAGTAAGCCAATGCTGGTTTTAAGTGGCCTGCTCATACTCTCAGCCGTGCTGTTCAATTTGCTATCCACTCAACCCTCTTCAGCTCCATTTTCCTGTCCACATAACCCAAACCTCAGAAACAATTGGTATCTCCTCCACAGAATGTTCCATTCATTGACTGCAAATCTGAAATTCATCTAATTCTCAACTCCCGTCAGGTTTTCGTTACACCACTTGTGAATGTCCAATTAAGCCAAAGCTGGTTTTCAGTGGCCTGTTCTTACTACGAGACGTGCTGTTCATTTGGCTATCCATTCCACCCTGTTCAGCTCTACATTTTCGTGTCCACAAAACCCAGCCTTCAGAAATCATTGGAATCACCACTACAGAATGTTCCATGCATTCACTGCGAATCTGGAATTCATCTGAATCTCCACTCCCGGCAGGTTTTCATTGCACCACTGCTGAATGTTCAAGTAACGCAATGATGGTTTTCAGCGGTCTATTCACACTCGAACCCGTGCTGTTCACGGTCTAGCGACTCAACACTGGTGAGTTCTTCTTTTTCCAGTTCAGACAATACAAACCTCAGAAACCATTGCAATCTACACTACAGAATGTTTCATTCATTCACGCGAATCTTGAATTCATCTTGTTCTCCACTCCCAGCAGGTTTTCGTTTCACCACTGGTGAATGTCCAAGCAACCCAAGGCTGGTTTCAGCTGCGTGTTAACACTCGCAGCCGTGCTGTTCAATTGGCTATCCAGTGAACGCTGGTTAGCTCTTGATTTTCCTTCCACACACCGAGCCTTCAGAAATCATTCTTATCTCCACTTCAGAATGTTCCATTCGTTCCCTGCGAATCTGGAATTCCTCTGACTCTCCACACCAGGCAGATTTTCCTAACAACACTGGTGAATGACCAGGTAATCCAATGCTGGTTTTCAGCGGCTGTTCACACTCACAGCCTTGCTGTTCAACTGGCAATCCAGTCAAACCTAGTCAGCTCTTCATTTTCCTGTCCACACAACCCAGCGTTCAGAAATCATTGGAATCTCTACTATAGAAATTTCCATTCATTCACTGTGAATCTGGAAATAATCTGAATCTGCATTCCAGGAAGGCTTTCGTTACACCACTGATGAATGTCCAAGTAATGCAATGCTGCTTCTTAGTGGTCTGTTCACACTCGAAACCGTGCTGTTCACTGGCTATCCACTCAACATCGGTCAGCTCTTCCATATCCTGTCCAGACTATCCAGATTTCTAAATCTTGGCAATCTCCACTACAGAATGTTCCATTCAATCACGCGAATCTGGAATTCATCAGAGTCTCCACTCCCGGCAGGTTTTCGTGACACCACTGGTATATGTCCAAGGAAGCCAATGCTGGTTTTTAGCCGCCTGCTTATACTCTCAGCCGTGCTGTTCAATTTGCTATCCACCCAACCCTATTCAGCTCTACATTTTCCTGTCCTCATAAACCAACCTTCAGAAATAATTGGTATCTCCTCCACAGAATGTTCCGTTCATTCACTGCGAATCTTAAATTCATCTGACTCTCAACTCCCGGCGGGTTATCGTTACACCACTTGTGAATGTCCAAGTAAGCCAATGCTGGTTTTCAGTGGCCTGTTCATACTAAGAGACGTGCTGTTCATTTGGCTATCCACTCCACCCTGTTCAGCTCTACATTTTCGTGTCCACAAAACCCAGCCTTCAGAAATCATTGGAATCACCACTAGAGAATGTTCCATTCATTCACTGCGAATCTGGAATTCATCTGAACCTCCACTCCCGGCAGGTTTTCGTTACACCACTGGTGAATGTCCAAGTAACTCAATATTGGTTTTCAGAGGCATGTTCAACTCGCAGAAGTGCTGTTCAATGGGCTATCCACTCAATATTGGTCAGCTCTTCATTTTCCTCTCCACACAAACCAGCCTTCAGAAATCATTGGGATCTCCACTACAGACTGTTCCATTCGTTCACTGCGATTCTGCAATTCATCTGACTCTCCGCTCCAGGCAGGTTTTCATTACAGCACTGGTGAATGACCAAGTAATCCAATGCTGGTTTTCAGCCGCCTTTTCACACTCGCAGTGTGCTGTTCAATTGTCTATCCACTCAAACCTGGTCAGCCTTTCATTTTCTTTTCCACAATATCAGACTTCAGAAATCATTGGAATCGCCAGTACAGAATGTTCCATTCATTCACTGCCAATCTGGAATTCATCTGAATCTGCACTCCAGGTAGGCTTTCATTACACCACTTATGAATGTCCAAGTAACACAATGCTGGTTTTCAGCGGTCTGTTCACACTCTAAGCCCTGCTTTTTACTGGGTATCCACACAACTGTGGTCAGCTCTTCATTTTCATGTCCAAACAATCCAGACTTGAGAAATCATTGCAATCTCCAGTACAGAATGTTCCATTCATTCACTGCGAATCTGGAATTCAACTGAATCTCCACTACCTGCAGATTTATCTTACACCACTTGTGAATGTCCAAGTAAAACAATGCTGGTTTTCAGAGGCCTGTTCATGTTCGCAGTCGTGCTGTTCAATTGGCTATCCACTCAACCTGTTTTGCTCCTCATTTTCCTGTGCACACAACCCAGCCTTCAGAAATCATTGTAATCTCCACTACAGGATGTTCCATTCATTCACTGGGAATCTGGAATTCATCTGAATCTGCACTCCACGCAGGCTTTCGTTACACCACTGCTGAAAGTCGAAGTAATGCAATACTGGTTTTCAGTGGTCTGTTCACATTCGAAGCCGAGGCTTTTTACAGGCTATCCACTCAACACTGGTCAGCTCTTCATTTTCGTGTCCCCACAATCCAGATTTCAGAAATCATTGCAATCTCCACTACAGAATGTTCCATTGATTCACTGCGAGTCTGGAGTTTATCTGATTCTCCACTCCCGCCTGGTTAACATTACACCACTTGTGAATGTCCAAGTAAGCCAATGCTGGTTTTCAGAGGCCTGTTCATACTCGCAGCCGTGCTGTTTAATTGACAATTCACTCCACCCTGTTCAGCTCTTCATTGTCCCACCACACTACCAGCCTTCAGAAATCTTTGTTATCTCCACTACAGAATGTTCCATTCATTCACTGCGAATCTGGAATTCATCTGACTCTCAACTCCACGCAGGTTTTCATTACACCACTGTTGAATGTCCAAGTAACCCAATGCTGGTTTTCAGCGGCCTGTTCATATTCGCAGCCCTGCTGTTTACTTGGCTATCGATTCAAGCCTGGTCAGCTCTTCATTTTCCTGTCCACACAACACAGGCTTCAGAAATCATTGGAATCTCCTCTACAGAATGTTCCATTCATTCACTGCGAATGTGGAATTCAACTGACTCTCCACTCCATGCAGGTTTTCCTTACACCACTGATGAATGTCCAAGTAACCCAATGCTGGTTTTCAGCTGCATGTTCACACTCGCAGCCATGCTATACAATTGGCTTTCCACTAAATCCTGATTAGTTCTTGATTTTCCTTCCACACGACCCAGCCTTCAGAAATCATTGGAATCTCCACTAGAGAATGTTCCATTCATTCACTGCGAATCTGGAATTCCTCTGAACCTCCACTCCCGGCAGGTTTTCGTTACACCACTGTTGAATGTCCAAGTAACCCAATGTTTTAAGTGTTTTCTTCACAAGCGCAGTGGTGCTGTTCAATTGGCTATCCACTCAACCCTGGCCAGCTCTACATTTTCCTGTCCACACCACAGAGACTGGAGAAATCATTGTTATCTCCACTACAGAATGTTCCATTCATTCACAGCGAATCTGGAACTCATCTGAATCTCCACTCCCGGCAGGTTTTCGTGACACCACTGGTAAATATCCAAGTAAGCCAATGCTGGTTTTAAGTGGCCTGCTCATACTCTCAGCCGTGCTGTTCAATTTGCTATCCACTCAACCCTCTTCAGCTCCATTTTCCTGTCCACATAACCCAAACTTCAGAAACAATTGGTATCTCCTCCACAGAATGTTCCATTCATTGACTGCAAATCTGAAATTCATCTAATTCTCAACTCCCGTCAGGTTTTCGTTACACCACTTGTGAATGTCCAATTAAGCCAAAGCTGGTTTTCAGTGGCCTGTTCTTACTACGAGACGTGCTGTTCATTTGGCTATCCATTCCACCCTGTTCAGCTCTACATTTTCGTGTCCACAAAACCCAGCCTTCAGAAATCATTGGAATCACCACTAGAGAATGTTCCATGCATTCACTGCGAATCTGGAATTCATCTGAATCTCCACTCCCGGCAGGTTTTCATTGCACCACTGCTGAATGTTCAAGTAACGCAATGATGGTTTTCAGCGGTCTATTCACACTCGAACCCGTGCTGTTCACGGTCTAGCGACTCAACACTGGTGAGTTCTTCTTTTTCCAGTTCAGACAATACAAACCTCAGAAACCATTGCAATCTACACTACAGAATGTTTCATTCATTCACGCGAATCTTGAATTCATCTTGTTCTCCACTCCCAGCAGGTTTTCGTTTCACCACTGGTGAATGTCCAAGCAACCCAAGGCTGGTTTCAGCTGCGTGTTAACACTCGCAGCCGTGCTGTTCAATTGGCTATCCAGTGAACGCTGGTTAGCTCTTGATTTTCCTTCCACACACCGAGCCTTCAGAAATCATTCTTATCTCCACTTCAGAATGTTCCATTTGTTCCCTGCGAATCTGGAATTCCTCTGACTCTCCACACCAGGCAGATTTTCCTAACAACACTGGTGAATGACCAGGTAATCCAATGCTGGTTTTCAGCGGCTGTTCACACTCACAGCCTTGCTGTTCAACTGGCAATCCAGTCAAACCTAGTCAGCTCTTCATTTTCCTGTCCACACAACCCAGCGTTCAGAAATCATTGGAATCTCTACTACAGAAATTTCCATTCATTCACTGTGAATCTGGAAATAATCTGAATCTGCATTCCAGGAAGGCTTTCGTTACACCACTGATGAATGTCCAAGTAATGCAATGCTGCTTCTTAGTGGTCTGTTCACACTCGAAACCGTGCTGTTCACTGGCTATCCACTCAACATTGGTCAGCTCTTCAATATCCTGTCCAGACTATCCAGATTTCTAAATCTTGGCAGTCTCCACTACAGAATGTTCCATTCAATCACGCGAATCTGGAATTCATCAGAGTCTCCACTCCCGGCAGGTTTTCGTGACACCACTGGTATATGTCCAAGGAAGCCAATGCTGGTTTTAAGCCGCCTGCTTATACTCTCAGCCGTGCTGTTCAATTTGCTATCCACCCAACCCTATTCAGCTCTACATTTTCCTGTCCTCATAACCCAACCATCAGAAATAATTTTTATCTCCTCCACAGAATGTTCCGTTAATTCACTGCGAATCTTAAGTTCATCTGACTCTCAACTCCCGGCGGGTTATCGTTACACCACTTGTGAATGTCCAAGTAAGCCAATGCTGGTTTTCAGTGGCCTGTTCATACTAAGAGACGTGCTGTTCATTTGGCTATCCACTCCACCCTGTTCAGCTCTACATTTTCGTGTCCACAAAACCCAGCCTTCAGAAATCATTGGAATCACCACTAGAGAATGTTCCATTCATTCACTGTGAATCTGGAATTCATCTGAACCTCCACTCCCGGCAGGTTTTCGTTACGCCACTGGTGAATGTCCAAGTAACTCAATACTGGTTTTCAGAGGCATGTTCAACTCGCAGAAGTGCTCTTCAATGGGCTATCCACTCAATATTGGTCAGCTCTTCATTTTCCTCTCCACACAAACCAGCCTTCAGAAATCATTGGGATCTCCACTACAGACTGTTCCATTCATTCACTGCGATTCTGCAATTCATCTGACTCTCCGCTCCAGGCAGGTTTTCATTACAGCACTGGTGAATGACCAAGTAATCCAATGCTGGTTTTCAGCCGCCTTTTCACACTCGCAGTGTGCTGTTCAATTGTCTATCCACTCAAACCTGGTCAGCCTTTCATTTTCTTTTCCACAATATCAGACTTCAGAAATCATTGGAATCGCCAGTACAGAATGTTCCATTCATTCACTGCCAATCTGGAATTCATCTGAATCTGCACTCCAGGTAGGCTTTCATTACACCACTTATGAATGTCCAAGTAACACAATGCTGGTTTTCAGCGGTCTGTTCACACTCTAAGCCCTGCTTTTTACTGGGTATCCACACAACTGTGGTCAGCTCTTCATTTTCATGTCCAAACAATCCAGACTTGAGAAATCATTGCAATCTCCAGTACAGAATGTTCCATTCATTCACTGCGAATCTGGAATTCAACTGAATCTCCACTACCTGCAGATTTATCTTACACCACTTGTGAATGTCCAAGTAAAACAATGCTGGTTTTCAGAGGCCTGTTCATATTCGCAGTCGTGCTGTTCAATTGGCTATCCACTCAACCTGTTTTGCTCCTCATTTTCCTGTGCACACAACCCAGCCTTCAGAAATCATTGTAATCTCCACTACAGGATGTTCCATTCATTCACTGGGAATCTGGAATTCATCTGAATCTGCACTCCACGCAGGCTTTCGTTACACCACTGCTGAAAGTCGAAGTAATGCAATACTGGTTTTCAGTGGTCTGTTCACATTCGAAGCCGAGGCTTTTTACAGGCTATCCACTCAACACTGGTCAGCTCTTCATTTTCGTGTCCCCACAATCCAGATTTCAGAAATCATTGCAATCTCCACTACAGAATGTTCCATTCATTCACTGCGAGTCTGGAGTTTATCTGATTCTCCACTCCCGCCTGGTTAACATTACACCACTTGTGAATGTCCAAGTAAGCCAATGCTGGTTTTCAGAGGCCTGTTCATACTCGCAGCCGTGCTGTTTAATTGACAATTCACTCCACCCTGTTCAGCTCTTCATTGTCCCACCACACTACCAGCCTTCAGAAATCTTTGTTATCTCCACTACAGAATGTTCCATTCATTCACTGCGAATCTGGAATTCATCTGACTCTCAACTCCACGCAGGTTTTCATTACACCACTGTTGAATGTCCAAGTAACCCAATGCTGGTTTTCAGCGGCCTGTTCATATTCGCAGCCCTGCTGTTTACTTGGCTATCGATTCAAGCCTGGTCAGCTCTTCATTTTCCTGTCCACACAACACAGGCTTCAGAAATCATTGGAATCTCCTCTACAGAATGTTCCATTCATTCATTGCGAATGTGGAATTCAACTGACTCTCCACTCCATGCAGGTTTTCCTTACACCACTGATGAATGTCCAAGTAACCCAATGCTGGTTTTCAGCTGCATGTTCACACTCGCAGCCATGCTATACAATTGGCTTTCCACTAAATCCTGATTAGTTCTTGATTTTCCTTCCACACGACCCAGCCTTCAGAAATCATTGGAATCTCCACTAGAGAATGTTCCATTCATTCACTGCGAATCTGGAATTCCTCTGAACCTCCACTCCCGGCAGGTTTTCGTTACACCACTGTTGAATGTCCAAGTAACCCAATGTTTTAAGTGTTTTCTTCACAAGCGCAGTGGTGCTGTTCAATTGGCTATCCACTCAACCCTGGCCAGCTCTACATTTTCCTGTCCACACCACAGAGACTGGAGAAATCATTGTTATCTCCACTACAGAATGTTCCATTCATTCACAGCGAATCTGGAACTCATCTGAATCTCCACTCCCGGCAGGTTTTCGTGACACCACTGGTAAATATCCAAGTAAGCCAATGCTGGTTTTAAGTGGCCTGCTCATACTCTCAGCCGTGCTGTTCAATTTGCTATCCACTCAACCCTCTTCAGCTCCATTTTCCTGTCCACATAACCCAAACTTCAGAAACAATTGGTATCTCCTCCACAGAATGTTCCATTCATTGACTGCAAATCTGAAATTCATCTAATTCTCAACTCCCGTCAGGTTTTCGTTACACCACTTGTGAATGTCCAATTAAGCCAAAGCTGGTTTTCAGTGGCCTGTTCTTACTACGAGACGTGCTGTTCATTTGGCTATCCATTCCACCCTGTTCAGCTCTACATTTTCGTGTCCACAAAACCCAGCCTTCAGAAATCATTGGAATCACCACTAGAGAATGTTCCATGCATTCACTGCGAATCTGGAATTCATCTGAATCTCCACTCCCGGCAGGTTTTCATTGCACCACTGCTGAATGTTCAAGTAACGCAATGATGGTTTTCAGCGGTCTATTCACACTCGAACCCGTGCTGTTCACGGTCTAGCGACTCAACACTGGTGAGTTCTTCTTTTTCCAGTTCAGACAATACAAACCTCAGAAACCATTGCAATCTACACTACAGAATGTTTCATTCATTCACGCGAATCTTGAATTCATCTTGTTCTCCACTCCCAGCAGGTTTTCGTTTCACCACTGGTGAATGTCCAAGCAACCCAAGGCTGGTTTCAGCTGCGTGTTAACACTCGCAGCCGTGCTGTTCAATTGGCTATCCAGTGAACGCTGGTTAGCTCTTGATTTTCCTTCCACACACCGAGCCTTCAGAAATCATTCTTATCTCCACTTCAGAATGTTCCATTCGTTCCCTGCGAATCTGGAATTCCTCTGACTCTCCACACCAGGCAGATTTTCCTAACAACACTGGTGAATGACCAGGTAATCCAATGCTGGTTTTCAGCGGCTGTTCACACTCACAGCCTTGCTGTTCAACTGGCAATCCAGTCAAACCTAGTCAGCTCTTCATTTTCCTGTCCACACAACCCAGCGTTCAGAAATCATTGGAATCTCTACTACAGAAATTTCCATTCATTCACTGTGAATCTGGAAATAATCTGAATCTGCATTCCAGGAAGGCTTTCGTTACACCACTGATGAATGTCCAAGTAATGCAATGCTGCTTCTTAGTGGTCTGTTCACACTCGAAACCGTGCTGTTCACTGGCTATCCACTCAACATTGGTCAGCTCTTCAATATCCTGTCCAGACTATCCAGATTTCTAAATCTTGGCAGTCTCCACTACAGAATGTTCCATTCAATCACGCGAATCTGGAATTCATCAGAGTCTCCACTCCCGGCAGGTTTTCGTGACACCACTGGTATATGTCCAAGGAAGCCAATGCTGGTTTTAAGCCGCCTGCTTATACTCTCAGCCGTGCTGTTCAATTTGCTATCCACCCAACCCTATTCAGCTCTACATTTTCCTGTCCTCATAACCCAACCATCAGAAATAATTTTTATCTCCTCCACAGAATGTTCCGTTAATTCACTGCGAATCTTAAGTTCATCTGACTCTCAACTCCCGGCGGGTTATCGTTACACCACTTGTGAATGTCCAAGTAAGCCAATGCTGGTTTTCAGTGGCCTGTTCATACTAAGAGACGTGCTGTTCATTTGGCTATCCACTCCACCCTGTTCAGCTCTACATTTTCGTGTCCACAAAACCCAGCCTTCAGAAATCATTGGAATCACCACTAGAGAATGTTCCATTCATTCACTGTGAATCTGGAATTCATCTGAACCTCCACTCCCGGCAGGTTTTCGTTACGCCACTGGTGAATGTCCAAGTAACTCAATACTGGTTTTCAGAGGCATGTTCAACTCGCAGAAGTGCTCTTCAATGGGCTATCCACTCAATATTGGTCAGCTCTTCATTTTCCTCTCCACACAAACCAGCCTTCAGAAATCATTGGGATCTCCACTACAGACTGTTCCATTCATTCACTGCGATTCTGCAATTCATCTGACTCTCCGCTCCAGGCAGGTTTTCATTACAGCACTGGTGAATGACCAAGTAATCCAATGCTGGTTTTCAGCCGCCTTTTCACACTCGCAGTGTGCTGTTCAATTGTCTATCCACTCAAACCTGGTCAGCCTTTCATTTTCTTTTCCACAATATCAGACTTCAGAAATCATTGGAATCGCCAGTACAGAATGTTCCATTCATTCACTGCCAATCTGGAATTCATCTGAATCTGCACTCCAGGTAGGCTTTCATTACACCACTTATGAATGTCCAAGTAACACAATGCTGGTTTTCAGCGGTCTGTTCACACTCTAAGCCCTGCTTTTTACTGGGTATCCACACAACTGTGGTCAGCTCTTCATTTTCATGTCCAAACAATCCAGACTTGAGAAATCATTGCAATCTCCAGTACAGAATGTTCCATTCATTCACTGCGAATCTGGAATTCAACTGAATCTCCACTACCTGCAGATTTATCTTACACCACTTGTGAATGTCCAAGTAAAACAATGCTGGTTTTCAGAGGCCTGTTCATATTCGCAGTCGTGCTGTTCAATTGGCTATCCACTCAACCTGTTTTGCTCCTCATTTTCCTGTGCACACAACCCAGCCTTCAGAAATCATTGTAATCTCCACTACAGGATGTTCCATTCATTCACTGGGAATCTGGAATTCATCTGAATCTGCACTCCACGCAGGCTTTCGTTACACCACTGCTGAAAGTCGAAGTAATGCAATACTGGTTTTCAGTGGTCTGTTCACATTCGAAGCCGAGGCTTTTTACAGGCTATCCACTCAACACTGGTCAGCTCTTCATTTTCGTGTCCCCACAATCCAGATTTCAGAAATCATTGCAATCTCCACTACAGAATGTTCCATTCATTCACTGCGAGTCTGGAGTTTATCTGATTCTCCACTCCCGCCTGGTTAACATTACACCACTTGTGAATGTCCAAGTAAGCCAATGCTGGTTTTCAGAGGCCTGTTCATACTCGCAGCCGTGCTGTTTAATTGACAATTCACTCCACCCTGTTCAGCTCTTCATTGTCCCACCACACTACCAGCCTTCAGAAATCTTTGTTATCTCCACTACAGAATGTTCCATTCATTCACTGCGAATCTGGAATTCATCTGACTCTCAACTCCACGCAGGTTTTCATTACACCACTGTTGAATGTCCAAGTAACCCAATGCTGGTTTTCAGCGGCCTGTTCATATTCGCAGCCCTGCTGTTTACTTGGCTATCGATTCAAGCCTGGTCAGCTCTTCATTTTCCTGTCCACACAACACAGGCTTCAGAAATCATTGGAATCTCCTCTACAGAATGTTCCATTCATTCATTGCGAATGTGGAATTCAACTGACTCTCCACTCCATGCAGGTTTTCCTTACACCACTGATGAATGTCCAAGTAACCCAATGCTGGTTTTCAGCTGCATGTTCACACTCGCAGCCATGCTATACAATTGGCTTTCCACTAAATCCTGATTAGTTCTTGATTTTCCTTCCACACGACCCAGCCTTCAGAAATCATTGGAATCTCCACTAGAGAATGTTCCATTCATTCACTGCGAATCTGGAATTCCTCTGAACCTCCACTCCCGGCAGGTTTTCGTTACACCACTGTTGAATGTCCAAGTAACCCAATGTTTTAAGTGTTTTCTTCACAAGCGCAGTGGTGCTGTTCAATTGGCTATCCACTCAACCCTGGCCAGCTCTACATTTTCCTGTCCACACCACAGAGACTGGAGAAATCATTGTTATCTCCACTACAGAATGTTCCATTCATTCACAGCGAATCTGGAACTCATCTGAATCTCCACTCCCGGCAGGTTTTCGTGACACCACTGGTAAATATCCAAGTAAGCCAATGCTGGTTTTAAGTGGCCTGCTCATACTCTCAGCCGTGCTGTTCAATTTGCTATCCACTCAACCCTCTTCAGCTCCATTTTCCTGTCCACATAACCCAAACTTCAGAAACAATTGGTATCTCCTCCACAGAATGTTCCATTCATTGACTGCAAATCTGAAATTCATCTAATTCTCAACTCCCGTCAGGTTTTCGTTACACCACTTGTGAATGTCCAATTAAGCCAAAGCTGGTTTTCAGTGGCCTGTTCTTACTACGAGACGTGCTGTTCATTTGGCTATCCATTCCACCCTGTTCAGCTCTACATTTTCGTGTCCACAAAACCCAGCCTTCAGAAATCATTGGAATCACCACTAGAGAATGTTCCATGCATTCACTGCGAATCTGGAATTCATCTGAATCTCCACTCCCGGCAGGTTTTCATTGCACCACTGCTGAATGTTCAAGTAACGCAATGATGGTTTTCAGCGGTCTATTCACACTCGAACCCGTGCTGTTCACGGTCTAGCGACTCAACACTGGTGAGTTCTTCTTTTTCCAGTTCAGACAATACAAACCTCAGAAACCATTGCAATCTACACTACAGAATGTTTCATTCATTCACGCGAATCTTGAATTCATCTTGTTCTCCACTCCCAGCAGGTTTTCGTTTCACCACTGGTGAATGTCCAAGCAACCCAAGGCTGGTTTCAGCTGCGTGTTAACACTCGCAGCCGTGCTGTTCAATTGGCTATCCAGTGAACGCTGGTTAGCTCTTGATTTTCCTTCCACACACCGAGCCTTCAGAAATCATTCTTATCTCCACTTCAGAATGTTCCATTCGTTCCCTGCGAATCTGGAATTCCTCTGACTCTCCACACCAGGCAGATTTTCCTAAGAACACTGGTGAATGACCAGGTAATCCAATGCTGGTTTTCAGCGGCTGTTCACACTCACAGCCTTGCTGTTCAACTGGCAATCCAGTCAAACCTAGTCAGCTCTTCATTTTCCTGTCCACACAACCCAGCGTTCAGAAATCATTGGAATCTCTACTACAGAAATTTCCATTCATTCACTGTGAATCTGGAAATAATCTGAATCTGCATTCCAGGAAGGCTTTCGTTACACCACTGATGAATGTCCAAGTAATGCAATGCTGCTTCTTAGTGGTCTGTTCACACTCGAAACCGTGCTGTTCATTGGCTATCCACTCAATATCGGTCAGCTCTTCAATATCCTGTCCAGACTATCCAGATTTCTAAATGTTGGCAATCACCACTATAGAATGTTCCATTCAATCACGCGAATTTGGAATTCATCAGAGTCTCCACTCCTGGAAGGTTTTCGTGACACCACTGGTAAATGTCCAAGGAAGACAATGCTGGTTTTAAGCCGCCTGCTAACACACTCAGCCGTGCTGTTCAATTTGCTATCCACCCAACCCTATTCAGCTCTACATTTTCCTGTCCTCGTAACCCAACCTTCAGAAATAATTGGTATCTCCTCCACAGAATGTTCCGTTCATTCACTGCGAATCTTAAATTCATCTGACACTCAACTCCCGGCGGGTTATCGTTACACCACTTGTGAATGTCCAAGTAAGCCAATGCTGGTTTTCAGAGGCCTGTTCAACTCGCAGAAGTGCTGTTCAATGGGCTATCCACTCAATATTGGTCAGCTCTTCATTTTCCTCTCCACACAAACCAGCCTTCAGAAATCATTGGGATCTCCACTACAGACTGTTCCATTCATTCACTGCGATTCTGCAATTCATCTGACTCTCCGCTCCAGGCAGGTTTTCATTACAGCACTGGTGAATGACCAAGTAATCCAATGCTGGTTTTCAGCCGCCTTTTCACACTCGCAGTGTGCTGTTCAATTGTCTATCCACTCAAACCTGGTCAGCCTTTCATTTTCTTTTCCACAATATCAGACTTCAGAAATCATTGGAATCGCCAGTACAGAATGTTCCATTCATTCACTGCCAATCTGGAATTCATCTGAATCTGCACTCCAGGTAGGCTTTCATTACACCACTTATGAATGTCCAAGTAACACAATGCTGGTTTTCAGCGGTCTGTTCACACTCTAAGCCCTGCTTTTTACTGGGTATCCACACAACTGTGGTCAGCTCTTCATTTTCATGTCCAAACAATCCAGACTTGAGAAATCATTGCAATCTCCAGTACAGAATGTTCCATTCATTCACTGCGAATCTGGAATTCAACTGAATCTCCACTACCTGCAGATTTATCTTACACCACTTGTGAATGTCCAAGTAAAACAATGCTGGTTTTCAGAGGCCTGTTCATATTCGCAGTCGTGCTGTTCAATTGGCTATCCACTCAACCTGTTTTGCTCCTCATTTTCCTGTGCACACAACCCAGCCTTCAGAAATCATTGGAATCTCCACTACAGGATGTTCCATTCATTCACTGGGAATCTGGAATTCATCTGAATCTGCACTCCACGCAGGCTTTCGTTACACCACTGCTGAAAGTCGAAGTAATGCAATACTGGTTTTCAGTGGTCTGTTCACATTCGAAGCCGAGGCTTTTTACAGGCTATCCACTCAACACTGGTCAGCTCTTCATTTTCGTGTCCCCACAATCCAGATTTCAGAAATCATTGCAATCTCCACTACAGAATGTTCCATTCATTCACTGCGAGTCTGGAGTTTATCTGATTCTCCACTCCCGCCTGGTTAACATTACACCACTTGTGAATGTCCAAGTAAGCCAATGCTGGTTTTCAGAGGCCTGTTCATACTCGCAGCCGTGCTGTTTAATTGACAATTCACTCCACCCTGTTCAGCTCTTCATTGTCCCACCACACTACCAGCCTTCAGAAATCTTTGTTATCTCCACTACAGAATGTTCCATTCATTCACTGCGAATCTGGAATTCATCTGACTCTCAACTCCACGCAGGTTTTCATTACACCACTGTTGAATGTCCAAGTAACCCAATGCTGGTTTTCAGCGGCCTGTTCATATTCGCAGCCCTGCTGTTTACTTGGCTATCGATTCAAGCCTGGTCAGCTCTTCATTTTCCTGTCCACACAACACAGGCTTCAGAAATCATTGGAATCTCCTCTACAGAATGTTCCATTCATTCACTGCGAATGTGGAATTCAACTGACTCTCCACTCCATGCAGGTTTTCCTTACACCACTGATGAATGTCCAAGTAACCCAATGCTGGTTTTCAGCTGCATGTTCACACTCGCAGCCATGCTATACAATTGGCTTTCCACTAAATCCTGATTAGTTCTTGATTTTCCTTCCACACGACCCAGCCTTCAGAAATCATTGGAATCTCCACTAGAGAATGTTCCATTCATTCACTGCGAATCTGGAATTCCTCTGAACCTCCACTCCCGGCAGGTTTTCGTTACACCACTGTTGAATGTCCAAGTAACCCAATGTTTTAAGTGTTTTCTTCACAAGCGCAGTGGTGCTGTTCAATTGGCTATCCACTCAACCCTGGCCAGCTCTACATTTTCCTGTCCACACCACAGAGACTGGAGAAATCATTGTTATCTCCACTACAGAATGTTCCATTCATTCACAGCGAATCTGGAATTCATCTGAATCTCCACTCCCGGCAGGTTTTCGTGACACCACTGGTAAATATCCAAGTAAGCCAATGCTGGTTTTAAGTGGCCTGCTCATACTCTCAGCCGTGCTGTTCAATTTGCTATCCACTCAACCCTCTTCAGCTCCATTTTCCTGTCCACATAACCCAAACTTCAGAAACAATTGGTATCTCCTCCACAGAATGTTCCATTCATTGACTGCAAATCTGAAATTCATCTAATTCTCAACTCCCGTCAGGTTTTCGTTACACCACTTGTGAATGTCCAATTAAGCCAAAGCTGGTTTTCAGTGGCCTGTTCTTACTACGAGACGTGCTGTTCATTTGGCTATCCATTCCACCCTGTTCAGCTCTACATTTTCGTGTCCACAAAACCCAGCCTTCAGAAATCATTGGAATCACCACTAGAGAATGTTCCATGCATTCACTGCGAATCTGGAATTCATCTGAATCTCCACTCCCGGCAGGTTTTCATTGCACCGCTGCTGAATGTTCAAGTAACGCAATGATGGTTTTCAGCGGTCTATTCACACTCGAACCCGTGCTGTTCACGGTCTAGCGACTCAACACTGGTGAGTTCTTCTTTTTCCAGTTCAGACAATACAAACCTCAGAAACCATTGCAATCTACACTACAGAATGTTTCATTCATTCACGCGAATCTTGAATTCATCTTGTTCTCCACTCCCAGCAGGTTTTCGTTTCACCACTGGTGAATGTCCAAGCAACCCAAGGCTGGTTTCAGCTGCGTGTTAACACTCGCAGCCGTGCTGTTCAATTGGCTATCCAGTGAACGCTGGTTAGCTCTTGATTTTCCTTCCACACACCGAGCCTTCAGAAATCATTCTTATCTCCACTTCAGAATGTTCCATTCGTTCCCTGCGAATCTGGAATTCCTCTGACTCTCCACACCAGGCAGATTTTCCTAACAACACTGGTGAATGACCAGGTAATCCAATGCTGGTTTTCAGCGGCTGTTCACACTCACAGCCTTGCTGTTCAATTGGCAATCCAGTCAAACCTAGTCAGCTCTTCATTTTCCTGTCCACACAACCCAGCGTTCAGAAATCATTGGAATCTCTACTACAGAAATTTCCATTCATTCACTGTGAATCTGGAAATAATCTGAATCTGCATTCCAGGAAGGCTTTCGTTACACCACTGATGAATGTCCAAGTAATGCAATGCTGCTTCTTAGTGGTCTGTTCACACTCGAAACCGTGCTGTTCATTGGCTATCCACTCAATATCGGTCAGCTCTTCAATATCCTGTCCAGATTATCCAGATTTCTAAATGTTGGCAATCACCACTACAGAATGTTCCATTCAGTCACGCGAATCTGGAATTCATCAGAGTCTCCACTCCTGGAAGGTTTTCGTGACACCACTGGTAAATGTCCAAGGAAGACAATGCTGGTTTTAAGCCGCCTGCTAACACACTCAGCCGTGCTGTTCAATTTGCTATCCACCCAACCCTATTCAGCTCTACATTTTCCTGTCCTCATAACCCAACCTTCAGAAATAATTGGTATCTCCTCCACAGAATGTTCCGTTCATTCACTAAGAATCTTAAATTCATCTGACTCTCAACTCCCGGCGGGTTATCGTTACACCACTTGTGAATGTCCAAGTAAGCCAATGCTGGTTTTCAGTGGCCTGTTCATACTAAGAGACGTGCTGTTCATTTGGCTATCCACTCCACCCTGTTCAGCTCTACATTTTCGTGTCCACAAAACCCAGCCTTCAGAAATCATTGGAATCACCACTAGAGAATGTTCCATTCATTCACTGCGAATCTGGAATTCATCTGAACCTCCACTCCCGGCAGGTTTTCGTTACACCACTGGTGAATGTCCAAGTAACTCAATACTGGTTTTCAGAGGCATGTTCAACTCGCAGAAGTGCTGTTCAATGGGCTATCCACTCAATATTGGTCAGCTCTTCATTTTCCTCTCCACACAAACCAGCCTTCAGAAATCATTGGGATCTCCACTACAGACTGTTCCATTCATTCACTGCGATTCTGCAATTCATCTGACTCTCCGCTCCAGGCAGGTTTTCATTACAGCACTGGTGAATGACCAAGTAATCCAATGCTGGTTTTCAGCCGCCTTTTCACACTCGCAGTGTGCTGTTCAATTGTCTATCCACTCAAACCTGGTCAGCCTTTCATTTTCTTTTCCACAATATCAGACTTCAGAAATCATTGGAATCGCCAGTACAGAATGTTCCATTCATTCACTGCCAATCTGGAATTCATCTGAATCTGCACTCCAGGTAGGCTTTCATTACACCACTTATGAATGTCCAAGTAACACAATGCTGGTTTTCAGCGGTCTGTTCACACTCTAAGCCCTGCTTTTTACTGGGTATCCACACAACTGTGGTCAGCTCTTCATTTTCATGTCCAAACAATCCAGACTTGAGAAATCATTGCAATCTCCAGTACAGAATGTTCCATTCATTCACTGCGAATCTGGAATTCAACTGAATCTCCACTACCTGCAGATTTATCTTACACCACTTGTGAATGTCCAAGTAAAACAATGCTGGTTTTCAGAGGCCTGTTCATGTTCGCAGTCGTGCTGTTCAATTGGCTATCCACTCAACCTGTTTTGCTCCTCATTTTCCTGTGCACACAACCCAGCCTTCAGAAATCATTGTAATCTCCACTACAGGATGTTCCATTCATTCACTGGGAATCTGGAATTCATCTGAATCTGCACTCCACGCAGGCTTTCGTTACACCACTGCTGAAAGTCGAAGTAATGCAATACTGGTTTTCAGTGGTCTGTTCACATTCGAAGCCGAGGCTTTTTACAGGCTATCCACTCAACACTGGTCAGCTCTTCATTTTCGTGTCCCCACAATCCAGATTTCAGAAATCATTGCAATCTCCACTACAGAATGTTCCATTCATTCACTGCGAGTCTGGAGTTTATCTGATTCTCCACTCCCGCCTGGTTAACATTACACCACTTGTGAATGTCCAAGTAAGCCAATGCTGGTTTTCAGAGGCCTGTTCATACTCGCAGCCGTGCTGTTTAATTGACAATTCACTCCACCCTGTTCAGCTCTTCATTGTCCCACCACACTACCAGCCTTCAGAAATCTTTGTTATCTCCACTACAGAATGTTCCATTCATTCACTGCGAATCTGGAATTCATCTGACTCTCAACTCCACGCAGGTTTTCATTACACCACTGTTGAATGTCCAAGTAACCCAATGCTGGTTTTCAGCGGCCTGTTCATATTCGCAGCCCTGCTGTTTACTTGGCTATCGATTCAAGCCTGGTCAGCTCTTCATTTTCCTGTCCACACAACACAGGCTTCAGAAATCATTGGAATCTCCTCTACAGAATGTTCCATTCATTCACTGCGAATGTGGAATTCAACTGACTCTCCACTCCATGCAGGTTTTCCTTACACCACTGATGAATGTCCAAGTAACCCAATGCTGCTTTTCAGCTGCATGTTCACACTCGCAGCCATGCTATACAATTGGCTTTCCACTAAATCCTAATTAGTTCTTGATTTTCCTTCCACACGACCCAGCCTTCAGAAATCATTGGAATCTCCACTAGAGAATGTTCCATTCATTCACTGCGAATCTGGAATTCCTCTGAACCTCCACTCCCGGCAGGTTTTCGTTACACCACTGTTGAATGTCCAAGTAACCCAATGTTTTAAGTGTTTTCTTCACAAGCGCAGTGGTGCTGTTCAATTGGCTATCCACTCAACCCTGGCCAGCTCTACATTTTCCTGTCCACACCACAGAGACTGGAGAAATCATTGTTATCTCCACTACAGAATGTTCCATTCATTCACAGCGAATCTGGAATTCATCTGAATCTCCACTCCCGGCAGGTTTTCGTGACACCACTGGTAAATATCCAAGTAAGCCAATGCTGGTTTTAAGTGGCCTGCTCATACTCTCAGCCGTGCTGTTCAATTTGCTATCCACTCAACCCTCTTCAGCTCCATTTTCCTGTCCACATAACCCAAACTTCAGAAACAATTGGTATCTCCTCCACAGAATGTTCCATTCATTGACTGCAAATCTGAAATTCATCTAATTCTCAACTCCCGTCAGGTTTTCGTTACACCACTTGTGAATGTCCAATTAAGCCAAAGCTGGTTTTCAGTGGCCTGTTCTTACTACGAGACGTGCTGTTCATTTGGCTATCCATTCCACCCTGTTCAGCTCTACATTTTCGTGTCCACAAAACCCAGCCTTCAGAAATCATTGGAATCACCACTAGAGAATGTTCCATTCATGCACTGCAATCTGGAATTCATCTGAATCTCCACTCCCGGCAGGTTTTCATTGCACCGCTGCTGAATGTTCAAGTAACGCAATGATGGTTTTCAGCGGTCTATTCACACTCGAACCCGTGCTGTTCACGGTCTAGCGACTCAACACTGGTGAGTTCTTCTTTTTCCAGTTCAGACAATACAAACCTCAGAAACCATTGCAATCTACACTACAGAATGTTTCATTCATTCACGCGAATCTTGAATTCATCTTGTTCTCCACTCCCAGCAGGTTTTCGTTTCACCACTGGTGAATGTCCAAGCAACCCAAGGCTGGTTTCAGCTGCGTGTTAACACTCGCAGCCGTGCTGTTCAATTGGCTATCCAGTGAACGCTGGTTAGCTCTTGATTTTCCTTCCACACACCGAGCCTTCAGAAATCATTCTTATCTCCACTTCAGAATGTTCCATTCGTTCCCTGCGAATCTGGAATTCCTCTGACTCTCCACACCAGGCAGATTTTCCTAACAACACTGGTGAATGACCAGGTAATCCAATGCTGGTTTTCAGCGGCTGTTCACACTCACAGCCTTGCTGTTCAACTGGCAATCCAGTCAAACCTAGTCAGCTCTTCATTTTCCTGTCCACACAACCCAGCGTTCAGAAATCATTGGAATCTCTACTACAGAAATTTCCATTCATTCACTGTGAATCTGGAAATAATCTGAATCTGCATTCCAGGAAGGCTTTCGTTACACCACTGATGAATGTCCAAGTAATGCAATGCTGCTTCTTAGTGGTCTGTTCACACTCGAAACCGTGCTGTTCATTGGCTATCCACTCAATATCGGTCAGCTCTTCAATATCCTGTCCAGACTATCCAGATTTCTAAATGTTGGCAATCACCACTACAGAATGTTCCATTCAGTCACGCGAATCTGGAATTCATCAGAGTCTCCACTCCTGGAAGGTTTTCGTGACACCACTGGTAAATGTCCAAGGAAGACAATGCTGGTTTTAAGCCGCCTGCTAACACACTCAGGCGTGCTGTTCAATTTGCTATCCACCCAACCCTATTCAGCTCTACATTTTCCTGTCCTCATAACCCAACCTTCAGAAATAATTGGTATCTCCTCCACAGAATGTTCCGTTCATTCACTAAGAATCTTAAATTCACCTGACTCTCAACTCCCGGCGGGTTATCGTTACACCACTTGTGAATGTCCAAGTAAGCCAGTGCTGGTTTTCAGTGGCCTGTTCATACTAAGAGACGTGCTGTTCATTTGGCTATCCACTCCACCCTGTTCAGCTCTACATTTTCGTGTCCACAAAACCCAGCCTTCAGAAATCATTGGAATCACCACTAGAGAATGTTCCATTCATTCACTGCGAATCTGGAATTCATCTGAACCTCCACTCCCGGCAGGTTTTCGTTACACCACTGGTGAATGTCCAAGTAACTCAATACTGGTTTTCAGAGGCATGTTCAACTCGCAGAAGTGCTGTTCAATGGGCTATCCACTCAATATTGGTCAGCTCTTCATTTTCCTCTCCACACAAACCAGCCTTCAGAAATCATTGGGATCTCCACTACAGACTGTTCCATTCATTCACTGCGATTCTGCAATTCATCTGACTCTCCGCTCCAGGCAGGTTTTCATTACAGCACTGGTGAATGACCAAGTAATCCAATGCTGGTTTTCAGCCGCCTTTTCACACTTGCAGTGTGCTGTTCAATTGTCTATCCACTCAAACCTGGTCAGCCTTTCATTTTCTTTTCCACAATATCAGACTTCAGAAATCATTGGAATCGCCAGTACAGAATGTTCCATTCATTCACTGCCAATCTGGAATTCATCTGAATCTGCACTCCAGGTAGGCTTTCATTACACCACTTATGAATGTCCAAGTAACACAATGCTGGTTTTCAGCGGTCTGTTCACACTCTAAGCCCTGCTTTTTACTGGGTATCCACACAACTGTGGTCAGCTCTTCATTTTCATGTCCAAACAATCCAGACTTGAGAAATCATTGCAATCTCCAGTACAGAATGTTCCATTCATTCACTGCGAATCTGGAATTCAACTGAATCTCCACTACCTGCAGATTTATCTTACACCACTTGTGAATGTCCAAGTAAAACAATGCTGGTTTTCAGAGGCCTGTTCATGTTCGCAGTCGTGCTGTTCAATTGGCTATCCACTCAACCTGTTTTGCTCCTCATTTTCCTGTGCACACAACCCAGCCTTCAGAAATCATTGTAATCTCCACTACAGGATGTTCCATTCATTCACTGGGAATCTGGAATTCATCTGAATCTGCACTCCACGCAGGCTTTCGTTACACCACTGCTGAAAGTCGAAGTAATGCAATACTGGTTTTCAGTGGTCTGTTCACATTCGAAGCCGAGGCTTTTTACAGGCTATCCACTCAACACTGGTCAGCTCTTCATTTTCGTGTCCCCACAATCCAGATTTCAGAAATCATTGCAATCTCCACTACAGAATGTTCCATTCATTCACTGCGAGTCTGGAGTTTATCTGATTCTCCACTCCCGCCTGGTTAACATTACACCACTTGTGAATGTCCAAGTAAGCCAATGCTGGTTTTCAGAGGCCTGTTCATACTCGCAGCCGTGCTGTTTAATTGACAATTCACTCCACCCTGTTCAGCTCTTCATTGTCCCACCACACTACCAGCCTTCAGAAATCTTTGTTATCTCCACTACAGAATGTTCCATTCATTCACTGCGAATCTGGAATTCATCTGACTCTCAACTCCACGCAGGTTTTCATTACACCACTGTTGAATGTCCAAGTAACCCAATGCTGGTTTTCAGCGGCCTGTTCATATTCGCAGCCCTGCTGTTTACTTGGCTATCGATTCAAGCCTGGTCAGCTCTTCATTTTCCTGTCCACACAACACAGGCTTCAGAAATCATTGGAATCTCCTCTACAGAATGTTCCATTCATTCACTGCGAATGTGGAATTCAACTGACTCTCCACTCCATGCAGGTTTTCCTTACACCACTGATGAATGTCCAAGTAACCCAATGCTGGTTTTCAGCTGCATGTTCACACTCGCAGCCATGCTATACAATTGGCTTTCCACTAAATCCTGATTAGTTCTTGATTTTCCTTCCACACGACCCAGCCTTCAGAAATCATTGGAATCTCCACTAGAGAATGTTCCATTCATTCACTGCGAATCTGGAATTCCTCTGAACCTCCACTCCCGGCAGGTTTTCGTTACACCACTGTTGAATGTCCAAGTAACCCAATGTTTTAAGTGTTTTCTTCACAAGCGCAGTGGTGCTGTTCAATTGGCTATCCACTCAACCCTGGCCAGCTCTACATTTTCCTGTCCACACCACAGAGACTGGAGAAATCATTGTTATCTCCACTACAGAATGTTCCATTCATTCACAGCGAATCTGGAATTCATCTGAATCTCCACTCCCGGCAGGTTTTCGTGACACCACTGGTAAATATCCAAGTAAGCCAATGCTGGTTTTAAGTGGCCTGCTCATACTCTCAGCCGTGCTGTTCAATTTGCTATCCACTCAACCCTCTTCAGCTCCATTTTCCTGTCCACATAACCCAAACTTCAGAAACAATTGGTATCTCCTCCACAGAATGTTCCATTCATTGACTGCAAATCTGAAATTCATCTAATTCTCAACTCCCGTCAGGTTTTCGTTACACCACTTGTGAATGTCCAATTAAGCCAAAGCTGGTTTTCAGTGGCCTGTTCTTACTACGAGACGTGCTGTTCATTTGGCTATCCATTCCACCCTGTTCAGCTCTACATTTTCGTGTCCACAAAACCCAGCCTTCAGAAATCATTGGAATCACCACTAGAGAATGTTCCATTCATTCACTGCGAATCTGGAATTCATCTGAATCTCCACTCCCGGCAGGTTTTCATTGCACCACTGCTGAATGTTCAAGTAACGCAATGATGGTTTTCAGCGGTCTATTCACACTCGAACCCGTGCTGTTCACGGTCTAGCGACTCAACACTGGTGAGTTCTTCTTTTTCCAGTTCAGACAATACAAACCTCAGAAACCATTGCAATCTACACTACAGAATGTTTCATTCATTCACGCGAATCTTGAATTCATCTTGTTCTCCACTCCCAGCAGGTTTTCGTTTCACCACTGGTGAATGTCCAAGCAACCCAAGGCTGGTTTCAGCTGCGTGTTAACACTCGCAGCCGTGCTGTTCAATTGGCTATCCAGTGAACGCTGGTTAGCTCTTGATTTTCCTTCCACACACCGAGCCTTCAGAAATCATTCTTATCTCCACTTCAGAATGTTCCATTCGTTCCCTGCGAATCTGGAATTCCTCTGACTCTCCACACCAGGCAGATTTTCCTAACAACACTGGTGAATGACCAGGTAATCCAATGCTGGTTTTCAGCGGCTGTTCACACTCACAGCCTTGCTGTTCAATTGGCAATCCAGTCAAACCTAGTCAGCTCTTCATTTTCCTGTCCACACAACCCAGCGTTCAGAAATCATTGGAATCTCTACTACAGAAATTTCCATTCATTCACTGTGAATCTGGAAATAATCTGAATCTGCATTCCAGGAAGGCTTTCGTTACACCACTGATGAATGTCCAAGTAATGCAATGCTGCTTCTTAGTGGTCTGTTCACACTCGAAACCGTGCTGTTCATTGGCTATCCACTCAATATCGGTCAGCTCTTCAATATCCTGTCCAGACTATCCAGATTTCTAAATGTTGGCAATCACCACTACAGAATGTTCCATTCAGTCACGCGAATCTGGAATTCATCAGAGTCTCCACTCCTGGAAGGTTTTCGTGACACCACTGGTAAATGTCCAAGGAAGACAATGCTGGTTTTAAGCCGCCTGCTAACACACTCAGCCGTGCTGTTCAATTTGCTATCCACCCAACCCTATTCAGCTCTACATTTTCCTGTCCTCATAACCCAACCTTCAGAAACAATTGGTATCTCCTCCACAGAATGTTCCGTTCATTCACTGCGAATCTTAAATTCATCTGACTCTCAACTCCCGGCGGGTTATCGTTACACCATTGGGAATGTCCAAGTAAGCCAATGCTGGTTTTCAGTGGCCTGTTCATACTAAGAGACGTGCTGTTCGTTTGGCTATCCACTCCACCCTGTTCAGCTCTACATTTTCGTGTCCACAAAACCCAGCCTTCAGAAATCATTGGAATCTCCTCTACAGAATGTTCCATTCATTCACTGCGAATGTGGAATTCAACTGACTCTCCACTCCATGCAGGTTTTCCTTACACCACTGATGAATGTCCAAGTAACCCAATGCTGGTTTTCAGCTGCATGTTCACACTCGCAGCCATGCTATACAATTGGCTTTCCACTAAATCCTGATTAGTTCTTGATTTTCCTTCCACACGACCCAGCCTTCAGAAATCATTGGAATCTCCACTAGAGAATGTTCCATTCATTCACTGCGAATCTGGAATTCCTCTGAACCTCCACTCCCGGCAGGTTTTCGTTACACCACTGTTGAATGTCCAAGTAACCCAATGTTTTAAGTGTTTTCTTCACAAGCGCAGTGGTGCTGTTCAATTGGCTATCCACTCAACCCTGGCCAGCTCTACATTTTCCTGTCCACACCACAGAGACTGGAGAAATCATTGTTATCTCCACTACAGAATGTTCCATTCATTCACAGCGAATCTGGAATTCATCTGAATCTCCACTCCCGGCAGGTTTTCGTGACACCACTGGTAAATATCCAAGTAAGCCAATGCTGGTTTTAAGTGGCCTGCTCATACTCTCAGCCGTGCTGTTCAATTTGCTATCCACTCAACCCTCTTCAGCTCCATTTTCCTGTCCACATAACCCAAACTTCAGAAACAATTGGTATCTCCTCCACAGAATGTTCCATTCATTGACTGCAAATCTGAAATTCATCTAATTCTCAACTCCCGTCAGGTTTTCGTTACACCACTTGTGAATGTCCAATTAAGCCAAAGCTGGTTTTCAGTGGCCTGTTCTTACTACGAGACGTGCTGTTCATTTGGCTATCCATTCCACCCTGTTCAGCTCTACATTTTCGTGTCCACAAAACCCAGCCTTCAGAAATCATTGGAATCACCACTAGAGAATGTTCCATTCATTCACTGCGAATCTGGAATTCATCTGAATCTCCACTCCCGGCAGGTTTTCATTGCACCACTGCTGAATGTTCAAGTAACGCAATGATGGTTTTCAGCGGTCTATTCACACTCGAACCCGTGCTGTTCACGGTCTAGCGACTCAACACTGGTGAGTTCTTCTTTTTCCAGTTCAGACAATACAAACCTCAGAAACCATTGCAATCTACACTACAGAATGTTTCATTCATTCACGCGAATCTTGAATTCATCTTGTTCTCCACTCCCAGCAGGTTTTCGTTTCACCACTGGTGAATGTCCAAGCAACCCAAGGCTGGTTTCAGCTGCGTGTTAACACTCGCAGCCGTGCTGTTCAATTAGCTATCCAGTGAACGCTGGTTAGCTCTTGATTTTCCTTCCACACACCGAGCCTTCAGAAATCATTCTTATCTCCACTTCAGAATGTTCCATTCGTTCCCTGCGAATCTGGAATTCCTCTGACTCTCCACACCAGGCAGATTTTCCTAACAACACTGGTGAATGACCAGGTAATCCAATGCTGGTTTTCAGCGGCTGTTCACACTCACAGCCTTGCTGTTCAACTGGCAATCCAGTCAAACCTAGTCAGCTCTTCATTTTCCTGTCCACACAACCCAGCGTTCAGAAATCATTGGAATCTCTACTACAGAAATTTCCATTCATTCACTGTGAATCTGGAAATAATCTGAATCTGCATTCCAGGAAGGCTTTCGTTACACCACTGATGAATGTCCAAGTAATGCAATGCTGCTTCTTAGTGGTCTGTTCACACTCGAAAC
Organism: Sorex fumeus; assembly: GCF_029834395.1. NCBI lineage: Eukaryota > Metazoa > Chordata > Mammalia > Eulipotyphla > Soricidae > Sorex > Sorex fumeus. Next base: position 104,653 of record NW_026606231.1, read on the forward strand.
CGTGCTGTTCATTGGCTATCCAATCAATATCGGTCAGATCTTCAATATCCTGTCCAGACTATCCAGATTTCTAAATGTTGGCAATCACCACTACAGAATGTTCCATTCAATCACGCGAATCTGGAATTCATCAGAGTCTCCACTCCTGGAAGGTTTTCGTGACACCACTGGTAAATGTCCAAGGAAGACAATGCTGGTTTTAAGCCGCCTGCTAACACACTCAGCCGTGCTGTTCAATTTGCTATCCACCCAACCCTATTCAGCTCTACATTTTCCTGTCCTCATAACCCAACCTTCAGAAATAATTGGTATCTCCTCCACAGAATGTTCCGTTCATTCACTGCGAATCTTAAATTCATCTGACTCTCAACTCCCGGCGGGTTATCGTTACACCACTTGTGAATGTCCAAGTAAGCCAATGCTGGTTTTCAGAGGCCTGTTCAACTCGCAGAAGTGCTGTTCAATGGGCTATCCACTCAATATTGGTCAGCTCTTCATTTTCCTCTCCACACAAACCAGCCTTCAGAAATCATTGGGATCTCCACTACAGACTGTTCCATTCATTCACTGCGATTCTGCAATTCATCTGACTCTCCACTCCAGGCAGGTTTTCATTACAGCACTGGTGAATGACCAAGTAATCCAATGCTGGTTTTCAGCCGCCTTTTCACACTCGCAGTGTGCTGTTCAATTGTCTAGCCACTCAAACCTGGTCAGCCTTTCATTTTCTTTTCCACAATATCAGACTTCAGAAATCATTGGAATCGCCAGTACAGAATGTTCCATTCATTCACTGCCAATCTGGAATTCATCTGAATCTGCACTCCAGCTAGGCTTTCATTACACCACTTATGAATGTCCAAGTAACACAATGCTGGTTTTCAGCGGTCTGTTCACACTCTAAGCCCTGCTTTTTACTGGGTATCCACACAACTGTGGTCAGCTCTTCATTTTCATGTCCAAACAATCCAGACTTGAGAAATCATTGCAATCTCCAGTACAGAATGTTCCATTCATTCACTGCGAATCTGGAATTCAACTGAATCTCCACTACCTGCAGATTTATCTTACACCACTTGTGAATGTCCAAGTAAAACAATGCTGGTTTTCAGAGGCCTGTTCATGTTCGCAGTCGTGCTGTTCAATTGGCTATCCACTCAACCTGTTTTGCTCCTCATTTTCCTGTGCACACAACCCAGCCTTCAGAAATCATTGTAATCTCCACTACAGGATGTTCCATTCATTCACTGGGAATCTGGAATTCATCTGAATCTGCACTCCACGCAGGCTTTCGTTACACCACTGCTGAAAGTCGAAGTAATGCAATACTGGTTTTCAGTGGTCTGTTCACATTCGAAGCCGAGGCTTTTTACAGGCTATCCACTCAACACTGGTCAGCTCTTCATTTTCGTGTCCCCACAATCCAGATTTCAGAAATCATTGCAATCTCCACTACAGAATGTTCCATTCATTCACTGCGAGTCTGGAGTTTATCTGATTCTCCACTCCCGCCTGGTTAACATTACACCACTTGTGAATGTCCAAGTAAGCCAATGCTGGTTTTCAGAGGCCTGTTCATACTCGCAGCCGTGCTGTTTAATTGACAATTCACTCCACCCTGTTCAGCTCTTCATTGTCCCACCACACTACCAGCCTTCAGAAATCTTTGTTATCTCCACTACAGAATGTTCCATTCATTCACTGCGAATCTGGAATTCATCTGACTCTCAACTCCACGCAGGTTTTCATTACACCACTGTTGAATGTCCAAGTAACCCAATGCTGGTTTTCAGCGGCCTGTTCATATTCGCAGCCCTGCTGTTTACTTGGCTATCGATTCAAGCCTGGTCAGCTCTTCATTTTCCTGTCCACACAACACAGGCTTCAGAAATCATTGGAATCTCCTCTACAGAATGTTCCATTCATTCACTGCGAATGTGGAATTCAACTGACTCTCCACTCCATGCAGGTTTTCCTTACACCACTGATGAATGTCCAAGTAACCCAATGCTGGTTTTCAGCTGCATGTTCACACTCGCAGCCATGCTATACAATTGGCTTTCCACTAAATCCTGATTAGTTCTTGATTTTCCTTCCACACGACCCAGCCTTCAGAAATCATTGGAATCTCCACTAGAGAATGTTCCATTCATTCACTGCGAATCTGGAATTCCTCTGAACCTCCACTCCCGGCAGGTTTTCGTTACACCACTGTTGAATGTCCAAGTAACCCAATGTTTTAAGTGTTTTCTTCACAAGCGCAGTGGTGCTGTTCAATTGGCTATCCACTCAACCCTGGCCAGCTCTACATTTTCCTGTCCACACCACAGAGACTGGAGAAATCATTGTTATCTCCACTACAGAATGTTCCATTCATTCACAGCGAATCTGGAATTCATCTGAATCTCCACTCCCGGCAGGTTTTCGTGACACCACTGGTAAATATCCAAGTAAGCCAATGCTGGTTTTAAGTGGCCTGCTCATACTCTCAGCCGTGCTGTTCAATTTGCTATCCACTCAACCCTCTTCAGCTCCATTTTCCTGTCCACATAACCCAAACTTCAGAAACAATTGGTATCTCCTCCACAGAATGTTCCATTCATTGACTGCAAATCTGAAATTCATCTAATTCTCAACTCCCGTCAGGTTTTCGTTACACCACTTGTGAATGTCCAATTAAGCCAAAGCTGGTTTTCAGTGGCCTGTTCTTACTACGAGACGTGCTGTTCATTTGGCTATCCATTCCACCCTGTTCAGCTCTACATTTTCGTGTCCACAAAACCCAGCCTTCAGAAATCATTGGAATCACCACTAGAGAATGTTCCATGCATTCACTGCGAATCTGGAATTCATCTGAATCTCCACTCCCGGCAGGTTTTCATTGCACCACTGCTGAATGTTCAAGTAACGCAATGATGGTTTTCAGCGGTCTATTCACACTCGAACCCGTGCTGTTCACGGTCTAGCGACTCAACACTGGTGAGTTCTTCTTTTTCCAGTTCAGACAATACAAACCTCAGAAACCATTGCAATCTACACTACAGAATGTTTCATACATTCACGCGAATCTTGAATTCATCTTGTTCTCCACTCCCAGCAGGTTTTCGTTTCACCACTGGTGAATGTCCAAGCAACCCAAGGCTGGTTTCAGCTGCGTGTTAACACTCGCAGCCGTGCTGTTCAATTGGCTATCCAGTGAACGCTGGTTAGCTCTTGATTTTCCTTCCACACACCGAGCCTTCAGAAATCATTCTTATCTCCACTTCAGAATGTTCCATTCGTTCCCTGCGAATCTGGAATTCCTCTGACTCTCCACACCAGGCAGATTTTCCTAACAACACTGGTGAATGACCAGGTAATCCAATGCTGGTTTTCAGCGGCTGTTCACACTCACAGCCTTGCTGTTCAACTGGCAATCCAGTCAAACCTAGTCAGCTCTTCATTTTCCTGTCCACACAACCCAGCGTTCAGAAATCATTGGAATCTCTACTACAGAAATTTCCATTCATTCACTGTGAATCTGGAAATAATCTGAATCTGCATTCCAGGAAGGCTTTCGTTACACCACTGATGAATGTCCAAGTAATGCAATGCTGCTTCTTAGTGGTCTGTTCACACTCGAAACCGTGCTGTTCACTGGCTATCCACTCAACATTGGTCAGCTCTTCAATATCCTGTCCAGACTATCCAGATTTCTAAATCTTGGCAGTCTCCACTACAGAATGTTCCATTCAATCACGCGAATCTGGAATTCATCAGAGTCTCCACTCCCGGCAGGTTTTCGTGACACCACTGGTATATGTCCAAGGAAGCCAATGCTGGTTTTAAGCCGCCTGCTTATACTCTCAGCCGTGCTGTTCAATTTGCTATCCACCCAACCCTATTCAGCTCTACATTTTCCTGTCCTCATAACCCAACCATCAGAAATAATTTTTATCTCCTCCACAGAATGTTCCGTTAATTCACTGCGAATCTTAAGTTCATCTGACTCTCAACTCCCGGCGGGTTATCGTTACACCACTTGTGAATGTCCAAGTAAGCCAATGCTGGTTTTCAGTGGCCTGTTCATACTAAGAGACGTGCTGTTCATTTGGCTATCCACTCCACCCTGTTCAGCTCTACATTTTCGTGTCCACAAAACCCAGCCTTCAGAAATCATTGGAATCACCACTAGAGAATGTTCCATTCATTCACTGTGAATCTGGAATTCATCTGAACCTCCACTCCCGGCAGGTTTTCGTTACGCCACTGGTGAATGTCCAAGTAACTCAATACTGGTTTTCAGAGGCATGTTCAACTCGCAGAAGTGCTCTTCAATGGGCTATCCACTCAATATTGGTCAGCTCTTCATTTTCCTCTCCACACAAACCAGCCTTCAGAAATCATTGGGATCTCCACTACAGACTGTTCCATTCATTCACTGCGATTCTGCAATTCATCTGACTCTCCGCTCCAGGCAGGTTTTCATTACAGCACTGGTGAATGACCAAGTAATCCAATGCTGGTTTTCAGCCGCCTTTTCACACTCGCAGTGTGCTGTTCAATTGTCTATCCACTCAAACCTGGTCAGCCTTTCATTTTCTTTTCCACAATATCAGACTTCAGAAATCATTGGAATCGCCAGTACAGAATGTTCCATTCATTCACTGCCAATCTGGAATTCATCTGAATCTGCACTCCAGGTAGGCTTTCATTACACCACTTATGAATGTCCAAGTAACACAATGCTGGTTTTCAGCGGTCTGTTCACACTCTAAGCCCTGCTTTTTACTGGGTATCCACACAACTGTGGTCAGCTCTTCATTTTCATGTCCAAACAATCCAGACTTGAGAAATCATTGCAATCTCCAGTACAGAATGTTCCATTCATTCACTGCGAATCTGGAATTCAACTGAATCTCCACTACCTGCAGATTTATCTTACACCACTTGTGAATGTCCAAGTAAAACAATGCTGGTTTTCAGAGGCCTGTTCATATTCGCAGTCGTGCTGTTCAATTGGCTATCCACTCAACCTGTTTTGCTCCTCATTTTCCTGTGCACACAACCCAGCCTTCAGAAATCATTGTAATCTCCACTACAGGATGTTCCATTCATTCACTGGGAATCTGGAATTCATCTGAATCTGCACTCCACGCAGGCTTTCGTTACACCACTGCTGAAAGTCGAAGTAATGCAATACTGGTTTTCAGTGGTCTGTTCACATTCGAAGCCGAGGCTTTTTACAGGCTATCCACTCAACACTGGTCAGCTCTTCATTTTCGTGTCCCCACAATCCAGATTTCAGAAATCATTGCAATCTCCACTACAGAATGTTCCATTCATTCACTGCGAGTCTGGAGTTTATCTGATTCTCCACTCCCGCCTGGTTAACATTACACCACTTGTGAATGTCCAAGTAAGCCAATGCTGGTTTTCAGAGGCCTGTTCATACTCGCAGCCGTGCTGTTTAATTGACAATTCACTCCACCCTGTTCAGCTCTTCATTGTCCCACCACACTACCAGCCTTCAGAAATCTTTGTTATCTCCACTACAGAATGTTCCATTCATTCACTGCGAATCTGGAATTCATCTGACTCTCAACTCCACGCAGGTTTTCATTACACCACTGTTGAATGTCCAAGTAACCCAATGCTGGTTTTCAGCGGCCTGTTCATATTCGCAGCCCTGCTGTTTACTTGGCTATCGATTCAAGCCTGGTCAGCTCTTCATTTTCCTGTCCACACAACACAGGCTTCAGAAATCATTGGAATCTCCTCTACAGAATGTTCCATTCATTCATTGCGAATGTGGAATTCAACTGACTCTCCACTCCATGCAGGTTTTCCTTACACCACTGATGAATGTCCAAGTAACCCAATGCTGGTTTTCAGCTGCATGTTCACACTCGCAGCCATGCTATACAATTGGCTTTCCACTAAATCCTGATTAGTTCTTGATTTTCCTTCCACACGACCCAGCCTTCAGAAATCATTGGAATCTCCACTAGAGAATGTTCCATTCATTCACTGCGAATCTGGAATTCCTCTGAACCTCCACTCCCGGCAGGTTTTCGTTACACCACTGTTGAATGTCCAAGTAACCCAATGTTTTAAGTGTTTTCTTCACAAGCGCAGTGGTGCTGTTCAATTGGCTATCCACTCAACCCTGGCCAGCTCTACATTTTCCTGTCCACACCACAGAGACTGGAGAAATCATTGTTATCTCCACTACAGAATGTTCCATTCATTCACAGCGAATCTGGAACTCATCTGAATCTCCACTCCCGGCAGGTTTTCGTGACACCACTGGTAAATATCCAAGTAAGCCAATGCTGGTTTTAAGTGGCCTGCTCATACTCTCAGCCGTGCTGTTCAATTTGCTATCCACTCAACCCTCTTCAGCTCCATTTTCCTGTCCACATAACCCAAACTTCAGAAACAATTGGTATCTCCTCCACAGAATGTTCCATTCATTGACTGCAAATCTGAAATTCATCTAATTCTCAACTCCCGTCAGGTTTTCGTTACACCACTTGTGAATGTCCAATTAAGCCAAAGCTGGTTTTCAGTGGCCTGTTCTTACTACGAGACGTGCTGTTCATTTGGCTATCCATTCCACCCTGTTCAGCTCTACATTTTCGTGTCCACAAAACCCAGCCTTCAGAAATCATTGGAATCACCACTAGAGAATGTTCCATGCATTCACTGCGAATCTGGAATTCATCTGAATCTCCACTCCCGGCAGGTTTTCATTGCACCACTGCTGAATGTTCAAGTAACGCAATGATGGTTTTCAGCGGTCTATTCACACTCGAACCCGTGCTGTTCACGGTCTAGCGACTCAACACTGGTGAGTTCTTCTTTTTCCAGTTCAGACAATACAAACCTCAGAAACCATTGCAATCTACACTACAGAATGTTTCATTCATTCACGCGAATCTTGAATTCATCTTGTTCTCCACTCCCAGCAGGTTTTCGTTTCACCACTGGTGAATGTCCAAGCAACCCAAGGCTGGTTTCAGCTGCGTGTTAACACTCGCAGCCGTGCTGTTCAATTGGCTATCCAGTGAACGCTGGTTAGCTCTTGATTTTCCTTCCACACACCGAGCCTTCAGAAATCATTCTTATCTCCACTTCAGAATGTTCCATTCGTTCCCTGCGAATCTGGAATTCCTCTGACTCTCCACACCAGGCAGATTTTCCTAACAACACTGGTGAATGACCAGGTAATCCAATGCTGGTTTTCAGCGGCTGTTCACACTCACAGCCTTGCTGTTCAACTGGCAATCCAGTCAAACCTAGTCAGCTCTTCATTTTCCTGTCCACACAACCCAGCGTTCAGAAATCATTGGAATCTCTACTACAGAAATTTCCATTCATTCACTGTGAATCTGGAAATAATCTGAATCTGCATTCCAGGAAGGCTTTCGTTACACCACTGATGAATGTCCAAGTAATGCAATGCTGCTTCTTAGTGGTCTGTTCACACTCGAAACCGTGCTGTTCACTGGCTATCCACTCAACATTGGTCAGCTCTTCAATATCCTGTCCAGACTATCCAGATTTCTAAATCTTGGCAGTCTCCACTACAGAATGTTCCATTCAATCACGCGAATCTGGAATTCATCAGAGTCTCCACTCCCGGCAGGTTTTCGTGACACCACTGGTATATGTCCAAGGAAGCCAATGCTGGTTTTAAGCCGCCTGCTTATACTCTCAGCCGTGCTGTTCAATTTGCTATCCACCCAACCCTATTCAGCTCTACATTTTCCTGTCCTCATAACCCAACCATCAGAAATAATTTTTATCTCCTCCACAGAATGTTCCGTTAATTCACTGCGAATCTTAAGTTCATCTGACTCTCAACTCCCGGCGGGTTATCGTTACACCACTTGTGAATGTCCAAGTAAGCCAATGCTGGTTTTCAGTGGCCTGTTCATACTAAGAGACGTGCTGTTCATTTGGCTATCCACTCCACCCTGTTCAGCTCTACATTTTCGTGTCCACAAAACCCAGCCTTCAGAAATCATTGGAATCACCACTAGAGAATGTTCCATTCATTCACTGTGAATCTGGAATTCATCTGAACCTCCACTCCCGGCAGGTTTTCGTTACGCCACTGGTGAATGTCCAAGTAACTCAATACTGGTTTTCAGAGGCATGTTCAACTCGCAGAAGTGCTCTTCAATGGGCTATCCACTCAATATTGGTCAGCTCTTCATTTTCCTCTCCACACAAACCAGCCTTCAGAAATCATTGGGATCTCCACTACAGACTGTTCCATTCATTCACTGCGATTCTGCAATTCATCTGACTCTCCGCTCCAGGCAGGTTTTCATTACAGCACTGGTGAATGACCAAGTAATCCAATGCTGGTTTTCAGCCGCCTTTTCACACTCGCAGTGTGCTGTTCAATTGTCTATCCACTCAAACCTGGTCAGCCTTTCATTTTCTTTTCCACAATATCAGACTTCAGAAATCATTGGAATCGCCAGTACAGAATGTTCCATTCATTCACTGCCAATCTGGAATTCATCTGAATCTGCACTCCAGGTAGGCTTTCATTACACCACTTATGAATGTCCAAGTAACACAATGCTGGTTTTCAGCGGTCTGTTCACACTCTAAGCCCTGCTTTTTACTGGGTATCCACACAACTGTGGTCAGCTCTTCATTTTCATGTCCAAACAATCCAGACTTGAGAAATCATTGCAATCTCCAGTACAGAATGTTCCATTCATTCACTGCGAATCTGGAATTCAACTGAATCTCCACTACCTGCAGATTTATCTTACACCACTTGTGAATGTCCAAGTAAAACAATGCTGGTTTTCAGAGGCCTGTTCATATTCGCAGTCGTGCTGTTCAATTGGCTATCCACTCAACCTGTTTTGCTCCTCATTTTCCTGTGCACACAACCCAGCCTTCAGAAATCATTGTAATCTCCACTACAGGATGTTCCATTCATTCACTGGGAATCTGGAATTCATCTGAATCTGCACTCCACGCAGGCTTTCGTTACACCACTGCTGAAAGTCGAAGTAATGCAATACTGGTTTTCAGTGGTCTGTTCACATTCGAAGCCGAGGCTTTTTACAGGCTATCCACTCAACACTGGTCAGCTCTTCATTTTCGTGTCCCCACAATCCAGATTTCAGAAATCATTGCAATCTCCACTACAGAATGTTCCATTCATTCACTGCGAGTCTGGAGTTTATCTGATTCTCCACTCCCGCCTGGTTAACATTACACCACTTGTGAATGTCCAAGTAAGCCAATGCTGGTTTTCAGAGGCCTGTTCATACTCGCAGCCGTGCTGTTTAATTGACAATTCACTCCACCCTGTTCAGCTCTTCATTGTCCCACCACACTACCAGCCTTCAGAAATCTTTGTTATCTCCACTACAGAATGTTCCATTCATTCACTGCGAATCTGGAATTCATCTGACTCTCAACTCCACGCAGGTTTTCATTACACCACTGTTGAATGTCCAAGTAACCCAATGCTGGTTTTCAGCGGCCTGTTCATATTCGCAGCCCTGCTGTTTACTTGGCTATCGATTCAAGCCTGGTCAGCTCTTCATTTTCCTGTCCACACAACACAGGCTTCAGAAATCATTGGAATCTCCTCTACAGAATGTTCCATTCATTCATTGCGAATGTGGAATTCAACTGACTCTCCACTCCATGCAGGTTTTCCTTACACCACTGATGAATGTCCAAGTAACCCAATGCTGGTTTTCAGCTGCATGTTCACACTCGCAGCCATGCTATACAATTGGCTTTCCACTAAATCCTGATTAGTTCTTGATTTTCCTTCCACACGACCCAGCCTTCAGAAATCATTGGAATCTCCACTAGAGAATGTTCCATTCATTCACTGCGAATCTGGAATTCCTCTGAACCTCCACTCCCGGCAGGTTTTCGTTACACCACTGTTGAATGTCCAAGTAACCCAATGTTTTAAGTGTTTTCTTCACAAGCGCAGTGGTGCTGTTCAATTGGCTATCCACTCAACCCTGGCCAGCTCTACATTTTCCTGTCCACACCACAGAGACTGGAGAAATCATTGTTATCTCCACTACAGAATGTTCCATTCATTCACAGCGAATCTGGAACTCATCTGAATCTCCACTCCCGGCAGGTTTTCGTGACACCACTGGTAAATATCCAAGTAAGCCAATGCTGGTTTTAAGTGGCCTGCTCATACTCTCAGCCGTGCTGTTCAATTTGCTATCCACTCAACCCTCTTCAGCTCCATTTTCCTGTCCACATAACCCAAACTTCAGAAACAATTGGTATCTCCTCCACAGAATGTTCCATTCATTGACTGCAAATCTGAAATTCATCTAATTCTCAACTCCCGTCAGGTTTTCGTTACACCACTTGTGAATGTCCAATTAAGCCAAAGCTGGTTTTCAGTGGCCTGTTCTTACTACGAGACGTGCTGTTCATTTGGCTATCCATTCCACCCTGTTCAGCTCTACATTTTCGTGTCCACAAAACCCAGCCTTCAGAAATCATTGGAATCACCACTAGAGAATGTTCCATGCATTCACTGCGAATCTGGAATTCATCTGAATCTCCACTCCCGGCAGGTTTTCATTGCACCACTGCTGAATGTTCAAGTAACGCAATGATGGTTTTCAGCGGTCTATTCACACTCGAACCCGTGCTGTTCACGGTCTAGCGACTCAACACTGGTGAGTTCTTCTTTTTCCAGTTCAGACAATACAAACCTCAGAAACCATTGCAATCTACACTACAGAATGTTTCATTCATTCACGCGAATCTTGAATTCATCTTGTTCTCCACTCCCAGCAGGTTTTCGTTTCACCACTGGTGAATGTCCAAGCAACCCAAGGCTGGTTTCAGCTGCGTGTTAACACTCGCAGCCGTGCTGTTCAATTGGCTATCCAGTGAACGCTGGTTAGCTCTTGATTTTCCTTCCACACACCGAGCCTTCAGAAATCATTCTTATCTCCACTTCAGAATGTTCCATTCGTTCCCTGCGAATCTGGAATTCCTCTGACTCTCCACACCAGGCAGATTTTCCTAACAACACTGGTGAATGACCAGGTAATCCAATGCTGGTTTTCAGCGGCTGTTCACACTCACAGCCTTGCTGTTCAACTGGCAATCCAGTCAAACCTAGTCAGCTCTTCATTTTCCTGTCCACACAACCCAGCGTTCAGAAATCATTGGAATCTCTACTACAGAAATTTCCATTCATTCACTGTGAATCTGGAAATAATCTGAATCTGCATTCCAGGAAGGCTTTCGTTACACCACTGATGAATGTCCAAGTAATGCAATGCTGCTTCTTAGTGGTCTGTTCACACTCGAAACCGTGCTGTTCACTGGCTATCCACTCAACATTGGTCAGCTCTTCAATATCCTGTCCAGACTATCCAGATTTCTAAATCTTGGCAGTCTCCACTACAGAATGTTCCATTCAATCACGCGAATCTGGAATTCATCAGAGTCTCCACTCCCGGCAGGTTTTCGTGACACCACTGGTATATGTCCAAGGTAGCCAATGCTGGTTTTAAGCCGCCTGCTTATACTCTCAGCCGTGCTGTTCAATTTGCTATCCACCCAACCCTATTCAGCTCTACATTTTCCTGTCCTCATAACCCAACCATCAGAAATAATTTTTATCTCCTCCACAGAATGTTCCGTTAATTCACTGCGAATCTTAAGTTCATCTGACTCTCAACTCCCGGCGGGTTATCGTTACACCACTTGTGAATGTCCAAGTAAGCCAATGCTGGTTTTCAGTGGCCTGTTCATACTAAGAGACGTGCTGTTCATTTGGCTATCCACTCCACCCTGTTCAGCTCTACATTTTCGTGTCCACAAAACCCAGCCTTCAGAAATCATTGGAATCACCACTAGAGAATGTTCCATTCATTCACTGTGAATCTGGAATTCATCTGAACCTCCACTCCCGGCAGGTTTTCGTTACGCCACTGGTGAATGTCCAAGTAACTCAATACTGGTTTTCAGAGGCATGTTCAACTCGCAGAAGTGCTCTTCAATGGGCTATCCACTCAATATTGGTCAGCTCTTCATTTTCCTCTCCACACAAACCAGCCTTCAGAAATCATTGGGATCTCCACTACAGACTGTTCCATTCATTCACTGCGATTCTGCAATTCATCTGACTCTCCGCTCCAGGCAGGTTTTCATTACAGCACTGGTGAATGACCAAGTAATCCAATGCTGGTTTTCAGCCGCCTTTTCACACTCGCAGTGTGCTGTTCAATTGTCTATCCACTCAAACCTGGTCAGCCTTTCATTTTCTTTTCCACAATATCAGACTTCAGAAATCATTGGAATCGCCAGTACAGAATGTTCCATTCATTCACTGCCAATCTGGAATTCATCTGAATCTGCACTCCAGGTAGGCTTTCATTACACCACTTATGAATGTCCAAGTAACACAATGCTGGTTTTCAGCGGTCTGTTCACACTCTAAGCCCTGCTTTTTACTGGGTATCCACACAACTGTGGTCAGCTCTTCATTTTCATGTCCAAACAATCCAGACTTGAGAAATCATTGCAATCTCCAGTACAGAATGTTCCATTCATTCACTGCGAATCTGGAATTCAACTGAATCTCCACTACCTGCAGATTTATCTTACACCACTTGTGAATGTCCAAGTAAAACAATGCTGGTTTTCAGAGGCCTGTTCATATTCGCAGTCGTGCTGTTCAATTGGCTATCCACTCAACCTGTTTTGCTCCTCATTTTCCTGTGCACACAACCCAGCCTTCAGAAATCATTGTAATCTCCACTACAGGATGTTCCATTCATTCACTGGGAATCTGGAATTCATCTGAATCTGCACTCCACGCAGGCTTTCGTTACACCACTGCTGAAAGTCGAAGTAATGCAATACTGGTTTTCAGTGGTCTGTTCACATTCGAAGCCGAGGCTTTTTACAGGCTATCCACTCAACACTGGTCAGCTCTTCATTTTCGTGTCCCCACAATCCAGATTTCAGAAATCATTGCAATCTCCACTACAGAATGTTCCATTCATTCACTGCGAGTCTGGAGTTTATCTGATTCTCCACTCCCGCCTGGTTAACATTACACCACTTGTGAATGTCCAAGTAAGCCAATGCTGGTTTTCAGAGGCCTGTTCATACTCGCAGCCGTGCTGTTTAATTGACAATTCACTCCACCCTGTTCAGCTCTTCATTGTCCCACCACACTACCAGCCTTCAGAAATCTTTGTTATCTCCACTACAGAATGTTCCATTCATTCACTGCGAATCTGGAATTCATCTGACTCTCAACTCCACGCAGGTTTTCATTACACCACTGTTGAATGTCCAAGTAACCCAATGCTGGTTTTCAGCGGCCTGTTCATATTCGCAGCCCTGCTGTTTACTTGGCTATCGATTCAAGCCTGGTCAGCTCTTCATTTTCCTGTCCACACAACACAGGCTTCAGAAATCATTGGAATCTCCTCTACAGAATGTTCCATTCATTCACTGCGAATGTGGAATTCAACTGACTCTCCACTCCATGCAGGTTTTCCTTACACCACTGATGAATGTCCAAGTAACCCAATGCTGGTTTTCAGCTGCATGTTCACACTCGCAGCCATGCTATACAATTGGCTTTCCACTAAATCCTGATTAGTTCTTGATTTTCCTTCCACACGACCCAGCCTTCAGAAATCATTGGAATCTCCACTAGAGAATGTTCCATTCATTCACTGCGAATCTGGAATTCCTCTGAACCTCCACTCCCGGCAGGTTTTCGTTACACCACTGTTGAATGTCCAAGTAACCCAATGTTTTAAGTGTTTTCTTCACAAGCGCAGTGGTGCTGTTCAATTGGCTATCCACTCAACCCTGGCCAGCTCTACATTTTCCTGTCCACACCACAGAGACTGGAGAAATCATTGTTATCTCCACTACAGAATGTTCCATTCATTCACAGCGAATCTGGAATTCATCTGAATCTCCACTCCCGGCAGGTTTTCGTGACACCACTGGTAAATATCCAAGTAAGCCAATGCTGGTTTTAAGTGGCCTGCTCATACTCTCAGCCGTGCTGTTCAATTTGCTATCCACTAAACCCTCTTCAGCTCCATTTTCCTGTCCACATAACCCAAACTTCAGAAACAATTGGTATCTCCTCCACAGAATGTTCCATTCATTGACTGCAAATCTGAAATTCATCTAATTCTCAACTCCCGTCAGGTTTTCGTTACACCACTTGTGAATGTCCAATTAAGCCAAAGCTGGTTTTCAGTGGCCTGTTCTTACTACGAGACGTGCTGTTCATTTGGCTATCCATTCCACCCTGTTCAGCTCTACATTTTCGTGTCCACAAAACCCAGCCTTCAGAAATCATTGGAATCACCACTAGAGAATGTTCCATGCATTCACTGCGAATCTGGAATTCATCTGAATCTCCACTCCCGGCAGGTTTTCATTGCACCACTGCTGAATGTTCAAGTAACGCAATGATGGTTTTCAGCGGTCTATTCACACTCGAACCCGTGCTGTTCACGGTCTAGCGACTCAACACTGGTGAGTTCTTCTTTTTCCAGTTCAGACAATACAAACCTCAGAAACCATTGCAATCTACACTACAGAATGTTTCATTCATTCACGCGAATCTTGAATTCATCTTGTTCTCCACTCCCAGCAGGTTTTCGTTTCACCACTGGTGAATGTCCAAGCAACCCAAGGCTGGTTTCAGCTGCGTGTTAACACTCGCAGCCGTGCTGTTCAATTGGCTATCCAGTGAACGCTGGTTAGCTCTTGATTTTCCTTCCACACACCGAGCCTTCAGAAATCATTCTTATCTCCACTTCAGAATGTTCCATTCGTTCCCTGCGAATCTGGAATTCCTCTGACTCTCCACACCAGGCAGATTTTCCTAAGAACACTGGTGAATGACCAGGTAATCCAATGCTGGTTTTCAGCGGCTGTTCACACTCACAGCCTTGCTGTTCAACTGGCAATCCAGTCAAACCTAGTCAGCTCTTCATTTTCCTGTCCACACAACCCAGCGTTCAGAAATCATTGGAATCTCTACTACAGAAATTTCCATTCATTCACTGTGAATCTGGAAATAATCTGAATCTGCATTCCAGGAAGGCTTTCGTTACACCACTGATGAATGTCCAAGTAATGCAATGCTGCTTCTTAGTGGTCTGTTCACACTCGAAACCGTGCTGTTCATTGGCTATCCACTCAATATCGGTCAGCTCTTCAATATCCTGTCCAGACTATCCAGATTTCTAAATGTTGGCAATCACCACTATAGAATGTTCCATTCAATCACGCGAATTTGGAATTCATCAGAGTCTCCACTCCTGGAAGGTTTTCGTGACACCACTGGTAAATGTCCAAGGAAGACAATGCTGGTTTTAAGCCGCCTGCTAACACACTCAGCCGTGCTGTTCAATTTGCTATCCACCCAACCCTATTCAGCTCTACATTTTCCTGTCCTCGTAACCCAACCTTCAGAAATAATTGGTATCTCCTCCACAGAATGTTCCGTTCATTCACTGCGAATCTTAAATTCATCTGACACTCAACTCCCGGCGGGTTATCGTTACACCACTTGTGAATGTCCAAGTAAGCCAATGCTGGTTTTCAGAGGCCTGTTCAACTCGCAGAAGTGCTGTTCAATGGGCTATCCACTCAATATTGGTCAGCTCTTCATTTTCCTCTCCACACAAACCAGCCTTCAGAAATCATTGGGATCTCCACTACAGACTGTTCCATTCATTCACTGCGATTCTGCAATTCATCTGACTCTCCGCTCCAGGCAGGTTTTCATTACAGCACTGGTGAATGACCAAGTAATCCAATGCTGGTTTTCAGCCGCCTTTTCACACTCGCAGTGTGCTGTTCAATTGTCTATCCACTCAAACCTGGTCAGCCTTTCATTTTCTTTTCCACAATATCAGACTTCAGAAATCATTGGAATCGCCAGTACAGAATGTTCCATTCATTCACTGCCAATCTGGAATTCATCTGAATCTGCACTCCAGGTAGGCTTTCATTACACCACTTATGAATGTCCAAGTAACACAATGCTGGTTTTCAGCGGTCTGTTCACACTCTAAGCCCTGCTTTTTACTGGGTATCCACACAACTGTGGTCAGCTCTTCATTTTCATGTCCAAACAATCCAGACTTGAGAAATCATTGCAATCTCCAGTACAGAATGTTCCATTCATTCACTGCGAATCTGGAATTCAACTGAATCTCCACTACCTGCAGATTTATCTTACACCACTTGTGAATGTCCAAGTAAAACAATGCTGGTTTTCAGAGGCCTGTTCATATTCGCAGTCGTGCTGTTCAATTGGCTATCCACTCAACCTGTTTTGCTCCTCATTTTCCTGTGCACACAACCCAGCCTTCAGAAATCATTGTAATCTCCACTACAGGATGTTCCATTCATTCACTGGGAATCTGGAATTCATCTGAATCTGCACTCCACGCAGGCTTTCGTTACACCACTGCTGAAAGTCGAAGTAATGCAATACTGGTTTTCAGTGGTCTGTTCACATTCGAAGCCGAGGCTTTTTACAGGCTATCCACTCAACACTGGTCAGCTCTTCATTTTCGTGTCCCCACAATCCAGATTTCAGAAATCATTGCAATCTCCACTACAGAATGTTCCATTCATTCACTGCGAGTCTGGAGTTTATCTGATTCTCCACTCCCGCCTGGTTAACATTACACCACTTGTGAATGTCCAAGTAAGCCAATGCTGGTTTTCAGAGGCCTGTTCATACTCGCAGCCGTGCTGTTTAATTGACAATTCACTCCACCCTGTTCAGCTCTTCATTGTCCCACCACACTACCAGCCTTCAGAAATCTTTGTTATCTCCACTACAGAATGTTCCATTCATTCACTGCGAATCTGGAATTCATCTGACTCTCAACTCCACGCAGGTTTTCATTACACCACTGTTGAATGTCCAAGTAACCCAATGCTGGTTTTCAGCGGCCTGTTCATATTCGCAGCCCTGCTGTTTACTTGGCTATCGATTCAAGCCTGGTCAGCTCTTCATTTTCCTGTCCACACAACACAGGCTTCAGAAATCATTGGAATCTCCTCTACAGAATGTTCCATTCATTCACTGCGAATGTGGAATTCAACTGACTCTCCACTCCATGCAGGTTTTCCTTACACCACTGATGAATGTCCAAGTAACCCAATGCTGGTTTTCAGCTGCATGTTCACACTCGCAGCCATGCTATACAATTGGCTTTCCACTAAATCCTGATTAGTTCTTGATTTTCCTTCCACACGACCCAGCCTTCAGAAATCATTGGAATCTCCACTAGAGAATGTTCCATTCATTCACTGCGAATCTGGAATTCCTCTGAACCTCCACTCCCGGCAGGTTTTCGTTACACCACTGTTGAATGTCCAAGTAACCCAATGTTTTAAGTGTTTTCTTCACAAGCGCAGTGGTGCTGTTCAATTGGCTATCCACTCAACCCTGGCCAGCTCTACATTTTCCTGTCCACACCACAGAGACTGGAGAAATCATTGTTATCTCCACTACAGAATGTTCCATTCATTCACAGCGAATCTGGAATTCATCTGAATCTCCACTCCCGGCAGGTTTTCGTGACACCACTGGTAAATATCCAAGTAAGCCAATGCTGGTTTTAAGTGGCCTGCTCATACTCTCAGCCGTGCTGTTCAATTTGCTATCCACTCAACCCTCTTCAGCTCCATTTTCCTGTCCACATAACCCAAACTTCAGAAACAATTGGTATCTCCTCCACAGAATGTTCCATTCATTGACTGCAAATCTGAAATTCATCTAATTCTCAACTCCCGTCAGGTTTTCGTTACACCACTTGTGAATGTCCAATTAAGCCAAAGCTGGTTTTCAGTGGCCTGTTCTTACTACGAGACGTGCTGTTCATTTGGCTATCCATTCCACCCTGTTCAGCTCTACATTTTCGTGTCCACAAAACCCAGCCTTCAGAAATCATTGGAATCACCACTAGAGAATGTTCCATGCATTCACTGCGAATCTGGAATTCATCTGAATCTCCACTCCCGGCAGGTTTTCATTGCACCGCTGCTGAATGTTCAAGTAACGCAATGATGGTTTTCAGCGGTCTATTCACACTCGAACCCGTGCTGTTCACGGTCTAGCGACTCAACACTGGTGAGTTCTTCTTTTTCCAGTTCAGACAATACAAACCTCAGAAACCATTGCAATCTACACTACAGAATGTTTCATTCATTCACGCGAATCTTGAATTCATCTTGTTCTCCACTCCCAGCAGGTTTTCGTTTCACCACTGGTGAATGTCCAAGCAACCCAAGGCTGGTTTCAGCTGCGTGTTAACACTCGCAGCCGTGCTGTTCAATTGGCTATCCAGTGAACGCTGGTTAGCTCTTGATTTTCCTTCCACACACCGAGCCTTCAGAAATCATTCTTATCTCCACTTCAGAATGTTCCATTCGTTCCCTGCGAATCTGGAATTCCTCTGACTCTCCACACCAGGCAGATTTTCCTAACAACACTGGTGAATGACCAGGTAATCCAATGCTGGTTTTCAGCGGCTGTTCACACTCACAGCCTTGCTGTTCAATTGGCAATCCAGTCAAACCTAGTCAGCTCTTCATTTTCCTGTCCACACAACCCAGCGTTCAGAAATCATTGGAATCTCTACTACAGAAATTTCCATTCATTCACTGTGAATCTGGAAATAATCTGAATCTGCATTCCAGGAAGGCTTTCGTTACACCACTGATGAATGTCCAAGTAATGCAATGCTGCTTCTTAGTGGTCTGTTCACACTCGAAACCGTGCTGTTCATTGGCTATCCACTCAATATCGGTCAGCTCTTCAATATCCTGTCCAGATTATCCAGATTTCTAAATGTTGGCAATCACCACTACAGAATGTTCCATTCAGTCACGCGAATCTGGAATTCATCAGAGTCTCCACTCCTGGAAGGTTTTCGTGACACCACTGGTAAATGTCCAAGGAAGACAATGCTGGTTTTAAGCCGCCTGCTAACACACTCAGCCGTGCTGTTCAATTTGCTATCCACCCAACCCTATTCAGCTCTACATTTTCCTGTCCTCATAACCCAACCTTCAGAAATAATTGGTATCTCCTCCACAGAATGTTCCGTTCATTCACTAAGAATCTTAAATTCATCTGACTCTCAACTCCCGGCGGGTTATCGTTACACCACTTGTGAATGTCCAAGTAAGCCAATGCTGGTTTTCAGTGGCCTGTTCATACTAAGAGACGTGCTGTTCATTTGGCTATCCACTCCACCCTGTTCAGCTCTACATTTTCGTGTCCACAAAACCCAGCCTTCAGAAATCATTGGAATCACCACTAGAGAATGTTCCATTCATTCACTGCGAATCTGGAATTCATCTGAACCTCCACTCCCGGCAGGTTTTCGTTACACCACTGGTGAATGTCCAAGTAACTCAATACTGGTTTTCAGAGGCATGTTCAACTCGCAGAAGTGCTGTTCAATGGGCTATCCACTCAATATTGGTCAGCTCTTCATTTTCCTCTCCACACAAACCAGCCTTCAGAAATCATTGGGATCTCCACTACAGACTGTTCCATTCATTCACTGCGATTCTGCAATTCATCTGACTCTCCGCTCCAGGCAGGTTTTCATTACAGCACTGGTGAATGACCAAGTAATCCAATGCTGGTTTTCAGCCGCCTTTTCACACTCGCAGTGTGCTGTTCAATTGTCTATCCACTCAAACCTGGTCAGCCTTTCATTTTCTTTTCCACAATATCAGACTTCAGAAATCATTGGAATCGCCAGTACAGAATGTTCCATTCATTCACTGCCAATCTGGAATTCATCTGAATCTGCACTCCAGGTAGGCTTTCATTACACCACTTATGAATGTCCAAGTAACACAATGCTGGTTTTCAGCGGTCTGTTCACACTCTAAGCCCTGCTTTTTACTGGGTATCCACACAACTGTGGTCAGCTCTTCATTTTCATGTCCAAACAATCCAGACTTGAGAAATCATTGCAATCTCCAGTACAGAATGTTCCATTCATTCACTGCGAATCTGGAATTCAACTGAATCTCCACTACCTGCAGATTTATCTTACACCACTTGTGAATGTCCAAGTAAAACAATGCTGGTTTTCAGAGGCCTGTTCATGTTCGCAGTCGTGCTGTTCAATTGGCTATCCACTCAACCTGTTTTGCTCCTCATTTTCCTGTGCACACAACCCAGCCTTCAGAAATCATTGTAATCTCCACTACAGGATGTTCCATTCATTCACTGGGAATCTGGAATTCATCTGAATCTGCACTCCACGCAGGCTTTCGTTACACCACTGCTGAAAGTCGAAGTAATGCAATACTGGTTTTCAGTGGTCTGTTCACATTCGAAGCCGAGGCTTTTTACAGGCTATCCACTCAACACTGGTCAGCTCTTCATTTTCGTGTCCCCACAATCCAGATTTCAGAAATCATTGCAATCTCCACTACAGAATGTTCCATTCATTCACTGCGAGTCTGGAGTTTATCTGATTCTCCACTCCCGCCTGGTTAACATTACACCACTTGTGAATGTCCAAGTAAGCCAATGCTGGTTTTCAGAGGCCTGTTCATACTCGCAGCCGTGCTGTTTAATTGACAATTCACTCCACCCTGTTCAGCTCTTCATTGTCCCACCACACTACCAGCCTTCAGAAATCTTTGTTATCTCCACTACAGAATGTTCCATTCATTCACTGCGAATCTGGAATTCATCTGACTCTCAACTCCACGCAGGTTTTCATTACACCACTGTTGAATGTCCAAGTAACCCAATGCTGGTTTTCAGCGGCCTGTTCATATTCGCAGCCCTGCTGTTTACTTGGCTATCGATTCAAGCCTGGTCAGCTCTTCATTTTCCTGTCCACACAACACAGGCTTCAGAAATCATTGGAATCTCCTCTACAGAATGTTCCATTCATTCACTGCGAATGTGGAATTCAACTGACTCTCCACTCCATGCAGGTTTTCCTTACACCACTGATGAATGTCCAAGTAACCCAATGCTGCTTTTCAGCTGCATGTTCACACTCGCAGCCATGCTATACAATTGGCTTTCCACTAAATCCTAATTAGTTCTTGATTTTCCTTCCACACGACCCAGCCTTCAGAAATCATTGGAATCTCCACTAGAGAATGTTCCATTCATTCACTGCGAATCTGGAATTCCTCTGAACCTCCACTCCCGGCAGGTTTTCGTTACACCACTGTTGAATGTCCAAGTAACCCAATGTTTTAAGTGTTTTCTTCACAAGCGCAGTGGTGCTGTTCAATTGGCTATCCACTCAACCCTGGCCAGCTCTACATTTTCCTGTCCACACCACAGAGACTGGAGAAATCATTGTTATCTCCACTACAGAATGTTCCATTCATTCACAGCGAATCTGGAATTCATCTGAATCTCCACTCCCGGCAGGTTTTCGTGACACCACTGGTAAATATCCAAGTAAGCCAATGCTGGTTTTAAGTGGCCTGCTCATACTCTCAGCCGTGCTGTTCAATTTGCTATCCACTCAACCCTCTTCAGCTCCATTTTCCTGTCCACATAACCCAAACTTCAGAAACAATTGGTATCTCCTCCACAGAATGTTCCATTCATTGACTGCAAATCTGAAATTCATCTAATTCTCAACTCCCGTCAGGTTTTCGTTACACCACTTGTGAATGTCCAATTAAGCCAAAGCTGGTTTTCAGTGGCCTGTTCTTACTACGAGACGTGCTGTTCATTTGGCTATCCATTCCACCCTGTTCAGCTCTACATTTTCGTGTCCACAAAACCCAGCCTTCAGAAATCATTGGAATCACCACTAGAGAATGTTCCATTCATGCACTGCAATCTGGAATTCATCTGAATCTCCACTCCCGGCAGGTTTTCATTGCACCGCTGCTGAATGTTCAAGTAACGCAATGATGGTTTTCAGCGGTCTATTCACACTCGAACCCGTGCTGTTCACGGTCTAGCGACTCAACACTGGTGAGTTCTTCTTTTTCCAGTTCAGACAATACAAACCTCAGAAACCATTGCAATCTACACTACAGAATGTTTCATTCATTCACGCGAATCTTGAATTCATCTTGTTCTCCACTCCCAGCAGGTTTTCGTTTCACCACTGGTGAATGTCCAAGCAACCCAAGGCTGGTTTCAGCTGCGTGTTAACACTCGCAGCCGTGCTGTTCAATTGGCTATCCAGTGAACGCTGGTTAGCTCTTGATTTTCCTTCCACACACCGAGCCTTCAGAAATCATTCTTATCTCCACTTCAGAATGTTCCATTCGTTCCCTGCGAATCTGGAATTCCTCTGACTCTCCACACCAGGCAGATTTTCCTAACAACACTGGTGAATGACCAGGTAATCCAATGCTGGTTTTCAGCGGCTGTTCACACTCACAGCCTTGCTGTTCAACTGGCAATCCAGTCAAACCTAGTCAGCTCTTCATTTTCCTGTCCACACAACCCAGCGTTCAGAAATCATTGGAATCTCTACTACAGAAATTTCCATTCATTCACTGTGAATCTGGAAATAATCTGAATCTGCATTCCAGGAAGGCTTTCGTTACACCACTGATGAATGTCCAAGTAATGCAATGCTGCTTCTTAGTGGTCTGTTCACACTCGAAACCGTGCTGTTCATTGGCTATCCACTCAATATCGGTCAGCTCTTCAATATCCTGTCCAGACTATCCAGATTTCTAAATGTTGGCAATCACCACTACAGAATGTTCCATTCAGTCACGCGAATCTGGAATTCATCAGAGTCTCCACTCCTGGAAGGTTTTCGTGACACCACTGGTAAATGTCCAAGGAAGACAATGCTGGTTTTAAGCCGCCTGCTAACACACTCAGGCGTGCTGTTCAATTTGCTATCCACCCAACCCTATTCAGCTCTACATTTTCCTGTCCTCATAACCCAACCTTCAGAAATAATTGGTATCTCCTCCACAGAATGTTCCGTTCATTCACTAAGAATCTTAAATTCATCTGACTCTCAACTCCCGGCGGGTTATCGTTACACCACTTGTGAATGTCCAAGTAAGCCAGTGCTGGTTTTCAGTGGCCTGTTCATACTAAGAGACGTGCTGTTCATTTGGCTATCCACTCCACCCTGTTCAGCTCTACATTTTCGTGTCCACAAAACCCAGCCTTCAGAAATCATTGGAATCACCACTAGAGAATGTTCCATTCATTCACTGCGAATCTGGAATTCATCTGAACCTCCACTCCCGGCAGGTTTTCGTTACACCACTGGTGAATGTCCAAGTAACTCAATACTGGTTTTCAGAGGCATGTTCAACTCGCAGAAGTGCTGTTCAATGGGCTATCCACTCAATATTGGTCAGCTCTTCATTTTCCTCTCCACACAAACCAGCCTTCAGAAATCATTGGGATCTCCACTACAGACTGTTCCATTCATTCACTGCGATTCTGCAATTCATCTGACTCTCCGCTCCAGGCAGGTTTTCATTACAGCACTGGTGAATGACCAAGTAATCCAATGCTGGTTTTCAGCCGCCTTTTCACACTTGCAGTGTGCTGTTCAATTGTCTATCCACTCAAACCTGGTCAGCCTTTCATTTTCTTTTCCACAATATCAGACTTCAGAAATCATTGGAATCGCCAGTACAGAATGTTCCATTCATTCACTGCCAATCTGGAATTCATCTGAATCTGCACTCCAGGTAGGCTTTCATTACACCACTTATGAATGTCCAAGTAACACAATGCTGGTTTTCAGCGGTCTGTTCACACTCTAAGCCCTGCTTTTTACTGGGTATCCACACAACTGTGGTCAGCTCTTCATTTTCATGTCCAAACAATCCAGACTTGAGAAATCATTGCAATCTCCAGTACAGAATGTTCCATTCATTCACTGCGAATCTGGAATTCAACTGAATCTCCACTACCTGCAGATTTATCTTACACCACTTGTGAATGTCCAAGTAAAACAATGCTGGTTTTCAGAGGCCTGTTCATGTTCGCAGTCGTGCTGTTCAATTGGCTATCCACTCAACCTGTTTTGCTCCTCATTTTCCTGTGCACACAACCCAGCCTTCAGAAATCATTGTAATCTCCACTACAGGATGTTCCATTCATTCACTGGGAATCTGGAATTCATCTGAATCTGCACTCCACGCAGGCTTTCGTTACACCACTGCTGAAAGTCGAAGTAATGCAATACTGGTTTTCAGTGGTCTGTTCACATTCGAAGCCGAGGCTTTTTACAGGCTATCCACTCAACACTGGTCAGCTCTTCATTTTCGTGTCCCCACAATCCAGATTTCAGAAATCATTGCAATCTCCACTACAGAATGTTCCATTCATTCACTGCGAGTCTGGAGTTTATCTGATTCTCCACTCCCGCCTGGTTAACATTACACCACTTGTGAATGTCCAAGTAAGCCAATGCTGGTTTTCAGAGGCCTGTTCATACTCGCAGCCGTGCTGTTTAATTGACAATTCACTCCACCCTGTTCAGCTCTTCATTGTCCCACCACACTACCAGCCTTCAGAAATCTTTGTTATCTCCACTACAGAATGTTCCATTCATTCACTGCGAATCTGGAATTCATCTGACTCTCAACTCCACGCAGGTTTTCATTACACCACTGTTGAATGTCCAAGTAACCCAATGCTGGTTTTCAGCGGCCTGTTCATATTCGCAGCCCTGCTGTTTACTTGGCTATCGATTCAAGCCTGGTCAGCTCTTCATTTTCCTGTCCACACAACACAGGCTTCAGAAATCATTGGAATCTCCTCTACAGAATGTTCCATTCATTCACTGCGAATGTGGAATTCAACTGACTCTCCACTCCATGCAGGTTTTCCTTACACCACTGATGAATGTCCAAGTAACCCAATGCTGGTTTTCAGCTGCATGTTCACACTCGCAGCCATGCTATACAATTGGCTTTCCACTAAATCCTGATTAGTTCTTGATTTTCCTTCCACACGACCCAGCCTTCAGAAATCATTGGAATCTCCACTAGAGAATGTTCCATTCATTCACTGCGAATCTGGAATTCCTCTGAACCTCCACTCCCGGCAGGTTTTCGTTACACCACTGTTGAATGTCCAAGTAACCCAATGTTTTAAGTGTTTTCTTCACAAGCGCAGTGGTGCTGTTCAATTGGCTATCCACTCAACCCTGGCCAGCTCTACATTTTCCTGTCCACACCACAGAGACTGGAGAAATCATTGTTATCTCCACTACAGAATGTTCCATTCATTCACAGCGAATCTGGAATTCATCTGAATCTCCACTCCCGGCAGGTTTTCGTGACACCACTGGTAAATATCCAAGTAAGCCAATGCTGGTTTTAAGTGGCCTGCTCATACTCTCAGCCGTGCTGTTCAATTTGCTATCCACTCAACCCTCTTCAGCTCCATTTTCCTGTCCACATAACCCAAACTTCAGAAACAATTGGTATCTCCTCCACAGAATGTTCCATTCATTGACTGCAAATCTGAAATTCATCTAATTCTCAACTCCCGTCAGGTTTTCGTTACACCACTTGTGAATGTCCAATTAAGCCAAAGCTGGTTTTCAGTGGCCTGTTCTTACTACGAGACGTGCTGTTCATTTGGCTATCCATTCCACCCTGTTCAGCTCTACATTTTCGTGTCCACAAAACCCAGCCTTCAGAAATCATTGGAATCACCACTAGAGAATGTTCCATTCATTCACTGCGAATCTGGAATTCATCTGAATCTCCACTCCCGGCAGGTTTTCATTGCACCACTGCTGAATGTTCAAGTAACGCAATGATGGTTTTCAGCGGTCTATTCACACTCGAACCCGTGCTGTTCACGGTCTAGCGACTCAACACTGGTGAGTTCTTCTTTTTCCAGTTCAGACAATACAAACCTCAGAAACCATTGCAATCTACACTACAGAATGTTTCATTCATTCACGCGAATCTTGAATTCATCTTGTTCTCCACTCCCAGCAGGTTTTCGTTTCACCACTGGTGAATGTCCAAGCAACCCAAGGCTGGTTTCAGCTGCGTGTTAACACTCGCAGCCGTGCTGTTCAATTAGCTATCCAGTGAACGCTGGTTAGCTCTTGATTTTCCTTCCACACACCGAGCCTTCAGAAATCATTCTTATCTCCACTTCAGAATGTTCCATTCGTTCCCTGCGAATCTGGAATTCCTCTGACTCTCCACACCAGGCAGATTTTCCTAACAACACTGGTGAATGACCAGGTAATCCAATGCTGGTTTTCAGCGGCTGTTCACACTCACAGCCTTGCTGTTCAACTGGCAATCCAGTCAAACCTAGTCAGCTCTTCATTTTCCTGTCCACACAACCCAGCGTTCAGAAATCATTGGAATCTCTACTACAGAAATTTCCATTCATTCACTGTGAATCTGGAAATAATCTGAATCTGCATTCCAGGAAGGCTTTCGTTACACCACTGATGAATGTCCAAGTAATGCAATGCTGCTTCTTAGTGGTCTGTTCACACTCGAAACCGTGCTGTTCATTGGCTATCCAATCAATATCGGTCAGATCTTCAATATCCTGTCCAGACTATCCAGATTTCTAAATGTTGGCAATCACCACTACAGAATGTTCCATTCAATCACGCGAATCTGGAATTCATCAGAGTCTCCACTCCTGGAAGGTTTTCGTGACACCACTGGTAAATGTCCAAGGAAGACAATGCTGGTTTTAAGCCGCCTGCTAACACACTCAGCCGTGCTGTTCAATTTGCTATCCACCCAACCCTATTCAGCTCTACATTTTCCTGTCCTCATAACCCAACCTTCAGAAATAATTGGTATCTCCTCCACAGAATGTTCCGTTCATTCACTGCGAATCTTAAATTCATCTGACTCTCAACTCCCGGTGGGTTATCGTTACACCACTTGTGAATGTCCAAGTAAGCCAATGCTGGTTTTCAGAGGCCTGTTCAACTCGCAGAAGTGCTGTTCAATGGGCTATCCACTCAATATTGGTCAGCTCTTCATTTTCCTCTCCACACAAACCAGCCTTCAGAAATCATTGGGATCTCCACTACAGACTGTTCCATTCATTCACTGCGATTCTGCAATTCATCTGACTCTCCACTCCAGGCAGGTTTTCATTACAGCACTGGTGAATGACCAAGTAATCCAATGCTGGTTTTCAGCCGCCTTTTCACACTCGCAGTGTGCTGTTCAATTGTCTAGCCACTCAAACCTGGTCAGCCTTTCATTTTCTTTTCCACAATATCAGACTTCAGAAATCATTGGAATCGCCAGTACAGAATGTTCCATTCATTCACTGCCAATCTGGAATTCATCTGAATCTGCACTCCAGGTAGGCTTTCATTACACCACTTATGAATGTCCAAGTAACACAATGCTGGTTTTCAGCGGTCTGTTCACACTCTAAGCCCTGCTTTTTACTGGGTATCCACACAACTGTGGTCAGCTCTTCATTTTCATGTCCAAACAATCCAGACTTGAGAAATCATTGCAATCTCCAGTACAGAATGTTCCATTCATTCACTGCGAATCTGGAATTCAACTGAATCTCCACTACCTGCAGATTTATCTTACACCACTTGTGAATGTCCAAGTAAAACAATGCTGGTTTTCAGAGGCCTGTTCATGTTCGCAGTCGTGCTGTTCAATTGGCTATCCACTCAACCTGTTTTGCTCCTCATTTTCCTGTGCACACAACCCAGCCTTCAGAAATCATTGTAATCTCCACTACAGGATGTTCCATTCATTCACTGGGAATCTGGAATTCATCTGAATCTGCACTCCACGCAGGCTTTCGTTACACCACTGCTGAAAGTCGAAGTAATGCAATACTGGTTTTCAGTGGTCTGTTCACATTCGAAGCCGAGGCTTTTTACAGGCTATCCACTCAACACTGGTCAGCTCTTCATTTTCGTGTCCCCACAATCCAGATTTCAGAAATCATTGCAATCTCCACTACAGAATGTTCCATTCATTCACTGCGAGTCTGGAGTTTATCTGATTCTCCACTCCCGCCTGGTTAACATTACACCACTTGTGAATGTCCAAGTAAGCCAATGCTGGTTTTCAGAGGCCTGTTCATACTCGCAGCCGTGCTGTTTAATTGACAATTCACTCCACCCTGTTCAGCTCTTCATTGTCCCACCACACTACCAGCCTTCAGAAATCTTTGTTATCTCCACTACAGAATGTTCCATTCATTCACTGCGAATCTGGAATTCATCTGACTCTCAACTCCACGCAGGTTTTCATTACACCACTGTTGAATGTCCAAGTAACCCAATGCTGGTTTTCAGCGGCCTGTTCATATTCGCAGCCCTGCTGTTTACTTGGCTATCGATTCAAGCCTGGTCAGCTCTTCATTTTCCTGTCCACACAACACAGGCTTCAGAAATCATTGGAATCTCCTCTACAGAATGTTCCATTCATTCACTGCGAATGTGGAATTCAACTGACTCTCCACTCCATGCAGGTTTTCCTTACACCACTGATGAATGTCCAAGTAACCCAATGCTGGTTTTCAGCTGCATGTTCACACTCGCAGCCATGCTATACAATTGGCTTTCCACTAAATCCTGATTAGTTCTTGATTTTCCTTCCACACGACCCAGCCTTCAGAAATCATTGGAATCTCCACTAGAGAATGTTCCATTCATTCACTGCGAATCTGGAATTCCTCTGAACCTCCACTCCCGGCAGGTTTTCGTTACACCACTGTTGAATGTCCAAGTAACCCAATGTTTTAAGTGTTTTCTTCACAAGCGCAGTGGTGCTGTTCAATTGGCTATCCACTCAACCCTGGCCAGCTCTACATTTTCCTGTCCACACCACAGAGACTGGAGAAATCATTGTTATCTCCACTACAGAATGTTCCATTCATTCACAGCGAATCTGGAATTCATCTGAATCTCCACTCCCGGCAGGTTTTCGTGACACCACTGGTAAATATCCAAGTAAGCCAATGCTGGTTTTAAGTGGCCTGCTCATACTCTCAGCCGTGCTGTTCAATTTGCTATCCACTCAACCCTCTTCAGCTCCATTTTCCTGTCCACATAACCCAAACTTCAGAAACAATTGGTATCTCCTCCACAGAATGTTCCATTCATTGACTGCAAATCTGAAATTCATCTAATTCTCAACTCCCGTCAGGTTTTCGTTACACCACTTGTGAATGTCCAATTAAGCCAAAGCTGGTTTTCAGTGGCCTGTTCTTACTACGAGACGTGCTGTTCATTTGGCTATCCATTCCACCCTGTTCAGCTCTACATTTTCGTGTCCACAAAACCCAGCCTTCAGAAATCATTGGAATCACCACTAGAGAATGTTCCATGCATTCACTGCGAATCTGGAATTCATCTGAATCTCCACTCCCGGCAGGTTTTCATTGCACCACTGCTGAATGTTCAAGTAACGCAATGATGGTTTTCAGCGGTCTATTCACACTCGAACCCGTGCTGTTCACGGTCTAGCGACTCAACACTGGTGAGTTCTTCTTTTTCCAGTTCAGACAATACAAACCTCAGAAACCATTGCAATCTACACTACAGAATGTTTCATTCATTCACGCGAATCTTGAATTCATCTTGTTCTCCACTCCCAGCAGGTTTTCGTTTCACCACTGGTGAATGTCCAAGCAACCCAAGGCTGGTTTCAGCTGCGTGTTAACACTCGCAGCCGTGCTGTTCAATTGGCTATCCAGTGAACGCTGGTTAGCTCTTGATTTTCCTTCCACACACCGAGCCTTCAGAAATCATTCTTATCTCCACTTCAGAATGTTCCATTCGTTCCCTGCGAATCTGGAATTCCTCTGACTCTCCACACCAGGCAGATTTTCCTAACAACACTGGTGAATGACCAGGTAATCCAATGCTGGTTTTCAGCGGCTGTTCACACTCACAGCCTTGCTGTTCAACTGGCAATCCAGTCAAACCTAGTCAGCTCTTCATTTTCCTGTCCACACAACCCAGCGTTCAGAAATCATTGGAATCTCTACTACAGAAATTTCCATTCATTCACTGTGAATCTGGAAATAATCTGAATCTGCATTCCAGGAAGGCTTTCGTTACACCACTGATGAATGTCCAAGTAATGCAATGCTGCTTCTTAGTGGTCTGTTCACACTCGAAACCGTGCTGTTCATTGGCTATCCAATCAATATCGGTCAGCTCTTCAATATCCTGTCCAGACTATCCAGATTTCTAAATGTTGGCAATCACCACTACAGAATGTTCCATTCAATCACGCGAATCTGGAATTCATCAGAGTCTCCACTCCTGGAAGGTTTTCGTGACACCACTGGTAAATGTCCAAGGAAGACAATGCTGGTTTTAAGCCGCCTGCTAACACACTCAGCCGTGCTGTTCAATTTGCTATCCACCCAACCCTATTCAGCTCTACATTTTCCTGTCCTCATAACCCAACCTTCAGAAATAATTGGTATCTCCTCCACAGAATGTTCCGTTCATTCACTGCGAATCTTAAATTCATCTGACTCTCAACTCCCGGCGGGTTATCGTTACACCACTTGTGAATGTCCAAGTAAGCCAATGCTGGTTTTCAGAGGCCTGTTCAACTCGCAGAAGTGCTGTTCAATGGGCTATCCACTCAATATTGGTCAGCTCTTCATTTTCCTCTCCACACAAACCAGCCTTCAGAAATCATTGGGATCTCCACTACAGACTGTTCCATTCATTCACTGCGATTCTGCAATTCATCTGACTCTCCACTCCAGGCAGGTTTTCATTACAGCACTGGTGAATGACCAAGTAATCCAATGCTGGTTTTCAGCCGCCTTTTCACACTCGCAGTGTGCTGTTCAATTGTCTAGCCACTCAAACCTGGTCAGCCTTTCATTTTCTTTTCCACAATATCAGACTTCAGAAATCATTGGAATCGCCAGTACAGAATGTTCCATTCATTCACTGCCAATCTGGAATTCATCTGAATCTGCACTCCAGGTAGGCTTTCATTACACCACTTATGAATGTCCAAGTAACACAATGCTGGTTTTCAGCGGTCTGTTCACACTCTAAGCCCTGCTTTTTACTGGGTATCCACACAACTGTGGTCAGCTCTTCATTTTCATGTCCAAACAATCCAGACTTGAGAAATCATTGCAATCTCCAGTACAGAATGTTCCATTCATTCACTGCGAATCTGGAATTCAACTGAATCTCCACTACCTGCAGATTTATCTTACAGCACTTGTGAATGTCCAAGTAAAACAATGCTGGTTTTCAGAGGCCTGTTCATGTTCGCAGTCGTGCTGTTCAATTGGCTATCCACTCAACCTGTTTTGCTCCTCATTTTCCTGTGCACACAACCCAGCCTTCAGAAATCATTGTAATCTCCACTACAGGATGTTCCATTCATTCACTGGGAATCTGGAATTCATCTGAATCTGCACTCCACGCAGGCTTTCGTTACACCACTGCTGAAAGTCGAAGTAATGCAATACTGGTTTTCAGTGGTCTGTTCACATTCGAAGCCGAGGCTTTTTACAGGCTATCCACTCAACACTGGTCAGCTCTTCATTTTCGTGTCCCCACAATCCAGATTTCAGAAATCATTGCAATCTCCACTACAGAATGTTCCATTCATTCACTGCGAGTCTGGAGTTTATCTGATTCTCCACTCCCGCCTGGTTAACATTACACCACTTGTGAATGTCCAAGTAAGCCAATGCTGGTTTTCAGAGGCCTGTTCATACTCGCAGCCGTGCTGTTTAATTGACAATTCACTCCACCCTGTTCAGCTCTTCATTGTCCCACCACACTACCAGCCTTCAGAAATCTTTGTTATCTCCACTACAGAATGTTCCATTCATTCACTGCGAATCTGGAATTCATCTGACTCTCAACTCCACGCAGGTTTTCATTACACCACTGTTGAATGTCCAAGTAACCCAATGCTGGTTTTCAGCGGCCTGTTCATATTCGCAGCCCTGCTGTTTACTTGGCTATCGATTCAAGCCTGGTCAGCTCTTCATTTTCCTGTCCACACAACACAGGCTTCAGAAATCATTGGAATCTCCTCTACAGAATGTTCCATTCATTCACTGCGAATGTGGAATTCAACTGACTCTCCACTCCATGCAGGTTTTCCTTACACCACTGATGAATGTCCAAGTAACCCAATGCTGGTTTTCAGCTGCATGTTCACACTCGCAGCCATGCTATACAATTGGCTTTCCACTAAATCCTGATTAGTTCTTGATTTTCCTTCCACACGACCCAGCCTTCAGAAATCATTGGAATCTCCACTAGAGAATGTTCCATTCATTCACTGCGAATCTGGAATTCCTCTGAACCTCCACTCCCGGCAGGTTTTCGTTACACCACTGTTGAATGTCCAAGTAACCCAATGTTTTAAGTGTTTTCTTCACAAGCGCAGTGGTGCTGTTCAATTGGCTATCCACTCAACCCTGGCCAGCTCTACATTTTCCTGTCCACACCACAGAGACTGGAGAAATCATTGTTATCTCCACTACAGAATGTTCCATTCATTCACAGCGAATCTGGAATTCATCTGAATCTCCACTCCCGGCAGGTTTTCGTGACACCACTGGTAAAGATCCAAGTAAGCCAATGCTGGTTTTAAGTGGCCTGCTCATACTCTCAGCCGTGCTGTTCAATTTGCTATCCACTCAACCCTCTTCAGCTCCATTTTCCTGTCCACATAACCCAAACTTCAGAAACAATTGGTATCTCCTCCACAGAATGTTCCATTCATTGACTGCAAATCTGAAATTCATCTAATTCTCAACTCCCGTCAGGTTTTCGTTACACCACTTGTGAATGTCCAATTAAGCCAAAGCTGGTTTTCAGTGGCCTGTTCTTACTACGAGACGTGCTGTTCATTTGGCTATCCATTCCACCCTGTTCAGCTCTACATTTTCGTGTCCACAAAACCCAGCCTTCAGAAATCATTGGAATCACCACTAGAGAATGTTCCATGCATTCACTGCGAATCTGGAATTCATCTGAATCTCCACTCCCGGCAGGTTTTCATTGCACCACTGCTGAATGTTCAAGTAACGCAATGATGGTTTTCAGCGGTCTATTCACACTCGAACCCGTGCTGTTCACGGTCTAGCGACTCAACACTGGTGAGTTCTTCTTTTTCCAGTTCAGACAATACAAACCTCAGAAACCATTGCAATCTACACTACAGAATGTTTCATTCATTCACGCGAATCTTGAATTCATCTTGTTCTCCACTCCCAGCAGGTTTTCGTTTCACCACTGGTGAATGTCCAAGCAACCCAAGGCTGGTTTCAGCTGCGTGTTAACACTCGCAGCCGTGCTGTTCAATTGGCTATCCAGTGAACGCTGGTTAGCTCTTGATTTTCCTTCCACACACCGAGCCTTCAGAAATCATTCTTATCTCCACTTCAGAATGTTCCATTCGTTCCCTGCGAATCTGGAATTCCTCTGACTCTCCACACCAGGCAGATTTTCCTAACAACACTGGTGAATGACCAGGTAATCCAATGCTGGTTTTCAGCGGCTGTTCACACTCACAGCCTTGCTGTTCAACTGGCAATCCAGTCAAACCTAGTCAGCTCTTCATTTTCCTGTCCACACACCCCAGCGTTCAGAAATCATTGGAATCTCTACTACAGAAATTTCCATTCATTCACTGTGAATCTGGAAATAATCTGAATCTGCATTCCAGGAAGGCTTTCGTTACACCACTGATGAATGTCCAAGTAATGCAATGCTGCTTCTTAGTGGTCTGTTCACACTCGAAACCGTGCTGTTCATTGGCTATCCACTCAATATCGGTCAGCTCTTCAATATCCTGTCCAGACTATCCAGATTTCTAAATGTTGGCAATCACCACTGCAGAATGTTCCATTCAATCACGCGAATCTGGAATTCATCAGAGTCTCCACTCCTGGAAGGTTTTCGTGACACCACTGGTAAATGTCCAAGGAAGACAATGCTGGTTTTAAGCCGCCTGCTAACACACTCAGCCGTGCTGTTCAATTTGCTATCCACCCAACCCTATTCAGCTCTACATTTTACTGTCCTCATAACCCAACCTTCAGAAACAATTGGTATCTCCTCCACAGAATGTTCCGTTCATTCACTGCGAATCTTAAATTGATCTGACTCTCAACTCCCGGCGGGTTATCGTTACACCACTTGTGAATGTCCAAGTAAGCCAATGCTGGTTTTCAGAGGCCTGTTCAACTCGCAGAAGTGCTGTTCAATGGGCTATCCACTCAATATTGATCAGCTCTTCATTTTCCTCTCCACACAAACCAGCCTTCAGAAATCATTGGGATCTCTACTACAGAAATTTCCATTCATTCACTGTGAATCTGGAAATAATCTGAATCTGCATTCCAGGAAGGCTTTCGTTACACCACTGATGAATGTCCAAGTAATGCAATGCTGCTTCTTAGTGGTCTGTTCACACTCGAAACCGTGCTGTTCATTGGCTATCCACTCAATATCGGTCAGCTCTTCAATATCCTGTCCAGACTATCCAGATTTCTAAATGTTGGCAATCACCACTACAGAATGTTCCATTCAATCACGCGAATCTGGAATTCATCAGAGTCTCCACTCCTGGAAGGTTTTCGTGACACCACTGGTAAATGTCCAAGGAAGACAATGCTGGTTTTAAGCCGCCTGCTAACACACTCAGCCGTGCTGTTCAATTTGCTATCCACCCAACCCTATTCAGCTCTACATTTTCCTGTCCTCGTAACCCAACCTTCAGAAATAATTGGTATCTCCTCCACAGAATGTTCCGTTCATTCACTGCGAATCTTAAATTCATCTGACTCTCAACTCCCGGCGGGTTATCGTTACACCACTTGTGAATGTCCAAGTAAGCCAATGCTGGTTTTCAGTGGCCTGTTCATACTAAGAGACGTGCTGTTCATTTGGCTATCCACTCCACCCTGTTCAGCTCTACATTTTCGTGTCCACAAAACCCAGCCTTCAGAAATCATTGGAATCACCACTAGAGAATGTTCCATTCATTCACTGCGAATCTGGAATTCATCTGAACCTCCACTCCCGGCAGGTTTTCGTTACGCCACTGGTGAATGTCCAAGAAACTCAATACTGGTTTTCAGAGGCATGTTCAACTCGCAGAAGTGCTGTTCAATGGGCTATCCACTCAATATTGGTCAGCTCTTCATTTTCCTCTCCACACAAACCAGCCTTCAGAAATCATTGGGATCTCCACTACAGACTGTTCCATTCATTCACTGCGATTCTGCAATTCATCTGACTCTCCGCTCCAGGCAGGTTTTCATTACAGCACTGGTGAATGACCAAGTAATCCAATGCTGGTTTTCAGCCGCCTTTTCACACTCGCAGTGTGCTGTTCAATTGTCTATCCACTCAAACCTGGTCAGCCTTTCATTTTCTTTTCCACAATATCAGACTTCAGAAATCATTGGAATCGCCAGTACAGAATGTTCCATTCATTCACTGCCAATCTGGAATTCATCTGAATCTGCACTCCAGGTAGGCTTTCATTACACCACTTATGAATGTCCAAGTAACACAATGCTGGTTTTCAGCGGTCTGTTCACACTCTAAGCCCTGCTTTTTACTGGGTATCCACACAACTGTGGTCAGCTCTTCATTTTCATGTCCAAACAATCCAGACTTGAGAAATCATTGCAATCTCCAGTACAGAATGTTCCATTCATTCACTGCGAATCTGGAATTCAACTGAATCTCCACTACCTGCAGATTTATCTTACACCACTTGTGAATGTCCAAGTAAAACAATGCTGGTTTTCAGAGGCCTGTTCATATTCGCAGTCGTGCTGTTCAATTGGCTATCCACTCAACCTGTTTTGCTCCTCATTTTCCTGTGCACACAACCCAGCCTTCAGAAATCATTGTAATCTCCACTACAGGATGTTCCATTCATTCACTGGGAATCTGGAATTCATCTGAATCTGCACTCCACGCAGGCTTTCGTTACACCACTGCTGAAAGTCGAAGTAATGCAATACTGGTTTTCAGTGGTCTGTTCACATTCGAAGCCGAGGCTTTTTACAGGCTATCCACTCAACACTGGTCAGCTCTTCATTTTCGTGTCCCCACAATCCAGATTTCAGAAATCATTGCAATCTCCACTACAGAATGTTCCATTCATTCACTGCGAGTCTGGAGTTTATCTGATTCTCCACTCCCGCCTGGTTAACATTACACCACTTGTGAATGTCCAAGTAAGCCAATGCTGGTTTTCAGAGGCCTGTTCATACTCGCAGCCGTGCTGTTTAATTGACAATTCACTCCACCCTGTTCAGCTCTTCATTGTCCCACCACACTACCAGCCTTCAGAAATCTTTGTTATCTCCACTACAGAATGTTCCATTCATTCACTGCGAATCTGGAATTCATCTGACTCTCAACTCCACGCAGGTTTTCATTACACCACTGTTGCATGTCCAAGTAACCCAATGCTGGTTTTCAGCGGCCTGTTCATATTCGCAGCCCTGCTGTTTACTTGGCTATCGATTCAAGCCTGGTCAGCTCTTCATTTTCCTGTCCACACAACACAGGCTTCAGAAATCATTGGAATCTCCTCTACAGAATGTTCCATTCATTCACTGCGAATGTGGAATTCAACTGACTCTCCACTCCATGCAGGTTTTCCTTACACCACTGATGAATGTCCAAGTAACCCAATGCTGGTTTTCAGCTGCATGTTCACACTCGCAGCCATGCTATACAATTGGCTTTCCACTAAATCCTGATTAGTTCTTGATTTTCCTTCCACACGACCCAGCCTTCAGAAATCATTGGAATCTCCACTAGAGAATGTTCCATTCATTCACTGCGAATCTGGAATTCCTCTGAACCTCCACTCCCGGCAGGTTTTCGTTACACCACTGTTGAATGTCCAAGTAACCCAATGTTTTAAGTGTTTTCTTCACAAGCGCAGTGGTGCTGTTCAATTGGCTATCCACTCAACCCTGGCCAGCTCTACATTTTCCTGTCCACACCACAGAGACTGGAGAAATCATTGTTATCTCCACTACAGAATGTTCCATTCATTCACAGCGAATCTGGAATTCATCTGAATCTCCACTCCCGGCAGGTTTTCGTGACACCACTGGTAAAGATCCAAGTAAGCCAATGCTGGTTTTAAGTGGCCTGCTCATACTCTCAGCCGTGCTGTTCAATTTGCTATCCACTCAACACTCTTCAGCTCCATTTTCCTGTCCACATAACCCAAACTTCAGAAACAATTGGTATCTCCTCCACAGAATGTTCCATTCATTGACTGCAAATCTGAAATTCATCTAATTCTCAACTCCCGTCAGGTTTTCGTTACACCACTTGTGAATGTCCAATTAAGCCAAAGCTGGTTTTCAGTGGCCTGTTCTTACTACGAGACGTGCTGTTCATTTGGCTATCCATTCCACCCTGTTCAGCTCTACATTTTCGTGTCCACAAAACCCAGCCTTCAGAAATCATTGGAATCACCACTAGAGAATGTTCCATGCATTCACTGCGAATCTGGAATTCATCTGAATCTCCACTCCCGGCAGGTTTTCATTGCACCACTGCTGAATGTTCAAGTAACGCAATGATGGTTTTCAGTGGTCTATTCACACTCGAACCCGTGCTGTTCACGGTCTAGCGACTCAACACTGGTGAGTTCTTCTTTTTCCAGTTCAGACAATACAAACCTCAGAAACCATTGCAATCTACACTACAGAATGTTTCATTCATTCACGCGAATCTTGAATTCATCTTGTTCTCCACTCCCAGCAGGTTTTCGTTTCACCACTGGTGAATGTCCAAGCAACCCAAGGCTGGTTTCAGCTGCGTGTTAACACCCGCAGCCGTGCTGTTCAATTGGCTATCCAGTGAACGCTGGTTAGCTCTTGATTTTCCTTCCACACACCGAGCCTTCAGAAATCATTCTTATCTCCACTTCAGAATGTTCCATTCGTTCCCTGCGAATCTGGAATTCCTCTGACTCTCCACACCAGGCAGATTTTCCTAACAACACTGGTGAATGACCAGGTAATCCAATGCTGGTTTTCAGCGGCTGTTCACACTCACAGCCTTGCTGTTCAACTGGCAATCCAGTCAAACCTATTCAGCTCTTCATTTTCCTGTCCACACAACCCAGCGTTCAGAAATCATTGGAATCTCTACTACAGAAATTTCCATTCATTCACTGTGAATCTGGAAATAATCTGAATCTGCATTCCAGGAAGGCTTTCGTTACACCACTGATGAATGTCCAAGTAATGCAATGCTGCTTCTTAGTGGTCTGTTCACACTCGAAACCGTGCTGTTCATTGGCTATCCAATCAATATCGGTCAGCTCTTCAATATCCTGTCCAGACTATCCAGATTTCTAAATGTTGGCAATCACCACTACAGAATGTTCCATTCAATCACGCGAATCTGGAATTCATCAGAGTCTCCACTCCTGGAAGTTTTTCGTGACACCACTGGTATATGTCCAAGGAAGACAATGCTGGTTTTAAGCCGCCTGCTAACACACTCAGCCGTGCTGTTCAATTTGCTATCCACCCAACCCTATTCAGCTCTACATTTTCCTGTCCTCATAACCCAACCTTCAGAAATAATTGGTATCTCCTCCACAGAATGTTCCGTTCATTCACTGCGAATCTTAAATTCATCTGACTCTCAACTCCCGGCGGGTTATCGTTACACCACTTGTGAATGTCCAAGTAAGCCAATGCTGGTTTTCAGAGGCCTGTTCAACTCGCAGAAGTGCTGTTCAATGGGCTATCCACTCAATATTGGTCAGCTCTTCATTTTCCTCTCCACACAAACCAGCCTTCAGAAATCATTGGGATCTCCACTACAGACTGTTCCATTCATTCACTGCGATTCTGCAATTCATCTGACTCTCCACTCCAGGCAGGTTTTCATTACAGCACTGGTGAATGACCAAGTAATCCAATGCTGGTTTTCAGCCGCCTTTTCACACTCGCAGTGTGCTGTTCAATTGTCTATCCACTCAAACCTGGTCAGCCTTTCATTTTCTTTTCCACAATATCAGACTTCAGAAATCATTGGAATCGCCAGTACAGAATGTTCCATTCATTCACTGCCAATCTGGAATTCATCTGAATCTGCACTCCAGGTAGGCTTTCATTACACCACTTATGAATGTCCAAGTAACACAATGCTGGTTTTCAGCGGTCTGTTCACACTCTAAGCCCTGCTTTTTACTGGGTATCCACACAACTGTGGTCAGCTCTTCATTTTCATGTCCAAACAATCCAGACTTGAGAAATCATTGCAATCTCCAGTACAGAATGTTCCATTCATTCACTGCGAATCTGGAATTCAACTGAATCTCCACTACCTGCAGATTTATCTTACACCACTTGTGAATGTCCAAGTAAAACAATGCTGGTTTTCAGAGGCCTGTTCATGTTCGCAGTCGTGCTGTTCAATTGGCTATCCACTCAACCTGTTTTGCTCCTCATTTTCCTGTGCACACAACCCAGCCTTCAGAAATCATTGTAATCTCCACTACAGGATGTTCCATTCATTCACTGGGAATCTGGAATTCATCTGAATCTGCACTCCACGCAGGCTTTCGTTACACCACTGCTGAAAGTCGAAGTAATGCAATACTGGTTTTCAGTGGTCTGTTCACATTCGAAGCCGAGGCTTTTTACAGGCTATCCACTCAACACTGGTCAGCTCTTCATTTTCGTGTCCCCACAATCCAGATTTCAGAAATCATTGCAATCTCCACTACAGAATGTTCCATTCATTCACTGCGAGTCTGGAGTTTATCTGATTCTCCACTCCCGCCTGGTTAACATTACACCACTTGTGAATGTCCAAGTAAGCCAATGCTGGTTTTCAGAGGCCTGTTCATACTCGCAGCCGTGCTGTTTAATTGACAATTCACTCCACCCTGTTCAGCTCTTCATTGTCCCACCACACTACCAGCCTTCAGAAATCTTTGTTATCTCCACTACAGAATGTTCCATTCATTCACTGCGAATCTGGAATTCATCTGACTCTCAACTCCACGCAGGTTTTCATTACACCACTGTTGAATGTCCAAGTAACCCAATGCTGGTTTTCAGCGGCCTGTTCATATTCGCAGCCCTGCTGTTTACTTGGCTATCGATTCAAGCCTGGTCAGCTCTTCATTTTCCTGTCCACACAACACAGGCTTCAGAAATCATTGGAATCTCCTCTACAGAATGTTCCATTCATTCACTGCGAATGTGGAATTCAACTGACTCTCCACTCCATGCAGGTTTTCCTTACACCACTGATGAATGTCCAAGTAACCCAATGCTGGTTTTCAGCTGCATGTTCACACTCGCAGCCATGCTATACAATTGGCTTTCCACTAAATCCTGATTAGTTCTTGATTTTCCTTCCACACGACCCAGCCTTCAGAAATCATTGGAATCTCCACTAGAGAATGTTCCATTCATTCACTGCGAATCTGGAATTCCTCTGAACCTCCACTCCCGGCAGGTTTTCGTTACACCACTGTTGAATGTCCAAGTAACCCAATGTTTTAAGTGTTTTCTTCACAAGCGCAGTGGTGCTGTTCAATTGGCTATCCACTCAACCCTGGCCAGCTCTACATTTTCCTGTCCACACCACAGAGACTGGAGAAATCATTGTTATCTCCACTACAGAATGTTCCATTCATTCACAGCGAATCTGGAATTCATCTGAATCTCCACTCCCGGCAGGTTTTCGTGACACCACTGGTAAATATCCAAGTAAGCCAATGCTGGTTTTAAGTGGCCTGCTCATACTCTCAGCCGTGCTGTTCAATTTGCTATCCATTCAACCCTCTTCAGCTCCATTTTCCTGTCCACATAACCCAAACTTCAGAAACAATTGGTATCTCCTCCACAGAATGTTCCATTCATTGACTGCAAATCTGAAATTCATCTAATTCTCAACTCCCGTCAGGTTTTCGTTACACCACTTGTGAATGTCCAATTAAGCCAAAGCTGGTTTTCAGTGGCCTGTTCTTACTACGAGACGTGCTGTTCATTTGGCTATCCATTCCACCCTGTTCAGCTCTACATTTTCGTGTCCACAAAACCCAGCCTTCAGAAATCATTGGAATCACCACTAGAGAATGTTCCATGCATTCACTGCGAATCTGGAATTCATCTGAATCTCCACTCCCGGCAGGTTTTCATTGCACCACTGCTGAATGTTCAAGTAACGCAATGATGGTTTTCAGCGGTCTATTCACACTCGAACCCGTGCTGTTCACGGTCTAGCGACTCAACACTGGTGAGTTCTTCTTTTTCCAGTTCAGACAATACAAACCTCAGAAACCATTGCAATCTACACTACAGAATGTTTCATTCATTCACGCGAATCTTGAATTCATCTTGTTCTCCACTCCCAGCAGGTTTTCGTTTCACCACTGGTGAATGTCCAAGCAACCCAAGGCTGGTTTCAGCTGCGTGTTAACACTCGCAGCCGTGCTGTTCAATTGGCTATCCAGTGAACGCTGGTTAGCTCTTGATTTTCCTTCCACACACCGAGCCTTCAGAAATCATTCTTATCTCCACTTCAGAATGTTCCATTCGTTCCCTGCGAATCTGGAATTCCTCTGACTCTCCACACCAGGCAGATTTTCCTAACAACACTGGTGAATGACCAGGTAATCCAATGCTGGTTTTCAGCGGCTGTTCACACTCACAGCCTTGCTGTTCAACTGGCAATCCAGTCAAACCTAGTCAGCTCTTCATTTTCCTGTCCACACAACCCAGCGTTCAGAAATCATTGGAATCTCTACTACAGAAATTTCCATTCATTCACTGTGAATCTGGAAATAATCTGAATCTGCATTCCAGGAAGGCTTTCGTTACACCACTGATGAATGTCCAAGTAATGCAATGCTGCTTCTTAGTGGTCTGTTCACACTCGAAACCGTGCTGTTCATTGGCTATCCACTCAATATCGGTCAGCTCTTCAATATCCTGTCCAGACTATCCAGATTTCTAAATGTTGGCAATCACCACTGCAGAATGTTCCATTCAATCACGCGAATCTGGAATTCATCAGAGTCTCCACTCCTGGAAGGTTTTCGTGACACCACTGGTAAATGTCCAAGGAAGACAATGCTGGTTTTAAGCCGCCTGCTAA
Source organism: Sorex fumeus (assembly GCF_029834395.1). Lineage (NCBI taxonomy): Eukaryota > Metazoa > Chordata > Mammalia > Eulipotyphla > Soricidae > Sorex > Sorex fumeus. The sequence continues at coordinate 146,790 of NW_026606231.1, forward strand.
CACACTCAGCCGTGCTGTTCAATTTGCTATCCACCCAACCCTATTCAGCTCTACATTTTCCTGTCCTCATAACCCAACCTTCAGAAACAATTGGTATCTCCTCGACAGAATGTTCCGTTCATTCACTGCGAATCTTAAATTCATCTTACTCTCAACTCCCGGCGGGTTATCGTTACACCACTTGTGAATGTCCAAGTAAGCCAATGCTGGTTTTCAGAGGCCTGTTCAACTCGCAGAAGTGCTGTTCAATGGGCTATCCACTCAATATTGGTCAGCTCTTCATTTTCCTCTCCACACAAACCAGCCTTCAGAAATCATTGGGATCTCTACTACAGAAATTTCCATTCATTCACTGTGAATCTGGAAATAATCTGAATCTGCATTCCAGGAAGGCTTTCGTTACACCACTGATGAATGTCCAAGTAATGCAATGCTGCTTCTTAGTGGTCTGTTCACACTCGAAACCGTGCTGTTCATTGGCTATCCACTCAATATCGGTCAGCTCTTCAATATCCTGTCCAGACTATCCAGATTTCTAAATGTTGGCAATCACCACTACAGAATGTTCCATTCAATCACGCGAATCTGGAATTCATCAGAGTCTCCACTCCTGGAAGGTTTTCGTGACACCACTGGTAAATGTCCAAGGAAGACAATGCTGGTTTTAAGCCGCCTGCTAACACACTCAGCCGTGCTGTTCAATTTGCTATCCACCCAACCCTATTCAGCTCTACATTTTCCTGTCCTCGTAACCCAACCTTCAGAAATAATTGGTATCTCCTCCACAGAATGTTCCGTTCATTCACTGCGAATCTTAAATTCATCTGACTCTCAACTCCCGGCGGGTTATCGTTACACCACTTGTGAATGTCCAAGTAAGCCAATGCTGGTTTTCAGTGGCCTGTTCATACTAAGAGACGTGCTGTTCATTTGGCTATCCACTCCACCCTGTTCAGCTCTACATTTTCGTGTCCACAAAACCCAGCCTTCAGAAATCATTGGAATCACCACTAGAGAATGTTCCATTCATTCACTGCGAATCTGGAATTCATCTGAACCTCCACTCCCGGCAGGTTTTCGTTACGCCACTGGTGAATGTCCAAGAAACTCAATACTGGTTTTCAGAGGCATGTTCAACTCGCAGAAGTGCTGTTCAATGGGCTATCCACTCAATATTGGTCAGCTCTTCATTTTCCTCTCCACACAAACCAGCCTTCAGAAATCATTGGGATCTCCACTACAGACTGTTCCATTCATTCACTGCGATTCTGCAATTCATCTGACTCTCCGCTCCAGGCAGGTTTTCATTACAGCACTGGTGAATGACCAAGTAATCCAATGCTGGTTTTCAGCCGCCTTTTCACACTCGCAGTGTGCTGTTCAATTGTCTATCCACTCAAACCTGGTCAGCCTTTCATTTTCTTTTCCACAATATCAGACTTCAGAAATCATTGGAATCGCCAGTACAGAATGTTCCATTCATTCACTGCCAATCTGGAATTCATCTGAATCTGCACTCCAGGTAGGCTTTCATTACACCACTTATGAATGTCCAAGTAACACAATGCTGGTTTTCAGCGGTCTGTTCACACTCTAAGCCCTGCTTTTTACTGGGTATCCACACAACTGTGGTCCTCTCTTCATTTTCATGTCCAAACAATCCAGACTTGAGAAATCATTGCAATCTCCAGTACAGAATGTTCCATTCATTCACTGCGAATCTGGAATTCAACTGAATCTCCACTACCTGCAGATTTATCTTACACCACTTGTGAATGTCCAAGTAAAACAATGCTGGTTTTCAGAGGCCTGTTCATATTCGCAGTCGTGCTGTTCAATTGGCTATCCACTCAACCTGTTTTGCTCCTCATTTTCCTGTGCACACAACCCAGCCTTCAGAAATCATTGTAATCTCCACTACAGGATGTTCCATTCATTCACTGGGAATCTGGAATTCATCTGAATCTGCACTCCACGCAGGCTTTCGTTACACCACTGCTGAAAGTCGAAGTAATGCAATACTGGTTTTCAGTGGTCTGTTCACATTCGAAGCCGAGGCTTTTTACAGGCTATCCACTCAACACTGGTCAGCTCTTCATTTTCGTGTCCCCACAATCCAGATTTCAGAAATCATTGCAATCTCCACTACAGAATGTTCCATTCATTCACTGCGAGTCTGGAGTTTATCTGATTCTCCACTCCCGCCTGGTTAACATTACACCACTTGTGAATGTCCAAGTAAGCCAATGCTGGTTTTCAGAGGCCTGTTCATACTCGCAGCCGTGCTGTTTAATTGACAATTCACTCCACCCTGTTCAGCTCTTCATTGTCCCACCACACTACCAGCCTTCAGAAATCTTTGTTATCTCCACTACAGAATGTTCCATTCATTCACTGCGAATCTGGAATTCATCTGACTCTCAACTCCACGCAGGTTTTCATTACACCACTGTTGCATGTCCAAGTAACCCAATGCTGGTTTTCAGCGGCCTGTTCATATTCGCAGCCCTGCTGTTTACTTGGCTATCGATTCAAGCCTGGTCAGCTCTTCATTTTCCTGTCCACACAACACAGGCTTCAGAAATTATTGGAATCTCCTCTACAGAATGTTCCATTCATTCACTGCGAATGTGGAATTCAACTGACTCTCCACTCCATGCAGGTTTTCCTTACACCACTGATGAATGTCCAAGTAACCCAATGCTGGTTTTCAGCTGCATGTTCACACTCGCAGCCATGCTATACAATTGGCTTTCCACTAAATCCTGATTAGTTCTTGATTTTCCTTCCACACGACCCAGCCTTCAGAAATCATTGGAATCTCCACTAGAGAATGTTCCATTCATTCACTGCGAATCTGGAATTCCTCTGAACCTCCACTCCCGGCAGGTTTTCGTTACACCACTGTTGAATGTCCAAGTAACCCAATATTTTAAGTGTTTTCTTCACAAGCGCAGTGGTGCTGTTCAATTGGCTATCCACTCAACCCTGGCCAGCTCTACATTTTCCTGTCCACACCACAGAGACTGGAGAAATCATTGTTATCTCCACTACAGAATGTTCCATTCATTCACAGCGAATCTGGAATTCATCTGAATCTCCACTCCCGGCAGGTTTTCGTGACACCACTGGTAAAGATCCAAGTAAGCCAATGCTGGTTTTAAGTGGCCTGCTCATACTCTCAGCCGTGCTGTTCAATTTGCTATCCACTCAACCCTCTTCAGCTCCATTTTCCTGTCCACATAACCCAAACTTCAGAAACAATTGGTATCTCCTCCACAGAATGTTCCATTCATTGACTGCAAATCTGAAATTCATCTAATTCTCAACTCCCGTCAGGTTTTCGTTACACCACTTGTGAATGTCCAATTAAGCCAAAGCTGGTTTTCAGTGGCCTGTTCTTACTACGAGACGTGCTGTTCATTTGGCTATCCATTCCACCCTGTTCAGCTCTACATTTTCGTGTCCACAAAACCCAGCCTTCAGAAATCATTGGAATCACCACTAGAGAATGTTCCATGCATTCACTGCGAATCTGGAATTCATCTGAATCTCCACTCCCGGCAGGTTTTCATTGCACCACTGCTGAATGTTCAAGTAACGCAATGATGGTTTTCAGCGGTCTATTCACACTCGAACCCGTGCTGTTCACGGTCTAGCGACTCAACACTGGTGAGTTCTTCTTTTTCCAGTTCAGACAATACAAACCTCAGAAACCATTGCAATCTACACTACAGAATGTTTCATTCATTCACGCGAATCTTGAATTCATCTTGTTCTCCACTCCCAGCAGGTTTTCGTTTCACCACTGGTGAATGTCCAAGCAACCCAAGGCTGGTTTCAGCTGCGTGTTAACACTCGCAGCCGTGCTGTTCAATTGGCTATCCAGTGAACGCTGGTTAGCTCTTGATTTTCCTTCCACACACCGAACCTTCAGAAATCATTCTTATCTCCACTTCAGAATGTTCCATTCGTTCCCTGCGAATCTGGAATTCCTCTGACTCTCCACACCAGGCAGATTTTCCTAACAACACTGGTGAATGACCAGGTAATCCAATGCTGGTTTTCAGCGGCTGTTCACACTCACAGCCTTGCTGTTCAACTGGCAATCCAGTCAAACCTAGTCAGCTCTTCATTTTCCTGTCCACACAACCCAGCGTTCAGAAATCATTGGAATCTCTACTACAGAAATTTCCATTCATTCACTGTGAATCTGGAAATAATCTGAATCTGCATTCCAGGAAGGCTTTCGTTACACCACTGATGAATGTCCAAGTAATGCAATGCTGCTTCTTAGTGGTCTGTTCACACTCGAAACCGTGCTGTTCATTGGCTATCCAATCAATATCGGTCAGCTCTTCAATATCCTGTCCATACTATCCATATTTCTAAATGTTGGCAATCACCACTACAGAATGTTCCATTCAATCACGCTAATCTGGAATTCATCAGATTCTCCACTCCTGGAAGGTTTTCGTGACACCACTGGTAAATGTCCAAGGAAGACAATGCTGGTTTTAAGCCGCCTGCTAACACACTCAGCCGTGCTGTTCAATTTGCTATCCACCCAACCCTATTCAGCTCTACATTTTCCTGTCCTCATAACCCAACCTTCAGAAATAATTGGTATCTCCTCCACAGAATGTTCCGTTCATTCACTGCGAATCTTAAATTCATCTGACTCTCAACTCCCGGCGGGTTATCGTTACACCACTTGTGAATGTCCAAGTAAGCCAATGCTGGTTTTCAGAGGCCTGTTCAACTCGCAGAAGTGCTGTTCAATGGGCTATCCACTCAATATTGGTCAGCTCTTCATTTTCCTCTCCACACAAACCAGCCTTCAGAAATCATTGGGATCTCCACTACAGACTGTTCCATTCATTCACTGCGATTCTGCAATTCATCTGACTCTCCACTCCAGGCAGGTTTTCATTACAGCACTGGTGAATGACCAAGTAATCCAATGCTGGTTTTCAGCCGCCTTTTCACACTCGCAGTGTGCTGTTCAATTGTCTATCCACTCAAACCTGGTCAGCCTTTCATTTTCTTTTCCACAATATCAGACTTCAGAAATCATTGGAATCGCCAGTACAGAATGTTCCATTCATTCACTGCCAATCTGGAATTCATCTGAATCTGCACTCCAGGTAGGCTTTCATTACACCACTTATGAATGTCCAAGTAACACAATGCTGGTTTTCAGCGGTCTGTTCACACTCTAAGCCCTGCTTTTTACTGGGTATCCACACAACTGTGGTCAGCTCTTCATTTTCATGTCCAAACAATCCAGACTTGAGAAATCATTGCAATCTCCAGTACAGAATGTTCCATTCATTCACTGCGAATCTGGAATTCAACTGAATCTCCACTACCTGCAGATTTATCTTACACCACTTGTGAATGTCCAAGTAAAACAATGCTGGTTTTCAGAGGCCTGTTCATGTTCGCAGTCGTGCTGTTCAATTGGCTATCCACTCAACCTGTTTTGCTCCTCATTTTCCTGTGCACACAACCCAGCCTTCAGAAATCATTGTAATCTCCACTACAGGATGTTCCATTCATTCACTGGGAATCTGGAATTCATCTGAATCTGCACTCCACGCAGGCTTTCGTTACACCACTGCTGAAAGTCGAAGTAATGCAATACTGGTTTTCAGTGGTCTGTTCACATTCGAAGCCGAGGCTTTTTACAGGCTATCCACTCAACACTGGTCAGCTCTTCATTTTCGTGTCCCCACAATCCAGATTTCAGAAATCATTGCAATCTCCACTACAGAATGTTCCATTCATTCACTGCGAGTCTGGAGTTTATCTGATTCTCCACTCCCGCCTGGTTAACATTACACCACTTGTGAATGTCCAAGTAAGCCAATGCTGGTTTTCAGAGGCCTGTTCATACTCGCAGCCGTGCTGTTTAATTGACAATTCACTCCACCCTGTTCAGCTCTTCATTGTCCCACCACACTACCAGCCTTCAGAAATCTTTGTTATCTCCACTACAGAATGTTCCATTCATTCACTGCGAATCTGGAATTCATCTGACTCTCAACTCCACGCAGGTTTTCATTACACCACTGTTGAATGTCCAAGTAACCCAATGCTGGTTTTCAGCGGCCTGTTCATATTCGCAGCCCTGCTGTTTACTTGGCTATCGATTCAAGCCTGGTCAGCTCTTCATTTTCCTGTCCACACAACACAGGCTTCAGAAATCATTGGAATCTCCTCTACAGAATGTTCCATTCATTCACTGCGAATGTGGAATTCAACTGACTCTCCACTCCATGCAGGTTTTCCTTACACCACTGATGAATGTCCAAGTAACCCAATGCTGGTTTTCAGCTGCATGTTCACACTCGCAGCCATGCTATACAATTGGCTTTCCACTAAATCCTGATTAGTTCTTGATTTTCCTTCCACACGACCCAGCCTTCAGAAATCATTGGAATCTCCACTAGAGAATGTTCCATTCATTCACTGCGAATCTGGAATTCCTCTGAACCTCCACTCCCGGCAGGTTTTCGTTACACCACTGTTGAATGTCCAAGTAACCCGATGTTTTAAGTGTTTTCTTCACAAGCGCAGTGGTGCTGTTCAATTGGCTATCCACTCAACCCTGGCCAGCTCTACATTTTCCTGTCCACACCACAGAGACTGGAGAAATCATTGTTATCTCCACTACAGAATGTTCCATTCATTCACAGCGAATCTGGAATTCATCTGAATCTCCACTCCCGGCAGGTTTTCGTGACACCACTGGTAAATATCCAAGTAAGCCAATGCTGGTTTTAAGTGGCCTGCTCATACTCTCAGCCGTGCTGTTCAATTTGCTATCCACTCAACCCTCTTCAGCTCCATTTTCCTGTCCACATAACCCAAACTTCAGAAACAATTGGTATCTCCTCCACAGAATGTTCCATTCATTGACTGCAAATCTGAAATTCATCTAATTCTCAACTCCCGTCAGGTTTTCGTTACACCACTTGTGAATGTCCAATTAAGCCAAAGCTGGTTTTCAGTGGCCTGTTCTTACTACGAGACGTGCTGTTCATTTGGCTATCCATTCCACCCTGTTCAGCTCTACATTTTCGTGTCCACAAAACCCAGCCTTCAGAAATCATTGGAATCACCACTAGAGAATGTTCCATGCATTCACTGCGAATCTGGAATTCATCTGAATCTCCACTCCCGGCAGGTTTTCATTGCACCACTGCTGAATGTTCAAGTAACGCAATGATGGTTTTCAGCGGTCTATTCACACTCGAACCCGTGCTGTTCACGGTCTAGCGACTCAACACTGGTGAGTTCTTCTTTTTCCAGTTCAGACAATACAAACCTCAGAAACCATTGCAATCTACACTACAGAATGTTTCATTCATTCACGCGAATCTTGAATTCATCTTGTTCTCCACTCCCAGCAGGTTTTCGTTTCACCACTGGTGAATGTCCAAGCAACCCAAGGCTGGTTTCAGCTGCGTGTTAACACTCGCAGCCGTGCTGTTCAATTGGCTATCCAGTGAACGCTGGTTAGCTCTTGATTTTCCTTCCACACACCGAGCCTTCAGAAATCATTCTTATCTCCACTTCAGAATGTTCCATTCGTTCCCTGCGAATCTGGAATTCCTCTGACTCTCCAAACCAGGCAGATTTTCCTAACAACACTGGTGAATGACCAGGTAATCCAATGCTGGTTTTCAGCGGCTGTTCACACTCACAGCCTTGCTGTTCAACTGGCAATCCAGTCAAACCTAGTCAGCTCTTCATTTTCCTGTCCACACAACCCAGCGTTCAGAAATCATTGGAATCTCTACTACAGAAATTTCCATTCATTCACTGTGAATCTGGAAATAATCTGAATCTGCATTCCAGGAAGGCTTTCGTTACACCACTGATGAATGTCCAAGTAATGCAATGCTGCTTCTTAGTGGTCTGTTCACACTCGAAACCGTGCTGTTCATTGGCTATCCACTCAATATCGGTCAGCTCTTCAATATCCTGTCCAGACTATCCAGATTTCTAAATGTTGGCAATCACCACTGCAGAATGTTCCATTCAATCACGCGAATCTGGAATTCATCAGAGTCTCCACTCCTGGAAGGTTTTCGTGACACCACTGGTAAATGTCCAAGGAAGACAATGCTGGTTTTAAGCCGCCTGCTAACACACTCAGCCGTGCTGTTCAATTTGCTATCCACCCAACCCTATTCAGCTCTACATTTTACTGTCCTCATAACCCAACCTTCAGAAACAATTGGTATCTCCTCCACAGAATGTTCCGTTCATTCACTGCGAATCTTAAATTGATCTGACTCTCAACTCCCGGCGGGTTATCGTTACACCACTTGTGAATGTCCAAGTAAGCCAATGCTGGTTTTCAGAGGCCTGTTCAACTCGCAGAAGTGCTGTTCAATGGGCTATCCACTCAATATTGGTCAGCTCTTCATTTTCCTCTCCACACAAACCAGCCTTCAGAAATCATTGGGATCTCTACTACAGAAATTTCCATTCATTCACTGTGAATCTGGAAATAATCTGAATCTGCATTCCAGGAAGGCTTTCGTTACACCACTGATGAATGTCCAAGTAATGCAATGCTGCTTCTTAGTGGTCTGTTCACACTCGAAACCGTGCTGTTCATTGGCTATCCACTCAATATCGGTCAGCTCTTCAATATCCTGTCCAGACTATCCAGATTTCTAAATGTTGGCAATCACCACTACAGAATGTTCCATTCAATCACGCGAATCTGGAATTCATCAGAGTCTCCACTCCTGGAAGGTTTTCGTGACACCACTGGTAAATGTCCAAGGAAGACAATGCTGGTTTTAAGCCGCCTGCTAACACACTCAGCCGTGCTGTTCAATTTGCTATCCACCCAACCCTATTCAGCTCTACATTTTCCTGTCCTCGTAACCCAACCTTCAGAAATAATTGGTATCTCCTCCACAGAATGTTCCGTTCATTCACTGCGAATCTTAAATTCATCTGACTCTCAACTCCCGGCGGGTTATCGTTACACCACTTGTGAATGTCCAAGTAAGCCAATGCTGGTTTTCAGTGGCCTGTTCATACTAAGAGACGTGCTGTTCATTTGGCTATCCACTCCACCCTGTTCAGCTCTACATTTTCGTGTCCACAAAACCCAGCCTTCAGAAATCATTGGAATCACCACTAGAGAATGTTCCATTCATTCACTGCGAATCTGGAATTCATCTGAACCTCCACTCCCGGCAGGTTTTCGTTACGCCACTGGTGAATGTCCAAGAAACTCAATACTGGTTTTCAGAGGCATGTTCAACTCGCAGAAGTGCTGTTCAATGGGCTATCCACTCAATATTGGTCAGCTCTTCATTTTCCTCTCCACACAAACCAGCCTTCAGAAATCATTGGGATCTCCACTACAGACTGTTCCATTCATTCACTGCGATTCTGCAATTCATCTGACTCTCCGCTCCAGGCAGGTTTTCATTACAGCACTGGTGAATGACCAAGTAATCCAATGCTGGTTTTCAGCCGCCTTTTCACACTCGCAGTGTGCTGTTCAATTGTCTATCCACTCAAACCTGGTCAGCCTTTCATTTTCTTTTCCACAATATCAGACTTCAGAAATCATTGGAATCGCCAGTACAGAATGTTCCATTCATTCACTGCCAATCTGGAATTCATCTGAATCTGCACTCCAGGTAGGCTTTCATTACACCACTTATGAATGTCCAAGTAACACAATGCTGGTTTTCAGCGGTCTGTTCACACTCTAAGCCCTGCTTTTTACTGGGTATCCACACAACTGTGGTCAGCTCTTCATTTTCATGTCCAAACAATCCAGACTTGAGAAATCATTGCAATCTCCAGTACAGAATGTTCCATTCATTCACTGCGAATCTGGAATTCAACTGAATCTCCACTACCTGCAGATTTATCTTACACCACTTGTGAATGTCCAAGTAAAACAATGCTGGTTTTCAGAGGCCTGTTCATATTCGCAGTCGTGCTGTTCAATTGGCTATCCACTCAACCTGTTTTGCTCCTCATTTTCCTGTGCACACAACCCAGCCTTCAGAAATCATTGTAATCTCCACTACAGGATGTTCCATTCATTCACTGGGAATCTGGAATTCATCTGAATCTGCACTCCACGCAGGCTTTCGTTACACCACTGCTGAAAGTCGAAGTAATGCAATACTGGTTTTCAGTGGTCTGTTCACATTCGAAGCCGAGGCTTTTTACAGGCTATCCACTCAACACTGGTCAGCTCTTCATTTTCGTGTCCCCACAATCCAGATTTCAGAAATCATTGCAATCTCCACTACAGAATGTTCCATTCATTCACTGCGAGTCTGGAGTTTATCTGATTCTCCACTCCCGCCTGGTTAACATTACACCACTTGTGAATGTCCAAGTAAGCCAATGCTGGTTTTCAGAGGCCTGTTCATACTCGCAGCCGTGCTGTTTAATTGACAATTCACTCCACCCTGTTCAGCTCTTCATTGTCCCACCACACTACCAGCCTTCAGAAATCTTTGTTATCTCCACTACAGAATGTTCCATTCATTCACTGCGAATCTGGAATTCATCTGACTCTCAACTCCACGCAGGTTTTCATTACACCACTGTTGCATGTCCAAGTAACCCAATGCTGGTTTTCAGCGGCCTGTTCATATTCGCAGCCCTGCTGTTTACTTGGCTATCGATTCAAGCCTGGTCAGCTCTTCATTTTCCTGTCCACACAACACAGGCTTCAGAAATCATTGGAATCTCCTCTACAGAATGTTCCATTCATTCACTGCGAATGTGGAATTCAACTGACTCTCCACTCCATGCAGGTTTTCCTTACACCACTGATGAATGTCCAAGTAACCCAATGCTGGTTTTCAGCTGCATGTTCACACTCGCAGCCATGCTATACAATTGGCTTTCCACTAAATCCTGATTAGTTCTTGATTTTCCTTCCACACGACCCAGCCTTCAGAAATCATTGGAATCTCCACTAGAGAATGTTCCATTCATTCACTGCGAATCTGGAATTCCTCTGAACCTCCACTCCCGGCAGGTTTTCGTTACACCACTGTTGAATGTCCAAGTAACCCAATGTTTTAAGTGTTTTCTTCACAAGCGCAGTGGTGCTGTTCAATTGGCTATCCACTCAACCCTGGCCAGCTCTACATTTTCCTGTCCACACCACAGAGACTGGAGAAATCATTGTTATCTCCACTACAGAATGTTCCATTCATTCACAGCGAATCTGGAATTCATCTGAATCTCCACTCCCGGCAGGTTTTCGTGACACCACTGGTAAAGATCCAAGTAAGCCAATGCTGGTTTTAAGTGGCCTGCTCATACTCTCAGCCGTGCTGTTCAATTTGCTATCCACTCAACCCTCTTCAGCTCCATTTTCCTGTCCACATAACCCAAACTTCAGAAACAATTGGTATCTCCTCCACAGAATGTTCCATTCATTGACTGCAAATCTGAAATTCATCTAATTCTCAACTCCCGTCAGGTTTTCGTTACACCACTTGTGAATGTCCAATTAAGCCAAAGCTGGTTTTCAGTGGCCTGTTCTTACTACGAGACGTGCTGTTCATTTGGCTATCCATTCCACCCTGTTCAGCTCTACATTTTCGTGTCCACAAAACCCAGCCTTCAGAAATCATTGGAATCACCACTAGAGAATGTTCCATGCATTCACTGCGAATCTGGAATTCATCTGAATCTCCACTCCCGGCAGGTTTTCATTGCACCACTGCTGAATGTTCAAGTAACGCAATGATGGTTTTCAGCGGTCTATTCACACTCGAACCCGTGCTGTTCACGGTCTAGCGACTCAACACTGGTGAGTTCTTCTTTTTCCAGTTCAGACAATACAAACCTCAGAAACCATTGCAATCTACACTACAGAATGTTTCATTCATTCACGCGAATCTTGAATTCATCTTGTTCTCCACTCCCAGCAGGTTTTCGTTTCACCACTGGTGAATGTCCAAGCAACCCAAGGCTGGTTTCAGCTGCGTGTTAACACTCGCAGCCGTGCTGTTCAATTGGCTATCCAGTGAACGCTGGTTAGCTCTTGATTTTCCTTCCACACACCGAGCCTTCAGAAATCATTCTTATCTCCACTTCAGAATGTTCCATTCGTTCCCTGCGAATCTGGAATTCCTCTGACTCTCCACACCAGGCAGATTTTCCTAACAACACTGGTGAATGACCAGGTAATCCAATGCTGGTTTTCAGCGGCTGTTCACACTCACAGCCTTGCTGTTCAACTGGCAATCCAGTCAAACCTAGTCAGCTCTTCATTTTCCTGTCCACACAACCCAGCGTTCAGAAATCATTGGAATCTCTACTACAGAAATTTCCATTCATTCACTGTGAATCTGGAAATAATCTGAATCTGCATTCCAGGAAGGCTTTCGTTACACCACTGATGAATGTCCAAGTAATGCAATGCTGCTTCTTAGTGGTCTGTTCACACTCGAAACCGTGCTGTTCATTGGCTATCCAATCAATATCGGTCAGCTCTTCAATATCCTGTCCAGACTATCCAGATTTCTAAATGTTGGCAATCACCACTACAGAATGTTCCATTCAATCACGCGAATCTGGAATTCATCAGAGTCTCCACTCCTGGAAGGTTTTCGTGACACCACTGGTAAATGTCCAAGGAAGACAATGCTGGTTTTAAGCCGCCTGCTAACACACTCAGCCGTGCTGTTCAATTTGCTATCCACCCAACCCTATTCAGCTCTACATTTTCCTGTCCTCATAACCCAACCTTCAGAAATAATTGGTATCTCCTCCACAGAATGTTCCGTTCATTCACTGCGAATCTTAAATTCATCTGACTCTCAACTCCCGGCGGGTTATCGTTACACCACTTGTGAATGTCCAAGTAAGCCAATGCTGGTTTTCAGAGGCCTGTTCAACTCGCAGAAGTGCTGTTCAATGGGCTATCCACTCAATATTGGTCAGCTCTTCATTTTCCTCTCCACACAAACCAGCCTTCAGAAATCATTGGGATCTCCACTACAGACTGTTCCATTCATTCACTGCGATTCTGCAATTCATCTGACTCTCCACTCCAGGCAGGTTTTCATTACAGCACTGGTGAATGACCAAGTAATCCAATGCTGGTTTTCAGCCGCCTTTTCACACTCGCAGTGTGCTGTTCAATTGTCTAGCCACTCAAACCTGGTCAGCCTTTCATTTTCTTTTCCACAATATCAGACTTCAGAAATCATTGGAATCGCCAGTACAGAATGTTCCATTCATTCACTGCCAATCTGGAATTCATCTGAATCTGCACTCCAGGTAGGCTTTCATTACACCACTTATGAATGTCCAAGTAACACAATGCTGGTTTTCAGCGGTCTGTTCACACTCTAAGCCCTGCTTTTTACTGGGTATCCACACAACTGTGGTCAGCTCTTCATTTTCATGTCCAAACAATCCAGACTTGAGAAATCATTGCAATCTCCAGTACAGAATGTTCCATTCATTCACTGCGAATCTGGAATTCAACTGAATCTCCACTACCTGCAGATTTATCTTACACCACTTGTGAATGTCCAAGTAAAACAATGCTGGTTTTCAGAGGCCTGTTCATGTTCGCAGTCGTGCTGTTCAATTGGCTATCCACTCAACCTGTTTTGCTCCTCATTTTCCTGTGCACACAACCCAGCCTTCAGAAATCATTGTAATCTCCACTACAGGATGTTCCATTCATTCACTGGGAATCTGGAATTCATCTGAATCTGCACTCCACGCAGGCTTTCGTTACACCACTGCTGAAAGTCGAAGTAATGCAATACTGGTTTTCAGTGGTCTGTTCACATTCGAAGCCGAGGCTTTTTACAGGCTATCCACTCAACACTGGTCAGCTCTTCATTTTCGTGTCCCCACAATCCAGATTTCAGAAATCATTGCAATCTCCACTACAGAATGTTCCATTCATTCACTGCGAGTCTGGAGTTTATCTGATTCTCCACTCCCGCCTGGTTAACATTACACCACTTGTGAATGTCCAAGTAAGCCAATGCTGGTTTTCAGAGGCCTGTTCATACTCGCAGCCGTGCTGTTTAATTGACAATTCACTCCACCCTGTTCAGCTCTTCATTGTCCCACCACACTACCAGCCTTCAGAAATCTTTGTTATCTCCACTACAGAATGTTCCATTCATTCACTGCGAATCTGGAATTCATCTGACTCTCAACTCCACGCAGGTTTTCATTACACCACTGTTGAATGTCCAAGTAACCCAATGCTGGTTTTCAGCGGCCTGTTCATATTCGCAGCCCTGCTGTTTACTTGGCTATCGATTCAAGCCTGGTCAGCTCTTCATTTTCCTGTCCACACAACACAGGCTTCAGAAATCATTGGAATCTCCTCTACAGAATGTTCCATTCATTCACTGCGAATGTGGAATTCAACTGACTCTCCACTCCATGCAGGTTTTCCTTACACCACTGATGAATGTCCAAGTAACCCAATGCTGGTTTTCAGCTGCATGTTCACACTCGCAGCCATGCTATACAATTGGCTTTCCACTAAATCCTGATTAGTTCTTGATTTTCCTTCCACACGACCCAGCCTTCAGAAATCATTGGAATCTCCACTAGAGAATGTTCCATTCATTCACTGCGAATCTGGAATTCCTCTGAACCTCCACTCCCGGCAGGTTTTCGTTACACCACTGTTGAATGTCCAAGTAACCCAATGTTTTAAGTGTTTTCTTCACAAGCGCAGTGGTGCTGTTCAATTGGCTATCCACTCAACCCTGGCCAGCTCTACATTTTCCTGTCCACACCACAGAGACTGGAGAAATCATTGTTATCTCCACTACAGAATGTTCCATTCATTCACAGCGAATCTGGAATTCATCTGAATCTCCACTCCCGGCAGGTTTTCGTGACACCACTGGTAAATATCCAAGTAAGCCAATGCTGGTTTTAAGTGGCCTGCTCATACTCTCAGCCGTGCTGTTCAATTTGCTATCCATTCAACCCTCTTCAGCTCCATTTTCCTGTCCACATAACCCAAACTTCAGAAACAATTGGTATCTCCTCCACAGAATGTTCCATTCATTGACTGCAAATCTGAAATTCATCTAATTCTCAACTCCCGTCAGGTTTTCGTTACACCACTTGTGAATGTCCAATTAAGCCAAAGCTGGTTTTCAGTGGCCTGTTCTTACTACGAGACGTGCTGTTCATTTGGCTATCCATTCCACCCTGTTCAGCTCTACATTTTCGTGTCCACAAAACCCAGCCTTCAGAAATCATTGGAATCACCACTAGAGAATGTTCCATGCATTCACTGCGAATCTGGAATTCATCTGAATCTCCACTCCCGGCAGGTTTTCATTGCACCACTGCTGAATGTTCAAGTAACGCAATGATGGTTTTCAGCGGTCTATTCACACTCGAACCCGTGCTGTTCACGGTCTAGCGACTCAACACTGGTGAGTTCTTCTTTTTCCAGTTCAGACAATACAAACCTCAGAAACCATTGCAATCTACACTACAGAATGTTTCATTCATTCACGCGAATCTTGAATTCATCTTGTTCTCCACTCCCAGCAGGTTTTCGTTTCACCACTGGTGAATGTCCAAGCAACCCAAGGCTGGTTTCAGCTGCGTGTTAACACTCGCAGCCGTGCTGTTCAATTGGCTATCCAGTGAACGCTGGTTAGCTCTTGATTTTCCTTCCACACACCGAGCCTTCAGAAATCATTCTTATCTCCACTTCAGAATGTTCCATTCGTTCCCTGCGAATCTGGAATTCCTCTGACTCTCCACACCAGGCAGATTTTCCTAACAACACTGGTGAATGACCAGGTAATCCAATGCTGGTTTTCAGCGGCTGTTCACACTCACAGCCTTGCTGTTCAACTGGCAATCCAGTCAAACCTAGTCAGCTCTTCATTTTCCTGTCCACACAACCCAGCGTTCAGAAATCATTGGAATCTCTACTACAGAAATTTCCATTCATTCACTGTGAATCTGGAAATAATCTGAATCTGCATTCCAGGAAGGCTTTCGTTACACCACTGATGAATGTCCAAGTAATGCAATGCTGCTTCTTAGTGGTCTGTTCACACTCGAAACCGTGCTGTTCATTGGCTATCCACTCAATATCGGTCAGCTCTTCAATATCCTGTCCAGACTATCCAGATTTCTAAATGTTGGCAATCACCACTGCAGAATGTTCCATTCAATCACGCGAATCTGGAATTCATCAGAGTCTCCACTCCTGGAAGGTTTTCGTGACACCACTGGTAAATGTCCAAGGAAGACAATGCTGGTTTTAAGCCGCCTGCTAACACACTCAGCCGTGCTGTTCAATTTGCTATCCACCCAACCCTATTCAGCTCTACATTTTACTGTCCTCATAACCCAACCTTCAGAAACAATTGGTATCTCCTCCACAGAATGTTCCGTTCATTCACTGCGAATCTTAAATTGATCTGACTCTCAACTCCCGGCGGGTTATCGTTACACCACTTGTGAATGTCCAAGTAAGCCAATGCTGGTTTTCAGAGGCCTGTTCAACTCGCAGAAGTGCTGTTCAATGGGCTATCCACTCAATATTGGTCAGCTCTTCATTTTCCTCTCCACACAAACCAGCCTTCAGAAATCATTGGGATCTCTACTACAGAAATTTCCATTCATTCACTGTGAATCTGGAAATAATCTGAATCTGCATTCCAGGAAGGCTTTCGTTACACCACTGATGAATGTCCAAGTAATGCAATGCTGCTTCTTAGTGGTCTGTTCACACTCGAAACCGTGCTGTTCATTGGCTATCCACTCAATATCGGTCAGCTCTTCAATATCCTGTCCAGACTATCCAGATTTCTAAATGTTGGCAATCACCACTACAGAATGTTCCATTCAATCACGCGAATCTGGAATTCATCAGAGTCTCCACTCCTGGAAGGTTTTCGTGACACCACTGGTAAATGTCCAAGGAAGACAATGCTGGTTTTAAGCCGCCTGCTAACACACTCAGCCGTGCTGTTCAATTTGCTATCCACCCAACCCTATTCAGCTCTACATTTTCCTGTCCTCGTAACCCAACCTTCAGAAATAATTGGTATCTCCTCCACAGAATGTTCCGTTCATTCACTGCGAATCTTAAATTCATCTGACTCTCAACTCCCGGCGGGTTATCGTTACACCACTTGTGAATGTCCAAGTAAGCCAATGCTGGTTTTTAGTGGCCTGTTCATACTAAGAGACGTGCTGTTCATTTGGCTATCCACTCCACCCTGTTCAGCTCTACATTTTCGTGTCCACAAAACCCAGCCTTCAGAAATCATTGGAATCACCACTAGAGAATGTTCCATTCATTCACTGCGAATCTGGAATTCATCTGAACCTCCACTCCCGGCAGGTTTTCGTTACGCCACTGGTCAATGTCCAAGAAACTCAATACTGGTTTTCAGAGGCATGTTCAACTCGCAGAAGTGCTGTTCAATGGGCTATCCACTCAATATTGGTCAGCTCTTCATTTTCCTCTCCACACAAACCAGCCTTCAGAAATCATTGGGATCTCCACTACAGACTGTTCCATTCATTCACTGCGATTCTGCAATTCATCTGACTCTCCGCTCCAGGCAGGTTTTCATTACAGCACTGGTGAATGACCAAGTAATCCAATGCTGGTTTTCAGCCGCCTTTTCACACTCGCAGTGTGCTGTTCAATTGTCTATCCACTCAAACCTGGTCAGCCTTTCATTTTCTTTTCCACAATATCAGACTTCAGAAATCATTGGAATCGCCAGTACAGAATGTTCCATTCATTCACTGCCAATCTGGAATTCATCTGAATCTGCACTCCAGGTAGGCTTTCATTACACCACTTATGAATGTCCAAGTAACACAATGCTGGTTTTCAGCGGTCTGTTCACACTCTAAGCCCTGCTTTTTACTGGGTATCCACACAACTGTGGTCAGCTCTTCATTTTCATGTCCAAACAATCCAGACTTGAGAAATCATTGCAATCTCCAGTACAGAATGTTCCATTCATTCACTGCGAATCTGGAATTCAACTGAATCTCCACTACCTGCAGATTTATCTTACACCACTTGTGAATGTCCAAGTAAAACAATGCTGGTTTTCAGAGGCCTGTTCATATTCGCAGTCGTGCTGTTCAATTGGCTATCCACTCAACCTGTTTTGCTCCTCATTTTCCTGTGCACACAACCCAGCCTTCAGAAATCATTGTAATCTCCACTACAGGATGTTCCATTCATTCACTGGGAATCTGGAATTCATCTGAATCTGCACTCCACGCAGGCTTTCGTTACACCACTGCTGAAAGTCGAAGTAATGCAATACTGGTTTTCAGTGGTCTGTTCACATTCGAAGCCGAGGCTTTTTACAGGCTATCCACTCAACACTGGTCAGCTCTTCATTTTCGTGTCCCCACAATCCAGATTTCAGAAATCATTGCAATCTCCACTACAGAATGTTCCATTCATTCACTGCGAGTCTGGAGTTTATCTGATTCTCCACTCCCGCCTGGTTAACATTACACCACTTGTGAATGTCCAAGTAAGCCAATGCTGGTTTTCAGAGGCCTGTTCATACTCGCAGCCGTGCTGTTTAATTGACAATTCACTCCACCCTGTTCAGCTCTTCATTGTCCCACCACACTACCAGCCTTCAGAAATCTTTGTTATCTCCACTACAGAATGTTCCATTCATTCACTGCGAATCTGGAATTCATCTGACTCTCAACTCCACGCAGGTTTTCATTACACCACTGTTGCATGTCCAAGTAACCCAATGCTGGTTTTCAGCGGCCTGTTCATATTCGCAGCCCTGCTGTTTACTTGGCTATCGATTCAAGCCTGGTCAGCTCTTCGTTTTCCTGTCCACACAACACAGGCTTCAGAAATCATTGGAATCTCCTCTACAGAATGTTCCATTCATTCACTGCGAATGTGGAATTCAACTGACTCTCCACTCCATGCAGGTTTTCCTTACACCACTGATGAATGTCCAAGTAACCCAATGCTGGTTTTCAGCTGCATGTTCACACTCGCAGCCATGCTATACAATTGGCTTTCCACTAAATCCTGATTAGTTCTTGATTTTCCTTCCACACGACCCAGCCTTCAGAAATCATTGGAATCTCCACTAGAGAATGTTCCATTCATTCACTGCGAATCTGGAATTCCTCTGAACCTCCACTCCCGGCAGGTTTTCGTTACACCACTGTTGAATGTCCAAGTAACCCAATGTTTTAAGTGTTTTCTTCACAAGCGCAGTGGTGCTGTTCAATTGGCTATCCACTCAACCCTGGCCAGCTCTACATTTTCCTGTCCACACCACAGAGACTGGAGAAATCATTGTTATCTCCACTACAGAATGTTCCATTCATTCACAGCGAATCTGGAATTCATCTGAATCTCCACTCCCGGCAGGTTTTCGTGACACCACTGGTAAAGATCCAAGTAAGCCAATGCTGGTTTTAAGTGGCCTGCTCATACTCTCAGCCGTGCTGTTCAATTTGCTATCCACTCAACCCTCTTCAGCTCCATTTTCCTGTCCACATAACCCAAACTTCAGAAACAATTGGTATCTCCTCCACAGAATGTTCCATTCATTGACTGCAAATCTGAAATTCATCTAATTCTCAACTCCCGTCAGGTTTTCGTTACACCACTTGTGAATGTCCAATTAAGCCAAAGCTGGTTTTCAGTGGCCTGTTCTTACTACGAGACGTGCTGTTCATTTGGCTATCCATTCCACCCTGTTCAGCTCTACATTTTCGTGTCCACAAAACCCAGCCTTCAGAAATCATTGGAATCACCACTAGAGAATGTTCCATGCATTCACTGCGAATCTGGAATTCATCTGAATCTCCACTCCCGGCAGGTTTTCATTGCACCACTGCTGAATGTTCAAGTAACGCAATGATGGTTTTCAGCGGTCTATTCACACTCGAACCCGTGCTGTTCACGGTCTAGCGACTCAACACTGGTGAGTTCTTCTTTTTCCAGTTCAGACAATACAAACCTCAGAAACCATTGCAATCTACACTACAGAATGTTTCATTCATTCACGCGAATCTTGAATTCATCTTGTTCTCCACTCCCAGCAGGTTTTCGTTTCACCACTGGTGAATGTCCAAGCAACCCAAGGCTGGTTTCAGCTGCGTGTTAACACTCGCAGCCGTGCTGTTCAATTGGCTATCCAGTGAACGCTGGTTAGCTCTTGATTTTCCTTCCACACACCGAGCCTTCAGAAATCATTCTTATCTCCACTTCAGAATGTTCCATTCGTTCCCTGCGAATCTGGAATTCCTCTGACTCTCCACACCAGGCAGATTTTCCTAACAACACTGGTGAATGACCAGGTAATCCAATGCTGGTTTTCAGCGGCTGTTCACACTCACAGCCTTGCTGTTCAACTGGCAATCCAGTCAAACCTAGTCAGCTCTTCATTTTCCTGTCCACACAACCCAGCGTTCAGAAATCATTGGAATCTCTACTACAGAAATTTCCATTCATTCACTGTGAATCTGGAAATAATCTGAATCTGCATTCCAGGAAGGCTTTCGTTACACCACTGATGAATGTCCAAGTAATGCAATGCTGCTTCTTAGTGGTCTGTTCACACTCGAAACCGTGCTGTTCATTGGCTATCCAATCAATATCGGTCAGCTCTTCAATTTCCTGTCCAGACTATCCAGATTTCTAAATGTTGGCAATCACCACTACAGAATGTTCCATTCAATCACGCGAATCTGGAATTCATCAGAGTCTCCACTCCTGGAAGGTTTTCGTGACACCACTGGTAAATGTCCAAGGAAGACAATGCTGGTTTTAAGCCGCCTGCTAACACACTCAGCCGTGCTGTTCAATTTGCTATCCACCCAACCCTATTCAGCTCTACATTTTCCTGTCCTCATAACCCAACCTTCAGAAATAATTGGTATCTCCTCCACAGAATGTTCCGTTCATTCACTAAGAATCTTAAACTCATCTGACTCTCAACTCCCGGCGGGTTATCGTTACACCACTTGTGAATGTCCAAGTAAGCCAATGCTGGTTTTCAGAGGCCTGTTCAACTCGCAGAAGTGCTGTTCAATGGGCTATCCACTCAATATTGGTCAGCTCTTCATTTTCCTCTCCACACAAACCAGCCTTCAGAAATCATTGGGATCTCCACTACAGACTGTTCCATTCATTCACTGCGATTCTGCAATTCATCTGACTCTCCACTCCAGGCAGGTTTTCATTACAGCACTGGTGAATGACCAAGTAATCCAATGCTGGTTTTCAGCCGCCTTTTCACACTCGCAGTGTGCTGTTCAATTGTCTATCCACTCAAACCTGGTCAGCCTTTCATTTTCTTTTCCACAATATCAGACTTCAGAAATCATTGGAATCGCCAGTACAGAATGTTCCATTCATTCACTGCCAATCTGGAATTCATCTGAATCTGCACTCCAGGTAGGCTTTCATTACACCACTTATGAATGTCCAAGTAACACAATGCTGGTTTTCAGCGGTCTGTTCACACTCTAAGCCCTGCTTTTTACTGGGTATCCACACAACTGTGGTCAGCTCTTCATTTTCATGTCCAAACAATCCAGACTTGAGAAATCATTGCAATCTCCAGTACAGAATGTTCCATTCATTCACTGCGAATCTGGAATTCAACTGAATCTCCACTACCTGCAGATTTATCTTACACCACTTGTGAATGTCCAAGTAAAACAATGCTGGTTTTCAGAGGCCTGTTCATGTTCGCAGTCGTGCTGTTCAATTGGCTATCCACTCAACCTGTTTTGCTCCTCATTTTCCTGTGCACACAACCCAGCCTTCAGAAATCATTGTAATCTCCACTACAGGATGTTCCATTCATTCACTGGGAATCTGGAATTCATCTGAATCTGCACTCCACGCAGGCTTTCGTTAC
Source organism: Sorex fumeus (assembly GCF_029834395.1). Lineage (NCBI taxonomy): Eukaryota > Metazoa > Chordata > Mammalia > Eulipotyphla > Soricidae > Sorex > Sorex fumeus. The sequence goes on from NW_026606231.1 coordinate 168,722, forward strand.
ACCACTGCTGAAAGTCGAAGTAATGCAATACTGGTTTTCAGTGGTCTGTTCACATTCGAAGCCGAGGCTTTTTACAGGCTATCCACTCAACACTGGTCAGCTCTTCATTTTCGTGTCCCCACAATCCAGATTTCAGAAATCATTGCAATCTCCACTACAGAATGTTCCATTCATTCACTGCGAGTCTGGAGTTTATCTGATTCTCCACTCCCGCCTGGTTAACATTACACCACTTGTGAATGTCCAAGTAAGCCAATGCTGGTTTTCAGAGGCCTGTTCATACTCGCAGCCGTGCTGTTTAATTGACAATTCACTCCACCCTGTTCAGCTCTTCATTGTCCCACCACACTACCAGCCTTCAGAAATCTTTGTTATCTCCACTACAGAATGTTCCATTCATTCACTGCGAATCTGGAATTCATCTGACTCTCAACTCCACGCAGGTTTTCATTACACCACTGTTGAATGTCCAAGTAACCCAATGCTGGTTTTCAGCGGCCTGTTCATATTCGCAGCCCTGCTGTTTACTTGGCTATCGATTCAAGCCTGGTCAGCTCTTCATTTTCCTGTCCACACAACACAGGCTTCAGAAATCATTGGAATCTTCTCTACAGAATGTTCCATTCATTCACTGCGAATGTGGAATTCAACTGACTCTCCACTCCATGCAGGTTTTCCTTACACCACTGATGAATGTCCAAGTAACCCAATGCTGGTTTTCAGCTGCATGTTCACACTCGCAGCCATGCTATACAATTGGCTTTCCACTAAATCCTGATTAGTTCTTGATTTTCCTTCCACACGACCCAGCCTTCAGAAATCATTGGAATTTCCACTAGAGAATGTTCCATTCATTCACTGCGAATCTGGAATTCCTCTGAACCTCCACTCCCGGCAGGTTTTCGTTACACCACTGTTGAATGTCCAAGTAACCCAATGTTTTAAGTGTTTTCTTCACAAGCGCAGTGGTGCTGTTCAATTGGCTATCCACTCAACCCTGGCCAGCTCTACATTTTCCTGTCCACACCACAGAGACTGGAGAAATCATTGTTATCTCCACTACAGAATGTTCCATTCATTCACAGCGAATCTGGAATTCATCTGAATCTCCACTCCCGGCAGGTTTTCGTGACACCACTGGTAAATATCCAAGTAAGCCAATGCTGGTTTTAAGTGGCCTGCTCATACTCTCAGCCGTGCTGTTCAATTTGCTATCCATTCAACCCTCTTCAGCTCCATTTTCCTGTCCACATAACCCAAACTTCAGAAACAATTGGTATCTCCTCCACAGAATGTTCCATTCATTGACTGCAAATCTGAAATTCATCTAATTCTCAACTCCCGTCAGGTTTTCGTTACACCACTTGTGAATGTCCAATTAAGCCAAAGCTGGTTTTCAGTGGCCTGTTCTTACTACGAGACGTGCTGTTCATTTGGCTATCCATTCCACCCTGTTCAGCTCTACATTTTCGTGTCCACAAAACCCAGCCTTCAGAAATCATTGGAATCACCACTAGAGAATGTTCCATGCATTCACTGCGAATCTGGAATTCATCTGAATCTCCACTCCCGGCAGGTTTTCATTGCACCACTGCTGAATGTTCAAGTAACGCAATGATGGTTTTCAGCGGTCTATTCACACTCGAACCCGTGCTGTTCACGGTCTAGCGACTCAACACTGGTGAGTTCTTCTTTTTCCAGTTCAGACAATACAAACCTCAGAAACCATTGCAATCTACACTACAGAATGTTTCATTCATTCACGCGAATCTTGAATTCATCTTGTTCTCCACTCCCAGCAGGTTTTCGTTTCACCACTGGTGAATGTCCAAGCAACCCAAGGCTGGTTTCAGCTGCGTGTTAACACTCGCAGCCGTGCTGTTCAATTGGCTATCCAGTGAACGCTGGTTAGCTCTTGATTTTCCTTCCACACACCGAGCCTTCAGAAATCATTCTTATCTCCACTTCAGAATGTTCCATTCGTTCCCTGCGAATCTGGAATTCCTCTGACTCTCCACACCAGGCAGATTTTCCTAACAACACTGGTGAATGACCAGGTAATCCAATGCTGGTTTTCAGCGGCTGTTCACACTCACAGCCTTGCTGTTCAACTGGCAATCCAGTCAAACCTAGTCAGCTCTTCATTTTCCTGTCCACACAACCCAGCGTTCAGAAATCATTGGAATCTCTACTACAGAAATTTCCATTCATTCACTGTGAATCTGGAAATAATCTGAATCTGCATTCCAGGAAGGCTTTCGTTACACCACTGATGAATGTCCAAGTAATGCAATGCTGCTTCTTAGTGGTCTGTTCACACTCGAAACCGTGCTGTTCATTGGCTATCCACTCAATATCGGTCAGCTCTTCAATATCCTGTCCAGACTATCCAGATTTCTAAATGTTGGCAATCACCACTGCAGAATGTTCCATTCAATCACGCGAATCTGGAATTCATCAGAGTCTCCACTCCTGGAAGGTTTTCGTGACACCACTGGTAAATGTCCAAGGAAGACAATGCTGGTTTTAAGCCGCCTGCTAACACACTCAGCCGTGCTGTTCAATTTGCTATCCACCCAACCCTATTCAGCTCTACATTTTACTGTCCTCATAACCCAACCTTCAGAAACAATTGGTATCTCCTCCACAGAATGTTCCGTTCATTCACTGCGAATCTTAAATTGATCTGACTCTCAACTCCCGGCGGGTTATCGTTACACCACTTGTGAATGTCCAAGTAAGCCAATGCTGGTTTTCAGAGGCCTGTTCAACTCGCAGAAGTGCTGTTCAATGGGCTATCCACTCAATATTGGTCAGCTCTTCATTTTCCTCTCCACACAAACCAGCCTTCAGAAACCATTGGGATCTCTACTACAGAAATTTCCATTCATTCACTGTGAATCTGGAAATAATCTGAATCTGCATTCCAGGAAGGCTTTCGTTACACCACTGATGAATGTCCAAGTAATGCAATGCTGCTTCTTAGTGGTCTGTTCACACTCGAAACCGTGCTGTTCATTGGCTATCCACTCAATATCGGTCAGCTCTTCAATATCCTGTCCAGACTATCCAGATTTCTAAATGTTGGCAATCACCACTACAGAATGTTCCATTCAATCACGCGAATCTGGAATTCATCAGAGTCTCCACTCCTGGAAGGTTTTCGTGACACCACTGGTAAATGTCCAAGGAAGACAATGCTGGTTTTAAGCCGCCTGCTAACACACTCAGCCGTGCTGTTCAATTTGCTATCCACCCAACCCTATTCAGCTCTACATTTTCCTGTCCTCGTAACCCAACCTTCAGAAATAATTGGTATCTCCTCCACAGAATGTTCCGTTCATTCACTGCGAATCTTAAGTTCATCTGACTCTCAACTCCCGGCGGGTTATCGTTACACCACTTGTGAATGTCCAAGTAAGCCAATGCTGGTTTTCAGTGGCCTGTTCATACTAAGAGACGTGCTGTTCATTTGGCTATCCACTCCACCCTGTTCAGCTCTACATTTTCGTGTCCACAAAACCCAGCCTTCAGAAATCATTGGAATCACCACTAGAGAATGTTCCATTCATTCACTGCGAATCTGGAATTCATCTGAACCTCCACTCCCGGCAGGTTTTCGTTACGCCACTGGTGAATGTCCAAGAAACTCAATACTGGTTTTCAGAGGCATGTTCAACTCGCAGAAGTGCTGTTCAATGGGCTATCCACTCAATATTGGTCAGCTCTTCATTTTCCTCTCCACACAAACCAGCCTTCAGAAATCATTGGGATCTCCACTACAGACTGTTCCATTCATTCACTGCGATTCTGCAATTCATCTGACTCTCCGCTCCAGGCAGGTTTTCATTACAGCACTGGTGAATGACCAAGTAATCCAATGCTGGTTTTCAGCCGCCTTTTCACACTCGCAGTGTGCTGTTCAATTGTCTATCCACTCAAACCTGGTCAGCCTTTCATTTTCTTTTCCACAATATCAGACTTCAGAAATCATTGGAATCGCCAGTACAGAATGTTCCATTCATTCACTGCCAATCTGGAATTCATCTGAATCTGCACTCCAGGTAGGCTTTCATTACACCACTTATGAATGTCCAAGTAACACAATGCTGGTTTTCAGCGGTCTGTTCACACTCTAAGCCCTGCTTTTTACTGGGTATCCACACAACTGTGGTCAGCTCTTCATTTTCATGTCCAAACAATCCAGACTTGAGAAATCATTGCAATCTCCAGTACAGAATGTTCCATTCATTCACTGCGAATCTGGAATTCAACTGAATCTCCACTACCTGCAGATTTATCTTACACCACTTGTGAATGTCCAAGTAAAACAATGCTGGTTTTCAGAGGCCTGTTCATATTCGCAGTCGTGCTGTTCAATTGGCTATCCACTCAACCTGTTTTGCTCCTCATTTTCCTGTGCACACAACCCAGCCTTCAGAAATCATTGTAATCTCCACTACAGGATGTTCCATTCATTCACTGGGAATCTGGAATTCATCTGAATCTGCACTCCACGCAGGCTTTCGTTACACCACTGCTGAAAGTCGAAGTAATGCAATACTGGTTTTCAGTGGTCTGTTCACATTCGAAGCCGAGGCTTTTTACAGGCTATCCACTCAACACTGGTCAGCTCTTCATTTTCGTGTCCCCACAATCCAGATTTCAGAAATCATTGCAATCTCCACTACAGAATGTTCCATTCATTCACTGCGAGTCTGGAGTTTATCTGATTCTCCACTCCCGCCTGGTTAACATTACACCACTTGTGAATGTCCAAGTAAGCCAATGCTGGTTTTCAGAGGCCTGTTCATACTCGCAGCCGTGCTGTTTAATTGACAATTCACTCCACCCTGTTCAGCTCTTCATTGTCCCACCACACTACCAGCCTTCAGAAATCTTTGTTATCTCCACTACAGAATGTTCCATTCATTCACTGCGAATCTGGAATTCATCTGACTCTCAACTCCACGCAGGTTTTCATTACACCACTGTTGCATGTCCAAGTAACCCAATGCTGGTTTTCAGCGGCCTGTTCATATTCGCAGCCCTGCTGTTTACTTGGCTATCGATTCAAGCCTGGTCAGCTCTTCATTTTCCTGTCCACACAACACAGGCTTCAGAAATCATTGGAATCTCCTCTACAGAATGTTCCATTCATTCACTGCGAATGTGGAATTCAACTGACTCTCCACTCCATGCAGGTTTTCCTTACACCACTGATGAATGTCCAAGTAACCCAATGCTGGTTTTCAGCTGCATGTTCACACTCGCAGCCATGCTATACAATTGGCTTTCCACTAAATCCTGATTAGTTCTTGATTTTCCTTCCACACGACCCAGCCTTCAGAAATCATTGGAATCTCCACTAGAGAATGTTCCATTCATTCACTGCGAATCTGGAATTCCTCTGAACCTCCACTCCCGGCAGGTTTTCGTTACACCACTGTTGAATGTCCAAGTAACACAATGTTTTAAGTGTTTTCTTCACAAGCGCAGTGGTGCTGTTCAATTGGCTATCCACTCAACCCTGGCCAGCTCTACATTTTCCTGTCCACACCACAGAGACTGGAGAAATCATTGTTATCTCCACTACAGAATGTTCCATTCATTCACAGCGAATCTGGAATTCATCTGAATCTCCACTCCCGGCAGGTTTTCGTGACACCACTGGTAAATATCCAAGTAAGCCAATGCTGGTTTTAAGTGGCCTGCTCATACTCTCAGCCGTGCTGTTCAATTTGCTATCCACTCAACCCTCTTCAGCTCCATTTTCCTGTCCACATAACCCAAACTTCAGAAACAATTGGTATCTCCTCCACAGAATGTTCCATTCATTGACTGCAAATCTGAAATTCATCTAATTCTCAACTCCCGTCAGGTTTTCGTTACACCACTTGTGAATGTCCAATTAAGCCAAAGCTGGTTTTCAGTGGCCTGTTCTTACTACGAGACGTGCTGTTCATTTGGCTATCCATTCCACCCTGTTCAGCTCTACATTTTCGTGTCCACAAAACCCAGCCTTCAGAAATCATTGGAATCACCACTAGAGAATGTTCCATGCATTCACTGCGAATCTGGAATTCATCTGAATCTCCACTCCCGGCAGGTTTTCATTGCACCACTGCTGAATGTTCAAGTAACGCAATGATGGTTTTCAGCGGTCTATTCACACTCGAACCCGTGCTGTTCACGGTCTAGCGACTCAACACTGGTGAGTTCTTCTTTTTCCAGTTCAGACAATACAAACCTCAGAAACCATTGCAATCTACACTACAGAACGTTTCATTCATTCACGCGAATCTTGAATTCATCTTGTTCTCCACTCCCAGCAGGTTTTCGTTTCACCACTGGTGAATGTCCAAGCAACCCAAGGCTGGTTTCAGCTGCGTGTTAACACTCGCAGCCGTGCTGTTCAATTGGCTATCCAGTGAACGCTGGTTAGCTCTTGATTTTCCTTCCACACACCGAGCCTTCAGAAATCATTCTTATCTCCACTTCAGAATGTTCCATTCGTTCCCTGCGAATCTGGAATTCCTCTGACTCTCCACACCAGGCAGATTTTCCTAACAACACTGGTGAATGACCAGGTAATCCAATGCTGGTTTTCAGCGGCTGTTCACACTCACAGCCTTGCTGTTCAACTGGCAATCCAGTCAAACCTAGTCAGCTCTTCATTTTCCTGTCCACACAACCCAGCGTTCAGAAATCATTGGAATCTCTACTACAGAAATTTCCATTCATTCACTGTGAATCTGGAAATAATCTGAATCTGCATTCCAGGAAGGCTTTCGTTACACCACTGATGAATGTCCAAGTAATGCAATGCTGCTTCTTAGTGGTCTGTTCACACTCGAAACCGTGCTGTTCATTGGCTATCCACTCAATATCGGTCAGCTCTTCAATATCCTGTCCAGACTATCCAGATTTCTAAATGTTGGCAATCACCACTACAGAATGTTCCATTCAATCACGCGAATCTGGAATTCATCAGAGTCTCCACTCCTGGAAGGTTTTCGTGACACCACTGGTAAATGTCCAAGGAAGACAATGCTGGTTTTAAGCCGCCTGCTAACACACTCAGCCGTGCTGTTCATTTGGCTATCCACCCAACCCTATTCAGCTCTACATTTTCCTGTCCACAAAACCCAGCCTTCAGAAATCATTGGAATCACCACTAGAGAATGTTCCATTCATTCACTGCGAATCTGGAATTCATCTGAACCTCCACTCCTGGCAGGTTTTCGTTACGCCACTGGTGAATGTCCAAGTAAGCCAATGCTGGTTTTCAGTGGCCTGTTCAACTCGCAGAAGTGCTGTTCAATGGGCTATCCACTCTATATTGGTCAGCTCTTCATTTTCCTCTCCACACAAACCAGCCTTCAGAAATCATTGGGATCTCCACTACAGACTGTTCCATTCATTCACTGCGATTCTGCAATTCATCTGACTCTCCGCTCCAGGCAGGTTTTCATTACAGCACTGGTGAATGACCAAGTAATCCAATGCTGGTTTTCAGCCGCCTTTTCACACTCGCAGTGTGCTGTTCAATTGTCTATCCACTCAAACCTGGTCAGCCTTTCATTTTCTTTTCCACAATATCAGACTTCAGAAATCATTGGAATCGCCAGTACAGAATGTTCCATTCATTCACTGCCAATCTGGAATTCATCTGAATCTGCACTCCAGGTAGGCTTTCATTACACCACTTATGAATGTCCAAGTAACACAATGCTGGTTTTCAGCGGTCTGTTCACACTCTAAGCCCTGCTTTTTACTGGGTATCCACACAACTGTGGTCAGCTCTTCATTTTCATGTCCAAACAATCCAGACTTGAGAAATCATTGCAATCTCCAGTACAGAATGTTCCATTCATTCACTGCGAATCTGGAATTCAACTGAATCTCCACTACCTGCAGATTTATCTTACACCACTTGTGAATGTCCAAGTAAAACAATGCTGGTTTTCAGAGGCCTGTTCATGTTCGCAGTCGTGCTGTTCAATTGGCTATCCACTCAACCTGTTTTGCTCCTCATTTTCCTGTGCACACAACCCAGCCTTCAGAAATCATTGTAATCTCCACTACAGGATGTTCCATTCATTCACTGGGAATCTGGAATTCATCTGAATCTGCACTCCACGCAGGCTTTCGTTACACCACTGCTGAAAGTCGAAGTAATGCAATACTGGTTTTCAGTGGTCTGTTCACATTCGAAGCCGAGGCTTTTTACAGGCTATCCACTCAACACTGGTCAGCTCTTCATTTTCGTGTCCCCACAATCCAGATTTCAGAAATCATTGCAATCTCCACTACAGAATGTTCCATTCATTCACTGCGAGTCTGGAGTTTATCTGATTCTCCACTCCCGCCTGGTTAACATTACACCACTTGTGAATGTCCAAGTAAGCCAATGCTGGTTTTCAGAGGCCTGTTCATACTCGCAGCCGTGCTGTTTAATTGACAATTCACTCCACCCTGTTCAGCTCTTCATTGTCCCACCACACTACCAGCCTTCAGAAATCTTTGTTATCTCCACTACAGAATGTTCCATTCATTCACTGCGAATCTGGAATTCATCTGACTCTCAACTCCACGCAGGTTTTCATTACACCACTGTTGAATGTCCAAGTAACCCAATGCTGGTTTTCAGCGGCCTGTTCATATTCGCAGCCCTGCTGTTTACTTGGCTATCGATTCAAGCCTGGTCAGCTCTTCATTTTCCTGTCCACACAACACAGGCTTCAGAAATCATTGGAATCTCCTCTACAGAATGTTCCATTCATTCACTGCGAATGTGGAATTCAACTGACTCTCCACTCCATGCAGGTTTTCCTTACACCACTGATGAATGTCCAAGTAACCCAATGCTGGTTTTCAGCTGCATGTTCACACTCGCAGCCATGCTATACAATTGGCTTTCCACTAAATCCTGATTAGTTCTTGATTTTCCTTCCACACGACCCAGCCTTCAGAAATCATTGGAATCTCCACTAGAGAATGTTCCATTCATTCACTGCGAATCTGGAATTCCTCTGAACCTCCACTCCCGGCAGGTTTTCGTTACACCACTGTTGAATGTCCAAGTAACCCAATGTTTTAAGTGTTTTCTTCACAAGCGCAGTGGTGCTGTTCAATTGGCTATCCACTCAACCCTGGCCAGCTCTACATTTTCCTGTCCACACCACAGAGACTGGAGAAATCATTGTTATCTCCACTACAGAATGTTCCATTCATTCACAGCGAATCTGGAATTCATCTGAATCTCCACTCCCGGCAGGTTTTCGTGACACCACTGGTAAATATCCAAGTAAGCCAATGCTGGTTTTAAGTGGCCTGCTCATACTCTCAGCCGTGCTGTTCAATTTGCTATCCATTCAACCCTCTTCAGCTCCATTTTCCTGTCCACATAACCCAAACTTCAGAAACAATTGGTATCTCCTCCACAGAATGTTCCATTCATTGACTGCAAATCTGAAATTCATCTAATTCTCAACTCCCGTCAGGTTTTCGTTACACCACTTGTGAATGTCCAATTAAGCCAAAGCTGGTTTTCAGTGGCCTGTTCTTACTACGAGACGTGCTGTTCATTTGGCTATCCATTCCACCCTGTTCAGCTCTACATTTTCGTGTCCACAAAACCCAGCCTTCAGAAATCATTGGAATCACCACTAGAGAATGTTCCATGCATTCACTGCGAATCTGGAATTCATCTGAATCTCCACTTCCGGCAGGTTTTCATTGCACCACTGCTGAATGTTCAAGTAACGCAATGATGGTTTTCAGCGGTCTATTCACACTCGAACCCGTGCTGTTCACGGTCTAGCGACTCAACACTGGTGAGTTCTTCTTTTTCCAGTTCAGACAATACAAACCTCAGAAACCATTGCAATCTACACTACAGAATGTTTCATTCATTCACGCGAATCTTGAATTCATCTTGTTCTCCACTCCCAGCAGGTTTTCGTTTCACCACTGGTGAATGTCCAAGCAACCCAAGGCTGGTTTCAGCTGCGTGTTAACACTCGCAGCCGTGCTGTTCAATTGGCTATCCAGTGAACGCTGGTTAGCTCTTGATTTTCCTTCCACACACCGAGCCTTCAGAAATCATTCTTATCTCCACTTCAGAATGTTCCATTCGTTCCCTGCGAATCTGGAATTCCTCTGACTCTCCACACCAGGCAGATTTTCCTAACAACACTGGTGAATGACCAGGTAATCCAATGCTGGTTTTCAGCGGCTGTTCACACTCACAGCCTTGCTGTTCAATTGGCAATCCAGTCAAACCTAGTCAGCTCTTCATTTTCCTGTCCACACAACCCAGCGTTCAGAAATCATTGGAATCTCTACTACAGAAATTTCCATTCATTCACTGTGAATCTGGAAATAATCTGAATCTGCATTCCAGGAAGGCTTTCGTTACACCACTGATGAATGTCCAAGTAATGCAATGCTGCTTCTTAGTGGTCTGTTCACACTCGAAACCGTGCTGTTCATTGGCTATCCACTCAATATCGGTCAGCTCTTCAATATCCTGTCCAGACTATCCAGATTTCTAAATGTTGGCAATCACCACTACAGAATGTTCCATTCAGTCACGCGAATCTGGAATTCATCAGAGTCTCCACTCCTGGAAGGTTTTCGTGACACCACTGGTAAATGTCCAAGGAAGACAATGCTGGTTTTAAGCCGCCTGCTAACACACTCAGCCGTGCTGTTCAATTTGCTATCCACCCAACCCAATTCAGCTCTACATTTTCCTGTCCTCATAACCCAACCTTCAGAAACAATTGGTATCTCCTCCACAGAATGTTCCGTTCATTCACTGCGAATCTTAAATTCATCTGACTCTCAACTCCCGGCGGGTTATCGTTACACCACTTGTGAATGTCCAAGTAAGCCAATGCTGGTTTTCAGTGGCCTGTTCATACTAAGAGACGTGCTGTTCATTTGGCTATCCACTCCACCCTGTTCAGCTCTACATTTTCGTGTCCACAAAACCCAGCCTTCAGAAATCATTGGAATCACCACTAGAGAATGTTCCATTCATTCACTGCGAATCTGGAATTCATCTGAACCTCCACTCCCGGCAGGTTTTCGTTACGCCACTGGTGAATGTCCAAGTAACTCAATACTGGTTTTCAGAGGCATGTTCAACTCGCAGAAGTGCTGTTCAATGGGCTATCCACTCAATATTGGTCAGCTCTTCATTTTCCTCTCCACACAAACCAGCCTTCAGAAATCATTGGGATCTCCACTACAGACTGTTCCATTCATTCACTGCGATTCTGCAATTCATCTGACTCTCCACTCCAGGCAGGTTTTCATTACAGCACTGGTGAATGACCAAGTAATCCAATGCTGGTTTTCAGCCGCCTTTTCACACTCGCAGTGTGCTGTTCAATTGTCTATCCACTCAAACCTGGTCAGCCTTTCATTTTCTTTTCCACAATATCAGACTTCAGAAATCATTGGAATCGCCAGTACAGAATGTTCCATTCATTCACTGCCAATCTGGAATTCATCTGAATCTGCACTCCAGGTAGGCTTTCATTACACCACTTATGAATGTCCAAGTAACACAATGCTGGTTTTCAGCGGTCTGTTCACACTCTAAGCCCTGCTTTTTACTGGGTATCCACACAACTGTGGTCAGCTCTTCATTTTCATGTCCAAACAATCCAGACTTGAGAAATCATTGCAATCTCCAGTACAGAATGTTCCATTCATTCACTGCGAATCTGGAATTCAACTGAATCTCCACTACCTGCAGATTTATCTTACACCACTTGTGAATGTCCAAGTAAAACAATGCTGGTTTTCAGAGGCCTGTTCATGTTCGCAGTCGTGCTGTTCAATTGGCTATCCACTCAACCTGTTTTGCTCCTCATTTTCCTGTGCACACAACCCAGCCTTCAGAAATCATTGTAATCTCCACTACAGGATGTTCCATTCATTCACTGGGAATCTGGAATTCATCTGAATCTGCACTCCACGCAGGCTTTCGTTACACCACTGCTGAAAGTCGAAGTAATGCAATACTGGTTTTCAGTGGTCTGTTCACATTCGAAGCCGAGGCTTTTTACAGGCTATCCACTCAACACTGGTCAGCTCTTCATTTTCGTGTCCCCACAATCCAGATTTCAGAAATCATTGCAATCTCCACTACAGAATGTTCCATTCATTCACTGCGAGTCTGGAGTTTATCTGATTCTCCACTCCCGCCTGGTTAACATTACAACACTTGTGAATGTCCAAGTAAGCCAATGCTGGTTTTCAGAGGCCTGTTCATACTCGCAGCCGTGCTGTTTAATTGACAATTCACTCCACCCTGTTCAGCTCTTCATTGTCCCACCACACTACCAGCCTTCAGAAATCTTTGTTATCTCCACTACAGAATGTTCCATTCATTCACTGCGAATCTGGAATTCATCTGACTCTCAACTCCACGCAGGTTTTCATTACACCACTGTTGAATATCCAAGTAACCCAATGCTGGTTTTCAGCGGCCTGTTCATATTCGCAGCCCTGCTGTTTACTTGGCTATCGATTCAAGCCTGGTCAGCTCTTCATTTTCCTGTCCACACAACACAGGCTTCAGAAATCATTGGAATCTCCTCTACAGAATGTTCCATTCATTCACTGCGAATGTGGAATTCAACTGACTCTCCACTCCATGCAGGTTTTCCTTACACCACTGATGAATGTCCAAGTAACCCAATGCTGGTTTTCAGCTGCATGTTCACACTCGCAGCCATGCTATACAATTGGCTTTCCACTAAATCCTGATTAGTTCTTGATTTTCCTTCCACACGACCCAGCCTTCAGAAATCATTGGAATCTCCACTAGAGAATGTTCCATTCATTCACTGCGAATCTGGAATTCCTCTGAACCTCCACTCCCGGCAGGTTTTCGTTACACCACTGTTGAATGTCCAAGTAACCCAATGTTTTAAGTGTTTTCTTCACAAGCGCAGTGGTGCTGTTCAATTGGCTATCCACTCAACCCTGGCCAGCTCTACATTTTCCTGTCCACACCACAGAGACTGGAGAAATCATTGTTATCTCCACTACAGAATGTTCCATTCATTCACAGCGAATCTGGAATTCATCTGAATCTCCACTCCCGGCAGGTTTTCGTGACACCACTGGTAAATATCCAAGTAAGCCAATGCTGGTTTTAAGTGGCCTGCTCATACTCTCAGCCGTGCTGTTCAATTTGCTATCCACTCAACCCTCTTCAGCTCCATTTTCCTGTCCACATAACCCAAACTTCAGAAACAATTGGTATCTCCTCCACAGAATGTTCCATTCATTGACTGCAAATCTGAAATTCATCTAATTCTCAACTCCCGTCAGGTTTTCGTTACACCACTTGTGAATGTCCAATTAAGCCAAAGCTGGTTTTCAGTGGCCTGTTCTTACTACGAGACGTGCTGTTCATTTGGCTATCCATTCCACCCTGTTCAGCTCTACATTTTCGTGTCCACAAAACCCAGCCTTCAGAAATCATTGGAATCACCACTACAGAATGTTCCATTCATTCACTGCGAATCTGGAATTCATCTGAATCTCCACTCCCGGCAGGTTTTCATTGCACCACTGCTGAATGTTCAAGTAACGCAATGATGGTTTTCAGCGGTCTATTCACACTCGAACCCGTGCTGTTCACGGTCTAGCGACTCAACACTGGTGAGTTCTTCTTTTTCCAGTTCAGACAATACAAACCTCAGAAACCATTGCACGCGAATCTTGAATTCATCTTGTTCTCCACTCCCAGCAGGTTTTCGTTTCACCACTGGTGAATGTCCAAGCAACCCAAGGCTGGTTTCAGCTGCGTGTTAACACTCGCAGCCGTGCTGTTCAATTGGCTATCCAGTGAACGCTGGTTAGCTCTTGATTTTCCTTCCACACACCGAGCCTTCAGAAATCATTCTTATCTCCACTTCAGAATGTTCCATTCGTTCCCTGCGAATCTGGAATTCTTCTGACTCTCCACACCAGGCAGATTTTCCTAACAACACTGGTGAATGACCAGGTAATCCAATGCTGGTTTTCAGCGGCTGTTCACACTCACAGCCTTGCTGTTCAATTGGCAATCCAGTCAAACCTAGTCAGCTCTTCATTTTCCTGTCCACACAACCCAGCGTTCAGAAATCATTGGAATCTCTACTACAGAAATTTCCATTCATTCACTGTGAATCTGGAAATAATCTGAATCTGCATTCCAGGAAGGCTTTCGTTACACCACTGATGAATGTCCAAGTAATGCAATGCTGCTTCTTAGTGGTCTGTTCACACTCGAAACCGTGCTGTTCATTGGCTATCCACTCAATATCGGTCAGCTCTTCAATATCCTGTCCAGACTATCCAGATTTCTAAATGTTGGCAATCACCACTACAGAATGTTCCATTCAGTCACGCGAATCTGGAATTCATCAGAGTCTCCACTCCTGGAAGGTTTTCGTGACACCACTGGTAAATGTCCAAGGAAGACAATGCTGGTTTTAAGCCGCCTGCTAACACACTCAGCCGTGCTGTTCAATTTGCTATCCACCCAACCCTATTCAGCTCTACATTTTCCTGTCCTCATAACCCAACCTTCAGAAATAATTGGTATCTCCTCCACAGAATGTTCCGTTCATTCACTAAGAATCTTAAACTCATCTGACTCTCAACTCCCGGCGGGTTATCGTTACACCACTTGTGAATGTCCAAGTAAGCCAATGCTGGTTTTCAGAGGCCTGTTCAACTCGCAGAAGTGCTGTTCAATGGGCTATCCACTCAATATTGGTCAGCTCTTCATTTTCCTCTCCACACAAACCAGCCTTCAGAAATCATTGGGATCTCCACTACAGACTGTTCCATTCATTCACTGCGATTCTGCAATTCATCTGACTCTCCACTCCAGGCAGGTTTTCATTACAGCACTGGTGAATGACCAAGTAATCCAATGCTGGTTTTCAGCCGCCTTTTCACACTCGCAGTGTGCTGTTCAATTGTCTATCCACTCAAACCTGGTCAGCCTTTCATTTTCTTTTCCACAATATCAGACTTCAGAAATCATTGGAATCGCCAGTACAGAATGTTCCATTCATTCACTGCCAATCTGGAATTCATCTGAATCTGCACTCCAGGTAGGCTTTCATTACACCACTTATGAATGTCCAAGTAACACAATGCTGGTTTTCAGCGGTCTGTTCACACTCTAAGCCCTGCTTTTTACTGGGTATCCACACAACTGTGGTCAGCTCTTCATTTTCATGTCCAAACAATCCAGACTTGAGAAATCATTGCAATCTCCAGTACAGAATGTTCCATTCATTCACTGCGAATCTGGAATTCAACTGAATCTCCACTACCTGCAGATTTATCTTACACCACTTGTGAATGTCCAAGTAAAACAATGCTGGTTTTCAGAGGCCTGTTCATGTTCGCAGTCGTGCTGTTCAATTGGCTATCCACTCAACCTGTTTTGCTCCTCATTTTCCTGTGCACACAACCCAGCCTTCAGAAATCATTGTAATCTCCACTACAGGATGTTCCATTCATTCACTGGGAATCTGGAATTCATCTGAATCTGCACTCCACGCAGGCTTTCGTTACACCACTGCTGAAAGTCGAAGTAATGCAATACTGGTTTTCAGTGGTCTGTTCACATTCGAAGCCGAGGCTTTTTACAGGCTATCCACTCAACACTGGTCAGCTCCTCATTTTCGTGTCCCCACAATCCAGATTTCAGAAATCATTGCAATCTCCACTACAGAATGTTCCATTCATTCACTGCGAGTCTGGAGTTTATCTGATTCTCCACTCCCGCCTGGTTAACATTACACCACTTGTGAATGTCCAAGTAAGCCAATGCTGGTTTTCAGAGGCCTGTTCATACTCGCAGCCGTGCTGTTTAATTGACAATTCACTCCACCCTGTTCAGCTCTTCATTGTCCCACCACACTACCAGCCTTCAGAAATCTTTGTTATCTCCACTACAGAATGTTCCATTCATTCACTGCGAATCTGGAATTCATCTGACTCTCAACTCCACGCAGGTTTTCATTACACCACTGTTGAATGTCCAAGTAACCCAATGCTGGTTTTCAGCGGCCTGTTCATATTCGCAGCCCTGCTGTTTACTTGGCTATCGATTCAAGCCTGGTCAGCTCTTCATTTTCCTGTCCACACAACACAGGCTTCAGAAATCATTGGAATCTCCTCTACAGAATGTTCCATTCATTCACTGCGAATGTGGAATTCAACTGACTCTCCACTCCATGCAGGTTTTCCTTACACCACTGATGAATGTCCAAGTAACCCAATGCTGGTTTTCAGCTGCATGTTCACACTCGCAGCCATGCTATACAATTGGCTTTCCACTAAATCCTGATTAGTTCTTGATGTTCCTTCCACACGACCCAGCCTTCAGAAATCATTGGAATCTCCACTAGAGAATGTTCCATTCATTCACTGCGAATCTGGAATTCCTCTGAACCTCCACTCCCGGCAGGTTTTCGTTACACCACTGTTGAATGTCCAAGTAACCCAATGTTTTAAGTGTTTTCTTCACAAGCGCAGTGGTGCTGTTCAATTGGCTATCCACTCAACCCTGGCCAGCTCTACATTTTCCTGTCCACACCACAGAGACTGGAGAAATCATTGTTATCTCCACTACAGAATGTTCCATTCATTCACAGCGAATCTGGAATTCATCTGAATCTCCACTCCCGGCAGGTTTTCGTGACACCACTGGTAAATATCCAAGTAAGCCAATGCTGGTTTTAAGTGGCCTGCTCATACTCTCAGCCGTGCTGTTCAATTTGCTATCCACTCAACCCTCTTCAGCTCCATTTTCCTGTCCACATAACCCAAACTTCAGAAACAATTGGTATCTCCTCCACAGAATGTTCCATTCATTGACTGCAAATCTGAAATTCATCTAATTCTCAACTCCCGTCAGGTTTTCGTTACACCACTTGTGAATGTCCAATTAAGCCAAAGCTGGTTTTCAGTGGCCTGTTCTTACTACGAGACGTGCTGTTCATTTGGCTATCCATTCCACCCTGTTCAGCTCTACATTTTCGTGTCCACAAAACCCAGCCTTCAGAAATCATTGGAATCACCACTAGAGAATGTTCCATTCATTCACTGCGAATCTGGAATTCATCTGAATCTCCACTCCCGGCAGGTTTTCATTGCACCACTGCTGAATGTTCAAGTAACGCAATGATGGTTTTCAGCGGTCTATTCACACTCGAACCCGTGCTGTTCACGGTCTAGCGACTCAACACTGGTGAGTTCTTCTTTTTCCAGTTCAGACAATACAAACCTCAGAAACCATTGCAATCTACACTACAGAATGTTTCATTCATTCACGCGAATCTTGAATTCATCTTGTTCTCCACTCCCAGCAGGTTTTCGTTTCACCACTGGTGAATGTCCAAGCAACCCAAGGCTGGTTTCAGCTGCGTGTTAACACTCGCAGCCGTGCTGTTCAATTGGCTATCCAGTGAACGCTGGTTAGCTCTTGATTTTCCTTCCACACACCGAGCCTTCAGAAATCATTCTTATCTCCACTTCAGAATGTTCCATTCGTTCCCTGCGAATCTGGAATTCCTCTGACTCTCCACACCAGGCAGATTTTCCTAACAACACTGGTGAATGACCAGGTAATCCAATGCTGGTTTTCAGCGACTGTTCACACTCACAGCCTTGCTGTTCAATTGGCAATCCAGTCAAACCTAGTCAGCTCTTCATTTTCCTGTCCACACAACCCAGCGTTCAGAAATCATTGGAATCTCTACTACAGAAATTTCCATTCATTCACTGTGAATCTGGAAATAATCTGAATCTGCATTCCAGGAAGTCTTTCGTTACACCACTGATGAATGTCCAAGTAATGCAATGCTGCTTCTTAGTGGTCTGTTCACACTCGAAACCGTGCTGTTCATTGGCTATCCACTCAATATCGGTCAGCTCTTCAATATCCTGTCCAGACTATCCAGATTTCTAAATGTTGGCAATCACCACTACAGAATGTTCCATTCAGTCACGCGAATCTGGAATTCATCAGAGTCTCCACTCCTGGAAGGTTTTCGTGACACCACTGGTAAATGTCCAAGGAAGACAATGCTGGTTTTAAGCCGCCTGCTAACACACTCAGCCGTGCTGTTCAATTTGCTATCCACCCAACCCTATTCAGCTCTACATTTTCCTGTCCTCATAACCCAACCTTCAGAAATAATTGGTATCTCCTCCACAGAATGTTCCGTTCATTCACTAAGAATCTTAAACTCATCTGACTCTCAACTCCCGGCGGGTTATCGTTACACCACTTGTGAATGTCCAAGTAAGCCAATGCTGGTTTTCAGAGGCCTGTTCAACTCGCAGAAGTGCTGTTCAATGGGCTATCCACTCAATATTGGTCAGCTCTTCATTTTCCTCTCCACACAAACCAGCCTTCAGAAATCATTGGGATCTCCACTACAGACTGTTCCATTCATTCACTGCGATTCTGCAATTCATCTGACTCTCCACTCCAGGCAGGTTTTCATTACAGCACTGGTGAATGACCAAGTAATCCAATGCTGGTTTTCAGCCGCCTTTTCACACTCGCAGTGTGCTGTTCAATTGTCTATCCACTCAAACCTGGTCAGCCTTTCATTTTCTTTTCCACAATATCAGACTTCAGAAATCATTGGAATCGCCAGTACAGAATGTTCCATTCATTCACTGCCAATCTGGAATTCATCTGAATCTGCACTCCAGGTAGGCTTTCATTACACCACTTATGAATGTCCAAGTAACACAATGCTGGTTTTCAGCGGTCTGTTCACACTCTAAGCCCTGCTTTTTACTGGGTATCCACACAACTGTGGTCAGCTCTTCATTTTCATGTCCAAACAATCCAGACTTGAGAAATCATTGCAATCTCCAGTACAGAATGTTCCATTCATTCACTGCGAATCTGGAATTCAACTGAATCTCCACTACCTGCAGATTTATCTTACACCACTTGTGAATGTCCAAGTAAAACAATGCTGGTTTTCAGAGGCCTGTTCATGTTCGCAGTCGTGCTGTTCAATTGGCTATCCACTCAACCTGTTTTGCTCCTCATTTTCCTGTGCACACAACCCAGCCTTCAGAAATCATTGTAATCTCCACTACAGGATGTTCCATTCATTCACTGGGAATCTGGAATTCATCTGAATCTGCACTCCACGCAGGCTTTCGTTACACCACTGCTGAAAGTCGAAGTAATGCAATACTGGTTTTCAGTGGTCTGTTCACATTCGAAGCCGAGGCTTTTTACAGGCTATCCACTCAACACTGGTCAGCTCTTCATTTTCGTGTCCCCACAATCCAGATTTCAGAAATCATTGCAATCTCCACTACAGAATGTTCCATTCATTCACTGCGAGTCTGGAGTTTATCTGATTCTCCACTCCCGCCTGGTTAACATTACACCACTTGTGAATGTCCAAGTAAGCCAATGCTGGTTTTCAGAGGCCTGTTCATACTCGCACCCGTGCTGTTTAATTGACAATTCACTCCACCCTGTTCAGCTCTTCATTGTCCCACCACACTACCAGCCTTCAGAAATCTTTGTTATCTCCACTACAGAATGTTCCATTCATTCACTGCGAATCTGGAATTCATCTGACTCTCAACTCCACGCAGGTTTTCATTACACCACTGTTGAATGTCCAAGTAACCCAATGCTGGTTTTCAGCGGCCTGTTCATATTCGCAGCCCTGCTGTTTACTTGGCTATCGATTCAAGCCTGGTCAGCTCTTCATTTTCCTGTCCACACAACACAGGCTTCAGAAATCATTGGAATCTCCTCTACAGAATGTTCCATTCATTCACTGCGAATGTGGAATTCAACTGACTCTCCACTCCATGCAGGTTTTCCTTACACCACTGATGAATGTCCAAGTAACCCAATGCTGGTTTTCAGCTGCATGTTCACACTCGCAGCCATGCTATACAATTGGCTTTCCACTAAATCCTGATTAGTTCTTGATTTTCCTTCCACACGACCCAGCCTTCAGAAATCATTGGAATCTCCACTAGAGAATGTTCCATTCATTCACTGCGAATCTGGAATTCCTCTGAACCTCCACTCCCGGCAGGTTTTCGTTACACCACTGTTGAATGTCCAAGTAACCCAATGTTTTAAGTGTTTTCTTCACAAGCGCAGTGGTGCTGTTCAATTGGCTATCCACTCAACCCTGGCCAGCTCTACATTTTCCTGTCCACACCACAGAGACTGGAGAAATCATTGTTATCTCCACTACAGAATGTTCCATTCATTCACAGCGAATCTGGAATTCATCTGAATCTCCACTCCCGGCAGGTTTTCGTGACACCACTGGTAAATATCCAAGTAAGCCAATGCTGGTTTTAAGTGGCCTGCTCATACTCTCAGCCGTGCTGTTCAATTTGCTATCCACTCAACCCTCTTCAGCTCCATTTTCCTGTCCACATAACCCAAACTTCAGAAACAATTGGTATCTCCTCCACAGAATGTTCCATTCATTGACTGCAAATCTGAAATTCATCTAATTCTCAACTCCCGTCAGGTTTTCGTTACACCACTTGTGAATGTCCAATTAAGCCAAAGCTGGTTTTCAGTGGCCTGTTCTTACTACGAGACGTGCTGTTCATTTGGCTATCCATTCCACCCTGTTCAGCTCTACATTTTCGTGTCCACAAAACCCAGCCTTCAGAAATCATTGGAATCACCACTAGAGAATGTTCCATTCATTCACTGCGAATCTGGAATTCATCTGAATCTCCACTCCCGGCAGGTTTTCATTGCACCACTGCTGAATGTTCAAGTAACGCAATGATGGTTTTCAGCGGTCTATTCACACTCGAACCCGTGCTGTTCACGGTCTAGCGACTCAACACTGGTGAGTTCTTCTTTTTCCAGTTCAGACAATACAAACCCCAGAAACCATTGCAATCTACACTACAGAATGTTTCATTCATTCACGCGAATCTTGAATTCATCTTGTTCTCCACTCCCAGCAGGTTTTCGTTTCACCGCTGGTGAATGTCCAAGCAACCCAAGGCTGGTTTCAGCTGCGTGTTAACACTCGCAGCCGTGCTGTTCAATTGGCTATCCAGTGAACGCTGGTTAGCTCTTGATTTTCCTTCCACACACCGAGCCTTCAGAAATCATTCTTATCTCCACTTCAGAATGTTCCATTCGTTCCCTGCGAATCTGGAATTCCTCTGACTCTCCACACCAGGCAGATTTTCCTAACAACACTGGTGAATGACCAGGTAATCCAATGCTGGTTTTCAGCGGCTGTTCACACTCACAGCCTTGCTGTTCAATTGGCAATCCAGTCAAACCTAGTCAGCTCTTCATTTTCCTGTCCACACAACCCAGCGTTCAGAAATCATTGGAATCTCTACTACAGAAATTTCCATTCATTCACTGTGAATCTGGAAATAATCTGAATCTGCATTCCAGGAAGGCTTTCGTTACACCACTGATGAATGTCTAAGTAATGCAATGCTGCTTCTTAGTGGTCTGTTCACACTCGAAACCGTGCTGTTCATTGGCTATCCACTCAATATCGGTCAGCTCTTCAATATCCTGTCCAGACTATCCAGATTTCTAAATGTTGGCAATCACCACTACAGAATGTTCCATTCAGTCACGCGAATCTGGAATTCATCAGAGTCTCCACTCCTGGAAGGTTTTCGTGACACCACTGGTAAATGTCCAAGGAAGACAATGCTGGTTTTAAGCCGCCTGCTAACACACTCAGCCGTGCTGTTCAATTTGCTATCCACCCAACCCTATTCAGCTCTACATTTTCCTGTCCTCATAACCCAACCTTCAGAAATAATTGGTATCTCCTCCACAGAATGTTCCGTTCATTCACTAAGAATCTTAAATTCATCTGACTCTCAACTCCCGGCGGGTTATCGTTACACCACTTGTGAATGTCCAAGTAAGCCAATGCTGGTTTTCAGTGGCCTGTTCATACTAAGAGACGTGCTGTTCATTTGGCTATCCACTCCACCCTGTTCAGCTCTACATTTTCGTGTCCACAAAACCCAGCCTTCAGAAATCATTGGAATCACCACTAGAGAATGTTCCATTCATACACTGCGAATCTGGAATTCATCTGAACCTCCACTCCCGGCAGGTTTTCGTTACACCACTGGTGAATGTCCAAGTAACTCAATACTGGTTTTCAGAGGCATGTTCAACTCGCAGAAGTGCTGTTCAATGGGCTATCCACTCAATATTTGTCAGCTCTTCATTTTCCTCTCCACACAAACCAGCCTTCAGAAATCATTGGGATCTCCACTACAGACTGTTCCATTCATTCACTGCGATTCTGCAATTCATCTGACTCTCCGCTCCAGGCAGGTTTTCATTACAGCACTGGTGAATGACCAAGTAATCCAATGCTGGTTTTCAGCTGCCTTTTCACACTCGCAGTGTGCTGTTCAATTGTCTATCCACTCAAACCTGGTCAGCCTTTCATTTTCTTTTCCACAATATCAGACTTCAGAAATCATTGGATTCGCCAGTAGAGAATGTTCCATTCATTCACTGCCAATCTGGAATTCATCTGAATCTGCACTCCAGGTAGGCTTTCATTACACCACTTATGAATGTCCAAGTAACACAATGCTGGTTTTCAGCAGTCTGTTCACACTCTAAGCCCTGCTTTTTACTGGGTATCCAACAACTGTGGTCAGCTCTTCATTTTCATGTCCAAACAATCCAGACTTGAGAAATCATTGCAATCTCCAGTACAGAATGTTCCATTCATTCACTGCGAATCTGGAATTCAACTGAATCTCCACTACCTGCAGATTTATCTTACACCACTTGTGAATGTCCAAGTAAAACAATGCTGGTTTTCAGAGGCCTGTTCATATTCGCAGTCGTGCTGTTCAATTGGCTATCCACTCAACCTGTTTTGCTCCTCATTTTCCTGTGCACACAACCCAGCCTTCAGAAATCATTGTAATCTCCACTACAGGATGTTCCATTCATTCACTGGGAATCTGGAATTCATCTGAATCTGCACTCCACGCAGGCTTTCGTTACACCACTGCTGAAAGTCGAAGTAATGCAATACTGGTTTTCAGTGGTCTGTTCACATTCGAAGCCGAGGCTTTTTACAGGCTATCCACTCAACACTGGTCAGCTCTTCATTTTCGTGTCCCCTCAATCCAGATTTCAGAAATCATTGCAATCTCCACTACAGAATGTTCCATTCATTCACTGCGAGTCTGGAGTTTATCTGATTCTCCACTCCCGCCTGGTTAACATTACACCACTTGTGAATGTCCAAGTAAGCCAATGCTGGTTTTCAGAGGCCTGTTCATACTCGCAGCCGTGCTGTTTAATTGACAATTCACTCCACCCTGTTCAGCTCTTCATTGTCCCACCACACTACCAGCCTTCAGAAATCTTTGTTATCTCCACTACAGAATGTTCCATTCATTCACTGCGAATCTGGAATTCATCTGACTCTCAACTCCACGCAGGTTTTCATTACACCACTGTTGAATGTCCAAGTAACCCAATGCTGGTTTTCAGCGGCCTGTTCATATTCGCAGCCCTGCTGTTTACTTGGCTATCGATTCAAGCCTGGTCAGCTCTTCATTTTCCTGTCCACACAACACAGGCTTCAGAAATCATTGGAATCTCCTCTACAGAATGTTCCATTCATTCACTGCGAATGTGGAATTCAACTGACTCTCCACTCCATGCAGGTTTTCCTTACACCACTGATGAATGTCCAAGTAACCCAATGCTGGTTTTCAGCTGCATGTTCACACTCGCAGCCATGCTATACAATTGGCTTTCCACTAAATCCTGATTAGTTCTTGATTTTCCTTCCACACGACCCAGCCTTCAGAAATCATTGGAATCTCCACTAGAGAATGTTCCATTCATTCACTGCGAATCTGGAATTCCTCTGAACCTCCACTCCCGGCAGGTTTTCGTTACACCACTGTTGAATGTCCAAGTAACCCAATGTTTTAAGTGTTTTCTTCACAAGCGCAGTGGTGCTGTTCAATTGGCTATCCACTCAACCCTGGCCAGCTCTACATTTTCCTGTCCACACCACAGAGACTGGAGAAATCATTGTTATCTCCACTACAAAATGTTCCATTCATTCACAGCGAATCTGGAATTCATCTGAATCTCCACTCCCGGCAGGTTTTCGTGACACCACTGGTAAATATCCAAGTAAGCCAATGCTGGTTTTAAGTGGCCTGCTCATACTCTCAGCCGTGCTGTTCAATTTGCTATCCACTCAACCCTCTTCAGCTCCATTTTCCTGTCCACATAACCCAAACTTCAGAAACAATTGGTATCTCCTCCACAGAATGTTCCATTCATTGACTGCAAATCTGAAATTCATCTAATTCTCAACTCCCGTCAGGTTTTCGTTACACCACTTGTGAATGTCCAATTAAGCCAAAGCTGGTTTTCAGTGGCCTGTTCTTACTACGAGACGTGCTGTTCATTTGGCTATCCATTCCACCCTGTTCAGCTCTACATTTTCGTGTCCACAAAACCCAGCCTTCAGAAATCATTGGAATCACCACTACAGAATGTTCCATTCATTCACTGCGAATCTGGAATTCATCTGAATCTCCACTCCCGGCAGGTTTTCATTGCACCACTGCTGAATGTTCAAGTAACGCAATGATGGTTTTCAGCGGTCTATTCACACTCGAACCCGTGCTGTTCACGGTCTAGCGACTCAACACTGGTGAGTTCTTCTTTTTCCAGTTCAGACAATACAAACCTCAGAAACCATTGCAATCTACACTACAGAATGTTTCATTCATTCACGCGAATCTTGAATTCATCTTGTTCTCCACTCCCAGCAGGTTTTCGTTTCACCACTGGTGAATGTCCAAGCAACCCAAGGCTGGTTTCAGCTGCGTGTTAACACTCGCAGCCGTGCTGTTCAATTGGCTATCCAGTGAACGCTGGTTAGCTCTTGATTTTCCTTCCACACACCGAGCCTTCAGAAATCATTCTTATCTCCACTTCAGAATGTTCCATTCGTTCCCTGCGAATCTGGAATTCCTCTGACTCTCCACACCAGGCAGATTTTCCTAACAACACTGGTGAATGACCAGGTAATCCAATGCTGGTTTTCAGCGGCTGTTCACACTCACAGCCTTGCTGTTCAATTGGCAATCCAGTCAAACCTAGTCAGCTCTTCATTTTCCTGTCCACACAACCCAGCGTTCAGAAATCATTGGAATCTCTACTACAGAAATTTCCATTCATTCACTGTGAATCTGGAAATAATCTGAATCTGCATTCCAGGAAGGCTTTCGTTACACCACTGATGAATGTCCAAGTAATGCAATGCTGCTTCTTAGTGGTCTGTTCACACTCGAAACCGTGCTGTTCACTGGCTATCCACTCAACATTGGTCAGCTCTTCAATATCCTGTCCAGACTATCCAGATTTCTAAATCTTGGCAATCTCCACTACAGAATGTTCCATTCAATCACGCGAATCTGGAATTCATCAGAGTCTCCACTCCCGGCAGGTTTTCGTGACACCACTGTTATATGTCCAAGGAAGCCAATGCTGGTTTTAAGCCGCCTGCTTATACTCTCAGCCGTGCTGTTCAATTTGCTATCCACCCAACCCTATTCAGCTCTACATTTTCCTGTCCTCATAACCCAACCATCAGAAATAATTGGTATCTCCTCCACAGAATGTTCCGTTAATTCACTGCGAATCTTAAATTCATCTGACTCTCAACTCCCGGCGGGTTATCGTTACACCACTTGTGAATGTCCAAGTAAGCCAATGCTGGTTTTCAGTGGCCTGTTCATACTAAGAGACGTGCTGTTCATTTGGCTATCCACTCCACCCTGTTCAGCTCTACATTTTCGTGTCCACAAAACCCAGCCTTCAGAAATCATTGGAATCACCACTAGAGAATGTTCCATTCATTCACTGCGAATCTGGAATTCATCTGAACCTCCACTCCCGGCAGGTTTTCGTTACACCACTGGTGAATGTCCAAGTAACTCAATACTGGTTTTCAGAGGCATGTTCAACTCGCAGAAGTGCTGTTCAATGGGCTATCCACTCAATATTGGTCAGCTCTTCATTTTCCTCTCCACACAAACCAGCCTTCAGAAATCATTGGGATCTCCACTACAGACTGTTCCATTCATTCACTGCGATTCTGCAATTCATCTGACTCTCCGCTCCAGGCAGGTTTTCATTACAGCACTGGTGAATGACCAAGTAATCCAATGCTGGTTTTCAGCCGCCTTTTCACACTCGCAGTGTGCTGTTCAATTGTCTATCCACTCAAACCTGGTCAGCCTTTCATTTTCTTTTCCACAATATCAGACTTCAGAAATCATTGGAATCGCCAGTACAGAATGTTCCATTCATTCACTGCCAATCTGGAATTCATCTGAATCTGCACTCCAGGTAGGCTTTCATTACACCACTTATGAATGTCCAAGTAACACAATGCTGGTTTTCAGCGGTCTGTTCACACTCTAAGCCCTGCTTTTTACTGGGTATCCACACAACTGTGGTCAGCTCTTCATTTTCATGTCCAAACAATCCAGACTTGAGAAATCATTGCAATCTCCAGTACAGAATGTTCCATTCATTCACTGCGAATCTGGAATTCAACTGAATCTCCACTACCTGCAGATTTATCTTACACCACTTGTGAATGTCCAAGTAAAACAATGCTGGTTTTCAGAGGCCTGTTCATATTCGCAGTCGTGCTGTTCAATTGGCTATCCACTCAACCTGTTTTGCTCCTCATTTTCCTGTGCACACAACCCAGCCTTCAGAAATCATTGTAATCTCCACTACAGGATGTTCCATTCATTCACTGGGAATCTGGAATTCATCTGAATCTGCACTCCACGCAGGCTTTCGTTACACCACTGCTGAAAGTCGAAGTAATGCAATACTGGTTTTCAGTGGTCTGTTCACATTCGAAGCCGAGGCTTTTTACAGGCTATCCACTCAACACTGGTCAGCTCTTCATTTTCGTGTCCCCACAATCCAGATTTCAGAAATCATTGCAATCTCCACTACAGAATGTTCCATTCATTCACTGCGAGTCTGGAGTTTATCTGATTCTCCACTCCCGCCTGGTTAACATTACACCACTTGTGAATGTCCAAGTAAGCCAATGCTGGTTTTCAGAGGCCTGTTCATACTCGCAGCCGTGCTGTTTAATTGACAATTCACTCCACCCTGTTCAGCTCTTCATTGTCCCACCACACTACCAGCCTTCAGAAATCTTTGTTATCTCCACTACAGAATGTTCCATTCATTCACTGCGAATCTGGAATTCATCTGACTCTCAACTCCACGCAGGTTTTCATTACACCACTGTTGAATGTCCAAGTAACCCAATGCTGGTTTTCAGCGGCCTGTTCATATTCGCAGCCCTGCTGTTTACTTGGCTATCGATTCAAGCCTGGTCAGCTCTTCATTTTCCTGTCCACACAACACAGGCTTCAGAAATCATTGGAATCTCCTCTACAGAATGTTCCATTCATTCACTGCGAATGTGGAATTCAACTGACTCTCCACTCCATGCAGGTTTTCCTTACACCACTGATGAATGTCCAAGTAACCCAATGCTGGTTTTCAGCTGCATGTTCACACTCGCAGCCATGCTATACAATTGGCTTTCCACTAAATCCTGATTAGTTCTTGATTTTCCTTCCACACGACCCAGCCTTCAGAAATCATTGGAATCTCCACTAGAGAATGTTCCATTCATTCACTGCGAATCTGGAATTCCTCTGAACCTCCACTCCCGGCAGGTTTTCGTTACACCACTGTTGAATGTCCAAGTAACCCAATGTTTTAAGTGTTTTCTTCACAAGCGCAGTGGTGCTGTTCAATTGGCTATCCACTCAACCCTGGCCAGCTCTACATTTTCCTGTCCACACCACAGAGACTGGAGAAATCATTGTTATCTCCACTACAGAATGTTCCATTCATTCACAGCGAATCTGGAACTCATCTGAATCTCCACTCCCGGCAGGTTTTCGTGACACCACTGGTAAATATCCAAG
The DNA here is from genome assembly GCF_029834395.1 of Sorex fumeus. Taxonomy (NCBI): domain Eukaryota; kingdom Metazoa; phylum Chordata; class Mammalia; order Eulipotyphla; family Soricidae; genus Sorex; species Sorex fumeus. The sequence continues at coordinate 196,811 of NW_026606231.1, forward strand.
TAAGCCAATGCTGGTTTTAAGTGGCCTGCTCATACTCTCAGCCGTGCTGTTCAATTTGCTATCCACTCAACCCTCTTCAGCTCCATTTTCCTGTCCACATAACCCAAACTTCAGAAACAATTGGTATCTCCTCCACAGAATGTTCCATTCATTGACTGCAAATCTGAAATTCATCTAATTCTCAACTCCCGTCAGGTTTTCGTTACACCACTTGTGAATGTCCAATTAAGCCAAAGCTGGTTTTCAGTGGCCTGTTCTTACTACGAGACGTGCTGTTCATTTGGCTATCCATTCCACCCTGTTCAGCTCTACATTTTCGTGTCCACAAAACCCAGCCTTCAGAAATCATTGGAATCACCACTAGAGAATGTTCCATTCATTCACTGCGAATCTGGAATTCATCTGAATCTCCACTCCCGGCAGGTTTTCATTGCACCACTGCTGAATGTTCAAGTAACGCAATGATGGTTTTCAGCGGTCTATTCACACTCGCACCCGTGCTGTTCACGGTCTAGCGACTCAACACTGGTGAGTTCTTCTTTTTCCAGTTCAGACAATACAAACCTCAGAAACCATTGCAATCTACACTACAGAATGTTTCATTCATTCACGCGAATCTTGAATTCATCTTGTTCTCCACTCCCAGCAGGTTTTCGTTTCACCACTGGTGAATGTCCAAGCAACCCAAGGCTGGTTTCAGCTGCGTGTTAACACTCGCAGCCGTGCTGTTCAATTGGCTATCCAGTGAACGCTGGTTAGCTCTTGATTTTCCTTCCACACACCGAGCCTTCAGAAATCATTCTTATCTCCACTTCAGAATGTTCCATTCGTTCCCTGCGAATCTGGAATTCCTCTGACTCTCCACACCAGGCAGATTTTCCTAACAACACTGGTGAATGACCAGGTAATCCAATGCTGGTTTTCAGCGGCTGTTCACACTCACAGCCTTGCTGTTCAACTGGCAATCCAGTCAAACCTAGTCAGCTCTTCATTTTCCTGTCCACACAACCCAGCGTTCAGAAATCATTGGAATGTCTACTACAGAAATTTCCATTCATTCACTGTGAATCTGGAAATAATCTGAATCTGCATTCCAGGAAGGCTTTCGTTACACCACTGATGAATGTCCAAGTAATGCAATGCTGCTTCTTAGTGGTCTGTTCACACTCGAAACCGTGCTGTTCACTGGCTATCCACTCAACATCGGTCAGCTCTTCCATATCCTGTCCAGACTATCCAGATTTCTAAATCTTGGCAATCTCCACTACAGAATGTTCCATTCAATCACGCGAATCTGGAATTCATCAGAGTCTCCACTCCCGGCAGGTTTTCGTGACACCACTGGTATATGTCCAAGGAAGCCAATGCAGGTTTTAAGCCGCCTGCTTATACTCTCAGCCGTGCTGTTCAATTTGCTATCCACCCAACCCTATTCAGCTCTACATTTTCCTGTCCTCATAACCCAACCTTCAGAAATAATTGGTATCTCCTCCACAGAATGTTCCGTTCATTCACTGCGAATCTTAAATTCATCTGACTCTCAACTCCCGGCGGGTTATCGTTACACCACTTGTGAATGTCCAAGTAAGCCAATGCTGGTTTTCAGTGGCCTGTTCATACTAAGAGACGTGCTGTTCATTTGGCTATCCACTCCACCCTGTTCAGCTCTACATTTTCGTGTCCACAAAACCCAGCCTTCAGAAATCATTGGAATCACCACTAGAGAATGTTCCATTCATTCACTGCGAATCTGGAATTCATCTGAACCTCCACTCCCGGCAGGTTTTCGTTACACCACTGGTGAATGTCCAAGTAACTCAATACTGGTTTTCAGAGGCCTGTTCAACTCGCAGAAGTGCTGTTCAATGGGCTATCCACTCAATATTGGTCAGCTCTTCATTTTCCTCTCCACACAAACCAGCCTTCAGAAATCATTGGGATCTCCACTACAGACTGTTCCATTCATTCACTGCGATTCTGCAATTCATCTGACTCTCCGCTCCAGGCAGGTTTTCATTACAGCACTGGTGAATGACCAAGTAATCCAATGCTGGTTTTCAGCCGCCTTTTCACACTCGCAGTGTGCTGTTCAATTGTCTATCCACTCAAACCTGGTCAGCCTTTCATTTTCTTTTCCACAATATCAGACTTCAGAAATCATTGGAATCGCCAGTACAGAATGTTCCATTCATTCATTGCCAATCTGGAATTCATCTGAATCTGCACTCCATGTAGGCTTTCATTACACCACTTATGAATGTCCAAGTAACACAATGCTGGTTTTCAGCGGTCTGTTCACACTCTAAGCCCTGCTTTTTACTGGGTATCCACACAACTGTGGTCAGCTCTTCATTTTCATGTCCAAACAATCCAGACTTGAGAAATCATTGCAATCTCCAGTACAGAATGTTCCATTCATTCACTGCGAATCTGGAATTCAACTGAATCTCCACTACCTGCAGATTTATCTTACACCACTTGTGAATGTCCAAGTAAAACAATGCTGGTTTTCAGAGGCCTGTTCATGTTCGCAGTCGTGCTGTTCAATTGGCTATCCACTCAACCTGTTTTGCTCCTCATTTTCCTGTGCACACAACCCAGCCTTCAGAAATCATTGTAATCTCCACTACAGGATGTTCCATTCATTCACTGGGAATCTGGAATTCATCTGAATCTGCACTCCACGCAGGCTTTCGTTACACCACTGCTGAAAGTCGAAGTAATGCAATACTGGTTTTCAGTGGTCTGTTCACATTCGAAGCCGAGGCTTTTTACAGGCTATCCACTCAACACTGGTCAGCTCTTCATTTTCGTGTCCCCACAATCCAGATTTCAGAAATCATTGCAATCTCCACTACAGAATGTTCCATTCATTCACTGCGAGTCTGGAGTTTATCTGATTCTCCACTCCCGCCTGGTTAACATTACACCACTTGTGAATGTCCAAGTAAGCCAATGCTGGTTTTCAGAGGCCTGTTCATACTCGCAGCCGTGCTGTTTAATTGACAATTCACTCCACCCTGTTCAGCTCTTCATTGTCCCACCACACTACCAGCCTTCAGAAATCTTTGTTATCTCCACTACAGAATGTTCCATTCATTCACTGCGAATCTGGAATTCATCTGACTCTCAACTCCACGCAGGTTTTCATTACACCAGTGTTGAATGTCCAAGTAACCCAATGCTGGTTTTCAGCGGCCTGTTCATATTCGCAGCCCTGCTGTTTACTTGGCTATCGATTCAAGCCTGGTCAGCTCTTCATTTTCCTGTCCACACAACACAGGCTTCAGAAATCATTGGAATCTCCTCTACAGAATGTTCCATTCATTCACTGCGAATGTGGAATTCAACTGACTCTCCACTCCATGCAGGTTTTCCTTACACCACTGATGAATGTCCAAGTAACCCAATGCTGGTTTTCAGCTGCATGTTCACACTCGCAGCCATGCTATACAATTGGCTTTCCACTAAATCCTGATTAGTTCTTGATTTTCCTTCCACACGACCCAGCCTTCAGAAATCATTGGAATCTCCACTAGAGAATGTTCCATTCATTCACTGCGAATCTGGAATTCCTCTGAACCTCCACTCCCGGCAGGTTTTCGTTACACCACTGTTGAATGTCCAAGTAACCCAATGTTTTAAGTGTTTTCTTCACAAGCGCAGTGGTGCTGTTCAATTGGCTATCCACTCAACCCAGGCCAGCTCTACATTTTCCTGTCCACACCACAGAGACTGGAGAAATCATTGTTATCTCCACTACAGAATGTTCCATTCATTCACAGCGAATCTGGAATTCATCTGAATCTCCACTCCCGGCAGGTTTTCGTGACACCACTGGTAAATATCCAAGTAAGCCAATGCTGGTTTTAAGTGGCCTGCTCATACTCTCAGCCGTGCTGTTCAATTTGCTATCCACTCAACCCTCTTCAGCTCCATTTTCCTGTCCACATAACCCAAACTTCAGAAACAATTGGTATCTCCTCCACAGAATGTTCCATTCATTGACTGCAAATCTGAAATTCATCTAATTCTCAACTCCCGTCAGGTTTTCGTTACACCACTTGTGAATGTCCAATTAAGCCAAAGCTGGTTTTCAGTGGCCTGTTCTTACTACGAGACGTGCTGTTCATTTGGCTATCCATTCCACCCTGTTCAGCTCTACATTTTCGTGTCCACAAAACCCAGCCTTCAGAAATCATTGGAATCACCACTAGAGAATGTTCCATTCATTCACTGCGAATCTGGAATTCATCTGAATCTCCACTCCCGGCAGGTTTTCATTGCACCACTGCTGAATGTTCAAGTAACGCAATGATGGTTTTCAGCGGTCTATTCACACTCGAACCCGTGCTGTTCACGGTCTAGCGACTCAACACTGGTGAGTTCTTCTTTTTCCAGTTCAGACAATACAAACCTCAGAAACCATTGCAATCTACACTACAGAATGTTTCATTCATTCACGCGAATCTTGAATTCATCTTGTTCTCCACTCCCAGCAGGTTTTCGTTTCACCACTGGTGAATGTCCAAGCAACCCAAGGCTGGTTTCAGCTGCGTGTTAACACTCGCAGCCGTGCTGTTCAATTGGCTATCCAGTGAACGCTGGTTAGCTCTTGATTTTCCTTCCACACACCGAGCCTTCAGAAATCATTCTTATCTCCACTTCAGAATGTTCCATTCGTTCCCTGCGAATCTGGAATTCCTCTGACTCTCCACACCAGGCAGATTTTCCTAACAACACTGGTGAATGACCAGGTAATCCAATGCTGGTTTTCAGCGGCTGTTCACACTCACAGCCTTGCTGTTCAATTGGCAATCCAGTCAAACCTAGTCAGCTCTTCATTTTCCTGTCCACACAACCCAGCGTTCAGAAATCATTGGAATCTCTACTACAGAAATTTCCATTCATTCACTGTGAATCTGGAAATAATCTGAATCTGCATTCCAGGAAGGCTTTCGTTACACCACTGATGAATGTCCAAGTAATGCAATGCTGCTTCTTAGTGGTCTGTTCACACTCGAAACCGTGCTGTTCATTGGCTATCCACTCAATATCGGTCAGCTCTTCAATATCCTGTCCAGACTATCCAGATTTCTAAATGTTGGCAATCACCACTACAGAATGTTCCATTCAATCACGCGAATCTGGAATTCATCAGAGTCTCCACTCCTGGAAGGTTTTCGTGACACCACTGGTAAATGTCCAAGGAAGACAATGCTGGTTTTAAGCCGCCTGCTAACACACTCAGCCGTTCTGTTCATTTGGCTATCCACCCAACCCTATTCAGCTCTACATTTTCCTGTCCACAAAACCCAGCCTTCAGAAATCATTGGAATCACCACTAGAGAATGTTCCATTCATTCACTGCGAATCTGGAAATCATCTGAACCTCCACTCCTGGCAGGTTTTCGTTACGCCACTGGTGAATGTCCAAGTAAGCCAATGCTGGTTTTCAGTGGCCTGTTCAACTCGCAGAAGTGCTGTTCAATGGGCTATCCACTCTATATTGGTCAGCTCTTCATTTTCCTCTCCACACAAACCAGCCTTCAGAAATCATTGGGATCTCCACTACAGACTGTTCCATTCATTCACTGCGATTCTGCAATTCATCTGACTCTCCGCTCCAGGCAGGTTTTCATTACAGCACTGGTGAATGACCAAGTAATCCAATGCTGGTTTTTCAGCCGCCTTTTCACACTCGCAGTGTGCTGTTCAATTGTCTATCCACTCAAACCTGGTCAGCCTTTCATTTTCTTTTCCACAATATCAGACTTCAGAAATCATTGGAATCGCCAGTACAGAATGTTCCATTCATTCACTGCCAATCTGGAATTCATCTGAATCTGCACTCCAGGTAGGCTTTCATTACACCACTTATGAATGTCCAAGTAACACAATGCTGGTTTTCAGCGGTCTGTTCACACTCTAAGCCCTGCTTTTTACTGGGTATCCACACAACTGTGGTCAGCTCTTCATTTTCATGTCCAAACAATCCAGACTTGAGAAATCATTGCAATCTCCAGTACAGAATGTTCCATTCATTCACTGCGAATCTGGAATTCAACTGAATCTCCACTACCTGCAGATTTATCTTACACCACTTGTGAATGTCCAAGTAAAACAATGCTGGTTTTCAGAGGCCTGTTCATGTTCGCAGTCGTGCTGTTCAATTGGCTATCCACTCAACCTGTTTTGCTCCTCATTTTCCTGTGCACACAACCCAGCCTTCAGAAATCATTGTAATCTCCACTACAGGATGTTCCATTCATTCACTGGGAATCTGGAATTCATCTGAATCTGCACTCCACGCAGGCTTTCGTTACACCACTGCTGAAAGTCGAAGTAATGCAATACTGGTTTTCAGTGGTCTGTTCACATTCGAAGCCGAGGCTTTTTACAGGCTATCCACTCAACACTGGTCAGCTCTTCATTTTCGTGTCCCCACAATCCAGATTTCAGAAATCATTGCAATCTCCACTACAGAATGTTCCATTCATTCACTGCGAGTCTGGAGTTTATCTGATTCTCCACTCCCGCCTGGTTAACATTACACCACTTGTGAATGTCCAAGTAAGCCAATGCTGGTTTTCAGAGGCCTGTTCATACTCGCAGCCGTGCTGTTTAATTGACAATTCACTCCACCCTGTTCAGCTCTTCATTGTCCCACCACACTACCAGCCTTCAGAAATCTTTGTTATCTCCACTACAGAATGTTCCATTCATTCACTGCGAATCTGGAATTCATCTGACTCTCAACTCCACGCAGGTTTTCATTACACCACTGTTGAATGTCCAAGTAACCCAATGCTGGTTTTCAGCGGCCTGTTCATATTCGCAGCCCTGCTGTTTACTTGGCTATCGATTCAAGCCTGGTCAGCTCTTCATTTTCCTGTCCACACAACACAGGCTTCAGAAATCATTGGAATCTCCTCTACAGAATGTTCCATTCATTCACTGCGAATGTGGAATTCAACTGACTCTCCACTCCATGCAGGTTTTCCTTACACCACTGATGAATGTCCAAGTAACCCAATGCTGGTTTTCAGCTGCATGTTCACACTCGCAGCCATGCTATACAATTGGCTTTCCACTAAATCCTGATTAGTTCTTGATTTTCCTTCCACACGACCCAGCCTTCAGAAATCATTGGAATCTCCACTAGAGAATGTTCCATTCATTCACTGCGAATCTGGAATTCCTCTGAACCTCCACTCCCGGCAGGTTTTCGTTACACCACTGTTGAATGTCCAAGTAACCCAATGTTTTAAGTGTTTTCTTCACAAGCGCAGTGGTGCTGTTCAATTGGCTATCCACTCAACCCTGGCCAGCTCTACATTTTCCTGTCCACACCACAGAGACTGGAGAAATCATTGTTATCTCCACTACAGAATGTTCCATTCATTCACAGCGAATCTGGAATTCATCTGAATCTCCACTCCCGGCAGGTTTTCGTGACACCACTGGTAAATATCCAAGTAAGCCAATGCTGGTTTTAAGTGGCCTGCTCATACTCTCAGCCGTGCTGTTCAATTTGCTATCCACTCAACCCTCTTCAGCTCCATTTTCCTGTCCACATAACCCAAACTTCAGAAACAATTGGTATCTCCTCCACAGAATGTTCCATTCATTGACTGCAAATCTGAAATTCATCTAATTCTCAACTCCCGTCAGGTTTTCGTTACACCACTTGTGAATGTCCAATTAAGCCAAAGCTGGTTTTCAGTGGCCTGTTCTTACTACGAGACGTGCTGTTCATTTGGCTATCCATTCCACCCTGTTCAGCTCTACATTTTCGTGTCCACAAAACCCAGCCTTCAGAAATCATTGGAATCACCACTAGAGAATGTTCCATTCATTCACTGCGAATCTGGAATTCATCTGAATCTCCACTCCCGGCAGGTTTTCATTGCACCACTGCTGAATGTTCAAGTAACGCAATGATGGTTTTCAGCGGTCTATTCACACTCGAACCCGTGCTGTTCACGGTCTAGCGACTCAACACTGGTGAGTTCTTCTTTTTCCAGTTCAGACAATACAAACCCCAGAAACCATTGCAATCTACACTACAGAATGTTTCATTCATTCACGCGAATCTTGAATTCATCTTGTTCTCCACTCCCAGCAGGTTTTCGTTTCACCACTGGTGAATGTCCAAGCAACCCAAGGCTGGTTTCAGCTGCGTGTTAACACTCGCAGCCGTGCTGTTCAATTGGCTATCCAGTGAACGCTGGTTAGCTCTTGATTTTCCTTCCACACACCGAGCCTTCAGAAATCATTCTTATCTCCACTTCAGAATGTTCCATTCGTTCCCTGCGAATCTGGAATTCCTCTGACTCTCCACACCAGGCAGATTTTCCTAACAACACTGGTGAATGACCAGGTAATCCAATGCTGGTTTTCAGCGGCTGTTCACACTCACAGCCTTGCTGTTCAACTGGCAATCCAGTCAAACCTAGTCAGCTCTTCATTTTCCTGTCCACACAACCCAGCGTTCAGAAATCATTGGAATCTCTACTACAGAAATTTCCATTCATTCACTGTGAATCTGGAAATAATCTGAATCTGCATTCCAGGAAGACTTTCGTTACCCCACTGATGAATGTCCAAGTAATGCAATGCTGCTTCTTAGTGGTCTGTTCACACTCGAAACCGTGCTGTTCACTGGCTATCCACTCAACATCGGTCAGCTCTTCCATATCCTGTCCAGACTATCCAGATTTCTAAATCTTGGCAATCTCCACTACAGAATGTTCCATTCAGTCACGCGAATCTGGAATTCATCAGAGTCTCCACTCCCGGCAGGTTTTCGTGACACCACTGGTATATGTCCAAGGAAGCCAATGCTGGTTTTAAGCCGCCTGCTTATACTCTCAGCCGTGCTGTTCAATTTGCTATCCACCCAACCCTATTCAGCTCTACATTTTCCTGTCCTCATAACCCAACCTTCAGAAATAATTGGTATCTCCTCCACAGAATGTTCCGTTCATTCACTGCGAATCTTAAATTCATCTGACTCTCAACTCCCGGCGGGTTATCGTTACACCACTTGTGAATGTCCAAGTAAGCCAATGCTGGTTTTCAGTGGCCTGTTCATACTAAGAGACGTGCTGTTCATTTGGCTATCCACTCCACCCTGTTCAGCTCTACATTTTCGTGTCCACAAAACCCAGCCTTCAGAAATCATTGGAATCACCACTAGAGAATGTTCCATTCATTCACTGCGAATCTGGAATTCATCTGAACCTCCACTCCCGGCAGGTTTTCGTTACACCACTGGTGAATGTCCAAGTAACTCAGTACTGGTTTTCAGAGGCATGTTCAACTCGCAGAAGTGCTGTTCAATGGGCTATCCACTCAATATTGGTCAGCTCTTCATTTTCCTCTCCACACAAACCAGCCTTCAGAAATCATTGGGATCTCCACTACAGACTGTTCCATTCATTCACTGCGATTCTGCAATTCATCTGACTCTCCGCTCCAGGCAGGTTTTCATTACAGCACTGGTGAATGACCAAGTAATCCAATGCTGGTTTTCAGCCGCCTTTTCACACTCGCAGTGTGCTGTTCAATTGTCTATCCTCTCAAACCTGGTCAGCCTTTCATTTTCTTTTCACAATATCAGACTTCAGAAATCATTGGAATCGCCAGTACAGAATGTTCCATTCATTCACTGCCAATCTGGAATTCATCTGAATCTGCACTCCAGGTAGGCTTTCATTACACCACTTATGAATGTCCAAGTAACACAATGCTGGTTTTCAGCGGTCTGTTCACACTCTAAGCCCTGCTTTTTACTGGGTATCCACACAACTGTGGTCAGCTCTTCATTTTCATGTCCAAACAATCCAGACTTGAGAAATCATTGCAATCTCCAGTACAGAATGTTCCATTCATTCACTGCGAATCTGGAATTCAACTGAATCTCCACTACCTGCAGATTTATCTTACACCACTTGTGAATGTCCAAGTAAAACAATGCTGGTTTTCAGAGGCCTGTTCATGTTCGCAGTCGTGCTGTTCAATTGGCTATCCACTCAACCTGTTTTGCTCCTCATTTTCCTGTGCACACAACCCAGCCTTCAGAAATCATTGTAATCTCCACTACAGGATGTTCCATTCATTCACTGGGAATCTGGAATTCATCTGAATCTGCACTCCACGCAGGCTTTCGTTACACCACTGCTGAAAGTCGAAGTAATGCAATACTGGTTTTCAGTGGTCTGTTCACATTCGAAGCCGAGGCTTTTTACAGGCTATCCACTCAACACTGGTCAGCTCTTCATTTTCGTGTCCCCACAATCCAGATTTCAGAAATCATTGCAATCTCCACTACAGAATGTTCCATTCATTCACTGCGAGTCTGGAGTTTATCTGATTCTCCACTCCCGCCTGGTTAACATTACACCACTTGTGAATGTCCAAGTAAGCCAATGCTGGTTTTCAGAGGCCTGTTCATACTCGCAGCCGTGCTGTTTAATTGACAATTCACTCCACCCTGTTCAGCTCTTCATTGTCCCACCACACTACCAGCCTTCAGAAATCTTTGTTATCTCCACTACAGAATGTTCCATTCATTCACTGCGAATCTGGAATTCATCTGACTCTCAACTCCACGCAGGTTTTCATTACACCACTGTTGAATGTCCAAGTAACCCAATGCTGGTTTTCAGCGGCCTGTTCATATTCGCAGCCCTGCTGTTTACTTGGCTATCGATTCAAGCCTGGTCAGCTCTTCATTTTCCTGTCCACACAACACAGGCTTCAGAAATCATTGGAATCTCCTCTACAGAATGTTCCATTCATTCACTGCGAATGTGGAATTCAACTGACTCTCCACTCCATGCAGGTTTTCCTTACACCACTGATGAATGTCCAAGTAACCCAATGCTGGTTTTCAGCTGCATGTTCACACTCGCAGCCATGCTATACAATTGGCTTTCCACTAAATCCTGATTAGTTCTTGATTTTCCTTCCACACGACCCAGCCTTCAGAAATCATTGGAATCTCCACTAGAGAATGTTCCATTCATTCACTGCGAATCTGGAATTCCTCTGAACCTCCACTCCCGGCAGGTTTTCGTTACACCACTGTTGAATGTCCAAGTAACCCAATGTTTTAAGTGTTTTCTTCACAAGCGCAGTGGTGCTGTTCAATTGGCTATCCACTCAACCCTGGCCAGCTCTACATTTTCCTGTCCACACCACAGAGACTGGAGAAATCATTGTTATCTCCACTACAGAATGTTCCATTCATTCACAGCGAATCTGGAATTCATCTGAATCTCCACTCCCGGCAGGTTTTCGTGACACCACTGGTAAATATCCAAGTAAGCCAATGCTGGTTTTAAGTGGCCTGCTCATACTCTCAGCCGTGCTGTTCAATTTGCTATCCACTCAACCCTCTTCAGCTCCATTTTCCTGTCCACATAACCCAAACTTCAGAAACAATTGGTATCTCCTCCACAGAATGTTCCATTCATTGACTGCAAATCTGAAATTCATCTAATTCTCAACTCCCGTCAGGTTTTCGTTACACCACTTGTGAATGTCCAATTAAGCCAAAGCTGGTTTTCAGTGGCCTGTTCTTACTACGAGACGTGCTGTTCATTTGGCTATCCATTCCACCCTGTTCAGCTCTACATTTTCGTGTCCACAAAACCCAGCCTTCAGAAATCATTGGAATCACCACTAGAGAATGTTCCATTCATTCACTGCGAATCTGGAATTCATCTGAATCTCCACTCCCGGCAGGTTTTCATTGCACCACTGCTGAATGTTCAAGTAACGCAATGATGGTTTTCAGCGGTCTATTCACACTCGAACGCGTGCTGTTCACGGTCTAGCGACTCAACACTGGTGAGTTCTTCTTTTTCCAGTTCAGACAATACAAACCTCAGAAACCATTGCAATCTACACTACAGAATGTTTCATTCATTCACGCGAATCTTGAATTCATCTTGTTCTCCACTCCCAGCAGGTTTTCGTTTCACCACTGGTGAATGTCCAAGCAACCCAAGGCTGGTTTCAGCTGCGTGTTAACACTCGCAGCCGTGCTGTTCAATTGGCTATCCAGTGAACGCTGGTTAGCTCTTGATTTTCCTTCCACACACCGAGCCTTCAGAAATCATTCTTATCTCCACTTCAGAATGTTCCATTCGTTCCCTGCGAATCTGGAATTCCTCTGACTCTCCACACCAGGCAGATTTTCCTAACAACACTGGTGAATGACCAGGTAATCCAATGCTGGTTTTCAGCGGCTGTTCACACTCACAGCCTTGCTGTTCAACTGGCAATCCAGTCAAACCTAGTCAGCTCTTCATTTTCCTGTCCACACAACCCAGCGTTCAGAAATCATTGGAATCTCTACTACAGAAATTTCCATTCATTCACTGTGAATCTGGAAATAATCTGAATCTGCATTCCAGGAAGGCTTTCGTTACACCACTGATGAATGTCCAAGTAATGCAATGCTGCTTCTTAGTGGTCTGTTCACACTCGAAACCGTGCTGTTCACTGGCTATCCACTCAACATCGGTCAGCTCTTCCATATCCTGTCCAGACTATCCAGATTTCTAAATCTTGGCAATCTCCACTACAGAATGTTCCATTCAATCACGCGAATCTGGAATTCATCAGAGTCTCCACTCCCGGCAGGTTTTCGTGACACCACTGGTATATGTCCAAGGAAGCCAATGCTGGTTTTAAGCCGCCTGCTTATACTCTCAGCCGTGCTGTTCAATTTGCTATCCACCCAACCCTATTCAGCTCTACATTTTCCTGTCCTCATAACCCAACCTTCAGAAATAATTGGTATCTCCTCCACAGAATGTTCCGTTCATTCACTGCGAATCTTAAATTCATCTGACTCTCAACTCCCGGCGGGTTATCGTTACACCACTTGTGAATGTCCAAGTAAGCCAATGCTGGTTTTCAGTGGCCTGTTCATACTAAGAGACGTGCTGTTCATTTGGCTATCCACTCCACCCTGTTCAGCTCTACATTTTCGTGTCCACAAAACCCAGCCTTCAGAAATCATTGGAATCACCACTAGAGAATGTTCCATTCATTCACTGCGAATCTGGAATTCATCTGAACCTCCACTCCCGGCAGGTTTTCGTTACACCACTGGTGAATGTCCAAGTAACTCAATACTGGTTTTCAGAGGCATGTTCAACTCGCAGAAGTGCTGTTCAATGGGCTATCCACTCAATATTGGTCAGCTCTTCATTTTCCTCTCCACACAAACCAGCCTTCAGAAATCATTGGGATCTCCACTACAGACTGTTCCATTCATTCACTGCGATTCTGCAATTCATCTGACTCTCGGCTCTAGGCAGGTTTTCATTACAGCACTGGTGAATGACCAAGTAATCCAATGCTGGTTTTCAGCCGCCTTTTCACACTCGCAGTGTGCTGTTCAATTGTCTATCCACTCAAACCTGGTCAGCCTTTCATTTTCTTTTCCACAATATCAGACTTCAGAAATCATTGGAATCGCCAGTACAGAATGTTCCATTCATTCACTGCCAATCTGGAATTCATCTGAATCTGCACTCCAGGTAGGCTTTCATTACACCACTTATGAATGTCCAAGTAACACAATGCTGGTTTTCAGCGGTCTGTTCACACTCTAAGCCCTGCTTTTTACTGGGTATCCACACAACTGTGGTCAGCTCTTCATTTTCATGTCCAAACAATCCAGACATGAGAAATCATTGCAATCTCCAGTACAGAATGTTCCATTCATTCACTGCGAATCTGGAATTCAACTGAATCTCCACTACCTGCAGATTTATCTTACACCACTTGTGAATGTCCAAGTAAAACAATGCTGGTTTTCAGAGGCCTGTTCATGTTCGCAGTCGTGCTGTTCAATTGGCTATCCACTCAACCTGTTTTGCTCCTCATTTTCCTGTGCACACAACCCAGCCTTCAGAAATCATTGTAATCTCCACTACAGGATGTTCCATTCATTCACTGGGAATCTGGAATTCATCTGAATCTGCACTCCACGCAGGCTTTCGTTACACCACTGCTGAAAGTCGAAGTAATGCAATACTGGTTTTCAGTGGTCTGTTCACATTCGAAGCCGAGGCTTTTTACAGGCTATCCACTCAACACTGGTCAGCTCTTCATTTTCGTGTCCCCACAATCCAGATTTCAGAAATCATTGCAATCTCCACTACAGAATGTTCCATTCATTCACTGCGAGTCTGGAGTTTATCTGATTCTCCACTCCCGCCTGGTTAACATTACACCACTTGTGAATGTCCAAGTAAGCCAATGCTGGTTTTCAGAGGCCTGTTCATACTCGCAGCCGTGCTGTTTAATTGACAATTCACTCCACCCTGTTCAGCTCTTCATTGTCCCACCACACTACCAGCCTTCAGAAATCTTTGTTATCTCCACTACAGAATGTTCCATTCATTCACTGCGAATCTGGAATTCATCTGACTCTCAACTCCACGCAGGTTTTCATTACACCACTGTTGAATGTCCAAGTAACCCAATGCTGGTTTTCAGCGGCCTGTTCATATTCGCAGCCCTGCTGTTTACTTGGCTATCGATTCAAGCCTGGTCAGCTCTTCATTTTCCTGTCCACACAACACAGGCTTCAGAAATCATTGGAATCTCCTCTACAGAATGTTCCATTCATTCACTGCGAATGTGGAATTCAACTGACTCTCCACTCCATGCAGGTTTTCCTTACACCACTGATGAATGTCCAAGTAACCCAATGCTGGTTTTCAGCTGCATGTTCACACTCGCAGCCATGCTATACAATTGGCTTTCCACTAAATCCTGATTAGTTCTTGATTTTCCTTCCACACGACCCAGCCTTCAGAAATCATTGGAATCTCCACTAGAGAATGTTCCATTCATTCACTGCGAATCTGGAATTCCTCTGAACCTCCACTCCCGGCAGGTTTTCGTTACACCACTGTTGAATGTCCAAGTAACCCAATGTTTTAAGTGTTTTCTTCACAAGCGCAGTGGTGCTGTTCAATTGGCTATCCACTCAACCCTGGCCAGCTCTACATTTTCCTGTCCACACCACAGAGACTGGAGAAATCATTGTTATCTCCACTACAGAATGTTCCATTCATTCACAGCGAATCTGGAATTCATCTGAATCTCCACTCCCGGCAGGTTTTCGTGACACCACTGGTAAATATCCAAGTAAGCCAATGCTGGTTTTAAGTGGCCTGCTCATACTCTCAGCCGTGCTGTTCAATTTGCTATCCACTCAACCCTCTTCAGCTCCATTTTCCTGTCCACATAACCCAAACTTCAGAAACAATTGGTATCTCCTCCACAGAATGTTCCATTCATTGACTGCAAATCTGAAATTCATCTAATTCTCAACTCCCGTCAGGTTTTCGTTACACCACTTGTGAATGTCCAATTAAGCCAAAGCTGGTTTTCAGTGGCCTGTTCTTACTACGAGACGTGCTGTTCATTTGGCTATCCATTCCACCCTGTTCAGCTCTACATTTTCGTGTCCACAAAACCCAGCCTTCAGAAATCATTGGAATCACCACTAGAGAATGTTCCATTCATTCACTGCGAATCTGGAATTCATCTGAATCTCCACTCCCGGCAGGTTTTCATTGCACCACTGCTGAATGTTCAAGTAACGCAATGATGGTTTTCAGCGGTCTATTCACACTCGAACCCGTGCTGTTCACGGTCTAGCGACTCAACACTGGTGAGTTCTTCTTTTTCCAGTTCAGACAATACAAACCTCAGAAACCATTGCAATCTACACTACAGAATGTTTCATTCATTCACGCGAATCTTGAATTCATCTTGTTCTCCACTCCCAGCAGGTTTTCGTTTCACCGCTGGTGAATGTCCAAGCAACCCAAGGCTGGTTTCAGCTGCGTGTTAACACTCGCAGCCGTGCTGTTCAATTGGCTATCCAGTGAACGCTGGTTAGCTCTTGATTTTCCTTCCACACACCGAGCCTTCAGAAATCATTCTTATCTCCACTTCAGAATGTTCCATTCGTTCCCTGCGAATCTGGAATTCCTCTGACTCTCCACACCAGGCAGATTTTCCTAACAACACTGGTGAATGACCAGGTAATCCAATGCTGGTTTTCAGCGGCTGTTCACACTCACAGCCTTGCTGTTCAATTGGCAATCCAGTCAAACCTAGTCAGCTCTTCATTTTCCTGTCCACACAACCCAGCGTTCAGAAATCATTGGAATCTCTACTACAGAAATTTCCATTCATTCACTGTGAATCTGGAAATAATCTGAATCTGCATTCCAGGAAGGCTTTCGTTACACCACTGATGAATGTCCAAGTAATGCAATGCTGCTTCTTAGTGGTCTGTTCACACTCGAAACCGTGCTGTTCACTGGCTATCCACTCAACATTGGTCAGCTCTTCAATATCCTGTCCAGACTATCCAGATTTCTAAATCTTGGCAATCTCCACTACAGAATGTTCCATTCAATCACGCGAATCTGGAATTCATCAGAGTCTCCACTCCCGGCAGGTTTTCGTGACACCACTGGTATATGTCCAAGGAAGCCAATGCTGGTTTTAAGCCGCCTGCTTATACTCTCAGCCGTGCTGTTCAATTTGCTATCCACCCAACCCTATTCAGCTCTACATTTTCCTGTCCTCATAACCCAACCATCAGAAATAATTGGTATCTCCTCCACAGAATGTTCCGTTAATTCACTGCGAATCTTAAATTCATCTGACTCTCAACTCCCGGCGGGTTATCGTTACACCACTTGTGAATGTCCAAGTAAGCCAATGCTGGTTTTCAGTGGCCTGTTCATACTAAGAGACGTGCTGTTCATTTGGCTATCCACTCCACCCTGTTCAGCTCTACATTTTCGTGTCCACAAAACCCAGCCTTCAGAAATCATTGGAATCACCACTAGAGAATGTTCCATTCATTCACTGCGAATCTGGAATTCATCTGAACCTCCACTCCCGGCAGGTTTTCGTTACACCACTGGTGAATGTCCAAGTAACTCAATACTGGTTTTCAGAGGCATGTTCAACTCGCAGAAGTGCTGTTCAATGGGCTATCCACTCAATATTGGTCAGCTCTTCATTTTCCTCTCCACACAAACCAGCCTTCAGAAATCATTGGGATCTCCACTACAGACTGTTCCATTCATTCACTGCGATTCTGCAATTCATCTGACTCTCCGCTCCAGGCAGGTTTTCATTACAGCACTGGTGAATGACCAAGTAATCCAATGCTGGTTTTCAGCCGCCTTTTCACACTCGCAGTGTGCTGTTCAATTGTCTATCCACTCAAACCTGGTCAGCCTTTCATTTTCTTTTCCACAATATCAGACTTCAGAAATCATTGGAATCGCCAGTACAGAATGTTCCATTCATTCACTGCCAATCTGGAATTCATCTGAATCTGCACTCCAGGTAGGCTTTCATTACACCACTTATGAATGTCCAAGTAACACAATGCTGGTTTTCAGCGGTCTGTTCACACTCTAAGCCCTGCTTTTTACTGGGTATCCACACAACTGTGTCAGCTCTTCATTTTCATGTCCAAACAATCCAGACTTGAGAAATCATTGCAATCTCCAGTACAGAATGTTCCATTCATTCACTGCGAATCTGGAATTCAACTGAATCTCCACTACCTGCAGATTTATCTTACACCACTTGTGAATGTCCAAGTAAAACAATGCTGGTTTTCAGAGGCCTGTTCATGTTCGCAGTCGTGCTGTTCAATTGGCTATCCACTCAACCTGTTTTGCTCCTCATTTTCCTGTGCACACAACCCAGCCTTCAGAAATCATTGTAATCTCCACTACAGGATGTTCCATTCATTCACTGGGAATCTGGAATTCATCTGAATCTGCACTCCACGCAGGCTTTCGTTACACCACTGCTGAAAGTCGAAGTAATGCAATACTGGTTTTCAGTGGTCTGTTCACATTCGAAGCCGAGGCTTTTTACAGGCTATCCACTCAACACTGGTCAGCTCTTCATTTTCGTGTCCCCACAATCCAGATTTCAGAAATCATTGCAATCTCCACTACAGAATGTTCCATTCATTCACTGCGAGTCTGGAGTTTATCTGATTCTCCACTCCCGCCTGGTTAACATTACACCACTTGTGAATGTCCAAGTAAGCCAATGCTGGTTTTCAGAGGCCTGTTCATACTCGCAGCCGTGCTGTTTAATTGACAATTCACTCCACCCTGTTCAGCTCTTCATTGTCCCACCACACTACCAGCCTTCAGAAATCTTTGTTATCTCCACTACAGAATGTTCCATTCATTCACTGCGAATCTGGAATTCATCTGACTCTCAACTCCACGCAGGTTTTCATTACACCACTGTTGAATGTCCAAGTAACCCAATGCTGGTTTTCAGCGGCCTGTTCATATTCGCAGCCCTGCTGTTTACTTGGCTATCGATTCAAGCCTGGTCAGCTCTTCATTTTCCTGTCCACACAACACAGGCTTCAGAAATCATTGGAATCTCCTCTACAGAATGTTCCATTCATTCACTGCGAATGTGGAATTCAACTGACTCTCCACTCCATGCAGGTTTTCCTTACACCACTGATGAATGTCCAAGTAACCCAATGCTGGTTTTCAGCTGCATGTTCACACTCGCAGCCATGCTATACAATTGGCTTTCCACTAAATCCTGATTAGTTCTTGATTTTCCTTCCACACGACCCAGCCTTCTGAAATCATTGGAATCTCCACTAGAGAATGTTCCATTCATTCACTGCGAATCTGGAATTCCTCTGAACCTCCACTCCCGGCAGGTTTTCGTTACACCACTGTTGAATGTCCAAGTAACCCAATGTTTTAAGTGTTTTCTTCACAAGCGCAGTGGTGCTGTTCAATTGGCTATCCACTCAACCCTGGCCAGCTCTACATTTTCCT
Organism: Sorex fumeus; assembly: GCF_029834395.1. Lineage (NCBI taxonomy): Eukaryota > Metazoa > Chordata > Mammalia > Eulipotyphla > Soricidae > Sorex > Sorex fumeus. The sequence goes on from NW_026606231.1 coordinate 215,713, forward strand.
GTCCACACCACAGAGACTGGAGAAATCATTGTTATCTCCACTACAGAATGTTCCATTCATTCACAGCGAATCTGGAACTCATCTGAATCTCCACTCCCGGCAGGTTTTCGTGACACCACTGGTAAATATCCAAGTAAGCCAATGCTGGTTTTAAGTGGCCTGCTCATACTCTCAGCCGTGCTGTTCAATTTGCTATCCACTCAACCCTCTTCAGCTCCATTTTCCTGTCCACATAACCCAAACTTCAGAAACAATTGGTATCTCCTCCACAGAATGTTCCATTCATTGACTGCAAATCTGAAATTCATCTAATTCTCAACTCCCGTCAGGTTTTCGTTACACCACTTGTGAATGTCCAATTAAGCCAAAGCTGGTTTTCAGTGGCCTGTTCTTACTACGAGACGTGCTGTTCATTTGGCTATCCATTCCACCCTGTTCAGCTCTACATTTTCGTGTCCACAAAACCCAGCCTTCAGAAATCATTGGAATCACCACTAGAGAATGTTCCATGCATTCACTGCGAATCTGGAATTCATCTGAATCTCCACTCCCGGCAGGTTTTCATTGCACCACTGCTGAATGTTCAAGTAACGCAATGATGGTTTTCAGCGGTCTATTCACACTCGAACCCGTGCTGTTCACGGTCTAGCGACTCAACACTGGTGAGTTCTTCTTTTTCCAGTTCAGACAATACAAACCTCAGAAACCATTGCAATCTACACTACAGAATGTTTCATTCATTCACGCGAATCTTGAATTCATCTTGTTCTCCACTCCCAGCAGGTTTTCGTTTCACCACTGGTGAATGTCCAAGCAACCCAAGGCTGGTTTCAGCTGCGTGTTAACACTCGCAGCCGTGCTGTTCAATTGGCTATCCAGTGAACGCTGGTTAGCTCTTGATTTTCCTTCCACACACCGAGCCTTCAGAAATCATTCTTATCTCCACTTCAGAATGTTCCATTCGTTCCCTGCGAATCTGGAATTCCTCTGACTCTCCACACCAGGCAGATTTTCCTAACAACACTGGTGAATGACCAGGTAATCCAATGCTGGTTTTCAGCGGCTGTTCACACTCACAGCCTTGCTGTTCAACTGGTAATCCAGTCAAACCTAGTCAGCTCTTCATTTTCCTGTCCACACAACCCAGCGTTCAGAAATCATTGGAATCTCTACTACAGAAATTTCCATTCATTCACTGTGAATCTGGAAATAATCTGAATCTGCATTCCAGGAAGGCTTTCGTTACACCACTGATGAATGTCCAAGTAATGCAATGCTGCTTCTTAGTGGTCTGTTCACACTCGAAACCGTGCTGTTCACTGGCTATCCACTCAACATCGGTCAGCTCTTCCATATCCTGTCCAGACTATCCAGATTTCTAAATCTTGGCAATCTCCACTACAGAATGTTCCATTCAATCACGCGAATCTGGAATTCATCAGAGTCTCCACTCCCGGCAGGTTTTCGTGACACCACTGGTATATGTCCAAGGAAGCCAATGCAGGTTTTAAGCCGCCTGCTTATACTCTCAGCCGTGCTGTTCAATTTGCTATCCACCCAACCCTATTCAGCTCTACATTTTCCTGTCCTCATAACCCAACCTTCAGAAATAATTGGTATCTCCTCCACAGAATGTTCCGTTCATTCACTGCGAATCTTAAATTCATCTGACTCTCAACTCCCGGCGGGTTATCGTTACACCACTTGTGAATGTCCAAGTAAGCCAATGCTGGTTTTCAGTGGCCTGTTCATACTAAGAGACGTGCTGTTCATTTGGCTATCCACTCCACCCTGTTCAGCTCTACATTTTCGTGTCCACAAAACCCAGCCTTCAGAAATCATTGGAATCACCACTAGAGAATGTTCCATTCATTCACTGCGAATCTGGAATTCATCTGAACCTCCACTCCCGGCAGGTTTTCGTTACACCACTGGTGAATGTCCAAGTAACTCAATACTGGTTTTCAGAGGCATGTTCAACTCGCAGAAGTGCTGTTCAATGGGCTATCCACTCAATATTGGTCAGCTCTTCATTTTCCTCTCCACACAAACCAGCCTTCAGAAATCATTGGGATCTCCACTACAGACTGTTCCATTCATTCACTGCGATTCTGCAATTCATCTGACTCTCCGCTCCAGGCAGGTTTTCATTACAGCACTGGTGAATGACCAAGTAATCCAATGCTGGTTTTCAGCCGCCTTTTCACACTCGCAGTGTGCTGTTCAATTGTCTATCCACTCAAACCTGGTCAGCCTTTCATTTTCTTTTCCACAATATCAGACTTCAGAAATCATTGGAATCGCCAGTATAGAATGTTCCATTCATTCACTGCCAATCTGGATTTCATCTGAATCTGCACTCCAGGTAGGCTTTCATTACACCACTTATGAATGTCCAAGTAACACAATGCTGGTTTTCAGCGGTCTGTTCACACTCTAAGCCCTGCTTTTTACTGGGTATCCACACAACTGTGGTCAGCTCTTCATTTTCATGTCCAAACAATCCAGACTTGAGAAATCATTGCAATCTCCAGTACAGAATGTTCCATTCATTCACTGCGAATCTGGAATTCAACTGAATCTCCACTACCTGCAGATTTATCTTACACCACTTGTGAATGTCCAAGTAAAACAATGCTGGTTTTCAGAGGCCTGTTCATGTTCGCAGTCGTGCTGTTCAATTGGCTATCCACTCAACCTGTTTTGCTCCTCATTTTCCTGTGCACACAACCCAGCCTTCAGAAATCATTGTAATCTCCACTACAGGATGTTCCATTCATTCACTGGGAATCTGGAATTCATCTGAATCTGCACTCCACGCAGGCTTTCGTTACACCACTGCTGAAAGTCGAAGTAATGCAATACTGGTTTTCAGTGGTCTGTTCACATTCGAAGCCGAGGCTTTTTACAGGCTATCCAACTCAACACTGGTCAGCTCTTCATTTTCGTGTCCCCACAATCCAGATTTCAGAAATCATTGCAATCTCCACTACAGAATGTTCCATTCATTCACTGCGAGTCTGGAGTTTATCTGATTCTCCACTCCCGCCTGGTTAACATTACAACACTTGTGAATGTCCAAGTAAGCCAATGCTGGTTTTCAGAGGCCTGTTCATACTCGCAGCCGTGCTGTTTAATTGACAATTCACTCCACCCTGTTCAGCTCTTCATTGTCCCACCACACTACCAGCCTTCAGAAATCTTTGTTATCTCCACTACAGAATGTTCCATTCATTCACTGCGAATCTGGAATTCATCTGACTCTCAACTCCACGCAGGTTTTCATTACACCACTGTTGAATGTCCAAGTAACCCAATGCTGGTTTTCAGCGGCCTGTTCATATTCGCAGCCCTGCTGTTTACTTGGCTATCGATTCAAGCCTGGTCAGCTCTTCATTTTCCTGTCCACACAACACAGGCTTCAGAAATCATTGGAATCTCCTCTACAGAATGTTCCATTCATTCACTGCGAATGTGGAATTCAACTGACTCTCCACTCCATGCAGGTTTTCCTTACACCACTGATGAATGTCCAAGTAACCCAATGCTGGTTTTCAGCTGCATGTTCACACTCGCAGCCATGCTATACAATTGGCTTTCCACTAAATCCTGATTAGTTCTTGATTTTCCTTCCACACGACCCAGCCTTCAGAAATCATTGGAATCTCCACTAGAGAATGTTCCATTCATTCACTGCGAATCTGGAATTCCTCTGAACCTCCACTCCCGGCAGGTTTTCGTTACACCACTGTTGAATGTCCAAGTAACCCAATGTTTTAAGTGTTTTCTTCACAAGCGCAGTGGTGCTGTTCAATTGGCTATCCACTCAACCCTGGCCAGCTCTACATTTTCCTGTCCACACCACAGAGACTGGAGAAATCATTGTTATCTCCACTACAGAATGTTCCATTCATTCACAGCGAATCTGGAATTCATCTGAATCTCCACTCCCGGCAGGTTTTCGTGACACCACTGGTAAATATCCAAGTAAGCCAATGCTGGTTTTAAGTGGCCTGCTCATACTCTCAGCCGTGCTGTTCAATTTGCTATCCACTCAACCCTCTTCAGCTCCATTTTCCTGTCCACATAACCCAAACTTCAGAAACAATTGGTATCTCCTTCACAGAATGTTCCATTCATTGACTGCAAATCTGAAATTCATCTAATTCTCAACTCCCGTCAGGTTTTCGTTACACCACTTGTGAATGTCCAATTAAGCCAAAGCTGGTTTTCAGTGGCCTGTTCTTACTACGAGACGTGCTGTTCATTTGGCTATCCATTCCACCCTGTTCAGCTCTACATTTTCGTGTCCACAAAACCCAGCCTTCAGAAATCATTGGAATCACCACTAGAGAATGTTCCATTCATTCACTGCGAATCTGGAATTCATCTGAATCTCCACTCCCGGCAGGTTTTCATTGCACCACTGCTGAATGTTCAAGTAACGCAATGATGGTTTTCAGCGGTCTATTCACACTCGAACCCGTGCTGTTCACGGTCTAGCGACTCAACACTGGTGAGTTCTTCTTTTTCCAGTTCAGACAATACAAACCTCAGAAACCATTGCAATCTACACTACAGAATGTTTCATTCATTCACGCGAATCTTGAATTCATCTTGTTCTCCACTCCCAGCAGGTTTTCGTTTCACCACTGGTGAATGTCCAAGCAACCCAAGGCTGGTTTCAGCTGCGTGTTAACACTCGCAGCCGTGCTGTTCAATTGGCTATCCAGTGAACGCTGGTTAGCTCTTGATTTTCCTTCCACACACCGAGCCTTCAGAAATCATTCCTATCTCCACTTCAGAATGTTCCATTCGTTCCCTGCGAATCTGGAATTCCTCTGACTCTCCACACCAGGCAGATTTTCCTAACAACACTGGTGAATGACCAGGTAATCCAATGCTGGTTTTCAGCGGCTGTTCACACTCACAGCCTTGCTGTTCAACTGGCAATCCAGTCAAACCTAGTCAGCTCTTCATTTTCCTGTCCACACAACCCAGCGTTCAGAAATCATTGGAATCTCTACTACAGAAATTTCCATTCATTCACTGTGAATCTGGAAATAATATGAATCTGCATTCCAGGAAGGCTTTCGTTACACCACTGATGAATGTCCAAGTAATGCAATGCTGCTTCTTAGTGGTCTGTTCACACTCGAAACCGTGCTGTTCATTGGCTATCCAATCAATATCGGTCAGCTCTTCAATATCCTGTCCAGACTATCCAGATTTCTAAATGTTGGCAATCACCACTACAGAATGTTCCATTCAATCACGCGAATCTGGAATTCATCAGAGTCTCCACTCCTGGAAGGTTTTCGTGACACCACTGGTAAATGTCCAAGGAAGACAATGCTGGTTTTAAGCCGCCTGCTAACACACTCAGCCGTGCTGTTCAATTTGCTATCCACCCAACCCTATTCAGCTCTACATTTTCCTGTCCTCATAACCCAACCTTCAGAAATAATTGGTATCTCCTCCACAGAATGTTCCGTTCATTCACTGCGAATCTTAAATTCATCTGACTCTCAACTCCCGGCGGGTTATCGTTACACCACTTGTGAATGTCCAAGTAAGCCAATGCTGGTTTTCAGAGGCCTGTTCAACTCGCAGAAGTGCTGTTCAATGGGCTATCCACTCAATATTGGTCAGCTCTTCATTTTCCTCTCCACACAAACCAGCCTTCAGAAATCATTGGGATCTCCACTACAGACTGTTCCATTCATTCACTGCGATTCTGCAATTCATCTGACTCTCCACTCCAGGCAGGTTTTCATTACAGCACTGGTGAATGACCAAGTAATCCAATGCTGGTTTTCAGCCGCCTTTTCACACTCGCAGTGTGCTGTTCAATTGTCTAGCCACTCAAACCTGGTCAGCCTCTCATTTTCTTTTCCACAATATCAGACTTCAGAAATCATTGGAATCGCCAGTACAGAATGTTCCATTCATTCACTGCCAATCTGGAATTCATCTGAATCTGCACTCCAGGTAGGCTTTCATTACACCACTTATGAATGTCCAAGTAACACAATGCTGGTTTTCAGCGGTCTGTTCACACTCTAAGCCCTGCTTTTTACTGGGTATCCACACAACTGTGGTCAGCTCTTCATTTTCATGTCCAAACAATCCAGACTTGAGAAATCATTGCAATCTCCAGTACAGAATGTTCCATTCATTCACTGCGAATCTGGAATTCAACTGAATCTCCACTACCTGCAGATTTATCTTACACCACTTGTGAATGTCCAAGTAAAACAATGCTGGTTTTCAGAGGCCTGTTCATATTCGCAGTCGTGCTGTTCAATTGGCTATCCACTCAACCTGTTTTGCTCCTCATTTTCCTGTGCACACAACCCAGCGTTCAGAAATCATTGGAATCTCCACTACAGGATGTTCCATTCATTCACTGGGAATCTGGAATTCATCTGAATCTGCACTCCACGCAGGCTTTCGTTACACCACTGCTGAAAGTCGAAGTAATGCAATACTGGTTTTCAGTGGTCTGTTCACATTCGAAGCCGAGGCTTTTTACAGGCTATCCACTCAACACTGGTCAGCTCTTCATTTTCGTGTCCCCACAATCCAGATTTCAGAAATCATTGCAATCTCCACTACAGAATGTTCCATTCATTCACTGCGAGTCTGGAGTTTATCTGATTCTCCACTCCCGCCTGGTTAACATTACACCACTTGTGAATGTCCAAGTAAGCCAATGCTGGTTTTCAGAGGCCTGTTCATACTCGCAGCCGTGCTGTTTAATTGACAATTCACTCCACCCTGTTCAGCTCTTCATTGTCCCACCACACTACCAGCCTTCAGAAATCTTTGTTATCTCCACTACAGAATGTTCCATTCATTCACTGCGAATCTGGAATTCATCTGACTCTCAACTCCACGCAGGTTTTCATTACACCACTGTTGAATGTCCAAGTAACCCAATGCTGGTTTTCAGCGGCCTGTTCATATTCGCAGCCCTGCTGTTTACTTGGCTATCGATTCAAGCCTGGTCAGCTCTTCATTTTCCTGTCCACACAACACAGGCTTCAGAAATCATTGGAATCTCCTCTACAGAATGTTCCATTCATTCACTGCGAATGTGGAATTCAACTGACTCTCCACTCCATGCAGGTTTTCCTTACACCACTGATGAATGTCCAAGTAACCCAATGCTGGTTTTCAGCTGCATGTTCACACTCGCAGCCATGCTATACAATTGGCTTTCCACTAAATCCTGATTAGTTCTTGATTTTCCTTCCACACGACCCAGCCTTCAGAAATCATTGGAATCTCCACTAGAGAATGTTCCATTCATTCACTGCGAATCTGGAATTCCTCTGAACCTCCACTCCCGGCAGGTTTTCGTTACACCACTGTTGAATGTCCAAGTAACCCAATGTTTTAAGTGTTTTCTTCACAAGCGCAGTGGTGCTGTTCAATTGGCTATCCACTCAACCCTGGCCAGCTCTACATTTTCCTGTCCACACCACAGAGACTGGAGAAATCATTGTTATCTCCACTACAGAATGTTCCATTCATTCACAGCGAATCTGGAATTCATCTGAATCTCCACTCCCGGCAGGTTTTCGTGACACCACTGGTAAATATCCAAGTAAGCCAATGCTGGTTTTAAGTGGCCTGCTCATACTCTCAGCCGTGCTGTTCAATTTGCTATCCACTCAACCCTCTTCAGCTCCATTTTCCTGTCCACATAACCCAAACTTCAGAAACAATTGGTATCTCCTCCACAGAATGTTCCATTCATTGACTGCAAATCTGAAATTCATCTAATTCTCAACTCCCGTCAGGTTTTCGTTACACCACTTGTGAATGTCCAATTAAGCCAAAGCTGGTTTTCAGTGGCCTGTTCTTACTACGAGACGTGCTGTTCATTTGGCTATCCATTCCACCCTGTTCAGCTCTACATTTTCGTGTCCACAAAACCCAGCCTTCAGAAATCATTGGAATCACCACTAGAGAATGTTCCATGCATTCACTGCGAATCTGGAATTCATCTGAATCTCCACTCCCGGCAGGTTTTCATTGCACCACTGCTGAATGTTCAAGTAACGCAATGATGGTTTTCAGCGGTCTATTCACACTCGAACCCGTGCTGTTCACGGTCTAGCGACTCAACACTGGTGAGTTCTTCTTTTTCCAGTTCAGACAATACAAACCTCAGAAACCATTGCAATCTACACTACAGAATGTTTCATTCATTCACGCGAATCTTGAATTCATCTTGTTCTCCACTCCCAGCAGGTTTTCGTTTCACCACTGGTGAATGTCCAAGCAACCCAAGGCTGGTTTCAGCTGCGTGTTAACACTCGCAGCCGTGCTGTTCAATTGGCTATCCAGTGAACGCTGGTTAGCTCTTGATTTTCCTTCCACACACCGAGCCTTCAGAAATCATTCTTATCTCCACTTCAGAATGTTCCATTCGTTCCCTGCGAATCTGGAATTCCTCTGACTCTCCACACCAGGCAGATTTTCCTAACAACACTGGTGAATGACCAGGTAATCCAATGCTGGTTTTCAGCGGCTGTTCACACTCACAGCCTTGCTGTTCAACTGGCAATCCAGTCAAACCTAGTCAGCTCTTCATTTTCCTGTCCACACAACCCAGCGTTCAGAAATCATTGGAATCTCTACTACAGAAATTTCCATTCATTCACTGTGAATCTGGAAATAATCTGAATCTGCATTCCAGGAAGGCTTTCGTTACACCACTGATGAATGTCCAAGTAATGCAATGCTGCTTCTTAGTGGTCTGTTCACACTCGAAACCGTGCTGTTCATTGGCTATCCACTCAATATCGGTCAGCTCTTCAATATCCTGTCCAGACTATCCAGATTTCTAAATGTTGGCAATCACCACTACAGAATGTTCCATTCAATCACGCGAATCTGGAATTCATCAGAGTCTCCACTCCTTGAAGGTTTTCGTGACACCACTGGTAAATGTCCAAGGAAGACAATGCTGGTTTTAAGCCGCCTGCTAACACACTCAGCCGTGCTGTTCAATTTGCTATCCACCCAACCCTATTCAGCTCTACATTTTCCTGTCCTCGTAACCCAACCTTCAGAAATAATTGGTATCTCCTCCACAGAATGTTCCGTTCATTCACTGCGAATCTTAAATTCATCTGACTCTCAACTCCCGGCGGGTTATCGTTACACCACTTGTGAATGTCCAAGTAAGCCAATGCTGGTTTTCAGTGGCCTGTTCATACTAAGAGACGTGCTGTTCATTTGGCTATCCACTCCACCCTGTTCAGCTCTACATTTTCGTGTCCACAAAACCCAGCCTTCAGAAATCATTGGAATCACCACTAGAGAATGTTCCATTCATTCACTGCGAATCTGGAATTCATCTGAACCTCCACTCCCGGCAGGTTTTCGTTACGCCACTGGTGAATGTCCAAGAAACTCAATACTGGTTTTCAGAGGCATGTTCAACTCGCAGAAGTGCTGTTCAATGGGCTATCCACTCAATATTGGTCAGCTCTTCATTTTCCTCTCCACACAAACCAGCCTTCAGAAATCATTGGGATCTCCACTACAGACTGTTCCATTCATTCACTGCGATTCTGCAATTCATCTGACTCTCCGCTCCAGGCAGGTTTTCATTACAGCACTGGTGAATGACCAAGTAATCCAATGCTGGTTTTCAGCCGCCTTTTCACACTCGCAGTGTGCTGTTCAATTGTCTATCCACTCAAACCTGGTCAGCCTTTCATTTTCTTTTCCACAATATCAGACTTCAGAAATCATTGGAATCGCCAGTACAGAATGTTCCATTCATTCACTGCCAATCTGGAATTCATCTGAATCTGCACTCCAGGTAGGCTTTCATTACACCACTTATGAATGTCCAAGTAACACAATGCTGGTTTTCAGCGGTCTGTTCACACTCTAAGCCCTGCTTTTTACTGGGTATCCACACAACTGTGGTCAGCTCTTCATTTTCATGTCCAAACAATCCAGACTTGAGAAATCATTGCAATCTCCAGTACAGAATGTTCCATTCATTCACTGCGAATCTGGAATTCAACTGAATCTCCACTACCTGCAGATTTATCTTACACCACTTGTGAATGTCCAAGTAAAACAATGCTGGTTTTCAGAGGCCTGTTCATATTCGCAGTCGTGCTGTTCAATTGGCTATCCACTCAACCTGTTTTGCTCCTCATTTTCCTGTGCACACAACCCAGCCTTCAGAAATCATTGTAATCTCCACTACAGGATGTTCCATTCATTCACTGGGAATCTGGAATTCATCTGAATCTGCACTCCACGCAGGCTTTCGTTACACCACTGCTGAAAGTCGAAGTAATGCAATACTGGTTTTCAGTGGTCTGTTCACATTCGAAGCCGAGGCTTTTTACAGGCTATCCACTCAACACTGGTCAGCTCTTCATTTTCGTGTCCCCACAATCCAGATTTCAGAAATCATTGCAATCTCCACTACAGAATGTTCCATTCATTCACTGCGAGTCTGGAGTTTATCTGATTCTCCACTCCCGCCTGGTTAACATTACACCACTTGTGAATGTCCAAGTAAGCCAATGCTGGTTTTCAGAGGCCTGTTCATACTCGCAGCCGTGCTGTTTAATTGACAATTCACTCCACCCTGTTCAGCTCTTCATTGTCCCACCACACTACCAGCCTTCAGAAATCTTTGTTATCTCCACTACAGAATGTTCCATTCATTCACTGCGAATCTGGAATTCATCTGACTCTCAACTCCACGCAGGTTTTCATTACACCACTGTTGAATGTCCAAGTAACCCAATGCTGGTTTTCAGCGGCCTGTTCATATTCGCAGCCCTGCTGTTTACTTGGCTATCGATTCAAGCCTGGTCAGCTCTTCATTTTCCTGTCCACACAACACAGGCTTCAGAAATCATTGGAATCTCCTCTACAGAATGTTCCATTCATTCACTGCGAATGTGGAATTCAACTGACTCTCCACTCCATGTAGGTTTTCCTTACACCACTGATGAATGTCCAAGTAACCCAATGCTGGTTTTCAGCTGCATGTTCACACTCGCAGCCATGCTATACAATTGGCTTTCCACTAAATCCTGATTAGTTCTTGATTTTCCTTCCACACGACCCAGCCTTCAGAAATCATTGGAATCTCCACTAGAGAATGTTCCATTCATTCACTGCGAATCTGGAATTCCTCTGAACCTCCACTCCCGGCAGGTTTTCGTTACACCACTGTTGAATGTCCAAGTAACCCAATGTTTTAAGTGTTTTCTTCACAAGCGCAGTGGTGCTGTTCAATTGGCTATCCACTCAACCCTCTTCAGCTCCATTTTCCTGTCCACATAACCCAAACTTCAGAAACAATTGGTATCTCCTCCACAGAATGTTCCATTCATTGACTGCAAATCTGAAATTCATCTAATTCTCAACTCCTGTCAGGTTTTCGTTACACCACTTGTGAATGTCCAATTAAGCCAAAGCTGGTTTTCAGTGGCCTGTTCTTACTACGAGACGTGCTGTTCATTTGGCTATCCATTCCACCCTGTTCAGCTCTACATTTTCGTGTCCACAAAACCCAGCCTTCAGAAATCATTGGAATCACCACTAGAGAATGTTCCATGCATTCACTGCGAATCTGGAATTCATCTGAATCTCCACTCCCGGCAGGTTTTCATTGCACCACTGCTGAATGTTCAAGTAACGCAATGATGGTTTTCAGCGGTCTATTCACACTCGAACCCGTGCTGTTCACGGTCTAGCGACTCAACACTGGTGAGTTCTTCTTTTTCCAGTTCAGACAATACAAACCTCAGAAACCATTGCAATCTACACTACAGAATGTTTCATTCATTCACGCGAATCTTGAATTCATCTTGTTCTCCACTCCCAGCAGGTTTTCGTTTCACCACTGGTGAATGTCCAAGCAACCCAAGGCTGGTTTCAGCTGCGTGTTAACACTCGCAGCCGTGCTGTTCAATTGGCTATCCAGTGAACGCTGGTTAGCTCTTGATTTTCCTTCCACACACCGAGCCTTCAGAAATCATTCTTATCTCCACTTCAGAATGTTCCATTCGTTCCCTGCGAATCTGGAATTCCTCTGACTCTCCACACCAGGCAGATTTTCCTAACAACACTGGTGAATGACCAGGTAATCCAATGCTGGTTTTCAGCGGCTGTTCACACTCACAGCCTTGCTGTTCAACTGGCAATCCAGTCAAACCTAGTCAGCTCTTCATTTTCCTGTCCACACAACCCAGCGTTCAGAAATCATTGGAATCTCTACTACAGAAATTTCCATTCATTCACTGTGAATCTGGAAATAATCTGAATCTGCAATCCAGGAAGGCTTTCGTTACACCACTGATGAATGTCCAAGTAATGCAATGCTGCTTCTTAGTGGTCTGTTCACACTCGAAACCGTGCTGTTCATTGGCTATCCACTCAATATCGGTCAGCTCTTCAATATCCTGTCCAGACTATCCAGATTTCTAAATGTTGGCAATCACCACTACAGAATGTTCCATTCAATCACGCGAATCTGGAATTCATCAGAGTCTCCACTCCTGGAAGGTTTTCGTGACACCACTGGTAAATGTCCAAGGAAGACAATGCTGGTTTTAAGCCGCCTGCTAACACACTCAGCCGTGCTGTTCAATTTGCTATCCACCCAACCCTATTCAGCTCTACATTTTCCTGTCCTCATAACCCAACCTTCAGAAATAATTGGTATCTCCTCCACAGAATGTTCCGTTCATTCACTGCGAATCTTAAACTCATCTGACTCTCAACTCCCGGCGGGTTATCGTTACACCACTTGTGAATGTCCAAGTAAGCCAATGCTGGTTTTCAGTGGCCTGTTCATACTAAGAGACGTGCCGTTCATTTGGCTATCCACTCCACCCTGTTCAGCTCTACATTTTCGTGTCCACAAAACCCAGCCTTCAGAAATCATTGGAATCACCACTAGAGAATGTTCCATTCATTCACTGCGAATCTGGAATTCATCTGAACCTCCACTCCCGGCAGGTTTTCGTTACGCCACTGGTGAATGTCCAAGAAACTCAATACTGGTTTTCAGAGGCATGTTCAACTCGCAGAAGTGCTGTTCAATGGGCTATCCACTCAATATTGGTCAGCTCTTCATTTTCCTCTCCACACAAACCAGCCTTCAGAAATCATTGGGATCTCCACTACAGACTGTTCCATTCATTCACTGCGATTCTGCAATTCATCTGACTCTCCGCTCCAGGCAGGTTTTCATTACAGCACTGGTGAATGACCAAGTAATCCAATGCTGGTTTTCAGCCGCCTTTTCACACTCGCAGTGTGCTGTTCAATTGTCTATCCACTCAAACCTGGTCAGCCTTTCATTTTCTTTTCCACAATATCAGACTTCAGAAATCATTGGAATCGCCAGTACAGAATGTTCCATTCATTCACTGCCAATCTGGAATTCATCTGAATCTGCACTCCAGGTAGGCTTTCATTACACCACTTATGAATGTCCAAGTAACACAATGCTGGTTTTCAGCGGTCTGTTCACACTCTAAGCCCTGCTTTTTACTGGGTATCCACACAACTGTGTCAGCTCTTCATTTTCATGTCCAAACAATCCAGACTTGAGAAATCATTGCAATCTCCAGTACAGAATGTTCCATTCATTCACTGCGAATCTGGAATTCAACTGAATCTCCACTACCTGCAGATTTATCTTACACCACTTGTGAATGTCCAAGTAAAACAATGCTGGTTTTCAGAGGCCTGTTCATGTTCGCAGTCGTGCTGTTCAATTGGCTATCCACTCAACCTGTTTTGCTCCTCATTTTCCTGTGCACACAACCCAGCCTTCAGAAATCATTGTAATCTCCACTACAGGATGTTCCATTCATTCACTGGGAATCTGGAATTCATCTGAATCTGCACTCCACGCAGGCTTTCGTTACACCACTGCTGAAAGTCGAAGTAATGCAATACTGGTTTTCAGTGGTCTGTTCACATTCGAAGCCGAGGCTTTTTACAGGCTATCCACTCAACACTGGTCAGCTCTTCATTTTCGTGTCCCCACAATCCAGATTTCAGAAATCATTGCAATCTCCACTACAGAATGTTCCATTCATTCACTGCGAGTCTGGAGTTTATCTGATTCTCCACTCCCGCCTGGTTAACATTACACCACTTGTGAATGTCCAAGTAAGCCAATGCTGGTTTTCAGAGGCCTGTTCATACTCGCAGCCGTGCTGTTTAATTGACAATTCACTCCACCCTGTTCAGCTCTTCATTGTCCCACCACACTACCAGCCTTCAGAAATCTTTGTTATCTCCACTACAGAATGTTCCATTCATTCACTGCGAATCTGGAATTCATCTGACTCTCAACTCCACGCAGGTTTTCATTACACCACTGTTGAATGTCCAAGTAACCCAATGCTGGTTTTCAGCGGCCTGTTCATATTCGCAGCCCTGCTGTTTACTTGGCTATCGATTCAAGCCTGGTCAGCTCTTCATTTTCCTGTCCACACAACACAGGCTTCAGAAATCATTGGAATCTCCTCTACAGAATGTTCCATTCATTCACTGCGAATGTGGAATTCAACTGACTCTCCACTCCATGCAGGTTTTCCTTACACCACTGATGAATGTCCAAGTAACCCAATGCTGGTTTTCAGCTGCATGTTCACACTCGCAGCCATGCTATACAATTGGCTTTCCACTAAATCCTGATTAGTTCTTGATGTTCCTTCCACACGACCCAGCCTTCAGAAATCATTGGAATCTCCACTAGAGAATGTTCCATTCATTCACTGCGAATCTGGAATTCCTCTGAACCTCCACTCCCGGCAGGTTTTCGTTACACCACTGTTGAATGTCCAAGTAACCCAATGTTTTAAGTGTTTTCTTCACAAGCGCAGTGGTGCTGTTCAATTGGCTATCCACTCAACCCTGGCCAGCTCTACATTTTCCTGTCCACACCACAGAGACTGGAGAAATCATTGTTATCTCCACTACAGAATGTTCCATTCATTCACAGCGAATCTGGAATTCATCTGAATCTCCACTCCCGGCAGGTTTTCGTGACACCACTGGTAAATATCCAAGTAAGCCAATGCTGGTTTTAAGTGGCCTGCTCATACTCTCAGCCGTGCTGTTCAATTTGCTATCCACTCAACCCTCTTCAGCTCCATTTTCCTGTCCACATAACCCAAACCTCAGAAACAATTGGTATCTCCTCCACAGAATGTTCCATTCATTGACTGCAAATCTGAAATTCATCTAATTCTCAACTCCCGTCAGGTTTTCGTTACACCACTTGTGAATGTCCAATTAAGCCAAAGCTGGTTTTCAGTGGCCTGTTCTTACTACGAGACGTGCTGTTCATTTGGCTATCCATTCCACCCTGTTCAGCTCTACATTTTCGTGTCCACAAAACCCAGCCTTCAGAAATCATTGGAATCACCACTACAGAATGTTCCATTCATTCACTGCGAATCTGGAATTCATCTGAATCTCCACTCCCGGCAGGTTTTCATTGCACCACTGCTGAATGTTCAAGTAACGCAATGATGGTTTTCAGCGGTCTATTCACACTCGAACCCGTGCTGTTCACGGTCTAGCGACTCAACACTGGTGAGTTCTTCTTTTTCCAGTTCAGACAATACAAACCTCAGAAACCATTGCAATCTACACTACAGAATGTTTCATTCATTCACGCGAATCTTGAATTCATCTTGTTCTCCACTCCCAGCAGGTTTTCGTTTCACCACTGGTGAATGTCCAAGCAACCCAAGGCTGGTTTCAGCTGCGTGTTAACACTCGCAGCCGTGCTGTTCAATTGGCTATCCAGTGAACGCTGGTTAGCTCTTGATTTTCCTTCCACACACCGAGCCTTCAGAAATCATTCCTATCTCCACTTCAGAATGTTCCATTCGTTCCCTGCGAATCTGGAATTCCTCTGACTCTCCACACCAGGCAGATTTTCCTAACAACACTGGTGAATGACCAGGTAATCCAATGCTGGTTTTCAGCGGCTGTTCACACTCACAGCCTTGCTGTTCAACTGGCAATCCAGTCAAACCTAGTCAGCTCTTCATTTTCCTGTCCACACAACCCAGCGTTCAGAAATCATTGGAATCTCTACTACAGAAATTTCCATTCATTCACTGTGAATCTGGAAATAATCTGAATCTGCATTCCAGAAAGGCTTTCGTTACACCACTGATGAATGTCCAAGTAATGCAATGCTGCTTCTTAGTGGTCTGTTCACACTCGAAACCGTGCTGTTCATTGGCTATCCACTCAATATCGGTCAGCTCTTCAATATCCTGTCCAGACTATCCAGATTTCTAAATGTTGGCAATCACCACTACAGAATGTTCCATTCAATCACGCGAATCTGGAATTCATCAGAGTCTCCACTCCTGGAAGGTTTTCGTGACACCACTGGTAAATGTCCAAGGAAGACAATGCTGGTTTTAAGCCGCCTGCTAACACACTCAGCCGTGCTGTTCAATTTGCTATCCACCCAACCCTATTCAGCTCTACATTTTCCTGTCCTCATAACCCAACCTTCAGAAATAATTGGTATCTCCTCCACAGAATGTTCCGTTCATTCACTGCGAATCTTAAATTCATCTGACTCTCAACTCCCGGCGGGTTATCGTTACACCACTTGTGAATGTCCAAGTAAGCCAATGCTGGTTTTCAGAGGCCTGTTCAACTCGCAGAAGTGCTGTTCAATGGGCTATCCACTCAATATTGGTCAGCTCTTCATTTTCCTCTCCACACAAACCAGCCTTCAGAAATCATTGGGATCTCCACTACAGACTGTTCCATTCATTCACTGCGATTCTGCAATTCATCTGACTCTCCACTCCAGGCAGGTTTTCATTACAGCACTGGTGAATGACCAAGTAATCCAATGCTGGTTTTCAGCCGCCTTTTCACACTCGCAGTGTGCTGTTCAATTGTCTAGCCACTCAAACCTGGTCAGCCTCTCATTTTCTTTTCCACAATATCAGACTTCAGAAATCATTGGAATCGCCAGTACAGAATGTTCCATTCATTCACTGCCAATCTGGAATTCATCTGAATCTGCACTCCAGGTAGGCTTTCATTACACCACTTATGAATGTCCAAGTAACACAATGCTGGTTTTCAGCGGTCTGTTCACACTCTAAGCCCTGCTTTTTACTGGGTATCCACACAACTGTGGTCAGCTCTTCATTTTCATGTCCAAACAATCCAGACTTGAGAAATCATTGCAATCTCCAGTACAGAATGTTCCATTCATTCACTGCGAATCTGGAATTCAACTGAATCTCCACTACCTGCAGATTTATCTTACACCACTTGTGAATGTCCAAGTAAAACAATGCTGGTTTTCAGAGGCCTGTTCATATTCGCAGTCGTGCTGTTCAATTGGCTATCCACTCAACCTGTTTTGCTCCTCATTTTCCTGTGCACACAACCCAGCGTTCAGAAATCATTGGAATCTCCACTACAGGATGTTCCATTCATTCACTGGGAATCTGGAATTCATCTGAATCTGCACTCCACGCAGGCTTTCGTTACACCACTGCTGAAAGTCGAAGTAATGCAATACTGGTTTTCAGTGGTCTGTTCACATTCGAAGCCGAGGCTTTTTACAGGCTATCCACTCAACACTGGTCAGCTCTTCATTTTCGTGTCCCCACAATCCAGATTTCAGAAATCATTGCAATCTCCACTACAGAATGTTCCATTCATTCACTGCGAGTCTGGAGTTTATCTGATTCTCCACTCCCGCCTGGTTAACATTACACCACTTGTGAATGTCCAAGTAAGCCAATGCTGGTTTTCAGAGGCCTGTTCATACTCGCAGCCGTGCTGTTTAATTGACAATTCACTCCACCCTGTTCAGCTCTTCATTGTCCCACCACACTACCAGCCTTCAGAAATCTTTGTTATCTCCACTACAGAATGTTCCATTCATTCACTGCGAATCTGGAATTCATCTGACTCTCAACTCCACGCAGGTTTTCATTACACCACTGTTGAATGTCCAAGTAACCCAATGCTGGTTTTCAGCGGCCTGTTCATATTCGCAGCCCTGCTGTTTACTTGGCTATCGATTCAAGCCTGGTCAGCTCTTCATTTTCCTGTCCACACAACACAGGCTTCAGAAATCATTGGAATCTCCTCTACAGAATGTTCCATTCATTCACTGCGAATGTGGAATTCAACTGACTCTCCACTCCATGCAGGTTTTCCTTACACCACTGATGAATGTCCAAGTAACCCAATGCTGGTTTTCAGCTGCATGTTCACACTCGCAGCCATGCTATACAATTGGCTTTCCACTAAATCCTGATTAGTTCTTGATTTTCCTTCCACACGACCCAGCCTTCAGAAATCATTGGAATCTCCACTAGAGAATGTTCCATTCATTCACTGCGAATCTGGAATTCCTCTGAACCTCCACTCCCGGCAGGTTTTCGTTACACCACTGTTGAATGTCCAAGTAACCCAATGTTTTAAGTGTTTTCTTCACAAGCGCAGTGGTGCTGTTCAATTGGCTATCCACTCAACCCTGGCCAGCTCTACATTTTCCTGTCCACACCACAGAGACTGGAGAAATCATTGTTATCTCCACTACAGAATGTTCCATTCATTCACAGCGAATCTGGAATTCATCTGAATCTCCACTCCCGGCAGGTTTTCGTGACACCACTGGTAAATATCCAAGTAAGCCAATGCTGGTTTTAAGTGGCCTGCTCATACTCTCAGCCGTGCTGTTCAATTTGCTATCCACTCAACCCTCTTCAGCTCCATTTTCCTGTCCACATAACCCAAACTTCAGAAACAATTGGTATCTCCTCCACAGAATGTTCCATTCATTGACTGCAAATCTGAAATTCATCTAATTCTCAACTCCCGTCAGGTTTTCGTTACACCACTTGTGAATGTCCAATTAAGCCAAAGCTGGTTTTCAGTGGCCTGTTCTTACTACGAGACGTGCTGTTCATTTGGCTATCCATTCCACCCTGTTCAGCTCTACATTTTCGTGTCCACAAAACCCAGCCTTCAGAAATCATTGGAATCACCACTAGAGAATGTTCCATGCATTCACTGCGAATCTGGAATTCATCTGAATCTCCACTCCCGGCAGGTTTTCATTGCACCACTGCTGAATGTTCAAGTAACGCAATGATGGTTTTCAGCGGTCTATTCACACTCGAACCCGTGCTGTTCACGGTCTAGCGACTCAACACTGGTGAGTTCTTCTTTTTCCAGTTCAGACAATACAAACCTCAGAAACCATTGCAATCTACACTACAGAATGTTTCATTCATTCACGCGAATCTTGAATTCATCTTGTTCTCCACTCCCAGCAGGTTTTCGTTTCACCACTGGTGAATGTCCAAGCAACCCAAGGCTGGTTTCAGCTGCGTGTTAACACTCGCAGCCGTGCTGTTCAATTGGCTATCCAGTGAACGCTGGTTAGCTCTTGATTTTCCTTCCACACACCGAGCCTTCAGAAATCATTCTTATCTCCACTTCAGAATGTTCCATTCGTTCCCTGCGAATCTGGAATTCCTCTGACTCTCCACACCAGGCAGATTTTCCTAACAACACTGGTGAATGACCAGGTAATCCAATGCTGGTTTTCAGCGGCTGTTCACACTCACAGCCTTGCTGTTCAACTGGCAATCCAGTCAAACCTAGTCAGCTCTTCATTTTCCTGTCCACACAACCCAGCGTTCAGAAATCATTGGAATCTCTACTACAGAAATTTCCATTCATTCACTGTGAATCTGGAAATAATCTGAATCTGCATTCCAGGAAGGCTTTCGTTACACCACTGATGAATGTCCAAGTAATGCAATGCTGCTTCTTAGTGGTCTGTTCACACTCGAAACCGTGCTGTTCATTGGCTATCCACTCAATATCGGTCAGCTCTTCAATATCCTGTCCAGACTATCCAGATTTCTAAATGTTGGCAATCACCACTACAGAATGTTCCATTCAATCACGCGAATCTGGAATTCATCAGAGTCTCCACTCCTTGAAGGTTTTCGTGACACCACTGGTAAATGTCCAAGGAAGACAATGCTGGTTTTAAGCCGCCTGCTAACACACTCAGCCGTGCTGTTCAATTTGCTATCCACCCAACCCTATTCAGCTCTACATTTTCCTGTCCTCGTAACCCAACCTTCAGAAATAATTGGTATCTCCTCCACAGAATGTTCCGTTCATTCACTGCGAATCTTAAATTCATCTGACTCTCAACTCCCGGCGGGTTATCGTTACACCACTTGTGAATGTCCAAGTAAGCCAATGCTGGTTTTCAGTGGCCTGTTCATACTAAGAGACGTGCTGTTCATTTGGCTATCCACTCCACCCTGTTCAGCTCTACATTTTCGTGTCCACAAAACCCAGCCTTCAGAAATCATTGGAATCACCACTAGAGAATGTTCCATTCATTCACTGCGAATCTGGAATTCATCTGAACCTCCACTCCCGGCAGGTTTTCGTTACGCCACTGGTGAATGTCCAAGAAACTCAATACTGGTTTTCAGAGGCATGTTCAACTCGCAGAAGTGCTGTTCAATGGGCTATCCACTCAATATTGGTCAGCTCTTCATTTTCCTCTCCACACAAACCAGCCTTCAGAAATCATTGGGATCTCCACTACAGACTGTTCCATTCATTCACTGCGATTCTGCAATTCATCTGACTCTCCGCTCCAGGCAGGTTTTCATTACAGCACTGGTGAATGACCAAGTAATCCAATGCTGGTTTTCAGTCGCCTTTTCACACTCGCAGTGTGCTGTTCAATTGTCTATCCACTCAAACCTGGTCAGCCTTTCATTTTCTTTTCCACAATATCAGACTTCAGAAATCATTGGAATCGCCAGTACAGAATGTTCCATTCATTCACTGCCAATCTGGAATTCATCTGAATCTGCACTCCAGGTAGGCTTTCATTACACCACTTATGAATGTCCAAGTAACACAATGCTGGTTTTCAGCGGTCTGTTCACACTCTAAGCCCTGCTTTTTACTGGGTATCCACACAACTGTGGTCAGCTCTTCATTTTCATGTCCAAACAATCCAGACTTGAGAAATCATTGCAATCTCCAGTACAGAATGTTCCATTCATTCACTGCGAATCTGGAATTCAACTGAATCTCCACTACCTGCAGATTTATCTTACACCACTTGTGAATGTCCAAGTAAAACAATGCTGGTTTTCAGAGGCCTGTTCATATTCGCAGTCGTGCTGTTCAATTGGCTATCCACTCAACCTGTTTTGCTCCTCATTTTCCTGTGCACACAACCCAGCCTTCAGAAATCATTGGAATCTCCACTACAGGATGTTCCATTCATTCACTGGGAATCTGGAATTCATCTGAATCTGCACTCCACGCAGGCTTTCGTTACACCACTGCTGAAAGTCGAAGTAATGCAATACTGGTTTTCAGTGGTCTGTTCACATTCGAAGCCGAGGCTTTTTACAGGCTATCCACTCAACACTGGTCAGCTCTTCATTTTCGTGTCCCCACAATCCAGATTTCAGAAATCATTGCAATCTCCACTACAGAATGTTCCATTCATTCACTGCGAGTCTGGAGTTTATCTGATTCTCCACTCCCGCCTGGTTAACATTACACCACTTGTGAATGTCCAAGTAAGCCAATGCTGGTTTTCAGAGGCCTGTTCATACTCGCAGCCGTGCTGTTTAATTGACAATTCACTCCACCCTGTTCAGCTCTTCATTGTCCCACCACACTACCAGCCTTCAGAAATCTTTGTTATCTCCACTACAGAATGTTCCATTCATTCACTGCGAATCTGGAATTCATCTGACTCTCAACTCCACGCAGGTTTTCATTACACCACTGTTGAATGTCCAAGTAACCCAATGCTGGTTTTCAGCGGCCTGTTCATATTCGCAGCCCTGCTGTTTACTTGGCTATCGATTCAAGCCTGGTCAGCTCTTCATTTTCCTGTCCACACAACACAGGCTTCAGAAATCATTGGAATCTCCTCTACAGAATGTTCCATACATTCACTGCGAATGTGGAATTCAACTGACTCTCCACTCCATGCAGGTTTTCCTTACACCACTGATGAATGTCCAAGTAACCCAATGCTGGTTTTCAGCTGCATGTTCACACTCGCAGCCATGCTATACAATTGGCTTTCCACTAAATCCTGATTAGTTCTTGATTTTCCTTCCACACGACCCAGCCTTCAGAAATCATTGGAATCTCCACTAGAGAATGTTCCATTCATTCACTGCGAATCTGGAATTCCTCTGAACCTCCACTCCCGGCAGGTTTTCGTTACACCACTGTTGAATGTCCAAGTAACCCAATGTTTTAAGTGTTTTCTTCACAAGCGCAGTGGTGCTGTTCAATTGGCTATCCACTCAACCCTCTTCAGCTCCATTTTCCTGTCCACATAACCCAAACTGCAGAAACAATTGGTATCTCCTCCACAGAATGTTCCATTCATTGACTGCAAATCTGAAATTCATCTAATTCTCAACTCCTGTCAGGTTTTCGTTACACCACTTGTGAATGTCCAATTAAGCCAAAGCTGGTTTTCAGTGGCCTGTTCTTACTACGAGACGTGCTGTTCATTTGGCTATCCATTCCACCCTGTTCAGCTCTACATTTTCGTGTCCACAAAACCCAGCCTTCAGAAATCATTGGAATCACCACTAGAGAATGTTCCATGCATTCACTGCGAATCTGGAATTCATCTGAATCTCCACTCCCGGCAGGTTTTCATTGCACCACTGCTGAATGTTCAAGTAACGCAATGATGGTTTTCAGCGGTCTATTCACACTCGAACCCGTGCTGTTCACGGTCTAGCGACTCAACACTGGTGAGTTCTTCTTTTTCCAGTTCAGACAATACAAACCTCAGAAACCATTGCAATCTACACTACAGAATGTTTCATTCATTCACGCGAATCTTGAATTCATCTTGTTCTCCACTCCCAGCAGGTTTTCGTTTCACCACTGGTGAATGTCCAAGCAACCCAAGGCTGGTTTCAGCTGCGTGTTAACACTCGCAGCCGTGCTGTTCAATTGGCTATCCAGTGAACGCTGGTTAGCTCTTGATTTTCCTTCCACACACCGAGCCTTCAGAAATCATTCTTATCTCCACTTCAGAATGTTCCATTCGTTCCCTGCGAATCTGGAATTCCTCTGACTCTCCACACCAGGCAGATTTTCCTAACAACACTGGTGAATGACCAGGTAATCCAATGCTGGTTTTCAGCGGCTGTTCACACTCACAGCCTTGCTGTTCAACTGGCAATCCAGTCAAACCTAGTCAGCTCTTCATTTTCCTGTCCACACAACCCAGCGTTCAGAAATCATTGGAATCTCTACTACAGAAATTTCCATTCATTCACTGTGAATCTGGAAATAATCTGAATCTGCAATCCAGGAAGGCTTTCGTTACACCACTGATGAATGTCCAAGTAATGCAATGCTGCTTCTTAGTGGTCTGTTCACACTCGAAACCGTGCTGTTCATTGGCTATCCACTCAATATCGGTCAGCTCTTCAATATCCTGTCCAGACTATCCAGATTTCTAAATGTTGGCAATCACCACTACAGAATGTTCCATTCAATCACGCGAATCTGGAATTCATCAGAGTCTCCACTCCTGGAAGGTTTTCGTGACACCACTGGTAAATGTCCAAGGAAGACAATGCTGGTTTTAAGCCGCCTGCTAACACACTCAGCCGTGCTGTTCAATTTGCTATCCACCCAACCCTATTCAGCTCTACATTTTCCTGTCCTCATAACCCAACCTTCAGAAATAATTGGTATCTCCTCCACAGAATGTTCCGTTCATTCACTGCGAATCTTAAATTCATCTGACTCTCAACTCCCGGCGGGTTATCGTTACACCACTTGTGAATGTCCAAGTAAGCCAATGCTGGTTTTCAGTGGCCTGTTCATACTAAGAGACGTGCTGTTCATTTGGCTATCCACTCCACCCTGTTCAGCTCTACATTTTCGTGTCCACAAAACCCAGCCTTCAGAAATCATTGGAATCACCACTAGAGAATGTTCCATTCATTCACTGCGAATCTGGAATTCATCTGAACCTCCACTCCCGGCAGGTTTTCGTTACGCCACTGGTGAATGTCCAAGAAACTCAATACTGGTTTTCAGAGGCATGTTCAACTCGCAGAAGTGCTGTTCAATGGGCTATCCACTCAATATTGGTCAGCTCTTCATTTTCCTCTCCACACAAACCAGCCTTCAGAAATCATTGGGATCTCCACTACAGACTGTTCCATTCATTCACTGCGATTCTGCAATTCATCTGACTCTCCGCTCCAGGCAGGTTTTCATTACAGCACTGGTGAATGACCAAGTAATCCAATGCTGGTTTTCAGCCGCCTTTTCACACTCGCAGTGTGCTGTTCAATTGTCTATCCACTCAAACCTGGTCAGCCTTTCATTTTCTTTTCCACAATATCAGACTTCAGAAATCATTGGAATCGCCAGTACAGAATGTTCCATTCATTCACTGCCAATCTGGAATTCATCTGAATCTGCACTCCAGGTAGGCTTTCATTACACCACTTATGAATGTCCAAGTAACACAATGCTGGTTTTCAGCGGTCTGTTCACACTCTAAGCCCTGCTTTTTACTGGGAATCCACACAACTGTGTCAGCTCTTCATTTTCATGTCCAAACAATCCAGACTTGAGAAATCATTGCAATCTCCAGTACAGAATGTTCCATTCATTCACTGCGAATCTGGAATTCAACTGAATCTCCACTACCTGCAGATTTATCTTACACCACTTGTGAATGTCCAAGTAAAACAATGCTGGTTTTCAGAGGCCTGTTCATGTTCGCAGTCGTGCTGTTCAATTGGCTATCCACTCAACCTGTTTTGCTCCTCATTTTCCTGTGCACACAACCCAGCCTTCAGAAATCATTGTAATCTCCACTACAGGATGTTCCATTCATTCACTGGGAATCTGGAATTCATCTGAATCTGCACTCCACGCAGGCTTTCGTTACACCACTGCTGAAAGTCGAAGTAATGCAATACTGGTTTTCAGTGGTCTGTTCACATTCGAAGCCGAGGCTTTTTACAGGCTATCCACTCAACACTGGTCAGCTCTTCATTTTCGTGTCCCCACAATCCAGATTTCAGAAATCATTGCAATCTCCACTACAGAATGTTCCATTCATTCACTGCGAGTCTGGAGTTTATCTGATTCTCCACTCCCGCCTGGTTAACATTACACCACTTGTGAATGTCCAAGTAAGCCAATGCTGGTTTTCAGAGGCCTGTTCATACTCGCAGCCGTGCTGTTTAATTGACAATTCACTCCACCCTGTTCAGCTCTTCATTGTCCCACCACACTACCAGCCTTCAGAAATCTTTGTTATCTCCACTACAGAATGTTCCATTCATTCACTGCGAATCTGGAATTCATCTGACTCTCAACTCCACGCAGGTTTTCATTACACCACTGTTGAATGTCCAAGTAACCCAATGCTGGTTTTCAGCGGCCTGTTCATATTCGCAGCCCTGCTGTTTACTTGGCTATCGATTCAAGCCTGGTCAGCTCTTCATTTTCCTGTCCACACAACACAGGCTTCAGAAATCATTGGAATCTCCTCTACAGAATGTTCCATTCATTCACTGCGAATGTGGAATTCAACTGACTCTCCACTCCATGCAGGTTTTCCTTACACCACTGATGAATGTCCAAGTAACCCAATGCTGGTTTTCAGCTGCATGTTCACACTCGCAGCCATGCTATACAATTGGCTTTCCACTAAATCCTGATTAGTTCTTGATTTTCCTTCCACACGACCCAGCCTTCAGAAATCATTGGAATCTCCACTAGAGAATGTTCCATTCATTCACTGCGAATCTGGAATTCCTCTGAACCTCCACTCCCGGCAGGTTTTCGTTACACCACTGTTGAATGTCCAAGTAACCCAATGTTTTAAGTGTTTTCTTCACAAGCGCAGTGGTGCTGTTCAATTGGCTATCCACTCAACCCTGGCCAGCTCTACATTTTCCTGTCCACACCACAGAGACTGGAGAAATCATTGTTATCTCCACTACAGAATGTTCCATTCATTCACAGCGAATCTGGAATTCATCTGAATCTCCACTCCCGGCAGGTTTTCGTGACACCACTGGTAAATATCCAAGTAAGCCAATGCTGGTTTTAAGTGGCCTGCTCATACTCTCAGCCGTGCTGTTCAATTTGCTATCCACTCAACCCTCTTCAGCTCCATTTTCCTGTCCACATAACCCAAACCTCAGAAACAATTGGTATCTCCTCCACAGAATGTTCCATTCATTGACTGCAAATCTGAAATTCATCTAATTCTCAACTCCCGTCAGGTTTTCGTTACACCACTTGTGAATGTCCAATTAAGCCAAAGCTGGTTTTCAGTGGCCTGTTCTTACTACGAGACGTGCTGTTCATTTGGCTATCCATTCCACCCTGTTCAGCTCTACATTTTCGTGTCCACAAAACCCAGCCTTCAGAAATCATTGGAATCACCACTACAGAATGTTCCATTCATTCACTGCGAATCTGGAATTCATCTGAATCTCCACTCCCGGCAGGTTTTCATTGCACCACTGCTGAATGTTCAAGTAACGCAATGATGGTTTTCAGCGGTCTATTCACACTCGAACCCGTGCTGTTCACGGTCTAGCGACTCAACACTGGTGAGTTCTTCTTTTTCCAGTTCAGACAATACAAACCTCAGAAACCATTGCAATCTACACTACAGAATGTTTCATTCATTCACGCGAATCTTGAATTCATCTTGTTCTCCACTCCCAGCAGGTTTTCGTTTCACCACTGGTGAATGTCCAAGCAACCCAAGGCTGGTTTCAGCTGCGTGTTAACACTCGCAGCCGTGCTGTTCAATTGGCTATCCAGTGAACGCTGGTTAGCTCTTGATTTTCCTTCCACACACCGAGCCTTCAGAAATCATTCTTATCTCCACTTCAGAATGTTCCATTCGTTCCCTGCGAATCTGGAATTCCTCTGACTCTCCACACCAGGCAGATTTTCCTAACAACACTGGTGAATGACCAGGTAATCCAATGCTGGTTTTCAGCGGCTGTTCACACTCACAGCCTTGCTGTTCAATTGGCAATCCAGTCAAACCTAGTCAGCTCTTCATTTTCCTGTCCACACAACCCAGCGTTCAGAAATCATTGGAATCTCTACTACAGAAATTTCCATTCATTCACTGTGAATCTGGAAATAATCTGAATCTGCATTCCAGGAAGGCTTTCGTTACACCACTGATGAATGTCCAAGTAATGCAATGCTGCTTCTTAGTGGTCTGTTCACACTCGAAACCGTGCTGTTCATTGGCTATCCACTCAATATCGGTCAGCTCTTCAATATCCTGTCCAGACTATCCAGATTTCTAAATGTTGGCAATCACCACTACAGAATGTTCCATTCAGTCACGCGAATCTGGAATTCATCAGAGTCTCCACTCCTGGAAGGTTTTCGTGACACCACTGGTAAATGTCCAAGGAAGACAATGCTGGTTTTAAGCCGCCTGCTAACACACTCAGCCGTGCTGTTCAATTTGCTATCCACCCAACCCTATTCAGCTCTACATTTTCCTGTCCTCATAACCCAACCTTCAGAAACAATTGGTATCTCCTCCACAGAATGTTCCGTTCATTCACTGCGAATCTTAAATTCATCTGACTCTCAACTCCCGGCGGGTTATCGTTACACCACTTGTGAATGTCCAAGTAAGCCAATGCTGGTTTTCAGTGGCCTGTTCATACTAAGAGACGTGCTGTTCGTTTGGCTATCCACTCCACCCTGTTCAGCTCTACATTTTCGTGTCCACAAAACCCAGCCTTCAGAAATCATTGGAATCACCACTAGAGAATGTTCCATTCATTCACTGCGAATCTGGAATTCATCTGAACCTCCACTCCCGGCAGGTTTTCGTTACGCCACTGGTGAATGTCCAAGTAACTCAATACTGGTTTTCAGAGGCATGTTCAACTCGCAGAAGTGCTGTTCAATGGGCTATCCACTCAATATTGGTCAGCTCTTCATTTTCCTCTCCACACAAACCAGCCTTCAGAAATCATTGGGATCTCCACTACAGACTGTTCCATTCATTCACTGCGATTCTGCAATTCATCTGACTCTCCACTCCAGGCAGGTTTTCATTACAGCACTGGTGAATGACCAAGTAATCCAATGCTGGTTTTCAGCTGCCTTTTCACACTCGCAGTGTGCTGTTCAATTGTCTATCCACTCAAACCTGGTCAGCCTTTCATTTTCTTTTCCACAATATCAGACTTCAGAAATCATTGGAATCGCCAGTACAGAATGTTCCATTCATTCACTGCCAATCTGGAATTCATCTGAATCTGCACTCCAGGTAGGCTTTCATTACACCACTTATGAATGTCCAAGTAACACAATGCTGGTTTTCAGCGGTCTGTTCACACTCTAAGCCCTGCTTTTTACTGGGTATCCACACAACTGTGGTCAGCTCTTCATTTTCATGTCCAAACAATCCAGACTTGAGAAATCATTGCAATCTCCAGTACAGAATGTTCCATTCATTCACTGCGAATCTGGAATTCAACTGAATCTCCACTACCTGCAGATTTATCTTACACCACTTGTGAATGTCCAAGTAAAACAATGCTGGTTTTCAGAGGCCTGTTCATGTTCGCAGTCGTGCTGTTCAATTGGCTATCCACTCAACCTGTTTTGCTCCTCATTTTCCTGTGCACACAACCCAGCCTTCAGAAATCATTGTAATCTCCACTACAGGATGTTCCATTCATTCACTGGGAATCTGGAATTCATCTGAATCTGCACTCCACGCAGGCTTTCGTTACACCACTGCTGAAAGTCGAAGTAATGCAATACTGGTTTTCAGTGGTCTGTTCACATTCGAAGCCGAGGCTTTTTACAGGCTATCCACTCAACATTGGTCAGCTCTTCATTTTCGTGTCCCCACAATCCAGATTTCAGAAATCATTGCAATCTCCACTACAGAATGTTCCATTCATTCACTGCGAGTCTGGAGTTTATCTGATTCTCCACTCCCGCCTGGTTAACATTACACCACTTGTGAATGTCCAAGTAAGCCAATGCTGGTTTTCAGAGGCCTGTTCATACTCGCAGCCGTGCTGTTTAATTGACAATTCACTCCACCCTGTTCAGCTCTTCATTGTCCCACCACACTACCAGCCTTCAGAAATCTTTGTTATCTCCACTACAGAATGTTCCATTCATTCACTGCGAATCTGGAATTCATCTGACTCTCAACTCCACGCAGGTTTTCATTACACCACTGTTGAATGTCCAAGTAACCCAATGCTGGTTTTCAGCGGCCTGTTCATATTCGCAGCCCTGCTGTTTACTTGGCTATCGATTCAAGCCTGGCCAGCTCTTCATTTTCCTGTCCACACAACACAGGCTTCAGAAATCATTGGAATCTCCTCTACAGAATGTTCCATTCATTCACTGCGAATGTGGAATTCAACTGACTCTCCACTCCATGCAGGTTTTCCTTACACCACTGATGAATGTCCAAGTAACCCAATGCTGGTTTTCAGCTGCATGTTCACACTCGCAGCCATGCTATACAATTGGCTTTCCACTAAATCCTGATTAGTTCTTGATTTTCCTTCCACACGACCCAGCCTTCAGAAATCATTGGAATCTCCACTAGAGAATGTTCCATTCATTCACTGCGAATCTGGAATTCCTCTGAACCTCCACTCCCGGCAGGTTTTCGTTACACCACTGTTGAATGTCCAAGTAACCCAATGTTTTAAGTGTTTTCTTCACAAGCGCAGTGGTGCTGTTCAATTGGCTATCCACTCAACCCTGGCCAGCTCTACATTTTCCTGTCCACACCACAGAGACTGGAGAAATCATTGTTATCTCCACTACAGAATGTTCCATTCATTCACAGCGAATCTGGAATTCATCTGAATCTCCACTCCCGGCAGGTTTTCGTGACACCACTGGTAAATATCCAAGTAAGCCAATGCTGGTTTTAAGTGGCCTGCTCATACTCTCAGCCGTGCTGTTCAATTTGCTATCCACTCAACCCTCTTCAGCTCCATTTTCCTGTCCACATAACCCAAACCTCAGAAACAATTGGTATCTCCTCCACAGAATGTTCCATTCATTGACTGCAAATCTGAAATTCATCTAATTCTCAACTCCCGTCAGGTTTTCGTTACACCACTTGTGAATGTCCAATTAAGCCAAAGCTGGTTTTCAGTGGCCTGTTCTTACTACGAGACGTGCTGTTCATTTGGCTATCCATTCCACCCTGTTCAGCTCTACATTTTCGTGTCCACAAAACCCAGCCTTCAGAAATCATTGGAATCACCACTAGAGAATGTTCCATTCATTCACTGCGAATCTGGAATTCATCTGAATCTCCACTCCCGGCAGGTTTTCATTGCACCACTGCTGAATGTTCAAGTAACGCAATGATGGTTTTCAGCGGTCTATTCACACTCGAACCCGTGCTGTTCACGGTCTAGCGACTCAACACTGGTGAGTTCTTCTTTTTCCAGTTCAGACAATACAAACCTCAGAAACCATTGCACGCGAATCTTGAATTCATCTTGTTCTCCACTCCCAGCAGGTTTTCGTTTCACCACTGGTGAATGTCCAAGCAACCCAAGGCTGGTTTCAGCTGCGTGTTAACACTCGCAGCCGTGCTGTTCAATTGGCTATCCAGTGAACGCTGGTTAGCTCTTGATTTTCCTTCCACACACCGAGCCTTCAGAAATCATTCTTATCTCCACTTCAGAATGTTCCATTCGTTCCCTGCGAATCTGGAATTCCTCTGACTCTCCACACCAGGCAGATTTTCCTAACAACACTGGTGAATGACCAGGTAATCCAATGCTGGTTTTCAGCGGCTGTTCACACTCACAGCCTTGCTGTTCAATTGGCAATCCAGTCAAACCTAGTCAGCTCTTCATTTTCCTGTCCACACAACCCAGCGTTCAGAAATCATTGGAATCTCTACTACAGAAATTTCCATTCATTCACTGTGAATCTGGAAATAATCTGAATCTGCATTCCAGGAAGGCTTTCGTTACATCACTGATGAATGTCCAAGTAATGCAATGCTGCTTCTTAGTGGTCTGTTCACACTCGAAACCGTGCTGTTCATTGGCTATCCACTCAATATCGGTCAGCTCTTCAATATCCTGTCCAGACTATCCAGATTTCTAAATGTTGGCAATCACCACTACAGAATGTTCCATTCAGTCACGCGAATCTGGAATTCATCAGAGTCTCCACTCCTGGAAGGTTTTCGTGACACCACTGGTAAATGTCCAAGGAAGACAATGCTGGTTTTAAGCCGCCTGCTAACACACTCAGCCGTGCTGTTCAATTTGCTATCCACCCAACCCTATTCAGCTCTACATTTTCCTGTCCTCATAACCCAACCTTCAGAAATAATTGGTATCTCCTCCACAGAATGTTCCGTTCATTCACTAAGAATCTTAAATTCATCTGACTCTCAACTCCCGGCGGGTTATCGTTACACCACTTGTGAATGTCCAAGTAAGCCAATGCTGGTTTTCAGAGGCCTGTTCAACTCGCAGAAGTGCTGTTCAATGGGCTATCCACTCAATATTGGTCAGCTCTTCATTTTCCTCTCCACACAAACCAGCCTTCAGAAATCATTGGGATCTCCACTACAGACTGTTCCATTCATTCACTGCGATTCTGCAATTCATCTGACTCTCCACTCCAGGCAGGTTTTCATTACAGCACTGGTGAATGACCAAGGAATCCAATGCTGGTTTTCAGCCGCCTTTTCACACTCGCAGTGTGCTGTTCAATTGTCTATCCACTCAAACCTGGTCAGCCTTTCATTTTCTTTTCCACAATATCAGACTTCAGAAATCATTGGAATCGCCAGTACAGAATGTTCCATTCATTCACTGCCAATCTGGAATTCATCTGAATCTGCACTCCAGGTAGGCTTTCATTACACCACTTATGAATGTCCAAGTAACACAATGCTGGTTTTCAGCGGTCTGTTCACACTCTAAGCCCTGCTTTTTACTGGGTATCCACACAACTGTGGTCAGCTCTTCATTTTCATGTCCAAACAATCCAGACTTGAGAAATCATTGCAATCTCCAGTACAGAATGTTCCATTCATTCACTGCGAATCTGGAATTCAACTGAATCTCCACTACCTGCAGATTTATCTTACACCACTTGTGAATGTCCAAGTAAAACAATGCTGGTTTTCAGAGGCCTGTTCATATTCGCAGTCGTGCTGTTCAATTGGCTATCCACTCAACCTGTTTTGCTCCTCATTTTCCTGTGCACACAACCCAGCCTTCAGAAATCATTGTAATCTCCACTACAGGATGTTCCATTCATTCACTGGGAATCTGGAATTCATCTGAATCTGCACTCCACGCAGGCTTTCGTTACACCACTGCTGAAAGTCGAAGTAATGCAATACTGGTTTTCAGTGGTCTGTTCACATTCGAAGCCGAGGCTTTTTACAGGCTATCCACTCAACACTGGTCAGCTCTTCATTTTCGTGTCCCCACAATCCAGATTTCAGAAATCATTGCAATCTCCACTACAGAATGTTCCATTCATTCACTGCGAGTCTGGAGTTTATCTGATTCTCCACTCCCGCCTGGTTAACATTACACCACTTGTGAATGTCCAAGTAAGCCAATGCTGGTTTTCAGAGGCCTGTTCATACTCGCAGCCGTGCTGTTTAATTGACAATTCACTCCACCCTGTTCAGCTCTTCATTGTCCCACCACACTACCAGCCTTCAGAAATCTTTGTTATCTCCACTACAGAATGTTCCATTCATTCACTGCGAATCTGGAATTCATCTGACTCTCAACTCCACGCAGGTTTTCATTACACCACTGTTGAATGTCCAAGTAACCCAATGCTGGTTTTCAGCGGCCTGTTCATATTCGCAGCCCTGCTGTTTACTTGGCTATCGATTCAAGCCTGGTCAGCTCTTCATTTTCCTGTCCACACAACACAGGCTTCAGAAATCATTGGAATCTCCTCTACAGAATGTTCCATTCATTCACTGCGAATGTGGAATTCAACTGACTCTCCACTCCATGCAGGTTTTCCTTACACCACTGATGAATGTCCAAGTAACCCAATGCTGGTTTTCAGCTGCATGTTCACACTCGCAGCCATGCTATACAATTGGCTTTCCACTAAATCCTGATTAGTTCTTGATTTTCCTTCCACACGACCCAGCCTTCAGAAATCATTGGAATCTCCACTAGAGAATGTTCCATTCATTCACTGCGAATCTGGAATTCCTCTGAACCTCCACTCCCGGCAGGTTTTCGTTACACCACTGTTGAATGTCCAAGTAACCCAATGTTTTAAGTGTTTTCTTCACAAGCGCAGTGGTGCTGTTCAATTGGCTATCCACTCAACCCTGGCCAGCTCTACATTTTCCTGTCCACACCACAGAGACTGGAGAAATCATTGTTATCTCCACTACAGAATGTTCCATTCATTCACAGCGAATCTGGAATTCATCTGAATCTCCACTCCCGGCAGGTTTTCGTGACACCACTGGTAAATATCCAAGTAAGCCAATGCTGGTTTTAAGTGGCCTGCTCATACTCTCAGCCGTGCTGTTCAATTTGCTATCCACTCAACCCTCTTCAGCTCCATTTTCCTGTCCACATAACCCAAACTTCAGAAACAATTGGTATCTCCTCCACAGAATGTTCCATTCATTGACTGCAAATCTGAAATTCATCTAATTCTCAACTCCCGTCAGGTTTTCGTTACACCACTTGTGAATGTCCAATTAAGCCAAAGCTGGTTTTCAGTGGCCTGTTCTTACTACGAGACGTGCTGTTCATTTGGCTATCCATTCCACCCTGTTCAGCTCTACATTTTCGTGTCCACAAAACCCAGCCTTCAGAAATCATTGGAATCACCACTAGAGAATGTTCCATTCATTCACTGCGAATCTGGAATTCATCTGAATCTCCACTCCCGGCAGGTTTTCATTGCACCACTGCTGAATGTTCAAGTAACGCAATGATGGTTTTCAGCGGTCTATTCACACTCGAACCCGTGCTGTTCACGGTCTAGCGACTCAACACTGGTGAGTTCTTCTTTTTCCAGTTCAGACAATACAAACCTCAGAAACCATTGCAATCTACACTACAGAATGTTTCATTCATTCACGCGAATCTTGAATTCATCTTGTTCTCCACTCCCAGCAGGTTTTCGTTTCACCACTGGTGAATGTCCAAGCAACCCAAGGCTGGTTTCAGCTGCGTGTTAACACTCGCAGCCGTGCTGTTCAATTGGCTATCCAGTGAACGCTGGTTAGCTCTTGATTTTCCTTCCACACACCGAGCCTTCAGAAATCATTCTTATCTCCACTTCAGAATGTTCCATTCGTTCCCTGCGAATCTGGAATTCCTCTGACTCTCCACACCAGGCAGATTTTCCTAACAACACTGGTGAATGACCAGGTAATCCAATGCTGGTTTTCAGCGACTGTTCACACTCACAGCCTTGCTGTTCAATTGGCAATCCAGTCAAACCTAGTCAGCTCTTCATTTTCCTGTCCACACAACCCAGCGTTCAGAAATCATTGGAATCTCTACTACAGAAATTTCCATTCATTCACTGTGAATCTGGAAATAATCTGAATCTGCATTCCAGGAAGGCTTTCGTTACACCACTGATGAATGTCCAAGTAATGCAATGCTGCTTCTTAGTGGTCTGTTCACACTCGAAACCGTGCTGTTCATTGGCTATCCACTCAATATCGGTCAGCTCTTCAATATCCTGTCCAGACTATCCAGATTTCTAAATGTTGGCAATCACCACTATACAATGTTCCATTCAATCACGTGAATCTGGAATTCATCAGAGTCTCCACTCCTGGAAGGTTTTCGTGACACCACTGGTAAATGTCCAAGGAAGACAATGCTGGTTTTAAGCCGCCTGCTAACACACTCAGCCGTGCTTTTCAATTTGCTATCCACCCAACCCTATTCAGCTCTACATTTTCCTGTCCTCGTAACCCAACCTTCAGAAATAATTGGTATCTCCTCCACAGAATGTTCCGTTCATTCACTGCGAATCTTAAATTCATCTGACTCTCAACTGCCGGCGGGTTATCGTTACACCACTTGTGAATGTCCAAGTAAGCCAATGCTGGTTTTCAGAGGCCTGTTCAACTCGCAGAAGTGCTGTTCAATGGGCTATCCACTCAATATTGGTCAGCTCTTCATTTTCCTCTCCACACAAACCAGCCTTCAGAAATCATTGGGATCTCCACTACAGACTGTTCCATTCATTCACTGCGATTCTGCAATTCATCTGACTCTCCGCTCCAGGCAGGTTTTCATTACAGCACTGGTGAATGACCAAGTAATCCAATGCTGGTTTTCAGCCGCCTTTTCACACTCGCAGTGTGCTGTTCAATTGTCTATCCACTCAAACCTGGTCAGCCTTTCATTTTCTTTTCCACAATATCAGACTTCAGAAATCATTGGAATCGCCAGTACAGAATGTTCCATTCATTCACTGCCAATCTGGAATTCATCTGAATCTGCACTCCAGGTAGGCTTTCATTACACCACTTATGAATGTCCAAGTAACACAATGCTGGTTTTCAGCGGTCTGTTCACACTCTAAGCCCTGCTTTTTACTGGGTATCCACACAACTGTGGTCAGCTCTTCATTTTCATGTCCAAACAATCCAGACTTGAGAAATCATTGCAATCTCCAGTACAGAATGTTCCATTCATTCACTGCGAATCTGGAATTCAACTGAATCTCCACTACCTGCAGATTTATCTTACACCACTTGTGAATGTCCAAGTAAAACAATGCTGGTTTTCAGAGGCCTGTTCATATTCGCAGTCGTGCTGTTCAATTGGCTATCCACTCAACCTGTTTTGCTCCTCATTTTCCTGTGCACACAACCCAGCCTTCAGAAATCATTGTAATCTCCACTACAGGATGTTCCATTCATTCACTGGGAATCTGGAATTCATCTGAATCTGCACTCCACGCAGGCTTTCGTTACACCACTGCTGAAAGTCGAAGTAATGCAATACTGGTTTTCAGTGGTCTGTTCACATTCGAAGCCGAGGCTTTTTACAGGCTATCCACTCAACACTGGTCAGCTCTTCATTTTCGTGTCCCCACAATCCAGATTTCAGAAATCATTGCAATCTCCACTACAGAATGTTCCATTCATTCACTGCGAGTCTGGAGTTTATCTGATTCTCCACTCCCGCCTGGTTAACATTACACCACTTGTGAATGTCCAAGTAAGCCAATGCTGGTTTTCAGAGGCCTGTTCATACTCGCAGCCGTGCTGTTTAATTGACAATTCACTCCACCCTGTTCAGCTCTTCATTGTCCCACCACACTACCAGCCTTCAGAAATCTTTGTTATCTCCACTACAGAATGTTCCATTCATTCACTGCGAATCTGGAATTCATCTGACTCTCAACTCCACGCAGGTTTTCATTACACCACTGTTGAATGTCCAAGTAACCCAATGCTGGTTTTCAGCGGCCTGTTCATATTCGCAGCCCTGCTGTTTACTTGGCTATCGATTCAAGCCTGGTCAGCTCTTCATTTTCCTGTCCACACAACACAGGCTTCAGAAATCATTGGAATCTCCTCTACAGAATGTTCCATTCATTCACTGCGAATGTGGAATTCAACTGACTCTCCACTCCATGCAGGTTTTCCTTACACCACTGATGAATGTCCAAGTAACCCAATGCTGGTTTTCAGCTGCATGTTCACACTCGCAGCCATGCTATACAATTGGCTTTCCACTAAATCCTGATTAGTTCTTGATTTTCCTTCCACACGACCCAGCCTTCAGAAATCATTGGAATCTCCACTAGAGAATGTTCCATTCATTCACTGCGAATCTGGAATTCCTCTGAACCTCCACTCCCGGCAGGTTTTCGTTACACCACTGTTGAATGTCCAAGTAACCCAATGTTTTAAGTGTTTTCTTCACAAGCGCAGTGGTGCTGTTCAATTGGCTATCCACTCAACCCTGGCCAGCTCTACATTTTCCTGTCCACACCACAGAGACTGGAGAAATCATTGTTATCTCCA
The DNA here is from genome assembly GCF_029834395.1 of Sorex fumeus. Taxonomy (NCBI): domain Eukaryota; kingdom Metazoa; phylum Chordata; class Mammalia; order Eulipotyphla; family Soricidae; genus Sorex; species Sorex fumeus. Next base: position 252,884 of record NW_026606231.1, read on the forward strand.
CTACAGAATGTTCCATTCATTCACAGCGAATCTGGAATTCATCTGAATCTCCACTCCCGGCAGGTTTTCGTGACACCACTGGTAAATATCCAAGTAAGCCAATGCTGGTTTTAAGTGGCCTGCTCATACTCTCAGCCGTGCTGTTCAATTTGCTATCCACTCAACCCTCTTCAGCTCCATTTTCCTGTCCACATAACCCAAACTTCAGAAACAATTGGTATCTCCTCCACAGAATGTTCCATTCATTGACTGCAAATCTGAAATTCATCTAATTCTCAACTCCCGTCAGGTTTTCGTTACACCACTTGTGAATGTCCAATTAAGCCAAAGCTGGTTTTCAGTGGCCTGTTCTTACTACGAGACGTGCTGTTCATTTGGCTATCCATTCCACCCTGTTCAGCTCTACATTTTCGTGTCCACAAAACCCAGCCTTCAGAAATCATTGGAATCACCACTAGAGAATGTTCCATTCATTCACTGCGAATCTGGAATTCATCTGAATCTCCACTCCCGGCAGGTTTTCATTGCACCACTGCTGAATGTTCAAGTAACGCAATGATGGTTTTCAGCGGTCTATTCACACTCGAACCCGTGCTGTTCACGGTCTAGCGACTCAACACTGGTGAGTTCTTCTTTTTCCAGTTCAGACAATACAAACCTCAGAAACCATTGCAATCTACACTACAGAATGTTTCATTCATTCACGCGAATCTTGAATTCATCTTGTTCTCCACTCCCAGCAGGTTTTCGTTTCACCACTGGTGAATGTCCAAGCAACCCAAGGCTGGTTTCAGCTGCGTGTTAACACTCGCAGCCGTGCTGTTCAATTGGCTATCCAGTGAACGCTGGTTAGCTCTTGATTTTCCTTCCACACACCGAGCCTTCAGAAATCATTCTTATCTCCACTTCAGAATGTTCCATTCGTTCCCTGCGAATCTGGAATTCCTCTGACTCTCCACACCAGGCAGATTTTCCTAACAACACTGGTGAATGACCAGGTAATCCAATGCTGGTTTTCAGCGACTGTTCACACTCACAGCCTTGCTGTTCAATTGGCAATCCAGTCAAACCTAGTCAGCTCTTCATTTTCCTGTCCACACAACCCAGCGTTCAGAAATCATTGGAATCTCTACTACAGAAATTTCCATTCATTCACTGTGAATCTGGAAATAATCTGAATCTGCATTCCAGGAAGGCTTTCGTTACACCACTGATGAATGTCCAAGTAATGCAATGCTGCTTCTTAGTGGTCTGTTCACACTCGAAACCGTGCTGTTCATTGGCTATCCACTCAATATCGGTCAGCTCTTCAATATCCTGTCCAGACTATCCAGATTTCTAAATGTTGGCAATCACCACTATAGAATGTTCCATTCAATCACGCGAATCTGGAATTCATCAGAGTCTCCACTCCTGGAAGGTTTTCGTGACACCACTGGTAAATGTCCAAGGAAGACAATGCTGGTTTTAAGCCGCCTGCTAACACACTCAGCCGTGCTTTTCAATTTGCTATCCACCCAACCCTATTCAGCTCTACATTTTCCTGTCCTCGTAACCCAACCTTCAGAAATAATTGGTATCTCCTCCACAGAATGTTCCGTTCATTCACTGCGAATCTTAAATTCATCTGACTCTCAACTCCCGGCGGGTTATCGTTACACCACTTGTGAATGTCCAAGTAAGCCAATGCTGGTTTTCAGAGGCCTGTTCAACTCGCAGAAGTGCTGTTCAATGGGCTATCCACTCAATATTGGTCAGCTCTTCATTTTCCTCTCCACACAAACCAGCCTTCAGAAATCATTGGGATCTCCACTACAGACTGTTCCATTCATTCACTGCGATTCTGCAATTCATCTGACTCTCCGCTCCAGGCAGGTTTTCATTACAGCACTGGTGAATGACCAAGTAATCCAATGCTGGTTTTCAGCCGCCTTTTCACACTCGCAGTGTGCTGTTCAATTGTCTATCCACTCAAACCTGGTCAGCCTTTCATTTTCTTTTCCACAATATCAGACTTCAGAAATCATTGGAATCGCCAGTACAGAATGTTCCATTCATTCACTGCCAATCTGGAATTCATCTGAATCTGCACTCCAGGTAGGCTTTCATTACACCACTTATGAATGTCCAAGTAACACAATGCTGGTTTTCAGCGGTCTGTTCACACTCTAAGCCCTGCTTTTTACTGGGTATCCACACAACTGTGGTCAGCTCTTCATTTTCATGTCCAAACAATCCAGACTTGAGAAATCATTGCAATCTCCAGTACAGAATGTTCCATTCATTCACTGCGAATCTGGAATTCAACTGAATCTCCACTACCTGCAGATTTATCTTACACCACTTGTGAATGTCCAAGTAAAACAATGCTGGTTTTCAGAGGCCTGTTCATATTCGCAGTCGTGCTGTTCAATTGGCTATCCACTCAACCTGTTTTGCTCCTCATTTTCCTGTGCACACAACCCAGCCTTCAGAAATCATTGTAATCTCCACTACAGGATGTTCCATTCATTCACTGGGAATCTGGAATTCATCTGAATCTGCACTCCACGCAGGCTTTCGTTACACCACTGCTGAAAGTCGAAGTAATGCAATACTGGTTTTCAGTGGTCTGTTCACATTCGAAGCCGAGGCTTTTTACAGGCTATCCACTCAACACTGGTCAGCTCTTCATTTTCGTGTCCCCACAATCCAGATTTCAGAAATCATTGCAATCTCCACTACAGAATGTTCCATTCATTCACTGCGAGTCTGGAGTTTATCTGATTCTCCACTCCCGCCTGGTTAACATTACACCACTTGTGAATGTCCAAGTAAGCCAATGCTGGTTTTCAGAGGCCTGTTCATACTCGCAGCCGTGCTGTTTAATTGACAATTCACTCCACCCTGTTCAGCTCTTCATTGTCCCACCACACTACCAGCCTTCAGAAATCTTTGTTATCTCCACTACAGAATGTTCCATTCATTCACTGCGAATCTGGAATTCATCTGACTCTCAACTCCACGCAGGTTTTCATTACACCACTGTTGAATGTCCAAGTAACCCAATGCTGGTTTTCAGCGGCCTGTTCATATTCGCAGCCCTGCTGTTTACTTGGCTATCGATTCAAGCCTGGTCAGCTCTTCATTTTCCTGTCCACACAACACAGGCTTCAGAAATCATTGGAATCTCCTCTACAGAATGTTCCATTCATTCACTGCGAATGTGGAATTCAACTGACTCTCCACTCCATGCAGGTTTTCCTTACACCACTGATGAATGTCCAAGTAACCCAATGCTGGTTTTCAGCTGCATGTTCACACTCGCAGCCATGCTATACAATTGGCTTTCCACTAAATCCTGATTAGTTCTTGATTTTCCTTCCACACGACCCAGCCTTCAGAAATCATTGGAATCTCCACTAGAGAATGTTCCATTCATTCACTGCGAATCTGGAATTCCTCTGAACCACCACTCCCGGCAGGTTTTCGTTACACCACTGTTGAATGTCCAAGTAACCCAATGTTTTAAGTGTTTTCTTCACAAGCGCAGTGGTGCTGTTCAATTGGCTATCCACTCAACCCTGGCCAGCTCTACATTTTCCTGTCCACACCACAGAGACTGGAGAAATCATTGTTATCTCCACTACAGAATGTTCCATTCATTCACAGCGAATCTGGAATTCATCTGAATCTCCACTCCCGGCAGGTTTTCGTGACACCACTGGTAAATATCCAAGTAAGCCAATGCTGGTTTTAAGTGGCCTGCTCATACTCTCAGCCGTGCTGTTCAATTTGCTATCCACTCAACCCTCTTCAGCTCCATTTTCCTGTCCACATAACCCAAACTTCAGAAACAATTGGTATCTCCTCCACAGAATGTTCCATTCATTGACTGCAAATCTGAAATTCATCTAATTCTCAACTCCCGTCAGGTTTTCGTTACACCACTTGTGAATGTCCAATTAAGCCAAAGCTGGTTTTCAGTGGCCTGTTCTTACTACGAGACGTGCTGTTCATTTGGCTATCCATTCCACCCTGTTCAGCTCTACATTTTCGTGTCCACAAAACCCAGCCTTCAGAAATCATTGGAATCACCACTAGAGAATGTTCCATTCATTCACTGCGAATCTGGAATTCATCTGAATCTCCACTCCCGGCAGGTTTTCATTGCACCGCTGCTGAATGTTCAAGTAACGCAATGATGGTTTTCAGCGGTCTATTCACACTCGAACCCGTGCTGTTCACGGTCTAGCGACTCAACACTGGTGAGTTCTTCTTTTTCCAGTTCAGACAATACAAACCTCAGAAACCATTGCAATCTACACTACAGAATGTTTCATTCATTCACGCGAATCTTGAATTCATCTTGTTCTCCACTCCCAGCAGGTTTTCGTTTCACCACTGGTGAATGTCCAAGCAACCCAAGGCTGGTTTCAGCTGCGTGTTAACACTCGTAGCCGTGCTGTTCAATTGGCTATCCAGTGAACGCTGGTTAGCTCTTGATTTTCCTTCCACACACCGAGCCTTCAGAAATCATTCTTATCTCCACTTCAGAATGTTCCATTCGTTCCCTGCGAATCTGGAATTCCTCTGACTCTCCACACCAGGCAGATTTTCCTAACAACACTGGTGAATGACCAGGTAATCCAATGCTGGTTTTCAGCGGCTGTTCACACTCACAGCCTTGCTGTTCAATTGGCAATCCAGTCAAACCTAGTCAGCTCTTCATTTTCCTGTCCACACAACCCAGCGTTCAGAAATCATTGGAATCTCTACTACAGAAATTTCCATTCATTCACTGTGAATCTGGAAATAATCTGAATCTGCATTCCAGGAAGGCTTTCGTTACACCACTGATGAATGTCCAAGTAATGCAATGCTGCTTCTTAGTGGTCTGTTCACACTCGAAACCGTGCTGTTCATTGGCTATCCACTCAATATCGGTCAGCTCTTCAATATCCTGTCCAGATTATCCAGATTTCTAAATGTTGGCAATCACCACTACAGAATGTTCCATTCAGTCACGCGAATCTGGAATTCATCAGAGTCTCCACTCCTGGAAGGTTTTCGTGACACCACTGGTAAATGTCCAAGGAAGACAATGCTGGTTTTAAGCCGCCTGCTAACACACTCAGCCGTGCTGTTCAATTTGCTATCCACCCAACCCTATTCAGCTCTACATTTTCCTGTCCTCATAACCCAACCTTCAGAAATAATTGGTATCTCCTCCACAGAATGTTCCGTTCATTCACTAAGAATCTTAAATTCATCTGACTCTCAACTCCCGGCGGGTTATCGTTACACCACTTGTGAATGTCCAAGTAAGCCAGTGCTGGTTTTCAGTGGCCTGTTCATACTAAGAGACGTGCTGTTCATTTGGCTATCCACTCCACCCTGTTCAGCTCTACATTTTCGTGTCCACAAAACCCAGCCTTCAGAAATCATTGGAATCACCACTAGAGAATGTTCCATTCATTCACTGCGAATCTGGAATTCATCTGAACCTCCACTCCCGGCAGGTTTTCGTTACACCACTGGTGAATGTCCAAGTAACTCAATACTGGTTTTCAGAGGCATGTTCAACTCGCAGAAGTGCTGTTCAATGGGCTATCCACTCAATATTGGTCAGCTCTTCATTTTCCTCTCCACACAAACCAGCCTTCAGAAATCATTGGGATCTCCACTACAGACTGTTCCATTCATTCACTGCGATTCTGCAATTCATCTGACTCTCCGCTCCAGGCAGGTTTTCATTACAGCACTGGTGAATGACCAAGTAATCCAATGCTGGTTTTCAGCCGCCTTTTCACACTCGCAGTGTGCTGTTCAATTGTCTATCCACTCAAACCTGGTCAGCCTTTCATTTTCTTTTCCACAATATCAGACTTCAGAAATCATTGGAATCGCCAGTACAGAATCTTCCATTCATTCACTGCCAATCTGGAATTCATCTGAATCTGCACTCCCGGTAGGCTTTCATTACACCACTTATGAATGTCCAAGTAACACAATGCTGGTTTTCAGCGGTCTGTTCACACTCTAAGCCCTGCTTTTTACTGGGTATCCACACAACTGTGGTCAGCTCTTCATTTTCATGTCCAAACAATCCAGACTTGAGAAATCATTGCAATCTCCAGTACAGAATGTTCCATTCATTCACTGCGAATCTGGAATTCAACTGAATCTCCACTACCTGCAGATTTATCTTACACCACTTGTGAATGTCCAAGTAAAACAATGCTGGTTTTCAGAGGCCTGTTCATGTTCGCAGTCGTGCTGTTCAATTGGCTATCCACTCAACCTGTTTTGCTCCTCATTTTCCTGTGCACACAACCCAGCCTTCAGAAATCATTGTAATCTCCACTACAGGATGTTCCATTCATTCACTGGGAATCTGGAATTCATCTGAATCTGCACTCCACGCAGGCTTTCGTTACACCACTGCTGAAAGTCGAAGTAATGCAATACTGGTTTTCAGTGGTCTGTTCACATTCGAAGCCGAGGCTTTTTACAGGCTATCCACTCAACACTGGTCAGCTCTTCATTTTCGTGTCCCCACAATCCAGATTTCAGAAATCATTGCAATCTCCACTACAGAATGTTCCATTCATTCACTGCGAGTCTGGAGTTTATCTGATTCTCCACTCCCGCCTGGTTAACATTACACCACTTGTGAATGTCCAAGTAAGCCAATGCTGGTTTTCAGAGGCCTGTTCATACTCGCAGCCGTGCTGTTTAATTGACAATTCACTCCACCCTGTTCAGCTCTTCATTGTCCCACCACACTACCAGCCTTCAGAAATCTTTGTTATCTCCACTACAGAATGTTCCATTCATTCACTGCGAATCTGGAATTCATCTGACTCTCAACTCCACGCAGGTTTTCATTACACCACTGTTGAATGTCCAAGTAACCCAATGCTGGTTTTCAGCGGCCTGTTCATATTCGCAGCCCTGCTGTTTACTTGGCTATCGATTCAAGCCTGGTCAGCTCTTCATTTTCCTGTCCACACAACACAGGCTTCAGAAATCATTGGAATCTCCTCTACAGAATGTTCCATTCATTCACTGCGAATGTGGAATTCAACTGACTCTCCACTCCATGCAGGTTTTCCTTACACCACTGATGAATGTCCAAGTAACCCAATGCTGCTTTTCAGCTGCATGTTCACACTCGCAGCCATGCTATACAATTGGCTTTCCACTAAATCCTAATTAGTTCTTGATTTTCCTTCCACACGACCCAGCCTTCAGAAATCATTGGAATCTCCACTAGAGAATGTTCCATTCATTCACTGCGAATCTGGAATTCCTCTGAACCTCCACTCCCGGCAGGTTTTCGTTACACCACTGTTGAATGTCCAAGTAACCCAATGTTTTAAGTGTTTTCTTCACAAGCGCAGTGGTGCTGTTCAATTGGCTATCCACTCAACCCTGGCCAGCTCTACATTTTCCTGTCCACACCACAGAGACTGGAGAAATCATTGTTATCTCCACTACAGAATGTTCCATTCATTCACAGCGAATCTGGAATTCATCTGAATCTCCACTCCCGGCAGGTTTTCGTGACACCACTGGTAAATATCCAAGTAAGCCAATGCTGGTTTTAAGTGGCCTGCTCATACTCTCAGCCGTGCTGTTCAATTTGCTATCCACTCAACCCTCTTCAGCTCCATTTTCCTGTCCACATAACCCAAACTTCAGAAACAATTGGTATCTCCTCCACAGAATGTTCCATTCATTGACGGCAAATCTGAAATTCATCTAATTCTCAACTCCCGTCAGGTTTTCGTTACACCACTTGTGAATGTCCAATTAAGCCAAAGCTGGTTTTCAGTGGCCTGTTCTTACTACGAGACGTGCTTTTCATTTGGCTATCCATTCCACCCTGTTCAGCTCTACATTTTCGTGTCCACAAAACCCAGCCTTCAGAAATCATTGGAATCACCACTAGAGAATGTTCCATTCATGCACTGCAATCTGGAATTCATCTGAATCTCCACTCCCGGCAGGTTTTCATTGCACCGCTGCTGAATGTTCAAGTAACGCAATGATGGTTTTCAGCGGTCTATTCACACTCGAACCCGTGCTGTTCACGGTCTAGCGACTCAACACTGGTGAGTTCTTCTTTTTCCAGTTCAGACAATACAAACCTCAGAAACCATTGCAATCTACACTACAGAATGTTTCATTCATTCACGCGAATCTTGAATTCATCTTGTTCTCCACTCCCAGCAGGTTTTCGTTTCACCACTGGTGAATGTCCAAGCAACCCAAGGCTGGTTTCAGCTGCGTGTTAACACTCGTAGCCGTGCTGTTCAATTGGCTATCCAGTGAACGCTGGTTAGCTCTTGATTTTCCTTCCACACACCGAGCCTTCAGAAATCATTCTTATCTCCACTTCAGAATGTTCCATTCGTTCCCTGCGAATCTGGAATTCCTCTGACTCTCCACACCAGGCAGATTTTCCTAACAACACTGGTGAATGACCAGGTAATCCAATGCTGGTTTTCAGCGGCTGTTCACACTCACAGCCTTGCTGTTCAATTGGCAATCCAGTCAAACCTAGTCAGCTCTTCATTTTCCTGTCCACACAACCCAGCGTTCAGAAATCATTGGAATCTCTACTACAGAAATTTCCATTCATTCACTGTGAATCTGGAAATAATCTGAATCTGCATTCCAGGAAGGCTTTCGTTACACCACTGATGAATGTCCAAGTAATGCAATGCTGCTTCTTAGTGGTCTGTTCACACTCGAAACCGTGCTGTTCATTGGCTATCCACTCAATATCGGTCAGCTCTTCAATATCCTGTCCAGATTATCCAGATTTCTAAATGTTGGCAATCACCACTACAGAATGTTCCATTCAGTCACGCGAATCTGGAATTCATCAGAGTCTCCACTCCTGGAAGGTTTTCGTGACACCACTGGTAAATGTCCAAGGAAGACAATGCTGGTTTTAAGCCGCCTGCTAACACACTCAGCCGTGCTGTTCAATTTGCTATCCACCCAACCCTATTCAGCTCTACATTTTCCTGTCCTCATAACCCAACCTTCAGAAATAATTGGTATCTCCTCCACAGAATGTTCCGTTCATTCACTAAGAATCTTAAATTCATCTGACTCTCAACTCCCGGCGGGTTATCGTTACACCACTTGTGAATGTCCAAGTAAGCCAGTGCTGGTTTTCAGTGGCCTGTTCATACTAAGAGACGTGCTGTTCATTTGGCTATCCACTCCACCCTGTTCAGCTCTACATTTTCGTGTCCACAAAACCCAGCCTTCAGAAATCATTGGAATCACCACTAGAGAATGTTCCATTCATTCACTGCGAATCTGGAATTCATCTGAACCTCCACTCCCGGCAGGTTTTCGTTACACCACTGGTGAATGTCCAAGTAACTCAATACTGGTTTTCAGAGGCATGTTCAACTCGCAGAAGTGCTGTTCAATGGGCTATCCACTCAATATTGGTCAGCTCTTCATTTTCCTCTCCACACAAACCAGCCTTCAGAAATCATTGGGATCTCCACTACAGACTGTTCCATTCATTCACTGCGATTCTGCAATTCATCTGACTCTCCGCTCCAGGCAGGTTTTCATTACAGCACTGGTGAATGACCAAGTAATCCAATGCTGGTTTTCAGCCGCCTTTTCACACTCGCAGTGTGCTGTTCAATTGTCTATCCACTCAAACCTGGTCAGCCTTTCATTTTCTTTTCCACAATATCAGACTTCAGAAATCATTGGAATCGCCAGTACAGAATCTTCCATTCATTCACTGCCAATCTGGAATTCATCTGAATCTGCACTCCCGGTAGGCTTTCATTACACCACTTATGAATGTCCAAGTAACACAATGCTGGTTTTCAGCGGTCTGTTCACACTCTAAGCCCTGCTTTTTACTGGGTATCCACACAACTGTGGTCAGCTCTTCATTTTCATGTCCAAACAATCCAGACTTGAGAAATCATTGCAATCTCCAGTACAGAATGTTCCATTCATTCACTGCGAATCTGGAATTCAACTGAATCTCCACTACCTGCAGATTTATCTTACACCACTTGTGAATGTCCAAGTAAAACAATGCTGGTTTTCAGAGGCCTGTTCATGTTCGCAGTCGTGCTGTTCAATTGGCTATCCACTCAACCTGTTTTGCTCCTCATTTTCCTGTGCACACAACCCAGCCTTCAGAAATCATTGTAATCTCCACTACAGGATGTTCCATTCATTCACTGGGAATCTGGAATTCATCTGAATCTGCACTCCACGCAGGCTTTCGTTACACCACTGCTGAAAGTCGAAGTAATGCAATACTGGTTTTCAGTGGTCTGTTCACATTCGAAGCCGAGGCTTTTTACAGGCTATCCACTCAACACTGGTCAGCTCTTCATTTTCGTGTCCCCACAATCCAGATTTCAGAAATCATTGCAATCTCCACTACAGAATGTTCCATTCATTCACTGCGAGTCTGGAGTTTATCTGATTCTCCACTCCCGCCTGGTTAACATTACACCACTTGTGAATGTCCAAGTAAGCCAATGCTGGTTTTCAGAGGCCTGTTCATACTCGCAGCCGTGCTGTTTAATTGACAATTCACTCCACCCTGTTCAGCTCTTCATTGTCCCACCACACTACCAGCCTTCAGAAATCTTTGTTATCTCCACTACAGAATGTTCCATTCATTCACTGCGAATCTGGAATTCATCTGACTCTCAACTCCACGCAGGTTTTCATTACACCACTGTTGAATGTCCAAGTAACCCAATGCTGGTTTTCAGCGGCCTGTTCATATTCGCAGCCCTGCTGTTTACTTGGCTATCGATTCAAGCCTGGTCAGCTCTTCATTTTCCTGTCCACACAACACAGGCTTCAGAAATCATTGGAATCTCCTCTACAGAATGTTCCATTCATTCACTGCGAATGTGGAATTCAACTGACTCTCCACTCCATGCAGGTTTTCCTTACACCACTGATGAATGTCCAAGTAACCCAATGCTGCTTTTCAGCTGCATGTTCACACTCGCAGCCATGCTATACAATTGGCTTTCCACTAAATCCTAATTAGTTCTTGATTTTCCTTCCACACGACCCAGCCTTCAGAAATCATTGGAATCTCCACTAGAGAATGTTCCATTCATTCACTGCGAATCTGGAATTCCTCTGAACCTCCACTCCCGGCAGGTTTTCGTTACACCACTGTTGAATGTCCAAGTAACCCAATGTTTTAAGTGTTTTCTTCACAAGCGCAGTGGTGCTGTTCAATTGGCTATCCACTCAACCCTGGCCAGCTCTACATTTTCCTGTCCACACCACAGAGACTGGAGAAATCATTGTTATCTCCACTACAGAATGTTCCATTCATTCACAGCGAATCTGGAATTCATCTGAATCTCCACTCCCGGCAGGTTTTCGTGACACCACTGGTAAATATCCAAGTAAGCCAATGCTGGTTTTAAGTGGCCTGCTCATACTCTCAGCCGTGCTGTTCAATTTGCTATCCACTCAACCCTCTTCAGCTCCATTTTCCTGTCCACATAACCCAAACTTCAGAAACAATTGGTATCTCCTCCACAGAATGTTCCATTCATTGACGGCAAATCTGAAATTCATCTAATTCTCAACTCCCGTCAGGTTTTCGTTACACCACTTGTGAATGTCCAATTAAGCCAAAGCTGGTTTTCAGTGGCCTGTTCTTACTACGAGACGTGCTTTTCATTTGGCTATCCATTCCACCCTGTTCAGCTCTACATTTTCGTGTCCACAAAACCCAGCCTTCAGAAATCATTGGAATCACCACTAGAGAATGTTCCATTCATGCACTGCAATCTGGAATTCATCTGAATCTCCACTCCCGGCAGGTTTTCATTGCACCGCTGCTGAATGTTCAAGTAACGCAATGATGGTTTTCAGCGGTCTATTCACACTCGAACCCGTGCTGTTCACGGTCTAGCGACTCAACACTGGTGAGTTCTTCTTTTTCCAGTTCAGACAATACAAACCTCAGAAACCATTGCAATCTACACTACAGAATGTTTCATTCATTCACGCGAATCTTGAATTCATCTTGTTCTCCACTCCCAGCAGGTTTTCGTTTCACCACTGGTGAATGTCCAAGCAACCCAAGGCTGGTTTCAGCTGCGTGTTAACACTCGCAGCCGTGCTGTTCAATTGGCTATCCAGTGAACGCTGGTTAGCTCTTGATTTTCCTTCCACACACCGAGCCTTCAGAAATCATTCTTATCTCCACTTCAGAATGTTCCATTCGTTCCCTGCGAATCTGGAATTCCTCTGACTCTCCACACCAGGCAGATTTTCCTAACAACACTGGTGAATGACCAGGTAATCCAATGCTGGTTTTCAGCGGCTGTTCACACTCACAGCCTTGCTGTTCAACTGGCAATCCAGTCAAACCTAGTCAGCTCTTCATTTTCCTGTCCACACAACCCAGCGTTCAGAAATCATTGGAATCTCTACTACAGAAATTTCCATTCATTCACTGTGAATCTGGAAATAATCTGAATCTGCAATCCAGGAAGGCTTTCGTTACACCACTGATGAATGTCCAAGTAATGCAATGCTGCTTCTTAGTGGTCTGTTCACACTCGAAACCGTGCTGTTCATTGGCTATCCACTCAATATCGGTCAGCTCTTCAATATCCTGTCCAGACTATCCAGATTTCTAAATGTTGGCAATCACCACTACAGAATGTTCCATTCAATCACGCGAATCTGGAATTCATCAGAGTCTCCACTCCTGGAAGGTTTTCGTGACACCACTGGTAAATGTCCAAGGAAGACAATGCTGGTTTTAAGCCGCCTGCTAACACACTCAGCCGTGCTGTTCAATTTGCTATCCACCCAACCCTATTCAGCTCTACATTTTCCTGTCCTCATAACCCAACCTTCAGAAATAATTGGTATCTCCTCCACAGAATGTTCCGTTCATTCACTAAGAATCTTAAATTCATCTGACTCTCAACTCCCGGCGGGTTATCGTTACACCACTTGTGAATGTCCAAGTAAGCCAGTGCTGGTTTTCAGTGGCCTGTTCATACTAAGAGACGTGCTGTTCATTTGGCTATCCACTCCACCCTGTTCAGCTCTACATTTTCGTGTCCACAAAACCCAGCCTTCAGAAATCATTGGAATCACCACTAGAGAATGTTCCATTCATTCACTGCGAATCTGGAATTCATCTGAACCTCCACTCCCGGCAGGTTTTCGTTACACCACTGGTGAATGTCCAAGTAACTCAATACTGGTTTTCAGAGGCATGTTCAACTCGCAGAAGTGCTGTTCAATGGGCTATCCACTCAATATTGGTCAGCTCTTCATTTTCCTCTCCACACAAACCAGCCTTCAGAAATCATTGGGATCTCCACTACAGACTGTTCCATTCATTCACTGCGATTCTGCAATTCATCTGACTCTCCGCTCCAGGCAGGTTTTCATTACAGCACTGGTGAATGACCAAGTAATCCAATGCTGGTTTTCAGCCGCCTTTTCACACTCGCAGTGTGCTGTTCAATTGTCTATCCACTCAAACCTGGTCAGCCTTTCATTTTCTTTTCCACAATATCAGACTTCAGAAATCATTGGAATCGCCAGTACAGAATCTTCCATTCATTCACTGCCAATCTGGAATTCATCTGAATCTGCACTCCCGGTAGGCTTTCATTACACCACTTATGAATGTCCAAGTAACACAATGCTGGTTTTCAGCGGTCTGTTCACACTCTAAGCCCTGCTTTTTACTGGGTATCCACACAACTGTGGTCAGCTCTTCATTTTCATGTCCAAACAATCCAGACTTGAGAAATCATTGCAATCTCCAGTACAGAATGTTCCATTCATTCACTGCGAATCTGGAATTCAACTGAATCTCCACTACCTGCAGATTTATCTTACACCACTTGTGAATGTCCAAGTAAAACAATGCTGGTTTTCAGAGGCCTGTTCATGTTCGCAGTCGTGCTGTTCAATTGGCTATCCACTCAACCTGTTTTGCTCCTCATTTTCCTGTGCACACAACCCAGCCTTCAGAAATCATTGTAATCTCCACTACAGGATGTTCCATTCATTCACTGGGAATCTGGAATTCATCTGAATCTGCACTCCACGCAGGCTTTCGTTACACCACTGCTGAAAGTCGAAGTAATGCAATACTGGTTTTCAGTGGTCTGTTCACATTCGAAGCCGAGGCTTTTTACAGGCTATCCACTCAACACTGGTCAGCTGTTCATTTTCGTGTCCCCACAATCCAGATTTCAGAAATCATTGCAATCTCCACTACAGAATGTTCCATTCATTCACTGCGAGTCTGGAGTTTATCTGATTCTCCACTCCCGCCTGGTTAACATTACACCACTTGTGAATGTCCAAGTAAGCCAATGCTGGTTTTCAGAGGCCTGTTCATACTCGCAGCCGTGCTGTTTAATTGACAATTCACTCCACCCTGTTCAGCTCTTCATTGTCCCACCACACTACCAGCCTTCAGAAATCTTTGTTATCTCCACTACAGAATGTTCCATTCATTCACTGCGAATCTGGAATTCATCTGACTCTCAACTCCACGCAGGTTTTCATTACACCACTGTTGAATGTCCAAGTAACCCAATGCCGGTTTTCAGCGGCCTGTTCATATTCGCAGCCCTGCTGTTTACTTGGCTATCGATTCAAGCCTGGTCAGCTCTTCATTTTCCTGTCCACACAACACAGGCTTCAGAAATCATTGGAATCTCCTCTACAGAATGTTCCATTCATTCACTGCGAATGTGGAATTCAACTGACTCTCCACTCCATGCAGGTTTTCCTTACACCACTGATGAATGTCCAAGTAACCCAATGCTGGTTTTCAGCTGCATGTTCACACTCGCAGCCATGCTATACAATTGGCTTTCCACTAAATCCTGATTAGTTCTTGATTTTCCTTCCACACGACCCAGCCTTCAGAAATCATTGGAATCTCCACTAGAGAATGTTCCATTCATTCACTGCGAATCTGGAATTCCTCTGAACCTCCACTCCCGGCAGGTTTTCGTTACACCACTGTTGAATGTCCAAGTAACCCAATGTTTTAAGTGTTTTCTTCACAAGCGCAGTGGTGCTGTTCAATTGGCTATCCACTCAACCCTGGCCAGCTCTACATTTTCCTGTCCACACCACAGAGACTGGAGAAATCATTGTTATCTCCACTACAGAATGTTCCATTCATTCACAGCGAATCTGGAATTCATCTGAATCTCCACTCCCGGCAGGTTTTCGTGACACCACTGGTAAATATCCAAGTAAGCCAATGCTGGTTTTAAGTGGCCTGCTCATACTCTCAGCCGTGCTGTTCAATTTGCTATCCACTCAACCCTCTTCAGCTCCATTTTCCTGTCCACATAACCCAAACTTCAGAAACAATTGGTATCTCCTCCACAGAATGTTCCATTCATTGACTGCAAATCTGAAATTCATCTAATTCTCAACTCCCGTCAGGTTTTCGTTACACCACTTGTGAATGTCCAATTAAGCCAAAGCTGGTTTTCAGTGGCCTGTTCTTACTACGAGACGTGCTGTTCATTTGGCTATCCATTCCACCCTGTTCAGCTCTACATTTTCGTGTCCACAAAACCCAGCCTTCAGAAATCATTGGAATCACCACTAGAGAATGTTCCATGCATTCACTGCGAATCTGGAATTCATCTGAATCTCCACTCCCGGCAGGTTTTCATTGCACCACTGCTGAATTTTCAAGTAACGCAATGATGGTTTTCAGCGGTCTATTCACACTCGAACCCGTGCTGTTCACGGTCTAGCGACTCAACACTGGTGAGTTCTTCTTTTTCCAGTTCAGACAATACAAACCTCAGAAACCATTGCAATCTACACTACAGAATGTTTCATTCATTCACGCGAATCTTGAATTCATCTTGTTCTCCACTCCCAGCAGGTTTTCGTTTCACCACTGGTGAATGTCCAAGCAACCCAAGGCTGGTTTCAGCTGCGTGTTAACACTCGCAGCCGTGCTGTTCAATTGGCTATCCAGTGAACGCTGGTTAGCTCTTGATTTTCCTTCCACACACCGAGCCTTCAGAAATCATTCTTATCTCCACTTCAGAATGTTCCATTCGTTCCCTGCGAATCTGGAATTCCTCTGACTCTCCACACCAGGCAGATTTTCCTAACAACACTGGTGAATGACCAGGTAATCCAATGCTGGTTTTCAGCGGCTGTTCACACTCACAGCCTTGCTGTTCAATTGGCAATCCAGTCAAACCCAGTCAGCTCTTCATTTTCCTGTCCACACAACCCAGCGTTCAGAAATCATTGGAATCTCTACTACAGAAATTTCCATTCATTCACTGTGAATCTGGAAATAATCTGAATCTGCATTCCAGGAAGGCTTTCGTTACACCACTGATGAATGTCCAAGTAATGCAATGCTGCTTCTTAGTGGTCTGTTCACACTCGAAACCGTGCTGTTCATTGGCTATCCACTCAATATCGGTCAGCTCTTCAATATCCTGTCCAGACTATCCAGATTTCTAAATGTTGGCAATCACCACTACAGAATGTTCCATTCAGTCACGCGAATCTGGAATTCATCAGAGTCTCCACTCCTGGAAGGTTTTCGTGACACCACTGGTAAATGTCCAAGGAAGACAATGCTGGTTTTAAGCCGCCTGCTAACACACTCAGCCGTGCTGTTCAATTTGCTATCCACCCAACCCTATTCAGCTCTACATTTTCCTGTCCTCATAACCCAACCTTCAGAAATAATTGGTATCTCCTCCACAGAATGTTCCGTTCATTCACTGCGAATCTTAAATTCATCTGACTCTCAACTCCCGGCGGGTTATCGTTACACCACTTGTGAATGTCCAAGTAAGCCAATGCTGGTTTTCAGTGGCCTGTTCATACTAAGAGACGTGCTGTTCATTTGGCTATCCACTCCACCCTGTTCAGCTCTACATTTTCGTGTCCACAAAACCCAGCCTTCAGAAATCATTGGAATCACCACTAGAGAATGTTCCATTCATTCACTGCGAATCTGGAATTCATCTGAACCTCCACTCCCGGCAGGTTTTCGTTACGCCACTGGTGAATGTCCAAGTAACTCAATACTGGTTTTCAGAGGCATGTTCAACTCGCAGAAGTGCTGTTCAATGGGCTATCCACTCAATATTGATCAGCTCTTCATTTTCCTCTCCACACAAACCAGCCTTCAGAAATCATTGGGATCTCCACTACAGACTGTTCCATTCATTCACTGCGATTCTGCAATTCATCTGACTCTCCGCTCCAGGCAGGTTTTCATTACAGCACTGGTGAATGACCAAGTAATCCAATGCTGGTTTTCAGCCGCCTTTTCACACTCGCAGTGTGCTGTTCAATTGTCTAGCCACTCAAACCTGGTCAGCCTTTCATTTTCTTTTCCACAATATCAGACTTCAGAAATCATTGGAATCGCCAGTACAGAATGTTCCATTCATTCACTGCCAATCTGGAATTCATCTGAATCTGCACTCCAGGTAGGCTTTCATTACACCACTTATGAATGTCCAAGTAACACAATGCTGGTTTTCAGCGGTCTGTTCACACTCTAAGCCCTGCTTTTTACTGGGTATCCACACAACTGTGGTCAGCTCTTCATTTTCATGTCCAAACAATCCAGACTTGAGAAATCATTGCAATCTCCAGTACAGAATGTTCCATTCATTCACTGCGAATCTGGAATTCAACTGAATCTCCACTACCTGCAGATTTATCTTACACCACTTGTGAATGTCCAAGTAAAACAATGCTGGTTTTCAGAGGCCTGTTCATGTTCGCAGTCGTGCTGTTCAATTGGCTATCCACTCAACCTGTTTTGCTCCTCATTTTCCTGTGCACACAACCCAGCCTTCAGAAATCATTGTAATCTCCACTACAGGATGTTCCATTCATTCACTGGGAATCTGGAATTCATCTGAATCTGCACTCCACGCAGGCTTTCGTTACACCACTGCTGAAAGTCGAAGTAATGCAATACTGGTTTTCAGTGGTCTGTTCACATTCGAAGCCGAGGCTTTTTACAGGCTATCCACTCAACACTGGTCAGCTCTTCATTTTCGTGTCCCCACAATCCAGATTTCAGAAATCATTGCAATCTCCACTACAGAATGTTCCATTCATTCACTGCGAGTCTGGAGTTTATCTGATTCTCCACTCCCGCCTGGTTAACATTACACCACTTGTGAATGTCCAAGTAAGCCAATGCTGGTTTTCAGAGGCCTGTTCATACTCGCAGCCGTGCTGTTTAATTGACAATTCACTCCACCCTGTTCAGCTCTTCATTGTCCCACCACACTACCAGCCTTCAGAAATCTTTGTTATCTCCACTACAGAATGTTCCATTCATTCACTGCGAATCTGGAATTCATCTGACTCTCAACTCCACGCAGGTTTTCATTACACCACTGTTGAATGTCCAAGTAACCCAATGCTGGTTTTCAGCGGCCTGTTCATATTCGCAGCCCTGCTGTTTACTTGGCTATCGATTCAAGCCTGGTCAGCTCTTCATTTTCCTGTCCACACAACACAGGCTTCAGAAATCATTGGAATCTCCTCTACAGAATGTTCCATTCATTCACTGCGAATGTGGAATTCAACTGACTCTCCACTCCATGCAGGTTTTCCTTACACCACTGATGAATGTCCAAGTAACCCAATGCTGCTTTTCAGCTGCATGTTCACACTCGCAGCCATGCTATACAATTGGCTTTCCACTAAATCCTGATTAGTTCTTGATTTTCCTTCCACACGACCCAGCCTTCAGAAATCATTGGAATCTCCACTAGAGAATGTTCCATTCATTCACTGCGAATCTGGAATTCCTCTGAACCTCCACTCCCGGCAGGTTTTCGTTACACCACTGTTGAATGTCCAAGTAACCCAATGTTTTAAGTGTTTTCTTCACAAGCGCAGTGGTGCTGTTCAATTGGCTATCCACTCAACCCTGGCCAGCTCTACATTTTCCTGTCCACACCACAGAGACTGGAGAAATCATTGTTATCTCCACTACAGAATGTTCCATTCATTCACAGCGAATCTGGAATTCATCTGAATCTCCACTCCCGGCAGGTTTTCGTGACACCACTGGTAAATATCCAAGTAAGCCAATGCTGGTTTTAAGTGGCCTGCTCATACTCTCAGCCGTGCTGTTCAATTTGCTATCCACTCAACCCTCTTCAGCTCCATTTTCCTGTCCACATAACCCAAACTTCAGAAACAATTGGTATCTCCTCCACAGAATGTTCCATTCATTGACTGCAAATCTGAAATTCATCTAATTCTCAACTCCCGTCAGGTTTTCGTTACACCACTTGTGAATGTCCAATTAAGCCAAAGCTGGTTTTCAGTGGCCTGTTCTTACTACGAGACGTGCTGTTCATTTGGCTATCCATTCCACCCTGTTCAGCTCTACATTTTCGTGTCCACAAAACCCAGCCTTCAGAAATCATTGGAATCACCACTAGAGAATGTTCCATTCATTCACTGCGAATCTGGAATTCATCTGAATCTCCACTCCCGGCAGGTTTTCATTGCACCACTGCTGAATGTTCAAGTAACGCAATGATGGTTTTCAGCGGTCTATTCACACTCGAACCCGTGCTGTTCACGGTCTAGCGACTCAACACTGGTGAGTTCTTCTTTTTCCAGTTCAGACAATACAAACCTCAGAAACCATTGCAATCTACACTACAGAATGTTTCATTCATTCACGCGAATCTTGAATTCATCTTGTTCTCCACTCCCAGCAGGTTTTCGTTTCACCACTGGTGAATGTCCAAGCAACCCAAGGCTGGTTTCAGCTGCGTGTTAACACTCGCAGCCGTGCTGTTCAATTGGCTATCCAGTGAACGCTGGTTAGCTCTTGATTTTCCTTCCACACACCGAGCCTTCAGAAATCATTCTTATCTCCACTTCAGAATGTTCCATTCGTTCCCTGCGAATCTGGAATTCCTCTGACTCTCCACACCAGGCAGATTTTCCTAACAACACTGGTGAATGACCAGGTAATCCAATACTGGTTTTCAGCGGCTGTTCACACTCACAGCCTTGCTGTTCAATTGGCAATCCAGTCAAACCTAGTCAGCTCTTCATTTTCCTGTCCACACAACCCAGCGTTCAGAAATCATTGGAATCTCTACTACAGAAATTTCCATTCATTCACTGTGAATCTGGAAATAATCTGAATCTGCATTCCAGGAAGGCTTTCGTTACACCACTGATGAATGTCCAAGTAATGCAATGCTGCTTCTTAGTGGTCTGTTCACACTCGAAACCGTGCTGTTCACTGGCTATCCACTCAACATTGGTCAGCTCTTCAATATCCTGTCCAGACTATCCAGATTTCTAAATCTTGGCAATCTCCACTACAGAATGTTCCATTCAATCACGCGAATCTGGAATTCATCAGAGTCTCCACTCCCGGCAGGTTTTCGTGACACCACTGGTATATGTGTAAGGAAGCCAATGCTGGTTTTAAGCCGCCTGCTTATACTCTCAGCCGTGCTGTTCAATTTGCTATCCACCCAACCCTATTCAGCTCTACATTTTCCTGTCCTCATAACCCAACCTTCAGAAATAATTGGTATCTCCTCCACAGAATGTTCCGTTCATTCACTGCGAATCTTAAATTCATCTGACTCTCAACTCCCGGCGGGTTATCGTTACACCACTTATGAATGTCCAAGTAAGCCAATGCTGGTTTTCAGTGGCCTGTTCATACTAAGAGACGTGCTGTTCATTTGGCTATCCACTCCACCCTGTTCAGCTCTACATTTTCGTGTCCACAAAACCCAGCCTTCAGAAATCATTGGAATCACCACTAGAGAATGTTCCATTCATTCACTGCGAATCTGGAATTCATCTGAACCTCCACTCCCGGCAGGTTTTCGTTACACCACTGGTGAATGTCCAAGTAACTCAATACTGGTTTTCAGAGGCATGTTCAACTCGCAGAAGTGCTGTTCAATGGGCTATCCACTCAATATTGGTCAGCTCTTCATTTTCCTCTCCACACAAACCAGCCTTCAGAAATCATTGGGATCTCCACTACAGACTGTTCCATTCATTCACTGCGATTCTGCAATTCATCTGACTCTCCGCTCCAGGCAGGTTTTCATTACAGCACTGGTGAATGACCAAGTAATCCAATGCTGGTTTTCAGCCGCCTTTTCACACTCGCAGTGTGCTGTTCAATTGTCTATCCACTCAAACCTGGTCAGCCTTTCATTTTCTTTTCCACAATATCAGACTTCAGAAATCATTGGAATCGCCAGTACAGAATGTTCCATTCATTCACTGCCAATCTGGAATTCATCTGAATCTGCACTCCAGGTAGGCTTTCATTACACCACTTATGAATGTCCAAGTAACACAATGCTGGTTTTCAGCGGTCTGTTCACACTCTAAGCCCTGCTTTTTACTGGGTATCCACACAACTGTGGTCAGCTCTTCATTTTCATGTCCAAACAATCCAGACTTGAGAAATCATTGCAATCTCCAGTACAGAATGTTCCATTCATTCACTGCGAATCTGGAATTCAACTGAATCTCCACTACCTGCAGATTTATCTTACACCACTTGTGAATGTCCAAGTAAAACAATGCTGGTTTTCAGAGGCCTGTTCATGTTCGCAGTCGTGCTGTTCAATTGGCTATCCACTCAACCTGTTTTGCTCCTCATTTTCCTGTGCACACAACCCAGCCTTCAGAAATCATTGTAATCTCCACTACAGGATGTTCCATTCATTCACTGGGAATCTGGAATTCATCTGAATCTGCACTCCACGCAGGCTTTCGTTACACCACTGCTGAAAGTCGAAGTCATGCAATACTGGTTTTCAGTGGTCTGTTCACATTCGAAGCCGAGGCTTTTTACAGGCTATCCACTCAACACTGGTCAGCTCTTCATTTTCGTGTCCCCACAATCCAGATTTCAGAAATCATTGCAATCTCCACTACAGAATGTTCCATTCATTCACTGCGAGTCTGGAGTTTATCTGATTCTCCACTCCCGCCTGGTTAACATTACACCACTTGTGAATGTCCAAGTAAGCCAATGCTGGTTTTCAGAGGCCTGTTCATACTCGCAGCCGTGCTGTTTAATTGACAATTCACTCCACCCTGTTCAGCTCTTCATTGTCCCACCACACTACCAGCCTTCAGAAATCTTTGTTATCTCCACTACAGAATGTTCCATTCATTCACTGCGAATCTGGAATTCATCTGACTCTCAACTCCACGCAGGTTTTCATTACACCACTGTTGAATGTCCAAGTAACCCAATGCTGGTTTTCAGCGGCCTGTTCATATTCGCAGCCCTGCTGTTTACTTGGCTATCGATTCAAGCCTGGTCAGCTCTTCATTTTCCTGTCCACACAACACAGGCTTCAGAAATCATTGGAATCTCCTCTACAGAATGTTCCATTCATTCACTGCGAATGTGGAATTCAACTGACTCTCCACTCCATGCAGGTTTTCCTTACACCACTGATGAATGTCCAAGTAACCCAATGCTGGTTTTCAGCTGCATGTTCACACTCGCAGCCATGCTATACAATTGGCTTTCCACTAAATCCTGATTAGTTCTTGATTTTCCTTCCACACGACCCAGCCTTCAGAAATCATTGGAATCTCCACTAGAGAATGTTCCATTCATTCACTGCGAATCTGGAATTCCTCTGAACCTCCACTCCCGGCAGGTTTTCGTTACACCACTGTTGAATGTCCAAGTAACCCAATGTTTTAAGTGTTTTCTTCACAAGCGCAGTGGTGCTGTTCAATTGGCTATCCACTCAACCCTGGCCAGCTCTACATTTTCCTGTCCACACCACAGAGACTGGAGAAATCATTGTTATCTCCACTACAGAATGTTCCATTCATTCACAGCGAATCTGGAATTCATCTGAATCTCCACTCCCGGCAGGTTTTCGTGACACCACTGGTAAATATCCAAGTAAGCCAATGCTGGTTTTAAGTGGCCTGCTCATACTCTCAGCCGTGCTGTTCAATTTGCTATCCACTCAACCCTCTTCAGCTCCATTTTCCTGTCCACATAACCCAAACTTCAGAAACAATTGGTATCTCCTCCACAGAATGTTCCATTCATTGACTGCAAACCTGAAATTCATCTAATTCTCAACTCCCGTCAGGTTTTCGTTACACCACTTGTGAATGTCCAATTAAGCCAAAGCTGGTTTTCAGTGGCCTGTTCTTACTACGAGACGTGCTGTTCATTTGGCTATCCATTCCACCCTGTTCAGCTCTACATTTTCGTGTCCACAAAAACCCAGCCTTCAGAAATCATTGGAATCACCACTAGAGAATGTTCCATTCATTCACTGCGAATCTGGAATTCATCTGAATCTCCACTCCCGGCAGGTTTTCATTGCACCACTGCTGAATGTTCAAGTAACGCAATGATGGTTTTCAGCGGTCTATTCACACTCGAACCCGTGCTGTTCACGGTCTAGCGACTCAACACTGGTGAGTTCTTCTTTTTCCAGTTCAGACAATACAAACCTCAGAAACCATTGCAATCTACACTACAGAATGTTTCATTCATTCACGCGAATCTTGAATTCATCTTGTTCTCCACTCCCAGCAGGTTTTCGTTTCACCACTGGTGAATGTCCAAGCAACCCAAGGCTGGTTTCAGCTGCGTGTTAACACTCGCAGCCGTGCTGTTCAATTGGCTATCCAGTGAACGCTGGTTAGCTCTTGATTTTCCTTCCACACACCGAGCCTTCAGAAATCATTCTTATCTCCACTTCAGAATGTTCCATTCGTTCCCTGCGAATCTGGAATTCCTCTGACTCTCCACACCAGGCAGATTTTCCTAACAACACTGGTGAATGACCAGGTAATCCAATGCTGGTTTTCAGCGGCTGTTCACACTCACAGCCTTGCTGTTCAATTGGCAATCCAGTCAAACCTAGTCAGCTCTTCATTTTCCTGTCCACACAACCCAGCGTTCAGAAATCATTGGAATCTCTACTACAGAAATTTCCATTCATTCACTGTGAATCTGGAAATAATCTGAATCTGCATTCCAGGAAGGCTTTCGTTACACCACTGATGAATGTCCAAGTAATGCAATGCTGCTTCTTAGTGGTCTGTTCACACTCGAAACCGTGCTGTTCACTGGCTATCCACTCAACATTGGTCAGCTCTTCAATATCCTGTCCAGACTATCCAGATTTCTAAATCTTGGCAATCTCCACTACAGAATGTTCCATTCAATCACGCGAATCTGGAATTCATCAGAGTCTCCACTCCCGGCAGGTTTTCGTGACACCACTGGTATATGTCCAAGGAAGCCAATGCTGGTTTTAAGCCGCCTGCTTATACTCTCAGCCGTGCTGTTCAATTTGCTATCCACCCAACCCTATTCAGCTCTACATTTTCCTGTCCTCATAACCCAACCTTCAGAAATAATTGGTATCTCCTCCACAGAATGTTCCGTTCATTCACTGCGAATCTTAAATTCATCTGACTCTCAACTCCCGGCGGGTTATCGTTACACCACTTGTGAATGTCCAAGTAAGCCAATGCTGGTTTTCAGTGGCCTGTTCATACTAAGAGACGCGCTGTTCATTTGGCTATCCACTCCACCCTGTTCAGCTCTACATTTTCGTGTCCACAAAACCCAGCCTTCAGAAATCATTGGAATCACCACTAGAGAATGTTCCATTCATTCTCTGCGAATCTGGAATTCATCTGAACCTCCACTCCCGGCAGGTTTTCGTTACACCACTGGTGAATGTCCAAGTAACTCAATACTGGTTTTCAGAGGCATGTTCAACTCGCAGAAGTGCTGTTCAATGGGCTATCCACTCAATATTGGTCAGCTCTTCATTTTCCTCTCCACACAAACCAGCCTTCAGAAATCATTGGGATCTCCACTACAGACTGTTCCATTCATTCACTTCGATTCTGCAATTCATCTGACTCTCCGCTCCAGGCAGGTTTTCACTACAGCACTGGTGAATGACCAAGTAATCCAATGCTGGTTTTCAGCCGCCTTTTCACACTCGCAGTGTGCTGTTCAATTGTCTATCCACTCAAACCTGTTCAGCCTTTCATTTTCTTTTCCAAAATATCAGACTTCAGAAATCATTGGAATCGCCAGTACAGAATGTTCCATTCATTCACTGCCAATCTGGAACTCATCTGAATCTGCACTCCAGGTAGGCTTTCATTACACCACTTATGAATGTCCAAGTAACACAATGCTGGTTTTCAGCGGTCTGTTCACACGCTAAGCCCTGCTTTTTACTGGGTATCCACACAACTGTGGTCAGCTCTTCATTTTCATGTCCAAACAATCCAGACTTGAGAAATCATTGCAATCTCCAGTACAGAATGTTCCATTCATTCACTGCGAATCTGGAATTCAACTGAATCTCCACTACCTGCAGATTTATCTTACACCACTTGTGAATGTCCAAGTAAAACAATGCTGGTTTTCAGAGGCCTGTTCATGTTCGCAGTCGTGCTGTTCAATTGGCTATCCACTCAACCTGTTTTGCTCCTCATTTTCCTGTGCACACAACCCAGCCTTCAGAAATCATTGTAATCTCCACTACAGGATGTTCCATTCATTCACTGGGAATCTGGAATTCATCTGAATCTGCACTCCACGCAGGCTTTCGTTACACCACTGCTGAAAGTCGAAGTAATGCAATACTGGTTTTCAGTGGTCTGTTCACATTCGAAGCCGAGGCTTTTTACAGGCTATCCACTCAACACTGGTCAGCTCTTCATTTTCGTGTCCCCACAATCCAGATTTCAGAAATCATTGCAATCTCCTCTACAGAATGTTCCATTCATTCACTGCGAGTCTGGAGTTTATCTGATTCTCCACTCCCGCCTGGTTAACATTACACCACTTGTGAATGTCCAAGTAAGCCAATGCTGGTTTTCAGAGGCCTGTTCATACTCGCAGCCGTGCTGTTTAATTGACAATTCACTCCACCCTGTTCAGCTCTTCATTGTCCCACCACACTACCAGCCTTCAGAAATCTTTGTTATCTCCACTACAGAATGTTCCATTCATTCACTGCGAATCTGGAATTCATCTGACTCTCAACTCCACGCAGGTTTTCATTACACCACTGTTGAATGTCCAAGTAACCCAATGCTGGTTTTCAGCGGCCTGTTCATATTCGCAGCCCTGCTGTTTACTTGGCTATCGATTCAAGCCTGGTCAGCTCTTCATTTTCCTGTCCACACAACACAGGCTTCAGAAATCATTGGAATCTCCTCTACAGAATGTTCCATTCATTCACTGCGAATGTGGAATTCAACTGACTCTCCACTCCATGCAGGTTTTCCTTACACCACTGATGAATGTCCAAGTAACCCAATGCTGGTTTTCAGCTGCATGTTCACACTCGCAGCCATGCTATACAATTGGCTTTCCACTAAATCCTGATTAGTTCTTGATTTTCCTTCCACACGACCCAGCCTTCAGAAATCATTGGAATCTCCACTAGAGAATGTTCCATTCATTCACTGCGAATCTGGAATTCCTCTGAACCTCCACTCCCGGCAGGTTTTCGTTACACCACTGTTGAATGTCCAAGTAACCCAATGTTTTAAGTGTTTTCTTCACAAGCGCAGTGGTGCTGTTCAATTGGCTATCCACTCAACCCTGGCCAGCTCTACATTTTCCTGTCCACACCACAGAGACTGGAGAAATCATTGTTATCTCCACTACAGAATGTTCCATTCATTCACAGCGAATCTGGAATTCATCTGAATCTCCACTCCCGGCAGGTTTTCATGACACCACTGGTAAATATCCAAGTAAGCCAATGCTGGTTTTAAGTGGCCTGCTCATACTCTCAGCCGTGCTGTTCAATTTGCTATCCACTCAACCCTCTTCAGCTCCATTTTCCTGTCCACATAACCCAAACTTCAGAAACAATTGGTATCTCCTCCACAGAATGTTCCATTCATTGACTGCAAACCTGAAATTCATCTAATTCTCAACTCCCGTCAGGTTTTCGTTACACCACTTGTGAATGTCCAATTAAGCCAAAGCTGGTTTTCAGTGGCCTGTTCTTACTACGAGACGTGCTGTTCATTTGGCTATCCATTCCACCCTGTTCAGCTCTACATTTTCGTGTCCACAAAACCCAGCCTTCAGAAATCATTGGAATCACCACTAGAGAATGTTCCATTCATTCACTGCGAATCTGGAATTCATCTGAATCTCCACTCCCGGCAGGTTTTCATTGCACCACTGCTGAATGTTCAAGTAACGCAATGATGGTTTTCAGCGGTCTATTCACACTCGAACCCGTGCTGTTCACGGTCTAGCGACTCAACACTGGTGAGTTCTTCTTTTTCCAGTTCAGACAATACAAACCCCAGAAACCATTGCAATCTACACTACAGAATGTTTCATTCATTCACGCGAATCTTGAATTCATCTTGTTCTCCACTCCCAGCAGGTTTTCGTTTCATCACTGGTGAATGTCCAAGCAACCCAAGGCTGGTTTCAGCTGCGTGTTAACACTCGCAGCCGTGCTGTTCAATTGGCTATCCAGTGAACGCTGGTTAGCTCTTGATTTTCCTTCCACACACCGAGCCTTCAGAAATCATTCTTATCTCCACTTCAGAATGTTCCATTCGTTCCCTGCGAATCTGGAATTCCTCTGACTCTCCACACCAGGCAGATTTTCCCAACAACACTGGTGAATGAACAGGTAATCCAATGCTGGTTTTCAGCGGCTGTTCACAATCACAGCCTTGCTGTTCAATTGGCAATCCAGTCAAACCTAGTCAGCTCTTCATTTTCCTGTCCACACAACCCAGCGTTCAGAAATCATTGGAATCTCTACTACAGAAATTTCCATTCATTCACTGTGAATCTGGAAATAATCTGAATCTGCATTCCAGGAAGGCTTTCGTTACACCACTGATGAATGTCCAAGTAATGCAATGCTGCTTCTTAGTGGTCTGTTCACACTCGAAACCGTGCTGTTCACTGGCTATCCACTCAACATCGGTCAGCTCTTCAATATCCTGTCCAGACTATCCAGATTTCTAAATCTTGGCAATCTCCACTACAGAATGTTCCATTCAATCACGCGAATCTGGAATTCATCAGAGTCTCCACTCCCGGCAGGTTTTCGTGACACCACTGGTATATGTCCAAGGAAGCCAATGCTGGTTTTAAGCCGCCTGCTTATACTCTCAGCCGTGCTGTTCAATTTGCTATCCACCCAACCCTATTCAGCTCTACATTTTCCTGTCCTCATAACCCAACCTTCAGAAATAATTGGTATCTCCTCCACAGAATGTTCCGTTCATTCACTGCGAATCTTAAATTCATCTGACTCTCAACTCCCGGCGGGTTATCGTTACACCACTTGTGAATGTCCAAGTAAGCCAATGCTGGTTTTCAGTGGCCTGTTCATACTAAGAGACGTGCTGTTCATTTGGCTATCCACTCCACCCTGTTCAGCTCTACATTTTCGTGTCCACAAAACCCAGCCTTCAGAAATCATTGGAATCACCACTAGAGAATGTTCCATTCATTCTCTGCGAATCTGGAATTCATCTGAACCTCCACTCCCGGCAGGTTTTCGTTACACCACTGGTGAATGTCCAAGTAACTCAATACTGGTTTTCAGAGGCATGTTCAACTCGCAGAAGTGCTGTTCAATGGGCTATCCACTCAATATTGGTCAGCTCTTCATTTTCCTCTCCACACAAACCAGCCTTCAGAAATCATTGGGATCTCCACTACAGACTGTTCCATTCATTCACTTCGATTCTGCAATTCATCTGACTCTCCGCTCCAGGCAGGTTTTCATTACAGCACTGGTGAATGACCAAGTAATCCAATGCTGGTTTTCAGCCGCCTTTTCACACTCGCAGTGTGCTGTTCAATTGTCTATCCACTCAAACCTGGTCAGCCTTCCATTTTCTTTTCCAAAATATCAGACTTCAGAAATCATTGGAATCGCCAGTACAGAATGTTCCATTCATTCACTGCCAATCTGGAATTCATCTGAATCTGCACTCCAGGTAGGCTTTTATTACACCACTTATGAATGTCCAAGTAACACAATGCTGGTTTTCAGCGGTCTGTTCACACGCTAAACCCTGCTTTTTACTGGGTATCCACACAACTGTGGTCAGCTCTTCATTTTCATGTCCAAACAATCCAGACTTGAGAAATCATTGCAATCTCCAGTACAGAATGTTCCATTCATTCACTGCGAATCTGGAATTCAACTGAATCTCCACTACCTGCAGATTTATCTTACACCACTTGTGAATGTCCAAGTAAAACAATGCTGGTTTTCAGAGGCCTGTTCATGTTCGCAGTCGTGCTGTTCAATTGGCTATCCACTCAACCTGTTTTGCTCCTCATTTTCCTGTGCACACAACCCAGCCTTCAGAAATCATTGTAATCTCCACTACAGGATGTTCCATTCATTCACTGGGAATCTGGAATTCATCTGAATCTGCACTCCACGCAGGCTTTCGTTACACCACTGCTGAAAGTCGAAGTAATGCAATACTGGTTTTCAGTGGTCTGTTCACATTCGAAGCCGAGGCTTTTTACAGGCTATCCACTCAACACTGGTCAGCTCTTCATTTTCGTGTCCCCACAATCCAGATTTCAGAAATCATTGCAATCTCCACTACAGAATGTTCCATTCATTCACTGCGAGTCTGGAGTTTATCTGATTCTCCACTCCCGCCTGGTTAACATTACACCACTTGTGAATGTCCAAGTAAGCCAATGCTGGTTTTCAGAGGCCTGTTCATACTCGCAGCCGTGCTGTTTAATTGACAATTCACTCCACCCTGTTCAGCTCTTCATTGTCCCACCACACTACCAGCCTTCAGAAATCTTTGTTATCTCCACTACAGAATGTTCCATTCATTCACTGCGAATCTGGAATTCATCTGACTCTCAACTCCACGCAGGTTTTCATTACACCACTGTTGAATGTCCAAGTAACCCAATGCTGGTTTTCAGCGGCCTGTTCATATTCGCAGCCCTGCTGTTTACTTGGCTATCGATTCAAGCCTGGTCAGCTCTTCATTTTCCTGTCCACACAACACAGGCTTCAGAAATCATTGGAATCTCCTCTACAGAATGTTCCATTCATTCACTGCGAATGTGGAATTCAACTGACTCTCCACTCCATGCAGGTTTTCCTTACACCACTGATGAATGTCCAAGTAACCCAATGCTGGTTTTCAGCTGCATGTTCACACTCGCAGCCATGCTATACAATTGGCTTTCCACTAAATCCTGATTAGTTCTTGATTTTCCTTCCACACGACCCAGCCTTCAGAAATCATTGGAATCTCCACTAGAGAATGTTCCATTCATTCACTGCGAATCTGGAATTCCTCTGAACCTCCACTCCCGGCAGGTTTTCGTTACACCACTGTTGAATGTCCAAGTAACCCAATGTTTTAAGTGTTTTCTTCACAAGCGCAGTGGTGCTGTTCAATTGGCTATCCACTCAACCCTGGCCAGCTCTACATTTTCCTGTCCACACCACAGAGACTGGAGAAATCATTGTTATCTCCACTACAGAATGTTCCATTCATTCACAGCGAATCTGGAATTCATCTGAATCTCCACTCCCGGCAGGTTTTCATGACACCACTGGTAAATATCCAAGTAAGCCAATGCTGGTTTTAAGTGGCCTGCTCATACTCTCAGCCGTGCTGTTCAATTTGCTATCCACTCAACCCTCTTCAGCTCCATTTTCCTGTCCACATAACCCAAACTTCAGAAACAATTGGTATCTCCTCCACAGAATGTTCCATTCATTGACTGCAAACCTGAAATTCATCTAATTCTCAACTCCCGTCAGGTTTTCGTTACACCACTTGTGAATGTCCAATTAAGCCAAAGCTGGTTTTCAGTGGCCTGTTCTTACTACGAGACGTGCTGTTCATTTGGCTATCCATTCCACCCTGTTCAGCTCTACATTTTCGTGTCCACAAAACCCAGCCTTCAGAAATCATTGGAATCACCACTAGAGAATGTTCCATTCATTCACTGCGAATCTGGAATTCATCTGAATCTCCACTCCCGGCAGGTTTTCATTGCACCACTGCTGAATGTTCAAGTAACGCAATGATGGTTTTCAGCGGTCTATTCACACTCGAACCCGTGCTGTTCACGGTCTAGCGACTCAACACTGGTGAGTTCTTCTTTTTCCAGTTCAGACAATACAAACCCCAGAAACCATTGCAATCTACACTACAGAATGTTTCATTCATTCACGCGAATCTTGAATTCATCTTGTTCTCCACTCCCAGCAGGTTTTCGTTTCATCACTGGTGAATGTCCAAGCAACCCAAGGCTGGTTTCAGCTGCGTGTTAACACTCGCAGCCGTGCTGTTCAATTGGCTATCCAGTGAACGCTGGTTAGCTCTTGATTTTCCTTCCACACACCGAGCCTTCAGAAATCATTCTTATCTCCACTTCAGAATGTTCCATTCGTTCCCTGCGAATCTGGAATTCCTCTGACTCTCCACACCAGGCAGATTTTCCTAACAACACTGGTGAATGACCAGGTAATCCAATGCTGGTTTTCAGCGGCTGTTCACACTCACAGCCTTGCTGTTCAATTGGCAATCCAGTCAAACCTAGTCAGCTCTTCATTTTCCTGTCCACACAACCCAGCGTTCAGAAATCATTGGAATCTCTACTACAGAAATTTCCATTCATTCACTGTGAATCTGGAAATAATCTGAATCTGCATTCCAGGAAGGCTTTCGTTACACCACTGATGAATGTCCAAGTAATGCAATGCTGCTTCTTAGTGGTCTGTTCACACTCGAAACCGTGCTGTTCACTGGCTATCCACTCAACATCGGTCAGCTCTTCAATATCCTGTCCAGACTATCCAGATTTCTAAATCTTGGCAATCTCCACTACAGAATGTTCCATTCAATCACGCGAATCTGGAATTCATCAGAGTCTCCACTCCCGGCAGGTTTTCGTGACACCACTGGTATATGTCCAAGGAAGCCAATGCTGGTTTTAAGCCGCCTGCTTATACTCTCAGCCGTGCTGTTCAATTTGCTATCCACCCAACCCTATTCAGCTCTACATTTTCCTGTCCTCATAACCCAACCTTCAGAAATAATTGGTATCTCCTCCACAGAATGTTCCGTTCATTCACTGCGAATCTTAAATTCATCTGACTCTCAACTCCCGGCGGGTTATCGTTACACCACTTGTGAATGTCCAAGTAAGCCAATGCTGGTTTTCAGTGGCCTGTTCATACTAAGAGACGTGCTGTTCATTTGGCTATCCACTCCACCCTGTTCAGCTCTACATTTTCGTGTCCACAAAACCCAGCCTACAGAAATCATTGGAATCACCACTAGAGAATGTTCCATTCATTCTCTGCGAATCTGGAATTCATCTGAACCTCCACTCAAGGCAGGTTTTCGTTACACCACTGGTGAATGTCCAAGTAACTCAATACTGGTTTTCAGAGGCATGTTCAACTCGCAGAAGTGCTGTTCAATGGGCTATCCACTCAATATTGGTCAGCTCTTCATTTTCCTCTCCACACAAACCAGCCTTCAGAAATCATTGGGATCTCCACTACAGACTGTTCCATTCATTCACTTCGATTCTGCAATTCATCTGACTCTCCGCTCCAGGCAGGTTTTCATTACAGCACTGGTGAATGACCAAGTAATCCAATGCTGGTTTTCAGCCGCCTTTTCACACTCGCAGTGTGCTGTTCAATTGTCTATCCACTCAAACCTGGTCAGCCTTCCATTTTCTTTTCCAAAATATCAGACTTCAGAAATCATTGGAATCGCCAGTACAGAATGTTCCATTCATTCACTGCCAATCTGGAATTCATCTGAATCTGCACTCCAGGTAGGCTTTTATTACACCACTTATGAATGTCCAAGTAACACAATGCTGGTTTTCAGCGGTCTGTTCACACGCTAAACCCTGCTTTTTACTGGGTATCCACACAACTGTGGTCAGCTCTTCATTTTCATGTCCAAACAATCCAGACTTGAGAAATCATTGCAATCTCCAGTACAGAATGTTCCATTCATTCACTGCGAATCTGGAATTCAACTGAATCTCCACTACCTGCAGATTTATCTTACACCACTTGTGAATGTCCAAGTAAAACAATGCTGGTTTTCAGAGGCCTGTTCATGTTCGCAGTCGTGCTGTTCAATTGGCTATCCACTCAACCTGTTTTGCTCCTCATTTTCCTGTGCACACAACCCAGCCTTCAGAAATCATTGTAATCTCCACTACAGGATGTTCCATTCATTCACTGGGAATCTGGAATTCATCTGAATCTGCACTCCACGCAGGCTTTCGTTACACCACTGCTGAAAGTCGAAGTAATGCAATACTGGTTTTCAGTGGTCTGTTCACATTCGAAGCCGAGGCTTTTTACAGGCTATCCACTCAACACTGGTCAGCTCTTCATTTTCGTGTCCCCACAATCCAGATTTCAGAAATCATTGCAATCTCCTCTACAGAATGTTCCATTCATTCACTGCGAGTCTGGAGTTTATCTGATTCTCCACTCCCGCCTGGTTAACATTACACCACTTGTGAATGTCCAAGTAAGCCAATGCTGGTTTTCAGAGGCCTGTTCATACTCGCAGCCGTGCTGTTTAATTGACAATTCACTCCACCCTGTTCAGCTCTTCATTGTCCCACCACACTACCAGCCTTCAGAAATCTTTGTTATCTCCACTACAGAATGTTCCATTCATTCACTGCGAATCTGGAATTCATCTGACTCTCAACTCCACGCAGGTTTTCATTACACCACTGTTGAATGTCCAAGTAACCCAATGCTGGTTTTCAGCGGCCTGTTCATATTCGCAGCCCTGCTGTTTACTTGGCTATCGATTCAAGCCTGGTCAGCTCTTCATTTTCCTGTCCACACAACACAGGCTTCAGAAATCATTGGAATCTCCTCTACAGAATGTTCCATTCATTCACTGCGAATGTGGAATTCAACTGACTCTCCACTCCATGCAGGTTTTCCTTACACCACTGATGAATGTCCAAGTAACCCAATGCTGGTTTTCAGCTGCATGTTCACACTCGCAGCCATGCTATACAATTGGCTTTCCACTAAATCCTGATTAGTTCTTGATTTTCCTTCCACACGACCCAGCCTTCAGAAATCATTGGAATCTCCACTAGAGAATGTTCCATTCATTCACTGCGAATCTGGAATTCCTCTGAACCTCCACTCCCGGCAGGTTTTCGTTACACCACTGTTGAATGTCCAAGTAACCCAATGTTTTAAGTGTTTTCTTCACAAGCGCAGTGGTGCTGTTCAATTGGCTATCCACTCAACCCTGGCCAGCTCTACATTTTCCTGTCCACACCACAGAGACTGGAGAAATCATTGTTATCTCCACTACAGAATGTTCCATTCATTCACAGCGAATCTGGAATTCATCTGAATCTCCACTCCCGGCAGGTTTTCATGACACCACTGGTAAATATCCAAGTAAGCCAATGCTGGTTTTAAGTGGCCTGCTCATACTCTCAGCCGTGCTGTTCAATTTGCTATCCACTCAACCCTCTTCAGCTCCATTTTCCTGTCCACATAACCCAAACTTCAGAAACAATTGGTATCTCCTCCACAGAATGTTCCATTCATTGACTGCAAACCTGAAATTCATCTAATTCTCAACTCCCGTCAGGTTTTCGTTACACCACTTGTGAATGTCCAATTAAGCCAAAGCTGGTTTTCAGTGGCCTGTTCTTACTACGAGACGTGCTGTTCATTTGGCTATCCATTCCACCCTGTTCAGCTCTACATTTTCGTGTCCACAAAACCCAGCCTTCAGAAATCATTGGAATCACCACTAGAGAATGTTCCATTCATTCACTGCGAATCTGGAATTCATCTGAATCTCCACTCCCGGCAGGTTTTCATTGCACCACTGCTGAATGTTCAAGTAACGCAATGATGGTTTTCAGCGGTCTATTCACACTCGAACCCGTGCTGTTCACGGTCTAGCGACTCAACACTGGTGAGTTCTTCTTTTTCCAGTTCAGACAATACAAACCCCAGAAACCATTGCAATCTACACTACAGAATGTTTCATTCATTCACGCGAATCTTGAATTCATCTTGTTCTCCACTCCCAGCAGGTTTTCGTTTCACCACTGGTGAATGTCCAAGCAACCCAAGGCTGGTTTCAGCTGCGTGTTAACACTCGCAGCCGTGCTGTTCAATTGGCTATCCAGTGAACGCTGGTTAGCTCTTGATTTTCCTTCCACACACCGAGCCTTCAGAAATCATTCTTATCTCCACTTCAGAATGTTCCATTCGTTCCCTGCGAATCTGGAATTCCTCTGACTCTCCACACCAGGCAGATTTTCCTAACAACACTGGTGAATGACCAGGTAATCCAATGCTGGTTTTCAGCGGCTGTTCACACTCACAGCCTTGCTGTTCAATTGGCAATCCAGTCAAACCTAGTCAGCTCTTCATTTTCCTGTCCACACAACCCAGCGTTCAGAAATCATTGGAATCTCTACTACAGAAATTTCCATTCATTCACTGTGAATCTGGAAATAATCTGAATCTGCATTCCAGGAAGGCTTTCGTTACACCACTGATGAATGTCCAAGTAATGCAATGCTGCTTCTTAGTGGTCTGTTCACACTCGAAACCGTGCTGTTCACTGGCTATCCACTCAACATCGGTCAGCTCTTCAATATCCTGTCCAGACTATCCAGATTTCTAAATCTTGGCAATCTCCACTACAGAATGTTCCATTCAATCACGCGAATCTGGAATTCATCAGAGTCTCCACTCCCGGCAGGTTTTCGTGACACCACTGGTATATGTCCAAGGAAGCCAATGCTGGTTTTAAGCCGCCTGCTTATACTCTCAGCCGTGCTGTTCAATTTGCTATCCACCCAACCCTATTCAGCTCTACATTTTCCTGTCCTCATAACCCAACCTTCAGAAATAATTGGTATCTCCTCCACAGAATGTTCCGTTCATTCACTGCGAATCTTAAATTCATCTGACTCTCAACTCCCGGCGGGTTATCGTTACACCACTTGTGAATGTCCAAGTAAGCCAATGCTGGTTTTCAGTGGCCTGTTCATACTAAGAGACGTGCTGTTCATTTGGCTATCCACTCCACCCTGTTCAGCTCTACATTTTCGTGTCCACAAAACCCAGCCTTCAGAAATCATTGGAATCACCACTAGAGAATGTTCCATTCATTCTCTGCGAATCTGGAATTCATCTGAACCTCCACTCCCGGCAGGTTTTCGTTACACCACTGGTGAATGTCCAAGTAACTCAATACTGGTTTTCAGAGGCATGTTCAACTCGCAGAAGTGCTGTTCAATGGGCTATCCACTCAATATTGGTCAGCTCTTCATTTTCCTCTCCACACAAACCAGCCTTCAGAAATCATTGGGATCTCCACTACAGACTGTTCCATTCATTCACTTCGATTCTGCAATTCATCTGACTCTCCGCTCCAGGCAGGTTTTCATTACAGCACTGGTGAATGACCAAGTAATCCAATGCTGGTTTTCAGCCGCCTTTTCACACTCGCAGTGTGCTGTTCAATTGTCTAGCCACTCAAACCTGGTCAGCCTTTCATTTTCTTTTCCACAATATCAGACTTCAGAAATCATTGGAATCGCCAGTACAGAATGTTCCATTCATTCACTGCCAATCTGGAATTCATCTGAATCTGCACTCCAGGTAGGCTTTCATTACACCACTTATGAATGTCCAAGTAACACAATGCTGGTTTTCAGCGGTCTGTTCACACGCTAAGCCCTGCTTTTTACTGGGTATCCACACAACTGTGGTCAGCTCTTCATTTTCATGTCCAAACAATCCAGACTTGAGAAATCATTGCAATCTCCAGTACAGAATGTTCCATTCATTCACTGCGAATCTGGAATTCAACTGAATCTCCACTACCTGCAGATTTATCTTACACCACTTGTGAATGTCCAAGTAAAACAATGCTGGTTTTCAGAGGCCTGTTCATGTTCGCAGTCGTGCTGTTCAATTGGCTATCCACTCAACCTGTTTTGCTCCTCATTTTCCTGTGCACACAACCCAGCCTTCAGAAATCATTGTAATCTCCACTACAGGATGTTCCATTCATTCACTGGGAATCTGGAATTCATCTGAATCTGCACTCCACGCAGGCTTTCGTTACACCACTGCTGAAAGTCGAAGTAATGCAATACTGGTTTTCAGTGGTCTGTTCACATTCGAAGCCGAGGCTTTTTACAGGCTATCCACTCAACACTGGTCAGCTCTTCATTTTCGTGTCCCCACAATCCAGATTTCAGAAATCATTGCAATCTCCACTACAGAATGTTCCATTCATTCACTGCGAGTCTGGAGTTTATCTGATTCTCCACTCCCGCCTGGTTAACATTACACCACTTGTGAATGTCCAAGTAAGCCAATGCTGGTTTTCAGAGGCCTGTTCATACTCGCAGCCGTGCTGTTTAATTGACAATTCACTCCACCCTGTTCAGCTCTTCATTGTCCCACCACACTACCAGCCTTCAGAAATCTTTGTTATCTCCACTACAGAATGTTCCATTCATTCACTGCGAATCTGGAATTCATCTGACTCTCAACTCCACGCAGGTTTTCATTACACCACTGTTGAATGTCCAAGTAACCCAATGCTGGTTTTCAGCGGCCTGTTCATATTCGCAGCCCTGCTGTTTACTTGGCTATCGATTCAAGCCTGGTCAGCTCTTCATTTTCCTGTCCACACAACACAGGCTTCAGAAATCATTGGAATCTCCTCTACAGAATGTTCCATTCATTCACTGCGAATGTGGAATTCAACTGACTCTCCACTCCATGCAGGTTTTCCTTACACCACTGATGAATGTCCAAGTAACCCAATGCTGGTTTTCAGCTGCATGTTCACACTCGCAGCCATGCTATACAATTGGCTTTCCACTAAATCCTGATTAGTTCTTGATTTTCCTTCCACACGACCCAGCCTTCAGAAATCATTGGAATCTCCACTAGAGAATGTTCCATTCATTCACTGCGAATCTGGAATTCCTCTGAACCTCCACTCCCGGCAGGTTTTCGTT
Source organism: Sorex fumeus (assembly GCF_029834395.1). Taxonomy (NCBI): domain Eukaryota; kingdom Metazoa; phylum Chordata; class Mammalia; order Eulipotyphla; family Soricidae; genus Sorex; species Sorex fumeus. Next base: position 291,033 of record NW_026606231.1, read on the forward strand.
ACACCACTGTTGAATGTCCAAGTAACCCAATGTTTTAAGTGTTTTCTTCACAAGCGCAGTGGTGCTGTTCAATTGGCTATCCACTCAACCCTGGCCAGCTCTACATTTTCCTGTCCACACCACAGAGACTGGAGAAATCATTGTTATCTCCACTACAGAATGTTCCATTCATTCACAGCGAATCTGGAATTCATCTGAATCTCCACTCCCGGCAGGTTTTCGTGACACCACTGGTAAATATCCAAGTAAGCCAATGCTGGTTTTAAGTGGCCTGCTCATACTCTCAGCCGTGCTGTTCAATTTGCTATCCACTCAACCCTCTTCAGCTCCATTTTCCTGTCCACATAACCCAAACTTCAGAAACAATTGGTATCTCCTCCACAGAATGTTCCATTCATTGACTGCAAACCTGAAATTCATCTAATTCTCAACTCCCGTCAGGTTTTCGTTACACCACTTGTGAATGTCCAATTAAGCCAAAGCTGGTTTTCAGTGGCCTGTTCTTACTACGAGACGTGCTGTTCATTTGGCTATCCATTCCACCCTGTTCAGCTCTACATTTTCGTGTCCACAAAACACAGCCTTCAGAAATCATTGGAATCACCACTAGAGAATGTTCCATTCATTCACTGCGAATCTGGAATTCATCTGAATCTCCACTCCCGGCAGGTTTTCATTGCACCACTGCTGAATGTTCAAGTAACGCAATGATGGTTTTCAGCGGTCTATTCACACTCGAACCCGTGCTGTTCACGGTCTAGCGACTCAACACTGGTGAGTTCTTCTTTTTCCAGTTCAGACAATACAAACCCCAGAAACCATTGCAATCTACACTACAGAATGTTTCATTCATTCACGCGAATCTTGAATTCATCTTGTTCTCCACTCCCAGCAGGTTTTCGTTTCACCACTGGTGAATGTCCAAGCAACCCAAGGCTGGTTTCAGCTGCGTGTTAACACTCGCAGCCGTGCTGTTCAATTGGCTATCCAGTGAACGCTGGTTAGCTCTTGATTTTCCTTCCACACACCGAGCCTTCAGAAATCATTCTTATCTCCACTTCAGAATGTTCCATTCGTTCCCTGCGAATCTGGAATTCCTCTGACTCTCCACACCAGGCAGATTTTCCTAACAACACTGGTGAATGACCAGGTAATCCAATGCTGGTTTTCAGCGGCTGTTCACACTCACAGCCTTGCTGTTCAACTGGCAATCCAGTCAAACCTAGTCAGCTCTTCATTTTCCTGTCCACACAACCCAGCGTTCAGAAATCATTGGAATCTCTACTACAGAAATTTCCATTCATTCACTGTGAATCTGGAAATAATCTGAATCTGCATTCCAGGAAGGCTTTCGTTACACCACTGATGAATGTCCAAGTAATGCAATGCTGCTTCTTAGTGGTCTGTTCACACTCGAAACCGTGCTGTTCACTGGCTATCCACTCAACATTGGTCAGCTCTTCAATATCCTGTCCAGACTATCCAGATTTCTAAATCTTGGCAATCTCCACTACAGAATGTTCCATTCAATCACGCGAATCTGGAATTCATCAGAGTCTCCACTCCCGGCAGGTTTTCGTGACACCACTGGTATATGTCCAAGGAAGCCAATGCTGGTTTTAAGCCGCCTGCTTATACTCTCAGCCGTGCTGTTCAATTTGCTATCCACCCAACCCTATTCAGCTCTACATTTTCCTGTCCTCATAACCCAACCTTCAGAAATAATTGGTATCTCCTCCACAGAATGTTCCGTTCATTCACTGCGAATCTTAAATTCATCTGACTCTCAACTCCCGGCGGGTTATCGTTACACCACTTGTGAATGTCCAAGTAAGCCAATGCTGGTTTTCAGTGGCCTGTTCATACTAAGAGACGTGCTGTTCATTTGGCTATCCACTCCACCCTGTTCAGCTCTACATTTTCGTGTCCACAAAACCCAGCCTTCAGAAATCATTGGAATCACCACTAGAGAATGTTCCATTCATTCACTGCGAATCTGGAATTCATCTGAACCTCCACTCCCGGCAGGTTTTCGTTACGCCACTGGTGAATGTCCAAGTAACTCAATACTGGTTTTCAGAGGCATGTTCAACTCGCAGAAGTGCTGTTCAATGGGCTATCCACTCAATATTGGTCAGCTCTTCATTTTCCTCTCCACACACACCAGCCTTCAGAAATCATTGGGATCTCCACTACAGACTGTTCCATTCATTCACTGCGATTCTGCAATTCATCTGACTCTCCGCTCCAGGCAGGTTTTCATTACAGCACTGGTGAATGACCAAGTAATCCAATGCTGGTTTTCAGCCGCCTTTTCACACTCGCAGTGTGCTGTTCAATTGTCTATCCACTCAAACCTGGTCAGCCTTTCATTTTCTTTTCCACAATATCAGACTTCAGAAATCATTGGAATCGCCAGTACAGAATGTTCCATTCATTCACTGCCAATCTGGAATTCATCTGAATCTGCACTCCAGGTAGGCTTTCATTACACCACTTATGAATGTCCAAGTAACACAATGCTGGTTTTCAGCGGTCTGTTCACACTCTAAGCCCTGCTTTTTACTGGGTATCCACACAACTGTGGTCAGCTCTTCATTTTCATGTCCAAACAATCCAGACTTGAGAAATCATTGCAATCTCCAGTACAGAATGTTCCATTCATTCACTGCGAATCTGGAATTCAACTGAATCTCCACTACCTGCAGATTTATCTTACACCACTTGTGAATGTCCAAGTAAAACAATGCTGGTTTTCAGAGGCCTGTTCATGTTCGCAGTCGTGCTGTTCAATTGGCTATCCACTCAACCTGTTTTGCTCCTCATTTTCCTGTGCACACAACCCAGCCTTCAGAAATCATTGTAATCTCCACTACAGGATGTTCCATTCATTCACTGGGAATCTGGAATTCATCTGAATCTGCACTCCACGCAGGCTTTCGTTACACCACTGCTGAAAGTCGAAGTAATGCAATACTGGTTTTCAGTGGTCTGTTCACATTCGAAGCCGAGGCTTTTTACAGGCTATCCACTCAACACTGGTCAGCTCTTCATTTTCGTGTCCCCACAATCCAGATTTCAGAAATCATTGCAATCTCCACTACAGAATGTTCCATTCATTCACTGCGAGTCTGGAGTTTATCTGATTCTCCACTCCCGCCTGGTTAACATTACACCACTTGTGAATGTCCAAGTAAGCCAATGCTGGTTTTCAGAGGCCTGTTCATACTCGCAGCCGTGCTGTTTAATTGACAATTCACTCCACCCTGTTCAGCTCTTCATTGTCCCACCACACTACCAGCCTTCAGAAATCTTTGTTATCTCCACTACAGAATGTTCCATTCATTCACTGCGAATCTGGAATTCATCTGACTCTCAACTCCACGCAGGTTTTCATTACACCACTGTTGAATGTCCAAGTAACCCAATGCTGGTTTTCAGCGGCCTGTTCATATTCGCAGCCCTGCTGTTTACTTGGCTATCGATTCAAGCCTGGTCAGCTCTTCATTTTCCTGTCCACACAACACAGGCTTCAGAAATCATTGGAATCTCCTCTACAGAATGTTCCATTCATTCACTGCGAATGTGGAATTCAACTGACTCTCCACTCCATGCAGGTTTTCCTTACACCACTGATGAATGTCCAAGTAACCCAATGCTGGTTTTCAGCTGCATGTTCACACTCGCAGCCATGCTATACAATTGGCTTTCCACTAAATCCTGATTAGTTCTTGATTTTCCTTCCACACGACCCAGCCTTCAGAAATCATTGGAATCTCCACTAGAGAATGTTCCATTCATTCACTGCGAATCTGGAATTCCTCTGAACCTCCACTCCCGGCAGGTTTTCGTTACACCACTGTTGAATGTCCAAGTAACCCAATGTTTTAAGTGTTTTCTTCACAAGCGCAGTGGTGCTGTTCAATTGGCTATCCACTCAACCCTGGCCAGCTCTACATTTTCCTGTCCACACCACAGAGACTGGAGAAATCATTGTTATCTCCACTACAGAATGTTCCATTCATTCACAGCGAATCTGGAATTCATCTGAATCTCCACTCCCGGCAGGTTTTCGTGACACCACTGGTAAATATCCAAGTAAGCCAATGCTGGTTTTAAGTGGCCTGCTCATACTCTCAGCCGTGCTGTTCAATTTGCTATCCACTCAACCCTCTTCAGCTCCATTTTCCTGTCCACATAACCCAAACTTCAGAAACAATTGGTATCTCCTCCACAGAATGTTCCATTCATTGACTGCAAATCTGAAATTCATCTAATTCTCAACTCCCGTCAGGTTTTCGTTACACCACTTGTGAATGTCCAATTAAGCCAAAGCTGGTTTTCAGTGGCCTGTTCTTACTACGAGACGTGCTGTTCATTTGGCTATCCATTCCACCCTGTTCAGCTCTACATTTTCGTGTCCACAAAACACAGCCTTCAGAAATCATTGGAATCACCACTAGAGAATGTTCCATGCATTCACTGCGAATCTGGAATTCATCTGAATCTCCACTCCCGGCAGGTTTTCATTGCACCACTGCTGAATGTTCAAGTAACGCAATGATGGTTTTCAGCGGTCTATTCACACTCGAACCCGTGCTGTTCACGGTCTAGCGACTCAACACTGGTGAGTTCTTCTTTTTCCAGTTCAGACAATACAAACCCCAGAAACCATTGCAATCTACACTACAGAATGTTTCATTCATTCACGCGAATCTTGAATTCATCTTGTTCTCCACTCCCAGCAGGTTTTCGTTTCACCACTGGTGAATGTCCAAGCAACCCAAGGCTGGTTTCAGCTGCGTGTTAACACTCGCAGCCGTGCTGTTCAATTGGCTATCCAGTGAACGCTGGTTAGCTCTTGATTTTCCTTCCACACACCGAGCCTTCAGAAATCATTCTTATCTCCACTTCAGAATGTTCCATTCTTTCCCTGCGAATCTGGAATTCCTCTGACTCTCCACACCAGGCAGATTTTCCTAACAACACTGGTGAATGACCAGGTAATCCAATGCTGGTTTTCAGCGGCTGTTCACACTCACAGCCTTGCTGTTCAATTGGCAATCCAGTCAAACCTAGTCAGCTCTTCATTTTCCTGTCCACACAACCCAGCGTTCAGAAATCATTGGAATCTCTACTACAGAAATTTCCATTCATTCACTGTGAATCTGGAAATAATCTGAATCTGCATTCCAGGAAGGCTTTCGTTACACCACTGATGAATGTCCAAGTAATGCAATGCTGCTTCTTAGTGGTCTGTTCACACTCGAAACCGTGCTGTTCACTGGCTATCCACTCAACATTGGTCAGCTCTTCAATATCCTGTCCAGACTATCCAGATTTCTAAATCTTGGCAATCTCCACTACAGAATGTTCCATTCAATCACGCGAATCTGGAATTCATCAGAGTCTCCACTCCCGGCAGGTTTTCGTGACACCACTGGTATATGTCCAAGGAAGCCAATGCTGGTTTTAAGCCGCCTGCTTATACTCTCAGCCGTGCTGTTCAATTTGCTATCCACCCAACCCTATTCAGCTCTACATTTTCCTGTCCTCATAACCCAACCTTCAGAAATAATTGGTATCTCCTCCACAGAATGTTCCGTTCATTCACTGCGAATCTTAAATTAATCTGACTCTCAACTCCCGGCGGGTTATCGTTACACCACTTGTGAATGTCCAAGTAAGCCAATGCTGGTTTTCAGTGGCCTGTTCATACTAAGAGACGTGCTGTTCATTTGGCTATCCACTCCACCCTGTTCAGCTCTACATTTTCGTGTCCACAATACCCAGCCTTCAGAAATCATTGGAATCACCACTAGAGAATGTTCCATTCATTCACTGCGAATCTGGAATTCATCTGAACCTCCACTCCCGGCAGGTTTTCGTTACGCCACTGGTGAATGTCCAAGTAACTCAATACTGGTTTTCAGAGGCATGTTCAACTCGCAGAAGTGCTGTTCAATGGGCTATCCACTCAATATTGGTCAGCTCTTCATTTTCCTCTCCACACAAACCAGCCTTCAGAAATCATTGGGATCTCCACTACAGACTGTTCCATTCATTCACTGCGATTCTGCAATTCATCTGACTCTCCGCTCCAGGCAGGTTTTCATTACAGCACTGGTGAATGACCAAGTAATCCAATGCTGGTTTTCAGCCGCCTTTTCACACTCGCAGTGTGCTGTTCAATTGTCTATCCACTCAAACCTGGTCAGCCTTTCATTTTCTTTTCCACAATATCAGACTTCAGAAATCATTGGAATCGCCAGTACAGAATGTTCCATTCATTCACTGCCAATCTGGAATTCATCTGAATCTGCACTCCAGGTAGGCTTTCATTACACCACTTATGAATGTCCAAGTAACACAATGCTGGTTTTCAGCGGTCTGTTCACACTCTAAGCCCTGCTTTTTACTGGGTATCCACACAACTGTGGTCAGTGTTTCATTTTCATGTCCAAACAATCCAGACTTGAGAAATCATTGCAATCTCCAGTACAGAATGTTCCATTCATTCACTGCGAATCTGGAATTCAACTGAATCTCCACTACCTGCAGATTTATCTTACACCACTTGTGAATGTCCAAGTAAAACAATGCTGGTTTTCAGAGGCCTGTTCATGTTCGCAGTCGTGCTGTTCAATTGGCTATCCACTCAACCTGTTTTGCTCCTCATTTTCCTGTGCACACAACCCAGCCTTCAGAAATCATTGTAATCTCCACTACAGGATGTTCCATTCATTCACTGGGAATCTGGAATTCATCTGAATCTGCACTCCACGCAGGCTTTCGTTACACCACTGCTGAAAGTCGAAGTAATGCAATACTGGTTTTCAGTGGTCTGTTCACATTCGAAGCCGAGGCTTTTTACAGGCTATCCACTCAACACTGGTCAGCTCTTCATTTTCGTGTCCCCACAATCCAGATTTCAGAAATCATTGCAATCTCCACTACAGAATGTTCCATTCATTCACTGCGAGTCTGGAGTTTATCTGATTCTCCACTCCCGCCTGGTTAACATTACACCACTTGTGAATGTCCAAGTAAGCCAATGCTGGTTTTCAGAGGCCTGTTCATACTCGCAGCCGTGCTGTTTAATTGACAATTCACTCCACCCTGTTCAGCTCTTCATTGTCCCACCACACTACCAGCCTTCAGAAATCTTTGTTATCTCCACTACAGAATGTTCCATTCATTCACTGCGAATCTGGAATTCATCTGACTCTCAACTCCACGCAGGTTTTCATTACACCACTGTTGAATGTCCAAGTAACCCAATGCTGGTTTTCAGCGGCCTGTTCATATTCGCAGCCCTGCTGTTTACTTGGCTATCGATTCAAGCCTGGTCAGCTCTTCATTTTCCTGTCCACACAACACAGGCTTCAGAAATCATTGGAATCTCCTCTACAGAATGTTCCATTCATTCACTGCGAATGTGGAATTCAACTGACTCTCCACTCCATGCAGGTTTTCCTTACACCACTGATGAATGTCCAAGTAACCCAATGCTGGTTTTCAGCTGCATGTTCACACTCGCAGCCATGCTATACAATTGGCTTTCCACTAAATCCTGATTAGTTCTTGATTTTCCTTCCACACGACCCAGCCTTCAGAAATCATTGGAATCTCCACTAGAGAATGTTCCATTCATTCACTGCGAATCTGGAATTCCTCTGAACCTCCACTCCCGGCAGGTTTTCATTACACCACTGTTGAATGTCCAAGTAACCCAATGTTTTAAGTGTTTTCTTCACAAGCGCAGTGGTGCTGTTCAATTGGCTATCCACTCAACCCTGGCCAGCTCTACATTTTCCTGTCCACACCACAGAGACTGGAGAAATCATTGTTATCTCCACTACAGAATGTTCCATTCATTCACAGCGAATCTGGAATTCATCTGAATCTCCACTCCCGGCAGGTTTTCGTGACACCACTGGTAAATATCCAAGTAAGCCAATGCTGGTTTTAAGTGGCCTGCTCATACTCTCAGCCGTGCTGTTCAATTTGCTATCCACTCAACCCTCTTCAGCTCCATTTTCCTGTCCACATAACCCAAACTTCAGAAACAATTGGTATCTCCTCCACAGAATGTTCCATTCATTGACTGCAAATCTGAAAGTCATCTAATTCTCAACTCCCGTCAGGTTTTCGTTACACCACTTGTGAATGTCCAATTAAGCCAAAGCTGGTTTTCAGTGGCCTGTTCTTACTACGAGACGTGCTGTTCATTTGGCTATCCATTCCACCCTGTTCAGCTCTACATTTTCGTGTCCACAAAACCCAGCCTTCAGAAATCATTGGAATCACCACTAGAGAATGTTCCATTCATTCACTGCGAATCTGGAATTCATCTGAATCTCCACTCCCGGCAGGTTTTCATTGCACCACTGCTGAATGTTCAAGTAACGCAATGATGGTTTTCAGCGGTCTATTCACACTCGAACCCGTGCTGTTCACGGTCTAGCGACTCAACACTGGTGAGTTCTTCTTTTTCCAGTTCAGACAATACAAACCTCAGAAACCATTGCAATCTACACTACAGAATGTTTCATTCATTCACGCGAATCTTGAATTCATCTTGTTCTCCACTCCCAGCAGGTTTTCGTTTCACCACTGGTGAATGTCCAAGCAACCCAAGGCTGGTTTCAGCTGCGTGTTAACACTCGCAGCCGTGCTGTTCAATTGGCTATCCAGTGAACGCTGGTTAGCTCTTGATTTTCCTTCCACACACCGAGCCTTCAGAAATCATTCTTATCTCCACTTCAGAATGTTCCATTCGTTCCCTGCGAATCTGGAATTCCTCTGACTCTCCACACCAGGCAGATTTTCCTAACAACACTGGTGAATGACCAGGTAATCCAATGCTGGTTTTCAGCGGCTGTTCACACTCACAGCCTTGCTGTTCAATTGGCAATCCAGTCAAACCTAGTCAGCTCTTCATTTTCCTGTCCACACAACCCAGCGTTCAGAAATCATTGGAATCTCTACTACAGAAATTTCCATTCATTCACTGTGAATCTAGAAATAATCTGAATCTGCATTCCAGGAAGGCTTTTGTTACACCACTGATGAATGTCCAAGTAAGCCAATGCTGGTTTTCAGTGGCCTGTTCATACTAAGAGACGTGCTGTTCATTTGGCTATCCACTCCACCCTGTTCAGCTCTACATTTTCGTGTCCACAAAACCCAGCCTTCAGAAATCATTGGAATCACCACTAGAGAATGTTCCATTCATTCACTGCGAATCTGGAATTCATCTGAACCTCCACTCCCGGCAGGTTTTCGTTACGCCACTGGTGAATGTCCAAGTAACTCAATACTGGTTTTCAGAGGCATGTTCAACTCGCAGAAGTGCTGTTCAATGGGCTATCCACTCAATATTGGTCAGCTCTTCATTTTCCTCTCCACACAAACCAGCCTTCAGAAATCATTGGGATCTCCACTACAGACTGTTCCATTCATTCACTGCGATTCTGCAATTCATCTGACTCTCCGCTCCAGGCAGGTTTTCATTACAGCACTGGTGAATGACCAAGTAATCCAATGCTGGTTTTCAGCCGCCTTTTCACACTCGCAGTGTGCTGTTCAATTGTCTATCCACTCAAACCTGGTCAGCCTTTCATTTTCTTTTCCACAATATCAGACTTCAGAAATCATTGGAATCGCCAGTACAGAATGTTCCATTCATTCACTGCCAATCTGGAATTCATCTGAATCTGCACTCCAGGTAGGCTTTCATTACACCACTTATGAATGTCCAAGTAACACAATGCTGGTTTTCAGCGGTCTGTTCACACTCTAAGCCCTGCTTTTTACTGGGTATCCACACAACTGTGGTCAGCTCTTCATTTTCATGTCCAAACAATCCAGACTTGAGAAATCATTGCAATCTCCAGTACAGAATGTTCCATTCATTCACTGCGAATCTGGAATTCAACTGAATCTCCACTACCTGCAGATTTATCTTACACCACTTGTGAATGTCCAAGTAAAACAATGCTGGTTTTCAGAGGCCTGTTCATGTTCGCAGTCGTGCTGTTCAATTGGCTATCCACTCAACCTGTTTTGCTCCTCATTTTCCTGTGCACACAACCCAGCCTTCAGAAATCATTGTAATCTCCACTACAGGATGTTCCATTCATTCACTGGGAATCTGGAATTCATCTGAATCTGCACTCCACGCAGGCTTTCGTTACACCACTGCTGAAAGTCGAAGTAATGCAATACTGGTTTTCAGTGGTCTGTTCACATTCGAAGCCGAGGCTTTTTACAGGCTATCCACTCAACACTGGTCAGCTCTTCATTTTCGTGTCCCCACAATCCAGATTTCAGAAATCATTGCAATCTCCACTACAGAATGTTCCATTCATTCACTGCGAGTCTGGAGTTTATCTGATTCTCCACTCCCGCCTGGTTAACATTACACCACTTGTGAATGTCCAAGTAAGCCAATGCTGGTTTTCAGAGGCCTGTTCATACTCGCAGCCGTGCTGTTTAATTGACAATTCACTCCACCCTGTTCAGCTCTTCATTGTCCCACCACACTACCAGCCTTCAGAAATCTTTGTTATCTCCACTACAGAATGTTCCATTCATTCACTGCGAATCTGGAATTCATCTGACTCTCAACTCCACGCAGGTTTTCATTACACCACTGTTGAATGTCCAAGTAACCCAATGCTGGTTTTCAGCGGCCTGTTCATATTCGCAGCCCTGCTGTTTACTTGGCTATCGATTCAAGCCTGGTCAGCTCTTCATTTTCCTGTCCACACAACACAGGCTTCAGAAATCATTGGAATCTCCTCTACAGAATGTTCCATTCATTCACTGCGAATGTGGAATTCAACTGACTCTCCACTCCATGCAGGTTTTCCTTACACCACTGATGAATGTCCAAGTAACCCAATGCTGGTTTTCAGCTGCATGTTCACACTCGCAGCCATGCTATACAATTGGCTTTCCACTAAATCCTGATTAGTTCTTGATTTTCCTTCCACACGACCCAGCCTTCAGAAATCATTGGAATCTCCACTAGAGAATGTTCCATTCATTCACTGCGAATCTGGAATTCCTCTGAACCTCCACTCCCGGCAGGTTTTCGTTACACCACTGTTGAATGTCCAAGTAACCCAATGTTTTATGTGTTTTCTTCACAAGCGCAGTGGTGCTGTTCAATTGGCTATCCACTCAACCCTGGCCAGCTCTACATTTTCCTGTCCACACCACAGAGACTGGAGAAATCATTGTTATCTCCACTACAGAATGTTCCATTCATTCACAGCGAATCTGGAATTCATCTGAATCTCCACTCCCGGCAGGTTTTCGTGACACCACTGGTAAATATCCAAGTAAGCCAATGCTGGTTTTAAGTGGCCTGCTCATACTCTCAGCCGTGCTGTTCAATTTGCTATCCACTCAACCCTCTTCAGCTCCATTTTCCTGTCCACATAACCCAAACTTCAGAAACAATTGGTATCTCCTCCACAGAATGTTCCATTCATTGACTGCAAATCTGAAAGTCATCTAATTCTCAACTCCCGTCAGGTTTTCGTTACACCACTTGTGAATGTCCAATTAAGCCAAAGCTGGTTTTCAGTGGCCTGTTCTTACTACGAGACGTGCTGTTCATTTGGCTATCCATTCCACCCTGTTCAGCTCTACATTTTCGTGTCCACAAAACCCAGCCTTCAGAAATCATTGGAATCACCACTAGAGAATGTTCCATTCATTCACTGCGAATCTGGAATTCATCTGAATCTCCACTCCCGGCAGGTTTTCATTGCACCACTGCTGAATGTTCAAGTAACGCAATGATGGTTTTCAGCGGTCTATTCACACTCGAACCCGTGCTGTTCACGGTCTAGCGACTCAACACTGGTGAGTTCTTCTTTTTCCAGTTCAGACAATACAAACCTCAGAAACCATTGCAATCTACACTACAGAATGTTTCATTCATTCACGCGAATCTTGAATTCATCTTGTTCTCCACTCCCAGCAGGTTTTCGTTTCACCACTGGTGAATGTCCAAGCAACCCAAGGCTGGTTTCAGCTGCGTGTTAACACTCGCAGCCGTGCTGTTCAATTGGCTATCCAGTGAACGCTGGTTAGCTCTTGATTTTCCTTCCACACACCGAGCCTTCAGAAATCATTCTTATCTCCACTTCAGAATGTTCCATTCGTTCCCTGCGAATCTGGAATTCCTCTGACTCTCCACACCAGGCAGATTTTCCTAACAACACTGGTGAATGACCAGGTAATCCAATGCTGGTTTTCAGCGGCTGTTCACACTCACAGCCTTGCTGTTCAATTGGCAATCCAGTCAAACCTAGTCAGCTCTTCATTTTCCTGTCCACACAACCCAGCGTTCAGAAATCATTGGAATCTCTACTACAGAAATTTCCATTCATTCACTGTGAATCTGGAAATAATCTGAATCTGCATTCCAGGAAGGCTTTCGTTACACCACTGATGAATGTCCAAGTAAGCCAATGCTGGTTTTCAGTGGCCTGTTCATACTAAGAGACGTGCTGTTCATTTGGCTATCCACTCCACCCTGTTCAGCTCTACATTTTCGTGTCCACAAAACCCAGCCTTCAGAAATCATTGGAATCACCACTAGAGAATGTTCCATTCATTCACTGCGAATCTGGAATTCATCTGAACCTCCACTCCCGGCAGGTTTTCGTTACGCCACTGGTGAATTTCCAAGTAACTCAATACTGGTTTTCAGAGGCATGTTCAACTCGCAGAAGTGCTGTTCAATGGGCTATCCACTCAATATTGGTCAGCTCTTCATTTTCCTCTCCACACAAACCAGCCTTCAGAAATCATTGGGATCTCCACTACAGACTGTTCCATTCATTCACTGCGATTCTGCAATTCATCTGACTCTCCGCTCCAGGCAGGTTTTCATTACAGCACTGGTGAATGACCAAGTAATCCAATGCTGGTTTTCAGCCGCCTTTTCACACTCGCAGTGTGCTGTTCAATTGTCTATCCACTCAAACCTGGTCAGCCTTTCATTTTCTTTTCCACAATATCAGACTTCAGAAATCATTGGAATCGCCAGTACAGAATGTTCCATTCATTCACTGCCAATCTGGAATTCATCTGAATCTGCACTCCAGGTAGGCTTTCATTACACCACTTATGAATGTCCAAGTAACACAATGCTGGTTTTCAGCGGTCTGTTCACACGCTAAGCCCTGCTTTTTACTGGGTATCCACACAACTGTGGTCAGCTCTTCATTTTCATGTCCAAACAATCCAGACTTGAGAAATCATTGCAATCTCCAGTACAGAATGTTCCATTCATTCACTGCGAATCTGGAATTCAACTGAATCTCCACTACCTGCAGATTTATCTTACACCACTTGTGAATGTCCAAGTAAAACAATGCTGGTTTTCAGAGGCCTGTTCATGTTCGCAGTCGTGCTGTTCAATTGGCTATCCACTCAACCTGTTTTGCTCCTCATTTTCCTGTGCACACAACCCAGCCTTCAGAAATCATTGTAATCTCCACTACAGGATGTTCCATTCATTCACTGGGAATCTGGAATTCATCTGAATCTGCACTCCACGCAGGCTTTCGTTACACCACTGCTGAAAGTCGAAGTAATGCAATACTGGTTTTCAGTGGTCTGTTCACATTCGAAGCCGAGGCTTTTTACAGGCTATCCACTCAACACTGGTCAGCTCTTCATTTTCGTGTCCCCACAATCCAGATTTCAGAAATCATTGCAATCTCCACTACAGAATGTTCCATTCATTCACTGCGAGTCTGGAGTTTATCTGATTCTCCACTCCCGCCTGGTTAACATTACACCACTTGTGAATGTCCAAGTAAGCCAATGCTGGTTTTCAGAGGCCTGTTCATACTCGCAGCCGTGCTGTTTAATTGACAATTCACTCCACCCTGTTCAGCTCTTCATTGTCCCACCACACTACCAGCCTTCAGAAATCTTTGTTATCTCCACTACAGAATGTTCCATTCATTCACTGCGAATCTGGAATTCATCTGACTCTCAACTCCACGCAGGTTTTCATTACACCACTGTTGAATGTCCAAGTAACCCAATGCTGGTTTTCAGCGGCCTGTTCATATTCGCAGCCCTGCTGTTTACTTGGCTATCGATTCAAGCCTGGTCAGCTCTTCATTTTCCTGTCCACACAACACAGGCTTCAGAAATCATTGGAATCTCCTCTACAGAATGTTCCATTCATTCACTGCGAATGTGGAATTCAACTGACTCTCCACTCCATGCAGGTTTTCCTTACACCACTGATGAATGTCCAAGTAACCCAATGCTGGTTTTCAGCTGCATGTTCACACTCGCAGCCATGCTATACAATTGGCTTTCCACTAAATCCTGATTAGTTCTTGATTTTCCTTCCACACGACCCAGCCTTCAGAAATCATTGGAATCTCCACTAGAGAATGTTCCATTCATTCACTGCGAATCTGGAATTCCTCTGAACCTCCACTCCCGGCAGGTTTTCGTTACACCACTGTTGAATGTCCAAGTAACCCAATGTTTTAAGTGTTTTCTTCACAAGCGCAGTGGTGCTGTTCAATTGGCTATCCACTCAACCCTGGCCAGCTCTACATTTTCCTGTCCACACCACAGAGACTGGAGAAATCATTGTTATCTCCACTACAGAATGTTCCATTCATTCACAGCGAATCTGGAATTCATCTGAATCTCCACTCCCGGCAGGTTTTCGTGACACCACTGGTAAATATCCAAGTAAGCCAATGCTGGTTTTAAGTGGCCTGCTCATACTCTCAGCCGTGCTGTTCAATTTGCTATCCACTCAACCCTCTTCAGCTCCATTTTCCTGTCCACATAACCCAAACTTCAGAAACAATTGGTATCTCCTCCACAGAATGTTCCATTCATTGACTGCAAATCTGAAATTCATCTAATTCTCAACTCCCGTCAGGTTTTCGTTACACCACTTGTGAATGTCCAATTAAGCCAAAGCTGGTTTTCAGTGGCCTGTTCTTACTACGAGACGTGCTGTTCATTTGGCTATCCATTCCACCCTGTTCAGCTCTACATTTTCGTGTCCACAAAACCCAGCCTTCAGAAATCATTGGAATCACCACTAGAGAATGTTCCATTCATTCACTGCGAATCTGGAATTCATCTGAATCTCCACTCCCGGCAGGTTTTCATTGCACCACTGCTGAATGTTCAAGTAACGCAATGATGGTTTTCAGCGGTCTATTCACACTCGAACCCGTGCTGTTCACGGTCTAGCGACTCAACACTGGTGAGTTCTTCTTTTTCCAGTTCAGACAATACAAACCTCAGAAACCATTGCAATCTACACTACAGAATGTTTCATTCATTCACGCGAATCTTGAATTCATCTTGTTCTCCACTCCCAGCAGGTTTTCGTTTCACCACTGGTGAATGTCCAAGCAACCCAAGGCTGGTTTCAGCTGCGTGTTAACACTCGCAGCCGTGCTGTTCAATTGGCTATCCAGTGAACGCTGGTTAGCTCTTGATTTTCCTTCCACACACCGAGCCTTCAGAAATCATTCTTATCTCCACTTCAGAATGTTCCATTCGTTCCCTGCGAATCTGGAATTCCTCTGACTCTCCACACCAGGCAGATTTTCCTAACAACACTGGTGAATGACCAGGTAATCCAATGCTGGTTTTCAGCGACTGTTCACACTCACAGCCTTGCTGTTCAATTGGCAATCCAGTCAAACCTAGTCAGCTCTTCATTTTCCTGTCCACACAACCCAGCGTTCAGAAATCATTGGAATCTCTACTACAGAAATTTCCATTCATTCACTGTGAATCTGGAAATAATCTGAATCTGCATTCCAGGAAGGCTTTCGTTACACCACTGATGAATGTCCAAGTAATGCAATGCTGCTTCTTAGTGGTCTGTTCACACTCGAAACCGTGCTGTTCATTGGCTATCCACTCAATATCGGTCAGCTCTTCAATATCCTGTCCAGACTATCCAGATTTCTAAATGTTGGCAATCACCACTATACAATGTTCCATTCAATCACGTGAATCTGGAATTCATCAGAGTCTCCACTCCTGGAAGGTTTTCGTGACACCACTGGTAAATGTCCAAGGAAGACAATGCTGGTTTTAAGCCGCCTGCTAACACACTCAGCCGTGCTTTTCAATTTGCTATCCACCCAACCCTATTCAGCTCTACATTTTCCTGTCCTCGTAACCCAACCTTCAGAAATAATTGGTATCTCCTCCACAGAATGTTCCGTTCATTCACTGCGAATCTTAAATTCATCTGACTCTCAACTGCCGGCGGGTTATCGTTACACCACTTGTGAATGTCCAAGTAAGCCAATGCTGGTTTTCAGTGGCCTGTTCATACTAAGAGACGTGCTGTTCATTTGGCTATCCACTCCACCCTGTTCAGCTCTACATTTTCGTGTCCACAAAACCCAGCCTTCAGAAATCATTGGAATCACCACTAGAGAATGTTCCATTCATTCACTGCGAATCTGGAATTCATCTGAACATCCACTCCCGGCAGGTTTTCGTTACGCCACTGGTGAATGTCCAAGTAACTCAATACTGGTTTTCAGAGGCATGTTCAACTCGCAGAAGTGCTGTTCAATGGGCTATCCACTCAATATTGGTCAGCTCTTCATTTTCCTCTCCACACAAACCAGCCTTCAGAAATCATTGGGATCTCCACTACAGACTGTTCCATTCATTCACTGCGATTCTGCAATTCATCTGACTCTCCGCTCCAGGCAGGTTTTCATTACAGCACTGGTGAATGACCAAGTAATCCAATGCTGGTTTTCAGCCGCCTTTTCACACTCGCAGTGTGCTGTTCAATTGTCTATCCACTCAAACCTGGTCAGCCTTTCATTTTCTTTTCCACAATATCAGACTTCAGAAATCATTGGAATCGCCAGTACAGAATGTTCCATTCATTCACTGCCAATCTGGAATTCATCTGAATCTGCACTCCAGGTAGGCTTTCATTACACCACTTATGAATGTCCAAGTAACACAATGCTGGTTTTCAGCGGTCTGTTCACACTCTAAGCCCTGCTTTTTACTGGGTATCCACACAACTGTGGTCAGCTCTTCATTTTCATGTCCAAACAATCCAGACTTGAGAAATCATTGCAATCTCCAGTACAGAATGTTCCATTCATTCACTGCGAATCTGGAATTCAACTGAATCTCCACTACCTGCAGATTTATCTTACACCACTTGTGAATGTCCAAGTAAAACAATGCTGGTTTTCAGAGGCCTGTTCATGTTCGCAGTCGTGCTGTTCAATTGGCTATCCACTCAACCTGTTTTGCTCCTCATTTTCCTGTGCACACAACCCAGCCTTCAGAAATCATTGTAATCTCCACTACAGGATGTTCCATTCATTCACTGGGAATCTGGAATTCATCTGAATCTGCACTCCACGCAGGCTTTCGTTACACCACTGCTGAAAGTCGAAGTAATGCAATACTGGTTTTCAGTGGTCTGTTCACATTCGAAGCCGAGGCTTTTTACAGGCTATCCACTCAACACTGGTCAGCTCTTCATTTTCGTGTCCCCACAATCCAGATTTCAGAAATCATTGCAATCTCCACTACAGAATGTTCCATTCATTCACTGCGAGTCTGGAGTTTATCTGATTCTCCACTCCCGCCTGGTTAACATTACACCACTTGTGAATGTCCAAGTAAGCCAATGCTGGTTTTCAGAGGCCTGTTCATACTCGCAGCCGTGCTGTTTAATTGACAATTCACTCCACCCTGTTCAGCTCTTCATTGTCCCACCACACTACCAGCCTTCAGAAATCTTTGTTATCTCCACTACAGAATGTTCCATTCATTCACTGCGAATCTGGAATTCATCTGACTCTCAACTCCACGCAGGTTTTCATTACACCACTGTTGAATGTCCAAGTAACCCAATGCTGGTTTTCAGCGGCCTGTTCATATTCGCAGCCCTGCTGTTTACTTGGCTATCGATTCAAGCCTGGTCAGCTCTTCATTTTCCTGTCCACACAACACAGGCTTCAGAAATCATTGGAATCTCCTCTACAGAATGTTCCATTCATTCACTGCGAATGTGGAATTCAACTGACTCTCCACTCCATGCAGGTTTTCCTTACACCACTGATGAATGTCCAAGTAACCCAATGCTGGTTTTCAGCTGCATGTTCACACTCGCAGCCATGCTATACAATTGGCTTTCCACTAAATCCTGATTAGTTCTTGATTTTCCTTCCACACGACCCAGCCTTCAGAAATCATTGGAATCTCCACTAGAGAATGTTCCATTCATTCACTGCGAATCTGGAATTCCTCTGAACCTCCACTCCCGGCAGGTTTTCGTTACACCACTGTTGAATGTCCAAGTAACCCAATGTTTTAAGTGTTTTCTTCACAAGCGCAGTGGTGCTGTTCAATTGGCTATCCACTCAACCCTGGCCAGCTCTACATTTTCCTGTCCACACCACAGAGACTGGAGAAATCATTGTTATCTCCACTACAGAATGTTCCATTCATTCACAGCGAATCTGGAATTCATCTGAATCTCCACTCCCGGCAGGTTTTCGTGACACCACTGGTAAATATCCAAGTAAGCCAATGCTGGTTTTAAGTGGCCTGCTCATACTCTCAGCCGTGCTGTTCAATTTGCTATCCACTCAACCCTCTTCAGCTCCATTTTCCTGTCCACATAACCCAAACTTCAGAAACAATTGGTATCTCCTCCACAGAATGTTCCATTCATTGACTGCAAATCTGAAATTCATCTAATTCTCAACTCCCGTCAGGTTTTCGTTACACCACTTGTGAATGTCCAATTAAGCCAAAGCTGGTTTTCAGTGGCCTGTTCTTACTACGAGACGTGCTGTTCATTTGGCTATCCATTCCACCCTGTTCAGCTCTACATTTTCGTGTCCACAAAACCCAGCCTTCAGAAATCATTGGAATCACCACTAGAGAATGTTCCATGCATTCACTGCGAATCTGGAATTCATCTGAATCTCCACTCCCGGCAGGTTTTCATTGCACCACTGCTGAATGTTCAAGTAACGCAATGATGGTTTTCAGCGGTCTATTCACACTCGAACCCGTGCTGTTCACGGTCTAGCGACTCAACACTGGTGAGTTCTTCTTTTTCCAGTTCAGACAATACAAACCTCAGAAACCATTGCAATCTACACTACAGAATGTTTCATTCATTCACGCGAATCTTGAATTCATCTTGTTCTCCACTCCCAGCAGGTTTTCGTTTCACCCCTGGTGAATGTCCAAGCAACCCAAGGCTGGTTTCAGCTGCGTGTTAACACTCGCAGCCGTGCTGTTCAATTGGCTATCCAGTGAACGCTGGTTAGCTCTTGATTTTCCTTCCACACACCGAGCCTTCAGAAATCATTCTTATCTCCACTTCAGAATGTTCCATTCGTTCCCTGCGAATCTGGAATTCCTCTGACTCTCCACACCAGGCAGATTTTCCTAACAACACTGGTGAATGACCAGGTAATCCAATGCTGGTTTTCAGCGGCTGTTCACACTCACAGCCTTGCTGTTCAATTGGCAATCCAGTCAAACCTAGTCAGCTCTTCATTTTCCTGTCCACACAACCCAGCGTTCAGAAATCATTGGAATCTCTACTACAGAAATTTCCATTCATTCACTGTGAATCTGGAAATAATCTGAATCTGCATTCCAGGAAGGCTTTCGTTACACCACTGATGAATGTCCAAGTAATGCAATGCTGCTTCTTAGTGGTCTGTTCACACTCGAAACCGTGCTGTTCACTGGCTATCCACTCAACATTGGTCAGCTCTTCAATATCCTGTCCAGACTATCCAGATTTCTAAATCTTGGCAATCTCCACTACAGAATGTTCCATTCAATCACGCGAATCTGGAATTCATCAGAGTCTCCACTCCCGGCAGGTTTTCGTGACACCACTGGTATATGTCCAAGGAAGCCAATGCTGGTTTTAAGCCGCCTGCTTATACTCTCAGCCGTGCTGTTCAATTTGCTATCCACCCAACCCTATTCAGCTCTACATTTTCCTGTCCTCATAACCCAACCTTCAGAAATAATTGGTATCTCCTCCACAGAATGTTCCGTTCATTCACTGCGAATCTTAAATTCATCTGACTCTCAACTCCCGGCGGGTTATCGTTACACCACTTGTGAATGTCCAAGTAAGCCAATGCTGGTTTTCAGTGGCCTGTTCATACTAAGAGACGTGCTGTTCATTTGGCTATCCACTCCACCCTGTTCAGCTCTACATTTTCGTGTCCACAAAACCCAGCCTTCAGAAATCTTTGGAATCACCACTAGAGAATGTTCCATTCATTCACTGCGAATCTGGAATTCATCTGAACCTCCACTCCCGGCAGGTTTTCGTTACACCACTGGTGAATGTCCAAGTAACTCAATACTGGTTTTCAGAGGCATGTTCAACTCGCAGAAGTGCTGTTCAATGGGCTATCCACTCAATATTGGTCAGCTCTTCATTTTCCTCTCCACACAAACCAGCCTTCAGAAATCATTGGGATCTCCACTACAGACTGTTCCATTCATTCACTGCGAATCTGGAATTCATCTGAACCTCCACTCCCGGCAGGTTTTCGTTACGCCACTGGTGAATGTCCAAGAAACTCAATACTGGTTTTCAGAGGCATGTTCAACTCGCAGAAGTGCTGTTCAATGGGCTATCCACTCAATATTGGTCAGCTCTTCATTTTCCTCTCCACACAAACCAGCCTTCAGAAATCATTGGGATCTCCACTACAGACTGTTCCATTCATTCACTGCGATTCTGCAATTCATCTGACTCTCCGCTCCAGGCAGGTTTTCATTACAGCACTGGTGAATGACCAAGTAATCCAATGCTGGTTTTCAGCCGCCTTTTCACACTCGCAGTGTGCTGTTCAATTGTCTATCCACTCAAACCTGGTCAGCCTTTCATTTTCTTTTCCACAATATCAGACTTCAGAAATCATTGGAATCGCCAGTACAGAATGTTCCATTCATTCACTGCCAATCTGGAATTCATCTGAATCTGCACTCCAGGTAGGCTTTCATTACACCACTTATGAATGTCCAAGTAACACAATGCTGGTTTTCAGCGGTCTGTTCACACGCTAAGCCCTGCTTTTTACTGGGTATCCACACAACTGTGGTCAGCTCTTCATTTTCATGTCCAAACAATCCAGACTTGAGAAATCATTGCAATCTCCAGTACAGAATGTTCCATTCATTCACTGCGAATCTGGAATTCAACTGAATCTCCACTACCTGCAGATTTATCTTACACCACTTGTGATTGTCCAAGTAAAACAATGCTGGTTTTCAGAGGCCTGTTCATGTTCGCAGTCGTGCTGTTCAATTGGCTATCCACTCAACCTGTTTTGCTCCTCATTTTCCTGTGCACACAACCCAGCCTTCAGAAATCATTGTAATCTCCACTACAGGATGTTCCATTCATTCACTGGGAATCTGGAATTCATCTGAATCTGCACTCCACGCAGGCTTTCGTTACACCACTGCTGAAAGTCGAAGTAATGCAATACTGGTTTTCAGTGGTCTGTTCACATTCGAAGCCGAGGCTTTTTACAGGCTATCCACTCAACACTGGTCAGCTCTTCATTTTCGTGTCCCCACAATCCAGATTTCAGAAATCATTGCAATCTCCACTACAGAATGTTCCATTCATTCACTGCGAGTCTGGAGTTTATCTGATTCTCCACTCCCGCCTGGTTAACATTACACCACTTGTGAATGTCCAAGTAAGCCAATGCTGGTTTTCAGAGGCCTGTTCATACTCGCAGCCGTGCTGTTTAATTGACAATTCACTCCACCCTGTTCAGCTCTTCATTGTCCCACCACACTACCAGCCTTCAGAAATCTTTGTTATCTCCACTACAGAATGTTCCATTCATTCACTGCGAATCTGGAATTCATCTGACTCTCAACTCCACGCAGGTTTTCATTACACCACTGTTGAATGTCCAAGTAACCCAATGCTGGTTTTCAGCGGCCTGTTCATATTCGCAGCCCTGCTGTTTACTTGGCTATCGATTCAAGCCTGGTCAGCTCTTCATTTTCCTGTCCACACAACACAGGCTTCAGAAATCATTGGAATCTCCTCTACAGAATGTTCCATTCATTCACTGCGAATGTGGAATTCAACTGACTCTCCACTCCATGCAGGTTTTCCTTACACCACTGATGAATGTCCAAGTAACCCAATGCTGGTTTTCAGCTGCATGTTCACACTCGCAGCCATGCTATACAATTGGCTTTCCACTAAATCCTGATTAGTTCTTGATTTTCCTTCCACACGACCCAGCCTTCAGAAATCATTGGAATCTCCACTAGAGAATGTTCCATTCATTCACTGCGAATCTGGAATTCCTCTGAACCTCCACTCCCGGCAGGTTTTCGTTACACCACTGTTGAATGTCCAAGTAACCCAATGTTTTAAGTGTTTTCTTCACAAGCGCAGTGGTGCTGTTCAATTGGCTATCCACTCAACCCTGGCCAGCTCTACATTTTCCTGTCCACACCACAGAGACTGGAGAAATCATTGTTATCTCCACTACAGAATGTTCCATTCATTCACAGCGAATCTGGAATTCATCTGAATCTCCACTCCCGGCAGGTTTTCGTGACACCACTGGTAAATATCCAAGTAAGCCAATGCTGGTTTTAAGTGGCCTGCTCATACTCTCAGCCGTGCTGTTCAATTTGCTATCCACTCAACCCTCTTCAGCTCCATTTTCCTGTCCACATAACCCAAACTTCAGAAACAATTGGTATCTCCTCCACAGAATGTTCCATTCATTGACTGCAAATCTGAAATTCATCTAATTCTCAACTCCCGTCAGGTTTTCGTTACACCACTTGTGAATGTCCAATTAAGCCAAAGCTGGTTTTCAGTGGCCTGTTCTTACTACGAGACGTGCTGTTCATTTGGCTATCCATTCCACCCTGTTCAGCTCTACATTTTCGTGTCCACAAAACCCAGCCTTCAGAAATCATTGGAATCACCACTAGAGAATGTTCCATTCATTCACTGCGAATCTGGAATTCATCTGAATCTCCACTCCCGGCAGGTTTTCATTGCACCACTGCTGAATGTTCAAGTAACGCAATGATGGTTTTCAGCGGTCTATTCACACTCGAACCCGTGCTGTTAGCGGTCTAGCGACTCAACACTGGTGAGTTCTTCTTTTTCCAGTTCAGACAATACAAACCCCAGAAACCATTGCAATCTACACTACAGAATGTTTCATTCATTCACGCGAATCTTGAATTCATCTTGTTCTCCACTCCCAGCAGGTTTTCGTTTCACCACTGGTGAATGTCCAAGCAACCCAAGGCTGGTTTCAGCTGCGTGTTAACACTCGCAGCCGTGCTGTTCAATTGGCTATCCAGTGAACGCTGGTTAGCTCTTGATTTTCCTTCCACACACCGAGCCTTCAGAAATCATTCTTATCTCCACTTCAGAATGTTCCATTCGTTCCCTGCGAATCTGGAATTCCTCTGACTCTCCACACCAGGCAGATTTTCCTAACAACACTGGTGAATGACCAGGTAATCCAATGCTGGTTTTCAGCGGCTGTTCACACTCACAGCCTTGCTGTTCAATTGGCAATCCAGTCAAACCTAGTCAGCTCTTCATTTTCCTGTCCACACAACCCAGCGTTCAGAAATCATTGGAATCTCTACTACAGAAATTTCCATTCATTCACTGTGAATCTGGAAATAATCTGAATCTGCATTCCAGGAAGGCTTTCGTTACACCACTGATGAATGTCCAAGTAAGCCAATGCTGGTTTTCAGTGGCCTGTTCATACTAAGAGACGTGCTGTTCATTTGGCTATCCACTCCACCCTGTTCAGCTCTACATTTTCGTGTCCACAAAACCCAGCCTTCAGAAATCATTGGAATCACCACTAGAGAATGTTCCATTCATTCACTGCGAATCTGGAATTCATCTGAACCTCCACTCCCGGCAGGTTTTCGTTACGCCACTGGTGAATTTCCAAGTAACTCAATACTGGTTTTCAGAGGCATGTTCAACTCGCAGAAGTGCTGTTCAATGGGCTATCCACTCAATATTGGTCAGCTCTTCATTTTCCTCTCCACACAAACCAGCCTTCAGAAATCATTGGGATCTCCACTACAGACTGTTCCATTCATTCACTGCGATTCTGCAATTCATCTGACTCTCCGCTCCAGGCAGGTTTTCATTACAGCACTGGTGAATGACCAAGTAATCCAATGCTGGTTTTCAGCCGCCTTTTCACACTCGCAGTGTGCTGTTCAATTGTCTATCCACTCAAACCTGGTCAGCCTTTCATTTTCTTTTCCACAATATCAGACTTCAGAAATCATTGGAATCGCCAGTACAGAATGTTCCATTCATTCACTGCCAATCTGGAATTCATCTGAATCTGCACTCCAGGTAGGCTTTCATTACACCACTTATGAATGTCCAAGTAACACAATGCTGGTTTTCAGCGGTCTGTTCACACGCTAAGCCCTGCTTTTTACTGGGTATCCACACAACTGTGGTCAGCTCTTCATTTTCATGTCCAAACAATCCAGACTTGAGAAATCATTGCAATCTCCAGTACAGAATGTTCCATTCATTCACTGCGAATCTGGAATTCAACTGAATCTCCACTACCTGCAGATTTATCTTACACCACTTGTGAATGTCCAAGTAAAACAATGCTGGTTTTCAGAGGCCTGTTCATGTTCGCAGTCGTGCTGTTCAATTGGCTATCCACTCAACCTGTTTTGCTCCTCATTTTCCTGTGCACACAACCCAGCCTTCAGAAATCATTGTAATCTCCACTACAGGATGTTCCATTCATTCACTGGGAATCTGGAATTCATCTGAATCTGCACTCCACGCAGGCTTTCGTTACACCACTGCTGAAAGTCGAAGTAATGCAATACTGGTTTTCAGTGGTCTGTTCACATTCGAAGCCGAGGCTTTTTACAGGCTATCCACTCAACACTGGTCAGCTCTTCATTTTCGTGTCCCCACAATCCAGATTTCAGAAATCATTGCAATCTCCACTACAGAATGTTCCATTCATTCACTGCGAGTCTGGAGTTTATCTGATTCTCCACTCCCGCCTGGTTAACATTACACCACTTGTGAATGTCCAAGTAAGCCAATGCTGGTTTTCAGAGGCCTGTTCATACTCGCAGCCGTGCTGTTTAATTGACAATTCACTCCACCCTGTTCAGCTCTTCATTGTCCCACCACACTACCAGCCTTCAGAAATCTTTGTTATCTCCACTACAGAATGTTCCATTCATTCACTGCGAATCTGGAATTCATCTGACTCTCAACTCCACGCAGGTTTTCATTACACCACTGTTGAATGTCCAAGTAACCCAATGCTGGTTTTCAGCGGCCTGTTCATATTCGCAGCCCTGCTGTTTACTTGGCTATCGATTCAAGCCTGGTCAGCTCTTCATTTTCCTGTCCACACAACACAGGCTTCAGAAATCATTGGAATCTCCTCTACAGAATGTTCCATTCATTCACTGCGAATGTGGAATTCAACTGACTCTCCACTCCATGCAGGTTTTCCTTACACCACTGATGAATGTCCAAGTAACCCAATGCTGGTTTTCAGCTGCATGTTCACACTCGCAGCCATGCTATACAATTGGCTTTCCACTAAATCCTGATTAGTTCTTGATTTTCCTTCCACACGACCCAGCCTTCAGAAATCATTGGAATCTCCACTAGAGAATGTTCCATTCATTCACTGCGAATCTGGAATTCCTCTGAACCTCCACTCCCGGCAGGTTTTCGTTACACCACTGTTGAATGTCCAAGTAACCCAATGTTTTAAGTGTTTTCTTCACAAGCGCAGTGGTGCTGTTCAATTGGCTATCCACTCAACCCTGGCCAGCTCTACATTTTCCTGTCCACACCACAGAGACTGGAGAAATCATTGTTATCTCCACTACAGAATGTTCCATTCATTCACAGCGAATCTGGAATTCATCTGAATCTCCACTCCCGGCAGGTTTTCGTGACACCACTGGTAAATATCCAAGTAAGCCAATGCTGGTTTTAAGTGGCCTGCTCATACTCTCAGCCGTGCTGTTCAATTTGCTATCCACTCAACCCTCTTCAGCTCCATTTTCCTGTCCACATAACCCAAACTTCAGAAACAATTGGTATCTCCTCCACAGAATGTTCCATTCATTGACTGCAAATCTGAAATTCATCTAATTCTCAACTCCCGTCAGGTTTTCGTTACACCACTTGTGAATGTCCAATTAAGCCAAAGCTGGTTTTCAGTGGCCTGTTCTTACTACGAGACGTGCTGTTCATTTGGCTATCCATTCCACCCTGTTCAGCTCTACATTTTCGTGTCCACAAAACCCAGCCTTCAGAAATCATTGGAATCACCACTAGAGAATGTTCCATTCATTCATTGCGAATCTGGAATTCATCTGAATCTCCACTCCCGGCAGGTTTTCATTGCACCACTGCTGAATGTTCAAGTAACGCAATGATGGTTTTCAGCGGTCTATTCACACTCGAACCCGTGCTGTTCACGGTCTAGCGACTCAATACTGGTGAGTTCTTCTTTTTCCAGTTCAGACAATACAAACCTCAGAAACCATTGCAATCTACACTACAGAATGTTTCATTCATTCACGCGAATCTTGAATTCATCTTGTTCTCCACTCCCAGCAGGTTTTCGTTTCACCACTGGTGAATGTCCAAGCAACCCAAGGCTGGTTTCAGCTGCGTGTTGACACTCGCAGCCGTGCTGTTCAATTGGCTATCCAGTGAACGCTGGTTAGCTCTTGATTTTCCTTCCACACACCGAGCCTTCAGAAATCATTCTTATCTCCACTTCAGAATGTTCCATTCGTTCCCTGCGAATCTGGAATTCCTCTGACTCTCCACACCAGGCAGATTTTCCTAACAACACTGGTGAATGACCAGGTAATCCAATGCTGGTTTTCAGCGGCTGTTCACACTCACAGCCTTGCTGTTCAATTGGCAATCCAGTCAAACCTAGTCAGCTCTTCTTCATTTTCCTGTCCACACAACCCAGCGTTCAGAAATCATTGGAATCTCTACTACAGAAATTTCCATTCATTCACTGTGAATCTGGAAATAATCTGAATCTGCATTCCAGGAAGGCTTTCGTTACACCACTGATGAATGTCCAAGTAATGCAATGCTGCTTCTTAGTGGTCTGTTCACACTCGAAACCGTGCTGTTCATTGGCTATCCACTCAACATTGGTCAGCTCTTCAATATCCTGTCCAGACTATCCAGATTTCTAAGTGTTGGCAATCACCACTACAGAATGTTCCATTCAATCACGCGAATCTGGAATTCATCAGAGTCTCCACTCCCGGCAGGTTTTCGTGACACCACTGGTAAATGTCCAAGGAAGACAATGCTGGTTTTAAGCCGCCTGCTAACACACACAGCCGTGCTGTTCAATTTGCTATCCACCCAACCCTATTCAGCTCTACATTTTCCTGTCCTCATAACCCAACCTTCAGAAATAATTGGTATCTCCTCCACAGAATGTTCCGTTCATTCACTGCGAATCTTAAATTCATCTGACTCTCAACTCCCGGCGGGTTATCGTTACACCACTTGTGAATGTCCAAGTAAGCCAATGCTGGTTTTCAGTGGCCTGTTCATACTAAGAGACGTGCTGTTCATTTGGCTATCCACTCCACCCTGTTCAGCTCTACATTTTCGTGTCCACAAAACCCAGCCTTCAGAAATCATTGGAATCACCACTAGAGAATGTTCCATTCATTCACTGCGAATCTGGAATTCATCTGAACATCCACTCCCGGCAGGTTTTCGTTACGCCACTGGTGAATGTCCAAGTAACTCAATACTGGTTTTCAGAGGCATGTTCAACTCGCAGAAGTGCTGTTCAATGGGCTATCCACTCAATATTGGTCAGCTCTTCATTTTCCTCTCCACACAAACCAGCCTTCAGAAATCATTGGGATCTCCACTACAGACTGTTCCATTCATTCACTGCGATTCTGCAATTCATCTGACTCTCCGCTCCAGGCAGGTTTTCATTACAGCACTGGTGAATGACCAAGTAATCCAATGCTGGTTTTCAGCCGCCTTTTCACACTCGCAGTGTGCTGTTCAATTGTCTATCCACTCAAACCTGGTCAGCCTTTCATTTTCTTTTCCACAATATCAGACTTCAGAAATCATTGGAATCGCCAGTACAGAATGTTCCATTCATTCACTGCCAATCTGGAATTCATCTGAATCTGCACTCCAGGTAGGCTTTCATTACACCACTTATGAATGTCCAAGTAACACAATGCTGGTTTTCAGCGGTCTGTTCACACTCTAAGCCCTGCTTTTTACTGGGTATCCACACAACTGTGGTCAGCTCTTCATTTTCATGTCCAAACAATCCAGACTTGAGAAATCATTGCAATCTCCAGTACAGAATGTTCCATTCATTCACTGCGAATCTGGAATTCAACTGAATCTCCACTACCTGCAGATTTATCTTACACCACTTGTGAATGTCCAAGTAAAACAATGCTGGATTTCAGAGGCCTGTTCATGTTCGCAGTCGTGCTGTTCAATTGGCTATCCACTCAACCTGTTTTGCTCCTCATTTTCCTGTGCACACAACCCAGCCTTCAGAAATCATTGTAATCTCCACTACAGGATGTTCCATTCATTCACTGGGAATCTGGAATTCATCTGAATCTGCACTCCACGCAGGCTTTCGTTACACCACTGCTGAAAGTCGAAGTAATGCAATACTGGTTTTCAGTGGTCTGTTCACATTCGAAGCCGAGGCTTTTTACAGGCTATCCACTCAACACTGGTCAGCTCTTCATTTTCGTGTCCCCACAATCCAGATTTCAGAAATCATTGCAATCTCCACTACAGAATGTTCCATTCATTCACTGCGAGTCTGGAGTTTATCTGATTCTCCACTCCCGCCTGGTTAACATTACACCACTTGTGAATGTCCAAGTAAGCCAATGCTGGTTTTCAGAGGCCTGTTCATACTCGCAGCCGTGCTGTTTAATTGACAATTCACTCCACCCTGTTCAGCTCTTCATTGTCCCACCACACTACCAGCCTTCAGAAATCTTTGTTATCTCCACTACAGAATGTTCCATTCATTCACTGCGAATCTGGAATTCATCTGACTCTCAACTCCACGCAGGTTTTCATTACACCACTGTTGAATGTCCAAGTAACCCAATGCTGGTTTTCAGCGGCCTGTTCATATTCGCAGCCCTGCTGTTTACTTGGCTATCGATTCAAGCCTGGTCAGCTCTTCATTTTCCTGTCCACACAACACAGGCTTCAGAAATCATTGGAATCTCCTCTACAGAATGTTCCATTCATTCACTGCGAATGTGGAATTCAACTGACTCTCCACTCCATGCAGGTTTTCCTTACACCACTGATGAATGTCCAAGTAACCCAATGCTGGTTTTCAGCTGCATGTTCACACTCGCAGCCATGCTATACAATTGGCTTTCCACTAAATCCTGATTAGTTCTTGATTTTCCTTCCACACGACCCAGCCTTCAGAAATCATTGGAATCTCCACTAGAGAATGTTCCATTCATTCACTGCGAATCTGGAATTCCTCTGAACCTCCACTCCCGGCAGGTTTTCGTTACACCACTGTTGAATGTCCAAGTAACCCAATGTTTTAAGTGTTTTCTTCACAAGCGCAGTGGTGCTGTTCAATTGGCTATCCACTCAACCCTGGCCAGCTCTACATTTTCCTGTCCACACCACAGAGACTGGAGAAATCATTGTTATCTCCACTACAGAATGTTCCATTCATTCACAGCGAATCTGGAATTCATCTGAATCTCCACTCCCGGCAGGTTTTCGTGACACCACTGGTAAATATCCAAGTAAGCCAATGCTGGTTTTAAGTGGCCTGCTCATACTCTCAGCCGTGCTGTTCAATTTGCTATCCACTCAACCCTCTTCAGCTCCATTTTCCTGTCCACATAACCCAAACTTCAGAAACAATTGGTATCTCCTCCACAGAATGTTCCATTCATTGACTGCAAATCTGAAATTCATCTAATTCTCAACTCCCGTCAGGTTTTCGTTACACCACTTGTGAATGTCCAATTAAGCCAAAGCTGGTTTTCAGTGGCCTGTTCTTACTACGAGACGTGCTGTTCATTTGGCTATCCATTCCACCCTGTTCAGCTCTACATTTTCGTGTCCACAAAACCCAGCCTTCAGAAATCATTGGAATCACCACTAGAGAATGTTCCATGCATTCACTGCGAATCTGGAATTCATCTGAATCTCCACTCCCGGCAGGTTTTCATTGCACCACTGCTGAATGTTCAAGTAACGCAATGATGGTTTTCAGCGGTCTATTCACACTCGAACCCGTGCTGTTCACGGTCTAGCGACTCAACACTGGTGAGTTCTTCTTTTTCCAGTTCAGACAATACAAACCTCAGAAACCATTGCAATCTACACTACAGAATGTTTCATTCATTCACGCGAATCTTGAATTCATCTTGTTCTCCACTCCCAGCAGGTTTTCGTTTCACCCCTGGTGAATGTCCAAGCAACCCAAGGCTGGTTTCAGCTGCGTGTTAACACTCGCAGCCGTGCTGTTCAATTGGCTATCCAGTGAACGCTGGTTAGCTCTTGATTTTCCTTCCACACACCGAGCCTTCAGAAATCATTCTTATCTCCACTTCAGAATGTTCCATTCGTTCCCT
This sequence comes from Sorex fumeus, assembly GCF_029834395.1. NCBI lineage: Eukaryota > Metazoa > Chordata > Mammalia > Eulipotyphla > Soricidae > Sorex > Sorex fumeus. The sequence goes on from NW_026606231.1 coordinate 321,810, forward strand.
GCGAATCTGGAATTCCTCTGACTCTCCACACCAGGCAGATTTTCCTAACAACACTGGTGAATGACCAGGTAATCCAATGCTGGTTTTCAGCGGCTGTTCACACTCACAGCCTTGCTGTTCAATTGGCAATCCAGTCAAACCTAGTCAGCTCTTCATTTTCCTGTCCACACAACCCAGCGTTCAGAAATCATTGGAATCTCTACTACAGAAATTTCCATTCATTCACTGTGAATCTGGAAATAATCTGAATCTGCATTCCAGGAAGGCTTTCGTTACACCACTGATGAATGTCCAAGTAATGCAATGCTGCTTCTTAGTGGTCTGTTCACACTCGAAACCGTGCTGTTCACTGGCTATCCACTCAACATTGGTCAGCTCTTCAATATCCTGTCCAGACTATCCAGATTTCTAAATCTTGGCAATCTGCACTACAGAATGTTCCATTCAATCACGCGAATCTGGAATTCATCAGAGTCTCCACTCCCGGCAGGTTTTCGTGACACCACTGGTATATGTCCAAGGAAGCCAATGCTGGTTTTAAGCCGCCTGCTTATACTCTCAGCCGTGCTGTTCAATTTGCTATCCACCCAACCCTATTCAGCTCTACATTTTCCTGTCCTCATAACCCAACCTTCAGAAATAATTGGTATCTCCTCCACAGAATGTTCCGTTCATTCACTGCGAATCTTAAATTCATCTGACTCTCAACTCCCGGCGGGTTATCGTTACACCACTTGTGAATGTCCAAGTAAGCCAATGCTGGTTTTCAGTGGCCTGTTCATACTAAGAGACGTGCTGTTCATTTGGCTATCCACTCCACCCTGTTCAGCTCTACATTTTCGTGTCCACAAAACCCAGCCTTCAGAAATCATTGGAATCACCACTAGAGAATGTTCCATTCATTCACTGCGAATCTGGAATTCATCTGAACCTCCACTCCCGGCAGGTTTTCGTTACACCACTGGTGAATGTCCAAGTAACTCAATACTGGTTTTCAGAGGCATGTTCAACTCGCAGAAGTGCTGTTCAATGGGCTATCCACTCAATATTGGTCAGCTCTTCATTTTCCTCTCCACACAAACCAGCCTTCAGAAATCATTGGGATCTCCACTACAGACTGTTCCATTCATTCACTGCGAATCTGGAATTCATCTGAACCTCCACTCCCGGCAGGTTTTCGTTACGCCACTGGTGAATGTCCAAGAAACTCAATACTGGTTTTCAGAGGCATGTTCAACTCGCAGAAGTGCTGTTCAATGGGCTATCCACTCAATATTGGTCAGCTCTTCATTTTCCTCTCCACACAAACCAGCCTTCAGAAATCATTGGGATCTCCACTACAGACTGTTCCATTCATTCACTGCGATTCTGCAATTCATCTGACTCTCCGCTCCAGGCAGGTTTTCATTACAGCACTGGTGAATGACCAAGTAATCCAATGCTGGTTTTCAGCCGCCTTTTCACACTCGCAGTGTGCTGTTCAATTGTCTATCCACTCAAACCTGGTCAGCCTTTCATTTTCTTTTCCACAATATCAGACTTCAGAAATCATTGGAATCGCCAGTACAGAATGTTCCATTCATTCACTGCCAATCTGGAATTCATCTGAATCTGCACTCCAGGTAGGCTTTCATTACACCACTTATGAATGTCCAAGTAACACAATGCTGGTTTTCAGCGGTCTGTTCACACGCTAAGCCCTGCTTTTTACTGGGTATCCACACAACTGTGGTCAGCTCTTCATTTTCATGTCCAAACAATCCAGACTTGAGAAATCATTGCAATCTCCAGTACAGAATGTTCCATTCATTCACTGCGAATCTGGAATTCAACTGAATCTCCACTACCTGCAGATTTATCTTACACCACTTGTGATTGTCCAAGTAAAACAATGCTGGTTTTCAGAGGCCTGTTCATGTTCGCAGTCGTGCTGTTCAATTGGCTATCCACTCAACCTGTTTTGCTCCTCATTTTCCTGTGCACACAACCCAGCCTTCAGAAATCATTGTAATCTCCACTACAGGATGTTCCATTCATTCACTGGGAATCTGGAATTCATCTGAATCTGCACTCCACGCAGGCTTTCGTTACACCACTGCTGAAAGTCGAAGTAATGCAATACTGGTTTTCAGTGGTCTGTTCACATTCGAAGCCGAGGCTTTTTACAGGCTATCCACTCAACACTGGTCAGCTCTTCATTTTCGTGTCCCCACAATCCAGATTTCAGAAATCATTGCAATCTCCACTACAGAATGTTCCATTCATTCACTGCGAGTCTGGAGTTTATCTGATTCTCCACTCCCGCCTGGTTAACATTACACCACTTGTGAATGTCCAAGTAAGCCAATGCTGGTTTTCAGAGGCCTGTTCATACTCGCAGCCGTGCTGTTTAATTGACAATTCACTCCACCCTGTTCAGCTCTTCATTGTCCCACCACACTACCAGCCTTCAGAAATCTTTGTTATCTCCACTACAGAATGTTCCATTCATTCACTGCGAATCTGGAATTCATCTGACTCTCAACTCCACGCAGGTTTTCATTACACCACTGTTGAATGTCCAAGTAACCCAATGCTGGTTTTCAGCGGCCTGTTCATATTCGCAGCCCTGCTGTTTACTTGGCTATCGATTCAAGCCTGGTCAGCTCTTCATTTTCCTGTCCACACAACACAGGCTTCAGAAATCATTGGAATCTCCTCTACAGAATGTTCCATTCATTCACTGCGAATGTGGAATTCAACTGACTCTCCACTCCATGCAGGTTTTCCTTACACCACTGATGAATGTCCAAGTAACCCAATGCTGGTTTTCAGCTGCATGTTCACACTCGCAGCCATGCTATACAATTGGCTTTCCACTAAATCCTGATTAGTTCTTGATTTTCCTTCCACACGACCCAGCCTTCAGAAATCATTGGAATCTCCACTAGAGAATGTTCCATTCATTCACTGCGAATCTGGAATTCCTCTGAACCTCCACTCCCGGCAGGTTTTCGTTACACCACTGTTGAATGTCCAAGTAACCCAATGTTTTAAGTGTTTTCTTCACAAGCGCAGTGGTGCTGTTCAATTGGCTATCCACTCAACCCTGGCCAGCTCTACATTTTCCTGTCCACACCACAGAGACTGGAGAAATCATTGTTATCTCCACTACAGAATGTTCCATTCATTCACAGCGAATCTGGAATTCATCTGAATCTCCACTCCCGGCAGGTTTTCGTGACACCACTGGTAAATATCCAAGTAAGCCAATGCTGGTTTTAAGTGGCCTGCTCATACTCTCAGCCGTGCTGTTCAATTTGCTATCCACTCAACCCTCTTCAGCTCCATTTTCCTGTCCACATAACCCAAACTTCAGAAACAATTGGTATCTCCTCCACAGAATGTTCCATTCATTGACTGCAAATCTGAAATTCATCTAATTCTCAACTCCCGTCAGGTTTTCGTTACACCACTTGTGAATGTCCAATTAAGCCAAAGCTGGTTTTCAGTGGCCTGTTCTTACTACGAGACGTGCTGTTCATTTGGCTATCCATTCCACCCTGTTCAGCTCTACATTTTCGTGTCCACAAAACCCAGCCTTCAGAAATCATTGGAATCACCACTAGAGAATGTTCCATTCATTCACTGCGAATCTGGAATTCATCTGAATCTCCACTCCCGGCAGGTTTTCATTGCACCACTGCTGAATGTTCAAGTAACGCAATGATGGTTTTCAGCGGTCTATTCACACTCGAACCCGTGCTGTTAGCGGTCTAGCGACTCAACACTGGTGAGTTCTTCTTTTTCCAGTTCAGACAATACAAACCCCAGAAACCATTGCAATCTACACTACAGAATGTTTCATTCATTCACGCGAATCTTGAATTCATCTTGTTCTCCACTCCCAGCAGGTTTTCGTTTCACCACTGGTGAATGTCCAAGCAACCCAAGGCTGGTTTCAGCTGCGTGTTAACACTCGCAGCCGTGCTGTTCAATTGGCTATCCAGTGAACGCTGGTTAGCTCTTGATTTTCCTTCCACACACCGAGCCTTCAGAAATCATTCTTATCTCCACTTCAGAATGTTCCATTCGTTCCCTGCGAATCTGGAATTCCTCTGACTCTCCACACCAGGCAGATTTTCCTAACAACACTGGTGAATGACCAGGTAATCCAATGCTGGTTTTCAGCGGCTGTTCACACTCACAGCCTTGCTGTTCAATTGGCAATCCAGTCAAACCTAGTCAGCTCTTCATTTTCCTGTCCACACAACCCAGCGTTCAGAAATCATTGGAATTTCTACTACAGAAATTTCCATTCATTCACTGTGAATCTGGAAATAATCTGAATCTGCATTCCAGGAAGGCTTTCGTTACACCACTGATGAATGTCCAAGTAATGCAATGCTGCTTCTTAGTGGTCTGTTCACACTCGAAACCGTGCTGTTCATTGGTTATCCACTCAATATCGGTCAGCTCTTCAATATCCTGTCCAGACTATCCAGATTTCTAAATGTTGGCAATCACCACTACAGAATGTTCCATTCAGTCACGCGAATCTGGAATTCATCAGAGTCTCCACTCCTGGAAGGTTTTCGTGACACCACTGGTAAATGTCCAAGGAAGACAATGCTGGTTTTAAGCCGCCTGCTAACACACTCAGCCGTGCTGTTCAATTTGCTATCCACCCAACCCTATTCAGCTCTACATTTTCCTGTCCTCATAACCCAACCTTCAGAAATAATTGGTATCTCCTCCACAGAATGTTCCGTTCATTCACTGCGAATCTTAAATTCATCTGACTCTCAACTCCCGGCGGGTTATCGTTACACCACTTGTGAATGTCCAAGTAAGCCAATGCTGGTTTTCAGTGGCCTGTTCATACTAAGAGACGTGCTGTTCATTTGGCTATCCACTCCACCCTGTTCAGCTCTACATTTTCGTGTCCACAAAACCCAGCCTTCAGAAATCATTGGAATCACCACTAGAGAATGTTCCATTCATTCACTGCGAATCTGGAATTCATCTGAACATCCACTCCCGGCAGGTTTTCGTTACACCACTGGTGAATGTCCAAGTAACTCAATACTGGTTTTCAGAGGCATGTTCAACTCGCAGAAGTGCTGTTCAATGGGCTATCCACTCAATATTGGTCAGCTCTTCATTTTCCTCTCCACACAAACCAGCCTTCAGAAATCATTGGGATCTCCACTACAGACTGTTCCATTCATTCACTGCGATTCTGCAATTCATCTGACTCTCCGCTCCAGGCAGGTTTTCATTACAGCACTGGTGAATGACCAAGTAATCCAATGCTGGTTTTCAGCCGCCTTTTCACACTCGCAGTGTGCTGTTCAATTGTCTATCCACTCAAACCTGGTCAGCCTTTCATTTTCTTTTCCACAATATCAGACTTCAGAAATCATTGGAATCGCCAGTACAGAATGTTCCATTCATTCACTGCCAATCTGGAATTCATCTGAATCTGCACTCCAGGTAGGCTTTCATTACACCACTTATGAATATCCAAGTAACACAATGCTGGTTTTCAGCGGTCTGTTCACACTCTAAGCCCTGCTTTTTACTGGGTATCCACACAACTGTGGTCAGCTCTTCATTTTCATGTCCAAACAATCCAGACTTGAGAAATCATTGCAATCTCCAGTACAGAATGTTCCATTCATTCACTGCGAATCTGGAATTCAACTGAATCTCCACTACCTGCAGATTTATCTTACACCACTTGTGAATGTCCAAGTAAAACAATGCTGGTTTTCAGAGGCCTGTTCATGTTCGCAGTCATGCTGTTCAATTGGCTATCCACTCAACCTGTTTTGCTCCTCATTTTCCTGTGCACACAACCCAGCCTTCAGAAATCATTGTAATCTCCACTACAGGATGTTCCATTCATTCACTGGGAATCTGGAATTCATCTGAATCTGCACTCCACGCAGGCTTTCGTTACACCACTGCTGAAAGTCGAAGTAATGCAATACTGGTTTTCAGTGGTCTGTTCACATTCGAAGCCGAGGCTTTTTACAGGCTATCCACTCAACACTGGTCAGCTCTTCATTTTCGTGTCCCCACAATCCAGATTTCAGAAATCATTGCAATCTCCACTACAGAATGTTCCATTCATTCACTGCGAGTCTGGAGTTTATCTGATTCTCCACTCCCGCCTGGTTAACATTACACCACTTGTGAATGTCCAAGTAAGCCAATGCTGGTTTTCAGAGGCCTGTTCATACTCGCAGCCGTGCTGTTTAATTGACAATTCACTCCACCCTGTTCAGCTCTTCATTGTCCCACCACACTACCAGCCTTCAGAAATCTTTGTTATCTCCACTACAGAATGTTCCATTCATTCACTGCGAATCTGGAATTCATCTGACTCTCAACTCCACGCAGGTTTTCATTACACCACTGTTGAATGTCCAAGTAACCCAATGCTGGTTTTCAGCGGCCTGTTCATATTCGCAGCCCTGCTGTTTACTTGGCTATCGATTCAAGCCTGGTCAGCTCTTCATTTTCCTGTCCACACAACACAGGCTTCAGAAATCATTGGAATCTCCTCTACAGAATGTTCCATTCATTCACTGCGAATGTGGAATTCAACTGACTCTCCACTCCATGCAGGTTTTCCTTACACCACTGATGAATGTCCAAGTAACCCAATGCTGGTTTTCAGCTGCATGTTCACACTCGCAGCCATGCTATACAATTGGCTTTCCACTAAATCCTGATTAGTTCTTGATTTTCCTTCCACAGGACCCAGCCTTCAGAAATCGTTGGAATCTCCACTAGAGAATGTTCCATTCATTCACTGCGAATCTGGAATTCCTCTGAACCTCCACTCCCGGCAGGTTTTCGTTACACCACTGTTGAATGTCCAAGTAACCCAATGTTTTAAGTGTTTTCTTCACAAGCGCAGTGGTGCTGTTCAATTGGCTATCCACTCAACCCTGGCCAGCTCTACATTTTCCTGTCCACACCACAGAGACTGGAGAAATCATTGTTATCTCCACTACAGAATGTTCCATTCATTCACAGCGAATCTGGAATTCATCTGAATCTCCACTCCCGGCAGGTTTTCGTGACACCACTGGTAAATATCCAAGTAAGCCAATGCTGGTTTTAAGTGGCCTGCTCATACTCTCAGCCGTGCTGTTCAATTTGCTATCCACTCAACCCTCTTCAGCTCCATTTTCCTGTCCACATAACCCAAACCTCAGAAACAATTGGTATCTCCTCCACAGAATGTTCCATTCATTGACTGCAAATCTGAAATTCATCTAATTCTCAACTCCCGTCAGGTTTTCGTTACACCACTTGTGAATGTCCAATTAAGCCAAAGCTGGTTTTCAGTGGCCTGTTCTTACTACGAGACGTGCTGTTCATTTGGCTATCCATTCCACCCTGTTCAGCTCTACATTTTCGTGTCCACAAAACCCAGCCTTCAGAAATCATTGGAATCACCACTAGAGAATGTTCCATTCATTCACTGCGAATCTGGAATTCATCTGAATCTCCACTCCCGGCAGGTTTTCATTGCACCACTGCTGAATGTTCAAGTAACGCAATGATGGTTTTCCGCGGTCTATTCACACTCGAACCCGTGCTGTTCACGGTCTAGCGACTCAACACTGGTGAGTTCTTCTTTTTCCAGTTCAGACAATACAAACCCCAGAAACCATTGCAATCTACACTACAGAATGTTTCATTCATTCACGCGAATCTTGAATTCATCTTGTTCTCCACTCCCAGCAGGTTTTCGTTTCACCACTGGTGAATGTCCAAGCAACCCAAGGCTGGTTTCAGCTGCGTGTTAACACTCGCAGCCGTGCTGTTCAATTGGCTATCCAGTGAACGCTGGTTAGCTCTTGATTTTCCTTCCACACACCGAGCCTTCAGAAATCATTCTTATCTCCACTTCAGAATGTTCCATTCGTTCCCTGCGAATCTGGAATTCCTCTGACTCTCCACACCAGGCAGATTTTCCTAACAACACTGGTGAATGACCAGGTAATCCAATGCTGGTTTTCAGCGGCTGTTCACACTCACAGCCTTGCTGTTCAATTGGCAATCCAGTCAAACCTAGTCAGCTCTTCATTTTCCTGTCCACACAACCCAGCGTTCAGAAATCATTGGAATCTCTACTACAGAAATTTCCATTCATTCACTGTGAATCTGGAAATAATCTGAATCTGCATTCCAGGAAGGCTTTCGTTACACCACTGATGAATGTCCAAGTAATGCAATGCTGCTTCTTAGTGGTCTGTTCACACTCGAAACCGTGCTGTTCACTGGCTATCCACTCAACATTGGTCAGCTCTTCAATATTCTGTCCAGACTATCCAGATTTCTAAATCTTGGCAATCTCCACTACAGAATGTTCCATTCAATCACGCGAATCTGGAATTCATCAGAGTCTCCACTCCCGGCAGGTTTTCGTGACACCACTGGTATATGTCCAAGGAAGCCAATGCTGGTTTTAAGCCGCCTGCTTATACTCTCAGCCGTGCTGTTCAATTTGCTATCCACCCAACCCTATTCAGCTCTACATTTTCCTGTCCTCATAACCCAACCTTCAGAAATAATTGGTATCTCCTCCACAGAATGTTCCGTTCATTCACTGCGAATCTTAAATTCATCTGACTCTCAACTCCCGGCGGGTTATCGTTACACCACTTGTGAATGTCCAAGTAAGCCAATGCTGGTTTTCAGTGGCCTGTTCATACTAAGAGACGTGCTGTTCATTTGGCTATCCACTCCACCCTGTTCAGCTCTACATTTTCGTGTCCACAAAACCCAGCCTTCAGAAATCATTGGAATCACCACTAGAGAATGTTCCATTCATTCACTGCGAATCTGGAATTCATCTGAACCTCCACTCCCGGCAGGTTTTCGTTACGCCACTGGTGAATGTCCAAGTAACTCAATACTGGTTTTCAGAGGCATGTTCAACTCGCAGAAGTGCTGTTCAATGGGCTATCCACTCAATATTGGTCAGCTCTTCATTTTCCTCTCCACACAAACCAGCCTTCAGAAATCATTGGGATCTCCACTACAGACTGTTCCATTCATTCACTGCGATTCTGCAATTCATCTGACTCTCCGCTCCAGGCAGGTTTTCATTACAGCACTGGTGAATGACCAAGTAATCCAATGCTGGTTTTCAGCCGCCTTTTCACACTCGCAGTGTGCTGTTCAATTGTCTATCCACTCAAACCTGGTCAGCCTTTCATTTTCTTTTCCACAATATCAGACTTCAGAAATCATTGGAATCGCCAGTACAGAATGTTCCATTCATTCACTGCCAATCTGGAATTCATCTGAATCTGCACTCCAGGTAGGCTTTCATTACACCACTTATGAATATCCAAGTAACACAATGCTGGTTTTCAGCGGTCTGTTCACACTCTAAGCCCTGCTTTTTACTGGGTATCCACACAACTGTGGTCAGCTCTTCATTTTCATGTCCAAACAATCCAGACTTGAGAAATCATTGCAATCTCCAGTACAGAATGTTCCATTCATTCACTGCGAATCTGGAATTCAACTGAATCTCCACTACCTGCAGATTTATCTTACACCACTTGTGAATGTCCAAGTAAAACAATGCTGGTTTTCAGAGGCCTGTTCATGTTCGCAGTCGTGCTGTTCTATTGGCTATCCACTCAACCTGTTTTGCTCCTCATTTTCCTGTGCACACAACCCAGCCTTCAGAAATCATTGTAATCTCCACTACAGGATGTTCCATTCATTCACTGGGAATCTGGAATTCATCTGAATCTGCACTCCACGCAGGCTTTCGTTACACCACTGCTGAAAGTCGAAGTAATGCAATACTGGTTTTCAGTGGTCTGTTCACATTCGAAGCCGAGGCTTTTTACAGGCTATCCACTCAACACTGGTCAGCTCTTCATTTTCGTGTCCCCACAATCCAGATTTCAGAAATCATTGCAATCTCCACTACAGAATGTTCCATTCATTCACTGCGAGTCTGGAGTTTATCTGATTCTCCACTCCCGCCTGGTTAACATTACACCACTTGTGAATGTCCAAGTAAGCCAATGCTGGTTTTCAGAGGCCTGTTCATACTCGCAGCCGTGCTGTTTAATTGACAATTCACTCCACCCTGTTCAGCTCTTCATTGTCCCACCACACTACCAGCCTTCAGAAATCTTTGTTATCTCCACTACAGAATGTTCCATTCATTCACTGCGAATCTGGAATTCATCTGACTCTCAACTCCACGCAGGTTTTCATTACACCACTGTTGAATGTCCAAGTAACCCAATGCTGGTTTTCAGCGGCCTGTTCATATTCGCAGCCCTGCTGTTTACTTGGCTATCGATTCAAGCCTGGTCAGCTCTTCATTTTCCTGTCCACACAACACAGGCTTCAGAAATCATTGGAATCTCCTCTACAGAATGTTCCATTCATTCACTGCGAATGTGGAATTCAACTGACTCTCCACTCCATGCAGGTTTTCCTTACACCACTGATGAATGTCCAAGTAACCCAATGCTGGTTTTCAGCTGCATGTTCACACTCGCAGCCATGCTATACAATTGGCTTTCCACTAAATCCTGATTAGTTCTTGATTTTCCTTCCACACGACCCAGCCTTCAGAAATCATTGGAATCTCCACTAGAGAATGTTCCATTCATTCACTGCGAATCTGGAATTCCTCTGAACCTCCACTCCCGGCAGGTTTTCGTTACACCACTGTTGAATGTCCAAGTAACCCAATGTTTTAAGTGTTTTCTTCACAAGCGCAGTGGTGCTGTTCAATTGGCTATCCACTCAACCCTGGCCAGCTCTACATTTTCCTGTCCACACCACAGAGACTGGAGAAATCATTGTTATCTCCACTACAGAATGTTCCATTCATTCACAGCGAATCTGGAATTCATCTGAATCTCCACTCCCGGCAGGTTTTCGTGACACCACTGGTAAATATCCAAGTAAGCCAATGCTGGTTTTAAGTGGCCTGTTCATACTAGGAGACGTGCTGTTCATTTGGCTATCCACTCCACCCTGTTCAGCTCTACATTTTCGTGTCCACAAAACCCAGCCTTCAGAAATCATTGGAATCACCACTAGAGAATGTTCCATTCATTCACTGCGAATCTGGAATTCATCTGAACCTCCACTCCCGGCAGGTTTTCGTTACACCACTGGTGAATGTCCAAGTAACTCAATACTGGTTTTCAGAGGCATGTTCAACTCGCAGAAGTGCTGTTCAATGGGCTATCCACTCAATATTGGTCAGCTCTTCATTTTCCTCTCCACACAAACCAGCCTTCAGAAATCATTGGGATCTCCACTACAGACTGTTCCATTCATTCACTGCGATTCTGCAATTCATCTGACTCTCCGCTCCAGGCAGGTTTTCATTACAGCACTGGTGAATGACCAAGTAATCCAATGCTGGTTTTCAGCCGCCTTTTCACACTCGCAGTGTGCTGTTCAATTGTCTATCCACTCAAACCTGGTCAGCCTTTCATTTTCTTTTCCACAATATCAGACTTCAGAAATCATTGGAATCGCCAGTACAGAATGTTCCATTCATTCACTGCCAATCTGGAATTCATCTGAATCTGCACTCCAGGTAGGCTTTCATTACACCACTTATGAATGTCCAAGTAACACAATGCTGGTTTTCAGCGGTCTGTTCACACTCTAAGCCCTGCTTTTTACTGGGTATCCACACAACTGTGGTCAGCTCTTCATTTTCATGTCCAAACAATCCAGACTTGAGAAATCATTGCAATCTCCAGTACAGAATGTTCCATTCATTCACTGCGAATCTGGAATTCAACTGAATCTCCACTACCTGCAGATTTATCTTACACCACTTGTGAATGTCCAAGTAAAACAATGCTGGTTTTCAGAGGCCTGTTCATGTTCGCAGTCGTGCTGTTCAATTGGCTATCCACTCAACCTGTTTTGCTCCTCATTTTCCTGTGCACACAACCCAGCCTTCAGAAATCATTGTAATCTCCACTACAGGATGTTCCATTCATTCACTGGGAATCTGGAATTCATCTGAATCTGCACTCCACGCAGGCTTTCGTTACACCACTGCTGAAAGTCGAAGTAATGCAATACTGGTTTTCAGTGGTCTGTTCACATTCGAAGCCGAGGCTTTTTACAGGCTATCCACTCAACACTGGTCAGCTCTTCATTTTCGTGTCCCCACAATCCAGATTTCAGAAATCATTGCAATCTCCACTACAGAATGTTCCATTCATTCACTGCGAGTCTGGAGTTTATCTGATTCTCCACTCCCGCCTGGTTAACATTACACCACTTGTGAATGTCCAAGTAAGCCAATGCTGGTTTTCAGAGGCCTGTTCATACTCGCAGCCGTGCTGTTTAATTGACAATTCACTCCACCCTGTTCAGCTCTTCATTGTCCCACCACACTACCAGCCTTCAGAAATCTTTGTTATCTCCACTACAGAATGTTCCATTCATTCACTGCGAATCTGGAATTCATCTGACTCTCAACTCCACGCAGGTTTTCATTACACCACTGTTGAATGTCCAAGTAACCCAATGCTGGTTTTCAGCGGCCTGTTCATATTCGCAGCCCTGCTGTTTACTTGGCTATCGATTCAAGCCTGGTCAGCTCTTCATTTTCCTGTCCACACAACACAGGCTTCAGAAATCATTGGAATCTCCTCTACAGAATGTTCCATTCATTCACTGCGAATGTGGAATTCAACTGACTCTCCACTCCATGCAGGTTTTCCTTACACCACTTATGAATGTCCAAGTAACCCAATGCTGGTTTTCAGCTGCATGTTCACACTCGCAGCCATGCTATACAATTGGCTTTCCACTAAATCCTGATTAGTTCTTGATTAGAGGTCACCCCAAAAGCCTCTATACCTCTCGGAAAGACTGGCAAGCTACCGAGAGTATTCCGCCCGCACGGAAGAGCCTGGCAAGCTATCCGCTTTGTATTCGATATGCCAAAACCAGTAACTACAACTGGTCTCATTCACCTGACCCTGAAGGCTTCACCGACATGGCAGCACTGAGAAGGATGAGAAAGGAGAGGCCGACAAAATCTCAAGGCCGACCTAGGCTGCCACAACGAAGGAAGACAAAAATGATCGTCTGTACTTTCAATGCACGTACGCTAGCATCAGATGCATCCATCGAGGACCTGATGGTACAAGCGCGAATGATCAAGTACGACATCATTGGTCTGACCGAGACAAGAAGACACGAATCTCACCATGCCGTTTTCGACACTGGAGAAGAATTGTTCCTCGGAACATGCGATAAAAGAGGTGTTGGAGGCGTCGGCGTCCTTGTCAACACAAACTTGGCCAAGAGCATTGATTCATTCGAATGCCTAACAACCCGAATCGGACGTTTACATTTGAATAGATGTGGCTCACTGCCTGCAGTTTCTATCTTCGTTGTCTACGCACCAACATCTCATTATGATGAAAGAGAAATCGAGAAGTTCTACATGGAGCTAGAGAAGTTCTATAAAGAAGACCACACCTTCTACAAGATCATTGTGGGTGATTTTAATGCCAAGATAGGACCGAGAAGATCAGCTGAAGAACTTCACATCGGAACCCATGGCCTAGAATGGAACGAACAGGGTGAGAGACTGTCTGAGTTCATCATGTCGACCAAGACCATTCATGGTAACTCACAGTTCCAGAAGGCAGAATCTAAACGATGGACATGGGAGTCTCCCGGTGGACGATTCCACAACGAAATAGACCACATCATATTCAATCGACGGTTTTGCCTGACTGATGTCGCTGTTGTCCCAAAATTTCGAACGGGATCGGACCACCGTCTCCTTCGTGCAAAATTCTACTTCACAGAGCGGGGAGAAAGGGCTGCAAAGTTCAAAAAGAGAACTCCCAGAACGACCACCAACTGGGAACTCTTTGGTACTATTGCAGCAACATGGGAAGATGCCATTGTTGACAACATTGACGAGGAATACGATCGACTGGTTCAGCACCTCCATGAATGTGCGAGGAACGCCAAGAGAGAGATAGCCACAAAAAGTCGCCTATCTTCGAAAACTCTTGAGCTAATTCGCCAGCGTGGTTTGGCGCATGCCTCAGGCAACCGCAAGCTAACGTCCGAGCTTGCAAAGCAGTGCAGAGATGCGATCAAGGAAGACCTCAAAGAGAGAAGAGCAGAAGTACTGGTAGATGCGGCAGAAGCCGGGAAAAGTATTCGTAACGCCCGCCTGTCCTTCGCCAACTATAAGACCAAGATGACTGCCCTCCGACGTCCTGATGGATCCATCACATCCTCCAGAACGGCAATGGAGAAGATTATCCATGACTTCTACTCAAATCTCTTCGATAGCCATGTCCACTTGCCGACATACCAAATTCCACAGGATGGGTATGTCGTTCCCAACGTTCTCCCTTCCGAAATCCGACACGCCATTTCGTCAGTAAAGAAGCAAACAGCACCCGGCCCAGACAAGGTCAGACCTGAACACCTGAAGAACCTGCCGTCAGTACTCATCAATACACTGGCTCGGCTCTTCACTCGCTACCTGTCTGAATGCAAGGTTCCATCTCAATGGAAAACCAGCAGGACCGTACTACTGTTCAAGAAGGGAGACATCCATGACATTGGCAACTATCGCCCGATCTGCCTATTGTCTGTCATCTACAAGTTGTTCACTCGAGTCATCCTGAATAGGATTGGCAGAACACTAGATGAAGGACAACCATGTGAGCAAGCAGGGTTCCGCAAAGGATTCAGCACCATCGACCATATCCACACGATAACCAAACTCATTGAGGTTTCTCGGGAGTTCAAGATGCCGCTCTGCTTAACGTTCATTGATTTAAAGAAGGCCTTTGATTCTGTTGAGACGGAAGCGGTCATTGAAGCCCTAGCCAATCAGGGCATTCAAGCCCAATACATCAGGATCCTCCGTGAGCTGTATTGCGGATTCACTACCAGGATCTCACCATTCTACAAAGAAGTGATCATTGATGTCAAGAGAGGGGTGCGGCAGGGTGATACCATTTCACCAAAACTCTTCAGTGCCACCCTCGAGAACATCATGCGACGACTGGAATGGGAAGGAATGGGAGTGAAGATAGATGGTCGGCAACTACACCACCTCCGCTTTGCTGATGACATTGTTTTAATAACACCAAACATCAGCCAAGCGGCACAAATGCTGGCCGACTTTGACCGTGAGTGTGGAAAGGTAGGACTACAGCTGAATCTTACGAAGACAATGTTTATGAGAAACAGTCTTGTTCCTGACGCCCCATTCGCTCTCAATGGAACGACCATCTCCGAATGCAACAGCTATGTGTACCTAGGTCGAGAGGTCAACATGACAAATGACCTGGCACCCGAGCTGCGCAGGAGGAAGAGAGCGGCTTGGAACACCTTCAAGAACGTCGAAGAAATAGCTAAGAGGACGAAGAACCTCCGGCTCCGGGCACATCTCTTTGATTCCACTGTTCTTCCTGCATTAACATATGCCTCAGAGACCTGGGCCCTACGCAAACAAGATGAGAACGCCATTCAGGTCTCCCAAAGAAGAATAGAAAGAGCTATGCTTGGAATATCACGTTTCACTCAAATGAGAGAACGAATCCGGAGTTCTGACATCCGTCAACGATCAAGGATCAGAGACGCTGTCTCATTTGCCAAGGGGTCGAAAATCAGATGGGCTGGTCACGTAATGAGATTTAAAGACGACCGTTGGACTAGAGCTGTTACTGATTGGATTCCACGGGATGTCAAGAGACCACGTGGCCGCCCACCTACCAGATGGTCAGACTTTTTTGTCAAGGTCATGAACGATCGGTTTGAGGCCCTCCATGTTCCCGGAGCGAAGAGATGCCATTGGGCTATACTAGCACGCGACAGGGACAAATGGAGACGTTACTGGCGCCCGCTCGAGCAAATCGACGACTAACGGGAAGTTAAGTGATTAAGTGATTAAGTTCACACTCGCAGCCATGCTATACAATTGGCTTTCCACTAAATCCTGATTAGTTCTTGATTTTCCTTCCACACGACCCAGCCTTCAGAAATCATTGGAATCTCCACTAGAGAATGTTCCATTCATTCACTGCGAATCTGGAATTCCTCTGAACCTCCACTCCCGGCAGGTTTTCGTTACACCACTGTTGAATGTCCAAGTAACCCAATGTTTTAAGTGTTTTCTTCACAAGCGCAGTGGTGCTGTTCAATTGGCTATCCACTCAACCCTGGCCAGCTCTACATTTTCCTGTCCACACCACAGAGACTGGAGAAATCATTGTTATCTCCACTACAGAATGTTCCATTCATTCACAGCGAATCTGGAATTCATCTGAATCTCCACCCCCGGCAGGTTTTCGTGACACCACTGGTAAATATCCAAGTAAGCCAATGCTGGTTTTAAGTGGCCTGCTCATACTCTCAGCCGTGCTGTTCAATTTGCTATCCACTCAACCCTCTTCAGCTCCATTTTCCTGTCCACATAACCCAAACTTCAGAAACAATTGGTATCTCCTCCACAGAATGTTCCATTCATTGACTGCAAATCTGAAATTCATCTAATTCTCAACTCCCGTCAGGTTTTCGTTACACCACTTGTGAATGTCCAATTAAGCCAAAGCTGGTTTTCAGTGGCCTGTTCTTACTACGAGACGTGCTGTTCATTTGGCTATCCATTCCACCCTGTTCAGCTCTACATTTTCGTGTCCACAAAACCCAGCCTTCAGAAATCATTGGAATCACCACTAGAGAATGTTCCATTCATTCACTGCGAATCTGGAATTCATCTGAATCTCCACTCCCGGCAGGTTTTCATTGCACCACTGCTGAATGTTCAAGTAACGCAATGATGGTTTTCAGCGGTCTATTCACACTCGAACCCGTGCTGTTCACGGTCTAGCGACTCAACACTGGTGAGTTCTTCTTTTTCCAGTTCAGACAATACAAACCTCAGAAACCATTGCAATCTACACTACAGAATGTTTCATTCATTCACGCGAATCTTGAATTCATCTTGTTCTCCACTCCCAGCAGGTTTTCGTTTCACCACTGGTGAATGTCCAAGCAACCCAAGGCTGGTTTCAGCTGCGTGTTAACACTCGCAGCCGTGCTGTTCAATTGGCTATCCAGTGAACGCTGGTTAGCTCTTGATTTTCCTTCCACACACCGAGCCTTCAGAAATCATTCTTATCTCCACTTCAGAATGTTCCATTCGTTCCCTGCGAATCTGGAATTCCTCTGACTCTCCACACCAGGCAGATTTTCCTAACAACACTGGTGAATGACCAGGTAATCCAATGCTGGTTTTCAGCGGCTGTTCACACTCACAGCCTTGCTGTTCAATTGGCAATCCAGTCAAACCTAGTCAGCTCTTCATTTTCCTGTCCACACAACCCAGCGTTCAGAAATCATTGGAATCTCTACTACAGAAATTTCCATTCATTCACTGTGAATCTGGAAATAATCTGAATCTGCATTCCAGGAAGGCTTTCGTTACACCACTGATGAATGTCCAAGTAATGCAATGCTGCTTCTTAGTGGTCTGTTCACACTCGAAACCGTGCTGTTCACTGGCTATCCACTCAACATTGGTCAGCTCTTCAATATCCTGTCCAGACTATCCAGATTTCTAAATCTTGGCAATCTCCACTACAGAATGTTCCATTCAATCACGCGAATCTGGAATTCATCAGAGCCTCCACTCCCGGCAGGTTTTCGTGACACCACTGGTATATGTCCAAGGAAGCCAATGCTGGTTTTAAGCCGCCTGCTTATACTCTCAGCCTTGCTGTTCAATTTGCTATCCACCCAACCCTATTCAGCTCTACATTTTCCTGTCCTCATAACCCAACATTCAGAAATAATTGGTATCTCCTCCACAGAATGTTCCGTTCATTCACTGCGAATCTTAAATTCATCTGACTCTCAACTCCCGGCGGGTTATCGTTACACCACTTGTGAATGTCCAAGTAAGCCAATGCTGGTTTTCAGTGGCCTGTTCATACTAAGAGACGTGCTGTTCATTTGGCTATCCACTCCACCCTGTTCAGCTCTACATTTTCGTGTCCACAAAACCCAGCCTTCAGAAATCATTGGAATCACCACTAGAGAATGTTCCATTCATTCACTGCGAATCTGGAATTCATCTGAACCTCCACTCCCGGCAGGTTTTCGTTACGCCACTGGTGAATGTCCAAGTAACTCAATACTGGTTTTCAGAGGCATGTTCAAGTCGCAGAAGTGCTGTTCAATGGGCTATCCACTCAATATTGGTCAGCTCTTCATTTTCCTCTCCACACAAACCAGCCTTCAGAAATCATTGGGATCTCCACTACAGACTGTTCCATTCATTCACTGCGATTCTGCAATTCATCTGACTCTCCGCTCCAGGCAGGTTTTCATTACAGCACTGGTGAATGACCAAGTAATCCAATGCTGGTTTTCAGCCGCCTTTTCACACTCGCAGTGTGCTGTTCAATTGTCTAGCCACTCAAACCTGGTCAGCCTTTCATTTTCTTTTCCACAATATCAGACTTCAGAAATCATTGGAATCGCCAGTACAGAATGTTCCATTCATTCACTGCCAATCTGGAATTCATCTGAATCTGCACTCCAGGTAGGCTTTCATTACACCACTTATGAATGTCCAAGTAACACAATGCTGGTTTTCAGCGGTCTGTTCACACTCTAAGCCCTGCTTTTTACTGGGTATCCACACAACTGTGGTCAGCTCTTCATTTTCATGTCCAAACAATCCAGACTTGAGAAATCATTGCAATCTCCAGTACAGAATGTTCCATTCATTCACTGCGAATCTGGAATTCAACTGAATCTCCACTACCTGCAGATTTATCTTACACCACTTGTGAATGTCCAAGTAAAACAATGCTGGTTTTCAGAGGCCTGTTCATGTTCGCAGTCGTGCTGTTCAATTGGCTATCCACTCAACCTGTTTTGCTCCTCATTTTCCTGTGCACACAACCCAGCCTTCAGAAATCATTGTAATCTCCACTACAGGATGTTCCATTCATTCACTGGGAATCTGGAATTCATCTGAATCTGCACTCCACGCAGGCTTTCGTTACACCACTGCTGAAAGTCGAAGTAATGCAATACTGGTTTTCAGTGGTCTGTTCACATTCGAAGCCGAGGCTTTTTACAGGCTATCCACTCAACACTGGTCAGCTCTTCATTTTCGTGTCCCCACAATCCAGATTTCAGAAATCATTGCAATCTCCACTACAGAATGTTCCATTCATTCACTGCGAGTCTGGAGTTTATCTGATTCTCCACTCCCGCCTGGTTAACATTACACCACTTGTGAATGTCCAAGTAAGCCAATGCTGGTTTTCAGAGGCCTGTTCATACTCGCAGCCGTGCTGTTTAATTGACAATTCACTCCACCCTGTTCAGCTCTTCATTGTCCCACCACACTACCAGCCTTCAGAAATCTTTGTTATCTCCACTACAGAATGTTCCATTCATTCACTGCGAATCTGGAATTCATCTGACTCTCAACTCCACGCAGGTTTTCATTACACCACTGTTGAATGTCCAAGTAACCCAATGCTGGTTTTCAGCGGCCTGTTCATATTCGCAGCCCTGCTGTTTACTTGGCTATCGATTCAAGCCTGGTCAGCTCTTCATTTTCCTGTCCACACAACACAGGCTTCAGAAATCATTGGAATCTCCTCTACAGAATGTTCCATTCATTCACTGCGAATGTGGAATTCAACTGACTCTCCACTCCATGCAGGTTTTCCTTACACCACTGATGAATGTCCAAGTAACCCAATGCTGGTTTTCAGCTGCATGTTCACACTCGCAGCCATGCTATACAATTGGCTTTCCACTAAATCCTGATTAGTTCTTGATTTTCCTTCCACACGACCCAGCCTTCAGAAATCATTGGAATCTCCACTAGAGAATGTTCCATTCATTCACTGCGAATCTGGAATTCCTCTGAACCTCCACTCCCGCAGGTTTTCGTTACACCACTGTTGAATGTCCAAGTAACCCAATGTTTTAAGTGTTTTCTTCACAAGCGCAGTGGTGCTGTTCAATTGGCTATCCACTCAACCCTGGCCAGCTCTACATTTTCCTGTCCACACCACAGAGACTGGAGAAATCATTGTTATCTCCACTACAGAATGTTCCATTCATTCACAGCGAATCTGGAATTCATCTGAATCTCCACTCCCGGCAGGTTTTCGTGACACCACTGGTAAATATCCAAGTAAGCCAATGCTGGTTTTAAGTGGCCTGCTCATACTCTCAGCCGTGCTGTTCAATTTGCTATCCACTCAACCCTCTTCAGCTCCATTTTCCTGTCCACATAACCCAAACTTCAGAAACAATTGGTATCTCCTCCACAGAATGTTCCATTCATTGACTGCAAATCTGAAATTCATCTAATTCTCAACTCCCGTCAGGTTTTCGTTACACCACTTGTGAATGTCCAATTAAGCCAAAGCTGGTTTTCAGTGGCCTGTTCTTACTACGAGACGTGCTGTTCATTTGGCTATCCATTCCACCCTGTTCAGCTCTACATTTTCGTGTCCACAAAACCCAGCCTTCAGAAATCATTGGAATCACCACTAGAGAATGTTCCATTCATTCACTGCGAATCTGGAATTCATCTGAATCTCCACTCCCGGCAGGTTTTCATTGCACCACTGCTGAATGTTCAAGTAACCCAATGATGGTTTTCAGCGGTCTATTCACACTCGAACCCGTGCTGTTCACGGTCTAGCGACTCAACACTGGTGAGTTCTTCTTTTTCCAGTTCAGACAATACAAACCTCAGAAACCATTGCAATCTACACTACAGAATGTTTCATTCATTCACGCGAATCTTGAATTCATCTTGTTCTCCACTCCCAGCAGGTTTTCGTTTCACCACTGGTGAATGTCCAAGCAACCCAAGGCTGGTTTCAGCTGCGTGTTAACACTCGCAGCCGTGCTGTTCAATTGGCTATCCAGTGAACGCTGGTTAGCTCTTGATTTTCCTTCCACACACCGAGCCTTCAGAAATCATTCTTATCTCCACTTCAGAATGTTCCATTCGTTCCCTGCGAATCTGGAATTCCTCTGACTCTCCACACCAGGCAGATTTTCCTAACAACACTGGTGAATGACCAGGTAATCCAATGCTGGTTTTCAGCGGCTGTTCACACTCACAGCCTTGCTGTTCAATTGGCAATCCAGTCAAACCTAGTCAGCTCTTCTTCATTATCCTGTCCACACAACCCAGCGTTCAGAAATCATTGGAATCTCTACTACAGAAATTTCCATTCATTCACTGTGAATCTGGAAATAATCTGAATCTGCATTCCAGGAAGGCTTTCGTTACACCACTGACGAATGTCCAAGTAAGCCAATGCTGGTTTTCAGTGGCCTGTTCATACTAAGAGACGTGCTGTTCATTTGGCTATCCACTCCACCCTGTTCAGCTCTACATTTTCGTGTCCACAAAACCCAGCCTTCAGAAATCATTGGAATCACCACTAGAGAATGTTCCATTCATTCACTGCGAATCTGGAATTCATCTGAACCTCCACTCCCGGCAGGTTTTCGTTACGCCACTGGTGAATGTCCAAGTAACTCAATACTGGTTTTCAGAGGCATGTTCAACTCGCAGAAGTGCTGTTCAATGGGCTATCCACTCAATATTGGTCAGCTCTTCATTTTCCTCTCCACACAAACCAGCCTTCAGAAATCATTGGGATCTCCACTACAGACTGTTCCATTCATTCACTGCGATTCTGCAATTCATCTGACTCTCCGCTCCAGGCAGGTTTTCATTACAGCACTGGTGAATGACCAAGTAATCCAATGCTGGTTTTCAGCCGCCTTTTCACACTCGCAGTGTGCTGTTCAATTGTCTAGCCACTCAAACCTGGTCAGCCTTTCATTTTCTTTTCCACAATATCAGACTTCAGAAATCATTGGAATCGCCAGTACAGAATGTTCCATTCATTCACTGCCAATCTGGAATTCATCTGAATCTGCACTCCAGGTAGGCTTTCATTACACCACTTATGAATGTCCAAGTAACACAATGCTGGTTTTCAGCGGTCTGTTCACACTCTAAGCCCTGCTTTTTACTGGGTATCCACACAACTGTGGTCAGCTCTTCATTTTCATGTCCAAACAATCCAGACTTGAGAAATCATTGCAATCTCCAGTACAGAATGTTCCATTCATTCACTGCGAATCTGGAATTCAACTGAATCTCCACTACCTGCAGATTTATCTTACACCACTTGTGAATGTCCAAGTAAAACAATGCTGGTTTTCAGAGGCCTGTTCATGTTCGCAGTCGTGCTGTTCAATTGGCTATCCACTCAACCTGTTTTGCTCCTCATTTTCCTGTGCACACAACCCAGCCTTCAGAAATCATTGTAATCTCCACTACAGGATGTTCCATTCATTCACTGGGAATCTGGAATTCATCTGAATCTGCACTCCACGCAGGCTTTCATTACACCACTGCTGAAAGTCGAAGTAATGCAATACTGGTTTTCAGTGGTCTGTTCACATTCGAAGCCGAGGCTTTTTACAGGCTATCCACTCAACACTGGTCAGCTCTTCATTTTCGTGTCCCCACAATCCAGATTTCAGAAATCATTGCAATCTCCACTACAGAATGTTCCATTCATTCACTGCGAGTCTGGAGTTTATCTGATTCTCCACTCCCGCCTGGTTAACATTACACCACTTGTGAATGTCCAAGTAAGCCAATGCTGGTTTTCAGAGGCCTGTTCATACTCGCAGCCGTGCTGTTTAATTGACAATTCACTCCACCCTGTTCAGCTCTTCATTGTCCCACCACACTACCAGCCTTCAGAAATCTTTGTTATCTCCACTACAGAATGTTCCATTCATTCACTGCGAATCTGGAATTCATCTGACTCTCAACTCCACGCAGGTTTTCATTACACCACTGTTGAATGTCCAAGTAACCCAATGCTGGTTTTCAGCGGCCTGTTCATATTCGCAGCCCTGCTGTTTACTTGGCTATCGATTCAAGCCTGGTCAGCTCTTCATTTTCCTGTCCACACAACACAGGCTTCAGAAATCATTGGAATCTCCTCTACAGAATGTTCCATTCATTCACTGCGAATGTGGAATTCAACTGACTCTCCACTCCATGCAGGTTTTCCTTACACCACTGATGAATGTCCAAGTAACCCAATGCTGGTTTTCAGCTGCATGTTCACACTCGCAGCCATGCTATACAATTGGCTTTCCACTAAATCCTGATTAGTTCTTGATTTTCCTTCCACACGACCCAGCCTTCAGAAATCATTGGAATCTCCACTAGAGAATGTTCCATTCATTCACTGCGAATCTGGAATTCCTCTGAACCTCCACTCCCGGCAGGTTTTCGTTACACCACTGTTGAATGTCCAAGTAACCCAATGTTTTAAGTGTTTTCTTCACAAGCGCAGTGGTGCTGTTCAATTGGCTATCCACTCAACCCTGGCCAGCTCTACATTTTCCTGTCCACACCACAGAGACTGGAGAAATCATTGTTATCTCCACTACAGAATGTTCCATTCATTCACAGCGAATCTGGAATTCATCTGAATCTCCACCCCCGGCAGGTTTTCGTGACACCACTGGTAAATATCCAAGTAAGCCAATGCTGGTTTTAAGTGGCCTGCTCATACTCTCAGCCGTGCTGTTCAATTTGCTATCCACTCAACCCTCTTCAGCTCCATTTTCCTGTCCACATAACCCAAACTTCAGAAACAATTGGTATCTCCTCCACAGAATGTTCCATTCATTGACTGCAAATCTGAAATTCATCTAATTCTCAACTCCCGTCAGGTTTTCGTTACACCACTTGTGAATGTCCAATTAAGCCAAAGCTGGTTTTCAGTGGCCTGTTCTTACTACGAGACGTGCTGTTCATTTGGCTATCCATTCCACCCTGTTCAGCTCTACATTTTCGTGTCCACAAAACCCAGCCTTCAGAAATCATTGGAATCACCACTAGAGAATGTTCCATTCATTCACTGCGAATCTGGAATTCATCTGAATCTCCACTCCCGGCAGGTTTTCATTGCACCACTGCTGAATGTTCAAGTAACGCAATGATGGTTTTCAGCGGTCTATTCACACTCGAACCCGTGCTGTTCACGGTCTAGCGACTCAACACTGGTGAGTTCTTCTTTTTCCAGTTCAGACAATACAAACCTCAGAAACCATTGCAATCTACACTACAGAATGTTTCATTCATTCACGCGAATCTTGAATTCATCTTGTTCTCCACTCCCAGCAGGTTTTCGTTTCACCACTGGTGAATGTCCAAGCAACCCAAGACTGGTTTCAGCTGCGTGTTAACACTCGCAGCCGTGCTGTTCAATTGGCTAGCCAGTGAACGCTGGTTAGCTCTTGATTTTCCTTCCACACACCGAGCCTTCAGAAATCATTCTTATCTCCACTTCAGAATGTTCCATTCGTTCCCTGCGAATCTGGAATTCCTCTGACTCTCCACACCAGGCACATTTTCCTAACAACACTGGTGAATGACCAGGTAATCCAATGCTGGTTTTCAGCGGCTGTTCACACTCACAGCCTTGCTGTTCAATTGGCAATCCAGTCAAACCTAGTCAGCTCTTCATTTTCCTGTCCACACAACCCAGCGTTCAGAAATCATTGGAATCTCTACTACAGAAATTTCCATTCATTCACTGTGAATCTGGAAATAATCTGAATCTGCATTCCAGGAAGGCTTTCGTTACACCACTGACGAATGTCCAAGTAAGCCAATGCTGGTTTTCAGTGGCCTGTTCATACTAAGAGACGTGCTGTTCATTTGGCTATCCACTCCACCCTGTTCAGCTCTACATTTTCGTGTCCACAAAACCCAGCCTTCAGAAATCATTGGAATCACCACTAGGGAATGTTCCATTCATTCACTGCGAATCTGGAATTCATCTGAACCTCCACTCCCGGCAGGTTTTCGTTACGCCACTGGTGAATGTCCAAGTAACTCAATACTGGTTTTCAGAGGCATGTTCAACTCGCAGAAGTGCTGTTCAATGGGCTATCCACTCAATATTGTTCAGCTCTTCATTTTCCTCTCCACACAAACCAGCCTTCAGAAATCATTGGGATCTCCACTACAGACTGTTCCATTCATTCACTGCGATTCTGCAATTCATCTGACTCTCCGCTCCAGGCAGGTTTTCATTACAGCACTGGTGAATGACCAAGTAATCCAATGCTGGTTTTCAGCCGCCTTTTCACACTCGCAGTGTGCTGTTCAATTGTCTAGCCACTCAAACCTGGTCAGCCTTTCATTTTCTTTTCCACAATATCAGACTTCAGAAATCATTGGAATCGCCAGTACAGAATGTTCCATTCATTCACTGCCAATCTGGAATTCATCTGAATCTGCACTCCAGGTAGGCTTTCATTACACCACTTATGAATGTCCAAGTAACACAATGCTGGTTTTCAGCGGTCTGTTCACACTCTAAGCCCTGCTTTTTACTGGGTATCCACACAACTGTGGTCAGCTCTTCATTTTCATGTCCAAACAATCCAGACTTGAGAAATCATTGCAATCTCCAGTACAGAATGTTCCATTCATTCACTGCGAATCTGGAATTCAACTGAATCTCCACTACCTGCAGATTTATCTTACACCACTTGTGAATGTCCAAGTAAAACAATGCTGGTTTTCAGAGGCCTGTTCATGTTCGCAGTCGTGCTGTTCAATTGGCTATCCACTCAACCTGTTTTGCTCCTCATTTTCCTGTGCACACAACCCAGCCTTCAGAAATCATTGTAATCTCCACTACAGGATGTTCCATTCATTCACTGGGAATCTGGAATTCATCTGAATCTGCACTCCACGCAGGCTTTCGTTACACCACTGCTGAAAGTCGAAGTAATGCAATACTGGTTTTCAGTGGTCTGTTCACATTCGAAGCCGAGGCTTTTTACAGGCTATCCACTCAACACTGGTCAGCTCTTCATTTTCGTGTCCCCACAATCCAGATTTCAGAAATCATTGCAATCTCCACTACAGAATGTTCCATTCATTCACTGCGAGTCTGGAGTTTATCTGATTCTCCACTCCCGCCTGGTTAACATTACACCACTTGTGAATGTCCAAGTAAGCCAATGCTGGTTTTCAGAGGCCTGTTCATACTCGCAGCCGTGCTGTTTAATTGACAATTCACTCCACCCTGTTCAGCTCTTCATTGTCCCACCACACTACCAGCCTTCAGAAATCTTTGTTATCTCCACTACAGAATGTTCCATTCATTCACTGCGAATCTGGAATTCATCTGACTCTCAACTCCACGCAGGTTTTCATTACACCACTGTTGAATGTCCAAGTAACCCAATGCTGGTTTTCAGCGGCCTGTTCATATTCGCAGCCCTGCTGTTTACTTGGCTATCGATTCAAGCCTGGTCAGCTCTTCATTTTCCTGTCCACACAACACAGGCTTCAGAAATCATTGGAATCTCCTCTACAGAATGTTCCATTCATTCACTGCGAATGTGGAATTCAACTGACTCTCCACTCCATGCAGGTTTTCCTTACACCACTGATGAATGTCCAAGTAACCCAATGCTGGTTTTCAGCTGCATGTTCACACTCGCAGCCATGCTATACAATTGGCTTTCCACTAAATCCTGATTAGTTCTTGATTTTCCTTCCACACGACCCAGCCTTCAGAAATCATTGGAATCTCCACTAGAGAATGTTCCATTCATTCACTGCGAATCTGGAATTCCTCTGAACCTCCACTCCCGGCAGGTTTTCGTTACACCACTGTTGAATGTCCAAGTAACCCAATGTTTTAAGTGTTTTCTTCACAAGCGCAGTGGTGCTGTTCAATTGGCTATCCACTCAACCCTGGCCAGCTCTACATTTTCCTGTCCACGCCACAGAGACTGGAGAAATCATTGTTATCTCCACTACAGAATGTTCCATTCATTCACAGCGAATCTGGAATTCATCTGAATCTCCACCCCCGGCAGGTTTTCGTGACACCACTGGTAAATATCCAAGTAAGCCAATGCTGGTTTTAAGTGGCCTGCTCATACTCTCAGCCGTGCTGTTCAATTTGCTATCCACTCAACCCTCTTCAGCTCCATTTTCCTGTCCACATAACCCAAACTTCAGAAACAATTGGTATCTCCTCCACAGAATGTTCCATTCATTGACTGCAAATCTGAAAGTCATCTAATTCTCAACTCCCGTCAGGTTTTCGTTACACCACTTGTGAATGTCCAATTAAGCCAAAGCTGGTTTTCAGTGGCCTGTTCTTACTACGAGACGTGCTGTTCATTTGGCTATCCATTCCACCCTGTTCAGCTCTACATTTTCGTGTCCACAAAACCCAGCCTTCAGAAATCATTGGAATCACCACTAGAGAATGTTCCATTCATTCACTGCGAATCTGGAATTCATCTGAATCTCCACTCCCGGCAGGTTTTCATTGCACCACTGCTGAATGTTCAAGTAACGCAATGATGGTTTTCAGCGGTCTATTCACACTCGAACCCGTGCTGTTCACGGTCTAGCGACTCAACACTGGTGAGTTCTTCTTTTTCCAGTTCAGACAATACAAACCTCAGAAACCATTGCAATCTACACTACAGAATGTTTCATTCATTCACGCGAATCTTGAATTCATCTTGTTCTCCACTCCCAGCAGGTTTTCGTTTCACCACTGGTGAATGTCCAAGCAACCCAAGACTGGTTTCAGCTGCGTGTTAACACTCGCAGCCGTGCTGTTCAATTGGCTAGCCAGTGAACGCTGGTTAGCTCTTGATTTTCCTTCCACACACCGAGCCTTCAGAAATCATTCTTATCTCCACTTCAGAATGTTCCATTCGTTCCCTGCGAATCTGGAATTCCTCTGACTCTCCACACCAGGCACATTTTCCTAACAACACTGGTGAATGACCAGGTAATCCAATGCTGGTTTTCAGCGGCTGTTCACACTCACAGCCTTGCTGTTCAATTGGCAATCCAGTCAAACCTAGTCAGCTCTTCATTTTCCTGTCCACACAACCCAGCGTTCAGAAATCATTGGAATCTCTACTACAGAAATTTCCATTCATTCACTGTGAATCTGGAAATAATCTGAATCTGCATTCCAGGAAGGCTTTCGTTACACCACTGACGAATGTCCAAGTAAGCCAATGCTGGTTTTCAGTGGCCTGTTCATACTAAGAGACGTGCTGTTCATTTGGCTATCCACTCCACCCTGTTCAGCTCTACATTTTCGTGTCCACAAAACCCAGCCTTCAGAAATCATTGGAATCACCACTAGAGAATGTTCCATTCATTCACTGCGAATCTGGAATTCATCTGAACCTCCACTCCCGGCAGGTTTTCGTTACGCCACTGGTGAATGTCCAAGTAACTCAATACTGGTTTTCAGAGGCATGTTCAACTCGCAGAAGTGCTGTTCAATGGGCTATCCACTCAATATTGGTCAGCTCTTCATTTTCCTCTCCACACAAACCAGCCTTCAGAAATCATTGGGATCTCCACTACAGACTGTTCCATTCATTCACTGCGATTCTGCAATTCATCTGACTCTCCGCTCCAGGCAGGTTTTCATTACAGCACTGGTGAATGACCAAGTAATCCAATGCTGGTTTTCAGCCGCCTTTTCACACTCGCAGTGTGCTGTTCAATTGTCTAGCCACTCAAACCTGGTCAGCCTTTCATTTTCTTTTCCACAATATCAGACTTCAGAAATCATTGGAATCGCCAGTACAGAATGTTCCATTCATTCACTGCCAATCTGGAATTCATCTGAATCTGCACTCCAGGTAGGCTTTCATTACACCACTTATGAATGTCCAAGTAACACAATGCTGGTTTTCAGCGGTCTGTTCACACTCTAAGCCCTGCTTTTTACTGGGTATCCACACAACTGTGGTCAGCTCTTCATTTTCATGTCCAAACAATCCAGACTTGAGAAATCATTGCAATCTCCAGTACAGAATGTTCCATTCATTCACTGCGAATCTGGAATTCAACTGAATCTCCACTACCTGCAGATTTATCTTACACCACTTGTGAATGTCCAAGTAAAACAATGCTGGTTTTCAGAGGCCTGTTCATGTTCGCAGTCGTGCTGTTCAATTGGCTATCCACTCAACCTGTTTTGCTCCTCATTTTCCTGTGCACACAACCCAGCCTTCAGAAATCATTGTAATCTCCACTACAGGATGTTCCATTCATTCACTGGGAATCTGGAATTCATCTGAATCTGCACTCCACGCAGGCTTTCGTTACACCACTGCTGAAAGTCGAAGTAATGCAATACTGGTTTTCAGTGGTCTGTTCACATTCGAAGCCGAGGCTTTTTACAGGCTATCCACTCAACACTGGTCAGCTCTTCATTTTCGTGTCCCCACAATCCAGATTTCAGAAATCATTGCAATCTCCACTACAGAATGTTCCATTCATTCACTGCGAGTCTGGAGTTTATCTGATTCTCCACTCCCGCCTGGTTAACATTACACCACTTGTGAATGTCCAAGTAAGCCAATGCTGGTTTTCAGAGGCCTGTTCATACTCGCAGCCGTGCTGTTTAATTGACAATTCACTCCACCCTGTTCAGCTCTTCATTGTCCCACCACACTACCAGCCTTCAGAAATCTTTGTTATCTCCACTACAGAATGTTCCATTCATTCACTGCGAATCTGGAATTCATCTGACTCTCAACTCCACGCAGGTTTTCATTACACCACTGTTGAATGTCCAAGTAACCCAATGCTGGTTTTCAGCGGCCTGTTCATATTCGCAGCCCTGCTGTTTACTTGGCTATCGATTCAAGCCTGGTCAGCTCTTCATTTTCCTGTCCACACAACACAGGCTTCAGAAATCATTGGAATCTCCTCTACAGAATGTTCCATTCATTCACTGCGAATGTGGAATTCAACTGACTCTCCACTCCATGCAGGTTTTCCTTACACCACTGATGAATGTCCAAGTAACCCAATGCTGGTTTTCAGCTGCATGTTCACACTCGCAGCCATGCTATACAATTGGCTTTCCACTAAATCCTGATTAGTTCTTGATTTTCCTTCCACACGACCCAGCCTTCAGAAATCATTGGAATCTCCACTAGAGAATGTTCCATTCATTCACTGCGAATCTGGAATTCCTCTGAACCTCCACTCCCGGCAGGTTTTCGTTACACCACTGTTGAATGTCCAAGTAACCCAATGTTTTAAGTGTTTTCTTCACAAGCGCAGTGGTGCTGTTCAATTGGCTATCCACTCAACCCTGGCCAGCTCTACATTTTCCTGTCCACACCAAAGAGACTGGAGAAATCATTGTTATCTCCACTACAGAATGTTCCATTCATTCACAGCGAATCTGGAATTCATCTGAATCTCCACTCCCGGCAGGTTTTCGTGACACCACTGGTAAATATCCAAGTAAGCCAATGCTGGTTTTAAGTGGCCTGCTCATACTCTCAGCCGTGCTGTTCAATTTGCTATCCACTCAACCCTCTTCAGCTCCATTTTCCTGTCCACATAACCCAAACTTCAGAAACAATTGGTATCTCCTCCACAGAATGTTCCATTCATTGACTGCAAATCTGAAATTCATCTAATTCTCAACTCCCGTCAGGTTTTCGTTACACCACTTGTGAATGTCCAATTAAGCCAAAGCTGGTTTTCAGTGGCCTGTTCTTACTACGAGACGTGCTGTTCATTTGGCTATCCATTCCACCCTGTTCAGCTCTACATTTTCGTGTCCACAAAACCCAGCCTTCAGAAATCATTGGAATCACCACTAGAGAATGTTCCATTCATTCACTGCGAATCTGGAATTCATCTGAATCTCCACTCCCGGCAGGTTTTCATTGCACCACTGCTGAATGTTCAAGTAACGCAATGATGGTTTTCAGCGGTCTATTCACACTCGAACCCGTGCTGTTCACGGTCTAGCGACTCAACACTGGTGAGTTCTTCTTTTTCCAGTTCAGACAATACAAACCTCAGAAACCATTGCAATCTACACTACAGAATGTTTCATTCATTCACGCGAATCTTGAATTCATCTTGTTCTCCACTCCCAGCAGGTTTTCGTTTCACCACTGGTGAATGTCCAAGCAACCCAAGACTGGTTTCAGCTGCGTGTTAACACTCGCAGCCGTGCTGTTCAATTGGCTAGCCAGTGAACGCTGGTTAGCTCTTGATTTTCCTTCCACACACCGAGCCTTCAGAAATCATTCTTATCTCCACTTCAGAATGTTCCATTCGTTCCCTGCGAATCTGGAATTCCTCTGACTCTCCACACCAGGCACATTTTCCTAACAACACTGGTGAATGACCAGGTAATCCAATGCTGGTTTTCAGCGGCTGTTCACACTCACAGCCTTGCTGTTCAATTGGCAATCCAGTCAAACCTAGTCAGCTCTTCATTTTCCTGTCCACACAACCCAGCGTTCAGAAATCATTGGAATCTCTACTACAGAAATTTCCATTCATTCACTGTGAATCTGGAAATAATCTGAATCTGCATTCCAGGAAGGCTTTCGTTACACCACTGACGAATGTCCAAGTAAGCCAATGCTGGTTTTCAGTGGCCTGTTCATACTAAGAGACGTGCTGTTCATTTGGCTATCCACTCCACCCTGTTCAGCTCTACATTTTCGTGTCCACAAAACCCAGCCTTCAGAAATCATTGGAATCACCACTAGAGAATGTTCCATTCATTCACTGCGAATCTGGAATTCATCTGAACCTCCACTCCCGGCAGGTTTTCGTTACGCCACTGGTGAATGTCCAAGTAACTCAATACTGGTTTTCAGAGGCATGTTCAACTCGCAGAAGTGCTGTTCAATGGGCTATCCACTCAATATTGGTCAGCTCTTCATTTTCCTCTCCACACAAACCAGCCTTCAGAAATCATTGGGATCTCCACTACAGACTGTTCCATTCATTCACTGCGATTCTGCAATTCATCTGACTCTCCGCTCCAGGCAGGTTTTCATTACAGCACTGGTGAATGACCAAGTAATCCAATGCTGGTTTTCAGCCGCCTTTTCACACTCGCAGTGTGCTGTTCAATTGTCTAGCCACTCAAACCTGGTCAGCCTTTCATTTTCTTTTCCACAATATCAGACTTCAGAAATCATTGGAATCGCCAGTACAGAATGTTCCATTCATTCACTGCCAATCTGGAATTCATCTGAATCTGCACTCCAGGTAGGCTTTCATTACACCACTTATGAATGTCCAAGTAACACAATGCTGGTTTTCAGCGGTCTGTTCACACTCTAAGCCCTGCTTTTTACTGGGTATCCACACAACTGTGGTCAGCTCTTCATTTTCATGTCCAAACAATCCAGACTTGAGAAATCATTGCAATCTCCAGTACAGAATGTTCCACTCATTCACTGCGAATCTGGAATTCAACTGAATCTCCACTACCTGCAGATTTATCTTACACCACTTGTGAATGTCCAAGTAAAACAATGCTGGTTTTCAGAGGCCTGTTCATGTTCGCAGTCGTGCTGTTCAATTGGCTATCCACTCAACCTGTTTTGCTCCTCATTTTCCTGTGCACACAACCCAGCCTTCAGAAATCATTGTAATCTCCACTACAGGATGTTCCATTCATTCACTGGGAATCTGGAATTCATCCGAATCTGCACTCCACGCAGGCTTTCGTTACACCACTGCTGAAAGTCGAAGTAATGCAATACTGGTTTTCAGTGGTCTGTTCACATTCGAAGCCGAGGCTTTTTACAGGCTATCCACTCAACACTGGTCAGCTCTTCATTTTCGTGTCCCCACAATCCAGATTTCAGAAATCATTGCAATCTCCACTACAGAATGTTCCATTCATTCACTGCGAGTCTGGAGTTTATCTGATTCTCCACTCCCGCCTGGTTAACATTACACCACTTGTGAATGTCCAAGTAAGCCAATGCTGGTTTTCAGAGGCCTGTTCATACTCGCAGCCGTGCTGTTTAATTGACAATTCACTCCACCCTGTTCAGCTCTTCATTGTCCCACCACACTACCAGCCTTCAGAAATCTTTGTTATCTCCACTACAGAATGTTCCATTCATTCACTGCGAATCTGGAATTCATCTGACTCTCAACTCCACGCAGGTTTTCATTACACCACTGTTGAATGTCCAAGTAACCCAATGCTGGTTTTCAGCGGCCTGTTCATATTCGCAGCCCTGCTGTTTACTTGGCTATCGATTCAAGCCTGGTCAGCTCTTCATTTTCCTGTCCACACAACACAGGCTTCAGAAATCATTGGAATCTCCTCTACAGAATGTTCCATTCATTCACTGCGAATGTGGAATTCAACTGACTCTCCACTCCATGCAGGTTTTCCTTACACCACTGATGAATGTCCAAGTAACCCAATGCTGGTTTTCAGCTGCATGTTCACACTCGCAGCCATGCTATACAATTGGCTTTCCACTAAATCCTGATTAGTTCTTGATTTTCCTTCCACACGACCCAGCCTTCAGAAATCATTGGAATCTCCACTAGAGAATGTTCCATTCATTCACTGCGAATCTGGAATTCCTCTGAACCTCCACTCCCGGCAGGTTTTCGTTACACCACTGTTGAATGTCCAAGTAACCCAATGTTTTAAGTGTTTTCTTCACAAGCGCAGTGGTGCTGTTCAATTGGCTATCCACTCAACCCTGGCCAGCTCTACATTTTCCTGTCCACACCACAGAGACTGGAGAAATCATTGTTATCTCCACTACAGAATGTTCCATTCATTCACAGCGAATCTGGAATTCATCTGAATCTCCACTCCCGGCAGGTTTTCGTGACACCACTGGTAAATATCCAAGTAAGCCAATGCTGGTTTTAAGTGGCCTGCTCATACTCTCAGCCGTGCTGTTCAATTTGCTATCCACTCAACCCTCTTCAGCTCCATTTTCCTGTCCACATAACCCAAACTTCAGAAACAATTGGTATCTCCTCCACAGAATGTTCCATTCATTGACTGCAAATCTGAAATTCATCTAATTCTCAACTCCCGTCAGGTTTTCGTTACACCACTTGTGAATGTCCAATTAAGCCAAAGCTGGTTTTCAGTGGCCTGTTCTTACTACGAGACGTGCTGTTCATTTGGCTATCCATTCCACCCTGTTCAGCTCTACATTTTCGTGTCCACAAAACCCAGCCTTCAGAAATCATTGGAATCACCACTAGAGAATGTTCCATTCATTCACTGCGAATCTGGAATTCATCTGAATCTCCACTCCCGGCAGGTTTTCATTGCACCACTGCTGAATGTTCAAGTAACGCAATGATGGTTTTCCGCGGTCTATTCACACTCGAACCCGTGCTGTTCACGGTCTAGCGACTCAACACTGGTGAGTTCTTCTTTTTCCAGTTCAGACAATACAAACCTCAGAAACCATTGCAATCTACACTACAGAATGTTTCATTCATTCACGCGAATCTTGAATTCATCTTGTTCTCCACTCCCAGCAGGTTTTCGTTTCACCACTGGTGAATGTCCAAGCAACCCAAGGCTGGTTTCAGCTGCGTGTTAACACTCGCAGCCGTGCTGTTCAATTGGCTATCCAGTGAACGCTGGTTAGCTCTTGATTTTCCTTCCACACACCGAGCCTTCAGAAATCATTCTTATCTCCACTTCAGAATGTTCCATTCGTTCCCTGCGAATCTGGAATTCCTCTGACTCTCCACACCAGGCAGATTTTCCTAACAACACTGGTGAATGACCAGGTAATCCAATGCTGGTTTTCAGCGGCTGTTCACACTCACAGCCTTGCTGTTCAATTGGCAATCCAGTCAAACCTAGTCAGCTCTTCATTTTCCTGTCCACACAACCCAGCGTTCAGAAATCATTGGAATCTCTACTACAGAAATTTCCATTCATTCACTGTGAATCTGGAAATAATCTGAATCTGCATTCCAGGAAGGCTTTCGTTACACCACTGATGAATGTCCAAGTAAGCCAATGCTGGTTTTCAGTGGCCTGTTCATACTACGAGACGTGCTGTTCATTTGGCTATCCACTCCACCCTGTTCAGCTCTACATTTTCGTGTCCACAAAACCCAGCCTTCAGAAATCATTGGAATCACCACTAGAGAATGCTCCATTCATTCACTGCGAATCTGGAATTCATCTCAACCTCCACTCCCGGCAGGTTTTCGTTACCCCACTGGTGAATGTCCAAGTAACTCAATACTGGTTTTCAGAGGCATGTTCAACTCGCAGAAGTGCTGTTCAATGGGCTATCCACTCAATATTGGTCAGCTCTTCATTTTCCTCTCCACACAAACCAGCCTTCAGAAATCATTGGGATCTCCACTACAGACTGTTCCATTCATTCACTGCGATTCTGCAATTCATCTGACTCTCCGCTCCAGGCAGGTTTTCATTACAGCACTGGTGAATGACCAAGTAATCCAATGCTGGTTTTCAGCCGCCTTTTCACACTCGCAGTGTGCTGTTCAATTGTCTAGCCACTCAAACCTGGTCAGCCTTTCATTTTCTTTTCCACAATATCAGACTTCAGAAATCATTGGAATCGCCAGTACAGAATGTTCCATTCATTCACTGCCAATCTGGAATTCATCTGAATCTGCACTCCAGGTAGGCTTTCATTACACCACTTATGAATGTCCAAGTAACACAATGCTGGTTTTCAGCGGTCTGTTCACACTCTAAGCCCTGCTTTTTACTGGGTATCCACACAACTGTGGTCAGCTCTTCATTTTCATGTCCAAACAATCCAGACTTGAGAAATCATTGCAATCTCCAGTACAGAATGTTCCATTCATTCACTGCGAATCTGGAATTCAACTGAATCTCCACTACCTGCAGATTTATCTTACACCACTTGTGAATGTCCAAGTAAAACAATGCTGGTTTTCAGAGGCCTGTTCATGTTCGCAGTCGTGCTGTTCAATTGGCTATCCACTCAACCTGTTTTGCTCCTCATTTTCCTGTGCACACAACCCAGCCTTCAGAAATCATTGTAATCTCCACTACAGGATGTTCCATTCATTCACTGGGAATCTGGAATTCATCTGAATCTGCACTCCACGCAGGCTTTCGTTACACCACTGCTGAAAGTCGAAGTAATGCAATACTGGTTTTCAGTGGTCTGTTCACATTCGAAGCCGAGGCTTTTTACAGGCTATCCACTCAACACTGGTCAGCTCTTCATTTTCGTGTCCCCACAATCCAGATTTCAGAAATCATTGCAATCTCCACTACAGAATGTTCCATTCATTCACTGCGAGTCTGGAGTTTATCTGATTCTCCACTCCCGCCTGGTTAACATTACACCACTTGTGAATGTCCAAGTAAGCCAATGCTGGTTTTCAGAGGCCTGTTCATACTCGCAGCCGTGCTGTTTAATTGACAATTCACTCCACCCTGTTCAGCTCTTCATTGTCCCACCACACTACCAGCCTTCAGAAATCTTTGTTATCTCCACTACAGAATGTTCCATTCATTCACTGCGAATCTGGAATTCATCTGACTCTCAACTCCACGCAGGTTTTCATTACACCACTGTTGAATGTCCAAGTAACCCAATGCTGGTTTTCAGCGGCCTGTTCATATTCGCAGCCCTGCTGTTTACTTGGCTATCGA
Source organism: Sorex fumeus (assembly GCF_029834395.1). Classification (NCBI taxonomy): domain Eukaryota; kingdom Metazoa; phylum Chordata; class Mammalia; order Eulipotyphla; family Soricidae; genus Sorex; species Sorex fumeus. Next base: position 358,433 of record NW_026606231.1, read on the forward strand.
TTCAAGCCTGGTCAGCTCTTCATTTTCCTGTCCACACAACACAGGCTTCAGAAATCATTGGAATCTCCTCTACAGAATGTTCCATTCATTCACTGCGAATGTGGAATTCAACTGACTCTCCACTCCATGCAGGTTTTCCTTACACCACTGATGAATGTCCAAGTAACCCAATGCTGGTTTTCAGCTGCATGTTCACACTCGCAGCCATGCTATACAATTGGCTTTCCACTAAATCCTGATTAGTTCTTGATTTTCCTTCCACACGACCCAGCCTTCAGAAATCATTGGAATCTCCACTAGAGAATGTTCCATTCATTCACTGCGAATCTGGAATTCCTCTGAACCTCCACTCCCGGCAGGTTTTCGTTACACCACTGTTGAATGTCCAAGTAACCCAATGTTTTAAGTGTTTTCTTCACAAGCGCAGTGGTGCTGTTCAATTGGCTATCCACTCAACCCTGGCCAGCTCTACATTTTCCTGTCCACACCACAGAGACTGGAGAAATCATTGTTATCTCCACTACAGAATGTTCCATTCATTCACAGCGAATCTGGAATTCATCTGAATCTCCACTCCCGGCAGGTTTTCGTGACACCACTGGTAAATATCCAAGTAAGCCAATGCTGGTTTTAAGTGGCCTGCTCATACTCTCAGCCGTGCTGTTCAATTTGCTATCCACTCAACCCTCTTCAGCTCCATTTTCCTGTCCACATAACCCAAACTTCAGAAACAATTGGTATCTCCTCCACAGAATGTTCCATTCATTGACTGCAAATCTGAAAGTCATCTAATTCTCAACTCCCGTCAGGTTTTCGTTACACCACTTGTGAATGTCCAATTAAGCCAAAGCTGGTTTTCAGTGGCCTGTTCTTACTACGAGACGTGCTGTTCATTTGGCTATCCATTCCACCCTGTTCAGCTCTACATTTTCGTGTCCACAAAACCCAGCCTTCAGAAATCATTGGAATCACCACTAGAGAATGTTCCATGCATTCACTGCGAATCTGGAATTCATCTGAATCTCCACTCCCGGCAGGTTTTCATTGCACCACTGCTGAATGTTCAAGTAACGCAATGATGGTTTTCCGCGGTCTATTCACACTCGAACCCGTGCTGTTCACGGTCTAGCGACTCAACACTGGTGAGTTCTTCTTTTTCCAGTTCAGACAATACAAACCCCAGAAACCATTGCAATCTACACTACAGAATGTTTCATTCATTCACGCGAATCTTGAATTCATCTTGTTCTCCACTCCCAGCAGGTGTTCGTTTCACCACTGGTGAATGTCCAAGCAACCCAAGGCTGGTTTCAGCTGCGTGTTAACACTCGCAGCCGTGCTGTTCAATTGGCTATCCAGTGAACGCTGGTTAGCTCTTGATATTCCTTCCACACACCGAGCCTTCAGAAATCATTCTTATCTCCACTTCAGAATGTTCCATTCGTTCCCTGCGAATCTGGAATTCCTTTGACTCTCCACACCAGGCAGATTTTCCTAACAACACTGGTGAATGACCAGGTAATCCAATGCTGGTTTTCAGCGGCTGTTCACACTCACAGCCTTGCTGTTCAATTGGCAATCCAGTCAAACCTAGTCAGCTCTTCATTTTCCTGTCCACACAACCCAGCGTTCAGAAATCATTGGAATCTCTACTACAGAAATTTCCATTCATTCACTGTGAATCTGGAAATAATCTGAATCTGCATTCCAGGAAGGCTTTCGTTACACCACTGATGAATGTCCAAGTAATGCAATGCTGCTTCTTAGTGGTCTGTTCACACTCGAAACCGTGCTGTTCACTGGCTATCCACTCAACATTGGTCAGCTCTTCAATATCCTGTCCAGACTATCCAGATTTCTAAATCTTGGCAATCTCCACTACAGAATGTTCCATTCAATCACGCGAATCTGGAATTCATCAGAGTCTCCACTCCCGGCAGGTTTTCGTGACACCACTGGTAAATGTCCAAGGAAGCCAATGCTGGTTTTAAGCCGCCTGCTTATACTCTCAGCCGTGCTGTTCAATTTGCTATCCACCCAACCCTATTCAGCTCTACATTTTCCTGTCCTCATAACCCAACCTTCAGAAATAATTGGTATCTCCTCCACAGAATGTTCCGTTCATTCACTACGAATCTTAAATTCATCTGACTCTCAACTCCCGGCGGGTTATCGTTACACCACTTGTGAATGTCCAAGTAAGCCAATGCTGGTTTTCAGTGGCCTGTTCATACTAAGAGACGTGCTGTTCATTTGGCTATCCACTCCACCCTGTTCAGCTCTACATTTTCGTGTCCACAAAACCCAGCCTTCAGAAATCATTGGAATCACCACTAGAGAATGTTCCATTCATTCACTGCGAATCTGGAATTCATCTGAACCTCCACTCCCGGCAGGTTTTCGTTACACCACTGGTGAATGTCCAAGTAACTCAATACTGGTTTTCAGAGGCATGTTCAACTCGCAGAAGTGCTGTTCAATGGGCTATCCACTCAATATTGGTCAGCTCTTCATTTTCCTCTCCACACAAACCAGCCTTCAGAAATCATTGGGATCTCCACTACAGACTGTTCCATTCATTCACTGCGATTCTGCAATTCATCTGACTCTCCGCTTCAGGCAGGTTTTCATTACAGCACTGGTGAATGACCAAGTAATCCAATGCTGGTTTTCAGCCGCCTTTTCACACTCGCAGTGTGCTGTTCAATTGTCTATCCACTCAAACCTGGTCAGCCTTTCATTTTCTTTTCCACAATATCAGACTTCAGAAATCATTGGAATCGCCAGTACAGAATGTTCCATTCATTCACTGCCAATCTGGAATTCATCTGAATCTGCACTCCAGGTAGGCTTTCATTACACCACTTATGAATGTCCAAGTAACACAATGCTGGTTTTCAGCGGTCTGTTCACACTCTAAGCCCTGCTTTTTACTGGGTATCCACACAACTGTGGTCAGCTCTTCATTTTCATGTCCAAACAATCCAGACTTGAGAAATCATTGCAATCTCCAGTACAGAATGTTCCATTCATTCACTGCGAATCTGGAATTCAACTGAATCTCCACTACCTGCAGATTTATCTTACACCACTTGTGAATGTCCAAGTAAAACAATGCTGGTTTTCAGAGGCCTGTTCATGTTCGCAGTCGTGCTGTTCAATTGGCTATCCACTCAACCTGTTTTGCTCCTCATTTTCCTGTGCACACAACCCAGCCTTCAGAAATCATTGTAATCTCCACTACAGGATGTTCCATTCATTCACTGGGAATCTGGAATTCATCTGAATCTGCACTCCACGCAGGCTTTCGTTACACCACTGCTGAAAGTCGAAGTAATGCAATACTGGTTTTCAGTGGTCTGTTCACATTCGAAGCCGAGGCTTTTTACAGGCTATCCACTCAACACTGGTCAGCTCTTCATTTTCGTGTCCCCACAATCCAGATTTCAGAAATCATTGCAATCTCCACTACAGAATGTTCCATTCATTCACTGCGAGTCTGGAGTTTATCTGATTCTCCACTCCCGCCTGGTTAACATTACACCACTTGTGAATGTCCAAGTAAGCCAATGCTGGTTTTCAGAGGCCTGTTCATACTCGCAGCCGTGCTGTTTAATTGACAATTCACTCCACCCTGTTCAGCTCTTCATTGTCCCACCACACTACCAGCCTTCAGAAATCTTTGTTATCTCCACTACAGAATGTTCCATTCATTCACTGCGAATCTGGAATTCATCTGACTCTCAACTCCACGCAGGTTTTCATTACACCACTGTTGAATGTCCAAGTAACCCAATGCTGGTTTTCAGCGGCCTGTTCATATTCGCAGCCCTGCTGTTTACTTGGCTATCGATTCAAGCCTGGTCAGCTCTTCATTTTCCTGTCCACACAACACAGGCTTCAGAAATCATTGGAATCTCCTCTACAGAATGTTCCATTCATTCACTGCGAATGTGGAATTCAACTGACTCTCCACTCCATGCAGGTTTTCCTTACACCACTGATGAATGTCCAAGTAACCCAATGCTGGTTTTCAGCTGCATGTTCACACTCGCAGCCATGCTATACAATTGGCTTTCCACTAAATCCTGATTAGTTCTTGATTTTCCTTCCACACGACCCAGCCTTCAGAAATCATTGGAATCTCCACTAGAGAATGTTCCATTCATTCACTGCGAATCTGGAATTCCTCTGAACCTCCACTCCCGGCAGGTTTTCGTTACACCACTGTTGAATGTCCAAGTAACCCAATGTTTTAAGTGTTTTCTTCACAAGCGCAGTGGTGCTGTTCAATTGGCTATCCACTCAACCCTGGCCAGCTCTACATTTTCCTGTCCACACCACAGAGACTGGAGAAATCATTGTTATCTCCACTACAGAATGTTCCATTCATTCACAGCGAATCTGGAATTCATCTGAATCTCCACTCCCGGCAGGTTTTCGTGACACCACTGGTAAATATCCAAGTAAGCCAATGCTGGTTTTAAGTGGCCTGCTCATACTCTCAGCCGTGCTGTTCAATTTGCTATCCACTCAACCCTCTTCAGCTCCATTTTCCTGTCCACATAACCCAAACTTCAGAAACAATTGGTATCTCCTCCACAGAATGTTCCATTCATTGACTGCAAATCTGAAATTCATCTAATTCTCAACTCCCGTCAGGTTTTCGTTACACCACTTGTGAATGTCCAATTAAGCCAAAGCTGGTTTTCAGTGGCCTGTTCTTACTACGAGACGTGCTGTTCATTTGGCTATCCATTCCACCCTGTTCAGCTCTACATTTTCGTGTCCACAAAACCCAGCCTTCAGAAATCATTGGAATCACCACTAGAGAATGTTCCATTCATTCACTGCGAATCTGGAATTCATCTGAATCTCCACTCCCGGCAGGTTTTCATTGCACCACTGCTGAATGTTCAAGTAACGCAATGATGGTTTTCAGCGGTCTATTCACACTCGAACCCGTGCTGTTCACGGTCTAGCGACTCAACACTGGTGAGTTCTTCTTTTTCCAGTTCAGACAATACAAACCCCAGAAACCATTGCAATCTACACTACAGAATGTTTCATTCATTCACGCGAATCTTGAATTCATCTTGTTCTCCACTCCCAGCAGGTGTTCGTTTCACCACTGGTGAATGTCCAAGCAACCCAAGGCTGGTTTCAGCTGCGTGTTAACACTCGCAGCCGTGCTGTTCAATTGGCTATCCAGTGAACGCTGTTTAGCTCTTGATTTTCCTTCCACACACCGAGCCTTCAGAAATCATTCTTATCTCCACTTCAGAATGTTCCATTCGTTCCCTGCGAATCTGGAATTCCTCTGACTCTCCACACCAGGCAGATTTTCCTAACAACACTGGTGAATGACCAGGTAATCCAATGCTGGTTTTCAGCGGCTGTTCACACTCACAGCCTTGCTGTTCAATTGGCAATCCAGTCAAACCTAGTCAGCTCTTCATTTTCCTGTCCACACAACCCAGCGTTCAGAAATCATTGGAATCTCTACTACAGAAATTTCCATTCATTCACTGTGAATCTGGAAATAATCTGAATCTGCATTCCAGGAAGGCTTTCGTTACACCACTGATGAATGTCCAAGTAATGCAATGCTGCTTCTTAGTGGTCTGTTCACACTCGAAACCGTGCTGTTCACTGGCTATCCACTCAACATTGGTCAGCTCTTCAATATCCTGTCCAGACTATCCAGATTTCTAAATCTTGGCAATCTCCACTACAGAATGTTCCATTCAATCACGCGAATCTGGAATTCATCAGAGTCTCCACTCCCGGCAGGATTTCGTGACACCACTGGTATATGTCCAAGGAAGCCAATGCTGGTTTTAAGCCGCCTGCTTATACTCTCAGCCGTGCTGTTCAATTTGCTATCCACCCAACCCTATTCAGCTCTACATTTTCCTGTCCTCATAACCCAACCTTCAGAAATAATTGGTATCTCCTCCACAGAATGTTCCGTTCATTCACTGCGAATCTTAAATTCATCTGACTCTCAACTCCCGGCGGGTTATCGTTACACCACTTGTGAATGTCCAAGTAAGCCAATGCTGGTTTTCAGTGGCCTGTTCATACTAAGAGACGTGCTGTTCATTTGGCTATCCACTCCACCCTGTTCAGCTCTACATTTTCGTGTCCACAAAAACCAGCCTTCAGAAATCATTGGAATCACCACTAGAGAATGTTCCATTCATTCACTGCGAATCTGGAATTCATCTGAACCTCCACTCCTGGCAGGTTTTCGTTACGCCACTGGTGAATGTCCAAGTAACTCAATACTGGTTTTCAGAGGCATGTTCAACTCGCAGAAGTGCTGTTCAATGGGCTATCCACTCAATATTGGTCAGCTCTTCATTTTCCTCTCCACACAAACCAGCCTTCAGAAATCATTGGGATCTCCACTACAGACTGTTCCATTCATTCACTGCGATTCTGCAATTCATCTGACTCTCCGCTCCAGGCAGGTTTTCATTACAGCACTGGTGAATGACCAAGTAATCCAATGCTGGTTTTCAGCCGCCTTTTCACACTCGCAGTGTGCTGTTCAATTGTCTATCCACTCAAACCTGGTCAGCCTTTCATTTTCTTTTCCACAATATCAGACTTCAGAAATCATTGGAATCGCCAGTACAGAATGTTCCATTCATTCACTGCCAATCTGGAATTCATCTGAATCTGCACTCCAGGTAGGCTTTCATTACACCACTTATGAATGTCCAAGTAACACAATGCTGGTTTTCAGCGGTCTGTTCACACTCTAAGCCCTGCTTTTTACTGGGTATCCACACAACTGTGGTCAGCTCTTCATTTTCATGTCCAAACAATCCAGACTTGAGAAATCATTGCAATCTCCAGTACAGAATGTTCCATTCATTCACTGCGAATCTGGAATTCAACTGAATCTCCACTACCTGCAGATTTATCTTACACCACTTGTGAATGTCCAAGTAAAACAATGCTGGTTTTCAGAGGCCTGTTCATGTTCGCAGTCGTGCTGTTCAATTGGCTATCCACTCAAGCTGTTTTGCTCCTCATTTTCCTGTGCACACAACCCAGCCTTCAGAAATCATTGTAATCTCCACTACAGGATGTTCCATTCATTCACTGGGAATCTGGAATTCATCTGAATCTGCACTCCACGCAGGCTTTCGTTACACCACTGCTGAAAGTCGAAGTAATGCAATACTGGTTTTCAGTGGTCTGTTCACATTCGAAGCCGAGGCTTTTTACAGGCTATCCACTCAACACTGGTCAGCTCTTCATTTTCGTGTCCCCACAATCCAGATTTCAGAAATCATTGCAATCTCCACTACAGAATGTTCCATTCATTCACTTCGAGTCTGGAGTTTATCTGATTCTCCACTCCCGCCTGGTTAACATTACACCACTTGTGAATGTCCAAGTAAGCCAATGCTGGTTTTCAGAGGCCTGTTCATACTCGCAGCCGTGCTGTTTAATTGACAATTCACTCCACCCTGTTCAGCTCTTCATTGTCCCACCACACTACCAGCCTTCAGAAATCTTTGTTATCTCCACTACAGAATGTTCCATTCATTCACTGCGAATCTGGAATTCATCTGACTCTCAACTCCACGCAGGTTTTCATTACACCACTGTTGAATGTCCAAGTAACCCAATGCTGGTTTTCAGCGGCCTGTTCATATTCGCAGCCCTGCTGTTTACTTGGCTATCGATTCAAGCCTGGTCAGCTCTTCATTTTCCTGTCCACACAACACAGGTTTCAGAAATCATTGGAATCTCCTCTACAGAATGTTCCATTCATTCACTGCGAATGTGGAATTCAACTGACTCTCCACTCCATGCAGGTTTTCCTTACACCACTGATGAATGTCCAAGTAACCCAATGCTGGTTTTCAGCTGCATGTTCACACTCGCAGCCATGCTATACAATTGGCTTTCCACTAAATCCTGATTAGTTCTTGATTTTCCTTCCACACGACCCAGCCTTCAGAAATCATTGGAATCTCCACTAGAGAATGTTCCATTCATTCACTGCGAATCTGGAATTCCTCTGAACCTCCACTCCCGGCAGGTTTTCGTTACACCACTGTTGAATGTCCAAGTAACCCAATGTTTTAAGTGTTTTCTTCACAAGCGCAGTGGTGCTGTTCAATTGGCTATCCACTCAACCCTGGCCAGCTCTACATTTTCCTGTCCACACCACAGAGACTGGAGAAATCATTGTTATCTCCACTACAGAATGTTCCATTCATTCACAGCGAATCTGGAATTCATCTGAATCTCCACTCCCGGCAGGTTTTCGTGACACCACTGGTAAATATCCAAGTAAGCCAATGCTGGTTTTAAGTGGCCTGCTCATACTCTCAGCCGTGCTGTTCAATTTGCTATCCACTCAACCCTCTTCAGCTCCATTTTCCTGTCCACATAACCCAAACTTCAGAAACAATTGGTATCTCCTCCACAGAATGTTCCATTCATTGACTGCAAATCTGAAAGTCATCTAATTCTCAACTCCCGTCAGGTTTTCGTTACACCACTTGTGAATGTCCAATTAAGCCAAAGCTGGTTTTCAGTGGCCTGTTCTTACTACGAGACGTGCTGTTCATTTGGCTATCCATTCCACCCTGTTCAGCTCTACATTTTCGTGTCCACAAAACCCAGCCTTCAGAAATCATTGGAATCACCACTAGAGAATGTTCCATTCATTCACTGCGAATCTGGAATTCATCTGAATCTCCACTCCCGGCAGGTTTTCATTGCACCACTGCTGAATGTTCAAGTAACGCAATGATGGTTTTCAGCGGTCTATTCACACTCGAACCCGTGCTGTTCACGGTCTAGCGACTCAACACTGGTGAGTTCTTCTTTTTCCTGTTCAGACAATACAAACCCCAGAAACCATTGCAATCTACACTACAGAATGTTTCATTCATTCACGCGAATCTTGAATTCATCTTGTTCTCCACTCCCAGCAGGTTTTCGTTTCACCACTGGTGAATGTCCAAGCAACCCAAGGCTGGTTTCAGCTGCGTGTTAACACTCGCAGCCGTGCTGTTCAATTGGCTATCCAGTGAACGCTGGTTAGCACTTGATTTTCCTTCCACACACCGAGCCTTCAGAAATCATTCTTATCTCCACTTCAGAATGTTCCATTCGTTCCCTGCGAATCTGGAATTCCTTTGACTCTCCACACCAGGCAGATTTTCCTAACAACACTGGTGAATGACCAGGTAATCCAATGCTGGTTTTCAGCGGCTGTTCACACTCACAGCCTTGCTGTTCAATTGGCAATCCAGTCAAACCTAGTCAGCTCTTCATTTTCCTGTCCACACAACCCAGCGTTCAGAAATCATTGGAATCTCTACTACAGAAATTTCCATTCATTCACTGTGAATCTGGAAATAATCTGAATCTGCATTCCAGGAAGGCTTTCGTTACACCACTGATGAATGTCCAAGTAATGCAATGCTGCTTCTTAGTGGTCTGTTCACACTCGAAACCGTGCTGTTCACTGGCTATCCACTCAACATTGGTCAGCTCTTCAATATCCTGTCCAGACTATCCAGATTTCTAAATCTTGGCAATCTCCACTACAGAATGTTCCATTCAATCACGCGAATCTGGAATTCATCAGAGTCTCCACTCCCGGCAGGTTTTCGTGACACCACTGGTATATGTCCAAGGAAGCCAATGCTGGTTTTAAGCCGCCTGCTTATACTCTCAGCCGTGCTGTTCAATTTGCTATCCACCCAACCCTATTCAGCTCTACATTTTCCTGTCCTCATAACCCAACCTTCAGAAATAATTGGTATCTCCTCCACAGAATGTTCCGTTCATTCACTGCGAATCTTAAATTCATCTGACTCTCAACTCCCGGCGGGTTATCGTTACACCACTTGTGAATGTCCAAGTAAGCCAATGCTGGTTTTCAGTGGCCTGTTCATACTAAGAGACGTGCTGTTCATTTGGCTATCCACTCCACCCTGTTCAGCTCTACATTTTCGTGTCCACAAAACCCAGCCTTCAGAAATCATTGGAATCACCACTAGAGAATGTTCCATTCATTCACTGCGAATCTGGAATTCATCTGAACCTCCACTCCCGGCAGGTTTTCGTTACACCACTGGTGAATGTCCAAGTAACTCAATACTGGTTTTCAGAGGCATGTTCAACTCGCAGAAGTGCTGTTCAATGGGCTATCCACTCAATATTGGTCAGCTCTTCATTTTCCTCTCCACACAAACCAGCCTTCAGAAATCATTGGGATCTCCACTACAGACTGTTCCATTCATTCACTGCGATTCTGCAATTCATCTGACTCTCCGCTCCAGGCAGGTTTTCATTACAGCACTGGTGAATGACCAAGTAATCCAATGCTGGTTTTCAGCCGCCTTTTCACACTCGCAGTGTGCTGTTCAATTGTCTATCCACTCAAACCTGGTCAGCCTTTCATTTTCTTTTCCACAATATCAGACTTCAGAAATCATTGGAATCGCCAGTACAGAATGTTCCATTCATTCACTGCCAATCTGGAATTCATCTGAATCTGCACTCCAGGTAGGCTTTCATTACACCACTTATGAATGTCCAAGTAACACAATGCTGGTTTTCAGCGGTCTGTTCACACTCTAAGCCCTGCTTTTTACTGGGTATCCACACAACTGTGGTCAGCTCTTCATTTTCATGTCCAAACAATCCAGACTTGAGAAATCATTGCAATCTCCAGTACAGAATGTTCCATTCATTCACTGCGAATCTGGAATTCAACTGAATCTCCACTACCTGCAGATTTATCTTACACCACTTGTGAATGTCCAAGTAAAACAATGCTGGTTTTCAGAGGCCTGTTCATGTTCGCAGTCGTGCTGTTCAATTGGCTATCCACTCAACCTGTTTTGCTCCTCATTTTCCTGTGCACACAACCCAGCCTTCAGAAATCATTGTAATCTCCACTACAGGATGTTCCATTCATTCACTGGGAATCTGGAATTCATCTGAATCTGCACTCCACGCAGGCTTTCGTTACACCACTGCTGAAAGTCGAAGTAATGCAATACTGGTTTTCAGTGGTCTGTTCACATTCGAAGCCGAGGCTTTTTACAGGCTATCCACTCAACACTGGTCAGCTCTTCATTTTCGTGTCCCCACAATCCAGATTTCAGAAATCATTGCAATCTCCACTACAGAATGTTCCATTCATTCACTGCGAGTCTGGAGTTTATCTGATTCTCCACTCCCGCCTGGTTAACATTACACCACTTGTGAATGTCCAAGTAAGCCAATGCTGGTTTTCAGAGGCCTGTTCATACTCGCAGCCGTGCTGTTTAATTGACAATTCACTCCACCCTGTTCAGCTCTTCATTGTCCCACCACACTACCAGCCTTCAGAAATCTTTGTTATCTCCACTACAGAATGTTCCATTCATTCACTGCGAATCTGGAATTCATCTGACTCTCAACTCCACGCAGGTTTTCATTACACCACTGTTGAATGTCCAAGTAACCCAATGCTGGTTTTCAGCGGCCTGTTCATATTCGCAGCCCTGCTGTTTACTTGGCTATCGATTCAAGCCTGGTCAGCTCTTCATTTTCCTGTCCACACAACACAGGCTTCAGAAATCATTGGAATCTCCTCTACAGAATGTTCCATTCATTCACTGCGAATGTGGAATTCAACTGACTCTCCACTCCATGCAGGTTTTCCTTACACCACTGATGAATGTCCAAGTAACCCAATGCTGGTTTTCAGCTGCATGTTCACACTCGCAGCCATGCTATACAATTGGCTTTCCACTAAATCCTGATTAGTTCTTGATTTTCCTTCCACATGACCCAGCCTTCAGAAATCATTGGAATCTCCACTAGAGAATGTTCCATTCATTCACTGCGAATCTGGAATTCCTCTGAACCTCCACTCCCGGCAGGTTTTCGTTACACCACTGTTGAATGTCCAAGTAACCCAATGTTTTAAGTGTTTTCTTCACAAGCGCAGTGGTGCTGTTCAATTGGCTATCCACTCAACCCTGGCCAGCTCTACATTTTCCTGTCCACACCACAGAGACTGGAGAAATCATTGTTATCTCCACTACAGAATGTTCCATTCATTCACAGCGAATCTGGAATTCATCTGAATCTCCACTCCCGGCAGGTTTTCGTGACACCACTGGTAAATATCCAAGTAAGCCAATGCTGGTTTTAAGTGGCCTGCTCATACTCTCAGCCGTGCTGTTCAATTTGCTATCCACTCAACCCTCTTCAGCTCCATTTTCCTGTCCACATAACCCAAACTTCAGAAACAATTGGTATCTCCTCCACAGAATGTTCCATTCATTGACTGCAAATCTGAAAGTCATCTAATTCTCAACTCCCGTCAGGTTTTCGTTACACCACTTGTGAATGTCCAATTAAGCCAAAGCTGGTTTTCAGTGGCCTGTTCTTACTACGAGACGTGCTGTTCATTTGGCTATCCATTCCACCCTGTTCAGCTCTACATTTTCGTGTCCACAAAACCCAGCCTTCAGAAATCATTGGAATCACCACTAGAGAATGTTCCATTCATTCACTGCGAATCTGGAATTCATCTGAATCTCCACTCCCGGCAGGTTTTCATTGCACCACTGCTGAATGTTCAAGTAACGAAATGATGGTTTTCAGCGGTCTATTCACACTCGAACCCGTGCTGTTCACGGTCTAGCGACTCAACACTGGTGAGTTCTTCTTTTTCCAGTTCAGACAATACAAACCCCAGAAACCATTGCAATCTACACTACAGAATGTTTCATTCATTCACGCGAATCTTGAATTCATCTTGTTCTCCACTCCCAGCAGGTTTTCGTTTCACCACTGGTGAATGTCCAAGCAACCCAAGGCTGGTTTCAGCTGCGTGTTAACACTCGCAGCCGTGCTGTTCAATTGGCTATCCAGTGAACGCTGGTTAGCTCTTGATTTTCCTTCCACACACCGAGCCTTCAGAAATCATTCTTATCTCCACTTCAGAATGTTCCATTCGTTCCCTGCGAATCTGGAATTCCTCTGACTCTCCACACCAGGCAGATTTTCCTAACAACACTGGTGAATGACCAGGTAATCCAATGCTGGTTTTCAGCGGCTGTTCACACTCACAGCCTTGCTGTTCAATTGGCAATCCAGTCAAACCTAGTCAGCTCTTCATTTTCCTGTCCACACAACCCAGCGTTCAGAAATCATTGGAATCTCTACTACAGAAATTTCCATTCATTCACTGTGAATCTGGAAATAATCTGAATCTGCATTCCAGGAAGGCTTTCGTTACACCACTGATGAATGTCCAAGTAATGCAATGCTGCTTCTTAGTGGTCTGTTCACACTCGAAACCGTGCTGTTCACTGGCTATCCACTCAACATTGGTCAGCTCTTCAATATCCTGTCCAGACTATCCAGATTTCTAAATCTTGGCAATCTCCACTACAGAATGTTCCATTCAATCACGCGAATCTGGAATTCATCAGAGTCTCCACTCCCGGCAGGTTTTCGTGACACCACTGGTATATGTCCAAGGAAGCCAATGCTGGTTTTAAGCCGCCTGCTTATACTCTCAGCCGTGCTGTTCAATTTGCTATCCACCCAACCCTATTCAGCTCTACATTTTCCTGTCCTCATAACCCAACCTTCAGAAATAATTGGTATCTCCTCCACAGAATGTTCCGTTCATTCACTGCGAATCTTAAATTCATCTGACTCTCAACTCCCGGCGGGTTATCGTTACACCACTTGTGAATGTCCAAGTAAGCCAATGCTGGTTTTCAGTGGCCTGTTCATACTAAGAGACGTGCTGTTCATTTGGCTATCCACTCCACCCTGTTCAGCTCTACATTTTCGTGTCCACAAAACCCAGCCGTCAGAAATCATTGGAATCACCACTAGAGAATGTTCCATTCATTCACTGCGAATCTGGAATTCATCTGAACCTCCACTCCCGGCAGGTTTTCGTTACGCCACTGGTGAATGTCCAAGTAACTCAATACTGGTTTTCAGAGGCATGTTCAACTCGCAGAAGTGCTGTTCAATGGGCTATCCACTCAATATTGGTCAGCTCTTCATTTTCCTCTCCACACAAACCAGCCTTCAGAAATCATTGAGATCTCCACTACAGACTGTTCCATTCATTCACTGCGATTCTGCAATTCATCTGACTCTCCGCTCCAGGCAGGTTTTCATTACAGCACTGGTGAATGACCAAGTAATCCAATGCTGGTTTTCAGCCGCCTTTTCACACTCGCATTGTGCTGTTCAATTTTCTATCCACTCAAACCTGGTCAGCCTTTCATTTTCTTTTCCACAATATCAGACTTCAGAAATCATTGGAATCGCCAGTACAGAATGTTCCATTCATTTACTGCCAATCTGGAATTCATCTGAATCTGCACTCCAGGTAGGCTTTCATTACACCACTTATGAATGTCCAAGTAACACAATGCTGGTTTTCAGCGGTCTGTTCACACTCTAAGCCCTGCTTTTTACTGGGTATCCACACAACTGTGGTCAGCTCTTCATTTTCATGTCCAAACAATCCAGACTTGAGAAATCATTGCAATCTCCAGTACAGAATGTTCCATTCATTCACTGCGAATCTGGAATTCAACTGAATCTCCACTACCTGCAGATTTATCTTACACCACTTGTGAATGTCCAAGTAAAACAATGCTGGTTTTCAGAGGCCTGTTCATGTTCGCAGTCGTGCTGTTCAATTGGCTATCCACTCAACCTGTTTTGCTCCTCATTTTCCTGTGCACACAACCCAGCCTTCAGAAATCATTGTAATCTCCACTACAGGATGTTCCATTCATTCACTGGGAATCTGGAATTCATCTGAATCTGCACTCCACGCAGGCTTTCGTTACACCACTGCTGAAAGTCGAAGTAATGCAATACTGGTTTTCAGTGGTCTGTTCACATTCGAAGCCGAGGCTTTTTACAGGCTATCCACTCAACACTGGTCAGCTCTTCATTTTCGTGTCCCCACAATCCAGATTTCAGAAATCATTGCAATCTCCACTACAGAATGTTCCATTCATTCACTGCGAGTCTGGAGTTTATCTGATTCTCCACTCCCGCCTGGTTAACATTACACCACTTGTGAATGGCCAAGTAAGCCAATGCTGGTTTTCAGAGGCCTGTTCATACTCGCAGCCGTGCTGTTTAATTGACAATTCACTCCACCCTGTTCAGCTCTTCATTGTCCCACCACACTACCAGCCTTCAGAAATCTTTGTTATCTCCACTACAGAATGTTCCATTCATTCACTGCGAATCTGGAATTCATCTGACTCTCAACTCCACGCAGGTTTTCATTACACCACTGTTGAATGTCCAAGTAACCCAATGCTGGTTTTCAGCGGCCTGTTCATATTCGCAGCCCTGCTGTTTACTTGGCTATCGATTCAAGCCTGGTCAGCTCTTCATTTTCCTGTCCACACAACACAGGCTTCAGAAATCATTGGAATCTCCTCTACAGAATGTTCCATTCATTCACTGCGAATGTGGAATTCAACTGACTCTCCACTCCATGCAGGTTTTCCTTACACCACTGATGAATGTCCAAGTAACCCAATGCTGGTTTTCAGCTGCATGTTCACACTCGCAGCCATGCTATACAATTGGCTTTCCACTAAATCCTGATTAGTTCTTGATTTTCCTTCCACACGACCCAGCCTTCAGAAATCATTGGAATCTCCACTAGAGAATGTTCCATTCATTCACTGCGAATCTGGAATTCCTCTGAACCTCCACTCCCGGCAGGTTTTCGTTACACCACTGTTGAATGTCCAAGTAACCCAATGTTTTAAGTGTTTTCTTCACAAGCGCAGTGGTGCTGTTCAATTGGCTATCCACTCAACCCTGGCCAGCTCTACATTTTCCTGTCCACACCACAGAGACTGGAGAAATCATTGTTATCTCCACTACAGAATGTTCCATTCATTCACAGCGAATCTGGAATTCATCTGAATCTCCACTCCCGGCAGGTTTTCGTGACACCACTGGTAAATATCCAAGTAAGCCAATGCTGGTTTTAAGTGGCCTGCTCATACTCTCAGCCGTGCTGTTCAATTTGCTATCTACTCAACCCTCTTCAGCTCCATTTTCCTGTCCACATAACCCAAACTTCAGAAATAATTGGTATCTCCTCCACAGAATGTTCCATTCATTGACTGCAAATCTGAAATTCATCTAATTCTCAACTCCCGTCAGGTTTTCGTTACACCACTTGTGAATGTCCAATTAAGCCAAAGCTGGTTTTCAGTGGCCTGTTCTTACTACGAGACGTGCTGTTCATTTGGCTATCCATTCCACCCTGTTCAGCTCTACATTTTCGTGTCCACAAAACCCAGCCTTCAGAAATCATTGGAATCACCACTAGAGAATGTTCCATTCATTCACTGCGAATCTGGAATTCATCTGAATCTCCACTCCCGGCAGGTTTTCATTGCACCACTGCTGAATGTTCAAGTAACGCAATGATGGTTTTCAGCGGACTATTCTCACTCGAACCCGTGCTGTTCACGGTCTAGCGACTCAACACTGGTGAGTTCTTCTTTTTCCAGTTCAGACAATACAAACCTCAGAAACCATTGCAATCTACACTACAGAATGTTTCATTCATTCACGCGAATCTTGAATTCATCTTGTTCTCCACTCCCAGCAGGTTTTCGTTTCACCACTGGTGAATGTCCAAGCAACCCAAGGCTGGTTTCAGCTGCGTGTTAACACTCGCAGCCGTGCTGTTCAATTGGCTATCCAGTGAACGCTGGTTAGCTCTTGATTTTCCTTCCACACACCGAGCCTTCAGAAATCATTCTTATCTCCACTTCAGAATGTTCCATTCGTTCCCTGCGAATCTGGAATTCCTCTGACTCTCCACACCAGGCAGATTTTCCTAACAACACTGGTGAATGACCAGGTAATCCAATGCTGGTTTTCAGCGGCTGTTCACACTCACAGCCTTGCTGTTCAATTGGCAATCCAGTCAAACCTAGTCAGCTCTTCATTTTCCTGTCCACACAACCCAGCGTTCAGAAATCATTGGAATCTCTACTACAGAAATTTCCATTCATTCACTGTGAATCTGGAAATAATCTGAATCTGCATTCCAGGAAGGCTTTCGTTACACCACTGATGAATGTCCAAGTAATGCAATGCTGCTTCTTAGTGGTCTGTTCACACTCGAAACCGTGCTGTTCACTGGCTATCCACTCAACATTGGTCAGCTCTTCAATATCCTGTCCAGACTATCCAGATTTCTAAATCTTGGCAATCTCCACTACAGAATGTTCCATTCAATCACGCGAATCTGGAATTCATCAGAGTCTCCACTCCCGGCAGGTTTTCGTGACACCACTGGTATATGTCCAAGGAAGCCAATGCTGGTTTTAAGCCGCCTGCTTATACTCTCAGCCGTGCTGTTCAATTTGCTATCCACCCAACCCTATTCAGCTCTACATTTTCCTGTCCTCATAACCCAACCTTCAGAAATAATTGGTATCTCCTCCACAGAATGTTCCGTTCATTCACTGCGAATCTTAAATTCATCTGACTCTCAACTCCCGGCGGGTTATCGTTACACCACTTGTGAATGTCCAAGTAAGCCAATGCTGGTTTTCAGTGGCCTGTTCATACTAAGAGACGTGCTGTTCATTTGGCTATCCACTCCACCCTGTTCAGCTCTACATTTTCGTGTCCACAAAACCCAGCCTTCAGAAATCATTGGAATCACCACTAGAGAATGTTCCATTCATTCACTGCGAATCTGGAATTCATCTGAACCTCCACTCCCGGCAGGTTTTCGTTACACCACTGGTGAATGTCCAAGTAACTCAATACTGGTTTTCAGAGGCATGTTCAACTCGCAGAAGTGCTGTTCAATGGGCTATCCACTCAATATTGGTCAGCTCTTCATTTTCCTCTCCAAACAAACCAGCCTTCAGAAATCATTGGGATCTCCACTACAGACTGTTCCATTCATTCACTGCGATTCTGCAATTCATCTGACTCTCCGCTCCAGGCAGGTTTTCATTACAGCACTGGTGAATGACCAAGTAATCCAATGCTGGTTTTCAGCCGCCTTTTCACACTCGCAGTGTGCTGTTCAATTGTCTATCCACTCAAACCTGGTCAGCCTTTCATTTTCTTTTCCACAATATCAGACTTCAGAAATCATTGGAATCGCCAGTACAGAATGTTCCATTCATTCACTGCCAATCTGGAATTCATCTGAATCTGCACTCCAGGTAGGCTTTCATTACACCACTTATGAATGTCCAAGTAACACAATGCTGGTTTTCAGCGGTCTGTTCACACTCTAAGCCCTGCTTTTTACTGGGTATCCACACAACTGTGGTCAGCTCTTCATTTTCATGTCCAAACAATCCAGACTTGAGAAATCATTGCAATCTCCAGTACAGAATGTTCCATTCATTCACTGCGAATCTGGAATTCAACTGAATCTCCACTACCTGCAGATTTATCTTACACCACTTGTGAATGTCCAAGTAAAACAATGCTGGTTTTCAGAGGCCTGTTCATGTTCGCAGTCGTGCTGTTCAATTGGCTATCCACTCAACCTGTTTTGCTCCTCATTTTCCTGTGCACACAACCCAGCCTTCAGAAATCATTGTAATCTCCACTACAGGATGTTCCATTCATTCACTGGGAATCTGGAATTCATCTGAATCTGCACTCCACGCAGGCTTTCGTTACACCACTGCTGAAAGTCGAAGTAATGCAATACTGGTTTTCAGTGGTCTGTTCACATTCGAAGCCGAGGCTTTTTACAGGCTATCCACTCAACACTGGTCAGCTCTTCATTTTCGTGTCCCCACAATCCAGATTTCAGAAATCATTGCAATCTCCACTACAGAATGTTCCATTCATTCACTGCGAGTCTGGAGTTTATCTGATTCTCCACTCCCGCCTGGTTAACATTACACCACTTGTGAATGGCCAAGTAAGCCAATGCTGGTTTTCAGAGGCCTGTTCATACTCGCAGCCGTGCTGTTTAATTGACAATTCACTCCACCCTGTTCAGCTCTTCATTGTCCCACCACACTACCAGCCTTCAGAAATCTTTGTTATCTCCACTACAGAATGTTCCATTCATTCACTGCGAATCTGGAATTCATCTGACTCTCAACTCCACGCAGGTTTTCATTACACCACTGTTGAATGTCCAAGTAACCCAATGCTGGTTTTCAGCGGCCTGTTCATATTCGCAGCCCTGCTGTTTACTTGGCTATCGATTCAAGCCTGGTCAGCTCTTCATTTTCCTGTCCACACAACACAGGCTTCAGAAATCATTGGAATCTCCTCTACAGAATGTTCCATTCATTCACTGCGAATGTGGAATTCAACTGACTCTCCACTCCATGCAGGTTTTCCTTACACCACTGATGAATGTCCAAGTAACCCAATGCTGGTTTTCAGCTGCATGTTCACACTCGCAGCCATGCTATACAATTGGCTTTCCACTAAATCCTGATTAGTTCTTGATGTTCCTTCCACACGACCCAGCCTTCAGAAATCATTGGAATCTCCACTAGAGAATGTTCCATTCATTCACTGCGAATCTGGAATTCCTCTGAACCTCCACTCCCGGCAGGTTTTCGTTACACCACTGTTGAATGTCCAAGTAACCCAATGTTTTAAGTGTTTTCTTCACAAGCGCAGTGGTGCTGTTCAATTGGCTATCCACTCAACCCTGGCCAGCTCTACATTTTCCTGTCCACACCACAGAGACTGGAGAAATCATTGTTATCTCCACTACAGAATGTTCCATTCATTCACAGCGAATCTGGAATTCATCTGAATCTCCACTCCCGGCAGGTTTTCGTGACACCACTGGTAAATATCCAAGTAAGCCAATGCTGGTTTTAAGTGGCCTGCTCATACTCTCAGCCGTGCTGTTCAATTTGCTATCCACTCAACCCTCTTCAGCTCCATTTTCCTGTCCACATAACCCAAACTTCAGAAACAATTGGTATCTCCTCCACAGAATGTTCCATTCATTGACTGCAAATCTGAAATTCATCTAATTCTCAACTCCCGTCAGGTTTTCGTTACACCACTTGTGAATGTCCAATTAAGCCAAAGCTGATTTTCAGTGGCCTGTTCTTACTACGAGACGTGCTGTTCATTTGGCTATCCATTCCACCCTGTTCAGCTCTACATTTTCGTGTCCACAAAACCCAGCCTTCAGAAATCATTGGAATCACCACTAGAGAATGTTCCATTCATTCACTGCGAATCTGGAATTCATCTGAATCTCCACTCCCGGCAGGTTTTCATTGCACCACTGCTGAATGTTCAAGTAACGCAATGATGGTTTTCAGCGGTCTATTCACACTCGAACCCGTGCTGTTCACGGTCTAGCGACTCAACACTGGTGAGTTCTTCTTTTTCCAGTTCAGACAATACAAACCTCAGAAACCATTGCAATCTACACTACAGAATGTTTCATTCATTCACGCGAATCTTGAATTCATCTTGTTCTCCACACCCAGCAGGTTTTCGTTTCACCACTGGTGAATGTCCAAGCAACCCAAGGCTGGTTTCAGCTGCGTGTTAACACTCGCAGCCGTGCTGTTCAATTGGCTATCCAGTGAACGCTGGTTAGCTCTTGATTTTCCTTCCACACACCTAGCCTTCAGAAATCATTCTTATCTCCACTTCAGAATGTTCCATTCGTTCCCTGCGAATCTGGAATTCCTCTGACTCTCCACACCAGGCAGATTTTCCTAACAACACTGGTGAATGACCAGGTAATACAATGCTGGTTTTCAGCGGCTGTTCACAATCACAGCCTTGCTGTTCAATTGGCAATCCAGTCAAACCTAGTCAGCTCTTCATTTTCCTGTCCACACAACCCAGCGTTCAGAAATCATTGGAATCTCTACTACAGAAATTTCCATTCATTCACTGTGAATCTGGAAATAATCTGAATCTGCATTCCAGGAAGGCTTTCGTTACACCACTTGTGAATGTCCAAGTAAGCCAATGCTGGTTTTCAGTGGCCTGTTCATACTAAGAGACGTGCTGTTCATTTGGCTATCCACTCCACCCTGTTCAGCTCTACATTTTCGTGTCCACAAAACCCAGCCTTCAGAAATCATTGGAATCACCACTAGAGAATGTTCCATTCATTCACTGCGAATCTGGAATTCATCTGAACCTCCACTCCCGGCAGGTTTTCGTTACGCCACTGGTGAATGTCCAAGTAACTCAATACTGGTTTTCAGAGGCATGTTCAACTCGCAGAAGTGCTGTTCAATGGGCTATCCACTCAATATTGGTCAGCTCTTCATTTTCCTCTCCAAACAAACCAGCCTTCAGAAATCATTGGGATCTCCACTACAGACTGTTCCATTCATTCACTGCGATTCTGCAATTCATCTGACTCTCCGCTCCAGGCAGGTTTTCATTACAGCACTGGTGAATGACCAAGTAATCCAATGCTGGTTTTCAGCCGCCTTTTCACACTCGCAGTGTGCTGTTCAATTGTCTATCCACTCAAACCTGGTCAGCCTTTCATTTTCTTTTCCACAATATCAGACTTCAGAAATCATTGGAATCGCCAGTACAGAATGTTCCATTCATTCACTGCCAATCTGGAATTCATCTGAATCTGCACTCCAGGTAGGCTTTCATTACACCACTTATGAATGTCCAAGTAACACAATGCTGGTTTTCAGCGGTCTGTTCACACTCTAAGCCCTGCTTTTTACTGGGTATCCACACAACTGTGGTCAGCTCTTCATTTTCATGTCCAAACAATCCAGACTTGAGAAATCATTGCAATCTCCAGTACAGAATGTTCCATTCATTCACTGCGAATCTGGAATTCAACTGAATCTCCACTACCTGCAGATTTATCTTACACCACTTGTGAATGTCCAAGTAAAACAATGCTGGTTTTCAGAGGCCTGTTCATGTTCGCAGTCGTGCTGTTCAATTGGCTATCCACTCAACCTGTTTTGCTCCTCATTTTCCTGTGCACACAACCCAGCCTTCAGAAATCATTGTAATCTCCACTACAGGATGTTCCATTCATTCACTGGGAATCTGGAATTCATCTGAATCTGCACTCCACGCAGGATTTCGTTACACCACTGCTGAAAGTCGAAGTAATGCAATACTGGTTTTCAGTGGTCTGTTCACATTCGAAGCCGAGGCTTTTTACAGGCTATCCACTCAACACTGGTCAGCTCTTCATTTTCGTGTCCCCACAATCCAGATTTCAGAAATCATTGCAATCTCCACTACAGAATGTTCCATTCATTCACTGCGAGTCTGGAGTTTATCTGATTCTCCACTCCCGCCTGGTTAACATTACACCACTTGTGAATGTCCAAGTAAGCCAATGCTGGTTTTCAGAGGCCTGTTCATACTCGCAGCCGTGCTGTTTAATTGACAATTCACTCCACCCTGTTCAGCTCTTCATTGTCCCACCACACTACCAGCCTTCAGAAATCTTTGTTATCTCCACTACAGAATGTTCCATTCATTCACTGCGAATCTGGAATTCATCTGACTCTCAACTCCACGCAGGTTTTCATTACACCACTGTTGAATGTCCAAGTAACCCAATGCTGGTTTTCAGCGGCCTGTTCATATTCGCAGCCCTGCTGTTTACTTGGCTATCGATTCAAGCCTGGTCAGCTCTTCATTTTCCTGTCCACACAACACAGGCTTCAGAAATCATTGGAATCTCCTCTACAGAATGTTCCATTCATTCACTGCGAATGTGGAATTCAACTGACTCTCCACTCCATGCAGGTTTTCCTTACACCACTGATGAATGTCCAAGTAACCCAATGCTGGTTTTCAGCTGCATGTTCACACTCGCAGCCATGCTATACAATTGGCTTTCCACTAAATCCTGATTAGTTCTTGATTTTCCTTCCACACGACCCAGCCTTCAGAAATCATTGGAATCTCCACTAGAGAATGTTCCATTCATTCACTGCGAATCTGGAATTCCTCTGAACCTCCACTCCCGGCAGGTTTTCGTTACACCACTGTTGAATGTCCAAGTAACCCAATGTTTTAAGTGTTTTCTTCACAAGCGCAGTGGTGCTGTTCAATTGGCTATCCACTCAACCCTGGCCAGCTCTACATTTTCCTGTCCACACCACAGAGACTGGAGAAATCATTGTTATCTCCACTACAGAATGTTCCATTCATTCACAGCGAATCTGGAATTCATCTGAATCTCCACTCCCGGCAGGTTTTCGTGACACCACTGGTAAATATCCAAGTAAGCCAATGCTGGTTTTAAGTGGCCTGCTCATACTCTCAGCCGTGCTGTTCAATTTGCTATCCACTCAACCCTCTTCAGCTCCATTTTCCTGTCCACATAACCCAAACTTCAGAAACAATTGGTATCTCCTCCACAGAATGTTCCATTCATTGACTGCAAATCTGAAATTCATCTAATTCTCAACTCCCGTCAGGTTTTCGTTACACCACTTGTGAATGTCCAATTAAGCCAAAGCTGGTTTTCAGTGGCCTGTTCTTACTACGAGACGTGCTGTTCATTTGGCTATCCATTCCACCCTGTTCAGCTCTACATTTTCGTGTCCACAAAACCCAGCCTTCAGAAATCATTGGAATCACCACTAGAGAATGTTCCATGCATTCACTGCGAATCTGGAATTCATCTGAATCTCCACTCCCGGCAGGTTTTCATTGCACCACTGCTGAATGTTCAAGTAACGCAATGATGGTTTTCAGCGGTCTATTCACACTCGAACCCGTGCTGTTCACGGTCTAGCGACTCAACACTGGTGAGTTCTTCTTTTTCCAGTTCAGACAATACAAACCTCAGAAACCATTGCAATCTACACTACAGAATGTTTCATTCATTCACGCGAATCTTGAATTCATCTTGTTCTCCACTCCCAGCAGGTTTTCGTTTCACCACTGGTGAATGTCCAAGCAACCCAAGGCTGGTTTCAGCTGCGTGTTAACACTCGCAGCCGTGCTGTTCAATTGGCTATCCAGTGAACGCTGGTTAGCTCTTGATTTTCCTTCCACACACCGAGCCTTCAGAAATCATTCTTATCTCCACTTCAGAATGTTCCATTCATTCCCTGCGAATCTGGAATTCCTCTGACTCTCCACACCAGGCAGATTTTCCTAACAACACTGGTGAATGACCAGGTAATCCAATGCTGGTTTTCAGCGGCTGTTCACACTCACAGCCTTGCTGTTCAATTGGCAATCCAGTCAAACCTAGTCAGCTCTTCTTCATTTTCCTGTCCACACAACCCAGCGTTCAGAAATCATTGGAATCTCTACTACAGAAATTTCCATTCATTCACTGTGAATCTGGAAATAATCTGAATCTGCATTCCAGGAAGGCTTTCGTTACACCACTGATGAATGTCCAAGTAATGCAATGCTGCTTCTTAGTGGTCTGTTCACACTCGAAACCGTGCTGTTCACTGGCTATCCACTCAACATTGGTCAGCTCTTCAATATCCTGTCCAGACTATCCAGATTTCTAAATCTTGGCAATCTCCACTACAGAATGTTCCATTCAATCACGCGAATCTGGAATTCATCAGAGTCTCCACTCCCGGCAGGTTTTCGTGACACCACTGGTATATGTCCAAGGAAGCCAATGCTGGTTTTAAGCCGCCTGCTTATACTCTCAGCCGTGCTGTTCAATTTGCTATCCACCCAACCCTATTCAGCTCTACATTTTCCTGTCCTCATAACCCAACCTTCAGAAATAATTGGTATCTCCTCAAAAGAATGTTCCGTTCATTCACTGCGAATCTTAAATTCATCTGACTCTCAACTCCCGGCGGGTTATCGTTACACCACTTGTGAATGTCCAAGTAAGCCAATGCTGGTTTTCAGTGGCCTGTTCATACTAAGAGACGTGCTGTTCATTTGGCTATCCACTCCACCCTGTTCAGCTCTACATTTTCGTGTCCACAAAACCCAGCCTTCAGAAATCATTGGAATCACCACTAGAGAATGTTCCATTCATTCACTGCGAATCTGGAATTCATCTGAACCTCCACTCCCGGCAGGTTTTCGTTACGCCACTGGTGAATGTCCAAGTAACTCAATACTGGTTTTCAGAGGCATGTTCAACTCGCAGAAGTGCTGTTCAATGGGCTATCCACTCAATATTGGTCAGCTCTTCATTTTCCTCTCCACACAAACCAGCCTTCAGAAATCATTGGGATCTCCACTACAGACTGTTCCATTCATTCACTGCGATTCTGCAATTCATCTGACTCTCCGCTCCAGGCAGGTTTTCATTACAGCACTGGTGAATGACCAAGTAATCCAATGCTGGTTTTCAGCCGCCTTTTCACACTCGCAGTGTGCTGTTCAATTGTCTATCCACTCAAACCTGGTCAGCCTTTCATTTTCTTTTCCACAATATCAGACTTCAGAAATCATTGGAATCGCCAGTACAGAATGTTCCATTCATTCACTGCCAATCTGGAATTCATCTGAATCTGCACTCCAGGTAGGCTTTCATTACACCACTTATGAATGTCCAAGTAACACAATGCTGGTTTTCAGCGGTCTGTTCACACTCTAAGCCCTGCTTTTTACTGGGTATCCACACAACTGTGGTCAGCTCTTCATTTTCATGTCCAAACAATCCAGACTTGAGAAATCATTGCAATCTCCAGTACAGAATGTTCCATTCATTCACTGCGAATCTGGAATTCAACTGAATCTCCACTACCTGCAGATTTATCTTACACCACTTGTGAATGTCCAAGTAAAACAATGCTGGTTTTCAGAGGCCTGTTCATGTTCGCAGTCGTGCTGTTCAATTGGCTATCCACTCAACCTGTTTTGCTCCTCATTTTCCTGTGCACACAACCCAGCCTTCAGAAATCATTGTAATCTCCACTACAGGATGTTCCATTCATTCACTGGGAATCTGGAATTCATCTGAATCTACACTCCACGCAGGATTTCGTTACACCACTGCTGAAAGTCGAAGTAATGCAATACTGGTTTTCAGTGGTCTGTTCACATTCGAAGCCGAGGCTTTTTACAGGCTATCCACTCAACACTGGTCAGCTCTTCATTTTCGTGTCCCCACAATCCAGATTTCAGAAATCATTGCAATCTCCACTACAGAATGTTCCATTCATTCACTGCGAGTCTGGAGTTTATCTGATTCTCCACTCCCGCCTGGTTAACATTACACCACTTGTGAATGTCCAAGTAAGCCAATGCTGGTTTTCAGAGGCCTGTTCATACTCGCAGCCGTGCTGTTTAATTGACAATTCACTCCACCCTGTTCAGCTCTTCATTGTCCCACCACACTACCAGCCTTCAGAAATCTTTGTTATCTCCACTACAGAATGTTCCATTCATTCACTGCGAATCTGGAATTCATCTGACTCTCAACTCCACGCAGGTTTTCATTACACCACTGTTGAATGTCCAAGTAACCCAATGCTGGTTTTCAGCGGCCTGTTCATATTCGCAGCCCTGCTGTTTACTTGGCTATCGATTCAAGCCTGGTCAGCTCTTCATTTTCCTGTCCACACAACACAGGCTTCAGAAATCATTGGAATCTCCTCTACAGAATGTTCCATTCATTCACTGCGAATGTGGAATTCAACTGACTCTCCACTCCATGCAGGTTTTCCTTACACCACTGATGAATGTCCAAGTAACCCAATGCTGGTTTTCAGCTGCATGTTCACACTCGCAGCCATGCTATACAATTGGCTTTCCACAAAATCCTGATTAGTTCTTGATTTTCCTTCCACACGACCCAGCCTTCAGAAATCATTGGAATCTCCACTAGAGAATGTTCCATTCATTCACTGCGAATCTGGAATTCCTCTGAACCTCCACTCCCGGCAGGTTTTCGTGACACCACTGGTAAATATCCAAGTAAGCCAATGCTGGTTTTATGTGGCCTGCTCATACTCTCAGCCGTGCTGTTCAATTTGCTATCCACTCAACCCTCTTCAGCTACATTTTCCTGTCCACATAACCCAAACTTCAGAAACAATTGGTATCTCCTCCACAGAATGTTCCATTCATTGACTGCAAATCTGAAATTCATCTAATTCTCAACTCCCGTCAGGTTTTCGTTACACCAATTGTGAATGTCCAATTAAGCCAAAGCTGGTTTTCAGTGGCCTGTTCTTACTACGAGACGTGCTGTTCATTTGGCTATCCATTCCACCCTGTTCAGCTCTACCTTTTCGTGTCCACAAAACCCAGCCTTCAGAAATCATTGGAATCACCACTAGAGAATGTTCCATGCATTCACTGCGAATCTGGAATTCATCTGAATCTCCACTCCCGGCAGGTTTTCGTGACACCACTGGTAAATATCCAAGTAAGCCAATGCTGGTTTTAAGTGGCCTGCTCATACTCTCAGCCGTGCTGTTCAATTTGCTATCCACTCAACCCTCTTCAGCTCCATTTTCCTGTCCACATAACCCAAACTTCAGAAACAATTGGTATCTCCTCCACAGAATGTTCCATTCATTGACTGCAAATCTGAAATTCATCTAATTCTCAACTCCCGTCAGGTTTTCGTTACACCACTTGTGAATGTCCAATTAAGCCAAAGCTGGTTTTCAGTGGCCTGTTCTTACTACGAGACGTGCTGTTCATTTGGCTATCCATTCCACCCTGTTCAGCTCTACATTTTCGTGTCCACAAAACCCAGCCTTCAGAAATCATTGGAATCACCACTAGAGAATGTTCCATGCATTCACTGCGAATCTGGAATTCATCTGAATCTCCACTCCCGGCAGGTTTTCATTGCACCACTGCTGAATGTTCAAGTAACGCAATGATGGTTTTCAGCGGTCTATTCACACTCGAACCCGTGCTGTTCACGGTCTAGCGACTCAACACTGGTGAGTTCTTCTTTTTCCAGTTCAGACAATACAAACCTCAGAAACCATTGCAATCTACACTACAGAATGTTTCATTCATTCACGCGAATCTTGAATTCATCTTGTTCTCCACTCCCAGCAGGTTTTCGTTTCACCACTGGTGAATGTCCAAGCAACCCAAGGCTGGTTTCAGCTGCGTGTTAACACTCGCAGCCGTGCTGTTCAATTGGCTATCCAGTGAACGCTGGTTAGCTCTTGATTTTCCTTCCACACACCGAGCCTTCAGAAATCATTCTTATCTCCACTTCAGAATGTTCCATTCGTTCCCTGCGAATCTGGAATTCCTCTGACTCTCCACACCAGGCAGATTTTCCTAACAACACTGGTGAATGACCAGGTAATCCAATGCTGGTTTTCAGCGGCTGTTCACACTCACAGCCTTGCTGTTCAATTGGCAATCCAGTCAAACCTAGTCAGCTCTTCTTCATTTTCCTGTCCACACAACCCAGCGTTCAGAAATCATTGGAATCTCTACTACAGAAATTTCCATTCATTCACTGTGAATCTGGAAATAATCTGAATCTGCATTCCAGGAAGGCTTTCGTTACACCACTGATGAATGTCCAAGTAATGCAATGCTGCTTCTTAGTGGTCTGTTCACACTCGAAACCGTGCTGTTCACTGGCTATCCACTCAACATTGGTCAGCTCTTCAATATCCTGTCCAGACTATCCAGATTTCTAAATCTTGGCAATCTCCACTACAGAATGTTCCATTCAATCACGCGAATCTGGAATTCATCAGAGTCTCCACTCCCGGCAGGTTTTCGTGACACCACTGGTATATGTCCAAGGAAGCCAATGCTGGTTTTAAGCCGCCTGCTTATACTCTCAGCCGTGCTGTTCAATTTGCTATCCACCCAACCCTATTCAGCTCTACATTTTCCTGTCCTCATAACCCAACCTTCAGAAATAATTGGTATCTCCTCCACAGAATGTTCCGTTCATTCACTGCGAATCTTAAATTCATCTGACTCTCAACTCCCGGCGGGTTATCGTTACACCACTTGTGAATGTCCAAGTAAGCCAATGCTGGTTTTCAGTGGCCTGTTCATACTAAGAGACGTGCTGTTCATTTGGCTATCCACTCCACCCTGTTCAGCTCTACATTTTCGTGTCCACAAAACCCAGCCTTCAGAAATCATTGGAATCACCACTAGAGAATGTTCCATTCATTCACTGCGAATCTGGAATTCATCTGAACCTCCACTCCCGGCAGGTTTTCGTTACGCCACTGGTGAATGTCCAAGTAACTCAATACTGGTTTTCAGAGGCATGTTCAACTCGCAGAAGTGCTGTTCAATGGGCTATCCACTCAATATTGGTCAGCTCTTCATTTTCCTCTCCACACAAACCAGCCTTCAGAAATCATTGGGATCTCCACTACAGACTGTTCCATTCATTCACTGCGATTCTGCAATTCATCTGACTCTCCGCTCCAGGCAGGTTTTCATTACAGCACTGGTGAATGACCAAGTAATCCAATGCTGGTTTTCAGCCGCCTTTTCACACTCGCAATGTGCTGTTCAATTGTCTATCCACTCAAACCTGGTCAGCCTTTCATTTTCTTTTCCACAATATCAGACTTCAGAAATCATTGGAATCGCCAGTACAGAATCTTCCATTCATTCACTGCCAATCTGGAATTCATCTGAATCTGCACTCCAGGTAGGCTTTCATTACACCACTTATGAATGTCCAAGTAACACAATGCTGGTTTTCGGCGGTCTGTTCACACTCTAAGCCCTGCTTTTTACTGGGTATCCACACAACTGTGGTCAGCTCTTCATTTTCATGTCCAAACAATCCAGACTTGAGAAATCATTGCAATCTCCAGTACAGAATGTTCCATTC
The DNA here is from genome assembly GCF_029834395.1 of Sorex fumeus. Lineage (NCBI taxonomy): Eukaryota > Metazoa > Chordata > Mammalia > Eulipotyphla > Soricidae > Sorex > Sorex fumeus. The sequence goes on from NW_026606231.1 coordinate 388,218, forward strand.
ATTCACTGCGAATCTGGAATTCAACTGAATCTCCACTACCTGCAGATTTATCTTACACCACTTGTGAATGTCCAAGTAAAACAATGCTGGTTTTCAGAGGCCTGTTCATGTTCGCAGTCGTGCTGTTCAATTGGCTATCCACTCAACCTGTTTTGCTCCTCATTTTCCTGTGCACACAACCCAGCCTTCAGAAATCATTGTAATCTCCACTACAGGATGTTCCATTCATTCACTGGGAATCTGGAATTCATCTGAATCTGCACTCCACGCAGGCTTTCGTTACACCACTGCTGAAAGTCGAAGTAATGCAATACTGGTTTTCAGTGGTCTGTTCACATTCGAAGCCGAGGCTTTTTACAGGCTATCCACTCAACACTGGTCAGCTCTTCATTTTCGTGTCCCCACAATCCAGATTTCAGAAATCATTGCAATCTCCACTACAGAATGTTCCATTCATTCACTGCGAGTCTGGAGTTTATCTGATTCTCCACTCCCGCCTGGTTAACATTACACCACTTGTGAATGTCCAAGTAAGCCAATGCTGGTTTTCAGAGGCCTGTTCATACTCGCAGCCGTGCTGTTTAATTGACAATTCACTCCACCCTGTTCAGCTCTTCATTGTCCCACCACACTACCAGCCTTCAGAAATCTTTGTTATCTCCACTACAGAATGTTCCATTCATTCACTGCGAATGTGGAATTCAACTGACTCTCCACTCCATGCAGGTTTTCCTTACACCACTGATGAATGTCCAAGTAACCCAATGCTGGTTTTCAGCTGCATGTTCACACTCGCACCCATGCTATACAATTGGCTTTCCACTAAATCCTGATTAGTTCTTGATTTTCCTTCCACACGACCCAGCCTTCAGAAATCATTGGAATCTCCACTAGAGAATGTTCCATTCATTCACTGCGAATCTGGAATTCCTCTGAACCTCCACTCCCGGCAGGTTTTCGTTACACCACTGTTGAATGTCCAAGTAACCCAATGTTTTAAGTGTTTTCTTCACAAGCGCAGTGGTGCTGTTCAATTGGCTATCCACTCAACCCTGGCCAGCTCTACATTTTCCTGTCCACACCACAGAGACTGGAGAAATCATTGTTATCTCCACTACAGAATGTTCCATTCATTCACAGCGAATCTGGAATTCATCTGAATCTCCACTCCCGGCAGGTTTTCGTGACACCACTGGTAAATATCCAAGTAAGCCAATGCTGGTTTTAAGTGGCCTGCTCATACTCTCAGCCGTGCTGTTCAATTTGCTATCCACTCAACCCTCTTCAGCTCCATTTTCCTGTCCACATAACCCAAACTTCAGAAACAATTGGTATCTCCTCCACAGAATGTTCCATTCATTGACTGCAAATCTGAAATTCATCTAATTCTCAACTCCCGTCAGGTTTTCGTTACACCACTTGTGAATGTCCAATTAAGCCAAAGCTGGTTTTCAGTGGCCTGTTCTTACTACGAGACGTGCTGTTCATTTGGCTATCCATTCCACCCTGTTCAGCTCTACATTTTCGTGTCCACAAAACCCAGCCTTCAGAAATCATTGGAATCACCACTAGAGAATGTTCCATGCATTCACTGCGAATCTGGAATTCATCTGAATCTCCACTCCCGGCAGGTTTTCATTGCACCACTGCTGAATGTTCAAGTAACGCAATGATGGTTTTCAGCGGTCTATTCACACTCGAACCCGTGCTGTTCACGGTCTAGCGACTCAACACTGGTGAGTTCTTCTTTTTCCAGTTCAGACAATACAAACCTCAGAAACCATTGCAATCTACACTACAGAATGTTTCATTCATTCACGCGAATCTTGAATTCATCTTGTTCTCCACTCCCAGCAGGTTTTCGTTTCACCACTGGTGAATGTCCAAGCAACCCAAGGCTGGTTTCAGCTGCGTGTTAACACTCGCAGCCGTGCTGTTCAATTGGCTATCCAGTGAACGCTGGTTAGCTCTTGATTTTCCTTCCACACACCGAGCCTTCAGAAATCATTCTTATCTCCACTTCAGAATGTTCCATTCGTTCCCTGCGAATCTGGAATTCCTCTGACTCTCCACACCAGGCAGATTTTCCTAACAACACTGGTGAATGACCAGGTAATCCAATGCTGGTTTTCAGCGGCTGTTCACACTCACAGCCTTGCTGTTCAATTGGCAATCCAGTCAAACCTAGTCAGCTCTTCTTCATTTTCCTGTCCACACAACCCAGCGTTCAGAAATCATTGGAATCTCTACTACAGAAATTTCCATTCATTCACTGTGAATCTGGAAATAATCTGAATCTGCATTCCAGGAAGGCTTTCGTTACACCACTGATGAATGTCCAAGTAATGCAATGCTGCTTCTTAGTGGTCTGTTCACACTCGAAACCGTGCTGTTCACTGGCTATCCACTCAACATTGGTCAGCTCTTCAATATCCTGTCCAGACTATCCAGATTTCTAAATCTTGGCAATCTCCACTACAGAATGTTCCATTCAATCACGCGAATCTGGAATTCATCAGAGTCTCCACTCCCGGCAGGTTTTCGTGACACCACTGGTATATGTCCAAGGAAGCCAATGCTGGTTTTAAGCCGCCTGCTTATACTCTCAGCCGTGCTGTTCAATTTGCTATCCACCCAACCCTATTCAGCTCTACATTTTCCTGTCCTCATAACCCAACCTTCAGAAATAATTGGTATCTCCTCCACAGAATGTTCCGTTCATTCACTGCGAATCTTAAATTCATCTGACTCTCAACTCCCGGCGGGTTATCGTTACACCACTTGTGAATGTCCAAGTAAGCCAATGCTGGTTTTCAGTGGCCTGTTCATACTAAGAGACGTGCTGTTCATTTGGCTATCCACTCCACCCTGTTCAGCTCTACATTTTCGTGTCCACAAAACCCAGCCGTCAGAAATCATTGGAATCACCACTAGAGAATGTTCCATTCATTCACTGCGAATCTGGAATTCATCTGAACCTCCACTCCCGGCAGGTTTTCGTTACGCCACTGGTGAATGTCCAAGTAACTCAATACTGGTTTTCAGAGGCATGTTCAACTCGCAGAAGTGCTGTTCAATGGGCTATCCACTCAATATTGGTCAGCTCTTCATTTTCCTCTCCACACAAACCAGCCTTCAGAAATCATTGGGATCTCCACTACAGACTGTTCCATTCATTCACTGCGATTCTGCAATTCATCTGACTCTCCGCTCCAGGCAGGTTTTCATTACAGCACTGGTGAATGACCAAGTAATCCAATGCTGGTTTTCAGCCGCCTTTTCACACTCGCAGTGTGCTGTTCAATTGTCTATCCACTCAAACCTGGTCAGCCTTTCATTTTCTTTTCCACAATATCAGACTTCAGAAATCATTGGAATCGCCAGTACAGAATGTTCCATTCATTCACTGCCAATCTGGAATTCATCTGAATCTGCACTCCAGGTAGGCTTTCATTACACCACTTATGAATGTCCAAGTAACACAATGCTGGTTTTCAGCGGTCTGTTCACACTCTAAGCCCTGCTTTTTACTGGGTATCCACACAACTGTGGTCAGCTCTTCATTTTCATGTCCAAACAATCCAGACTTGAGAAATCATTGCAATCTCCAGTACAGAATGTTCCATTCATTCACTGCGAATCTGGAATTCAACTGAATCTCCACTACCTGCAGATTTATCTTACACCACTTGTGAATGTCCAAGTAAAACAATGCTGGTTTTCAGAGGCCTGTTCATGTTCGCAGTCGTGCTGTTCAATTGGCTATCCACTCAACCTGTTTTGCTCCTCATTTTCCTGTGCACACAACCCAGCCTTCAGAAATCATTGTAATCTCCACTACAGGATGTTCCATTCATTCACTGGGAATCTGGAATTCATCTGAATCTGCACTCCACGCAGGCTTTCGTTACACCACTGCTGAAAGTCGAAGTAATGCAATACTGGTTTTCAGTGGTCTGTTCACATTCGAAGCCGAGGCTTTTTACAGGCTATCCACTCAACACTGGTCAGCTCTTCATTTTCGTGTCCCCACAATCCAGATTTCAGAAATCATTGCAATCTCCACTACAGAATGTTCCATTCATTCACTGCGAGTCTGGAGTTTATCTGATTCTCCACTCCCGCCTGGTTAACATTACACCACTTGTGAATGTCCAAGTAAGCCAATGCTGGTTTTCAGAGGCCTGTTCATACTCGCAGTCGTGCTGTTTAATTGACAATTCACTCCACCCTGTTCAGCTCTTCATTGTCCCACCACACTACCAGCCTTCAGAAATCTTTGTTTTCTCCACTACAGAATGTTCCATTCATTCACTGCGAATCTGGAATTCATCTGACTCTCAACTCCACGCAGGTTTTCATTACACCACTGTTGAATGTCCAAGTAACCCAATGCTGGTTTTCAGCGGCCTGTTCATATTCGCAGCCCTGCTGTTTACTTGGCTATCGATTCAAGCCTGGTCAGCTCTTCATTTTCCTGTCCACACAACACAGGCTTCAGAAATCATTGGAATCTCCTCTACAGAATGTTCCATTCATTCACTGCGAATGTGGAATTCAACTGACTCTCCACTCCATGCAGGTTTTCCTTACACCACTGATGAATGTCCAAGTAACCCAATGCTGGTTTTCAGCTGCATGTTCACACTCGCAGCCATGCTATACAATTGGCTTTCCACTAAATCCTGATTAGTTCTTGATTTTCCTTCCACACGACCCAGCCTTCAGAAATCATTGGAATCTCCACTAGAGAATGTTCCATTCATTCACTGCGAATCTGGAATTCCTCTGAACCTCCACTCCCGGCAGGTTTTCGTTACACCACTGTTGAATGTCCAAGTAGCCCAATGTTTTAAGTGTTTTCTTCACAAGCGCAGTGGTGCTGTTCAATTGGCTATCCACTCAACCCTGGCCAGCTCTACATTTTCCTGTCCACACCACAGAGACTGGAGAAATCATTGTTATCTCCACTACAGAATGTTCCATTCATTCACAGCGAATCTGGAATTCATCTGAATCTCCACTCCCGGCAGGTTTTCGTGACACCACTGGTAAATATCCAAGTAAGCCAATGCTGGTTTTAAGTGGCCTGCTCATACTCTCAGCCGTGCTGTTCAATTTGCTATCCACTCAACCCTCTTCAGCTCCATTTTCCTGTCCACATAACCCAAACTTCAGAAACAATTGGTATCTCCTCCACAGAATGTTCCATTCATTGACTGCAAATCTGAAATTCATCTAATTCTCAACTCCCGTCAGGTTTTCGTTACACCACTTGTGAATGTCCAATTAAGCCAAAGCTGGTTTTCAGTGGCCTGTTCTTACTACGAGACGTGCTGTTCATTTGGCTATCCATTCCACCCTGTTCAGCTCTACATTTTCGTGTCCACAAAACCCAGCCTTCAGAAATCATTGGAATCACCACTAGAGAATGTTCCATGCATTCACTGCGAATCTGGAATTCATCTGAATCTCCACTCCCGGCAGGTTTTCATTGCACCACTGCTGAATGTTCAAGTAACGCAATGATGGTTTTCAGCGGTCTATTCACACTCGAACCCGTGCTGTTCACGGTCTAGCGACTCAACACTGGTGAGTTCTTCTTTTTCCAGTTCAGACAATACAAACCTCAGAAACCATTGCAATCTACACTACAGAATGTTTCATTCATTCACGCGAATCTTGAATTCATCTTGTTCTCCACTCCCAGCAGGTTTTCGTTTCACCACTGGTGAATGTCCAAGCAACCCAAGGCTGGTTTCAGCTGCGTGTTAACACTCGCAGCCGTGCTGTTCAATTGGCTATCCAGTGAACGCTGGTTAGCTCTTGATTTTCCTTCCACACACCGAGCCTTCAGAAATCATTCTTATCTCCACTTCAGAATGTTCCATTCGTTCCCTGCGAATCTGGAATTCCTCTGACTCTCCACACCAGGCAGATTTTCCTAACAACACTGGTGAATGACCAGGTAATCCAATGCTGGTTTTCAGCGGCTGTTCACACTCACAGCCTTGCTGTTCAATTGGCAATCCAGTCAAACCTAGTCAGCTCTTCATTTTCCTGTCCACACAACCCAGCGTTCAGAAATCATTGGAATCTCTACTACAGAAATTTCCATTCATTCACTGTGAATCTGGAAATAATCTGAATCTGCATTCCAGGAAGGCTTTCGTTACACCACTGATGAATGTCCAAGTAATGCAATGCTGCTTCTTAGTGGTCTGTTCACACTCGAAACCGTGCTGTTCACTGGCTATCCACTCAACATTGGTCAGCTCTTCAATATCCTGTCCAGACTATCCAGATTTCTAAATCTTGGCAATCTCCACTACAGAATGTTCCATTCAATCACGCGAATCTGGAATTCATCAGAGTCTCCACTCCCGGCAGGTTTTCGTGACACCACTGGTATATGTCCAAGGAAGCCAATGCTGGTTTTAAGCCGCCTGCTTATACTCTCAGCCGTGCTGTTCAATTTGCTATCCACCCAACCCTATTCAGCTCTACATTTTCCTGTCCTCATAACCCAACCTTCAGAAATAATTGGTATCTCCTCCACAGAATGTTCCGTTCATTCACTGCGAATCTTAAATTCATCTGACTCTCAACTCCCGGCGGGTTATCGTTACACCACTTGTGAATGTCCAAGTAAGCCAATGCTGGTTTTCAGTGGCCTGTTCATACTAAGAGACGTGCTGTTCATTTGGCTATCCACTCCACCCTGTTCAGCTCTACATTTTCGTGTCCACAAAACCCAGCCTTCAGAAATCATTGGAATCACCACTAGAGAATGTTCCATTCATTCACTGCGAATCTGGAATTCATCTGAACCTCCAGTCCCGGCAGGTTTTCGTTACGCCACTGGTGAATGTCCAAGTAACTCAATACTGGTTTTCAGAGGCATGTTCAACTCGCAGAAGTGCTGTTCAATGGGCTATCCACTCAATATTGGTCAGCTCTTCATTTTCCTCTCCAAACAAACCAGCCTTCAGAAATCATTGGGATCTCCACTACAGACTGTTCCATTCATTCACTGCGATTCTGCAATTCATCTGACTCTCCGCTCCAGGCAGGTTTTCATTACAGCACTGGTGAATGACCAAGTAATCCAATGCTGGTTTTCAGCCGCCTTTTCACACTCGCAGTGTGCTGTTCAATTGTCTATCCACTCAAACCTGGTCAGCCTTTCATTTTCTTTTCCACAATATCAGACTTCAGAAATCATTGGAATCGCCAGTACAGAATGTTCCATTCATTCACTGCCAATCTGGAATTCATCTGAATCTGCACTCCAGGTAGGCTTTCATTACACCACTTATGAATGTCCAAGTAACACAATGCTGGTTTTCAGCGGTCTGTTCACACTCTAAGCCCTGCTTTTTACTGGGTATCCACACAACTGTGGTCAGCTCTTCATTTTCATGTCCAAACAATCCAGACTTGAGAAATCATTGCAATCTCCAGTACAGAATGTTCCATTCATTCACTGCGAATCTGGAATTCAACTGAATCTCCACTACCTGCAGATTTATCTTACACCACTTGTGAATGTCCAAGTAAAACAATGCTGGTTTTCAGAGGCCTGTTCATGTTCGCAGTCGTGCTGTTCAATTGGCTATCCACTCAACCTGTTTTGCTCCTCATTTTCCTGTGCACACAACCCAGCCTTCAGAAATCATTGTAATCTCCACTACAGGATGTTCCATTCATTCACTGGGAATCTGGAATTCATCTGAATCTGCACTCCACGCAGGCTATCGTTACACCACTGCTGAAAGTCGAAGTAATGCAATACTGGTTTTCAGTGGTCTGTTCACATTCGAAGCCGAGGCTTTTTACAGGCTATCCACTCAACACTGGTCAGCTCTTCATTTTCGTGTCCCCACAATCCAGATTTCAGAAATCATTGCAATCTCCACTACAGAATGTTCCATTCATTCACTGCGAGTCTGGAGTTTATCTGATTCTCCACTCCCGCCTGGTTAACACTACACCACTTGTGAATGTCCAAGTAAGCCAATGCTGGTTTTCAGAGGCCTGTTCATACTCGCAGCCGTGCTGTTTAATTGACAATTCACTCCACCCTGTTCAGCTCTTCATTGTCCCACCACACTACCAGCCTTCAGAAATCTTTGTTATCTCCACTACAGAATGTTCCATTCATTCACTGCGAATCTGGAATTCATCTGACTCTCAACTCCACGCAGGTTTTCATTACACCACTGTTGAATGTCCAAGTAACCCAATGCTGGTTTTCAGCGGCCTGTTCATATTCGCAGCCCTGCTGTTTACTTGGCTATCGATTCAAGCCTGGTCAGCTCTTCATTTTCCTGTCCACACAACACAGGCTTCAGAAATCATTGGAATCTCCTCTACAGAATGTTCCATTCATTCACTGCGAATGTGGAATTCAACTGACTCTCCACTCCATGCAGGTTTTCCTTACACCACTGATGAATGTCCAAGTAACCCAATGCTGGTTTTCAGCTGCATGTTCACACTCGCAGCCATGCTATACAATTGGCTTTCCACTAAATCCTGATTAGTTCTTGATGTTCCTTCCACACGACCCAGCCTTCAGAAATCATTGGAATCTCCACTAGAGAATGTTCCATTCATTCACTGCGAATCTGGAATTCCTCTGAACCTCCACTCCCGGCAGGTTTTCGTTACACCACTGTTGAATGTCCAAGTAACCCAATGTTTTAAGTGTTTTCTTCACAAGCTCAGTGGTGCTGTTCAATTGGCTATCCACTCAACCCTGGCCAGCTCTACATTTTCCTGTCCACACCACAGAGACTGGAGAAATCATTGTTATCTCCACTACAGAATGTTCCATTCATTCACAGCGAATCTGGAATTCATCTGAATCTCCACTCCCGGCAGGTTTTCGTGACACCACTGGTAAATATCCAAGTAAGCCAATGCTGGTTTTAAGTGGCCTGCTCATACTCTCAGCCGTGCTGTTCAATTTGCTATCCACTCAACCCTCTTCAGCTCCATTTTCCTGTCCACATAACCCAAACTTCAGAAACAATTGGTATCTCCTCCACAGAATGTTCCATTCATTGACTGCAAATCTGAAATTCATCTAATTCTCAACTCCCGTCAGGTTTTCGTTACACCACTTGTGAATGTCCAATTAAGCCAAAGCTGGTTTTCAGTGGCCTGTTCTTACTACGAGACGTGCTGTTCATTTGGCTATCCATTCCACCCTGTTCAGCTCTACATTTTCGTGTCCACAAAACCCAGCCTTCAGAAATCATTGGAATCACCACTAGAGAATGTTCCATTCATTCACTGCGAATCTGGAATTCATCTGAATCTCCACTCCCGGCAGGTTTTCATTGCACCACTGCTGAATGTTCAAGTAACGCAATGATGGTTTTCAGCGGTCTATTCACACTCGAACCCGTGCTGTTCACGGTCTAGCGACTCAACACTGGTGAGTTCTTCTTTTTCCAGTTCAGACAATACAAACCTCAGAAACCATTGCAATCTACACTACAGAATGTTTCATTCATTCACGCGAATCTTGAATTCATCTTGTTCTCCACTCCCAGCAGGTTTTTGTTTCACCACTGGTGAATGTCCAAGCAACCCAAGGCTGGTTTCAGCTGCGTGTTAACACTCGCAGCCGTGCTGTTCAATTGGCTATCCAGTGAACGCTGGTTAGCTCTTGATTTTCCTTCCACACACCGAGCCTTCAGAAATCATTCTTATCTCCACTTCAGAATGTTCCATTCGTTCCCTGCGAATCTGGAATTCCTCTGACTCTCCACACCAGGCAGATTTTCCTAACAACACTGGTGAATGACCAGGTAATACAATGCTGGTTTTCAGCGGCTGTTCACACTCACAGCCTTGCTGTTCAATTGGCAATCCAGTCAAACCTAGTCAGCTCTTCATTTTCCTGTCCACACAACCCAGCGTTCAGAAATCATTGGAATCTCTACTACAGAAATTTCCATTCATTCACTGTGAATCTGGAAATAATCTGAATCTGCATTCCAGGAAGGCTTTCGTTACACCACTGATGAATGTCCAAGTAAGCCAATGCTGGTTTTCAGTGGCCTGTTCATACTAAGAGACGTGCTGTTCATTTGGCTATCCACTCCACCCTGTTCAGCTCTACATTTTCGTGTCCACAAAACCCAGCCTTCAGAAATCATTGGAATCACCACTAGAGAATGTTCCATTCATTCACTGCGAATCTGGAATTCATCTGAACCTCCACTCCCGGCAGGTTTTCGTTACGCCACTGGTGAATGTCCAAGTAACTCAATACTGGTTTTCAGAGGCATGTTCAACTCGCAGAAGTGCTGTTCAATGGGCTATCCACTCAATATTGGTCAGCTCTTCATTTTCCTCTCCAAACAAACCAGCCTTCAGAAATCATTGGGATCTCCACTACAGACTGTTCCATTCATTCACTGCGATTCTGCAATTCATCTGACTCTCCGCTCCAGGCAGGTTTTCATTACAGCACTGGTGAATGACCAAGTAATCCAATGCTGGTTTTCAGCCGCCTTTTCACACTCGCAGTGTGCTGTTCAATTGTCTATCCACTCAAACCTGGTCAGCCTTTCATTTTCTTTTCCACAATATCAGACTTCAGAAATCATTGGAATCGCCAGTACAGAATGTTCCATTCATTCACTGCCAATCTGGAATTCATCTGAATCTGCACTCCAGGTAGGCTTTCATTACACCACTTATGAATGTCCAAGTAACACAATGCTGGTTTTCAGCGGTCTGTTCACACTCTAAGCCCTGCTTTTTACTGGGTATCCACACAACTGTGGTCAGCTCTTCATTTTCATGTCCAAACAATCCAGACTTGAGAAATCATTGCAATCTCCAGTACAGAATGTTCCATTCATTCACTGCGAATCTGGAATTCAACTGAATCTCCACTACCTGCAGATTTATCTTACACCACTTGTGAATGTCCAAGTAAAACAATGCTGGCTTTCAGAGGCCTGTTCATGTTCGCAGTCGTGCTGTTCAATTGGCTATCCACTCAACCTGTTTTGCTCCTCATTTTCCTGTGCACACAACCCAGCCTTCAGAAATCATTGTAATCTCCACTACAGGATGTTCCATTCATTCACTGGGAATCTGGAATTCATCTGAATCTGCACTCCACGCAGGCTTTCGTTACACCACTGCTGAAAGTCGAAGTAATGCAATACTGGTTTTCAGTGGTCTGTTCACATTCGAAGCCGAGGCTTTTTACAGGCTATCCACTCAACACTGGTCAGCTCTTCATTTTCGTGTCCCCACAATCCAGATTTCAGAAATCATTGCAATCTCCACTACAGAATGTTCCATTCATTCACTGCGAGTCTGGAGTTTATCTGATTCTCCACTCCCGCCTGGTTAACACTACACCACTTGTGAATGTCCAAGTAAGCCAATGCTGGTTTTCAGAGGCCTGTTCATACTCGCAGCCGTGCTGTTTAATTGACAATTCACTCCACCCTGTTCAGCTCTTCATTGTCCCACCACACTACCAGCCTTCAGAAATCTTTGTTTTCTCCACTACAGAATGTTCCATTCATTCACTGCGAATCTGGAATTCATCTGACTCTCAACTCCACGCAGGTTTTCATTACACCACTGTTGAATGTCCAAGTAACCCAATGCTGGTTTTCAGCGGCCTGTTCATATTCGCAGCCCTGCTGTTTACTTGGCTATCGATTCAAGCCTGGTCAGCTCTTCATTTTCCTGTCCACACAACACAGGCTTCAGAAATCATTGGAATCTCCTCTACAGAATGTTCCATTCATTCACTGCGAATGTGGAATTCAACTGACTCTCCACTCCATGCAGGTTTTCCTTACACCACTGATGAATGTCCAAGTAACCCAATGCTGGTTTTCAGCTGCATGTTCACACTCGCAGCCATGCTATACAATTGGCTTTCCACTAAATCCTGATTAGTTCTTGATGTTCCTTCCACACGACCCAGCCTTCAGAAATCATTGGAATCTCCACTAGAGAATGTTCCATTCATTCACTGCGAATCTGGAATTCCTCTGAACCTCCACTCCCGGCAGGTTTTCGTTACACCACTGTTGAATGTCCAAGTAACCCAATGTTTTAAGTGTTTTCTTCACAAGCTCAGTGGTGCTGTTCAATTGGCTATCCACTCAACCCTGGCCAGCTCTACATTTTCCTGTCCACACCACAGAGACTGGAGAAATCATTGTTATCTCCACTACAGAATGTTCCATTCATTCACAGCGAATCTGGAATTCATCTGAATCTCCACTCCCGGCAGGTTTTCGTGACACCACTGGTAAATATCCAAGTAAGCCAATGCTGGTTTTAAGTGGCCTGCTCATACTCTCAGCCGTGCTGTTCAATTTGCTATCCACTCAACCCTCTTCAGCTCCATTTTCCTGTCCACATAACCCAAACTTCAGAAACAATTGGTATCTCCTCCACAGAATGTTCCATTCATTGACTGCAAATCTGAAATTCATCTAATTCTCAACTCCCGTCAGGTTTTCGTTACACCACTTGTGAATGTCCAATTAAGCCAAAGCTGGTTTTCAGTGGCCTGTTCTTACTACGAGACGTGCTGTTCATTTGGCTATCCATTCCACCCTGTTCAGCTCTACATTTTCGTGTCCACAAAACCCAGCCTTCAGAAATCATTGGAATCACCACTAGAGAATGTTCCATTCATTCACTGCGAATCTGGAATTCATCTGAATCTCCACTCCCGGCAGGTTTTCATTGCACCACTGCTGAATGTTCAAGTAACGCAATGATGGTTTTCAGCGGTCTATTCACACTCGAACCCGTGCTGTTCACGGTCTAGCGACTCAACACTGGTGAGTTCTTCTTTTTCCAGTTCAGACAATACAAACCTCAGAAACCATTGCAATCTACACTACAGAATGTTTCATTCATTCACGCGAATCTTGAATTCATCTTGTTCTCCACTCCCAGCAGGTTTTTGTTTCACCACTGGTGAATGTCCAAGCAACCCAAGGCTGGTTTCAGCTGCGTGTTAACACTCGCAGCCGTGCTGTTCAATTGGCTATCCAGTGAACGCTGGTTAGCTCTTGATTTTCCTTCCACACACCGAGCCTTCAGAAATCATTCTTATCTCCACTTCAGAATGTTCCATTCGTTCCCTGCGAATCTGGAATTCCTCTGACTCTCCACACCAGGCAGATTTTCCTAACAACACTGGTGAATGACCAGGTAATACAATGCTGGTTTTCAGCGGCTGTTCACACTCACAGCCTTGCTGTTCAATTGGCAATCCAGTCAAACCTAGTCAGCTCTTCATTTTCCTGTCCACACAACCCAGCGTTCAGAAATCATTGGAATCTCTACTACAGAAATTTCCATTCATTCACTGTGAATCTGGAAATAATCTGAATCTGCATTCCAGGAAGGCTTTCGTTACACCACTGATGAATGTCCAAGTAAGCCAATGCTGGTTTTCAGTGGCCTGTTCATACTAAGAGACGTGCTGTTCATTTGGCTATCCACTCCACCCTGTTCAGCTCTACATTTTCGTGTCCACAAAACCCAGCCTTCAGAAATCATTGGAATCACCACTAGAGAATGTTCCATTCATTCACTGCGAATCTGGAATTCATCTGAACCTCCACTCCCGGCAGGTTTTCGTTACGCCACTGGTGAATGTCCAAGTAACTCAATACTGGTTTTCAGAGGCATGTTCAACTCGCAGAAGTGCTGTTCAATGGGCTATCCACTCAATATTGGTCAGCTCTTCATTTTCCTCTCCAAACAAACCAGCCTTCAGAAATCATTGGGATCTCCACTACAGACTGTTCCATTCATTCACTGCGATTCTGCAATTCATCTGACTCTCCGCTCCAGGCAGGTTTTCATTACAGCACTGGTGAATGACCAAGTAATCCAATGCTGGTTTTCAGCCGCCTTTTCACACTCGCAGTGTGCTGTTCAATTGTCTATCCACTCAAACCTGGTCAGCCTTTCATTTTCTTTTCCACAATATCAGACTTCAGAAATCATTGGAATCGCCAGTACAGAATGTTCCATTCATTCACTGCCAATCTGGAATTCATCTGAATCTGCACTCCAGGTAGGCTTTCATTACACCACTTATGAATGTCCAAGTAACACAATGCTGGTTTTCAGCGGTCTGTTCACACTCTAAGCCCTGCTTTTTACTGGGTATCCACACAACTGTGGTCAGCTCTTCATTTTCATGTCCAAACAATCCAGACTTGAGAAATCATTGCAATCTCCAGTACAGAATGTTCCATTCATTCACTGCGAATCTGGAATTCAACTGAATCTCCACTACCTGCAGATTTATCTTACACCACTTGTGAATGTCCAAGTAAAACAATGCTGGCTTTCAGAGGCCTGTTCATGTTCGCAGTCGTGCTGTTCAATTGGCTATCCACTCAACCTGTTTTGCTCCTCATTTTCCTGTGCACACAACCCAGCCTTCAGAAATCATTGTAATCTCCACTACAGGATGTTCCATTCATTCACTGGGAATCTGGAATTCATCTGAATCTGCACTCCACGCAGGCTTTCGTTACACCACTGCTGAAAGTCGAAGTAATGCAATACTGGTTTTCAGTGGTCTGTTCACATTCGAAGCCGAGGCTTTTTACAGGCTATCCACTCAACACTGGTCAGCTCTTCATTTTCGTGTCCCCACAATCCAGATTTCAGAAATCATTGCAATCTCCACTACAGAATGTTCCATTCATTCACTGCGAGTCTGGAGTTTATCTGATTCTCCACTCCCGCCTGGTTAACATTACACCACTTGTGAATGTCCAAGTAAGCCAATGCTGGTTTTCAGAGGCCTGTTCATACTCGCAGCCGTGCTGTTTAATTGACAATTCACTCCACCCTGTTCAGCTCTTCATTGTCCCACCACACTACCAGCCTTCAGAAATCTTTGTTTTCTCCACTACAGAATGTTCCATTCATTCACTGCGAATCTGGAATTCATCTGACTCTCAACTCCACGCAGGTTTTCATTACACCACTGTTGAATGTCCAAGTAACCCAATGCTGGTTTTCAGCGGCCTGTTCATATTCGCAGCCCTGCTGTTTACTTGGCTATCGATTCAAGCCTGGTCAGCTCTTCATTTTCCTGTCCACACAACACAGGCTTCAGAAATCATTGGAATCTCCTCTACAGAATGTTCCATTCATTCACTGCGAATGTGGAATTCAACTGACTCTCCAATCCATGCAGGTTTTCCTTACACCACTGATGAATGTCCAAGTAACCCAATGCTGGTTTTCAGCTGCATGTTCACACTCGCAGCCATGCTATACAATTGGCTTTCCACTAAATCCTGATTAGTTCTTGATTTTCCTTCCACACGACCCAGCCTTCAGAAATCATTGGAATCTCCACTAGAGAATGTTCCATTCATTCACTGCGAATCTGGAATTCCTCTGAACCTCCACTCCCGGCAGGTTTTCGTTACACCACTGTTGAATGTCCAAGTAGCCCAATGTTTTAAGTGTTTTCTTCACAAGCGCAGTGGTGCTGTTCAATTGGCTATCCACTCAACCCTGGCCAGCTCTACATTTTCCTGTCCACACCACAGAGACTGGAGAAATCATTGTTATCTCCACTACAGAATGTTCCATTCATTCACAGCGAATCTGGAATTCATCTGAATCTCCACTCCCGGCAGGTTTTCGTGACACCACTGGTAAATATCCAAGTAAGCCAATGCTGGTTTTAAGTGGCCTGCTCATACTCTCAGCCGTGCTGTTCAATTTGCTATCCACTCAACCCTCTTCAGCTCCATTTTCCTGTCCACATAACCCAAACTTCAGAAACAATTGGTATCTCCTCCACAGAATGTTCCATTCATTGACTGCAAATCTGAAATTCATCTAATTCTCAACTCCCGTCAGGTTTTCGTTACACCACTTGTGAATGTCCAATTAAGCCAAAGCTGGTTTTCAGTGGCCTGTTCTTACTACGAGACGTGCTGTTCATTTGGCTATCCATTCCACCCTGTTCAGCTCTACATTTTCGTGTCCACAAAACCCAGCCTTCAGAAATCATTGGAATCACCACTAGAGAATGTTCCATGCATTCACTGCGAATCTGGAATTCATCTGAATCTCCACTCCCGGCAGGTTTTCATTGCACCACTGCTGAATGTTCAAGTAACGCAATGATGGTTTTCAGCGGTCTATTCACACTCGAACCCGTGCTGTTCACGGTCTAGCGACTCAACACTGGTGAGTTCTTCTTTTTCCAGTTCAGACAATACAAACCTCAGAAACCATTGCAATCTACACTACAGAATGTTTCATTCATTCACGCGAATCTTGAATTCATCTTGTTCTCCACTCCCAGCAGGTTTTCGTTTCACCACTGGTGAATGTCCAAGCAACCCAAGGCTGGTTTCAGCTGCGTGTTAACACTCGCAGCCGTGCTGTTCAATTGGCTATCCAGTGAACGCTGGTTAGCTCTTGATTTTCCTTCCACACACCGAGCCTTCAGAAATCATTCTTATCTCCACTTCAGAATGTTCCATTCGTTCCCTGCGAATCTGGAATTCCTCTGACTCTCCACACCAGGCAGATTTTCCTAACAACACTGGTGAATGACCAGGTAATCCAATGCTGGTTTTCAGCGGCTGTTCACACTCACAGCCTTGCTGTTCAATTGGCAATCCAGTCAAACCTAGTCAGCTCTTCATTTTCCTGTCCACACAACCCAGCGTTCAGAAATCATTGGAATCTCTACTACAGAAATTTCCATTCATTCACTGTGAATCTGGAAATAATCTGAATCTGCATTCCAGGAAGGCTTTCGTTACACCACTGATGAATGTCCAAGTAATGCAATGCTGCTTCTTAGTGGTCTGTTCACACTCGAAACCGTGCTGTTCACTGGCTATCCACTCAACATTGGTCAGCTCTTCAATATCCTGTCCAGACTATCCAGATTTCTAAATCTTGGCAATCTCCACTACAGAATGTTCCATTCAATCACGCGAATCTGGAATTCATCAGAGTCTCCACTCCCGGCAGGTTTTCGTGACACCACTGGTATATGTCCAAGGAAGCCAATGCTGGTTTTAAGCCGCCTGCTTATACTCTCAGCCGTGCTGTTCAATTTGCTATCCACCCAACCCTATTCAGCTCTACATTTTCCTGTCCTCATAACCCAACCTTCAGAAATAATTGGTATCTCCTCCACAGAATGTTCCGTTCATTCACTGCGAATCTTAAATTCATCTGACTCTCAACTCCCGGCGGGTTATCGTTACACCACTTGTGAATGTCCAAGTAAGCCAATGCTGGTTTTCAGTGGCCTGTTCATACTAAGAGACGTGCTGTTCATTTGGCTATCCACTCCACCCTGTTCAGCTCTACATTTTCGTGTCCACAAAACCCAGCCTTCAGAAATCATTGGAATCACCACTAGAGAATGTTCCATTCATTCACTGCGAATCTGGAATTCATCTGAACCTCCACTCCCGGCAGGTTTTCGTTACGCCACTGGTGAATGTCCAAGTAACTCAATACTGGTTTTCAGAGGCATGTTCAACTCGCAGAAGTGCTGTTCAATGGGCTATCCACTCAATATTGGTCAGCTCTTCATTTTCCTCTCCACACAAACCAGCCTTCAGAAATCATTGGGATCTCCACTACAGACTGTTCCATTCATTCACTGCGATTCTGCAATTCATCTGACTCTCCGCTCCAGGCAGGTTTTCATTACAGCACTGGTGAATGACCAAGTAATCCAATGCTGGTTTTCAGCCGCCTTTTCACACTCGCAGTGTGCTGTTCAATTGTCTATCCACTCAAACCTGGTCAGCCTTTCATTTTCTTTTCCACAATATCAGACTTCAGAAATCATTGGAATCGCCAGTACAGAATGTTCCATTCATTCACTGCCAATCTGGAATTCATCTGAATCTGCACTCCAGGTAGGCTTTCATTACACCACTTATGAATGTCCAAGTAACACAATGCTGGTTTTCAGCGGTCTGTTCACACTCTAAGCCCTGCTTTTTACTGGGTATCCACACAACTGTGGTCAGCTCTTCATTTTCATGTCCAAACAATCCAGACTTGAGAAATCATTGCAATCTCCAGTACAGAATGTTCCATTCATTCACTGCGAATCTGGAATTCAACTGAATCTCCACTACCTGCAGATTTATCTTACACCACTTGTGAATGTCCAAGTAAAACAATGCTGGTTTTCAGAGGCCTGTTCATGTTCGCAGTCGTGCTGTTCAATTGGCTATCCACTCAACCTGTTTTGCTCCTCATTTTCCTGTGCACACAACCCAGCCTTCAGAAATCATTGTAATCTC
Source organism: Sorex fumeus (assembly GCF_029834395.1). Taxonomy (NCBI): domain Eukaryota; kingdom Metazoa; phylum Chordata; class Mammalia; order Eulipotyphla; family Soricidae; genus Sorex; species Sorex fumeus. The sequence continues at coordinate 406,559 of NW_026606231.1, forward strand.
CACTACAGGATGTTCCATTCATTCACTGGGAATCTGGAATTCATCTGAATCTGCACTCCACGCAGGCTATCATTACACCACTGCTGAAAGTCGAAGTAATGCAATACTGGTTTTCAGTGGTCTGTTCACATTCGAAGCCGAGGCTTTTTACAGGCTATCCACTCAACACTGGTCAGCTCTTCATTTTCGTGTCCCCACAATCCAGATTTCAGAAATCATTGCAATCTCCACTACAGAATGTTCCATTCATTCACTGCGAGTCTGGAGTTTATCTGATTCTCCACTCCCGCCTGGTTAACACTACACCACTTGTGAATGTCCAAGTAAGCCAATGCTGGTTTTCAGAGGCCTGTTCATACTCGCAGCCGTGCTGTTTAATTGACAATTCACTCCACCCTGTTCAGCTCTTCATTGTCCCACCACACTACCAGCCTTCAGAAATCTTTGTTATCTCCACTACAGAATGTTCCATTCATTCACTGCGAATCTGGAATTCATCTGACTCTCAACTCCACGCAGGTTTTCATTACACCACTGTTGAATGTCCAAGTAACCCAATGCTGGTTTTCAGCGGCCTGTTCATATTCGCAGCCCTGCTGTTTACTTGGCTATCGATTCAAGCCTGGTCAGCTCTTCATTTTCCTGTCCACACAACACAGGCTTCAGAAATCATTGGAATCTCCTCTACAGAATGTTCCATTCATTCACTGCGAATGTGGAATTCAACTGACTCTCCACTCCATGCAGGTTTTCCTTACACCACTGATGAATGTCCAAGTAACCCAATGCTGGTTTTCAGCTGCATGTTCACACTCGCAGCCATGCTATACAATTGGCTTTCCACTAAATCCTGATTAGTTCTTGATGTTCCTTCCACACGACCCAGCCTTCAGAAATCATTGGAATCTCCACTAGAGAATGTTCCATTCATTCACTGCGAATCTGGAATTCCTCTGAACCTCCACTCCCGGCAGGTTTTCGTTACACCACTGTTGAATGTCCAAGTAACCCAATGTTTTAAGTGTTTTCTTCACAAGCTCAGTGGTGCTGTTCAATTGGCTATCCACTCAACCCTGGCCAGCTCTACATTTTCCTGTCCACACCACAGAGACTGGAGAAATCATTGTTATCTCCACTACAGAATGTTCCATTCATTCACAGCGAATCTGGAATTCATCTGAATCTCCACTCCCGGCAGGTTTTCGTGACACCACTGGTAAATATCCAAGTAAGCCAATGCTGGTTTTAAGTGGCCTGCTCATACTCTCAGCCGTGCTGTTCAATTTGCTATCCACTCAACCCTCTTCAGCTCCATTTTCCTGTCCACATAACCCAAACTTCAGAAACAATTGGTATCTCCTCCACAGAATGTTCCATTCATTGACTGCAAATCTGAAATTCATCTAATTCTCAACTCCCGTCAGGTTTTCGTTACACCACTTGTGAATGTCCAATTAAGCCAAAGCTGGTTTTCAGTGGCCTGTTCTTACTACGAGACGTGCTGTTCATTTGGCTATCCATTCCACCCTGTTCAGCTCTACATTTTCGTGTCCACAAAACCCAGCCTTCAGAAATCATTGGAATCACCACTAGAGAATGTTCCATTCATTCACTGCGAATCTGGAATTCATCTGAATCTCCACTCCCGGCAGGTTTTCATTGCACCACTGCTGAATGTTCAAGTAACGCAATGATGGTTTTCAGCGGTCTATTCACACTCGAACCCGTGCTGTTCACGGTCTAGCGACTCAACACTGGTGAGTTCTTCTTTTTCCAGTTCAGACAATACAAACCTCAGAAACCATTGCAATCTACACTACAGAATGTTTCATTCATTCACGCGAATCTTGAATTCATCTTGTTCTCCACTCCCAGCAGGTTTTTGTTTCACCACTGGTGAATGTCCAAGCAACCCAAGGCTGGTTTCAGCTGCGTGTTAACACTCGCAGCCGTGCTGTTCAATTGGCTATCCAGTGAACGCTGGTTAGCTCTTGATTTTCCTTCCACACACCGAGCCTTCAGAAATCATTCTTATCTCCACTTCAGAATGTTCCATTCGTTCCCTGCGAATCTGGAATTCCTCTGACTCTCCACACCAGGCAGATTTTCCTAACAACACTGGTGAATGACCAGGTAATACAATGCTGGTTTTCAGCGGCTGTTCACACTCACAGCCTTGCTGTTCAATTGGCAATCCAGTCAAACCTAGTCAGCTCTTCATTTTCCTGTCCACACAACCCAGCGTTCAGAAATCATTGGAATCTCTACTACAGAAATTTCCATTCATTCACTGTGAATCTGGAAATAATCTGAATCTGCATTCCAGGAAGGCTTTCGTTACACCACTGATGAATGTCCAAGTAAGCCAATGCTGGTTTTCAGTGGCCTGTTCATACTAAGAGACGTGCTGTTCATTTGGCTATCCACTCCACCCTGTTCAGCTCTACATTTTCGTGTCCACAAAACCCAGCCTTCAGAAATCATTGGAATCACCACTAGAGAATGTTCCATTCATTCACTGCGAATCTGGAATTCATCTGAACCTCCACTCCCGGCAGGTTTTCGTTACGCCACTGGTGAATGTCCAAGTAACTCAATACTGGTTTTCAGAGGCATGTTCAACTCGCAGAAGTGCTGTTCAATGGGCTATCCACTCAATATTGGTCAGCTCTTCATTTTCCTCTCCAAACAAACCAGCCTTCAGAAATCATTGGGATCTCCACTACAGACTGTTCCATTCATTCACTGCGATTCTGCAATTCATCTGACTCTCCGCTCCAGGCAGGTTTTCATTACAGCACTGGTGAATGACCAAGTAATCCAATGCTGGTTTTCAGCCGCCTTTTCACACTCGCAGTGTGCTGTTCAATTGTCTATCCACTCAAACCTGGTCAGCCTTTCATTTTCTTTTCCACAATATCAGACTTCAGAAATCATTGGAATCGCCAGTACAGAATGTTCCATTCATTCACTGCCAATCTGGAATTCATCTGAATCTGCACTCCAGGTAGGCTTTCATTACACCACTTATGAATGTCCAAGTAACACAATGCTGGTTTTCAGCGGTCTGTTCACACTCTAAGCCCTGCTTTTTACTGGGTATCCACACAACTGTGGTCAGCTCTTCATTTTCATGTCCAAACAATCCAGACTTGAGAAATCATTGCAATCTCCAGTACAGAATGTTCCATTCATTCACTGCGAATCTGGAATTCAACTGAATCTCCACTACCTGCAGATTTATCTTACACCACTTGTGAATGTCCAAGTAAAACAATGCTGGCTTTCAGAGGCCTGTTCATGTTCGCAGTCGTGCTGTTCAATTGGCTATCCACTCAACCTGTTTTGCTCCTCATTTTCCTGTGCACACAACCCAGCCTTCAGAAATCATTGTAATCTCCACTACAGGATGTTCCATTCATTCACTGGGAATCTGGAATTCATCTGAATCTGCACTCCACGCAGGCTTTCGTTACACCACTGCTGAAAGTCGAAGTAATGCAATACTGGTTTTCAGTGGTCTGTTCACATTCGAAGCCGAGGCTTTTTACAGGCTATCCACTCAACACTGGTCAGCTCTTCATTTTCGTGTCCCCACAATCCAGATTTCAGAAATCATTGCAATCTCCACTACAGAATGTTCCATTCATTCACTGCGAGTCTGGAGTTTATCTGATTCTCCACTCCCGCCTGGTTAACACTACACCACTTGTGAATGTCCAAGTAAGCCAATGCTGGTTTTCAGAGGCCTGTTCATACTCGCAGCCGTGCTGTTTAATTGACAATTCACTCCACCCTGTTCAGCTCTTCATTGTCCCACCACACTACCAGCCTTCAGAAATCTTTGTTTTCTCCACTACAGAATGTTCCATTCATTCACTGCGAATCTGGAATTCATCTGACTCTCAACTCCACGCAGGTTTTCATTACACCACTGTTGAATGTCCAAGTAACCCAATGCTGGTTTTCAGCGGCCTGTTCATATTCGCAGCCCTGCTGTTTACTTGGCTATCGATTCAAGCCTGGTCAGCTCTTCATTTTCCTGTCCACACAACACAGGCTTCAGAAATCATTGGAATCTCCTCTACAGAATGTTCCATTCATTCACTGCGAATGTGGAATTCAACTGACTCTCCAATCCATGCAGGTTTTCCTTACACCACTGATGAATGTCCAAGTAACCCAATGCTGGTTTTCAGCTGCATGTTCACACTCGCAGCCATGCTATACAATTGGCTTTCCACTAAATCCTGATTAGTTCTTGATGTTCCTTCCACACGACCCAGCCTTCAGAAATCATTGGAATCTCCACTAGAGAATGTTCCATTCATTCACTGCGAATCTGGAATTCCTCTGAACCTCCACTCCCGGCAGGTTTTCGTTACACCACTGTTGAATGTCCAAGTAGCCCAATGTTTTAAGTGTTTTCTTCACAAGCGCAGTGGTGCTGTTCAATTGGCTATCCACTCAACCCTGGCCAGCTCTACATTTTCCTGTCCACACCACAGAGACTGGAGAAATCATTGTTATCTCCACTACAGAATGTTCCATTCATTCACAGCGAATCTGGAATTCATCTGAATCTCCACTCCCGGCAGGTTTTCGTGACACCACTGGTAAATATCCAAGTAAGCCAATGCTGGTTTTAAGTGGCCTGCTCATACTCTCAGCCGTGCTGTTCAATTTGCTATCCACTCAACCCTCTTCAGCTCCATTTTCCTGTCCACATAACCCAAACTTCAGAAACAATTGGTATCTCCTCCACAGAATGTTCCATTCATTGACTGCAAATCTGAAATTCATCTAATTCTCAACTCCCGTCAGGTTTTCGTTACACCACTTGTGAATGTCCAATTAAGCCAAAGCTGGTTTTCAGTGGCCTGTTCTTACTACGAGACGTGCTGTTCATTTGGCTATCCATTCCACCCTGTTCAGCTCTACATTTTCGTGTCCACAAAACCCAGCCTTCAGAAATCATTGGAATCACCACTAGAGAATGTTCCATGCATTCACTGCGAATCTGGAATTCATCTGAATCTCCACTCCCGGCAGGTTTTCATTGCACCACTGCTGAATGTTCAAGTAACGCAATGATGGTTTTCAGCGGTCTATTCACACTCGAACCCGTGCTGTTCACGGTCTAGCGACTCAACACTGGTGAGTTCTTCTTTTTCCAGTTCAGACAATACAAACCTCAGAAACCATTGCAATCTACACTACAGAATGTTTCATTCATTCACGCGAATCTTGAATTCATCTTGTTCTCCACTCCCAGCAGGTTTTTGTTTCACCACTGGTGAATGTCCAAGCAACCCAAGGCTGGTTTCAGCTGCGTGTTAACACTCGCAGCCGTGCTGTTCAATTGGCTATCCAGTGAACGCTGGTTAGCTCTTGATTTTCCTTCCACACACCGAGCCTTCAGAAATCATTCTTATCTCCACTTCAGAATGTTCCATTCGTTCCCTGCGAATCTGGAATTCCTCTGACTCTCCACACCAGGCAGATTTTCCTAACAACACTGGTGAATGACCAGGTAATACAATGCTGGTTTTCAGCGGCTGTTCACACTCACAGCCTTGCTGTTCAATTGGCAATCCAGTCAAACCTAGTCAGCTCTTCATTTTCCTGTCCACACAACCCAGCGTTCAGAAATCATTGGAATCTCTACTACAGAAATTTCCATTCATTCACTGTGAATCTGGAAATAATCTGAATCTGCATTCCAGGAAGGCTTTCGTTACACCACTGATGAATGTCCAAGTAAGCCAATGCTGGTTTTCAGTGGCCTGTTCATACTAAGAGACGTGCTGTTCATTTGGCTATCCACTCCACCCTGTTCAGCTCTACATTTTCGTGTCCACAAAACCCAGCCTTCAGAAATCATTGGAATCACCACTAGAGAATGTTCCATTCATTCACTGCGAATCTGGAATTCATCTGAACCTCCACTCCCGGCAGGTTTTCGTTACGCCACTGGTGAATGTCCAAGTAACTCAATACTGGTTTTCAGAGGCATGTTCAACTCGCAGAAGTGCTGTTCAATGGGCTATCCACTCAATATTGGTCAGCTCTTCATTTTCCTCTCCAAACAAACCAGCCTTCAGAAATCATTGGGATCTCCACTACAGACTGTTCCATTCATTCACTGCGATTCTGCAATTCATCTGACTCTCCGCTCCAGGCAGGTTTTCATTACAGCACTGGTGAATGACCAAGTAATCCAATGCTGGTTTTCAGCCGCCTTTTCACACTCGCAGTGTGCTGTTCAATTGTCTATCCACTCAAACCTGGTCAGCCTTTCATTTTCTTTTCCACAATATCAGACTTCAGAAATCATTGGAATCGCCAGTACAGAATGTTCCATTCATTCACTGCCAATCTGGAATTCATCTGAATCTGCACTCCAGGTAGGCTTTCATTACACCACTTATGAATGTCCAAGTAACACAATGCTGGTTTTCAGCGGTCTGTTCACACTCTAAGCCCTGCTTTTTACTGGGTATCCACACAACTGTGGTCAGCTCTTCATTTTCATGTCCAAACAATCCAGACTTGAGAAATCATTGCAATCTCCAGTACAGAATGTTCCATTCATTCACTGCGAATCTGGAATTCAACTGAATCTCCACTACCTGCAGATTTATCTTACACCACTTGTGAATGTCCAAGTAAAACAATGCTGGCTTTCAGAGGCCTGTTCATGTTCGCAGTCGTGCTGTTCAATTGGCTATCCACTCAACCTGTTTTGCTCCTCATTTTCCTGTGCACACAACCCAGCCTTCAGAAATCATTGTAATCTCCACTACAGGATGTTCCATTCATTCACTGGGAATCTGGAATTCATCTGAATCTGCACTCCACGCAGGCTTTCGTTACACCACTGCTGAAAGTCGAAGTAATGCAATACTGGTTTTCAGTGGTCTGTTCACATTCGAAGCCGAGGCTTTTTACAGGCTATCCACTCAACACTGGTCAGCTCTTCATTTTCGTGTCCCCACAATCCAGATTTCAGAAATCATTGCAATCTCCACTACAGAATGTTCCATTCATTCACTGCGAGTCTGGAGTTTATCTGATTCTCCACTCCCGCCTGGTTAACATTACACCACTTGTGAATGTCCAAGTAAGCCAATGCTGGTTTTCAGAGGCCTGTTCATACTCGCAGCCGTGCTGTTTAATTGACAATTCACTCCACCCTGTTCAGCTCTTCATTGTCCCACCACACTACCAGCCTTCAGAAATCTTTGTTATCTCCACTACAGAATGTTCCATTCATTCACTGCGAATCTGGAATTCATCTGACTCTCAACTCCACGCAGGTTTTCATTACACCACTGTTGAATGTCCAAGTAACCCAATGCTGGTTTTCAGCGGCCTGTTCATATTCGCAGCCCTGCTGTTTACTTGGCTATCGATTCAAGCCTGGTCAGCTCTTCATTTTCCTGTCCACACAACACAGGCTTCAGAAATCATTGGAATCTCCTCTACAGAATGTTCCATTCATTCACTGCGAATGTGGAATTCAACTGACTCTCCACTCCATGCAGGTTTTCCTTACACCACTGATGAATGTCCAAGTAACCCAATGCTGGTTTTCAGCTGCATGTTCACACTCGCAGCCATGCTATACAATTGGCTTTCCACTAAATCCTGATTAGTTCTTGATTTTCCTTCCACACGACCCAGCCTTCAGAAATCATTGGAATCTCCACTAGAGAATGTTCCATTCATTCACTGCGAATCTGGAATTCCTCTGAACCTCCACTCCCGGCAGGTTTTCGTTACACCACTGTTGAATGTCCAAGTAACCCAATGTTTTAAGTGTTTTCTTCACAAGCGCAGTGGTGCTGTTCAATTGGCTATCCACTCAACCCTGGCCAGCTCTACATTTTCCTGTCCACACCACAGAAACTGGAGAAATCATTGTTATCTCCACTACAGAATGTTCCATTCATTCACAGCGAATCTGGAATTCATCTGAATCTCCACTCCCGGCAGGTTTTCGTGACACCACTGGTAAATATCCAAGTAAGCCAATGCTGGTTTTAAGTGGCCTGCTCATACTCTCAGCCGTGCTGTTCAATTTGCTATCCACTCAACCCTCTTCAGCTCCATTTTCCTGTCCACATAACCCAAACTTCAGAAACAATTGGTATCTCCTCCACAGAATGTTCCATTCATTGACTGCAAATCTGAAATTCATCTAATTCTCAACTCCCGTCAGGTTTTCGTTACACCACTTGTGAATGTCCAATTAAGCCAAAGCTGGTTTTCAGTGGCCTGTTCTTACTACGAGACGTGCTGTTCATTTGGCTATCCATTCCACCCTGTTCAGCTCTACATTTTCGTGTCCACAAAACCCAGCCTTCAGAAATCATTGGAATCACCACTAGAGAATGTTCCATGCATTCACTGCGAATCTGGAATTCATCTGAATCTCCACTCCCGGCAGGTTTTCATTGCACCACTGCTGAATGTTCAAGTAACGCAATGATGGTTTTCAGCGGTCTATTCACACTCGAACCCGTGCTGTTCACGGTCTAGCGACTCAACACTGGTGAGTTCTTCTTTTTCCAGTTCAGACAATACAAACCTCAGAAACCATTGCAATCTACACTACAGAATGTTTCATTCATTCACGCGAATCTTGAATTCATCTTGTTCTCCACTCCCAGCAGGTTTTCGTTTCACCACTGGTGAATGTCCAAGCAACCCAAGGCTGGTTTCAGCTGCGTGTTAACACTCGCAGCCGTGCTGTTCAATTGGCTATCCAGTGAACGCTGGTTAGCTCTTGATTTTCCTTCCACACACCGAGCCTTCAGAAATCATTCTTATCTCCACTTCAGAATGTTCCATTCGTTCCCTGCGAATCTGGAATTCCTCTGACTCTCCACACCAGGCAGATTTTCCTAACAACACTGGTGAATGACCAGGTAATCCAATGCTGGTTTTCAGCGGCTGTTCACACTCACAGCCTTGCTGTTCAATTGGCAATCCAGTCAAACCTAGTCAGCTCTTCATTTTCCTGTCCACACAACCCAGCGTTCAGAAATCATTGGAATCTCTACTACAGAAATTTCCATTCATTCACTGTGAATCTGGAAATAATCTGAATCTGCATTCCAGGAAGGCTTTCGTTACACCACTGATGAATGTCCAAGTAAGCCAATGCTGGTTTTCAGTGGCCTGTTCATACTAAGAGACGTGCTGTTCATTTGGCTATCCACTCCACCCTGTTCAGCTCTACATTTTCGTGTCCACAAAACCCAGCCTTCAGAAATCATTGGAATCACCACTAGAGAATGTTCCATTCATTCACTGCGAATCTGGAATTCATCTGAACCTCCACTCCCGGCAGGTTTTCGTTACGCCACTGGTGAATGTCCAAGAAACTCAATACTGGTTTTCAGAGGCATGTTCAACTCGCAGAAGTGCTGTTCAATGGGCTATCCACTCAATATTGGTCAGCTCTTCATTTTCCTCTCCACACAAACCAGCCTTCAGAAATCATTGGGATCTCCACTACAGACTGTTCCATTCATTCACTGCGATTCTGCAATTCATCTGACTCTCCGCTCCAGGCAGGTTTTCATTACAGCACTGGTGAATGACCAAGTAATCCAATGCTGGTTTTCAGCCGCCTTTTCACACTCGCAGTGTGCTGTTCAATTGTCTATCCACTCAAACCTGGTCAGCCTTTCATTTTCTTTTCCACAATATCAGACTTCAGAAATCATTGGAATCGCCAGTACAGAATGTTCCATTCATTCACTGCCAATCTGGAATTCATCTGAATCTGCACTCCAGGTAGGCTTTCATTACACCACTTATGAATGTCCAAGTAACACAATGCTGGTTTTCAGCGGTCTGTTCACACTCTAAGCCCTGCTTTTTACTGGGTATCCACACAACTGTGGTCAGCTCTTCATTTTCATGTCCAAACAATCCAGACTTGAGAAATCATTGCAATCTCCAGTACAGAATGTTCCATTCATTCACTGCGAATCTGGAATTCAACTGAATCTCCACTACCTGCAGATTTATCTTACACCACTTGTGAATGTCCAAGTAAAACAATGCTGGTTTTCAGAGGCCTGTTCATGTTCGCAGTCGTGCTGTTCAATTGGCTATCCACTCAACCTGTTTTGCTCCTCATTTTCCTGTGCACACAACCCAGCCTTCAGAAATCATTGTAATCTCCACTACAGGATGTTCCATTCATTCACTGGGAATCTGGAATTCATCTGAATCTGCACTCCACGCAGGCTTTCGTTACACCACTGCTGAAAGTCGAAGTAATGCAATACTGGTTTTCAGTGGTCTGTTCACATTCGAAGCCGAGGCTTTTTACAGGCTATCCACTCAACACTGGTCAGCTCTTCATTTTCGTGTCCCCACAATCCAGATTTCAGAAATCATTGCAATCTCCACTACAGAATGTTCCATTCATTCACTGCGAGTCTGGAGTTTATCTGATTCTCCACTCCCGCCTGGTTAACATTACACCACGTGTGAATGTCCAAGTAAGCCAATGCTGGTTTTCAGAGGCCTGTTCATACTCGCAGCCGTGCTGTTTAATTGACAATTCACTCCACCCTGTTCAGCTCTTCATTGTCCCACCACACTACCAGCCTTCAGAAATCTTTGTTATCTCCACTACAGAATGTTCCATTCATTCACTGCGAATCTGGAATTCATCTGACTCTCAACTCCACGCAGGTTTTCATTACACCACTGTTGAATGTCCAAGTAACCCAATGCTGGTTTTCAGCGGCCTGTTCATATTCGCAGCCCTGCTGTTTACTTGGCTATCGATTCAAGCCTGGTCAGCTCTTCATTTTCCTGTCCACACAACACAGGCTTCAGAAATCATTGGAATCTCCTCTACAGAATGTTCCATTCATTCACTGCGAATGTGGAATTCAACTGACTCTCCACTCCATGCAGGTTTTCCTTACACCACTGATGAATGTCCAAGTAACCCAATGCTGGTTTTCAGCTGCATGTTCACACTCGCAGCCATGCTATACAATTGGCTTTCCACTAAATCCTGATTAGTTCTTGATTTTCCTTCCACACGACCCAGCCTTCAGAAATCATTGGAATCTCCACTAGAGAATGTTCCATTCATTCACTGCGAATCTGGAATTCCTCTGAACCTCCACTCCCGGCAGGTTTTCGTTACACCACTGTTGAATGTCCAAGTAACCCAATGTTTTAAGTGTTTTCTTCACAAGCGCAGTGGTGCTGTTCAATTGGCTATCCAATCAACCCTGGCCAGCTCTACATTTTCCTGTCCACACCACAGAGACTGGAGAAATCATTGTTATCTCCACTACAGAATGTTCCATTCATTCACAGCGAATCTGGAATTCATCTGAATCTCCACTCCCGGCAGGTTTTCGTGACACCACTGGTAAATATCCAAGTAAGCCAATGCTGGTTTTAAGTGGCCTGCTCATACTCTCAGCCGTGCTGTTCAATTTGCTATCCACTCAACCCTCTTCAGCTCCATTTTCCTGTCCACATAACCCAAACTTCAGAAACAATTGGTATCTCCTCCACAGAATGTTCCATTCATTGACTGCAAATCTGAAATTCATCTAATTCTCAACTCCCGTCAGGTTTTCGTTACACCACTTGTGAATGTCCAATTAAGCCAAAGCTGGTTTTCAGTGGCCTGTTCTTACTACGAGACGTGCTGTTCATTTGGCTATCCATTCCACCCTGTTCAGCTCTACATTTTCGTGTCCACAAAACCCAGCCTTCAGAAATCATTGGAATCACCACTAGAGAATGTTCCATTCATTCACTGCGAATCTGGAATTCATCTGAATCTCCACTCCCGGCAGGTTTTCATTGCACCACTGCTGAATGTTCAAGTAACGCAATGATGGTTTTCAGCGGTCTATTCACACTCGAACCCGTGCTGTTCACGGTCTAGCGACTCAACACTGGTGAGTTCTTCTTTTTCCAGTTCAGACAATACAAACCTCAGAAACCATTGCAATCTACACTACAGAATGTTTCATTCATTCACGCGAATCTTGAATTCATCTTGTTCTCCACTCCCAGCAGGTTTTCGTTTCACCACTGGTGAATGTCCAAGCAACCCAAGGCTGGTTTCAGCTGCGTGTTAACACTCGCAGCCGTGCTGTTCAATTGGCTATCCAGTGAACGCTGGTTAGCTCTTGATTTTCCTTCCACACACCGAGCCTTCAGAAATCATTCTTATCTCCACTTCAGAATGTTCCATTCGTTCCCTGCGAATCTGGAATTCCTCTGACTCTCCACACCAGGCAGATTTTCCTAACAACACTGGTGAATGACCAGGTAATCCAATGCTGGTTTTCAGCGGCTGTTCACACTCACAGCCTTGCTGTTCAATTGGCAATCCAGTCAAACCTAGTCAGCTCTTCTTCATTTTCCTGTCCACACAACCCAGCGTTCAGAAATCATTGGAATCTCTACTACAGAAATTTCCATTCATTCACTGTGAATCTGGAAATAATCTGAATCTGCATTCCAGGAAGGCTTTCGTTACACCACTGATGAATGTCCAAGTAATGCAATGCTGCTTCTTAGTGGTCTGTTCACACTCGAAACCGTGCTGTTCACTGGCTATCCACTCAACATTGGTCAGCTCTTCAATACCCTGTCCAGACTATCCAGATTTCTAAATCTTGGCAATCTCCACTACAGAATGTTCCATTCAATCACGCGAATCTGGAATTCATCAGAGTCTCCACTCCCGGCAGGTTTTCGTGACACCACTGGTATATGTCCAAGGAAGCCAATGCTGGTTTTAAGCCGCCTGCTTATACTCTCAGCCGTGCTGTTCAATTTGCTATCCACCCAACCCTATTCAGCTCTACATTTTCCTGTCCTCATAACCCAACCTTCAGAAATAATTGGTATCTCCTCCACAGAATGTTCCGTTCATTCACTGCGAATCTTAAATTCATCTGACTCTCAACTCCCGGCGGGTTATCGTTACACCACTTGTGAATGTCCAAGTAAGCCAATGCTGGTTTTCAGTGGCCTGTTCATACTAAGAGACGTGCTGTTCATTTGGCTATCCACTCCACCCTGTTCAGCTCTACATTTTCGCGTCCACAAAACCCAGCCTTCAGAAATCATTGGAATCACCACTAGAGAATGTTCCATTCATTCACTGCGAATCTGGAATTCATCTGAACCTCCACTCCCGGCAGGTTTTCGTTACGCCACTGGTGAATGTCCAAGTAACTCAATACTGGTTTTCAGAGGCATGTTCAACTCGCAGAAGTGCTGTTCAATGGGCTATCCACTCAATATTGGTCAGCTCTTCATTTTCCTCTCCACACAAACCAGCCTTCAGAAATCATTGGGATCTCCACTACAGACTGTTCCATTCATTCACTGCGATTCTGCAATTCATCTGACTCTCCGCTCCAGGCAGGTTTTCATTACAGCACTGGTGAATGACCAAGTAATCCAATGCTGGTTTTCAGCCGCCTTTTCACACTCGCAGTGTGCTGTTCAATTGTCTATCCACTCAAACCTGGTCAGCCTTTCATTTTCTTTTCCACAATATCAGACTTCAGAAATCATTGGAATCGCCAGTACAGAATGTTCCATTCATTCACTGCCAATCTGGAATTCATCTGAATCTGCACTCCAGGTAGGCTTTCATTACACCACTTATGAATGTCCAAGTAACACAATGCTGGTTTTCAGCGGTCTGTTCACACTCTAAGCCCTGCTTTTTACTGGGTATCCACACAACTGTGGTCAGCTCTTCATTTTCATGTCCAAACAATCCAGACTTGAGAAATCATTGCAATCTCCAGTACAGAATGTTCCATTCATTCACTGCGAATCTGGAATTCAACTGAATCTCCACTACCTGCAGATTTATCTTACACCACTTGTGAATGTCCAAGTAAAACAATGCTGGTTTTCAGAGGCCTGTTCATGTTCGCAGTCGTGCTGTTCAATTGGCTATCCACTCAACCTGTTTTGCTCCTCATTTTCCTGTGCACACAACCCAGCCTTCAGAAATCATTGTAATCTCCACTACAGGATGTTCCATTCATTCACTGGGAATCTGGAATTCATCTGAATCTGCACTCCACGCAGGCTATCGTTACACCACTGCTGAAAGTCGAAGTAATGCAATACTGGTTTTCAGTGGTCTGTTCACATTCGAAGCCGAGGCTTTTTACAGGCTATCCACTCAACACTGGTCAGCTCTTCATTTTCGTGTCCCCACAATCCAGATTTCAGAAATCATTGCAATCTCCACTACAGAATGTTCCATTCATTCACTGCGAGTCTGGAGTTTATCTGATTCTCCACTCCCGCCTGGTTAACATTACACCACTTGTGAATGTCCAAGTAAGCCAATGCTGGTTTTCAGAGGCCTGTTCATACTCGCAGCCGTGCTGTTTAATTGACAATTCACTCCACCCTGTTCAGCTCTTCATTGTCCCACCACACTACCAGCCTTCAGAAATCTTTGTTATCTCCACTACAGAATGTTCCATTCATTCACTGCGAATCTGGAATTCATCTGACTCTCAACTCCACGCAGGTTTTCATTACACCACTGTTGAATGTCCAAGTAACCCAATGCTGGTTTTCAGCGGCCTGTTCATATTCGCAGCCCTGCTGTTTACTTGGCTATCGATTCAAGCCTGGTCAGCTCTTCATTTTCCTGTCCACACAACACAGGCTTCAGAAATCATTGGAATCTCCTCTACAGAATGTTCCATTCATTCACTGCGAATGTGGAATTCAACTGACTCTCCACTCCATGCAGGTTTTCCTTACACCACTGATGAATGTCCAAGTAACCCAATGCTGGTTTTCAGCTGCATGTTCACACTCGCAGCCATGCTATACAATTGGCTTTCCACTAAATCCTGATTAGTTCTTGATGTTCCTTCCACACGACCCAGCCTTCAGAAATCATTGGAATCTCCACTAGAGAATGTTCCATTCATTCACTGCGAATCTGGAATTCCTCTGAACCTCCACTCCCGGCAGGTTTTCGTTACACCACTGTTGAATGTCCAAGTAACCCAATGTTTTAAGTGTTTTCTTCACAAGCTCAGTGGTGCTGTTCAATTGGCTATCCACTCAACCCTGGCCAGCTCTACATTTTCCTGTCCACACCACAGAGACTGGAGAAATCATTGTTATCTCCACTACAGAATGTTCCATTCATTCACAGCGAATCTGGAATTCATCTGAATCTCCACTCCCGGCAGGTTTTCGTGACACCACTGGTAAATATCCAAGTAAGCCAATGCTGGTTTTAAGTGGCCTGCTCATACTCTCAGCCGTGCTGTTCAATTTGCTATCCACTCAACCCTCTTCAGCTCCATTTTCCTGTCCACATAACCCAAACTTCAGAAACAATTGGTATCTCCTCCACAGAATGTTCCATTCATTGACTGCAAATCTGAAATTCATCTAATTCTCAACTCCCGTCAGGTTTTCGTTACACCACTTGTGAATGTCCAATTAAGCCAAAGCTGGTTTTCAGTGGCCTGTTCTTACTACGAGACGTGCTGTTCATTTGGCTATCCATTCCACCCTGTTCAGCTCTACATTTTCGTGTCCACAAAACCCAGCCTTCAGAAATCATTGGAATCACCACTAGAGAATGTTCCATTCATTCACTGCGAATCTGGAATTCATCTGAATCTCCACTCCCGGCAGGTTTTCATTGCACCACTGCTGAATGTTCAAGTAACGCAATGATGGTTTTCAGCGGTCTATTCACACTCGAACCCGTGCTGTTCACGGTCTAGCGACTCAACACTGGTGAGTTCTTCTTTTTCCAGTTCAGACAATACAAACCTCAGAAACCATTGCAATCTACACTACAGAATGTTTCATTCATTCACGCGAATCTTGAATTCATCTTGTTCTCCACTCCCAGCAGGTTTTTGTTTCACCACTGGTGAATGTCCAAGCAACCCAAGGCTGGTTTCAGCTGCGTGTTAACACTCGCAGCCGTGCTGTTCAATTGGCTATCCAGTGAACGCTGGTTAGCTCTTGATTTTCCTTCCACACACCGAGCCTTCAGAAATCATTCTTATCTCCACTTCAGAATGTTCCATTCGTTCCCTGCGAATCTGGAATTCCTCTGACTCTCCACACCAGGCAGATTTTCCTAACAACACTGGTGAATGACCAGGTAATACAATGCTGGTTTTCAGCGGCTGTTCACACTCACAGCCTTGCTGTTCAATTGGCAATCCAGTCAAACCTAGTCAGCTCTTCATTTTCCTGTCCACACAACCCAGCGTTCAGAAATCATTGGAATCTCTACTACAGAAATTTCCATTCATTCACTGTGAATCTGGAAATAATCTGAATCTGCATTCCAGGAAGGCTTTCGTTACACCACTGATGAATGTCCAAGTAAGCCAATGCTGGTTTTCAGTGGCCTGTTCATACTAAGAGACGTGCTGTTCATTTGGCTATCCACTCCACCCTGTTCAGCTCTACATTTTCGTGTCCACAAAACCCAGCCTTCAGAAATCATTGGAATCACCACTAGAGAATGTTCCATTCATTCACTGCGAATCTGGAATTCATCTGAACCTCCACTCCCGGCAGGTTTTCGTTACGCCACTGGTGAATGTCCAAGTAACTCAATACTGGTTTTCAGAGGCATGTTCAACTCGCAGAAGTGCTGTTCAATGGGCTATCCACTCAATATTGGTCAGCTCTTCATTTTCCTCTCCACACAAACCAGCCTTCAGAAATCATTGGGATCTCCACTACAGACTGTTCCATTCATTCACTGCGATTCTGCAATTCATCTGACTCTCCGCTCCAGGCAGGTTTTCATTACAGCACTGGTGAATGACCAAGTAATCCAATGCTGGTTTTCAGCCGCCTTTTCACACTCGCAGTGTGCTGTTCAATTGTCTATCCACTCAAACCTGGTCAGCCTTTCATTTTCTTTTCCACAATATCAGACTTCAGAAATCATTGGAATCGCCAGTACAGAATGTTCCATTCATTCACTGCCAATCTGGAATTCATCTGAATCTGCACTCCAGGTAGGCTTTCATTACACCACTTATGAATGTCCAAGTAACACAATGCTGGTTTTCAGCGGTCTGTTCACACTCTAAGCCCTGCTTTTTACTGGGTATCCACACAACTGTGGTCAGCTCTTCATTTTCATGTCCAAACAATCCAGACTTGAGAAATCATTGCAATCTCCAGTACAGAATGTTCCATTCATTCACTGCGAATCTGGAATTCAACTGAATCTCCACTACCTGCAGATTTATCTTACACCACTTGTGAATGTCCAAGTAAAACAATGCTGGCTTTCAGAGGCCTGTTCATGTTCGCAGTCGTGCTGTTCAATTGGCTATCCACTCAACCTGTTTTGCTCCTCATTTTCCTGTGCACACAACCCAGCCTTCAGAAATCATTGTAATCTCCACTACAGGATGTTCCATTCATTCACTGGGAATCTGGAATTCATCTGAATCTGCACTCCACGCAGGCTTTCGTTACACCACTGCTGAAAGTCGAAGTAATGCAATACTGGTTTTCAGTGGTCTGTTCACATTCGAAGCCGAGGCTTTTTACAGGCTATCCACTCAACACTGGTCAGCTCTTCATTTTCGTGTCCCCACAATCCAGATTTCAGAAATCATTGCAATCTCCACTACAGAATGTTCCATTCATTCACTGCGAGTCTGGAGTTTATCTGATTCTCCACTCCCGCCTGGTTAACATTACACCACTTGTGAATGTCCAAGTAAGCCAATGCTGGTTTTCAGAGGCCTGTTCATACTCGCAGCCGTGCTGTTTAATTGACAATTCACTCCACCCTGTTCAGCTCTTCATTGTCCCACCACACTACCAGCCTTCAGAAATCTTTGTTATCTCCACTACAGAATGTTCCATTCATTCACTGCGAATCTGGAATTCATCTGACTCTCAACTCCACGCAGGTTTTCATTACACCACTGTTGAATGTCCAAGTAACCCAATGCTGGTTTTCAGCGGCCTGTTCATATTCGCAGCCCTGCTGTTTACTTGGCTATCGATTCAAGCCTGGTCAGCTCTTCATTTTCCTGTCCACACAACACAGGCTTCAGAAATCATTGGAATCTCCTCTACAGAATGTTCCATTCATTCACTGCGAATGTGGAATTCAACTGACTCTCCACTCCATGCAGGTTTTCCTTACACCACTGATGAATGTCCAAGTAACCCAATGCTGGTTTTCAGCTGCATGTTCACACTCGCAGCCATGCTATACAATTGGCTTTCCACTAAATCCTGATTAGTTCTTGATTTTCCTTCCACACGACCCAGCCTTCAGAAATCATTGGAATCTCCACTAGAGAATGTTCCATTCATTCACTGCGAATCTGGAATTCCTCTGAACCTCCACTCCCGGCAGGTTTTCGTTACACCACTGTTGAATGTCCAAGTAACCCAATGTTTTAAGTGTTTTCTTCACAAGCGCAGTGGTGCTGTTCAATTGGCTATCCACTCAACCCTGGCCAGCTCTACATTTTCCTGTCCACACCACAGAGACTGGAGAAATCATTGTTATCTCCACTACAGAATGTTCCATTCATTCACAGCGAATCTGGAATTCATCTGAATCTCCACTCCCGGCAGGTTTTCGTGACACCACTGGTAAATATCCAAGTAAGCCAATGCTGGTTTTAAGTGGCCTGCTCATACTCTCAGCCGTGCTGTTCAATTTGCTATCCACTCAACCCTCTTCAGCTCCATTTTCCTGTCCACATAACCCAAACTTCAGAAACAATTGGTATCTCCTCCACAGAATGTTCCATTCATTGACTGCAAATCTGAAATTCATCTAATTCTCAACTCCCGTCAGGTTTTCGTTACACCACTTGTGAATGTCCAATTAAGCCAAAGCTGGTTTTCAGTGGCCTGTTCTTACTACGAGACGTGCTGTTCATTTGGCTATCCATTCCACCCTGTTCAGCTCTACATTTTCGTGTCCACAAAACCCAGCCTTCAGAAATCATTGGAATCACCACTAGAGAATGTTCCATTCATTCACTGCGAATCTGGAATTCATCTGAATCTCCACTCCCGGCAGGTTTTCATTGCACCACTGCTGAATGTTCAAGTAACGCAATGATGGTTTTCAGCGGTCTATTCACACTCGAACCCGTGCTGTTCACGGTCTAGCGACTGAACACTGGTGAGTTCTTCTTTTTCCAGTTCAGACAATACAAACCTCAGAAACCATTGCAATCTACACTACAGAATGTTTCATTCATTCACGCGAATCTTGAATTCATCTTGTTCTCCACTCCCAGCAGGTTTTCGTTTCACCACTGGTGAATGTCCAAGCAACCCAAGGCTGGTTTCAGCTGCGTGTTAACACTCGCAGCCGTGCTGTTCAATTGGCTATCCAGTGAACGCTGGTTAGCTCTTGATTTTCCTTCCACACACCGAGCCTTCAGAAATCATTCTTATCTCCACTTCAGAATGTTCCATTCGTTCCCTGCGAATCTGGAATTCCTCTGACTCTCCACACCAGGCAGATTTTCCTAACAACACTGGTGAATGACCAGGTAATCCAATGCTGGTTTTCAGCGGCTGTTCACACTCACAGCCTTGCTGTTCAATTGGCAATCCAGTCAAACCTAGTCAGCTCTTCTTCATTTTCCTGTCCACACAACCCAGCGTTCAGAAATCATTGGAATCTCTACTACAGAAATTTCCATTCATTCACTGTGAATCTGGAAATAATCTGAATCTGCATTCCAGGAAGGCTTTCGTTACACCACTGATGAATGTCCAAGTAATGCAATGCTGCTTCTTAGTGGTCTGTTCACACTCGAAACCGTGCTGTTCACTGGCTATCCACTCAACATTGGTCAGCTCTTCAATATCCTGTCCAGACTATCCAGATTTCTAAATCTTGGCAATCTCCACTACAGAATGTTCCATTCAATCACGCGAATCTGGAATTCATCAGAGTCTCCACTCCCGGCAGGTTTTCGTGACACCACTGGTATATGTCCAAGGAAGCCAATGCTGGTTTTAAGCCGCCTGCTTATACTCTCAGCCGTGCTGTTCAATTTGCTATCCACCCAACCCTATTCAGCTCTACATTTTCCTGTCCTCATAACCCAACCTTCAGAAATAATTGGTATCTCCTCCACAGAATGTTCCGTTCATTCACTGCGAATCTTAAATTCATCTGACTCTCAACTCCCGGCGGGTTATCGTTACACCACTTGTGAATGTCCAAGTAAGCCAATGCTGGTTTTCAGTGGCCTGTTCATACTAAGAGACGTGCTGTTCATTTGGCTATCCACTCCACCCTGTTCAGCTCTACATTTTCGTGTCCACAAAACCCAGCCTTCAGAAATCATTGGAATCACCACTAGAGAATGTTCCATTCATTCACTGCGAATCTGGAATTCATCTGAACCTCCACTCCCGGCAGGTTTTCGTTACACCACTGGTGAATGTCCAAGTAACTCAATACTGGTTTTCAGAGGCATGTTCAACTCGCAGAAGTGCTGTTCAATGGGCTATCCACTCAATATTGGTCAGCTCTTCATTTTCCTCTCCACACAAACCAGCCTTCAGAAATCATTGGGATCTCCACTACAGACTGTTCCATTCATTCACTGCGATTCTGCAATTCATCTGACTCTCCGCTCCAGGCAGGTTTTCATTACAGCACTGGTGAATGACCAAGTAATCCAATGCTGGTTTTCAGCCGCCTTTTCACACTCGCAGTGTGCTGTTCAATTGTCTATCCACTCAAACCTGGTCAGCCTTTCATTTTCTTTTCCACAATATCAGACTTCAGAAATCATTGGAATCGCCAGTACAGAATGTTCCATTCATTCACTGCCAATCTGGAATTCATCTGAATCTGCACTCCAGGTAGGCTTTCATTACACCACTTATGAATGTCCAAGTAACACAATGCTGGTTTTCAGCGGTCTGTTCACACTCTAAGCCCTGCTTTTTACTGGGTATCCACACAACTGTGGTCAGCTCTTCATTTTCATGTCCAAACAATCCAGACTTGAGAAATCATTGCAATCTCCAGTACAGAATGTTCCATTCATTCACTGCGAATCTGGAATTCAACTGAATCTCCACTACCTGCAGATTTATCTTACACCACTTGTGAATGTCCAAGTAAAACAATGCTGGTTTTCAGAGGCCTGTTCATGTTCGCAGTCGTGCTGTTCAATTGGCTATCCACTCAACCTGTTTTGCTCCTCATTTTCCTGTGCACACAACCCAGCCATCAGAAATCATTGTAATCTCCACTACAGGATGTTCCATTCATTCACTGGGAATCTGGAATTCATCTGAATCTGCACTCCACGCAGGCTTTCGTTACACCACTGCTGAAAGTCGAAGTAATGCAATACTGGTTTTCAGTGGTCTGTTCACATTCGAAGCCGAGGCTTTTTACAGGCTATCCACTCAACACTGGTCAGCTCTTCATTTTCGTGTCCCCACAATCCAGATTTCAGAAATCATTGCAATCTCCACTACAGAATGTTCCATTCATTCACTGCGAGTCTGGAGTTTATCTGATTCTCCACTCCCGCCTGGTTAACATTACACCACTTGTGAATGTCCAAGTAAGCCAATGCTGGTTTTCAGAGGCCTGTTCATACTCGCAGCCGTGCTGTTTAATTGACAATTCACTCCACCCTGTTCAGCTCTTCATTGTCCCACCACACTACCAGCCTTCAGAAATCTTTGTTATCTCCACTACAGAATGTTCCATTCATTCACTGCGAATCTGGAATTCATCTGACTCTCAACTCCACGCAGGTTTTCATTACACCACTGTTGAATGTCCAAGTAACCCAATGCTGGTTTTCAGCGGCCTGTTCATATTCGCAGCCCTGCTGTTTACTTGGCTATCGATTCAAGCCTGGTCAGCTCTTCATTTTCCTGTCCACACAACACAGGCTTCAGAAATCATTGGAATCTCCTCTACAGAATGTTCCATTCATTCACTGCGAATGTGGAATTCAACTGACTCTCCACTCCATGCAGGTTTTCCTTACACCACTGATGAATGTCCAAGTAACCCAATGCTGGTTTTCAGCTGCATGTTCACACTCGCAGCCATGCTATACAATTGGCTTTCCACTAAATCCTGATTAGTTCTTGATTTTCCTTCCACACGACCCAGCCTTCAGAAATCATTGGAATCTCCACTAGAGAATGTTCCATTCATTCACTGCGAATCTGGAATTCCTCTGAACCTCCACTCCCGGCAGGTTTTCGTTACACCACTGTTGAATGTCCAAGTAACCCAATGTTTTAAGTGTTTTCTTCACAAGCGCAGTGGTGCTGTTCAATTGGCTATCCACTCAACCCTGGCCAGCTCTACATTTTCCTGTCCACACCACAGAGACTGGAGAAATCATTGTTATCTCCACTACAGAATGTTCCATTCATTCACAGCGAATCTGGAATTCATCTGAATCTCCACTCCCGGCGGGTTTTCGTGACACCACTGGTAAATATCCAAGTAAGCCAATGCTGGTTTTAAGTGGCCTGCTCATACTCTCAGCCGTGCTGTTCAATTTGCTATCCACTCAACCCTCTTCAGCTCCATTTTCCTGTCCACATAACCCAAACTTCAGAAACAATTGGTATCTCCTCCACAGAATGTTCCATTCATTGACTGCAAATCTGAAATTCATCTAATTCTCAACTCCCGTCAGGTTTTCGTTACACCACTTGTGAATGTCCAATTAAGCCAAAGCTGGTTTTCAGTGGCCTGTTCTTACTACGAGACGTGCTGTTCATTTGGCTATCCATTCCACCCTGTTCAGCTCTACATTTTCGTGTCCACAAAACCCAGCCTTCAGAAATCATTGGAATCACCACTAGAGAATGTTCCATGCATTCACTGCGAATCTGGAATTCATCTGAATCTCCACTCCCGGCAGGTTTTCATTGCACCACTGCTGAATGTTCAAGTAACGCAATGATGGTTTTCAGCGGTCTATTCACACTCGAACCCGTGCTGTTCACGGTCTAGCGACTCAACACTGGTGAGTTCTTCTTTTTCCAGTTCAGACAATACAAACCTCAGAAACCATTGCAATCTACACTACAGAATGTTTCATTCATTCACGCGAATCTTGAATTCATCTTGTTCTCCACTCCCAGCAGGTTTTCGTTTCACCACTGGTGAATGTCCAAGCAACCCAAGGCTGGTTTCAGCTGCGTGTTAACACTCGCAGCCGTGCTGTTCAATTGGCTATCCAGTGAACGCTGGTTAGCTCTTGATTTTCCTTCCACACACCGAGCCTTCAGAAATCATTCTTATCTCCACTTCAGAATGTTCCATTCGTTCCCTGCGAATCTGGAATTCCTCTGACTCTCCACACCAGGCAGATTTTCCTAACAACACTGGTGAATGACCAGGTAATCCAATGCTGGTTTTCAGCGGCTGTTCACACTCACAGCCTTGCTGTTCAATTGGCAATCCAGTCAAACCTAGTCAGCTCTTCTTCATTTTCCTGTCCACACAACCCAGCGTTCAGAAATCATTGGAATCTCTACTACAGAAATTTCCATTCATTCACTGTGAATCTGGAAATAATCTGAATCTGCATTCCAGGAAGGCTTTCGTTACACCACTGATGAATGTCCAAGTAATGCAATGCTGCTTCTTAGTGGTCTGTTCACACTCGAAACCGTGCTGTTCACTGGCTATCCACTCAACATTGGTCAGCTCTTCAATATCCTGTCCAGACTATCCAGATTTCTAAATCTTGGCAATCTCCACTACAGAATGTTCCATTCAATCACGCGAATCTGGAATTCATCAGAGTCTCCACTCCCGGCAGGTTTTCGTGACACCACTGGTATATGTCCAAGGAAGCCAATGCTGGTTTTAAGCCGCCTGCTTATACTCTCAGCCGTGCTGTTCAATTTGCTATCCACCCAACCCTATTCAGCTCTACATTTTCCTGTCCTCATAACCCAACCTTCAGAAATAATTGGTATCTCCTCCACAGAATGTTCCGTTCATTCACTGCGAATCTTAAATTCATCTGACTCTCAACTCCCGGCGGGTTATCGTTACACCACTTGTGAATGTCCAAGTAAGCCAATGCTGTTTTTCAGTGGCCTGTTCATACTTAGAGACGTGCTGTTCATTTGGCTATCCACTCCACCCTGTTCAGCTCTACATTTTCGTGTCCACAAAACCCAGCCTTCAGAAATCATTGGAATCACCACTAGAGAATGTTCCATTCATTCACTGCGAATCTGGAATTCATCTGAACCTCCACTCCCGGCAGGTTTTCGTTACACCACTGGTGAATGTCCAAGTAACTCAATACTGGTTTTCAGAGGCATGTTCAACTCGCAGAAGTGCTGTTCAATGGGCTATCCACTCAATATTGGTCAGCTCTTCATTTTCCTCTCCACACAAACCAGCCTTCAGAAATCATTGGGATCTCCACTACAGACTGTTCCATTCATTCACTGCGATTCTGCAATTCATCTGACTCTCCGCTCCAGGCAGGTTTTCATTACAGCACTGGTGAATGACCAAGTAATCCAATGCTGGTTTTCAGCCGCCTTTTCACACTCGCAGTGTGCTGTTCAATTGTCTATCCACTCAAACCTGGTCAGCCTTTCATTTTCTTTTCAACAATATCAGACTTCAGAAATCATTGGAATCGCCAGTACAGAATGTTCCATTCATTCACTGCCAATCTGGAATTCATCTGAATCTGCACTCCAGGTAGGCTTTCATTACACCACTTATGAATGTCCAAGTAACACAATGCTGGTTTTCAGCGGTCTGTTCACACTCTAAGCCCTGCTTTTTACTGGGTATCCACACAACTGTGGTCAGCTCTTCATTTTCATGTCCAAACAATCCAGACTTGAGAAATCATTGCAATCTCCAGTACAGAATGTTCCATTCATTCACTGCGAATCTGGAATTCAACTGAATCTCCACTACCTGCAGATTTATCTTACACCACTTGTGAATGTCCAAGTAAAACAATGCTGGTTTTCAGAGGCCTGTTCATGTTCGCAGTCGTGCTGTTCAATTGGCTATCCACTCAACCTGTTTTGCTCCTCATTTTCCTGTGCACACAACCCAGCCTTCAGAAATCATTGTAATCTCCACTACAGGATGTTCCATTCATTCACTGGGAATCTGGAATTCATCTGAATCTGCACTCCACGCAGGCTTTCGTTACACCACTGCTGAAAGTCGAAGTAATGCAATACTGGTTTTCAGTGGTCTGTTCACATTCGAAGCCGAGGCTTTTTACAGGCTATCCACTCAACACTGGTCAGCTCTTCATTTTCGTGTCCCCACAATCCAGATTTCAGAAATCATTGCAATCTCCACTACAGAATGTTCCATTCATTCACTGCGAGTCTGGAGTTTATCTGATTCTCCACTCCCGCCTGGTTAACATTACACCACTTGTGAATGTCCAAGTAAGCCAATGCTGGTTTTCAGAGGCCTGTTCATACTCGCAGCCGTGCTGTTTAATTGACAATTCACTCCACCCTGTTCAGCTCTTCATTGTCCCACCACACTACCAGCCTTCAGAAATCTTTGTTATCTCCACTACAGAATGTTCCATTCATTCACTGCGAATCTGGAATTCATCTGACTCTCAACTCCACGCAGGTTTTCATTACACCACTGTTGAATGTCCAAGTAACCCAATGCTGGTTTTCAGCGGCCTGTTCATATTCGCAGCCCTGCTGTTTACTTGGCTATCGATTCAAGCCTGGTCAGCTCTTCATTTTCCTGTCCACACAACACAGGCTTCAGAAATCATTGGAATCTCCTCTACAGAATGTTCCATTCATTCACTGCGAATGTGGAATTCAACTGACTCTCCACTCCATGCAGGTTTTCCTTACACCACTGATGAATGTCCAAGTAACCCAATGCTGGTTTTCAGCTGCATGTTCACACTCGCAGCCATGCTATACAATTGGCTTTCCACTAAATCCTGATTAGTTCTTGATTTTCCTTCCACACGACCCAGCCTTCAGAAATCATTGGAATCTCCACTAGAGAATGTTCCATTCATTCACTGCGAATCTGGAATTCCTCTGAACCTCCACTCCCGGCAGGTTTTCGTTACACCACTGTTGAATGTCCAAGTAACCCAATGTTTTAAGTGTTTTCTTCACAAGCGCAGTGGTGCTGTTCAATTGGCTATCCACTCAACCCTGGCCAGCTCTACATTTTCCTGTCCACACCACAGAGACTGGAGAAATCATTGTTATCTCCACTACAGAATGTTCCATTCATTCACAGCGAATCTGGAATTCATCTGAATCTCCACTCCCGGCAGGTTTTCGTGACACCACTGGTAAATATCCAAGTAAGACAATGCTGGTTTTAAGTGGCCTGCTCATACTCTCAGCCGTGCTGTTCAATTTGCTATCCACTCAACCCTCTTCAGCTCCATTTTCCTGTCCACATAACCCAAACTTCAGAAACAATTGGTATCTCCTCCACAGAATGTTCCATTCATTGACTGCAAATCTGAAATTCATCTAATTCTCAACTCCCGTCAGGTTTTCGTTACACCACTTGTGAATGTCCAATTAAGCCAAAGCTGGTTTTCAGTGGCCTGTTCTTACTACGAGACGTGCTGTTCATTTGGCTATCCATTCCACCCTGTTCAGCTCTACATTTTCGTGTCCACAAAACCCAGCCTTCAGAAATCATTGGAATCACCACTAGAGAATGTTCCATTCATTCACTGCGAATCTGGAATTCATCTGAATCTCCACTCCCGGCAGGTTTTCATTGCACCACTGCTGAATGTTCAAGTAACGCAATGATGGTTTTCAGCGGTCTACTCACACTCGAACCCGTGCTGTTCACGGTCTAGCGACTCAACACTGGTGAGTTCTTCTTTTTCCAGTTCAGACAATACAAACCTCAGAAACCATTGCAATCTACACTACAGAATGTTTCATTCATTCACGCGAATCTTGAATTCATCTTGTTCTCCACTCCCAGCAGGTTTTCGTTTCACCACTGGTGAATGTCCAAGCAACCCAAGGCTGGTTTCAGCTGCGTGTTAACACTCGCAGCCGTGCTGTTCAATTGGCTATCCAGTGAACGCTGGTTAGCTCTTGATTTTCCTTCCACACACCGAGCCTTCAGAAATCATTCTTATCTCCACTTCAGAATGTTCCATTCGTTCCCTGCGAATCTGGAATTCCTCTGACTCTCCACACCAGGCAGATTTTCCTAACAACACTGGTGAATGACCAGGTAATCCAATGCTGGTTTTCAGCGGCTGTTCACACTCACAGCCTTGCTGTTCAATTGGCAATCCAGTCAAACCTAGTCAGCTCTTCATTTTCCTGTCCACACAACCCAGCGTTCAGAAATCATTGGAATCTCTACTACAGAAATTTCCATTCATTCACTGTGAATCTGGAAATAATCTGAATCTGCATTCCAGGAAGGCTTTCGTTACACCACTGATGAATGTCCAAGTAATGCAATGCTGCTTCTTAGTGGTCTGTTCACACTCGAAACCGTGCTGTTCACTGGCTATCCACTCAACATTGGTCAGCTCTTCAATATCCTGTCCAGACTATCCAGATTTCTAAATCTTGGCAATCTCCACTACAGAATGTTCCATTCAATCACGCGAATCTGGAATTCATCAGAGTCTCCACTCCCGGCAGGTTTTCGTGACACCACTGGTATATGTCCAAGGAAGCCAATGCTGGTTTTAAGCCGCCTGCTTATACTCTCAGCCGTGCTGTTCAATTTGCTATCCACCCAACCCTATTCAGCTCTACATTTTCCTGTCCTCATAACCCAACCTTCAGAAATAATTGGTATCTCCTCCACAGAATGTTCCGTTCATTCACTGCGAATCTTAAATTCATCTGACTCTCAACTCCCGGCGGGTTATCGTTACACCACTTGTGAATGTCCAAGTAAGCCAATGCTGGTTTTCAGTGGCCTGTTCATACTAAGAGACG
The DNA here is from genome assembly GCF_029834395.1 of Sorex fumeus. Taxonomy (NCBI): domain Eukaryota; kingdom Metazoa; phylum Chordata; class Mammalia; order Eulipotyphla; family Soricidae; genus Sorex; species Sorex fumeus. Next base: position 434,585 of record NW_026606231.1, read on the forward strand.
TGCTGTTCATTTGGCTATCCACTCCACCCTGTTCAGCTCTACATTTTCGTGTCCACAAAACCCAGCCTTCAGAAATCATTGGAATCACCACTAGAGAATGTTCCATTCATTCACTGCGAATCTGGAATTCATCTGAACCTCCACTCCCGGCAGGTTTTCGTTACACCACTGGTGAATGTCCAAGTAACTCAATACTGGTTTTCAGAGGCATGTTCAACTCGCAGAAGTGCTGTTCAATGGGCTATCCACTCAATATTGGTCAGCTCTTCATTTTCCTCTCCACACAAACCAGCCTTCAGAAATCATTGGGATCTCCACTACAGACTGTTCCATTCATTCACTGCGATTCTGCAATTCATCTGACTCTCGGCTCCAGGCAGGTTTTCATTACAGCACTGGTGAATGACCAAGTAATCCAATGCTGGTTTTCAGCCGCCTTTTCACACTCGCAGTGTGCTGTTCAATTGTCTATCCACTCAAACCTGGTCAGCCTTTCATTTTCTTTTCCACAATATCAGACTTCAGAAATCATTGGAATCGCCAGTACAGAATGTTCCATTCATTCACTGCCAATCTGGAATTCATCTGAATCTGCACTCCAGGTAGGCTTTCATTACACCACTTATGAATGTCCAAGTAACACAATGCTGGTTTTCAGCGGTCTGTTCACACTCTAAGCCCTGCTTTTTACTGGGTATCCACACAACTGTGGTCAGCTCTTCATTTTCATGTCCAAACAATCCAGACATGAGAAATCATTGCAATCTCCAGTACAGAATGTTCCATTCATTCACTGCGAATCTGGAATTCAACTGAATCTCCACTACCTGCAGATTTATCTTACACCACTTGTGAATGTCCAAGTAAAACAATGCTGGTTTTCAGAGGCCTGTTCATGTTCGCAGTCGTGCTGTTCAATTGGCTATCCACTCAACCTGTTTTGCTCCTCATTTTCCTGTGCACACAACCCAGCCTTCAGAAATCATTGTAATCTCCACTACAGGATGTTCCATTCATTCACTGGGAATCTGGAATTCATCTGAATCTGCACTCCACGCAGGCTTTCGTTACACCACTGCTGAAAGTCGAAGTAATGCAATACTGGTTTTCAGTGGTCTGTTCACATTCGAAGCCGAGGCTTTTTACAGGCTATCCACTCAACACTGGTCAGCTCTTCATTTTCGTGTCCCCACAATCCAGATTTCAGAAATCATTGCAATCTCCACTACAGAATGTTCCATTCATTCACTGCGAGTCTGGAGTTTATCTGATTCTCCACTCCCGCCTGGTTAACATTACACCACTTGTGAATGTCCAAGTAAGCCAATGCTGGTTTTCAGAGGCCTGTTCATACTCGCAGCCGTGCTGTTTAATTGACAATTCACTCCACCCTGTTCAGCTCTTCATTGTCCCACCACACTACCAGCCTTCAGAAATCTTTGTTATCTCCACTACAGAATGTTCCATTCATTCACTGCGAATCTGGAATTCATCTGACTCTCAACTCCACGCAGGTTTTCATTACACCACTGTTGAATGTCCAAGTAACCCAATGCTGGTTTTCAGCGGCCTGTTCATATTCGCAGCCCTGCTGTTTACTTGGCTATCGATTCAAGCCTGGTCAGCTCTTCATTTTCCTGTCCACACAACACAGGCTTCAGAAATCATTGGAATCTCCTCTACAGAATGTTCCATTCATTCACTGCGAATGTGGAATTCAACTGACTCTCCACTCCATGCAGGTTTTCCTTACACCACTGATGAATGTCCAAGTAACCCAATGCTGGTTTTCAGCTGCATGTTCACACTCGCAGCCATGCTATACAATTGGCTTTCCACTAAATCCTGATTAGTTCTTGATTTTCCTTCCACACGACCCAGCCTTCAGAAATCATTGGAATCTCCACTAGAGAATGTTCCATTCATTCACTGCGAATCTGGAATTCCTCTGAACCTCCACTCCCGGCAGGTTTTCGTTACACCACTGTTGAATGTCCAAGTAACCCAATGTTTTAAGTGTTTTCTTCACAAGCGCAGTGGTGCTGTTCAATTGGCTATCCACTCAACCCTGGCCAGCTCTACATTTTCCTGTCCACACCACAGAGACTGGAGAAATCATTGTTATCTCCACTACAGAATGTTCCATTCATTCACAGCGAATCTGGAATTCATCTGAATCTCCACTCCCGGCAGGTTTTCGTGACACCACTGGTAAATATCCAAGTAAGCCAATGCTGGTTTTAAGTGGCCTGCTCATACTCTCAGCCGTGCTGTTCAATTTGCTATCCACTCAACCCTCTTCAGCTCCATTTTCCTGTCCACATAACCCAAACTTCAGAAACAATTGGTATCTCCTCCACAGAATGTTCCATTCATTGACTGCAAATCTGAAATTCATCTAATTCTCAACTCCCGTCAGGTTTTCGTTACACCACTTGTGAATGTCCAATTAAGCCAAAGCTGGTTTTCAGTGGCCTGTTCTTACTACGAGACGTGCTGTTCATTTGGCTATCCATTCCACCCTGTTCAGCTCTACATTTTCGTGTCCACAAAACCCAGCCTTCAGAAATCATTGGAATCACCACTAGAGAATGTTCCATTCATTCACTGCGAATCTGGAATTCATCTGAATCTCCACTCCCGGCAGGTTTTCATTGCACCACTGCTGAATGTTCAAGTAACGCAATGATGGTTTTCAGCGGTCTATTCACACTCGAACCCGTGCTGTTCACGGTCTAGCGACTCAACACTGGTGAGTTCTTCTTTTTCCAGTTCAGACAATACAAACCTCAGAAACCATTGCAATCTACACTACAGAATGTTTCATTCATTCACGCGAATCTTGAATTCATCTTGTTCTCCACTCCCAGCAGGTTTTCGTTTCACCGCTGGTGAATGTCCAAGCAACCCAAGGCTGGTTTCAGCTGCGTGTTAACACTCGCAGCCGTGCTGTTCAATTGGCTATCCAGTGAACGCTGGTTAGCTCTTGATTTTCCTTCCACACACCGAGCCTTCAGAAATCATTCTTATCTCCACTTCAGAATGTTCCATTCGTTCCCTGCGAATCTGGAATTCCTCTGACTCTCCACACCAGGCAGATTTTCCTAACAACACTGGTGAATGACCAGGTAATCCAATGCTGGTTTTCAGCGGCTGTTCACACTCACAGCCTTGCTGTTCAATTGGCAATCCAGTCAAACCTAGTCAGCTCTTCATTTTCCTGTCCACACAACCCAGCGTTCAGAAATCATTGGAATCTCTACTACAGAAATTTCCATTCATTCACTGTGAATCTGGAAATAATCTGAATCTGCATTCCAGGAAGGCTTTCGTTACACCACTGATGAATGTCCAAGTAATGCAATGCTGCTTCTTAGTGGTCTGTTCACACTCGAAACCGTGCTGTTCACTGGCTATCCACTCAACATTGGTCAGCTCTTCAATATCCTGTCCAGACTATCCAGATTTCTAAATCTTGGCAATCTCCACTACAGAATGTTCCATTCAATCACGCGAATCTGGAATTCATCAGAGTCTCCACTCCCGGCAGGTTTTCGTGACACCACTGGTATATGTCCAAGGAAGCCAATGCTGGTTTTAAGCCGCCTGCTTATACTCTCAGCCGTGCTGTTCAATTTGCTATCCACCCAACCCTATTCAGCTCTACATTTTCCTGTCCTCATAACCCAACCATCAGAAATAATTGGTATCTCCTCCACAGAATGTTCCGTTAATTCACTGCGAATCTTAAATTCATCTGACTCTCAACTCCCGGCGGGTTATCGTTACACCACTTGTGAATGTCCAAGTAAGCCAATGCTGGTTTTCAGTGGCCTGTTCATACTAAGAGACGTGCTGTTCATTTGGCTATCCACTCCACCCTGTTCAGCTCTACATTTTCGTGTCCACAAAACCCAGCCTTCAGAAATCATTGGAATCACCACTAGAGAATGTTCCATTCATTCACTGCGAATCTGGAATTCATCTGAACCTCCACTCCCGGCAGGTTTTCGTTACACCACTGGTGAATGTCCAAGTAACTCAATACTGGTTTTCAGAGGCATGTTCAACTCGCAGAAGTGCTGTTCAATGGGCTATCCACTCAATATTGGTCAGCTCTTCATTTTCCTCTCCACACAAACCAGCCTTCAGAAATCATTGGGATCTCCACTACAGACTGTTCCATTCATTCACTGCGATTCTGCAATTCATCTGACTCTCCGCTCCAGGCAGGTTTTCATTACAGCACTGGTGAATGACCAAGTAATCCAATGCTGGTTTTCAGCCGCCTTTTCACACTCGCAGTGTGCTGTTCAATTGTCTATCCACTCAAACCTGGTCAGCCTTTCATTTTCTTTTCCACAATATCAGACTTCAGAAATCATTGGAATCGCCAGTACAGAATGTTCCATTCATTCACTGCCAATCTGGAATTCATCTGAATCTGCACTCCAGGTAGGCTTTCATTACACCACTTATGAATGTCCAAGTAACACAATGCTGGTTTTCAGCGGTCTGTTCACACTCTAAGCCCTGCTTTTTACTGGGTATCCACACAACTGTGTCAGCTCTTCATTTTCATGTCCAAACAATCCAGACTTGAGAAATCATTGCAATCTCCAGTACAGAATGTTCCATTCATTCACTGCGAATCTGGAATTCAACTGAATCTCCACTACCTGCAGATTTATCTTACACCACTTGTGAATGTCCAAGTAAAACAATGCTGGTTTTCAGAGGCCTGTTCATGTTCGCAGTCGTGCTGTTCAATTGGCTATCCACTCAACCTGTTTTGCTCCTCATTTTCCTGTGCACACAACCCAGCCTTCAGAAATCATTGTAATCTCCACTACAGGATGTTCCATTCATTCACTGGGAATCTGGAATTCATCTGAATCTGCACTCCACGCAGGCTTTCGTTACACCACTGCTGAAAGTCGAAGTAATGCAATACTGGTTTTCAGTGGTCTGTTCACATTCGAAGCCGAGGCTTTTTACAGGCTATCCACTCAACACTGGTCAGCTCTTCATTTTCGTGTCCCCACAATCCAGATTTCAGAAATCATTGCAATCTCCACTACAGAATGTTCCATTCATTCACTGCGAGTCTGGAGTTTATCTGATTCTCCACTCCCGCCTGGTTAACATTACACCACTTGTGAATGTCCAAGTAAGCCAATGCTGGTTTTCAGAGGCCTGTTCATACTCGCAGCCGTGCTGTTTAATTGACAATTCACTCCACCCTGTTCAGCTCTTCATTGTCCCACCACACTACCAGCCTTCAGAAATCTTTGTTATCTCCACTACAGAATGTTCCATTCATTCACTGCGAATCTGGAATTCATCTGACTCTCAACTCCACGCAGGTTTTCATTACACCACTGTTGAATGTCCAAGTAACCCAATGCTGGTTTTCAGCGGCCTGTTCATATTCGCAGCCCTGCTGTTTACTTGGCTATCGATTCAAGCCTGGTCAGCTCTTCATTTTCCTGTCCACACAACACAGGCTTCAGAAATCATTGGAATCTCCTCTACAGAATGTTCCATTCATTCACTGCGAATGTGGAATTCAACTGACTCTCCACTCCATGCAGGTTTTCCTTACACCACTGATGAATGTCCAAGTAACCCAATGCTGGTTTTCAGCTGCATGTTCACACTCGCAGCCATGCTATACAATTGGCTTTCCACTAAATCCTGATTAGTTCTTGATTTTCCTTCCACACGACCCAGCCTTCAGAAATCATTGGAATCTCCACTAGAGAATGTTCCATTCATTCACTGCGAATCTGGAATTCCTCTGAACCTCCACTCCCGGCAGGTTTTCGTTACACCACTGTTGAATGTCCAAGTAACCCAATGTTTTAAGTGTTTTCTTCACAAGCGCAGTGGTGCTGTTCAATTGGCTATCCACTCAACCCTGGCCAGCTCTACATTTTCCTGTCCACACCACAGAGACTGGAGAAATCATTGTTATCTCCACTACAGAATGTTCCATTCATTCACAGCGAATCTGGAACTCATCTGAATCTCCACTCCCGGCAGGTTTTCGTGACACCACTGGTAAATATCCAAGTAAGCCAATGCTGGTTTTAAGTGGCCTGCTCATACTCTCAGCCGTGCTGTTCAATTTGCTATCCACTCAACCCTCTTCAGCTCCATTTTCCTGTCCACATAACCCAAACTTCAGAAACAATTGGTATCTCCTCCACAGAATGTTCCATTCATTGACTGCAAATCTGAAATTCATCTAATTCTCAACTCCCGTCAGGTTTTCGTTACACCACTTGTGAATGTCCAATTAAGCCAAAGCTGGTTTTCAGTGGCCTGTTCTTACTACGAGACGTGCTGTTCATTTGGCTATCCATTCCACCCTGTTCAGCTCTACATTTTCGTGTCCACAAAACCCAGCCTTCAGAAATCATTGGAATCACCACTAGAGAATGTTCCATTCATTCACTGCGAATCTGGAATTCATCTGAATCTCCACTCCCGGCAGGTTTTCATTGCACCACTGCTGAATGTTCAAGTAACGCAATGATGGTTTTCAGCGGTCTACTCACACTCGAACCCGTGCTGTTCACGGTCTAGCGACTCAACACTGGTGAGTTCTTCTTTTTCCAGTTCAGACAATACAAACCTCAGAAACCATTGCAATCTACACTACAGAATGTTTCATTCATTCACGCGAATCTTGAATTCATCTTGTTCTCCACTCCCAGCAGGTTTTCGTTTCACCACTGGTGAATGTCCAAGCAACCCAAGGCTGGTTTCAGCTGCGTGTTAACACTCGCAGCCGTGCTGTTCAATTGGCTATCCAGTGAACGCTGGTTAGCTCTTGATTTTCCTTCCACACACCGAGCCTTCAGAAATCATTCTTATCTCCACTTCAGAATGTTCCATTCGTTCCCTGCGAATCTGGAATTCCTCTGACTCTCCACACCAGGCAGATTTTCCTAACAACACTGGTGAATGACCAGGTAATCCAATGCTGGTTTTCAGCGGCTGTTCACACTCACAGCCTTGCTGTTCAATTGGCAATCCAGTCAAACCTAGTCAGCTCTTCATTTTCCTGTCCACACAACCCAGCGTTCAGAAATCATTGGAATCTCTACTACAGAAATTTCCATTCATTCACTGTGAATCTGGAAATAATCTGAATCTGCATTCCAGGAAGGCTTTCGTTACACCACTGATGAATGTCCAAGTAATGCAATGCTGCTTCTTAGTGGTCTGTTCACACTCGAAACCGTGCTGTTCACTGGCTATCCACTCAACATTGGTCAGCTCTTCAATATCCTGTCCAGACTATCCAGATTTCTAAATCTTGGCAATCTCCACTACAGAATGTTCCATTCAATCACGCGAATCTGGAATTCATCAGAGTCTCCACTCCCGGCAGGTTTTCGTGACACCACTGGTATATGTCCAAGGAAGCCAATGCTGGTTTTAAGCCGCCTGCTTATACTCTCAGCCGTGCTGTTCAATTTGCTATCCACCCAACCCTATTCAGCTCTACATTTTCCTGTCCTCATAACCCAACCTTCAGAAATAATTGGTATCTCCTCCACAGAATGTTCCGTTCATTCACTGCGAATCTTAAATTCATCTGACTCTCAACTCCCGGCGGGTTATCGTTACACCACTTGTGAATGTCCAAGTAAGCCAATGCTGGTTTTCAGTGGCCTGTTCATACTAAGAGACGTGCTGTTCATTTGGCTATCCACTCCACCCTGTTCAGCTCTACATTTTCGTGTCCACAAAACCCAGCCTTCAGAAATCATTGGAATCACCACTAGAGAATGTTCCATTCATTCACTGCGAATCTGGAATTCATCTGAACCTCCACTCCCGGCAGGTTTTCGTTACGCCACTGGTGAATGTCCAAGTAACTCAATACTGGTTTTCAGAGGCATGTTCAACTCGCAGAAGTGCTGTTCAATGGGCTATCCACTCAATATTGGTCAGCTCTTCATTTTCCTCTCCACACAAACCAGCCTTCAGAAATCATTGGGATCTCCACTACAGACTGTTCCATTCATTCACTGCGATTCTGCAATTCATCTGACTCTCCGCTCCAGGCAGGTTTTCATTACAGCACTGGTGAATGACCAAGTAATCCAATGCTGGTTTTCAGCCGCCTTTTCACACTCGCAGTGTGCTGTTCAATTGTCTATCCACTCAAACCTGGTCAGCCTTTCATTTTCTTTTCCACAATATCAGACTTCAGAAATCATTGGAATCGCCAGTACAGAATGTTCCATTCATTCACTGCCAATCTGGAATTCATCTGAATCTGCACTCCAGGTAGGCTTTCATTACACCACTTATGAATGTCCAAGTAACACAATGCTGGTTTTCAGCGGTCTGTTCACACTCTAAGCCCTGCTTTTTACTGGGTATCCACACAACTGTGGTCAGCTCTTCATTTTCATGTCCAAACAATCCAGACTTGAGAAATCATTGCAATCTCCAGTACAGAATGTTCCATTCATTCACTGCGAATCTGGAATTCAACTGAATCTCCACTACCTGCAGATTTATCTTACACCACTTGTGAATGTCCAAGTAAAACAATGCTGGTTTTCAGAGGCCTGTTCATGTTCGCAGTCGTGCTGTTCAATTGGCTATCCACTCAACCTGTTTTGCTCCTCATTTTCCTGTGCACACAACCCAGCCTTCAGAAATCATTGTAATCTCCACTACAGGATGTTCCATTCATTCACTGGGAATCTGGAATTCATCTGAATCTGCACTCCACGCAGGCTTTCGTTACACCACTGCTGAAAGTCGAAGTAATGCAATACTGGTTTTCAGTGGTCTGTTCACATTCGAAGCCGAGGCTTTTTACAGGCTATCCACTCAACACTGGTCAGCTCTTCATTTTCGTGTCCCCACAATCCAGATTTCAGAAATCATTGCAATCTCCACTACAGAATGTTCCATTCATTCACTGCGAGTCTGGAGTTTATCTGATTCTCCACTCCCGCCTGGTTAACATTACACCACTTGTGAATGTCCAAGTAAGCCAATGCTGGTTTTCAGAGGCCTGTTCATACTCGCAGCCGTGCTGTTTAATTGACAATTCACTCCACCCTGTTCAGCTCTTCATTGTCCCACCACACTACCAGCCTTCAGAAATCTTTGTTATCTCCACTACAGAATGTTCCATTCATTCACTGCGAATCTGGAATTCATCTGACTCTCAACTCCACGCAGGTTTTCATTACACCACTGTTGAATGTCCAAGTAACCCAATGCTGGTTTTCAGCGGCCTGTTCATATTCGCAGCCCTGCTGTTTACTTGGCTATCGATTCAAGCCTGGTCAGCTCTTCATTTTCCTGTCCACACAACACAGGCTTCAGAAATCATTGGAATCTCCTCTACAGAATGTTCCATTCATTCACTGCGAATGTGGAATTCAACTGACTCTCCACTCCATGCAGGTTTTCCTTACACCACTGATGAATGTCCAAGTAACCCAATGCTGGTTTTCAGCTGCATGTTCACACTCGCAGCCATGCTATACAATTGGCTTTCCACTAAATCCTGATTAGTTCTTGATTTTCCTTCCACACGACCCAGCCTTCAGAAATCATTGGAATCTCCACTAGAGAATGTTCCATTCATTCACTGCGAATCTGGAATTCCTCTGAACCTCCACTCCCGGCAGGTTTTCGTTACACCACTGTTGAATGTCCAAGTAACCCAATGTTTTAAGTGTTTTCTTCACAAGCGCAGTGGTGCTGTTCAATTGGCTATCCACTCAACCCTGGCCAGCTCTACATTTTCCTGTCCACACCACAGAGACTGGAGAAATCATTGTTATCTCCACTACAGAATGTTCCATTCATTCACAGCGAATCTGGAATTCATCTGAATCTCCACTCCCGGCAGGTTTTCGTGACACCACTGGTAAATATCCAAGTAAGCCAATGCTGGTTTTAAGTGGCCTGCTCATACTCTCAGCCGTGCTGTTCAATTTGCTATCCACTCAACCCTCTTCAGCTCCATTTTCCTGTCCACATAACCCAAACTTCAGAAACAATTGGTATCTCCTCCACAGAATGTTCCATTCATTGACTGCAAATCTGAAATTCATCTAATTCTCAACTCCCGTCAGGTTTTCGTTACACCACTTGTGAATGTCCAATTAAGCCAAAGCTGGTTTTCAGTGGCCTGTTCTTACTACGAGACGTGCTGTTCATTTGGCTATCCATTCCACCCTGTTCAGCTCTACATTTTCGTGTCCACAAAACCCAGCCTTCAGAAATCATTGGAATCACCACTAGAGAATGTTCCATTCATTCACTGCGAATCTGGAATTCATCTGAATCTCCACTCCCGGCAGGTTTTCATTGCACCACTGCTGAATGTTCAAGTAACGCAATGATGGTTTTCAGCGGTCTACTCACACTCGAACCCGTGCTTTTCACGGTCTAGCGACTCAACACTGGTGAGTTCTTCTTTTTCCAGTTCAGACAATACAAACCTCAGAAACCATTGCAATCTACACTACAGAATGTTTCATTCATTCACGCGAATCTTGAATTCATCTTGTTCTCCACTCCCAGCAGGTTTTCGTTTCACCACTGGTGAATGTCCAAGCAACCCAAGGCTGGTTTCAGCTGCGTGTTAACACTCGCAGCCGTGCTGTTCAATTGGCTATCCAGTGAACGCTGGTTAGCTCTTGATTTTCCTTCCACACACCGAGCCTTCAGAAATCATTCTTATCTCCACTTCAGAATGTTCCATTCGTTCCCTGCGAATCTGGAATTCCTCTGACTCTCCACACCAGGCAGATTTTCCTAACAACACTGGTGAATGACCAGGTAATCCAATGCTGGTTTTCAGCGGCTGTTCACACTCACAGCCTTGCTGTTCAATTGGCAATCCAGTCAAACCTAGTCAGCTCTTCATTTTCCTGTCCACACAACCCAGCGTTCAGAAATCATTGGAATCTCTACTACAGAAATTTCCATTCATTCACTGTGAATCTGGAAATAATCTGAATCTGCATTCCAGGAAGGCTTTCGTTACACCACTGATGAATGTCCAAGTAATGCAATGCTGCTTCTTAGTGGTCTGTTCACACTCGAAACCGTGCTGTTCACTGGCTATCCACTCAACATTGGTCAGCTCTTCAATATCCTGTCCAGACTATCCAGATTTCTAAATCTTGGCAATCTCCACTACAGAACGTTCCATTCAATCACGCGAATCTGGAATTCATCAGAGTCTCCACTTCCGGCAGGTTTTCGTGACACCACTGGTATATGTCCAAGGAAGCCAATGCTGGTTTTAAGCCGCCTGCTTATACTCTCAGCCATGCTGTTCAATTTGCTATCCACCCAACCCTATTCAGCTCTACATTTTCCTGTCCTCATAACCCAACCTTCAGAAATAATTGGTATCTCCTCCACAGAATGTTCCGTTCATTCACTGCGAATCTTAAATTCATCTGACTCTCAACTCCCGGCGGGTTATCGTTACACCACTTGTGAATGTCCAAGTAAGCCAATGCTGGTTTTCAGTGGCCTGTTCATACTAAGAGACGTGCTGTTCATTTGGCTATCCACTCCACCCTGTTCAGCTCTACATTTTCGTGTCCACAAAACCCAGCCTTCAGAAATCATTGGAATCACCACTAGAGAATGTTCCATTCATTCACTGCGAATCTGGAATTCATCTGAACCTCCAGTCCCGGCAGGTTTTCGTTACGCCACTGGTGAATGTCCAAGTAACTCAATACTGGTTTTCAGAGTCATGTTCAACTCGCAGAAGTGCTGTTCAATGGGCTATCCACTCAATATTGGTCAGCTCTTCATTTTCCTCTCCACACAAACCAGCCTTCAGAAATCATTGGGATCTCCACTACAGACTGTTCCATTCATTCACTGCGATTCTGCAATTCATCTGACTCTCCGCTCCAGGCAGGTTTTCATTACAGCACTGGTGAATGACCAAGTAATCCAATGCTGGTTTTCAGCCGCCTTTTCACACTCGCAGTGTGCTGTTCAATTGTCTATCCACTCAAACCTGGTCAGCCTTTCATTTTCTTTTCCACAATATCAGACTTCAGAAATCATTGGAATCGCCAGTACAGAATGTTCCATTCATTCACTGCCAATCTGGAATTCATCTGAATCTGCACTCCAGGTAGGCTTTCATTACACCACTTATGAATGTCCAAGTAACACAATGCTGGTTTTCAGCGGTCTGTTCACACTCTAAGCCCTGCTTTTTACTGGGTATCCACACAACTGTGGTCAGCTCTTCATTTTCATGTCCAAACAATCCAGACTTGAGAAATCATTGCAATCTCCAGTACAGAATGTTCCATTCATTCACTGCGAATCTGGAATTCAACTGAATCTCCACTACCTGCAGATTTATCTTACACCACTTGTGAATGTCCAAGTAAAACAATGCTGGTTTTCAGAGGCCTGTTCATGTTCGCAGTCGTGCTGTTCAATTGGCTATCCACTCAACCTGTTTTGCTCCTCATTTTCCTGTGCACACAACCCAGCCTTCAGAAATCATTGTAATCTCCACTACAGGATGTTCCATTCATTCACTGGGAATCTGGAATTCATCTGAATCTGCACTCCACGCAGGCTTTCGTTACACCACTGCTGAAAGTCGAAGTAATGCAATACTGGTTTTCAGTGGTCTGTTCACATTCGAAGCCGAGGCTTTTTACAGGCTATCCACTCAACACTGGTCAGCTCTTCATTTTCGTGTCCCCACAATCCAGATTTCAGAAATCATTGCAATCTCCACTACAGAATGTTCCATTGATTCACTGCGAGTCTGGAGTTTATCTGATTCTCCACTCCCGCCTGGTTAACATTACACCACTTGTGAATGTCCAAGTAAGCCAATGCTGGTTTTCAGAGGCCTGTTCATACTCGCAGCCGTGCTGTTTAATTGACAATTCACTCCACCCTGTTCAGCTCTTCATTGTCCCACCACACTACCAGCCTTCAGAAATCTTTGTTATCTCCACTACAGAATGTTCCATTCATTCACTGCGAATCTGGAATTCATCTGACTCTCAACTCCACGCAGGTTTTCATTACACCACTGTTGAATGTCCAAGTAACCCAATGCTGGTTTTCAGCGGCCTGTTCATATTCGCAGCCCTGCTGTTTACTTGGCTATCGATTCAAGCCTGGTCAGCTCTTCATTTTCCTGTCCACACAACACAGGCTTCAGAAATCATTGGAATCTCCTCTACAGAATGTTCCATTCATTCACTGCGAATGTGGAATTCAACTGACTCTCCACTCCATGCAGGTTTTCCTTACACCACTGATGAATGTCCAAGTAACCCAATGCTGGTTTTCAGCTGCATGTTCACACTCGCAGCCATGGCTTTCCACTAAATCCTGATTAGTTCTTGATTTTCCTTCCACACGACCCAGCCTTCAGAAATCATTGGAATCTCCACTAGAGAATGTTCCATTCATTCACTGCGAATCTGGAATTCCTCTGAACCTCCACTCCCGGCAGGTTTTCGTTACACCACTGTTGAATGTCCAAGTAACCCAATGTTTTAAGTGTTTTCTTCACAAGCGCAGTGGTGCTGTTCAATTGGCTATCCACTCAACCCTGGCCAGCTCTACATTTTCCTGTCCACACCACAGAGACTGGAGAAATCATTGTTATCTCCACTACAGAATGTTCCATTCATTCACAGCGAATCTGGAATTCATCTGAATCTCCACTCCCGGCAGGTTTTCGTGACACCACTGGTAAATATCCAAGTAAGCCAATGCTGGTTTTAAGTGGCCTGCTCATACTCTCAGCCGTGCTGTTCAATTTGCTATCCACTCAACCCTCTTCAGCTCCATTTTCCTGTCCACATAACCCAAACTTCAGAAACAATTGGTATCTCCTCCACAGAATGTTCCAGTCATTGACTGCAAATCTGAAATTCATCTAATTCTCAACTCCCGTCAGGTTTTCGTTACACCACTTGTGAATGTCCAATTAAGCCAAAGCTGGTTTTCAGTGGCCTGTTCTTACTACGAGACGTGCTGTTCATTTGGCTATCCATTCCACCCTGTTCAGCTCTACATTTTCGTGTCCACAAAACCCAGCCTTCAGAAATCATTGGAATCACCACTAGAGAATGTTCCATGCATTCACTGCGAATCTGGAATTCATCTGAATCTCCACTCCCGGCAGGTTTTCATTGCACCACTGCTGAATGTTCAAGTAACGCAATGATGGTTTTCAGCGGTCTATTCACACTCGAACCCGTGCTGTTCACGGTCTAGCGACTCAACACTGGTGAGTTCTTCTTTTTCCAGTTCAGACAATACAAACCTCAGAAACCATTGCAATCTACACTACAGAATGTTTCATTCATTCACGCGAATCTTGAATTCATCTTGTTCTCCACTCCCAGCAGGTTTTCGTTTCACCACTGGTGAATGTCCAAGCAACCCAAGGCTGGTTTCAGCTGCGTGTTAACACTCGCAGCCGTGCTGTTCAATTGGCTATCCAGTGAACGCTGGTTAGCTCTTGATTTTCCTTCCACACACCGAGCCTTCAGAAATCATTCTTATCTCCACTTCAGAATGTTCCATTCGTTCCCTGCGAATCTGGAATTCCTCTGACTCTCCACACCAGGCAGATTTTCCTAACAACACTGGTGAATGACCAGGTAATCCAATGCTGGTTTTCAGCGGCTGTTCACACTCACAGCCTTGCTGTTCAATTGGCAATCCAGTCAAACCCAGTCAGCTCTTCATTTTCCTGTCCACACAACCCAGCGTTCAGAAATCATTGGAATCTCTACTACAGAAATTTCCATTCATTCACTGTGAATCTGGAAATAATCTGAATCTGCATTCCAGGAAGGCTTTCGTTACACCACTGATGAATGTCCAAGTAAGCCAATGCTGGTTTTCAGTGGCCTGTTCATACTAAGAGACGTGCTGTTCATTTGGCTATCCACTCCACCCTGTTCAGCTCTACATTTTCGTGTCCACAAAACCCAGCCTTCAGAAATCATTGGAATCACCACTAGAGAATGTTCCATTCATTCACTGCGAATCTGGAATTCATCTGAACCTCCACTCCCGGCAGGTTTTCGTTACGCCACTGGTGAATGTCCAAGTAACTCATTACTGGTTTTCAGAGGCATGTTCAACTCGCAGAAGTGCTGTTCAATGGGCTATCCACTCAATATTGGTCAGCTCTTCATTTTCCTCTCCACACAAACCAGCCTTCAGAAATCATTATGATCTCCACTACAGACTGTTCCATTCATTCACTGCGATTCTGCAATTCATCTGACTCTCCGCTCCAGGCAGGTTTTCATTACAGCACTGGTGAATGACCAAGTAATCCAATGCTGGTTTTCAGCCGCCTTTTCACACTCGCAGTGTGCTGTTCAATTGTCTATCCACTCAAACCTGGTCAGCCTTTCATTTTCTTTTCCACAATATCAGACTTCAGAAATCATTGGAATCGCCAGTACAGAATGTTCCATTCATTCACTGCCAATCTGGAATTCATTTGAATCTGCACTCCAGGTAGGCTTTCATTACACCACTTATGAATGTCCAAGTAACACAATGCTGGTTTTCAGCGGTCTGTTCACACTCTAAGCCCTGCTTTTTACTGGGTATCCACACAACTGTGGTCAGCTCTTCATTTTCATGTCCAAACAATCCAGACTTGAGAAATCATTGCAATCTCCAGTACAGAATGTTCCATTCATTCACTGCGAATCTGGAATTCAACTGAATCTCCACTACCTGCAGATTTATCTTACACCACTTGTGAATGTCCAAGTAAAACAATGCTGGTTTTCAGAGGCCTGTTCATGTTCGCAGTCGTGCTGTTCAATTGGCTATCCACTCAACCTGTTTTGCTCCTCATTTTCCTGTGCACACAACCCAGCCTTCAGAAATCATTGTAATCTCCACTACAGGATGTTCCATTCATTCACTGGGAATCTGGAATTCATCTGAATCTGCACTCCACGCAGGCTTTCGTTACACCACTGCTGAAAGTCGAAGTAATGCAATACTGGTTTTCAGTGGTCTGTTCACATTCGAAGCCGAGGCTTTTTACAGGCTATCCACTCAACACTGGTCAGCTCTTCATTTTCGTGTCCCCACAATCCAGATTTCAGAAATCATTGCAATCTCCACTACAGAATGTTCCATTCATTCACTGCGAGTCTGGAGTTTATCTGATTCTCCACTCCCGCCTGGTTAACATTACACCACTTGTGAATGTCCAAGTAAGCCAATGCTGGTTTTCAGAGGCCTGTTCATACTCGCAGCCGTGCTGTTTAATTGACAATTCACTCCACCCTGTTCAGCTCTTCATTGTCCCACCACACTACCAGCCTTCAGAAATCTTTGTTATCTCCACTACAGAATGTTCCATTCATTCACTGCGAATCTGGAATTCATCTGACTCTCAACTCCACGCAGGTTTTCATTACACCACTGTTGAATGTCCAAGTAACCCAATGCTGGTTTTCAGCGGCCTGTTCATATTCGCAGCCCTGCTGTTTACTTGGCTATCGATTCAAGCCTGGTCAGCTCTTCATTTTCCTGTCCACACAACACAGGCTTCAGAAATCATTGGAATCTCCTCTACAGAATGTTCCATTCATTCACTGCGAATGTGGAATTCAACTGACTCTCCACTCCATGCAGGTTTTCCTTACACCACTGATGAATGTCCAAGTAACCCAATGCTGGTTTTCAGCTGCATGTTCACACTCGCAGCCATGCTATACAATTGGCTTTCCACTAAATCCTGATTAGTTCTTGATTTTCCTTCCACACGACCCAGCCTTCAGAAATCATTGGAATCTCCACTAGAGAATGTTCCATTCATTCACTGCGAATCTGGAATTCCTCTGAACCTCCACTCCCGGCAGGTTTTCGTTACACCACTGTTGAATGTCCAAGTAACCCAATGTTTTAAGTGTTTTCTTCACAAGCGCAGTGGTGCTGTTCAATTGGCTATCCACTCAACCCTGGCCAGCTCTACATTTTCCTGTCCACACCACAGAGACTGGAGAAATCATTGTTATCTCCACTACAGAATGTTCCATTCATTCACAGCGAATCTGGAATTCATCTGAATCTCCACTCCCGGCAGGTTTTTGTGACACCACTGGTAAATATCCAAGTAAGCCAATGCTGGTTTTAAGTGGCCTGCTCATACTCTCAGCCGTGCTGTTCAATTTGCTATCCACTCAACCCTCTTCAGCTCCATTTTCCTGTCCACATAACCCAAACTTCAGAAACAATTGGTATCTCCTCCACAGAATGTTCCATTCATTGACTGCAAATCTGAAATTCATCTAATTCTCAACTCCCGTCAGGTTTTCGTTACACCACTTGTGAATGTCCAATTAAGCCAAAGCTGGTTTTCAGTGGCCTGTTCTTACTACGAGACGTGCTGTTCATTTGGCTATCCATTCCACCCTGTTCAGCTCTACATTTTCGTGTCCACAAAACCCAGCCTTCAGAAATCATTGGAATCACCACTAGAGAATGTTCCATGCATTCACTGCGAATCTGGAATTCATCTGAATCTCCACTCCCGGCAGGTTTTCATTGCACCACTGCTGAATGTTCAAGTAACGCAATGATGGTTTTCAGCGGTCTATTCACACTCGAACCCGTGCTGTTCACGGTCTAGCGACTCAACACTGGTGAGTTCTTCTTTTTCCAGTTCAGACAATACAAACCTCAGAAACCATTGCAATCTACACTACAGAATGTTTCATTCATTCACGCGAATCTTGAATTCATCTTGTTCTCCACTCCCAGCAGGTTTTCGTTTCACCACTGGTGAATGTCCAAGCAACCCAAGGCTGGTTTCAGCTGCGTGTTAACACTCGCAGCCGTGCTGTTCAATTGGCTATCCAGTGAACGCTGGTTAGCTCTTGATTTTCCTTCCACACACCGAGCCTTCAGAAATCATTCTTATCTCCACTTCAGAATGTTCCATTCGTTCCCTGCGAATCTGGAATTCCTCTGACTCTCCACACCAGGCAGATTTTCCTAACAACACTGGTGAATGACCAGGTAATCCAATGCTGGTTTTCAGTGGCTGTTCACACTCACAGCCTTGCTGTTCAATTGGCAATCCAGTCAAACCTAGTCAGCTCTTCATTTTCCTGTCCACACAACCCAGCGTTCAGAAATCATTGGAATCTCTACTACAGAAATTTCCATTCATTCACTGTGAATCTGGAAATAATCTGAATCTGCATTCCAGGAAGGCTTTCGTTACACCACTGATGAATGTCCAAGTAAGCCAATGCTGGTTTTCAGTGGCCTGTTCATACTAAGAGACGTGCTGTTCATTTGGCTATCCACTCCACCCTGTTCAGCTCTACATTTTCGTGTCCACAAAACCCAGCCTTCAGAAAACATTGGAATCACCACTAGAGAATGTTCCATTCATTCACTGCGAATCTGGAATTCATCTGAACCTCCACTCCCGGCAGGTTTTCGTTACGCCACTGGTGAATGTCCAAGAAACTCAATACTGGTTTTCAGAGGCATGTTCAACTCGCAGAAGTGCTGTTCAATGGGCTATCCACTCAATATTGGTCAGCTCTTCATTTTCCTCTCCACACAAACCAGCCTTCAGAAATCATTGGGATCTCCACTACAGACTGTTCCATTCATTCACTGCGATTCTGCAATTCATCTGACTCTCCGCTCCAGGCAGGTTTTCATTACAGCACTGGTGAATGACCAAGTAATCCAATGCTGGTTTTCAGCCGCCTTTTCACACTCGCAGTGTGCTGTTCAATTGTCTATCCACTCAAACCTGGTCAGCCTTTCATTTTCTTTTCCACAATATCAGACTTCAGAAATCATTGGAATCGCCAGTACAGAATGTTCCATTCATTCACTGCCAATCTGGAATTCATCTGAATCTGCACTCCAGGTAGGCTTTCATTACACCACTTATGAATGTCCAAGTAACACAATGCTGGTTTTCAGCGGTCTGTTCACACTCTAAGCCCTGCTTTTTACTGGGTATCCACACAACTGTGGTCAGCTCTTCATTTTCATGTCCAAACAATCCAGACTTGAGAAATCATTGCAATCTCCAGTACAGAATGTTCCATTCATTCACTGCGAATCTGGAATTCAACTGAATCTCCACTACCTGCAGATTTATCTTACACCACTTGTGAATGTCCAAGTAAAACAATGCTGGTTTTCAGAGGCCTGTTCATGTTCGCAGTCGTGCTGTTCAATTGGCTATCCACTCAACCTGTTTTGCTCCTCATTTTCCTGTGCACACAACCCAGCCTTCAGAAATCATTGTAATCTCCACTACAGGATGTTCCATTCATTCACTGGGAATCTGGAATTCATCTGAATCTGCACTCCACGCAGGCTTTCGTTACACCACTGCTGAAAGTCGAAGTAATGCAATACTGGTTTTCAGTGGTCTGTTCACATTCGAAGCCGAGGCTTTTTACAGGCTATCCACTCAACACTGGTCAGCTCTTCATTTTCGTGTCCCCACAATCCAGATTTCAGAAATCATTGCAATCTCCACTACAGAATGTTCCATTCATTCACTGCGAGTCTGGAGTTTATCTGATTCTCCACTCCCGCCTGGTTAACATTACACCACTTGTGAATGTCCAAGTAAGCCAATGCTGGTTTTCAGAGGCCTGTTCATACTCGCAGCCGTGCTGTTTAATTGACAATTCACTCCACCCTGTTCAGCTCTTCATTGTCCCACCACACTACCAGCCTTCAGAAATCTTTGTTATCTCCACCACAGAATGTTCCATTCATTCACTGCGAATCTGGAATTCATCTGACTCTCAACTCCACGCAGGTTTTCATTACACCACTGTTGAATGTCCAAGTAACCCAATGCTGGTTTTCAGCGGCCTGTTCATATTCGCAGCCCTGCTGTTTACTTGGCTATCGATTCAAGCCTGGTCAGCTCTTCATTTTCCTGTCCACATAACACAGGCTTCAGAAATCATTGGAATCTCCTCTACAGAATGTTCCATTCATTCACTGCGAATGTGGAATTCAACTGACTCTCCACTCCATGCAGGTTTTCCTTACACCACTGATGAATGTCCAAGTAACCCAATGCTGGTTTTCAGCTGCATGTTCACACTCGCAGCCATGCTATACAATTGGCTTTCCACTAAATCCTGATTAGTTCTTGATTTTCCTTCCACACGACCCAGCCTTCAGAAATCATTGGAATCTCCACTAGAGAATGTTCCATTCATTCACTGCGAATCTGGAATTCCTCTGAACCTCCACTCCCGGCAGGTTTTCGTTACACCACTGTTGAATGTCCAAGTAACCCAATGTTTTAAGTGTTTTCTTCACAAGCGCAGTGGTGCTGTTCAATTGGCTATCCACTCAACCCTGGCCAGCTCTACATTTTCCTGTCCACACCACAGAGACTGGAGAAATCATTGTTATCTCCACTACAGAATGTTCCATTCATTCACAGCGAATCTGGAATTCATCTGAATCTCCACTCCCGGCAGGTTTTCGTGACACCACTGGTAAATATCCAAGTAAGCCAATGCTGGTTTTAAGTGGCCTGCTCATACTCTCAGCCGTGCTGTTCAATTTGCTATCCACTCAACCCTCTTCAGCTCCATTTTCCTGTCCACATAACCCAAACTTCAGAAACAATTGGTATCTCCTCCACAGAATGTTCCATTCATTGACTGCAAATCTGAAATTCATCTAATTCTCAACTCCCGTCAGGTTTTCGTTACACCACTTGTGAATGTCCAATTAAGCCAAAGCTGGTTTTCAGTGGCCTGTTCTTACTACGAGACGTGCTGTTCATTTGGCTATCCATTCCACCCTGTTCAGCTCTACATTTTCGTGTCCACAAAACCCAGCCTTCAGAAATCATTGGAATCACCACTAGAGAATGTTCCATTCATTCACTGCGAATCTGGAATTCATCTGAATCTCCACTCCCGGCAGGTTTTCATTGCACCACTGCTGAATGTTCAAGTAACGCAATGATGGTTTTCAGCGGTCTATTCACACTCGAACCCGTGCTGTTCACGGTCTAGCGACTCAACACTGGTGAGTTCTTCTTTTTCCAGTTCAGACAATACAAACCTCAGAAACCATTGCAATCTACACTACAGAATGTTTCATTCATTCACGCGAATCTTGAATTCATCTTGTTCTCCACTCCCAGCAGGTTTTCGTTTCACCACTGGTGAATGTCCAAGCAACCCAAGGCTGGTTTCAGCTGCGTGTTAACACTCGCAGCCGTGCTGTTCAATTGGCTATCCAGTGAACGCTGGTTAGCTCTTGATTTTCCTTCCACACACCGAGCCTTCAGAAATCATTCTTATCTCCACTTCAGAATGTTCCATTCGTTCCCTGCGAATCTGGAATTCCTCTGACTCTCCACACCAGGCAGATTTTCCTAACAACACTGGTGAATGACCAGGTAATCCAATGCTGGTTTTCAGCGGCTGTTCACACTCACAGCCTTGCTGTTCAATTGGCAATCCAGTCAAACCTAGTCAGCTCTTCATTTTCCTGTCCACACAACCCAGCGTTCAGAAATCATTGGAATCTCTACTACAGAAATTTCCATTCATTCACTGTGAATCTGGAAATAATCTGAATCTGCATTCCAGGAAGGCTTTCGTTACACCACTGATGAATGTCCAAGTAAGCCAATGCTGGTTTTCAGTGGCCTGTTCATACTAAGAGACGTGCTGTTCATTTGGCTATCCACTCCACCCTGTTCAGCTCTACATTTTCGTGTCCACAAAACCCAGCCTTCAGAAATCATTGGAATCACCACTAGAGAATGTTCCATTCATTCACTGCGAATCTGGAATTCATCTGAACCTCCACTCCCGGCAGGTTTTCGTTACGCCACTGGTGAATGTCCAAGAAACTCAATACTGGTTTTCAGAGGCATGTTCAACTCGCAGAAGTGCTGTTCAATGGGCTATCCACTCAATATTGGTCAGCTCTTCATTTTCCTCTCCACACAAACCAGCCTTCAGAAATCATTGGGATCTCCACTACAGACTGTTCCATTCATTCACTGCGATTCTGCAATTCATCTGACTCTCCGCTCCAGGCAGGTTTTCATTACAGCACTGGTGAATGACCAAGTAATCCAATGCTGGTTTTCAGCCGCCTTTTCACACTCGCAGTGTGCTGTTCAATTGTCTATCCACTCAAACCTGGTCAGCCTTTCATTTTCTTTTCCACAATATCAGACTTCAGAAATCATTGGAATCGCCAGTACAGAATGTTCCATTCATTCACTGCCAATCTGGAATTCATCTGAATCTGCACTCCAGGTAGGCTTTCATTACACCACTTATGAATGTCCAAGTAACACAATGCTGGTTTTCAGCGGTCTGTTCACACTCTAAGCCCTGCTTTTTACTGGGTATCCACACAACTGTGGTCAGCTCTTCATTTTCATGTCCAAACAATCCAGACTTGAGAAATCATTGCAATCTCCAGTACAGAATGTTCCATTCATTCACTGCGAATCTGGAATTCAACTGAATCTCCACTACCTGCAGATTTATCTTACACCACTTGTGAATGTCCAAGTAAAACAATGCTGGTTTTCAGAGGCCTGTTCATGTTCGCAGTCGTGCTGTTCAATTGGCTATCCACTCAACCTGTTTTGCTCCTCATTTTCCTGTGCACACAACCCAGCCTTCAGAAATCATTGTAATCTCCACTACAGGATGTTCCATTCATTCACTGGGAATCTGGAATTCATCTGAATCTGCACTCCACGCAGGCTTTCGTTACACCACTGCTGAAAGTCGAAGTAATGCAATACTGGTTTTCAGTGGTCTGTTCACATTCGAAGCCGAGGCTTTTTACAGGCTATCCACTCAACACTGGTCAGCTCTTCATTTTCGTGTCCCCACAATCCAGATTTCAGAAATCATTGCAATCTCCACTACAGAATGTTCCATTCATTCACTGCGAGTCTGGAGTTTATCTGATTCTCCACTCCCGCCTGGTTAACATTACACCACTTGTGAATGTCCAAGTAAGCCAATGCTGGTTTTCAGAGGCCTGTTCATACTCGCAGCCGTGCTGTTTAATTGACAATTCACTCCACCCTGTTCAGCTCTTCATTGTCCCACCACACTACCAGCCTTCAGAAATCTTTGTTATCTCCACTACAGAATGTTCCATTCATTCACTGCGAATCTGGAATTCATCTGACTCTCAACTCCACGCAGGTTTTCATTACACCACTGTTGAATGTCCAAGTAACCCAATGCTGGTTTTCAGCGGCCTGTTCATATTCGCAGCCCTGCTGTTTACTTGGCTATCGATTCAAGCCTGGTCAGCTCTTCATTTTCCTGTCCACACAACACAGGCTTCAGAAATCATTGGAATCTCCTCTACAGAATGTTCCATTCATTCACTGCGAATGTGGAATTCAACTGACTCTCCACTCCATGCAGGTTTTCCTTACACCACTGATGAATGTCCAAGTAACCCAATGCTGGTTTTCAGCTGCATGTTCACACTCGCAGCCATGCTATACAATTGGCTTTCCACTAAATCCTGATTAGTTCTTGATTTTCCTTCCACACGACCCAGCCTTCAGAAATCATTGGAATCTCCACTAGAGAATGTTCCATTCATTCACTGCGAATCTGGAATTCCTCTGAACCTCCACTCCCGGCAGGTTTTCGTTACACCACTGTTGAATGTCCAAGTAACCCAATGTTTTAAGTGTTTTCTTCACAAGCGCAGTGGTGCTGTTCAATTGGCTATCCACTCAACCCTGGCCAGCTCTACATTTTCCTGTCCACACCACAGAGACTGGAGAAATCATTGTTATCTCCACTACAGAATGTTCCATTCATTCACAGCGAATCTGGAATTCATCTGAATCTCCACTCCCGGCAGGTTTTCGTGACACCACTGGTAAATATCCAAGTAAGCCAATGCTGGTTTTAAGTGGCCTGCTCATACTCTCAGCCGTGCTGTTCAATTTGCTATCCACTCAACCCTCTTCAGCTCCATTTTCCTGTCCACATAACCCAAACTTCAGAAACAATTGGTATCTCCTCCACAGAATGTTCCATTCATTGACTGCAAATCTGAAATTCATCTAATTCTCAACTCCCGTCAGGTTTTCGTTACACCACTTGTGAATGTCCAATTAAGCCAAAGCTGGTTTTCAGTGGCCTGTTCTTACTACGAGACGTGCTGTTCATTTGGCTATCCATTCCACCCTGTTCAGCTCTACATTTTCGTGTCCACAAAACCCAGCCTTCAGAAATCATTGGAATCACCACTAGAGAATGTTCCATGCATTCACTGCGAATCTGGAATTCATATGAATCTCCACTCCCGGCAGGTTTTCATTGCACCACTGCTGAATGTTCAAGTAACGCAATGATGGTTTTCAGCGGTCTATTCACACTCGAACCCGTGCTGTTCACGGTCTAGCGACTCAACACTGGTGAGTTCTTCTTTTTCCAGTTCAGACAATACAAACCTCAGAAACCATTGCAATCTACACTACAGAATGTTTCATTCATTCACGCGAATCTTGAATTCATTTTTCGTTTCACCACTGGTGAATGTCCAAGCAACCCAAGGCTGGTTTCAGCTGCGTGTTAACACTCGCAGCCGTGCTGTTCAATTGGCTATCCAGTGAACGCTGGTTAGCTCTTGATTTTCCTTCCACACACCGAGCCTTCAGAAATCATTCTTATCTCCACTTCAGAATGTTCCATTCGTTCCCTGCGAATCTGGAATTCCTCTGACTCTCCACACCAGGCAGATTTTCCTAACAACACTGGTGAATGACCAGGTAATCCAATGCTGGTTTTCAGCGGCTGTTCACACTCACAGCCTTGCTGTTCAATTGGCAATCCAGTCAAACCTAGTCAGCTCTTCATTTTCCTGTCCACACAACCCAGCGTTCAGAAATCATTGGAATCTCTACTACAGAAATTTCCATTCATTCACTGTGAATCTGGAAATAATCTGAATCTGCATTCCAGGAAGGCTTTCGTTACACCACTGATGAATGTCCAAGTAAGCCAATGCTGGTTTTCAGTGGCCTGTTCATACTAAGAGACGTGCTGTTCATTTGGCTATCCACTCCACCCTGTTCAGCTCTACATTTTCGTGTCCACAAAACCCAGCCTTCAGAAATCATTGGAATCACCACTAGAGAATGTTCCATTCATTCACTGCGAATCTGGAATTCATCTGAACCTCCACTCCCGGCAGGTTTTCGTTACGCCACTGGTGAATGTCCAAGTAACTCAATACTGGTTTTCAGAGGCATGTTCAACTCGCAGAAGTGCTGTTCAATGGGCTATCCACTCCATATTGGTCAGCTCTTCATTTTCCTCTCCACACAAACCAGCCTTCAGAAATCATTGGGATCTCCACTACAGACTGTTCCATTCATTCACTGCGATTCTGCAATTCATCTGACTCTCCGCTCCAGGCAGGTTTTCATTACAGCACTGGTGAATGACCAAGTAATCCAATGCTGGTTTTCAGCCGCCTTTTCACACTCGCAGTGTGCTGTTCAATTGTCTATCCACTCAAACCTGGTCAGCCTTTCATTTTCTTTTCCACAATATCAGACTTCAGAAATCATTGGAATCGCCAGTACAGAATTTTCCATTCATTCACTGCCAATCTGGAATTCATCTGAATCTGCACTCCAGGTAGGCTTTCATTACACCACTTATGAATGTCCAAGTAACACAATGCTGGTTTTCAGCGGTCTGTTCACACTCTAAGCCCTGCTTTTCACTGGGTATCCACACAACTGTGGTCAGCTCTTCATTTTCATGTCCAAACAATCCAGACTTGAGAAATCATTGCAATCTCCAGTACAGAATGTTCCATTCATTCACTGCGAATCTGGAATTCAACTGAATCTCCACTACCTGCAGATTTATCTTACACCACTTGTGAATGTCCAAGTAAAACAATGCTGGTTTTCAGAGGCCTGTTCATGTTCGCAGTCGTGCTGTTCAATTGGCTATCCACTCAACCTGTTTTGCTCCTCATTTTCCTGTGCACACAACCCAGCCTTCAGAAATCATTGTAATCTCCACTACAGGATGTTCCATTCATTCACTGGGAATCTGGAATTCATCTGAATCTGCACTCCACGCAGGCTTTCGTTACACCACTGCTGAAAGTCGAAGTAATGCAATACTGGTTTTCAGTGGTCTGTTCACATTCGAAGCCGAGGCTTTTTACAGGCTATCCACTCAACACTGGTCAGCTCTTCATTTTCGTGTCCCCACAATCCAGATTTCAGAAATCATTGCAATCTCCACTACAGAATGTTCCATTCATTCACTGCGAGTCTGGAGTTTATCTGATTCTCCACTCCCGCCTGGTTAACATTACACCACTTGTGAATGTCCAAGTAAGCCAATGCTGGTTTTCAGAGGCCTGTTCATACTCGCAGCCGTGCTGTTTAATTGACAATTCACTCCACCCTGTTCAGCTCTTCATTGTCCCACCACACTACCAGCCTTCAGAAATCTTTGTTATCTCCACTACAGAATGTTCCATTCATTCACTGCGAATCTGGAATTCATCTGACTCTCAACTCCACGCAGGTTTTCATTACACCACTGTTGAATGTCCAAGTAACCCAATGCTGGTTTTCAGCGGCCTGTTCATATTCGCAGCCCTGCTGTTTACTTGGCTATCGATTCAAGCCTGGTCAGCTCTTCATTTTCCTGTCCACACAACACAGGCTTCAGAAATCATTGGAATCTCCTCTACAGAATGTTCCATTCATTCACTGCGAATGTGGAATTCAACTGACTCTCCACTCCATGCAGGTTTTCCTTACACCACTGATGAATGTCCAAGTAACCCAATGCTGGTTTTCAGCTGCATGTTCACACTCGCAGCCATGCTATACAATTGGCTTTCCACTAAATCCTGATTAGTTCTTGATTTTCCTTCCACACGACCCAGCCTTCAGAAATCATTGGAATCTCCACTAGAGAATGTTCCATTCATTCACTGCGAATCTGGAATTCCTCTGAACCTCCACTCCCGGCAGGTTTTCGTTACACCACTGTTGAATGTCCAAGTAACCCAATGTTTTAAGTGTTTTCTTCACAAGCGCAGTGGTGCTGTTCAATTGGCTATCCACTCAACCCTGGCCAGCTCTACATTTTCCTGTCCACACCACAGAGACTGGAGAAATCATTGTTATCTCCACTACAGAATGTTCCATTCATTCACAGCGAATCTGGAATTCATCTGAATCTCCACTCCCGGCAGGTTTTCGTGACACCACTGGTAAATATCCAAGTAAGCCAATGCTGGTTTTAAGTGGCCTGCTCATACTCTCAGCCGTGCTGTTCAATTTGCTATCCACTCAACCCTCTTCAGCTCCATTTTCCTGTCCACATAACCCAAACTTCAGAAACAATTGGTATCTCCTCCACAGAATGTTCCATTCATTGACTGCAAATCTGAAATTCATCTAATTCTCAACTCCCGTCAGGTTTTCGTTACACCACTTGTGAATGTCCAATTAAGCCAAAGCTGGTTTTCAGTGGCCTGTTCTTACTACGAGACGTGCTGTTCATTTGGCTATCCATTCCACCCTGTTCAGCTCTACATTTTCGTGTCCACAAAACCCAGCCTTCAGAAATCATTGGAATCACCACTAGAGAATGTTCCATTCATTCACTGCGAATCTGGAATTCATCTGAATCTCCACTCCCGGCAGGTTTTCATTGCACCACTGCTGAATGTTCAAGTAACGCAATGATGGTTTTCAGCGGTCTATTCACACTCGAACCCGTGCTGTTCACGGTCTAGCGACTCAACACTGGTGAGTTCTTCTTTTTCCAGTTCAGACAATACAAACCTCAGAAACCATTGCAATCTACACTACAGAATGTTTCATTCATTCACGCGAATCTTGAATTCATCTTGTTCTCCACTCCCAGCAGGTTTTCGTTTCACCACTGGTGAATGTCCAAGCAACCCAAGGCTGGTTTCAGCTGCGTGTTAACACTCGCAGCCGTGCTGTTCAATTGGCTATCCAGTGAACGCTGGTTAGCTCTTGATTTTCCTTCCACACACCGAGCCTTCAGAAATCATTCTTATCTCCACTTCAGAATGTTCCATTCGTTCCCTGCGAATCTGGAATTCCTCTGACTCTCCACACCAGGCAGATTTTCCTAACAACACTGGTGAATGACCAGGTAATCCAATGCTGGTTTTCAGCGGCTGTTCACACTCACAGCCTTGCTGTTCAATTGGCAATCCAGTCAAACCTAGTCAGCTCTTCATTTTCCTGTCCACACAACCCAGCGTTCAGAAATCATTGGAATCTCTACTACAGAAATTTCCATTCATTCACTGTGAATCTGGAAATAATCTGAATCTGCATTCCAGGAAGGCTTTCGTTACACCACTGATGAATGTCCAAGTAATGCAATGCTGCTTCTTACTGGTCTGTTCACACTCGAAACCGTGCTGTTCATTGGCTATCCACTCAATATCGGTCAGCTCTTCAATATCCTGTCCAGACTATACAGATTTCTAAATGTTGGCAATCACCACTACAGAATGTTCCATTCAATCACGCGAATCTGGAATTCATCAGAGTCTCCACTCCTGGAAGGTTTTTGTGACACCACTGGTAAATGTCCAAGGAAGACAATGCTGGTTTTAAGCCGCCTGCTAACACACTCAGCCGTGCTGTTCAATTTGCTATCCACCCAACCCTATTCAGCTCTACATTTTCCTGTCCTCATAACCCAACCTTCAGAAATAATTGGTATCTCCTCCACAGAATGTTCCGTTCATTCACTGCGAATCTTAAATTCATCTGACTCTCAACTCCCGGCGGGTTATCGTTACACCACTTGTGAATGTCCAAGTAAGCCAATGCTGGTTTTCAGTGGCCTGTTCATACTAAGAGACGTGCTGTTCATTTGGCTATCCACTCCACCCTGTTCAGCTCTACATTTTCGTGTCCACAAAACCCAGCCTTCAGAAATCATTGGAATCACCACTAGAGAATGTTCCATTCATTCACTGCGAATCTGGAATTCATCTGAACCTCCACTCCCGGCAGGTTTTCGTTACGCCACTGGTGAATGTCCAAGAAACTCAATACTGGTTTTCAGAGGCATGTTCAACTCGCAGAAGTGCTGTTCAATGGGCTATCCACTCAATATTGGTCAGCTCTTCATTTTCCTCTCCACACAAACCAGCCTTCAGAAATCATTGGGATCTCCACTACAGACTGTTCCATTCATTCACTGCGATTCTGCAATTCATCTGACTCTCCGCTCCAGGCAGGTTTTCATTACAGCACTGGTGAATGACCAAGTAATCCAATGCTGGTTTTCAGCCGCCTTTTCACACTCGCAGTGTGCTGTTCAATTGTCTATCCACTCAAACCTGGTCAGCCTTTCATTTTCTTTTCCACAATATCAGACTTCAGAAATCATTGGAATCGCCAGTACAGAATGTTCCATTCATTCACTGCCAATCTGGAATTCATCTGAATCTGCACTCCAGGTAGGCTTTCATTACACCACTTATGAATGTCCAAGTAACACAATGCTGGTTTTCAGCGGTCTGTTCACACTCTAAGCCCTGCTTTTCACTGGGTATCCACACAACTGTGGTCAGCTCTTCATTTTCATGTCCAAACAATCCAGACTTGAGAAATCATTGCAATCTCCAGTACAGAATGTTCCATTCATTCACTGCGAATCTGGAATTCAACTGAATCTCCACTACCTGCAGATTTATCTTACACCACTTGTGAATGTCCAAGTAAAACAATGCTGGTTTTCAGAGGCCTGTTCATGTTCGCAGTCGTGCTGTTCAATTGGCTATCCACTCAACCTGTTTTGCTCCTCATTTTCCTGTGCACACAACCCAGCCTTCAGAAATCATTGTAATCTCCACTACAGGATGTTCCATTCATTCACTGGGAATCTGGAATTCATCTGAATCTGCACTCCACGCAGGCTTTCGTTACACCACTGCTGAAAGTCGAAGTAATGCAATACTGGTTTTCAGTGGTCTGTTCACATTCGAAGCCGAGGCTTTTTACAGGCTATCCACTCAACACTGGTCAGCTCTTCATTTTCGTGTCCCCACAATCCAGATTTCAGAAATCATTGCAATCTCCACTACAGAATGTTCCATTCATTCACTGCGAGTCTGGAGTTTATCTGATTCTCCACTCCCGCCTGGTTAACATTACACCACTTGTGAATGTCCAAGTAAGCCAATGCTGGTTTTCAGAGGCCTGTTCATACTCGCAGCCGTGCTGTTTAATTGACAATTCACTCCACCCTGTTCAGCTCTTCATTGTCCCACCACACTACCAGCCTTCAGAAATCTTTGTTATCTCCACTACAGAATGTTCCATTCATTCACTGCGAATCTGGAATTCATCTGACTCTCAACTCCACGCAGGTTTTCATTACACCACTGTTGAATGTCCAAGTAACCCAATGCTGGTTTTCAGCGGCCTGTTCATATTCGCAGCCCTGCTGTTTACTTGGCTATCGATTCAAGCCTGGTCAGCTCTTCATTTTCCTGTCCACACAACACAGGCTTCAGAAATCATTGGAATCTCCTCTACAGAATGTTCCATTCATTCACTGCGAATGTGGAATTCAACTGACTCTCCACTCCATGCAGGTTTTCCTTACACCACTGATGAATGTCCAAGTAACCCAATGCTGGTTTTCAGCTGCATGTTCACACTCGCAGCCATGCTATACAATTGGCTTTCCACTAAATCCTGATTAGTTCTTGATTTTCCTTCCACACGACCCAGCCTTCAGAAATCATTGGAATCTCCACTAGAGAATGTTCCATTCATTCACTGCGAATCTGGAATTCCTCTGAACCTCCACTCCCGGCAGGTTTTCGTTACACCACTGTTGAATGTCCAAGTAACCCAATGTTTTAAGTGTTTTCTTCACAAGCGCAGTGGTGCTGTTCAATTGGCTATCCACTCAACCCTGGCCAGCTCTACATTTTCCTGTCCACACCACAGAGACTGGAGAAATCATTGTTATCTCCACTACAGAATGTTCCATTCATTCACAGCGAATCTGGAATTCATCTGAATCTCCACTCCCGGCAGGTTTTCGTGACACCACTGGTAAATATCCAAGTAAGCCAATGCTGGTTTTAAGTGGCCTGCTCATACTCTCAGCCGTGCTGTTCAATTT
The DNA here is from genome assembly GCF_029834395.1 of Sorex fumeus. Lineage (NCBI taxonomy): Eukaryota > Metazoa > Chordata > Mammalia > Eulipotyphla > Soricidae > Sorex > Sorex fumeus. Next base: position 465,844 of record NW_026606231.1, read on the forward strand.
GCTATCCACTCAACCCTCTTCAGCTCCATTTTCCTGTCCACATAACCCAAACTTCAGAAACAATTGGTATCTCCTCCACAGAATGTTCCATTCATTGACTGCAAATCTGAAATTCATCTAATTCTCAACTCCCGTCAGGTTTTCGTTACACCACTTGTGAATGTCCAATTAAGCCAAAGCTGGTTTTCAGTGGCCTGTTCTTACTACGAGACGTGCTGTTCATTTGGCTATCCATTCCACCCTGTTCAGCTCTACATTTTCGTGTCCACAAAACCCAGCCTTCAGAAATCATTGGAATCACCACTAGAGAATGTTCCATGCATTCACTGCGAATCTGGAATTCATCTGAATCTCCACTCCCGGCAGGTTTTCATTGCACCACTGCTGAATGTTCAAGTAACGCAATGATGGTTTTCAGCGGTCTATTCACACTCGAACCCGTGCTGTTCACGGTCTAGCGACTCAACACTGGTGAGTTCTTCTTTTTCCAGTTCAGACAATACAAACCTCAGAAACCATTGCAATCTACACTACAGAATGTTTCATTCATTCACGCGAATCTTGAATTCATCTTGTTCTCCACTCCCAGCAGGTTTTCGTTTCACCACTGGTGAATGTCCAAGCAACCCAAGGCTGGTTTCAGCTGCGTGTTAACACTCGCAGCCGTGCTGTTCAATTGGCTATCCAGTGAACGCTGGTTAGCTCTTGATTTTCCTTCCACACACCGAGCCTTCAGAAATCATTCTTATCTCCACTTCAGAATGTTCCATTCGTTCCCTGCGAATCTGGAATTCCTCTGACTCTCCACACCAGGCAGATTTTCCTAACAACACTGGTGAATGACCAGGTAATCCAATGCTGGTTTTCAGCGGCTGTTCACACTCACAGCCTTGCTGTTCAATTGGCAATCCAGTCAAACCTAGTCAGCTCTTCATTTTCCTGTCCACACAACCCAGCGTTCAGAAATCATTGGAATCTCTACTACAGAAATTTCCATTCATTCACTGTGAATCTGGAAATAATCTGAATCTGCATTCCAGGAAGGCTTTCGTTACACCACTGATGAATGTCCAAGTAATGCAATGCTGCTTCTTAGTGGTCTGTTCACACTCGAAACCGTGCTGTTCATTGGCTATCCACTCAATATCGGTCAGCTCTTCAATATCCTGTCCAGACTATACAGATTTCTAAATGTTGGCAATCACCACTACAGAATGTTCCATTCAATCACGCGAATCTGGAATTCATCAGAGTCTCCACTCCTGGAAGGTTTTCGTGACACCACTGGTAAATGTCCAAGGAAGACAATGCTGGTTTTAAGCCGCCTGCTAACACACTCAGCCGTGCTGTTCAATTTGCTATCCACCCAACCCTATTCAGCTCTACATTTTCCTGTCCTCATAACCCAACCTTCAGAAATAATTGGTATCTCCTCCACAGAATGTTCCGTTCATTCACTGCGAATCTTAAATTCATCTGACTCTCAACTCCCGGCGGGTTATCGTTACACCACTTGTGAATGTCCAAGTAAGCCAATGCTGGTTTTCAGTGGCCTGTTCATACTAAGAGACGTGCTGTTCATTTGGCTATCCACTCCACCCTGTTCAGCTCTACATTTTCGTGTCCACAAAACCCAGCCTTCAGAAATCATTGGAATCACCACTAGAGAATGTTCCATTCATTCACTGCGAATCTGGAATTCATCTGAACCTCCACTCCCGGCAGGTTTTCGTTACGCCACTGGTGAATGTCCAAGAAACTCAATACTGGTTTTCAGAGGCATGTTCAACTCGCAGAAGTGCTGTTCAATGGGCTATCCACTCAATATTGGTCAGCTCTTCATTTTCCTCTCCACACAAACCAGCCTTCAGAAATCATTGGGATCTCCACTACAGACTGTTCCATTCATTCACTGCGATTCTGCAATTCATCTGACTCTCCGCTCCAGGCAGGTTTTCACTACAGCACTGGTGAATGACCAAGTAATCCAATGCTGGTTTTCAGCCGCCTTTTCACACTCGCAGTGTGCTGTTCAATTGTCTATCCACTCAAACCTGGTCAGCCTTTCATTTTCTTTTCCACAATATCAGACTTCAGAAATCATTGGAATCGCCAGTACAGAATCTTCCATTCATTCACTGCCAATCTGGAATTCATCTGAATCTGCACTCCAGGTAGGCTTTCATTACACCACTTATGAATGTCCAAGTAACACAATGCTGGTTTTCAGCGGTCTGTTCACACTCTAAGCCCTGCTTTTTACTGGGTATCCACACAACTGTGGTCAGCTCTTCATTTTCATGTCCAAACAATCCAGACTTGAGAAATCATTGCAATCTCCAGTACAGAATGTTCCATTCATTCACTGCGAATCTGGAATTCAACTGAATCTCCACTACCTGCAGATTTATCTTACACCACTTGTGAATGTCCAAGTAAAACAATGCTGGTTTTCAGAGGCCTGTTCATGTTCGCAGTCGTGCTGTTCAATTGGCTATCCACTCAACCTCTTTTGCTCCTCATTTTCCTGTGCACACAACCCAGCCTTCAGAAATCATTGTAATCTCCACTACAGGATGTTCCATTCATTCACTGGGAATCTGGAATTCATCTGAATCTGCACTCCACGCAGGCTTTCGTTACACCACTGCTGAAAGTCGAAGTAATGCAATACTGGTTTTCAGTGGTCTGTTCACATTCGAAGCCGAGGCTTTTTACAGGCTATCCACTCAACACTGGTCAGCTCTTCATTTTCGTGTCCCCACAATCCAGATTTCAGAAATCATTGCAATCTCCACTACAGAATGTTCCATTCATTCACTGCGAGTCTGGAGTTTATCTGATTCTCCACTCCCGCCTGGTTAACATTACACCACTTGTGAATGTCCAAGTAAGCCAATGCTGGTTTTCAGAGGCCTGTTCATACTCGCAGCCGTGCTGTTTAATTGACAATTCACTCCACCCTGTTCAGCTCTTCATTGTCCCACCACACTACCAGCCTTCAGAAATCTTTGTTATCTCCACTACAGAATGTTCCATTCATTCACTGCGAATCTGGAATTCATCTGACTCTCAACTCCACGCAGGTTTTCATTACACCACTGTTGAATGTCCAAGTAACCCAATGCTGGTTTTCAGCGGCCTGTTCATATTCGCAGCCCTGCTGTTTACTTGGCTATCGATTCAAGCCTGGTCAGCTCTTCATTTTCCTGTCCACACAACACAGGCTTCAGAAATCATTGGAATCTCCTCTACAGAATGTTCCATTCATTCACTGCGAATGTGGAATTCAACTGACTCTCCACTCCATGCAGGTTTTCCTTACACCACTGATGAATGTCCAAGTAACCCAATGCTGGTTTTCAGCTGCATGTTCACACTCGCAGCCATGCTATACAATTGGCTTTCCACTAAATCCTGATTAGTTCTTGATTTTCCTTCCACACGACCCAGCCTTCAGAAATCATTGGAATCTCCACTAGAGAATGTTCCATTCATTCACTGCGAATCTGGAATTCCTCTGAACCTCCACTCCCGGCAGGTTTTCGTTACACCACTGTTGAATGTCCAAGTAACCCAATGTTTTAAGTGTTTTCTTCACAAGCGCAGTGGTGCTGTTCAATTGGCTATCCACTCAACCCTGGCCAGCTCTACATTTTCCTGTCCACACCACAGAGACTGGAGAAATCATTGTTATCTCCACTACAGAATGTTCCATTCATTCACAGCGAATCTGGAATTCATCTGAATCTCCACTCCCGGCAGGTTTTCGTGACACCACTGGTAAATATCCAAGTAAGCCAATGCTGGTTTTAAGTGGCCTGCTCATACTCTCAGCCGTGCTGTTCAATTTGCTATCCACTCAACCCTCTTCAGCTCCATTTTCCTGTCCACATAACCCAAACTTCAGAAACAATTGGTATCTCCTCCACAGAATGTTCCAGTCATTGACTGCAAATCTGAAATTCATCTAATTCTCAACTCCCGTCAGGTTTTCGTTACACCACTTGTGAATGTCCAATTAAGCCAAAGCTGGTTTTCAGTGGCCTGTTCTTACTACGAGACGTGCTGTTCATTTGGCTATCCATTCCACCCTGTTCAGCTCTACATTTTCGTGTCCACAAAACCCAGCCTTCAGAAATCATTGGAATCACCACTAGAGAATGTTCCATGCATTCACTGCGAATCTGGAATTCATCTGAATCTCCACTCCCGGCAGGTTTTCATTGCACCACTGCTGAATGTTCAAGTAACGCAATGATGGTTTTCAGCGGTCTATTCACACTCGAACCCGTGCTGTTCACGGTCTAGCGACTCAACACTGGTGAGTTCTTCTTTTTCCAGTTCAGACAATACAAACCTCAGAAACCATTGCAATCTACACTACAGAATGTTTCATTCATTCACGCGAATCTTGAATTCATCTTGTTCTCCACTCCCAGCAGGTTTTCGTTTCACCACTGGTGAATGTCCAAGCAACCCAAGGCTGGTTTCAGCTGCGTGTTAACACTCGCAGCCGTGCTGTTCAATTGGCTATCCAGTGAACGCTGGTTAGCTCTTGATTTTCCTTCCACACACCGAGCCTTCAGAAATCATTCTTATCTCCACTTCAGAATGTTCCATTCGTTCCCTGCGAATCTGGAATTCCTCTGACTCTCCACACCAGGCAGATTTTCCTAACAACACTGGTGAATGACCAGGTAATCCAATGCTGGTTTTCAGCGGCTGTTCACACTCACAGCCTTGCTGTTCAATTGGCAATCCAGTCAAACCTAGTCAGCTCTTCATTTTCCTGTCCACACAACCCAGCGTTCAGAAATCATTGGAATCTCTACTACAGAAATTTCCATTCATTCACTGTGAATCTGGAAATAATCTGAATCTGCATTCCAGGAAGGCTTTCGTTACACCACTGATGAATGTCCAAGTAATGCAATGCTGCTTCTTAGTGGTCTGTTCACACTCGAAACCGTGCTGTTCATTGGCTATCCACTCAATATCGGTCAGCTCTTCAATATCCTGTCCAGACTATCCAGATTTCTAAATGTTGGCAATCACCACTACAGAATGTTCCATTCAATCACGCGAATCTGGAATTCATCAGAGTCTCCACTCCCGGCAGGTTTTCGTGACACCACTGGTATATGTCCAAGGAAGCCAATGCTGGTTTTAAGCCGCCTGCTTATACTCTCAGCCGTGCTGTTCAATTTGCTATCCACCCAACCCTATTCAGCTCTACATTTTCCTGTCCTCATAACCCAACCTTCAGAAATAATTGGTATCTCCTCCACAGAATGTTCCGTTCATTCACTGCGAATCTTAAATTCATCTGACTCTCAACTCCCGGCGGGTTATCGTTACACCACTTGTGAATGTCCAAGTAAGCCAATGCTGGTTTTCAGTGGCCTGTTCATACTAAGAGACGTGCTGTTCATTTGGCTATCCACTCCACCCTGTTCAGCTCTACATTTTCGTGTCCACAAAACCCAGCCTTCAGAAATCATTGGAATCACCACTAGAGAATGTTCCATTCATTCACTGCGAATCTGGAATTCATCTGAACCTCCACTCCTGGCAGGTTTTCGTTACGCCACTGGTGAATGTCCAAGAAACTCAATACTGGTTTTCAGAGGCATGTTCAACTCGCAGAAGTGCTGTTCAATGGGCTATCCACTCAATATTGGTCAGCTCTTCATTTTCCTCTCCACACAAACCAGCCTTCAGCAATCATTGGGATCTCCACTACAGACTGTTCCATTCATTCACTGCGATTCTGCAATTCATCTGACTCTCCGCTCCAGGCAGGTTTTCATTACAGCACTGGTGAATGACCAAGTAATCCAATGCTGGTTTTCAGCCGCCTTTTCACACTCGCAGTGTGCTGTTCAATTGTCTAGCCATTCAAACCTGGTCAGCCTTTCATTTTCTTTTCCACAATATCAGACTTCAGAAATCATTGGAATCGCCAGTACAGAATGTTCCATTCATTCACTGCCAATCTGGAATTCATCTGAATCTGCACTCCAGGTAGGCTTTCATTACACCACTTATGAATGTCCAAGTAACACAATGCTGGTTTTCAGCGGTCTGTTCACACTCTAAGCCCTGCTTTTTACTGGGTATCCACACAACTGTGGTCAGCTCTTCATTTTCATGTCCAAACAATCCAGACTTGAGAAATCATTGCAATCTCCAGTACAGAATGTTCCATTCATTCATTGCGAATCTGGAATTCAACTGAATCTCCACTACCTGCAGATTTATCTTACACCACTTGTGAATGTCCAAGTAAAACAATGCTGGTTTTCAGAGGCCTGTTCATGTTCGCAGTCGTGCTGTTCAATTGGCTATCCACTCAACCTGTTTTGCTCCTCATTTTCCTGTGCACACAACCCAGCCTTCAGAAATCATTGTAATCTCCACTACAGGATGTTCCATTCATTCACTGGGAATCTGGAATTCATCTGAATCTGCACTCCACGCAGGCTTTCGTTACACCACTGCTGAAAGTCGAAGTAATGCAATACTGGTTTTCAGTGGTCTGTTCACATTCGAAGCCGAGGCTTTTTACAGGCTATCCACTCAACACTGGTCAGCTCTTCATTTTCGTGTCCCCACAATCCAGATTTCAGAAATCATTGCAATCTCCACTACAGAATGTTCCATTCATTCACTGCGAGTCTGGAGTTTATCTGATTCTCCACTCCCGCCTGGTTAACATTACACCACTTGTGAATGTCCAAGTAAGCCAATGCTGGTTTTCAGAGGCCTGTTCATACTCGCAGCCGTGCTGTTTAATTGACAATTCACTCCACCCTGTTCAGCTCTTCATTGTCCCACCACACTACCAGCCTTCAGAAATCTTTGTTATCTCCACTACAGAATGTTCCATTCATTCACTGCGAATCTGGAATTCATCTGACTCTCAACTCCACGCAGGTTTTCATTACACCACTGTTGAATGTCCAAGTAACCCAATGCTGGTTTTCAGCGGCCTGTTCATATTCGCAGCCCTGCTGTTTACTTGGCTATCGATTCAAGCCTGGTCAGCTCTTCATTTTCCTGTCCACACAACACAGGCTTCAGAAATCATTGGAATCTCCTCTACAGAATGTTCCATTCATTCACTGCGAATGTGGAATTCAACTGACTCTCCACTCCATGCAGGTTTTCCTTACACCACTGATGAATGTCCAAGTAACCCAATGCTGGTTTTCAGCTGCATGTTCACACTCGCAGCCATGCTATACAATTGGCTTTCCACTAAATCCTGATTAGTTCTTGATTTTCCTTCCACACGACCCAGCCTTCAGAAATCATTGGAATCTCCACTAGAGAATGTTCCATTCATTCACTGCGAATCTGGAATTCCTCTGAACCTCCACTCCCGGCAGGTTTTCGTTACACCACTGTTGAATGTCCAAGTAACCCAATGTTTTAAGTGTTTTCTTCACAAGCGCAGTGGTGCTGTTCAATTGGCTATCCACTCAACCCTGGCCAGCTCTACATTTTCCTGTCCACACCACAGAGACTGGAGAAATCATTGTTATCTCCACTACAGAATGTTCCATTCATTCACAGCGAATCTGGAATTCATCTGAATCTCCACTCCCGGCAGGTTTTCGTGACACCACTGGTAAATATCCAAGTAAGCCAATGCTGGTTTTAAGTGGCCTGCTCATACTCTCAGCCGTGCTGTTCAATTTGCTATCCACTCAACCCTCTTCAGCTCCATTTTCCTGTCCACATAACCCAAACTTCAGAAACAATTGGTATCTCCTCCACAGAATGTTCCAGTCATTGACTGCAAATCTGAAATTCATCTAATTCTCAACTCCCGTCAGGTTTTCGTTACACCACTTGTGAATGTCCAATTAAGCCAAAGCTGGTTTTCAGTGGCCTGTTCTTACTACGAGACGTGCTGTTCATTTGGCTATCCATTCCACCCTGTTCAGCTCTACATTTTCGTGTCCACAAAACCCAGCCTTCAGAAATCATTGGAATCACCAAGAGAATGTTCCATGCATTCACTGCGAATCTGGAATTCATCTGAATCTCCACTCCCGGCAGGTTTTCATTGCACCACTGCTGAATGTTCAAGTAACGCAATGATGGTTTTCAGCGGTCTATTCACACTCGAACCCGTGCTGTTCACGGTCTAGCGACTCAACACTGGTGAGTTCTTCTTTTTCCAGTTCAGACAATACAAACCTCAGAAACCATTGCAATCTACACTACAGAATGTTTCATTCATTCACGCGAATCTTGAATTCATCTTGTTCTCCACTCCCAGCAGGTTTTCGTTTCACCACTGGTGAATGTCCAAGCAACCCAAGGCTGGTTTCAGCTGCGTGTTAACACTCGCAGCCGTGCTGTTCAATTGGCTATCCAGTGAACGCTGGTTAGCTCTTGATTTTCCTTCCACACACCGAGCCTTCAGAAATCATTCTTATCTCCACTTCAGAATGTTCCATTCGTTCCCTGCGAATCTGGAATTCCTCTGACTCTCCACACCAGGCAGATTTTCCTAACAACACTGGTGAATGACCAGGTAATCCAATGCTGGTTTTCAGCGGCTGTTCACACTCACAGCCTTGCTGTTCAATTGGCAATCCAGTCAAACCTAGTCAGCTCTTCATTTTCCTGTCCACAGAACCCAGCGTTCAGAAATCATTGGAATCTCTACTACAGAAATTTCCATTCATTCACTGTGAATCTGGAAATAATCTGAATCTGCATTCCAGGAAGGCTTTCGTTACACCACTGATGAATGTCCAAGTAATGCAATGCTGCTTCTTAGTGGTCTGTTCACACTCGAAACCGTGCTGTTCATTGGCTATCCACTCAATATCGGTCAGCTCTTCAATATCCTGTCCAGACTATCCAGATTTCTAAATGTTGGCAATCACCACTACAGAATGTTCCATTCAATCACGCGAATCTGGAATTCATCAGAGTCTCCACTCCCGGCAGGTTTTCGTGACACCACTGGTATATGTCCAAGGAAGCCAATGCTGGTTTTAAGCCGCCTGCTTATACTCTCAGCCGTGCTGTTCAATTTGCTATCCACCCAACCCTATTCAGCTCTACATTTTCCTGTCCTCATAACCCAACCTTCAGAAATAATTGGTATCTCCTCCACAGAATGTTCCGTTCATTCACTGCGAATCTTAAATTCATCTGACTCTCAACTCCCGGCGGGTTATCGTTACACCACTTGTGAATGTCCAAGTAAGCCAATGCTGGTTTTCAGTGGCCTGTTCATACTAAGAGACGTGCTGTTCATTTGGCTATCCACTCCACCCTGTTCAGCTCTACATTTTCGTGTCCACAAAACCCAGCCTTCAGAAATCATTGGAATCACCACTAGAGAATGTTCCATTCATTCACTGCGAATCTGGAATTCATCTGAACCTCCACTCCTGGCAGGTTTTCGTTACGCCACTGGTGAATGTCCAAGAAACTCAATACTGGTTTTCAGAGGCATGTTCAACTCGCAGAAGTGCTGTTCAATGGGCTATCCACTCAATATTGGTCAGCTCTTCATTTTCCTCTCCACACAAACCAGCCTTCAGAAATCATTGGGATCTCCACTACAGACTGTTCCATTCATTCACTGCGATTCTGCAATTCATCTGACTCTCCGCTCCAGGCAGGTTTTCATTACAGCACTGGTGAATGACCAAGTAATCCAATGCTGGTTTTCAGCCGCCTTTTCACACTCGCAGTGTGCTGTTCAATTGTCTATCCACTCAAACCTGGTCAGCCTTTCATTTTCTTTTCCACAATATCAGACTTCAGAAATCATTGGAATCGCCAGTACAGAATGTTCCATTCATTCACTGCCAATCTGGAATTCATCTGAATCTGCACTCCAGGTAGGCTTTCATTACACCACTTATGAATGTCCAAGTAACACAATGCTGGTTTTCAGCGGTCTGTTCACACTCTAAGCCCTGCTTTTTACTGGGTATCCACACAACTGTGGTCAGCTCTTCATTTTCATGTCCAAACAATCCAGACTTGAGAAATCATTGCAATCTCCAGTACAGAATGTTCCATTCATTCACTGCGAATCTGGAATTCAACTGAATCTCCACTACCTGCAGATTTATCTTACACCACTTGTGAATGTCCAAGTAAAACAATGCTGGTTTTCAGAGGCCTGTTCATGTTCGCAGTCGTGCTGTTCAATTGGCTATCCACTCAACCTGTTTTGCTCCTCATTTTCCTGTGCACACAACCCAGCCTTCAGAAATCATTGTAATCTCCACTACAGGATGTTCCATTCATTCACTGGGAATCTGGAATTCATCTGAATCTGCACTCCACGCAGGCTTTCGTTACACCACTGCTGAAAGTCGAAGTAATGCAATACTGGTTTTCAGTGGTCTGTTCACATTCGAAGCCGAGGCTTTTTACAGGCTATCCACTCAACACTGGTCAGCTCTTCATTTTCGTGTCCCCACAATCCAGATTTCAGAAATCATTGCAATCTCCACTACAGAATGTTCCATTCATTCACTGCGAGTCTGGAGTTTATCTGATTCTCCACTCCCGCCTGGTTAACATTACACCACTTGTGAATGTCCAAGTAAGCCAATGCTGGTTTTCAGAGGCCTGTTCATACTCGCAGCCGTGCTGTTTAATTGACAATTCACTCCACCCTGTTCAGCTCTTCATTGTCCCACCACACTACCAGCCTTCAGAAATCTTTGTTATCTCCACTACAGAATGTTCCATTCATTCACTGCGAATCTGGAATTCATCTGACTCTCAACTCCACGCAGGTTTTCATTACACCACTGTTGAATGTCCAAGTAACCCAATGCTGGTTTTCAGCGGCCTGTTCATATTCGCAGCCCTGCTGTTTACTTGGCTATCGATTCAAGCCTGGTCAGCTCTTCATTTTCCTGTCCACACAACACAGGCTTCAGAAATCATTGGAATCTCCTCTACAGAATGTTCCATTCATTCACTGCGAATGTGGAATTCAACTGACTCTCCACTCCATGCAGGTTTTCCTTACACCACTGATGAATGTCCAAGTAACCCAATGCTGGTTTTCAGCTGCATGTTCACACTCGCAGCCATGCTATACAATTGGCTTTCCACTAAATCCTGATTAGTTCTTGATTTTCCTTCCACACGACCCAGCCTTCAGAAATCATTGGAATCTCCACTAGAGAATGTTCCATTCATTCACTGCGAATCTGGAATTCCTCTGAACCTCCACTCCCGGCAGGTTTTCGTTACACCACTGTTGAATGTCCAAGTAACCCAATGTTTTAAGTGTTTTCTTCACAAGCGCAGTGGTGCTGTTCAATTGGCTATCCACTCAACCCTGGCCAGCTCTACATTTTCCTGTCCACACCACAGAGACTGGAGAAATCATTGTTATCTCCACTACAGAATGTTCCATTCATTCACAGCGAATCTGGAATTCATCTGAATCTCCACTCCCGGCAGGTTTTCGTGACACCACTGGTAAATATCCAAGTAAGCCAATGCTGGTTTTAAGTGGCCTGCTCATACTCTCAGCCGTGCTGTTCAATTTGCTATCCACTCAACCCTCTTCAGCTCCATTTTCCTGTCCACATAACCCAAACTTCAGAAACAATTGGTATCTCCTCCACAGAATGTTCCAGTCATTGACTGCAAATCTGAAATTCATCTAATTCTCAACTCCCGTCAGGTTTTCGTTACACCACTTGTGAATGTCCAATTAAGCCAAAGCTGGTTTTCAGTGGCCTGTTCTTACTACGAGACGTGCTGTTCATTTGGCTATCCATTCCACCCTGTTCAGCTCTACATTTTCGTGTCCACAAAACCCAGCCTTCAGAAATCATTGGAATCACCAAGAGAATGTTCCATGCATTCACTGCGAATCTGGAATTCATCTGAATCTCCACTCCCGGCAGGTTTTCATTGCACCACTGCTGAATGTTCAAGTAACGCAATGATGGTTTTCAGCGGTCTATTCACACTCGAACCCGTGCTGTTCACGGTCTAGCGACTCAACACTGGTGAGTTCTTCTTTTTCCAGTTCAGACAATACAAACCTCAGAAACCATTGCAATCTACACTACAGAATGTTTCATTCATTCACGCGAATCTTGAATTCATTTTTCGTTTCACCACTGGTGAATGTCCAAGCAACCCAAGGCTGGTTTCAGCTGCGTGTTAACACTCGCAGCCGTGCTGTTCAATTGGCTATCCAGTGAACGCTGGTTAGCTCTTGATTTTCCTTCCACACACCGAGCCTTCAGAAATCATTCTTATCTCCACTTCAGAATGTTCCATTCGTTCCCTGCGAATCTGGAATTCCTCTGACTCTCCACACCAGGCAGATTTTCCTAACAACACTGGTGAATGACCAGGTAATCCAATGCTGGTTTTCAGCGGCTGTTCACACTCACAGCCTTGCTGTTCAATTGGCAATCCAGTCAAACCTAGTCAGCTCTTCATTTTCCTGTCCACACAACCCAGCGTTCAGAAATCATTGGAATCTCTACTACAGAAATTTCCATTCATTCACTGTGAATCTGGAAATAATCTGAATCTGCATTCCAGGAAGGCTTTCGTTACACCACTGATGAATGTCCAAGTAATGCAATGCTGCTTCTTAGTGGTCTGTTCACACTCGAAACCGTGCTGTTCATTGGCTATCCACTCAATATCGGTCAGCTCTTCAATATCCTGTCCAGACTATCCAGATTTCTAAATGTTGGCAATCACCACTACAGAATGTTCCATTCAATCACGCGAATCTGGAATTCATCAGAGTCTCCACTCCTGGAAGGTTTTCGTGACACCACTGGTAAATGTCCAAGGAAGACAATGCTGGTTTTAAGCCGCCTGCTAACACACTCAGCCGTGCTGTTCAATTTGCTATCCACCCAACCCTATTCAGCTCTACATTTTCCTGTCCTCATAACCCAACCTTCAGAAATAATTGGTATCTCCTCCACAGAATGTTCCGTTCATTCACTGCGAATCTTAAATTCATCTGACTCTCAACTCCCGGCGGGTTATCGTTACACCACTTGTGAATGTCCAAGTAAGCCAATGCTGGTTTTCAGTGGCCTGTTCATACTAAGAGACGTGCTGTTCATTTGGCTATCCACTCCACCCTGTTCAGCTCTACATTTTCGTGTCCACAAAACCCAGCCTTCAGAAATCATTGGAATCACCACTAGAGAATGTTCCATTCATTCACTGCGAATCTGGAATTCATCTGAACCTCCACTCCTGGCAGGTTTTCGTTACGCCACTGGTGAATGTCCAAGAAACTCAATACTGGTTTTCAGAGGCATGTTCAACTCGCAGAAGTGCTGTTCAATGGGCTATCCACTCAATATTGGTCAGCTCTTCATTTTCCTCTCCACACAAACCAGCCTTCAGAAATCATTGGGATCTCCACTACAGACTGTTCCATTCATTCACTGCGATTCTGCAATTCATCTGACTCCGCTCCAGGCAGGTTTTCATTACAGCACTGGTGAATGACCAAGTAATCCAATGCTGGTTTTCAGCTGCCTTTTCACACTCGCAGTGTGCTGTTCAATTGTCTATCCACTCAAACCTGGTCAGCCTTTCATTTTCTTTTCCACAATATCAGACTTCAGAAATCATTGGAATCGCCAGTACAGAATGTTCCATTCATTCACTGCCAATCTGGAATTCATCCGAATCTGCACTCCAGGTAGGCTTTCATTACACCACTTATGAATGTCCAAGTAACACAATGCTGGTTTTCAGCGGTCTGTTCACACTCTAAGCCCTGCTTTTTACTGGGTATCCACACAACTGTGGTCAGCTCTTCATTTTCATGTCCAAACAATCCAGACTTGAGAAATCATTGCAATCTCCAGTACAGAATGTTCCATTCATTCACTGCGAATCTGGAATTCAACTGAATCTCCACTACCTGCAGATTTATCTTACACCACTTGTGAATGTCCAAGTAAAACAATGCTGGTTTTCAGAGGCCTGTTCATGTTCGCAGTCGTGCTGTTCAATTGGCTATCCACTCAACCTGTTTTGCTCCTCATTTTCCTGTGCACACAACCCAGCCTTCAGAAATCATTGTAATCTCCACTACAGGATGTTCCATTCATTCACTGGGAATCTGGAATTCATCTGAATCTGCACTCCACGCAGGCTTTCGTTACACCACTGCTGAAAGTCGAAGTAATGCAATACTGGTTTTCAGTGGTCTGTTCACATTCGAAGCCGAGGCTTTTTACAGGCTATCCACTCAACACTGGTCAGCTCTTCATTTTCGTGTCCCCACAATCCAGATTTCAGAAATCATTGCAATCTCCACTACAGAATGTTCCATTCATTCACTGCGAGTCTGGAGTTTATCTGATTCTCCACTCCCGCCTGGTTAACATTACACCACTTGTGAATGTCCAAGTAAGCCAATGCTGGTTTTCAGAGGCCTGTTCATACTCGCAGCCATGCTGTTTAATTGACAATTCACTCCACCCTGTTCAGCTCTTCATTGTCCCACCACACTACCAGCCTTCAGAAATCTTTGTTATCTCCACTACAGAATGTTCCATTCATTCACTGCGAATCTGGAATTCATCTGACTCTCAACTCCACGCAGGTTTTCATTACACCACTGTTGAATGTCCAAGTAACCCAATGCTGGTTTTCAGCGGCCTGTTCATATTCGCAGCCCTGCTGTTTACTTGGCTATCGATTCAAGCCTGGTCAGCTCTTCATTTTCCTGTCCACACAACACAGGCTTCAGAAATCATTGGAATCTCCTCTACAGAATGTTCCATTCATTCACTGCGAATGTGGAATTCAACTGACTCTCCACTCCATGCAGGTTTTCCTTACACCACTGATGAATGTCCAAGTAACCCAATGCTGGTTTTCAGCTGCATGTTCACACTCGCAGCCATGCTATACAATTGGCTTTCCACTAAATCCTGATTAGTTCTTGATTTTCCTTCCACACGACCCAGCCTTCAGAAATCATTGGAATCTCCACTAGAGAATGTTCCATTCATTCACTGCGAATCTGGAATTCCTCTGAACCTCCACTCCCGGCAGGTTTTCGTTACACCACTGTTGAATGTCCAAGTAACCCAATGTTTTAAGTGTTTTCTTCACAAGCGCAGTGGTGCTGTTCAATTGGCTATCCACTCAACCCTGGCCAGCTCTACATTTTCCTGTCCACACCACAGAGACTGGAGAAATCATTGTTATCTCCACTACAGAATGTTCCATTCATTCACAGCGAATCTGGAATTCATCTGAATCTCCACTCCCGGCAGGTTTTCGTGACACCACTGGTAAATATCCAAGTAAGCCAATGCTGGTTTTAAGTGGCCTGCTCATACTCTCAGCCGTGCTGTTCAATTTGCTATCCACTCAACCCTCTTCAGCTCCATTTTCCTGTCCACATAACCCAAACTTCAGAAACAATTGGTATCTCCTCCACAGAATGTTCCATTCATTGACTGCAAATCTGAAATTCATCTAATTCTCAACTCCCGTCAGGTTTTCGTTACACCACTTGTGAATGTCCAATTAAGCCAAAGCTGGTTTTCAGTGGCCTGTTCTTACTACGAGACGTGCTGTTCATTTGGCTATCCATTCCACCCTGTTCAGCTCTACATTTTCGTGTCCACAAAACCCAGCCTTCAGAAATCATTGGAATCACCACTAGAGAATGTTCCATGCATTCACTGCGAATCTGGAATTCATCTGAATCTCCACTCCCGGCAGGTTTTCATTGCACCACTGCTGAATGTTCAAGTAACGCAATGATGGTTTTCAGCGGTCTATTCACACTCGAACCCGTGCTGTTCACGGTCTAGCGACTCAACACTGGTGAGTTCTTCTTTTTCCAGTTCAGACAATACAAACCTCAGAAACCATTGCAATCTACACTACAGAATGTTTCATTCATTCACGCGAATCTTGAATTCATCTTGTTCTCCACTCCCAGCAGGTTTTCGTTTCACCACTGGTGAATGTCCAAGCAACCCAAGGCTGGTTTCAGCTGCGTGTTAACACTCGCAGCCGTGCTGTTCAATTGGCTATCCAGTGAACGCTGGTTAGCTCTTGATTTTCCTTCCACACACCGAGCCTTCAGAAATCATTCTTATCTCCACTTCAGAATGTTCCATTCGTTCCCTGCGAATCTGGAATTCCTCTGACTCTCCACACCAGGCAGATTTTCCTAACAACACTGGTGAATGACCAGGTAATCCAATGCTGGTTTTCAGCGGCTGTTCACACTCACAGCCTTGCTGTTCAATTGGCAATCCAGTCAAACCTAGTCAGCTCTTCATTTTCCTGTCCACACAAACCAGCGTTCAGAAATCATTGGAATCTCTACTACAGAAATTTCCATTCATTCACTGTGAATCTGGAAATAATCTGAATCTGCATTCCAGGAAGGCTTTCGTTACACCACTGATGAATGTCCAAGTAATGCAATGCTGCTTCTTAGTGGTCTGTTCACACTCGAAACCGTGCTGTTCATTGGCTATCCACTCAATATCGGTCAGCTCTTCAATATCCTGTCCAGACTATCCAGATTTCTAAATGTTGGCAATCACCACTACAGAATGTTCCATTCAATCACGCGAATCTGGAATTCATCAGAGTCTCCACTCCTGGAAGGTTTTCGTGACACCACTGGTAAATGTCCAAGGAAGACAATGCTGGTTTTAAGCCGCCTGCTAACACACTCAGCCGTGCTGTTCATTTGGCTATCCACCCAACCCTATTCAGCTCTACATTTTCCTGTCCACAAAACCCAGCCTTCAGAAATCATTGGAATCACCACTAGAGAATGTTCCATTCATTCACTGCGAATCTGGAATTCATCTGAACCTCCACTCCTGGCAGGTTTTCGTTACGCCACTGGTGAATGTCCAAGTAACTCAATACTGGTTTTCAGAGGCATGTTCAACTCGCAGAAGTGCTGTTCACTGGGCTATCCACTCAATATTGGTCAGCTCTTCATTTTCCTCTCCACACAAACCAGCCTTCAGAAATCATTTTGATCTCCACTACAGACTGTTCCATTCATTCACTGCGATTCTGCAATTCATCTGACTCCGCTCCAGGCAGGTTTTCATTACAGCACTGGTGAATGACCAAGTAATCCAATGCTGGTTTTCAGCTGCCTTTTCACACTCGCAGTGTGCTGTTCAATTGTCTATCCACTCAAACCTGATCAGCCTTTCATTTTCTTTTCCACAATATCAGACTTCAGAAATCATTGGAATCGCCAGTACAGAATGTTCCATTCATTCACTGCCAATCTGGAATTCATCTGAATCTGCACTCCAGGTAGGCTTTCATTACACCACTTATGAATGTCCAAGTAACACAATGCTGGTTTTCAGCGGTCTGTTCACACTCTAAGCCCTGCTTTTTACTGGGTATCCACACAACTGTGGTCAGCTCTTCATTTTCATGTCCAAACAATCCAGACTTGAGAAATCATTGCAATCTCCAGTACAGAATGTTCCATTCATTCACTGCGAATCTGGAATTCAACTGAATCTCCACTACCTGCAGATTTATCTTACACCACTTGTGAATGTCCAAGTAAAACAATGCTGGTTTTCAGAGGCCTGTTCATGTTCGCAGTCGTGCTGTTCAATTGGCTATCCACTCAACCTGTTTTGCTCCTCATTTTCCTGTGCACACAACCCAGCCTTCAGAAATCATTGTAATCTCCACTACAGGATGTTCCATTCATTCACTGGGAATCTGGAATTCATCTGAATCTGCACTCCACGCAGGCTTTCGTTACACCACTGCTGAAATTCGAAGTAATGCAATACTGGTTTTCAGTGGTCTGTTCACATTCGAAGCCGAGGCTTTTTACAGGCTATCCACTCAACACTGGTCAGCTCTTCATTTTCGTGTCCCCACAATCCAGATTTCAGAAATCATTGCAATCTCCACTACAGAATGTTCCATTCATTCACTGCGAGTCTGGACTTTATCTGATTCTCCACTCCCGCCTGGTTAACATTACACCACTTGTGAATGTCCAAGTAAGCCAATGCTGGTTTTCAGAGGCCTGTTCATACTCGCAGCCGTGCTGTTTAATTGACAATTCACTCCACCCTGTTCAGCTCTTCATTGTCCCACCACACTACCAGCCTTCAGAAATCTTTGTTATCTCCACTACAGAATGTTCCATTCATTCACTGCGAATCTGGAATTCATCTGACTCTCAACTCCACGCAGGTTTTCATTACACCACTGTTGAATGTCCAAGTAACCCAATGCTGGTTTTCAGCGGCCTGTTCATATTCGCAGCCCTGCTGTTTACTTGGCTATCGATTCAAGCCTGGTCAGCTCTTCATTTTCCTGTCCACACAACACAGGCTTCAGAAATCATTGGAATCTCCTCTACAGAATGTTCCATTCATTCACTGCGAATGTGGAATTCAACTGACTCTCCACTCCATGCAGGTTTTCCTTACACCACTGATGAATGTCCAAGTAACCCAATGCTGGTTTTCAGCTGCATGTTCACACTCGCAGCCATGCTATACAATTGGCTTTCCACTAAATCCTGATTAGTTCTTGATTTTCCTTCCACACGACCCAGCCTTCAGAAATCATTGGAATCTCCACTAGAGAATGTTCCATTCATTCACTGCGAATCTGGAATTCCTCTGAACCTCCACTCCCGGCAGGTTTTCGTTACACCACTGTTGAATGTCCAAGTAACCCAATGTTTTAAGTGTTTTCTTCACAAGCGCAGTGGTGCTGTTCAATTGGCTATCCACTCAACCCTGGCCAGCTCTACATTTTCCTGTCCACACCACAGAGACTGGAGAAATCATTGTTATCTCCACTACAGAATGTTCCATTCATTCACAGCGAATCTGGAATTCATCTGAATCTCCACTCCCGGCAGGTTTTCGTGACACCACTGGTAAATATCCAAGTAAGCCAATGCTGGTTTTAAGTGGCCTGCTCATACTCTCAGCCGTGCTGTTCAATTTGCTATCCACTCAACCCTCTTCAGCTCCATTTTCCTGTCCACATAACCCAAACTTCAGAAACAATTGGTATCTCCTCCACAGAATGTTCCATTCATTGACTGCAAATCTGAAATTCATCTAATTCTCAACTCCCGTCAGGTTTTCGTTACACCACTTGTGAATGTCCAATTAAGCCAAAGCTGGTTTTCAGTGGCCTGTTCTTACTACGAGACGTGCTGTTCATTTGGCTATCCATTCCACCCTGTTCAGCTCTACATTTTCGTGTCCACAAAACCCAGCCTTCAGAAATCATTGGAATCACCACTAGAGAATGTTCCATGCATTCACTGCGAATCTGGAATTCATCTGAATCTCCACTCCCGGCAGGTTTTCATTGCACCACTGCTGAATGTTCAAGTAACGCAATGATGGTTTTCAGCGGTCTATTCACACTCGAACCCGTGCTGTTCACGGTCTAGCGACTCAACACTGGTGAGTTCTTCTTTTTCCAGTTCAGACAATACAAACCTCAGAAACCATTGCAATCTACACTACAGAATGTTTCATTCATTCACGCGAATCTTGAATTCATCTTGTTCTCCACTCCCAGCAGGTTTTCGTTTCACCACTGGTGAATGTCCAAGCAACCCAAGGCTGGTTTCAGCTGCGTGTTAACACTCGCAGCCGTGCTGTTCAATTGGCTATCCAGTGAACGCTGGTTAGCTCTTGATTTTCCTTCCACACACCGAGCCTTCAGAAATCATTCTTATCTCCACTTCAGAATGTTCCATTCGTTCCCTGCGAATCTGGAATTCCTCTGACTCTCCACACCAGGCAGATTTTCCTAACAACACTGGTGAATGACCAGGTAATCCAATGCTGGTTTTCAGCGGCTGTTCACACTCACAGCCTTGCTGTTCAATTGGCAATCCAGTCAAACCTAGTCAGCTCTTCATTTTCCTGTCCACACAACCCAGCGTTCAGAAATCATTGGAATCTCTACTACAGAAATTTCCATTCATTCACTGTGAATCTGGAAATAATCTGAATCTGCATTCCAGGAAGGCTTTCGTTACACCACTGATGAATGTCCAAGTAATGCAATGCTGCTTCTTAGTGGTCTGTTCACACTCGAAACCGTGCTGTTCATTGGCTATCCACTCAATATCGGTCAGCTCTTCAATATCCTGTCCAGACTATCCAGATTTCTAAATGTTGGCAATCACCACTACAGAATGTTCCATTCAATCACGCGAATCTGGAATTCATCAGAGTCTCCACTCCTGGAAGGTTTTCGTGACACCACTGGTAAATGTCCAAGGAAGACAATGCTGGTTTTAAGCCGCCTGCTAACACACTCAGCCGTGCTGTTCATTTGGCTATCCACCCAACCCTATTCAGCTCTACATTTTCCTGTCCACAAAACCCAGCCTTCAGAAATCATTGGAATCACCACTAGAGAATGTTCCATTCATTCACTGCGAATCTGGAATTCATCTGAACCTCCACTCCTGGCAGGTTTTCGTTACGCCACTGGTGAATGTCCAAGTAACTCAATACTGGTTTTCAGAGGCATGTTCAACTCGCAGAAGTGCTGTTCACTGGGCTATCCACTCAATATTGGTCAGCTCTTCATTTTCCTCTCCACACAAACCAGCCTTCAGAAATCATTGGGATCTCCACTACAGACTGTTCCATTCATTCACTGCGATTCTGCAATTCATCTGACTCCGCTCCAGGCAGGTTTTCATTACAGCACTGGTGAATGACCAAGTAATCCAATGCTGGTTTTCAGCTGCCTTTTCACACTCGCAGTGTGCTGTTCAATTGTCTATCCACTCAAACCTGATCAGCCTTTCATTTTCTTTTCCACAATATCAGACTTCAGAAATCATTGGAATCGCCAGTACAGAATGTTCCATTCATTCACTGCCAATCTGGAATTCATCTGAATCTGCACTCCAGGTAGGCTTTCATTACACCACTTATGAATGTCCAAGTAACACAATGCTGGTTTTCAGCGGTCTGTTCACACTCTAAGCCCTGCTTTTTACTGGGTATCCACACAACTGTGGTCAGCTCTTCATTTTCATGTCCAAACAATCCAGACTTGAGAAATCATTGCAATCTCCAGTACAGAATGTTCCATTCATTCACTGCGAATCTGGAATTCAACTGAATCTCCACTACCTGCAGATTTATCTTACACCACTTGTGAATGTCCAAGTAAAACAATGCTGGTTTTCAGAGGCCTGTTCATGTTCGCAGTCGTGCTGTTCAATTGGCTATCCACTCAACCTGTTTTGCTCCTCATTTTCCTGTGCACACAACCCAGCCTTCAGAAATCATTGTAATCTCCACTACAGGATGTTCCATTCATTCACTGGGAATCTGGAATTCATCTGAATCTGCACTCCACGCAGGCTTTCGTTACACCACTGCTGAAATTCGAAGTAATGCAATACTGGTTTTCAGTGGTCTGTTCACATTCGAAGCCGAGGCTTTTTACAGGCTATCCACTCAACACTGGTCAGCTCTTCATTTTCGTGTCCCCACAATCCAGATTTCAGAAATCATTGCAATCTCCACTACAGAATGTTCCATTCATTCACTGCGAGTCTGGAGTTTATCTGATTCTCCACTCCCGCCTGGTTAACATTACACCACTTGTGAATGTCCAAGTAAGCCAATGCTGGTTTTCAGAGGCCTGTTCATACTCGCAGCCGTGCTGTTTAATTGACAATTCACTCCACCCTGTTCAGCTCTTCATTGTCCCACCACACTACCAGCCTTCAGAAATCTTTGTTATCTCCACTACAGAATGTTCCATTCATTCACTGCGAATCTGGAATTCATCTGACTCTCAACTCCACGCAGGTTTTCATTACACCACTGTTGAATGTCCAAGTAACCCAATGCTGGTTTTCAGCGGCCTGTTCATATTCGCAGCCCTGCTGTTTACTTGGCTATCGATTCAAGCCTGGTCAGCTCTTCATTTTCCTGTCCACACAACACAGGCTTCAGAAATCATTGGAATCTCCTCTACAGAATGTTCCATTCATTCACTGCGAATGTGGAATTCAACTGACTCTCCACTCCATGCAGGTTTTCCTTACACCACTGATGAATGTCCAAGTAACCCAATGCTGGTTTTCAGCTGCATGTTCACACTCGCAGCCATGCTATACAATTGGCTTTCCACTAAATCCTGATTAGTTCTTGATTTTCCTTCCACACGACCCAGCCTTCAGAAATCATTGGAATCTCCACTAGAGAATGTTCCATTCATTCACTGCGAATCTGGAATTCCTCTGAACCTCCACTCCCGGCAGGTTTTCGTTACACCACTGTTGAATGTCCAAGTAACCCAATGTTTTAAGTGTTTTCTTCACAAGCGCAGTGGTGCTGTTCAATTGGCTATCCACTCAACCCTGGCCAGCTCTACATTTTCCTGTCCACACCACAGAGACTGGAGAAATCATTGTTATCTCCACTACAGAATGTTCCATTCATTCACAGCGAATCTGGAATTCATCTGAATCTCCACTCCCGGCAGGTTTTCGTGACACCACTGGTAAATATCCAAGTAAGCCAATGCTGGTTTTAAGTGGCCTGCTCATACTCTCAGCCGTGCTGTTCAATTTGCTATCCACTCAACCCTCTTCAGCTCCATTTTCCTGTCCACATAACCCAAACTTCAGAAACAATTGGTATCTCCTCCACAGAATGTTCCATTCATTGACTGCAAATCTGAAATTCATCTAATTCTCAACTCCCGTCAGGTTTTCGTTACACCACTTGTGAATGTCCAATTAAGCCAAAGCTGGTTTTCAGTGGCCTGTTCTTACTACGAGACGTGCTGTTCATTTGGCTATCCATTCCACCCTGTTCAGCTCTACATTTTCGTGTCCACAAAACCCAGCCTTCAGAAATCATTGGAATCACCACTAGAGAATGTTCCATGCATTCACTGCGAATCTGGAATTCATCTGAATCTCCACTCCCGGCAGGTTTTCATTGCACCACTGCTGAATGTTCAAGTAACGCAATGATGGTTTTCAGCGGTCTATTCACACTCGAACCCGTGCTGTTCACGGTCTAGCGACTCAACACTGGTGAGTTCTTCTTTTTCCAGTTCAGACAATACAAACCTCAGAAACCATTGCAATCTACACTACAGAATGTTTCATTCATTCACGCGAATCTTGAATTCATCTTGTTCTCCACTCCCAGCAGGTTTTCGTTTCACCACTGGTGAATGTCCAAGCAACCCAAGGCTGGTTTCAGCTGCGTGTTAACACTCGCAGCCGTGCTGTTCAATTGGCTATCCAGTGAACGCTGGTTAGCTCTTGATTTTCCTTCCACACACCGAGCCTTCAGAAATCATTCTTATCTCCACTTCAGAATGTTCCATTCGTTCCCTGCGAATCTGGAATTCCTCTGACTCTCCACACCAGGCAGATTTTCCTAACAACACTGGTGAATGACCAGGTAATCCAATGCTGGTTTTCAGCGGCTGTTCACACTCACAGCCTTGCTGTTCAATTGGCAATCCAGTCAAACCTAGTCAGCTCTTCATTTTCCTGTCCACACAACCCAGCGTTCAGAAATCATTGGAATCTCTACTACAGAAATTTCCATTCATTCACTGTGAATCTGGAAATAATCTGAATCTGCATTCCAGGAAGGCTTTCGTTACACCACTGATGAATGTCCAAGTAATGCAATGCTGCTTCTTAGTGGTCTGTTCACACTCGAAACCGTGCTGTTCATTGGCTATCCACTCAATATCGGTCAGCTCTTCAATATCCTGTCCAGACTATCCAGATTTCTAAATGTTGGCAATCACCACTACAGAATGTTCCATTCAATCACGCGAATCTGGAATTCATCAGAGTCTCCACTCCTGGAAGTTTTTCGTGACACCACTGGTAAATGTCCAAGGAAGACAATGCTGGTTTTAAGCCGCCTGCTAACACACTCAGCCGTGCTGTTCATTTGGCTATCCACCCAACCCTATTCAGCTCTACATTTTCCTGTCCACAAAACCCAGCCTTCAGAAATCATTGGAATCACCACTAGAGAATGTTCCATTCATTCACTGCGAATCTGGAATTCATCTGAACCTCCACTCCTGGCAGGTTTTCGTTACGCCACTGGTGAATGTCCAAGTAACTCAATACTGGTTTTCAGAGGCATGTTCAACTCGCAGAAGTGCTGTTCACTGGGCTATCCACTCAATATTGGTCAGCTCTTCATTTTCCTCTCCACACAAACCAGCCTTCAGAAATCATTGGGATCTCCACTACAGACTGTTCCATTCATTCACTGCGATTCTGCAATTCATCTGACTCCGCTCCAGGCAGGTTTTCATTACAGCACTGGTGAATGACCAAGTAATCCAATGCTGGTTTTCAGCTGCCTTTTCACACTCGCAGTGTGCTGTTCAATTGTCTATCCACTCAAACCTGATCAGCCTTTCATTTTCTTTTCCACAATATCAGACTTCAGAAATCATTGGAATCGCCAGTACAGAATGTTCCATTCATTCACTGCCAATCTGGAATTCATCTGAATCTGCACTCCAGGTAGGCTTTCATTACACCACTTATGAATGTCCAAGTAACACAATGCTGGTTTTCAGCGGTCTGTTCACACTCTAAGCCCTGCTTTTTACTGGGTATCCACACAACTGTGGTCAGCTCTTCATTTTCATGTCCAAACAATCCAGACTTGAGAAATCATTGCAATCTCCAGTACAGAATGTTCCATTCATTCACTGCGAATCTGGAATTCAACTGAATCTCCACTACCTGCAGATTTATCTTACACCACTTGTGAATGTCCAAGTAAAACAATGCTGGTTTTCAGAGGCCTGTTCATGTTCGCAGTCGTGCTGTTCAATTGGCTATCCACTCAACCTGTTTTGCTCCTCATTTTCCTGTGCACACAACCCAGCCTTCAGAAATCATTGTAATCTCCACTACAGGATGTTCCATTCATTCACTGGGAATCTGGAATTCATCTGAATCTGCACTCCACGCAGGCTTTCGTTACACCACTGCTGAAATTCGAAGTAATGCAATACTGGTTTTCAGTGGTCTGTTCACATTCGAAGCCGAGGCTTTTTACAGGCTATCCACTCAACACTGGTCAGCTCTTCATTTTCGTGTCCCCACAATCCAGATTTCAGAAATCATTGCAATCTCCACTACAGAATGTTCCATTCATTCACTGCGAGTCTGGACTTTATCTGATTCTCCACTCCCGCCTGGTTAACATTACACCACTTGTGAATGTCCAAGTAAGCCAATGCTGGTTTTCAGAGGCCTGTTCATACTCGCAGCCGTGCTGTTTAATTGACAATTCACTCCACCCTGTTCAGCTCTTCATTGTCCCACCACACTACCAGCCTTCAGAAATCTTTGTTATCTCCACTACAGAATGTTCCATTCATTCACTGCGAATCTGGAATTCATCTGACTCTCAACTCCACGCAGGTTTTCATTACACCACTGTTGAATGTCCAAGTAACCCAATGCTGGTTTTCAGCGGCCTGTTCATATTCGCAGCCCTGCTGTTTACTTGGCTATCGATTCAAGCCTGGTCAGCTCTTCATTTTCCTGTCCACACAACACAGGCTTCAGAAATCATTGGAATCTCCTCTACAGAATGTTCCATTCATTCACTGCGAATGTGGAATTCAACTGACTCTCCACTCCATGCAGGTTTTCCTTACACCACTGATGAATGTCCAAGTAACCCAATGCTGGTTTTCAGCTGCATGTTCACACTCGCAGCCATGCTATACAATTGGCTTTCCACTAAATCCTGATTAGTTCTTGATTTTCCTTCCACACGACCCAGCCTTCAGAAATCATTGGAATCTCCACTAGAGAATGTTCCATTCATTCACTGCGAATCTGGAATTCCTCTGAACCTCCACTCCCGGCAGGTTTTCGTTACACCACTGTTGAATGTCCAAGTAACCCAATGTTTTAAGTGTTTTCTTCACAAGCGCAGTGGTGCTGTTCAATTGGCTATCCACTCAACCCTGGCCAGCTCTACATTTTCCTGTCCACACCACAGAGACTGGAGAAATCATTGTTATCTCCACTACAGAATGTTCCATTCATTCACAGCGAATCTGGAATTCATCTGAATCTCCACTCCCGGCAGGTTTTCGTGACACCACTGGTAAATATCCAAGTAAGCCAATGCTGGTTTTAAGTGGCCTGCTCATACTCTCAGCCGTGCTGTTCAATTTGCTATCCACTCAACCCTCTTCAGCTCCATTTTCCTGTCCACATAACCCAAACTTCAGAAACAATTGGTATCTCCTCCACAGAATGTTCCATTCATTGACTGCAAATCTGAAATTCATCTAATTCTCAACTCCCGTCAGGTTTTCGTTACACCACTTGTGAATGTCCAATTAAGCCAAAGCTGGTTTTCAGTGGCCTGTTCTTACTACGAGACGTGCTGTTCATTTGGCTATCCATTCCACCCTGTTCAGCTCTACATTTTCGTGTCCACAAAACCCAGCCTTCAGAAATCATTGGAATCACCACTAGAGAATGTTCCATGCATTCACTGCGAATCTGGAATTCATCTGAATCTCCACTCCCGGCAGGTTTTCATTGCACCACTGCTGAATGTTCAAGTAACGCAATGATGGTTTTCAGCGGTCTATTCACACTCGAACCCGTGCTGTTCACGGTCTAGCGACTCAACACTGGTGAGTTCTTCTTTTTCCAGTTCAGACAATACAAACCTCAGAAACCATTGCAATCTACACTACAGAATGTTTCATTCATTCACGCGAATCTTGAATTCATCTTGTTCTCCACTCCCAGCAGGTTTTCGTTTCACCACTGGTGAATGTCCAAGCAACCCAAGGCTGGTTTCAGCTGCGTGTTAACACTCGCAGCCGTGCTGTTCAATTGGCTATCCAGTGAACGCTGGTTAGCTCTTGATTTTCCTTCCACACACCGAGCCTTCAGAAATCATTCTTATCTCCACTTCAGAATGTTCCATTCGTTCCCTGCGAATCTGGAATTCCTCTGACTCTCCACACCAGGCAGATTTTCCTAACAACACTGGTGAATGACCAGGTAATCCAATGCTGGTTTTCAGCGGCTGTTCACACTCACAGCCTTGCTGTTCAATTGGCAATCCAGTCAAACCTAGTCAGCTCTTCATTTTCCTGTCCACACAACCCAGCGTTCAGAAATCATTGGAATCTCTACTACAGAAATTTCCATTCATTCACTGTGAATCTGGAAATAATCTGAATCTGCATTCCAGGAAGGCTTTCGTTACACCACTGATGAATGTCCAAGTAATGCAATGCTGCTTCTTAGTGGTCTGTTCACACTCGAAACCGTGCTGTTCATTGGCTATCCACTCAATATCGGTCAGCTCTTCAATATCCTGTCCAGACTATCCAGATTTCTAAATGTTGGCAATCACCACTACAGAATGTTCCATTCAATCACGCGAATCTGGAATTCATCAGAGTCTCCACTCCTGGAAGGTTTTCGTGACACCACTGGTAAATGTCCAAGGAAGACAATGCTGGTTTTAAGCCGCCTGCTAACACACTCAGCCGTGCTGTTCATTTGGCTATCCACCCAACCCTATTCAGCTCTACATTTTCCTGTCCACAAAACCCAGCCTTCAGAAATCATTGGAATCACCACTAGAGAATGTTCCATTCATTCACTGCGAATCTGGAATTCATCTGAACCTCCACTCCTGGCAGGTTTTCGTTACGCCACTGGTGAATGTCCAAGTAACTCAATACTGGTTTTCAGAGGCATGTTCAACTCGCAGAAGTGCTGTTCACTGGGCTATCCACTCAATATTGGTCAGCTCTTCATTTTCCTCTCCACACAAACCAGCCTTCAGAAATCATTTTGATCTCCACTACAGACTGTTCCATTCATTCACTGCGATTCTGCAATTCATCTGACTCCGCTCCAGGCAGGTTTTCATTACAGCACTGGTGAATGACCAAGTAATCCAATGCTGGTTTTCAGCTGCCTTTTCACACTCGCAGTGTGCTGTTCAATTGTCTATCCACTCAAACCTGATCAGCCTTTCATTTTCTTTTCCACAATATCAGACTTCAGAAATCATTGGAATCGCCAGTACAGAATGTTCCATTCATTCACTGCCAATCTGGAATTCATCTGAATCTGCACTCCAGGTAGGCTTTCATTACACCACTTATGAATGTCCAAGTAACACAATGCTGGTTTTCAGCGGTCTGTTCACACTCTAAGCCCTGCTTTTTACTGGGTATCCACACAACTGTGGTCAGCTCTTCATTTTCATGTCCAAACAATCCAGACTTGAGAAATCATTGCAATCTCCAGTACAGAATGTTCCATTCATTCACTGCGAATCTGGAATTCAACTGAATCTCCACTACCTGCAGATTTATCTTACACCACTTGTGAATGTCCAAGTAAAACAATGCTGGTTTTCAGAGGCCTGTTCATGTTCGCAGTCGTGCTGTTCAATTGGCTATCCACTCAACCTGTTTTGCTCCTCATTTTCCTGTGCACACAACCCAGCCTTCAGAAATCATTGTAATCTCCACTACAGGATGTTCCATTCATTCACTGGGAATCTGGAATTCATCTGAATCTGCACTCCACGCAGGCTTTCGTTACACCACTGCTGAAAGTCGAAGTAATGCAATACTGGTTTTCAGTGGTCTGTTCACATTCGAAGCCGAGGCTTTTTACAGGCTATCCACTCAACACTGGTCAGCTCTTCATTTTCGTGTCCCCACAATCCAGATTTCAGAAATCATTGCAATCTCCACTACAGAATGTTCCATTCATTCACTGCGAGTCTGGAGTTTATCTGATTCTCCACTCCCGCCTGGTTAACATTACACCACTTGTGAATGTCCAAGTAAGCCAATGCTGGTTTTCAGAGGCCTGTTCATACTCGCAGCCGTGCTGTTTAATTGACAATTCACTCCACCCTGTTCAGCTCTTCATTGTCCCACCACACTACCAGCCTTCAGAAATCTTTGTTATCTCCACTACAGAATGTTCCATTCATTCACTGCGAATCTGGAATTCATCTGACTCTCAACTCCACGCAGGTTTTCATTACACCACTGTTGAATGTCCAAGTAACCCAATGCTGGTTTTCAGCGGCCTGTTCATATTCGCAGCCCTGCTGTTTACTTGGCTATCGATTCAAGCCTGGTCAGCTCTTCATTTTCCTGTCCACACAACACAGGCTTCAGAAATCATTGGAATCTCCTCTACAGAATGTTCCATTCATTCACTGCGAATGTGGAATTCAACTGACTCTCCACTCCATGCAGGTTTTCCTTACACCACTGATGAATGTCCAAGTAACCCAATGCTGGTTTTCAGCTGCATGTTCACACTCGCAGCCATGCTATACAATTGGCTTTCCACTAAATCCTGATTAGTTCTTGATTTTCCTTCCACACGACCCAGCCTTCAGAAATCATTGGAATCTCCACTAGAGAATGTTCCATTCATTCACTGCGAATCTGGAATTCCTCTGAACCTCCACTCCCGGCAGGTTTTCGTTACACCACTGTTGAATGTCCAAGTAACCCAATGTTTTAAGTGTTTTCTTCACAAGCGCAGTGGTGCTGTTCAATTGGCTATCCACTCAACCCTGGCCAGCTCTACATTTTCCTGTCCACACCACAGAGACTGGAGAAATCATTGTTATCTCCACTACAGAATGTTCCATTCATTCACAGCGAATCTGGAATTCATCTGAATCTCCACTCCCGGCAGGTTTTCGTGACACCACTGGTAAATATCCAAGTAAGCCAATGCTGGTTTTAAGTGGCCTGCTCATACTCTCAGCCGTGCTGTTCAATTTGCTATCCACTCAACCCTCTTCAGCTCCATTTTCCTGTCCACATAACCCAAACTTCAGAAACAATTGGTATCTCCTCCACAGAATGTTCCAGTCATTGACTGCAAATCTGAAATTCATCTAATTCTCAACTCCCGTCAGGTTTTCGTTACACCACTTGTGAATGTCCAATTAAGCCAAAGCTGGTTTTCAGTGGCCTGTTCTTACTACGAGACGTGCTGTTCATTTGGCTATCCATTCCACCCTGTTCAGCTCTACATTTTCGTGTCCACAAAACCCAGCCTTCAGAAATCATTGGAATCACCACTAGAGAATGTTCCATGCATTCACTGCGAATCTGGAATTCATCTGAATCTCCACTCCCGGCAGGTTTTCATTGCACCACTGCTGAATGTTCAAGTAACGCAATGATGGTTTTCAGCGGTCTATTCACACTCGAACCCGTGCTGTTCACGGTCTAGCGACTCAACACTGGTGAGTTCTTCTTTTTCCAGTTCAGACAATACAAACCTCAGAAACCATTGCAATCTACACTACAGAATGTTTCATTCATTCACGCGAATCTTGAATTCATCTTGTTCTCCACTCCCAGCAGGTTTTCGTTTCACCACTGGTGAATGTCCAAGCAACCCAAGGCTGGTTTCAGCTGCGTGTTAACACTCGCAGCCGTGCTGTTCAATTGGCTATCCAGTGAACGCTGGTTAGCTCTTGATTTTCCTTCCACACACCGAGCCTTCAGAAATCATTCTTATCTCCACTTCAGAATGTTCCATTCGTTCCCTGCGAATCTGGAATTCCTCTGACTCTCCACACCAGGCAGATTTTCCTAACAACACTGGTGAATGACCAGGTAATCCAATGCTGGTTTTCAGCGGCTGTTCACACTCACAGCCTTGCTGTTCAATTGGCAATCCAGTCAAACCTAGTCAGCTCTTCATTTTCCTGTCCACACAACCCAGCGTTCAGAAATCATTGGAATCTCTACTACAGAAATTTCCATTCATTCACTGTGAATCTGGAAATAATCTGAATCTGCATTCCAGGAAGGCTTTCGTTACACCACTGATGAATGTCCAAGTAATGCAATGCTGCTTCTTAGTGGTCTGTTCACACTCGAAACCGTGCTGTTCATTGGCTATCCACTCAATATCGGTCAGCTCTTCAATATCCTGTCCAGACTATCCAGATTTCTAAATGTTGGCAATCACCACTACAGAATGTTCCATTCAATCACGCGAATCTGGAATTCATCAGAGTCTCCACTCCTGGAAGGTTTTCGTGACACCACTGGTAAATGTCCAAGGAAGACAATGCTGGTTTTAAGCCGCCTGCTAACACACTCAGCCGTGCTGTTCAATTTGCTATCCACCCAACCCTATTCAGCTCTACATTTTCCTGTCCTCATAACCCAACCTTCAGAAATAATTGGTATCTCCTCCACAGAATGTTCCGTTCATTCACTGCGAATCTTAAATTCATCTGACTCTCAACTCCCGGCGGGTTATCGTTACACCACTTGTGAATGTCCAAGTAAGCCAATGCTGGTTTTCAGTGGCCTGTTCATACTAAGAGACGTGCTGTTCATTTGGCTATCCACTCCACCCTGTTCAGCTCTACATTTTCGTGTCCACAAAACCCAGCCTTCAGAAATCATTGGAATCACCACTAGAGAATGTTCCATTCATTCACTGCGAATCTGGAATTCATCTGAACCTCCACTCCTGGCAGGTTTTCGTTACGCCACTGGTGAATGTCCAAGAAACTCAATACTGGTTTTCAGAGGCATGTTCAACTCGCAGAAGTGCTGTTCAATGGGCTATCCACTCAATATTGGTCAGCTCTTCATTTTCCTCTCCACACAAACCAGCCTTCAGAAATCATTGGGATCTCCACTACAGACTGTTCCATTCATTCACTGCGATTCTGCAATTCATCTGACTCCGCTCCAGGCAGGTTTTCATTACAGCACTGGTGAATGACCAAGTAATCCAATGCTGGGTTTCAGCTGCCTTTTCACACTCGCAGTGTGCTGTTCAATTGTCTGTCCACTCAAACCTGGTCAGCCTTTCATTTTCTTTTCCACAATATCAGACTTCAGAAATCATTGGAATCGCCAGTACAGAATGTTTCATTCATTCACTGCCAATCTGGAATTCATCTGAATCTGCACTCCAGGTAGGCTTTCATTACACCACTTATGAATGTCCAAGTAACACAATGCTGGTTTTCAGCGGTCTGTTCACACTCTAAGCCCTGCTTTTTACTGGGTATCCACACAACTGTGGTCAGCTCTTCATTTTCATGTCCAAACAATCCAGACTTGAGAAATCATTGCAATCTCCAGTACAGAATGTTCCATTCATTCACTGCGAATCTGGAATTCAACTGAATCTCCACTACCTGCAGATTTATCTTACACCACTTGTGAATGTCCAAGTAAAACAATGCTGGTTTTCAGAGGCCTGTTCATGCTCGCAGTCGTGCTGTTCAATTGGCTATCCACTCAACCTGTTTTGCTCCTCATTTTCCTGTGCACACAACCCAGCCTTCAGAAATCATTGTAATCTCCACTACAGGATGTTCCATTCATTCACTGGGAATCTGGAATTCATCTGAATCTGCACTCCACGCAGGCTTTCGTTACACCACTGCTGAAAGTCGAAGTAATGCAATACTGGTTTTCAGTGGTCTGTTCACATTCGAAGCCGAGGCTTTTTACAGGCTATCCACTCAACACTGGTCAGCTCTTCATTTTCGTGTCCCCACAATCCAGATTTCAGAAATCATTGCAATCTCCACCAATCATTGCCTGTTCTTACTACGAGACGTGCTGTTCATTTGGCTATCCATTCCACCCTGTTCAGCTCTACATTTTCGTGTCCACAAAACCCAGCCTTCAGAAATCATTGGAATCACCACTAGAGAATGTTCCATGCATTCACTGCGAATCTGGAATTCATCTGAATCTCCACTCCCGGCAGGTTTTCATTGCACCACTGCTGAATGTTCAAGTAACGCAATGATGGTTTTCAGCGGTCTATTCACACTCGAACCCGTGCTGTTCACGGTCTAGCGACTCAACACTGGTGAGTTCTTCTTTTTCCAGTTCAGACAATACAAACCTCAGAAACCATTGCAATCTACACTACAGAATGTTTCATTCATTCACGCGAATCTTGAATTCATCTTGTTCTCCACTCCCAGCAGGTTTTCGTTTCACCACTGGTGAATGTCCAAGCAACCCAAGGCTGGTTTCAGCTGCGTGTTAACACTCGCAGCCGTGCTGTTCAATTGGCTATCCAGTGAACGCTGGTTAGCTCTTGATTTTCCTTCCACACACCGAGCCTTCAGAAATCATTCTTATCTCCACTTCAGAATGTTCCATTCGTTCCCTGCGAATCTGGAATTCCTCTGACTCTCCACACCAGGCAGATTTTCCTAACAACACTGGTGAATGACCAGGTAATCCAATGCTGGTTTTCAGCGGCTGTTCACACTCACAGCCTTGCTGTTCAATTGGCAATCCAGTCAAACCTAGTCAGCTCTTCTTCATTTTCCTGTCCACACAACCCAGCGTTCAGAAATCATTGGAATCTCTACTACAGAAATTTCCATTCATTCACTGTGAATCTGGAAATAATCTGAATCTGCATTCCAGGAAGGCTTTCGTTACACCACTGATGAATGTCCAAGTAATGCAATGCTGCTTCTTAGTGGTCTGTTCACACTAGAAACCGTGCTGTTCACTGGCTATCCACTCAACATTGGTCAGCTCTTCAATATCCTGTCCAGACTATCCAGATTTCTAAATCTTGGCAATCTCCACTACAGAATGTTCCATTCAATCACGCGAATCTGGAATTCATCAGAGTCTCCACTCCCGGCAGGTTTTCGTGACACCACTGGTATATGTCCAAGGAAGCCAATGCTGGTTTTAAGCCGCCTGCTTATACTCTCAGCCGTGCTGTTCAATTTGCTATCCACCCAACCCTATTCAGCTCTACATTTTCCTGTCCTCATAACCCAACCTTCAGAAATAATTGGTATCTCCTCCACAGAATGTTCCGTTCATTCACTGCGAATCTTAAATTCATGTGACTCTCAACTCCCGGCGGGTTATCGTTACACCACTTGTGAATGTCCAAGTAAGCCAATGCTGGTTTTCAGTGGCCTGTTCATACTAAGAGACGTGCTGTTCATTTGGCTATCCACTCCACCCTGTTCAGCTCTACATTTTCGTGTCCACAAAACCCAGCCTTCAGAAATCATTGGAATCACCACTAGAGAATGTTCCATTCATTCACTGCGAATCTGGAATTCATCTGAACCTCCACTCCCGGCAGGTTTTCGTTACACCACTGGTGAATGTCCAAGTAACTCAATACTGGTTTTCAGAGGCATGTTCAACTCGCAGAAGTGCTGTTCAATGGGCTATCCACTCAATATTGGTCAGCTCTTCATTTTCCTCTCCACACAAACCAGCCTTCAGAAATCATTGGGATCTCCACTACAGACTGTTCCATTCATTCACTGCGATTCTGCAATTCATCTGACTCTCCGCTCCAGGCAGGTTTTCATTACAGCACTGGTGAATGACCAAGTAATCCAATGCTGGTTTTCAGCCGCCTTTTCACACTCGCAGTGTGCTGTTCAATTGTCTATCCACTCAAACCTGGTCAGCCTTTCATTTTCTTTTCCACAATATCAGACTTCAGAAATCATTGGAATCGCCAGTACAGAATGTTCCATTCATTCACTGCCAATCTGGAATTCATCTGAATCTGCACTCCAGGTAGGCTTTCATTACACCACTTATGAATGTCCAAGTAACACAATGCTGGTTTTCAGCGGTCTGTTCACACTCTAAGCCCTGCTTTTTACTGGGTATCCACACAACTGTGGTCAGCTCTTCATTTTCATGTCCAAACAATCCAGACTTGAGAAATCATTGCAATCTCCAGTACAGAATGTTCCATTCATTCACTGCGAATCTGGAATTCAACTGAATCTCCACTACCTGCAGATTTATCTTACACCACTTGTGAATGTCCAAGTAAAACAATGCTGGTTTTCAGAGGCCTGTTCATGTTCGCAGTCGTGCTGTTCAATTGGCTATCCACTCAACCTGTTTTGCTCCTCATTTTCCTGTGCACACAACCCAGCCTTCAGAAATCATTGTAATCTCCACTACAGGATGTTCCATTCATTCACTGGGAATCTGGAATTCATCTGAATCTGCACTCCACGCAGGCTTTCGTTACACCACTGCTGAAAGTCGAAGTAATGCAATACTGGTTTTCAGTGGTCTGTTCACATTCGAAGCCGAGGCTTTTTACAGGCTATCCACTCAACACTGGTCAGCTCTTCATTTTCGTGTCCCCACAATCCAGATTTCAGAAATCATTGCAATCTCCACTACAGAATGTTCCATTCATTCACTGCGAGTCTGGAGTTTATCTGATTCTCCACTCCCGCCTGGTTAACATTACACCACTTGTGAATGTCCAAGTAAGCCAATGCTGGTTTTCAGAGGCCTGTTCATACTCGCAGCCGTGCTGTTTAATTGACAATTCACTCCACCCTGTTCAGCTCTTCATTGTCCCACCACACTACCAGCCTTCAGAAATCTTTGTTATCTCCACTACAGAATGTTCCATTCATTCACTGCGAATCTGGAATTCATCTGACTCTCAACTCCACGCAGGTTTTCATTACACCACTGTTGAATGTCCAAGTAACCCAATGCTG
Source organism: Sorex fumeus (assembly GCF_029834395.1). Classification (NCBI taxonomy): domain Eukaryota; kingdom Metazoa; phylum Chordata; class Mammalia; order Eulipotyphla; family Soricidae; genus Sorex; species Sorex fumeus. The sequence goes on from NW_026606231.1 coordinate 501,465, forward strand.
GTTTTCAGCGGCCTGTTCATATTCGCAGCCCTGCTGTTTACTTGGCTATCGATTCAAGCCTGGTCAGCTCTTCATTTTCCTGTCCACACAACACAGGCTTCAGAAATCATTGGAATCTCCTCTACAGAATGTTCCATTCATTCACTGCGAATGTGGAATTCAACTGACTCTCCACTCCATGCAGGTTTTCCTTACACCACTGATGAATGTCCAAGTAACCCAATGCTGGTTTTCAGCTGCATGTTCACACTCGCAGCCATGCTATACAATTGGCTTTCCACTAAATCCTGATTAGTTCTTGATTTTCCTTCCACACGACCCAGCCTTCAGAAATCATTGGAATCTCCACTAGAGAATGTTCCATTCATTCACTGCGAATCTGGAATTCCTCTGAACCTCCACTCCCGGCAGGTTTTCGTTACACCACTGTTGAATGTCCAAGTAACCCAATGTTTTAAGTGTTTTCTTCACAAGCGCAGTGGTGCTGTTCAATTGGCTATCCACTCAACCCTGGCCAGCTCTACATTTTCCTGTCCACACCACAGAGACTGGAGAAATCATTGTTATCTCCACTACAGAATGTTCCATTCATTCACAGCGAATCTGGAATTCATCTGAATCTCCACTCCCGGCAGGTTTTCGTGACACCACTGGTAAATATCCAAGTAAGCCAATGCTGGTTTTAAGTGGCCTGCTCATACTCTCAGCCGTGCTGTTCAATTTGCTATCCACTCAACCCTCTTCAGCTCCATTTTCCTGTCCACATAACCCAAACTTCAGAAACAATTGGTATCTCCTCCACAGAATGTTCCATTCATTGACTGCAAATCTGAAATTCATCTAATTCTCAACTCCCGTCAGGTTTTCGTTACACCACTTGTGAATGTCCAATTAAGCCAAAGCTGGTTTTCAGTGGCCTGTTCTTACTACGAGACGTGCTGTTCATTTGGCTATCCATTCCACCCTGTTCAGCTCTACATTTTCGTGTCCACAAAACCCAGCCTTCAGAAATCATTGGAATCACCACTAGAGAATGTTCCATGCATTCACTGCGAATCTGGAATTCATCTGAATCTCCACTCCCGGCAGGTTTTCATTGCACCACTGCTGAATGTTCAAGTAACGCAATGATGGTTTTCAGCGGTCTATTCACACTCGAACCCGTGCTGTTCACGGTCTAGCGACTCAACACTGGTGAGTTCTTCTTTTTCCAGTTCAGACAATACAAACCTCAGAAACCATTGCAATCTACACTACAGAATGTTTCATTCATTCACGCGAATCTTGAATTCATCTTGTTCTCCACTCCCAGCAGGTTTTCGTTTCACCACTGGTGAATGTCCAAGCAACCCAAGGCTGGTTTCAGCTGCGTGTTAACACTCGCAGCCGTGCTGTTCAATTGGCTATCCAGTGAACGCTGGTTAGCTCTTGATTTTCCTTCCACACACCGAGCCTTCAGAAATCATTCTTATCTCCACTTCAGAATGTTCCATTCGTTCCCTGCGAATCTGGAATTCCTCTGACTCTCCACACCAGGCAGATTTTCCTAACAACACTGGTGAATGACCAGGTAATCCAATGCTGGTTTTCAGCGGCTGTTCACACTCACAGCCTTGCTGTTCAATTGGCAATCCAGTCAAACCTAGTCAGCTCTTCATTTTCCTGTCCACACAACCCAGCGTTCAGAAATCATTGGAATCTCTACTACAGAAATTTCCATTCATTCACTGTGAATCTGGAAATAATCTGAATCTGCATTCCAGGAAGGCTTTCGTTACACCACTGATGAATGTCCAAGTAATGCAATGCTGCTTCTTAGTGGTCTGTTCACACTCGAAACCGTGCTGTTCATTGGCTATCCACTCAATATCGGTCAGCTCTTCAATATCCTGTCCAGACTATCCAGATTTCTAAATGTTGGCAATCACCACTACAGAATGTTCCATTCAATCACGCGAATCTGGAATTCATCAGAGTCTCCACTCCTGGAAGTTTTTCGTGACACCACTGGTAAATGTCCAAGGAAGACAATGCTGGTTTTAAGCCGCCTGCTAACACACTCAGCCGTGCTGTTCATTTGGCTATCCACCCAACCCTATTCAGCTCTACATTTTCCTGTCCACAAAACCCAGCCTTCAGAAATCATTGGAATCACCACTAGAGAATGTTCCATTCATTCACTGCGAATCTGGAATTCATCTGAACCTCCACTCCTGGCAGGTTTTCGTTACGCCACTGGTGAATGTCCAAGTAAGCCAATGCTGGTTTTCAGTGGCCTGTTCAACTCGCAGAAGTGCTGTTCAATGGGCTATCCACTCTATATTGGTCAGCTCTTCATTTTCCTCTCCACACAAACCAGCCTTCAGAAATCATTGGGATCTCCACTACAGACTGTTCCATTCATTCACTGCGATTCTGCAATTCATCTGACTCTCCACTCCAGGCAGGTTTTCATTACAGCACTGGTGAATGACCAAGTAATCCAATGCTGGTTTTCAGCCGCCTTTTCACACTCGCAGTGTGCTGTTCAATTGTCTATCCACTCAAACCTGGTCAGCCTTTCATTTTTTTTTCCACAATATCAGACTTCAGAAATCATTGGAATCGCCAGTACAGAATGTTCCATTCATTCACTGCCAATCTGGAATTCATCTGAATCTGCACTCCAGGTAGGCTTTCATTACACCACTTTTGAATGTCCAAGTAACACAATGCTGGTTTTCAGCGGTCTGTTCACACTCTAAGCCCTGCTTTTTACTGGGTATCCACACAACTGTGGTCAGCTCTTCATTTTCATGTCCAAACAATCCAGACTTGAGAAATCATTGCAATCTCCAGTACAGAATGTTCCATTCATTCACTGCGAATCTGGAATTCAACTGAATCTCCACTACCTGCAGATTTATCTTACACCACTTGTGAATGTCCAAGTAAAACAATGCTGGTTTTCAGAGGCCTGTTCATATTCGCAGTCGTGCTGTTCAAATGGCTATCCACTCAACCTGTTTTGCTCCTCATTTTCCTGTGCACACAACCCAGCCTTCAGAAATCATTGTAATCTCCACTACAGGATGTTCCATTCATTCACTGGGAATCTGGAATTCATCTGAATCTGCACTCCACGCAGGCTTTCGTTACACCACTGCTGAAAGTCGAAGTAATGCAATACTGGTTTTCAGTGGTCTGTTCACATTCGAAGCCGAGGCTTTTTACAGGCTATCCACTCAACACTGGTCAGCTCTTCATTTTCGTGTCCCCACAATCCAGATTTCAGAAATCATTGCAATCTCCACTACAGAATGTTCCATTCATTCACTGCGAGTCTGGAGTTTATCTGATTCTCCACTCCCGCCTGGTTAACATTACACCACTTGTGAATGTCCAAGTAAGCCAATGCTGGTTTTCAGAGGCCTGTTCATACTCGCAGCCGTGCTGTTTAATTGACAATTCACTCCACCCTGTTCAGCTCTTCATTGTCCCACCACACTACCAGCCTTCAGAAATCTTTGTTATCTCCACTACAGAATGTTCCATTCATTCACTGCGAATCTGGAATTCATCTGACTCTCAACTCCACGCAGGTTTTCATTACACCACTGTTGAATGTCCAAGTAACCCAATGCTGGTTTTCAGCGGCCTGTTCATATTCGCAGCCCTGCTGTTTACTTGGCTATCGATTCAAGCCTGGTCAGCTCTTCATTTTCCTGTCCACACAACACAGGCTTCAGAAATCATTGGAATCTCCTCTACAGAATGTTCCATTCATTCACTGCGAATGTGGAATTCAACTGACTCTCCACTCCATGCAGGTTTTCCTTACACCACTGATGAATGTCCAAGTAACCCAATGCTGGTTTTCAGCTGCATGTTCACACTCGCAGCCATGCTATACAATTGGCTTTCCACTAAATCCTGATTAGTTCTTGATTTTCCTTCCACACGACCCAGCCTTCAGAAATCATTGGAATCTCCACTAGAGAATGTTCCATTCATTCACTGCGAATCTGGAATTCCTCTGAACCTCCACTCCCGGCAGGTTTTCGTTACACCACTGTTGAATGTCCAAGTAACCCAATGTTTTAAGTGTTTTCTTCACAAGCGCAGTGGTGCTGTTCAATTGGCTATCCACTCAACCCTGGCCAGCTCTACATTTTCCTGTCCACACCACAGAGACTGGAGAAATCATTGTTATCTCCACTACAGAATGTTCCATTCATTCACAGCGAATCTGGAATTCATCTGAATCTCCACTCCCGGCAGGTTTTCGTGACACCACTGGTAAATATCCAAGTAAGCCAATGCTGGTTTTAAGTGGCCTGCTCATACTCTCAGCCGTGCTGTTCAATTTGCTATCCACTCAACCCTCTTCAGCTCCATTTTCCTGTCCACATAACCCAAACTTCAGAAACAATTGGTATCTCCTCCACAGAATGTTCCATTCATTGACTGCAAATCTGAAATTCATCTAATTCTCAACTCCCGTCAGGTTTTCGTTACACCACTTGTGAATGTCCAATTAAGCCAAAGCTGGTTTTCAGTGGCCTGTTCTTACTACGAGACGTGCTGTTCATTTGGCTATCCATTCCACCCTGTTCAGCTCTACATTTTCGTGTCCACAAAACCCAGCCTTCAGAAATCATTGGAATCACCACTAGAGAATGTTCCATGCATTCACTGCGAATCTGGAATTCATCTGAATCTCCACTCCCGGCAGGTTTTCATTGCACCACTGCTGAATGTTCAAGTAACGCAATGATGGTTTTCAGCGGTCTATTCACACTCGAACCCGTGCTGTTCACGGTCTAGCGACTCAACACTGGTGAGTTCTTCTTTTTCCAGTTCAGACAATACAAACCTCAGAAACCATTGCAATCTACACTACAGAATGTTTCATTCATTCACGCGAATCTTGAATTCATCTTGTTCTCCACTCCCAGCAGGTTTTCGTTTCACCACTGGTGAATGTCCAAGCAACCCAAGGCTGGTTTCAGCTGCGTGTTAACACTCGCAGCCGTGCTGTTCAATTGGCTATCCAGTGAACGCTGGTTAGCTCTTGATTTTCCTTCCACACACCGAGCCTTCAGAAATCATTCTTATCTCCACTTCAGAATGTTCCATTCGTTCCCTGCGAATCTGGAATTCCTCTGACTCTCCACACCAGGCAGATTTTCCTAACAACACTGGTGAATGACCAGGTAATCCAATGCTGGTTTTCAGCGGCTGTTCACACTCACAGCCTTGCTGTTCAATTGGCAATCCAGTCAAACCTAGTCAGCTCTTCATTTTCCTGTCCACACAACCCAGCGTTCAGAAATCATTGGAATCTCTACTACAGAAATTTCCATTCATTCACTGTGAATCTGGAAATAATCTGAATCTGCATTCCAGGAAGGCTTTCGTTACACCACTGATGAATGTCCAAGTAATGCAATGCTGCTTCTTAGTGGTCTGTTCACACTCGAAACCGTGCTGTTCATTGGCTATCCACTCAATATCGGTCAGCTCTTCAATATCCTGTCCAGACTATCCAGATTTCTAAATGTTGGCAATCACCACTACAGAATGTTCCATTCAATCACGCGAATCTGGAATTCATCAGAGTCTCCACTCCTGGAAGTTTTTCGTGACACCACTGGTAAATGTCCAAGGAAGACAATGCTGGTTTTAAGCCGCCTGCTAACACACTCAGCCGTGCTGTTCATTTGGCTATCCACCCAACCCTATTCAGCTCTACATTTTCCTGTCCACAAAACCCAGCCTTCAGAAATCATTGGAATCACCACTAGAGAATGTTCCATTCATTCACTGCGAATCTGGAATTCATCTGAACCTCCACTCCTGGCAGGTTTTCGTTACGCCACTGGTGAATGTCCAAGTAAGCCAATGCTGGTTTTCAGTGGCCTGTTCAACTCGCAGAAGTGCTGTTCAATGGGCTATCCACTCTATATTGGTCAGCTCTTCATTTTCCTCTCCACACAAACCAGCCTTCAGAAATCATTGGGATCTCCACTACAGACTGTTCCATTCATTCACTGCGATTCTGCAATTCATCTGACTCTCCACTCCAGGCAGGTTTTCATTACAGCACTGGTGAATGACCAAGTAATCCAATGCTGGTTTTCAGCCGCCTTTTCACACTCGCAGTGTGCTGTTCAATTGTCTATCCACTCAAACCTGGTCAGCCTTTCATTTTTTTTTCCACAATATCAGACTTCAGAAATCATTGGAATCGCCAGTACAGAATGTTCCATTCATTCACTGCCAATCTGGAATTCATCTGAATCTGCACTCCAGGTAGGCTTTCATTACACCACTTTTGAATGTCCAAGTAACACAATGCTGGTTTTCAGCGGTCTGTTCACACTCTAAGCCCTGCTTTTTACTGGGTATCCACACAACTGTGGTCAGCTCTTCATTTTCATGTCCAAACAATCCAGACTTGAGAAATCATTGCAATCTCCAGTACAGAATGTTCCATTCATTCACTGCGAATCTGGAATTCAACTGAATCTCCACTACCTGCAGATTTATCTTACACCACTTGTGAATGTCCAAGTAAAACAATGCTGGTTTTCAGAGGCCTGTTCATATTCGCAGTCGTGCTGTTCAAATGGCTATCCACTCAACCTGTTTTGCTCCTCATTTTCCTGTGCACACAACCCAGCCTTCAGAAATCATTGTAATCTCCACTACAGGATGTTCCATTCATTCACTGGGAATCTGGAATTCATCTGAATCTGCACTCCACGCAGGCTTTCGTTACACCACTGCTGAAAGTCGAAGTAATGCAATACTGGTTTTCAGTGGGCTGTTCACATTCGAAGCCGAGGCTTTTTACAGGCTATCCACTCAACACTGGTCAGCTCTTCATTTTCGTGTCCCCAAAATCCAGATTTCAGAAATCATTGCAATCTCCACTACAGAATGTTCCATTCATTCACTGCGAGTCTGGAGTTTATCTGATTCTCCACTCCCGCCTGGTTAACATTACACCACTTGTGAATGTCCAAGTAAGCCAATGCTGGTTTTCAGAGGCCTGTTCATACTCGCAGCCGTGCTGTTTAATTGACAATTCACTCCACCCTGTTCAGCTCTTCATTGTCCCACCACACTACCAGCCTTCAGAAATCTTTGTTATCTCCACTACAGAATGTTCCATTCATTCACTGCGAATCTGGAATTCATCTGACTCTCAACTCCACGCAGGTTTTCATTACACCACTGTTGAATGTCCAAGTAACCCAATGCTGGTTTTCAGCGGCCTGTTCATATTCGCAGCCCTGCTGTTTACTTGGCTATCGATTCAAGCCTGGTCAGCTCTTCATTTTCCTGTCCACACAACACAGGCTTCAGAAATCATTGGAATCTCCTCTACAGAATGTTCCATTCATTCACTGCGAATGTGGAATTCAACTGACTCTCCACTCCATGCAGGTTTTCCTTACACCACTGATGAATGTCCAAGTAACCCAATGCTGGTTTTCAGCTGCATGTTCACACTCGCAGCCATGCTATACAATTGGCTTTCCACTAAATCCTGATTAGTTCTTGATTTTCCTTCCACACGACCCAGCCTTCAGAAATCATTGGAATCTCCACTAGAGAATGTTCCATTCATTCACTGCGAATCTGGAATTCCTCTGAACCTCCACTCCCGGCAGGTTTTCGTTACACCACTGTTGAATGTCCAAGTAACCCAATGTTTTAAGTGTTTTCTTCACAAGCGCAGTGGTGCTGTTCAATTGGCTATCCACTCAACCCTGGCCAGCTCTACATTTTCCTGTCCACACCACAGAGACTGGAGAAATCATTGTTATCTCCACTACAGAATGTTCCATTCATTCACAGCGAATCTGGAATTCATCTGAATCTCCACTCCCGGCAGGTTTTCGTGACACCACTGGTAAATATCCAAGTAAGCCAATGCTGGTTTTAAGTGGCCTGCTCATACTCTCAGCCGTGCTGTTCAATTTGCTATCCACTCAACCCTCTTCAGCTCCATTTTCCTGTCCACATAACCCAAACTTCAGAAACAATTGGTATCTCCTCCACAGAATGTTCCATTCATTGACTGCAAATCTGAAATTCATCTAATTCTCAACTCCCGTCAGGTTTTCGTTACACCACTTGTGAATGTCCAATTAAGCCAAAGCTGGTTTTCAGTGGCCTGTTCTTACTACGAGACGTGCTGTTCATTTGGCTATCCATTCCACCCTGTTCAGCTCTACATTTTCGTGTCCACAAAACCCAGCCTTCAGAAATCATTGGAATCACCACTAGAGAATGTTCCATGCATTCACTGCGAATCTGGAATTCATCTGAATCTCCACTCCCGGCAGGTTTTCATTGCACCACTGCTGAATGTTCAAGTAACGCAATGATGGTTTTCAGCGGTCTATTCACACTCGAACCCGTGCTGTTCACGGTCTAGCGACTCAACACTGGTGAGTTCTTCTTTTTCCAGTTCAGACAATACAAACCTCAGAAACCATTGCAATCTACACTACAGAATGTTTCATTCATTCACGCGAATCTTGAATTCATCTTGTTCTCCACTCCCAGCAGGTTTTCGTTTCACCACTGGTGAATGTCCAAGCAACCCAAGGCTGGTTTCAGCTGCGTGTTAACACTCGCAGCCGTGCTGTTCAATTGGCTATCCAGTGAACGCTGGTTAGCTCTTGATTTTCCTTCCACACACCGAGCCTTCAGAAATCATTCTTATCTCCACTTCAGAATGTTCCATTCGTTCCCTGCGAATCTGGAATTCCTCTGACTCTCCACACCAGGCAGATTTTCCTAACAACACTGGTGAATGACCAGGTAATCCAATGCTGGTTTTCAGCGGCTGTTCACACTCACAGCCTTGCTGTTCAATTGGCAATCCAGTCAAACCTAGTCAGCTCTTCATTTTCCTGTCCACACAACCCAGCGTTCAGAAATCATTGGAATCTCTACTACAGAAATTTCCATTCATTCACTGTGAATCTGGAAATAATCTGAATCTGCATTCCAGGAAGGCTTTCGTTACACCACTGATGAATGTCCAAGTAATGCAATGCTGCTTCTTAGTGGTCTGTTCACACTCGAAACCGTGCTGTTCATTGGCTATCCACTCAATATCGGTCAGCTCTTCAATATCCTGTCCAGACTATCCAGATTTCTAAATGTTGGCAATCACCACTACAGAATGTTCCATTCAATCACGCGAATCTGGAATTCATCAGAGTCTCCACTCCTGGAAGTTTTTCGTGACACCACTGGTAAATGTCCAAGGAAGACAATGCTGGTTTTAAGCCGCCTGCTAACACACTCAGCCGTGCTGTTCATTTGGCTATCCACCCAACCCTATTCAGCTCTACATTTTCCTGTCCACAAAACCCAGCCTTCAGAAATCATTGGAATCACCACTAGAGAATGTTCCATTCATTCACTGCGAATCTGGAATTCATCTGAACCTCCACTCCTGGCAGGTTTTCGTTACGCCACTGGTGAATGTCCAAGTAAGCCAATGCTGGTTTTCAGTGGCCTGTTCAACTCGCAGAAGTGCTGTTCAATGGGCTATCCACTCTATATTGGTCAGCTCTTCATTTTCCTCTCCACACAAACCAGCCTTCAGAAATCATTGGGATCTCCACTACAGACTGTTCCATTCATTCACTGCGATTCTGCAATTCATCTGACTCTCCACTCCAGGCAGGTTTTCATTACAGCACTGGTGAATGACCAAGTAATCCAATGCTGGTTTTCAGCCGCCTTTTCACACTCGCAGTGTGCTGTTCAATTGTCTATCCACTCAAACCTGGTCAGCCTTTCATTTTTTTTTCCACAATATCAGACTTCAGAAATCATTGGAATCGCCAGTACAGAATGTTCCATTCATTCACTGCCAATCTGGAATTCATCTGAATCTGCACTCCAGGTAGGCTTTCATTACACCACTTTTGAATGTCCAAGTAACACAATGCTGGTTTTCAGCGGTCTGTTCACACTCTAAGCCCTGCTTTTTACTGGGTATCCACACAACTGTGGTCAGCTCTTCATTTTCATGTCCAAACAATCCAGACTTGAGAAATCATTGCAATCTCCAGTACAGAATGTTCCATTCATTCACTGCGAATCTGGAATTCAACTGAATCTCCACTACCTGCAGATTTATCTTACACCACTTGTGAATGTCCAAGTAAAACAATGCTGGTTTTCAGAGGCCTGTTCATATTCGCAGTCGTGCTGTTCAAATGGCTATCCACTCAACCTGTTTTGCTCCTCATTTTCCTGTGCACACAACCCAGCCTTCAGAAATCATTGTAATCTCCACTACAGGATGTTCCATTCATTCACTGGGAATCTGGAATTCATCTGAATCTGCACTCCACGCAGGCTTTCGTTACACCACTGCTGAAAGTCGAAGTAATGCAATACTGGTTTTCAGTGGGCTGTTCACATTCGAAGCCGAGGCTTTTTACAGGCTATCCACTCAACACTGGTCAGCTCTTCATTTTCGTGTCCCCAAAATCCAGATTTCAGAAATCATTGCAATCTCCACTACAGAATGTTCCATTCATTCACTGCGAGTCTGGAGTTTATCTGATTCTCCACTCCCGCCTGGTTAACATTACACCACTTGTGAATGTCCAAGTAAGCCAATGCTGGTTTTCAGAGGCCTGTTCATACTCGCAGCCGTGCTGTTTAATTGACAATTCACTCCACCCTGTTCAGCTCTTCATTGTCCCACCACACTACCAGCCTTCAGAAATCTTTGTTATCTCCACTACAGAATGTTCCATTCATTCACTGCGAATCTGGAATTCATCTGACTCTCAACTCCACGCAGGTTTTCATTACACCACTGTTGAATGTCCAAGTAACCCAATGCTGGTTTTCAGCGGCCTGTTCATATTCGCAGCCCTGCTGTTTACTTGGCTATCGATTCAAGCCTGGTCAGCTCTTCATTTTCCTGTCCACACAACACAGGCTTCAGAAATCATTGGAATCTCCTCTACAGAATGTTCCATTCATTCACTGCGAATGTGGAATTCAACTGACTCTCCACTCCATGCAGGTTTTCCTTACACCACTGATGAATGTCCAAGTAACCCAATGCTGGTTTTCAGCTGCATGTTCACACTCGCAGCCATGCTATACAATTGGCTTTCCACTAAATCCTGATTAGTTCTTGATTTTCCTTCCACACGACCCAGCCTTCAGAAATCATTGGAATCTCCACTAGAGAATGTTCCATTCATTCACTGCGAATCTGGAATTCCTCTGAACCTCCACTCCCGGCAGGTTTTCGTTACACCACTGTTGAATGTCCAAGTAACCCAATGTTTTAAGTGTTTTCTTCACAAGCGCAGTGGTGCTGTTCAATTGGCTATCCACTCAACCCTGGCCAGCTCTACATTTTCCTGTCCACACCACAGAGACTGGAGAAATCATTGTTATCTCCACTACAGAATGTTCCATTCATTCACAGCGAATCTGGAATTCATCTGAATCTCCACTCCCGGCAGGTTTTCGTGACACCACTGGTAAATATCCAAGTAAGCCAATGCTGGTTTTAAGTGGCCTGCTCATACTCTCAGCCGTGCTGTTCAATTTGCTATCCACTCAACCCTCTTCAGCTCCATTTTCCTGTCCACATAACCCAAACTTCAGAAACAATTGGTATCTCCTCCACAGAATGTTCCATTCATTGACTGCAAATCTGAAATTCATCTAATTCTCAACTCCCGTCAGGTTTTCGTTACACCACTTGTGAATGTCCAATTAAGCCAAAGCTGGTTTTCAGTGGCCTGTTCTTACTACGAGACGTGCTGTTCATTTGGCTATCCATTCCAACCTGTTCAGCTCTACATTTTCGTGTCCACAAAACCCAGCCTTCAGAAATCATTGGAATCACCACTAGAGAATGTTCCATGCATTCACTGCGAATCTGGAATTCATCTGAATCTCCACTCCCGGCAGGTTTTCATTGCACCACTGCTGAATGTTCAAGTAACGCAATGATGGTTTTCAGCGGTCTATTCACACTCGAACCCGTGCTGTTCACGGTCTAGCGACTCAACACTGGTGAGTTCTTCTTTTTCCAGTTCAGACAATACAAACCTCAGAAACCATTGCAATCTACACTACAGAATGTTTCATTCATTCACGCGAATCTTGAATTCATCTTGTTCTCCACTCCCAGCAGGTTTTCGTTTCACCACTGATGAATGTCCAAGCAACCCAAGGCTGGTTTCAGCTGCGTGTTAACACTCGCAGCCGTGCTGTTCAATTGGCTATCCAGTGAACGCTGGTTAGCTCTTGATTTTCCTTCCACACACCGAGCCTTCAGAAATCATTCTTATCTCCACTTCAGAATGTTCCATTCGTTCCCTGCGAATCTGGAATTCCTCTGACTCTCCACACCAGGCAGATTTTCCTAACAACACTGGTGAATGACCAGGTAATCCAATGCTGGTTTTCAGCGGCTGTTCACACTCACAGCCTTGCTGTTCAATTGGCAATCCAGTCAAACCTAGTCAGCTCTTCATTTTCCTGTCCACACAACCCAGCGTTCAGAAATCATTGGAATCTCTACTACAGAAATTTCCATTCATTCACTGTGAATCTGGAAATAATCTGAATCTGCATTCCAGGAAGGCTTTCGTTACACCACTGATGAATGTCCAAGTAATGCAATGCTGCTTCTTAGTGGTCTGTTCACACTCGAAACCGTGCTGCTCATTGGCTATCCACTCAATATCGGTCAGCTCTTCAATATCCTGTCCAGACTATCCAGATTTCTAAATGTTGGCAATCACCACTACAGAATGTTCCATTCAATCACGCGAATCTGGAATTCATCAGAGTCTCCACTCCTGGAAGGTTTTCGTGACACCACTGGTAAATGTCCAAGGAAGACAATGCTGGTTTTAAGCCGCCTGCTAACACACTCAGCCGTGCTGTTCATTTGGCTATCCACCCAACCCTATTCAGCTCTACATTTTCCTGTCCACAAAACCCAGCCTTCAGAAATCATTGGAATCACCACTAGAGAATGTTCCATTCATTCACTGCGAATCTGGAATTCATCTGAACCTCCACTCCTGGCAGGTTTTCGTTACGCCACTGGTGAATGTCCAAGTAAGCCAATGCTGGTTTTCAGTGGCCTGTTCAACTCGCAGAAGTGCTGTTCAATGGGCTATCCACTCTATATTGGTCAGCTCTTCATTTTCCTCTCCACACAAACCAGCTTTCAGAAATCATTGGGATCTCCACTACAGACTGTTCCATTCATTCACTGCGATTCTGCAATTCATCTGACTCTCCGCTCCAGGCAGGTTTTCATTACAGCACTGGTGAATGACCAAGTAATCCAATGCTGGTTTTCAGCCGCCTTTTCACACTCGCAGTGTGCTGTTCAATTGTCTATCCACTCAAACCTGGTCAGCCTTTCATTTTCTTTTCCACAATATCAGACTTCAGAAATCATTGGAATCGCCAGTACAGAATGTTCCATTCATTCACTGCCAATCTGGAATTCATCTGAATCTGCACTCCAGGTAGGCTTTCATTACACCACTTATGAATGTCCAAGTAACACAATGCTGGTTTTCAGCGGTCTGTTCACACTCTAAGCCCTGCTTTTTACTGGGTATCCACACAACTGTGGTCAGCTCTTCATTTTCATGTCCAAACAATCCAGACTTGAGAAATCATTGCAATCTCCAGTACAGAATGTTCCATTCATTCACTGCGAATCTGGAATTCAACTGAATCTCCACTACCTGCAGATTTATCTTACACCACTTGTGAATGTCCAAGTAAAACAATGCTGGTTTTCAGAGGCCTGTTCATGTTCGCAGTCGTGCTGTTCAATTGGCTATCCACTCAACCTGTTTTGCTCCTCATTTTCCTGTGCACACAACCCAGCCTTCAGAAATCATTGTAATCTCCACTACAGGATGTTCCATTCATTCACTGGGAATCTGGAATTCATCTGAATCTGCACTCCACGCAGGCTTTCGTTACACCACTGCTGAAAGTCGAAGTAATGCAATACTGGTTTTCAGTGGTCTGTTCACATTCGAAGCCGAGGCTTTTTACAGGCTATCCACTCAACACTGGTCAGCTCTTCATTTTCGTGTCCCCACAATCCAGATTTCAGAAATCATTGCAATCTCCACTACAGAATGTTCCATTCATTCACTGCGAGTCTGGAGTTTATCTGATTCTCCACTCCCGCCTGGTTAACATTACACCACTTGTGAATGTCCAAGTAAGCCAATGCTGGTTTTCAGAGGCCTGTTCATACTCGCAGCCGTGCTGTTTAATTGACAATTCACTCCACCCTGTTCAGCTCTTCATTGTCCCACCACACTACCAGCCTTCAGAAATCTTTGTTATCTCCACTACAGAATGTTCCATTCATTCACTGCGAATCTGGAATTCATCTGACTCTCAACTCCACGCAGGTTTTCATTACACCACTGTTGAATGTCCAAGTAACCCAATGCTGGTTTTCAGCGGCCTGTTCATATTCGCAGCCCTGCTGTTTACTTGGCTATCGATTCAAGCCTGGTCAGCTCTTCATTTTCCTGTCCACACAACACAGGCTTCAGAAATCATTGGAATCTCCTCTACAGAATGTTCCATTCATTCACTGCGAATGTGGAATTCAACTGACTCTCCACTCCATGCAGGTTTTCCTTACACCACTGATGAATGTCCAAGTAACCCAATGCTGGTTTTCAGCTGCATGTTCACACTCGCAGCCATGCTATACAATTGGCTTTCCACTAAATCCTGATTAGTTCTTGATTTTCCTTCCACACGACCCAGCCTTCAGAAATCATTGGAATCTCCACTAGAGAATGTTCCATTCATTCACTGCGAATCTGGAATTCCTCTGAACCTCCACTCCCGGCAGGTTTTCGTTACACCACTGTTGAATGTCCAAGTAACCCAATGTTTTAAGTGTTTTCTTCACAAGCGCAGTGGTGCTGTTCAATTGGCTATCCACTCAACCCTGGCCAGCTCTACATTTTCCTGTCCACACCACAGAGACTGGAGAAATCATTGTTATCTCCACTACAGAATGTTCCATTCATTCACAGCGAATCTGGAATTCATCTGAATCTCCACTCCCGGCAGGTTTTCGTGACACCACTGGTAAATATCCAAGTAAGCCAATGCTGGTTTTAAGTGGCCTGCTCATACTCTCAGCCGTGCTGTTCAATTTGCTATCCACTCAACCCTCTTCAGCTCCATTTTCCTGTCCACATAACCCAAACTTCAGAAACAATTGGTATCTCCTCCACAGAATGTTCCAGTCATTGACTGCAAATCTGAAATTCATCTAATTCTCAACTCCCGTCAGGTTTTCGTTACACCACTTGTGAATGTCCAATTAAGCCAAAGCTGGTTTTCAGTGGCCTGTTCTTACTACGAGACGTGCTGTTCATTTGGCTATCCATTCCACCCTGTTCAGCTCTACATTTTCGTGTCCACAAAACCCAGCCTTCAGAAATCATTGGAATCACCACTAGAGAATGTTCCATGCATTCACTGCGAATCTGGAATTCATCTGAATCTCCACTCCCGGCAGGTTTTCATTGCACCACTGCTGAATGTTCAAGTAACGCAATGATGGTTTTCAGCGGTCTATTCACACTCGAACCCGTGCTGTTCACGGTCTAGCGACTCAACACTGGTGAGTTCTTCTTTTTCCAGTTCAGACAATACAAACCTCAGAAACCATTGCAATCTACACTACAGAATGTTTCATTCATTCACGCGAATCTTGAATTCATCTTGTTCTCCACTCCCAGCAGGTTTTCGTTTCACCACTGGTGAATGTCCAAGCAACCCAAGGCTGGTTTCAGCTGCGTGTTAACACTCGCAGCCGTGCTGTTCAATTGGCTATCCAGTGAACGCTGGTTAGCTCTTGATTTTCCTTCCACACACCGAGCCTTCAGAAATCATTCTTATCTCCACTTCAGAATGTTCCATTCGTTCCCTGCGAATCTGGAATTCCTCTGACTCTCCACACCAGGCAGATTTTCCTAACAACACTGGTGAATGACCAGGTAATCCAATGCTGGTTTTCAGCGGCTGTTCACACTCACAGCCTTGCTGTTCAATTGGCAATCCAGTCAAACCTAGTCAGCTCTTCATTTTCCTGTCCACACAACCCAGCGTTCAGAAATCATTGGAATCTCTACTACAGAAATTTCCATTCATTCACTGTGAATCTGGAAATAATCTGAATCTGCATTCCAGGAAGGCTTTCGTTACACCACTGATGAATGTCCAAGTAATGCAATGCTGCTTCTTAGTGGTCTGTTCACACTCGAAACCGTGCTGTTCATTGGCTATCCACTCAATATCGGTCAGATCTTCAATATCCTGTCCAGACTATCCAGATTTCTAAATGTTGGCAATCACCACTACAGAATGTTCCATTCAATCACGCGAATCTGGAATTCATCAGAGTCTCCACTCCTGGAAGGTTTTCGTGACACCACTGGTAAATGTCCAAGGAAGACAATGCTGGTTTTAAGCCGCCTGCTAACACACTCAGCCGTGCTGTTCATTTGGCTATCCACCCAACCCTATTCAGCTCTACATTTTCCTGTCCACAAAACCCAGCCTTCAGAAATCATTGGAATCACCACTAGAGAATGTTCCATTCATTCACTGCGAATCTGGAATTCATCTGAACCTCCACTCCTGGCAGGTTTTCGTTACGCCACTGGTGAATGTCCAAGTAAGCCAATGCTGGTTTTCAGTGGCCTGTTCAACTCGCAGAAGTGCTGTTCAATGGGCTATCCACTCTATATTGGTCAGCTCTTCATTTTCCTCTCCACACAAACCAGCCTTCAGAAATCATTGGGATCTCCACTACAGACTGTTCCATTCATTCACTGCGATTCTGCAATTCATCTGACTCTCCACTCCAGGCAGGTTTTCATTACAGCACTGGTGAATGACCAAGTAATCCAATGCTGGTTTTCAGCCGCCTTTTCACACTCGCAGTGTGCTGTTCAATTGTCTATCCACTCAAACCTGGTCAGCCTTTCATTTTCTTTTCCACAATATCAGACTTCAGAAATCATTGGAATCGCCAGTACAGAATGTTCCATTCATTCACTGCCAATCTGGAACTCATCTGAATCTGCACTCCAGGTAGGCTTTCATTACACCACTTTTGAATGTCCAAGTAACACAATGCTGGTTTTCAGCGGTCTGTTCACACTCTAAGCCCTGCTTTTTACTGGGTATCCACACAACTGTGGTCAGCTCTTCATTTTCATGTCCAAACAATCCAGACTTGAGAAATCATTGCAATCTCCAGTACAGAATGTTCCATTCATTCACTGCGAATCTGGAATTCAACTGAATCTCCACTACCTGCAGATTTATCTTACACCACTTGTGAATGTCCAAGTAAAACAATGCTGGTTTTCAGAGGCCTGTTCATGTTCGCAGTCGTGCTGTTCAATTGGCTATCCACTCAACCTCTTTTGCTCCTCATTTTCCTGTGCACACAACCCAGCCTTCAGAAATCATTGTAATCTTCACTACAGGATGTTCCATTCATTCACTGGGAATCTGGAATTCATCTGAATCTGCACTCCACGCAGGCTTTCGTTACACCACTGCTGAAAGTCGAAGTAATGCAATACTGGTTTTCAGTGATCTGTTCACATTCGAAGCCGAGGCTTTTTACAGGCTATCCACTCAACACTGGTCAGCTCTTCATTTTCGTGTCCCCACAATCCAGATTTCAGAAATCATTGCAATCTCCACTACAGAATGTTCCATTCATTCACTGCGAGTCTGGAGTTTATCTGATTCTCCACTCCCGCCTGGTTAACTTTACACCACTTGTGAATGTCCAAGTAAGCCAATGCTGGTTTTCAGAGGCCTGTTCATACTCGCAGCCGTGCTGTTTAATTGACAATTCACTCCACCCTGTTCAGCTCTTCATTGTCCCACCACACTACCAGCCTTCAGAAATCTTTGTTATCTCCACTACAGAATGTTCCATTCATTCACTGCGAATCTGGAATTCATCTGACTCTCAACTCCACGCAGGTTTTCATTACACCACTGTTGAATGTCCAAGTAACCCAATGCTGGTTTTCAGCGGCCTGTTCATATTCGCAGCCCTGCTGTTTACTTGGCTATCGATTCAAGCCTGGTCAGCTCTTCATTTTCCTGTCCACACAACACAGGCTTCAGAAATCATTGGAATCTCCTCTACAGAATGTTCCATTCATTCACTGCGAATGTGGAATTCAACTGACTCTCCACTCCATGCAGGTTTTCCTTACACCACTGATGAATGTCCAAGTAACCCAATGCTGGTTTTCAGCTGCATGTTCACACTCGCAGCCATGCTATACAATTGGCTTTCCACTAAATCCTGATTAGTTCTTGATTTTCCTTCCACACGACCCAGCCTTCAGAAATCATTGGAATCTCCACTAGAGAATGTTCCATTCATTCACTGCGAATCTGGAATTCCTCTGAACCTCCACTCCCGGCAGGTTTTCGTTACACCACTGTTGAATGTCCAAGTAACCCAATGTTTTAAGTGTTTTCTTCACAAGCGCAGTGGTGCTGTTCAATTGGCTATCCACTCAACCCTGGCCAGCTCTACATTTTCCTGTCCACACCACAGAGACTGGAGAAATCATTGTTATCTCCACTACAGAATGTTCCATTCATTCACAGCGAATCTGGAATTCATCTGAATCTCCACCCCCGGCAGGTTTTCGTGACACCACTGGTAAATATCCAAGTAAGCCAATGCTGGTTTTAAGTGGCCTGCTCATACTCTCAGCCGTGCTGTTCAATTTGCTATCCACTCAACCCTCTTCAGCTCCATTTTCCTGTCCACATAACCCAAACTTCAGAAACAATTGGTATCTCCTCCACAGAATGTTCCATTCATTGACTGCAAATCTGAAATTCATCTAATTCTCAACTCCCGTCAGGTTTTCGTTACACCACTTGTGAATGTCCAATTAAGCCAAAGCTGGTTTTCAGTGGCCTGTTCTTACTACGAGACGTGCTGTTCATTTGGCTATCCATTCCACCCTGTTCAGCTCTACATTTTCGTGTCCACAAAACCCAGCCTTCAGAAATCATTGGAATCACCACTAGAGAATGTTCCATGCATTCACTGCGAATCTGGAATTCATCTGAATCTCCACTCCCGGCAGGTTTTCATTGCACCACTGCTGAATGTTCAAGTAACGCAATGATGGTTTTCAGCGGTCTATTCACACTCGAACCCGTGCTGTTCACGGTCTAGCGACTCAACACTGGTGAGTTCTTCTTTTTCCAGTTCAGACAATACAACCCTCAGAAACCATTGCAATCTACACTACAGAATGTTTCATTCATTCACGCGAATCTTGAATTCATCTTGTTCTCCACTCCCAGCAGGTTTTCGTTTCACCACTGGTGAATGTCCAAGCAACCCAAGGCTGGTTTCAGCTGCGTGTTAACACTCGCAGCCGTGCTGTTCAATTGGCTATCCAGTGAACGCTGGTTAGCTCTTGATTTTCCTTCCACACACCGAGCCTTCAGAAATCATTCTTATCTCCACTTCAGAATGTTCCATTCGTTCCCTGCGAATCTGGAATTCCTCTGACTCTCCACACCAGGCAGATTTTCCTAACAACACTGGTGAATGACCAGGTAATCCAATGCTGGTTTTCAGCGGCTGTTCACACTCACAGCCTTGCTGTTCAATTGGCAATCCAGTCAAACCTAGTCAGCTCTTCATTTTCCTGTCCACACAACCCAGCGTTCAGAAATCATTGGAATCTCTACTACAGAAATTTCCATTCATTCACTGTGAATCTGGAAATAATCTGAATCTGCATTCCAGGAAGGCTTTCGTTACACCACTGATGAATGTCCAAGTAATGCAATGCTGCTTCTTAGTGGTCTGTTCACACTCGAAACCGTGCTGTTCATTGGCTATCCACTCAATATCGGTCAGCTCTTCAATATCCTGTCCAGACTATCCAGATTTCTAAATGTTGGCAATCACCACTACAGAATGTTCCATTCAATCACGCGAATCTGGAATTCATCAGAGTCTCCACTCCTGGAAGGTTTTCGTGACACCACTGGTAAATGTCCAAGGAAGACAATGCTGGTTTTAAGCCGCCTGCTAACACACTCAGCCGTGCTGTTCATTTGGCTATCCACCCAACCCTATTCAGCTCTACATTTTCCTGTCCACAAAACCCAGCCTTCAGAAATCATTGGAATCACCACTAGAGAATGTTCCATTCATTCACTGCGAATCTGGAATTCATCTGAACCTCCACTCCTGGCAGGTTTTCGTTACGCCACTGGTGAATGTCCAAGTAAGCCAATGCTGGTTTTCAGTGGCCTGTTCAACTCGCAGAAGTGCTGTTCAATGGGCTATCCACTCTATATTGGTCAGCTCTTCATTTTCCTCTCCACACAAACCAGCCTTCAGAAATCATTGGGATCTCCACTACAGACTGTTCCATTCATTCACTGCGATTCTGCAATTCATCTGACTCTCCACTCCAGGCAGGTTTTCATTACAGCACTGGTGAATGACCAAGTAATCCAATGCTGGTTTTCAGCCGCCTTTTCACACTCGCAGTGTGCTGTTCAATTGTCTATCCACTCAAACCTGGTCAGCCTTTCATTTTTTTTTCCACAATATCAGACTTCAGAAATCATTGGAATCGCCAGTACAGAATGTTCCATTCATTCACTGCCAATCTGGAATTCATCTGAATCTGCACTCCAGGTAGGCTTTCATTACACCACTTTTGAATGTCCAAGTAACACAATGCTGGTTTTCAGCGGTCTGTTCACACTCTAAGCCCTGCTTTTTACTGGGTATCCACACAACTGTGGTCAGCTCTTCATTTTCATGTCCAAACAATCCAGACTTGAGAAATCATTGCAATCTCCAGTACAGAATGTTCCATTCATTCACTGCGAATCTGGAATTCAACTGAATCTCCACTACCTGCAGATTTATCTTACACCACTTGTGAATGTCCAAGTAAAACAATGCTGGTTTTCAGAGGCCTGTTCATGTTCGCAGTCGTGCTGTTCAAATGGCTATCCACTCAACCTGTTTTGCTCCTCATTTTCCTGTGCACACAACCCAGCCTTCAGAAATCATTGTAATCTCCACTACAGGATGTTCCATTCATTCACTGGGAATCTGGAATTCATCTGAATCTGCACTCCACGCAGGCTTTCGTTACACCACTGCTGAAAGTCGAAGTAATGCAATACTGGTTTTCAGTGGGCTGTTCACATTCGAAGCCGAGGCTTTTTACAGGCTATCCACTCAACACTGGTCAGCTCTTCATTTTCGTGTCCCCACAATCCAGATTTCAGAAATCATTGCAATCTCCACTACAGAATGTTCCATTCATTCACTGCGAGTCTGGAGTTTATCTGATTCTCCACTCCCGCCTGGTTAACATTACACCACTTGTGAATGTCCAAGTAAGCCAATGCTGGTTTTCAGAGGCCTGTTCATACTCGCAGCCGTGCTGTTTAATTGACAATTCACTCCACCCTGTTCAGCTCTTCATTGTCCCACCACACTACCAGCCTTCAGAAATCTTTGTTATCTCCACTACAGAATGTTCCATTCATTCACTGCGAATCTGGAATTCATCTGACTCTCAACTCCACGCAGGTTTTCATTACACCACTGTTGAATGTCCAAGTAACCCAATGCTGGTTTTCAGCGGCCTGTTCATATTCGCAGCCCTGCTGTTTACTTGGCTATCGATTCAAGCCTGGTCAGCTCTTCATTTTCCTGTCCACACAACACAGGCTTCAGAAATCATTGGAATCTCCTCTACAGAATGTTCCATTCATTCACTGCGAATGTGGAATTCAACTGACTCTCCACTCCATGCAGGTTTTCCTTACACCACTGATGAATGTCCAAGTAACCCAATGCTGGTTTTCAGCTGCATGTTCACACTCGCAGCCATGCTATACAATTGGCTTTCCACTAAATCCTGATTAGTTCTTGATTTTCCTTCCACACGACCCAGCCTTCAGAAATCATTGGAATCTCCACTAGAGAATGTTCCATTCATTCACTGCGAATCTGGAATTCCTCTGAACCTCCACTCCCGGCAGGTTTTCGTTACACCACTGTTGAATGTCCAAGTAACCCAATGTTTTAAGTGTTTTCTTCACAAGCGCAGTGGTGCTGTTCAATTGGCTATCCACTCAACCCTGGCCAGCTCTACATTTTCCTGTCCACACCACAGAGACTGGAGAAATCATTGTTATCTCCACTACAGAATGTTCCATTCATTCACAGCGAATCTGGAATTCATCTGAATCTCCACTCCCGGCAGGTTTTCGTGACACCACTGGTAAATATCCAAGTAAGCCAATGCTGGTTTTAAGTGGCCAGCTCATACTCTCAGCCGTGCTGTTCAATTTGCTATCCACTCAACCCTCTTCAGCTCCATTTTCCTGTCCACATAACCCAAACTTCAGAAACAATTGGTATCTCCTCCACAGAATGTTCCAGTCATTGACTGCAAATCTGAAATTCATCTAATTCTCAACTCCCGTCAGGTTTTCGTTACACCACTTGTGAATGTCCAATTAAGCCAAAGCTGGTTTTCAGTGGCCTGTTCTTACTACGAGACGTGCTGTTCATTTGGCTATCCATTCCACCCTGTTCAGCTCTACATTTTCGTGTCCACAAAACCCAGCCTTCAGAAATCATTGGAATCACCACTAGAGAATGTTCCATGCATTCACTGCGAATCTGGAATTCATCTGAATCTCCACTCCCGGCAGGTTTTCATTGCACCACTGCTGAATGTTCAAGTAACGCAATGATGGTTTTCAGCGGTCTATTCACACTCGAACCCGTGCTGTTCACGGTCTAGCGACTCAACACTGGTGAGTTCTTCTTTTTCCAGTTCAGACAATACAAACCTCAGAAACCATTGCAATCTACACTACAGAATGTTTCATTCATTCACGCGAATCTTGAATTCATCTTGTTCTCCACTCCCAGCAGGTTTTCGTTTCACCACTGGTGAATGTCCAAGCAACCCAAGGCTGGTTTCAGCTGCGTGTTAACACTCGCAGCCGTGCTGTTCAATTGGCTATCCAGTGAACGCTGGTTAGCTCTTGATTTTCTTTCCACACACCGAGCCTTCAGAAATCATTCTTATCTCCACTTCAGAATGTTCCATTCGTTCCCTGCGAATCTGGAATTCCTCTGACTCTCCACACCAGGCAGATTTTCCTAACAACACTGGTGAATGACCAGGTAATGCAATGCTGGTTTTCAGCGGCTGTTCACACTCACAGCCTTGCTGTTCAATTGGCAATCCAGTCAAACCTAGTCAGCTCTTCATTTTCCTGTCCACACAACCCAGCGTTCAGAAATCATTGGAATCTCTACTACAGAAATTTCCATTCATTCACTGTGAATCTGGAAATAATCTGAATCTGCATTCCAGGAAGGCTTTCGTTACACCACTGATGAATGTCCAAGTAATGCAATGCTGCTTCTTAGTGGTCTGTTCACACTCGAAACCGTGCTGTTCATTGGCTATCCACTCAATATCGGTCAGCTCTTCAATATCCTGTCCAGACTTTCCAGATTTCTAAATGTTGGCAATCACCACTACAGAATGTTCCATTCAATCACGCGAATCTGGAATTCATCAGAGTCTCCACTCCTGGAAGGTTTTCGTGACACCACTGGTAAATGTCCAAGGAAGACAATGCTGGTTTTAAGCCGCCTGCTAACACACTCAGCCGTGCTGTTCAATTTGCTATCCACCCAACCCTATTCAGCTCTACATTTTCCTGTCCTCATAACCCAACCTTCAGAAATAATTGGTATCTACTCCACAGAATGTTCCGTTCATTCACTGCGAATCTTAAATTCATCTGACTCTCAACTCCCGGCGGGTTATCGTTACACCACTTGTGAATGTCCAAGTAAGCCAATGCTGGTTTTCAGTGGCCTGTTCATACTAAGAGACGTGCTGTTCATTTGGCTATCCACTCCACCCTGTTCAGCCCTACATTTTCGTGTCCAGAAAACCCAGCCTTCAGAAATCATTGGAATCACCACTAGAGAATGTTCCATTCATTCACTGCGAATCTGGAATTCATCTGAACCTCCACTCCCGGCAGGTTTTCGTTACGCCACTGGTGAATGTCCAAGAAACTCAATACTGGTTTTCAGAGGCATGTTCAACTCGCAGAAGTGCTGTTCAATGGGCTATCCACTCAATATTGGTCAGCTCTTCATTTTCCTCTCCACACAAACCAGCCTTCAGAAATCATTGGGATCTCCACTACAGACTGTTCCATTCATTCACTGCGATTCTGCAATTCATCTGACTCTCCGCTCCAGGCAGGTTTTCATTACAGCACTGGTGAATGACCAAGTAATCCAATGCTGGTTTTCAGCCGCCTTTTCACACTCGCAGTGTGCTGTTCAATTGTCTATCCACTCAAACCTGGTCAGCCTTTCATTTTCTTTTCCACAATATCAGACTTCAGAAATCATTGGAATCGCCAGTACAGAATGTTCCATTCATTCACTGCCAATCTGGAATTCATCTGAATCTGCACTCCAGGTAGGCTTTCATTACACCACTTATGAATGTCCAAGTAACACAATGCTGGTTTTCAGCGGTCTGTTCACACTCTAAGCCCTGCTTTTTACTGGGTATCCACACAACTGTGGTCAGCTCTTCATTTTCATGTCCAAACAATCCAGACTTGAGAAATCATTGCAATCTCCAGTACAGAATGTTCCATTCATTCACTGCGAATCTGGAATTCAACTGAATCTCCACTACCTGCAGATTTATCTTACACCACTTGTGAATGTCCAAGTAAAACAATGCTGGTTTTCAGAGGCCTGTTCATGTTCGCAGTCGTGCTGTTCAATTGGCTATCCACTCAACCTGTTTTGCTCCTCATTTTCCTGTGCACACAACCCAGCCTTCAGAAATCATTGTAATCTCCACTACAGGATGTTCCATTCATTCACTGGGAATCTGGAATTCATCTGAATCTGCACTCCACGCAGGCTTTCGTTACACCACTGCTGAAAGTCGAAGTAATGCAATACTGGTTTTCAGTGGTCTGTTCACATTCGAAGCCGAGGCTTTTTACAGGCTATCCACTCAACACTGGTCAGCTCTTCATTTTCGTGTCCCCACAATCCAGATTTCAGAAATCATTGCAATCTCCACTACAGAATGTTCCATTCATTCACTGCGAGTCTGGAGTTTATCTGATTCTCCACTCCCGCCTGGTTAACATTACACCACTTGTGAATGTCCAAGTAAGCCAATGCTGGTTTTCAGAGGCCTGTTCATACTCGCAGCCGTGCTGTTTAATTGACAATTCACTCCACCCTGTTCAGCTCTTCATTGTCCCACCACACTACCAGCCTTCAGAAATCTTTGTTATCTCCACTACAGAATGTTCCATTCATTCACTGCGAATCTGGAATTCATCTGACTCTCAACTCCACGCAGGTTTTCATTACACCACTGTTGAATGTCCAAGTAACCCAATGCTGGTTTTCAGCGGCCTGTTCATATTCGCAGCCCTGCTGTTTACTTGGCTATCGATTCAAGCCTGGTCAGCTCTTCATTTTCCTGTCCACACAACACAGGCTTCAGAAATCATTGGAATCTCCTCTACAGAATGTTCCATTCATTCACTGCGAATGTGGAATTCAACTGACTCTCCACTCCATGCAGGTTTTCCTTACACCACTGATGAATGTCCAAGTAACCCAATGCTGGTTTTCAGCTGCATGTTCACACTCGCAGCCATGCTATACAATTGGCTTTCCACTAAATCCTGATTAGTTCTTGATTTTCCTTCCACACGACCCAGCCTTCAGAAATCATTGGAATCTCCACTAGAGAATGTTCCATTCATTCACTGCGAATCTGGAATTCCTCTGAACCTCCACTCCCGGCAGGTTTTCGTTACACCACTGTTGAATGTCCAAGTAACCCAATGTTTTAAGTGTTTTCTTCACAAGCGCAGTGGTGCTGTTCAATTGGCTATCCACTCAACCCTGGCCAGCTCTACATTTTCCTGTCCACACCACAGAGACTGGAGAAATCATTGTTATCTCCACTACAGAATGTTCCATTCATTCACAGCGAATCTGGAATTCATCTGAATCTCCACTCCCGGCAGGTTTTCGTGACACCACTGGTAAATATCCAAGTAAGCCAATGCTGGTTTTAAGTGGCCTGCTCATACTCTCAGCCGTGCTGTTCAATTTGCTATCCACTCAACCCTCTTCAGCTCCATTTTCCTGTCCACATAACCCAAACTTCAGAAACAATTGGTATCTCCTCCACAGAATGTTCCAGTCATTGACTGCAAATCTGAAATTCATCTAATTCTCAACTCCCGTCAGGTTTTCGTTACACCACTTGTGAATGTCCAATTAAGCCAAAGCTGGTTTTCAGTGGCCTGTTCTTACTACGAGACGTGCTGTTCATTTGGCTATCCATTCCACCCTGTTCAGCTCTACATTTTCGTGTCCACAAAACCCAGCCTTCAGAAATCATTGGAATCACCACTAGAGAATGTTCCATGCATTCACTGCGAATCTGGAATTCATCTGAATCTCCACTCCCGGCAGGTTTTCATTGCACCACTGCTGAATGTTCAAGTAAAGCAATGATGGTTTTCAGCGGTCTATTCACACTCGAACCCGTGCTGTTCACGGTCTAGCGACTCAACACTGGTGAGTTCTTCTTTTTCCAGTTCAGACAATACAAACCTCAGAAACCATTGCAATCTACACTACAGAATGTTTCATTCATTCACGCGAATCTTGAATTCATCTTGTTCTCCACTCCCAGCAGGTTTTCGTTTCACCACTGGTGAATGTCCAAGCAACCCAAGGCTGGTTTCAGCTGCGTGTTAACACTCGCAGCCGTGCTGTTCAATTGGCTATCCAGTGAACGCTGGTTAGCTCTTGATTTTCCTTCCACACACCGAGCCTTCAGAAATCATTCTTATCTCCACTTCAGAATGTTCCATTCGTTCCCTGCGAATCTGGAATTCCTCTGACTCTCCACACCAGGCAGATTTTCCTAACAACACTGGTGAATGACCAGGTAATCCAATGCTGGTTTTCAGCGGCTGTTCACACTCACAGCCTTGCTGTTCAATTGGCAATCCAGTCAAACCTAGTCAGCTCTTCATTTTCCTGTCCACACAACCCAGCGTTCAGAAATCATTGGAATCTCTACTACAGAAATTTCCATTCATTCACTGTGAATCTGGAAATAATCTGAATCTGCATTCCAGGAAGGCTTTCGTTACACCACTGATGAATGTCCAAGTAATGCAATGCTGCTTCTTACTGGTCTGTTCACACTCGAAACCGTGCTGTTCATTGGCTATCCACTCAATATCGGTCAGCTCTTCAATATCCTGTCCAGACTATCCAGATTTCTAAATGTTGGCAATCACCACTACAGAATGTTCCATTCAATCACGCGAATCTGGAATTCATCAGAGTCTCCACTCCTGGAAGGTTTTCGTGACACCACTGGTAAATGTCCAAGGAAGACAATGCTGGTTTTAAGCCGCCTGCTAACACACTCAGCCGTGCTGTTCAATTTGCTATCCACCCAACCCTATTCAACTCTACATTTTCCTGTCCTCATAACCCAACCTTCAGAAATAATTGGTATCTCCTCCACAGAATGTTCCGTTCATTCACTGCGAATCTTAAATTCATCTGACTCTCAACTCCCGGCGGGTTATCGTTACACCACTTGTGAATGTCCAAGTAAGCCAATGCTGGTTTTCAGTGGCCTGTTCATACTAAGAGACGTGCTGTTCATTTGGCTATCCACTCCACCCTGTTCAGCTCTACATTTTCGTGTCCACAAAACCCAGCCTTCAGAAATCATTGGAATCACCACTAGAGAATGTTCCATTCATTCACTGCGAATCTGGAATTCATCTGAACCTCCACTCCCGGCAGGTTTTCGTTACGCCACTGGTGAATGTCCAAGAAACTCAATACTGGTTTTCAGAGGCATGTTCAACTCGCAGAAGTGCTGTTCAATGGGCTATCCACTCAATATTGGTCAGCTCTTCATTTTCCTCTCCACACAAACCAGCCTTCAGAAATCATTGGGATCTCCACTACAGACTGTTCCATTCATTCACTGCGATTCTGCAATTCATCTGACTCTCCGCTCCAGGCAGGTTTTCATTACAGCACTGGTGAATGACCAAGTAATCCAATGCTGGTTTTCAGCCGCCTTTTCACACTCGCAGTGTGCTGTTCAATTGTCTATCCACTCAAACCTGGTCAGCCTTTCATTTTCTTTTCCACAATATCAGACTTCAGAAATCATTGGAATCGCCAGTACAGAATGTTCCATTCATTCACTGCCAATCTGGAATTCATCTGAATCTGCACTCCAGGTAGGCTTTCATTACACCACTTATGAATGTCCAAGTAACACAATGCTGGTTTTCAGCGGTCTGTTCACACTCTAAGCCCTGCTTTTTACTGGGTATCCACACAACTGTGGTCAGCTCTTCATTTTCATGTCCAAACAATCCAGACTTGAGAAATCATTGCAATCTCCAGTACAGAATGTTCCATTCATTCACTGCGAATCTGGAATTCAACTGAATCTCCACTACCTGCAGATTTATCTTACACCACTTGTGAATGTCCAAGTAAAACAATGCTGGTTTTCAGAGGCCTGTTCATGTTCGCAGTCGTGCTGTTCAATTGGCTATCCACTCAACCTGTTTTGCTCCTCATTTTCCTGTGCACACAACCCAGCCTTCAGAAATCATTGTAATCTCCACTACAGGATGTTCCATTCATTCACTGGGAATCTGGAATTCATCTGAATCTGCACTCCACGCAGGCTTTCGTTACACCACTGCTGAAAGTCGAAGTAATGCAATACTGGTTTTCAGTGGTCTGTTCACATTCGAAGCCGAGGCTTTTTACAGGCTATCCACTCAACACTGGTCAGCTCTTCATTTTCGTGTCCCCACAATCCAGATTTCAGAAATCATTGCAATCTCCACTACAGAATGTTCCATTCATTCACTGCGAGTCTGGAGTTTATCTGATTCTCCACTCCCGCCTGGTTAACATTACACCACTTGTGAATGTCCAAGTAAGCCAATGCTGGTTTTCAGAGGCCTGTTCATACTCGCAGCCGTGCTGTTTAATTGACAATTCACTCCACCCTGTTCAGCTCTTCATTGTCCCACCACACTACCAGCCTTCAGAAATCTTTGTTATCTCCACTACAGAATGTTCCATTCATTCACTGCGAATCTGGAATTCATCTGACTCTCAACTCCACGCAGGTTTTCATTACACCACTGTTGAATGTCCAAGTAACCCAATGCTGGTTTTCAGCGGCCTGTTCATATTCGCAGCCCTGCTGTTTACTTGGCTATCGATTCAAGCCTGGTCAGCTCTTCATTTTCCTGTCCACACAACACAGGCTTCAGAAATCATTGGAATCTCCTCTACAGAATGTTCCATTCATTCACTGCGAATGTGGAATTCAACTGACTCTCCACTCCATGCAGGTTTTCCTTACACCACTGATGAATGTCCAAGTAACCCAATGCTGGTTTTCAGCTGCATGTTCACACTCGCAGCCATGCTATACAATTGGCTTTCCACTAAATCCTGATTAGTTCTTGATTTTCCTTCCACACGACCCAGCCTTCAGAAATCATTGGAATCTCCACTAGAGAATGTTCCATTCATTCACTGCGAATCTGGAATTCCTCTGAACCTCCACTCCCGGCAGGTTTTCGTTACACCACTGTTGAATGTCCAAGTAACCCAATGTTTTAAGTGTTTTCTTCACAAGCGCAGTGGTGCTGTTCAGTTGGCTATCCACTCAACCCTGGCCAGCTCTACATTTTCCTGTCCACACCACAGAGACTGGAGAAATCATTGTTATCTCCACTACAGAATGTTCCATTCATTCACAGCGAATCTGGAATTCATCTGAATCTCCACTCCCGGCAGGTTTTCGTGACACCACTGGTAAATATCCAAGTAAGCCAATGCTGGTTTTAAGTGGCCTGCTCATACTCTCAGCCGTGCTGTTCAATTTGCTATCCACTCAACCCTCTTCAGCTCCATTTTCCTGTCCACATAACCCAAACTTCAGAAACAATTGGTATCTCCTCCACAGAATGTTCCATTCATTGACTGCAAATCTGAAATTCATCTAATTCTCAACTCCCGTCAGGTTTTCGTTACACCACTTGTGAATGTCCAATTAAGCCAAAGCTGGTTTTCAGTGGCCTGTTCTTACTACGAGACGTGCTGTTCATTTGGCTATCCATTCCACCCTGTTCAGCTCTACATTTTCGTGTCCACAAAACCCAGCCTTCAGAAATCATTGGAATCACCACTAGAGAATGTTCCATGCATTCACTGCGAATCTGGAATTCATCTGAATCTCCACTCCCGGCAGGTTTTCATTGCACCACTGCTGAATGTTCAAGTAACGCAATGATGGTTTTCAGCGGTCTATTCACACTCGAACCCGTGCTGTTCACGGTCTAGCGACTCAACACTGGTGAGTTCTTCTTTTTCCAGTTCAGACAATACAAACCTCAGAAACCATTGCAATCTACACTACAGAATGTTTCATTCATTCACGCGAATCTTGAATTCATCTTGTTCTCCACTCCCAGCAGGTTTTCGTTTCACCACTGGTGAATGTCCAAGCAACCCAAGGCTGGTTTCAGCTGCGTGTTAACACTCGCAGCCGTGCTGTTCAATTGGCTATCCAGTGAACGCTGGTTAGCTCTTGATTTTCCTTCCACACACCGAGCCTTCAGAAATCATTCTTATCTCCACTTCAGAATGTTCCATTCGTTCCCTGCGAATCTGGAATTCCTCTGACTCTCCACACCAGGCAGATTTTCCTAACAACACTGGTGAATGACCAGGTAATCCAATGCTGGTTTTCAGCGGCTGTTCACACTCACAGCCTTGCTGTTCAATTGGCAATCCAGTCAAACCTAGTCAGCTCTTCATTTTCCTGTCCACACAACCCAGCGTTCAGAAATCATTGGAATCTCTACTACAGAAATTTCCATTCATTCACTGTGAATCTGGAAATAATCTGAATCTGCATTCCAGGAAGGCTTTCGTTACACCACTGATGAATGTCCAAGTAATGCAATGCTGCTTCTTAGTGGTCTGTTCACACTCGAAACCGTGCTGTTCATTGGCTATCCACTCAATATCGGTCAGCTCTTCAATATCCTGTCCAGACTATCCAGATTTCTAAATGTTGGCAATCACCACTACAGAATGTTCCAATCAATCACGCGAATCTGGAATTCATCAGAGTCTCCACTCCTGGAAGGTTTTCGTGACACCACTGGAATATGTCCAAGGAAGCCAATGCTGGTTTTAAGCCGCCTGCTTATACTCTCAGCCGTGCTGTTCAATTTGCTATCCACCCAACCCTATTCAGCTCTACATTTTCCTGTCCTCATAACCCAACCATCAGAAATAATTGGTATCTCCTCCACAGAATGTTCCGTTCATTCACTGCGAATCTTAAATTCATCTGACTCTCAACTCCCGGCGGGTTATCGTTACACCACTTGTGAATGTCCAAGTAAGCCAATGCTGGTTTTCAGTGGCCTGTTCATACTAAGAGACGTGCTGTTCATTTGGCTATCCACTCCACCCTGTTCAGCTCTACATTTTCGTGTCCACAAAACCCAGCCTTCAAAAATCATTGGAATCACCACTAGAGAATGTTCCATTCATTCACTGCGAATCTGGAATTCATCTGAACCTCCACTCCCGGCAGGTTTTCGTTACGCCACTGGTGAATGTCCAAGTAACTCAATACTGGTTTTCAGAGGCATGTTCAACTCGCAGAAGTGCTGTTCAATGGGCTATCCACTCAATATTGGTCAGCTCTTCATTTTCCTCTCCACACAAACCAGCCTTCAGAAATCATTGGGATCTCCACTACAGACTGTTCCATTCATTCACTGCGATTCTGCAATTCATCTGACTCTCCGCTCCAGGCAGGTTTTCATTACAGCACTGGTGAATGACCAAGTAATCCAATGCTGGTTTTCAGCCGCCTTTTCACACTCGCAGTGTGCTGTTCAATTGTCTATCCACTCAAACCTGGTCAGCCTTTCATTTTCTTTTCCACAATATCAGACTTCAGAAATCATTGGAATCGCCAGTACAGAATGTTCCATTCATTCACTGCCAATCTGGAATTCATCTGAATCTGCACTCCAGGTAGGCTTTCATTACACCACTTATGAATGTCCAAGTAACACAATGCTGGTTTTCAGCGGTCTGTTCACACTCTAAGCCCTGCTTTTTACTGGGTATCCACACAACTGTGGTCAGCTCTTCATTTTCATGTCCAAACAATCCAGACTTGAGAAATCATTGCAATCTCCAGTACAGAATGTTCCATTCATTCACTGCGAATCTGGAATTCAACTGAATCTCCACTACCTGCAGATTTATCTTACACCACTTGTGAATGTCCAAGTAAAACAATGCTGGTTTTCAGAGGCCTGTTCATATTCGCAGTCGTGCTGTTCAATTGGCTATCCACTCAACCTGTTTTGCTCCTCATTTTCCTGTGCACACAACCCAGCCTTCAGAAATCATTGTAATCTCCACTACAGGATGTTCCATTCATTCACTGGGAATCTGGAATTCATCTGAATCTGCACTCCACGCAGGCTTTCGTTACACCACTGCTGAAAGTCGAAGTAATGCAATACTGGTTTTCAGTGGTCTGTTCACATTCGAAGCCGAGGCTTTTTACAGGCTATCCACTCAACACTGGTCAGCTCTTCATTTTCGTGTCCCCACAATCCAGATTTCAGAAATCATTGCAATCTCCACTACAGAATGTTCCATTCATTCACTGCGAGTCTGGAGTTTATCTGATTCTCCACTCCCGCCTGGTTAACATTACACCACTTGTGAATGTCCAAGTAAGCCAATGCTGGTTTTCAGAGGCCTGTTCATACTCGCAGCCGTGCTGTTTAATTGACAATTCACTCCACCCTGTTCAGCTCTTCATTGTCCCACCACACTACCAGCCTTCAGAAATCTTTGTTATCTCCACTACAGAATGTTCCATTCATTCACTGCGAATCTGGAATTCATCTGACTCTCAACTCCACGCAGGTTTTCATTACACCACTGTTGAATGTCCAAGTAACCCAATGCTGGTTTTCAGCGGCCTGTTCATATTCGCAGCCCTGCTGTTTACTTGGCTATCGATTCAAGCCTGGTCAGCTCTTCATTTTCCTGTCCACACAACACAGGCTTCAGAAATCATTGGAATCTCCTCTACAGAATGTTCCATTCATTCACTGCGAATGTGGAATTCAACTGACTCTCCACTCCATGCAGGTTTTCCTTACACCACTGATGAATGTCCAAGTAACCCAATGCTGGTTTTCAGCTGCATGTTCACACTCGCAGCCATGCTATACAATTGGCTTTCCACTAAATCCTGATTAGTTCTTGATTTTCCTTCCACACGACCCAGCCTTCAGAAATCATTGGAATCTCCACTAGAGAATGTTCCATTCATTCACTGCGAATCTGGAATTCCTCTGAACCTCCACTCCCGGCAGGTTTTCGTTACACCACTGTTGAATGTCCAAGTAACCCAATGTTTTAAGTGTTTTCTTCACAAGCGCAGTGGTGCTGTTCAATTGGCTATCCACTCAACCCTGGCCAGCTCTACATTTTCCTGTCCACACCACAGAGACTGGAGAAATCATTGTTATCTCCACTACAGAATGTTCCATTCATTCACAGCGAATCTGGAATTCATCTGAATCTCCACTCCCGGCAGGTTTTCGTGACACCACTGGTAAATATCCAAGTAAGCCAATGCTGGTTTTAAGTGGCCTGCTCATACTCTCAGCCGTGCTGTTCAATTTGCTATCCACTCAACCCTCTTCAGCTCCATTTTCCTGTCCACATAACCCAAACTTCAGAAACAATTGGTATCTCCTCCACAGAATGTTCCATTCATTGACTGCAAATCTGAAATTCATCTAATTCTCAACTCCCGTCAGGTTTTCGTTACACCACTTGTGAATGTCCAATTAAGCCAAAGCTGGTTTTCAGTGGCCTGTTCTTACTACGAGACGTGCTGTTCATTTGGCTATCCATTCCACCCTGTTCAGCTCTACATTTTCGTGTCCACAAAACCCAGCCTTCAGAAATCATTGGAATCACCACTAGAGAATGTTCCATGCATTCACTGCGAATCTGGAATTCATCTGAATCTCCACTCCCGGCAGGTTTTCATTGCACCACTGCTGAATGTTCAAGTAACGCAATGATGGTTTTCAGCGGTCTATTCACACTCGAACCCGTGCTGTTCACGGTCTAGCGACTCAACACTGGTGAGTTCTTCTTTTTCCAGTTCAGACAATACAAACCTCAGAAACCATTGCAATCTACACTACAGAATGTTTCATTCATTCACGCGAATCTTGAATTCATCTTGTTCTCCACTCCCAGCAGGTTTTCGTTTCACCACTGGTGAATGTCCAAGCAACCCAAGGCTGGTTTCAGCTGCGTGTTAACACTCGCAGCCGTGCTGTTCAATTGGCTATCCAGTGAACGCTGGTTAGCTCTTGATTTTCCTTCCACACACCGAGCCTTCAGAAATCATTCTTATCTCCACTTCAGAATGTTCCATTCGTTCCCTGCGAATCTGGAATTCCTCTGACTCTCCACACCAGGCAGATTTTCCTAACAACACTGGTGAATGACCAGGTAATCCAATGCTGGTTTTCAGCGGCTGTTCACACTCACAGCCTTGCTGTTCAATTGGCAATCCAGTCAAACCTAGTCAGCTCTTCATTTTCCTGTCCACACACCCAGCGTTCAGAAATCATTGGAATCTCTACTACAGAAATTTCCATTCATTCACTGTGAATCTGGAAATAATCTGAATCTGCATTCCAGGAAGGCTTTCGTTACACCACTGATGAATGTCCAAGTAATGCAATGCTGCTTCTTAGTGGTCTGTTCACACTCGAAACCGTGCTGTTCATTGGCTATCCACTCAATATCGGTCAGCTCTTCAATATCCTGTCCAGACTATCCAGATTTCTAAATGTTGGCAATCACCACTACAGAATGTTCCAATCAATCACGCGAATCTGGAATTCATCAGAGTCTCCACTCCTGGAAGGTTTTCGTGACACCACTGGTAAATGTCCAAGGAAGACAATGCTGGTTTTAAGCCGCCTGCTAACACACTCAGCCGTGCTGTTCAATTTGCTATCCACCCAACCCTATTCAGCTCTACATTTTCCTGTCCTCATAACCCAACCTTCAGAAATAATTGGTATCTCCTCCACAGAATGTTCCGTTCATTCACTGCGAATCTTAAATTCATCTGACTCTCAACTCCCGGCGGGTTATCGTTACACCACTTGTGAATGTCCAAGTAAGCCAATGCTGGTTTTCAGTGGCCTGTTCATACTAAGAGACGTGCTGTTCATTTGGCTATCCACTCCACCCTGTTCAGCTCTACATTTTCGTGTCCACAAAACCCAGCCTTCAGAAATCATTGGAATCACCACTAGAGAATGTTCCATTCATTCACTGCGAATCTGGAATTCATCTGAACCTCCACTCCTGGCAGGTTTTCGTTACGCCACTGGTGAATGTCCAAGTAACTCAATACTGGTTTTCAGAGGCATGTTCAACTCGCAGAAGTGCTGTTCAATGGGCTATCCACTCAATATTGGTCAGCTCTTCATTTTCCTCTCCACACAAACCAGCCTTCAGAAATCATTGGGATCTCCACTACAGACTGTTCCATTCATTCACTGCGATTCTGCAATTCATCTGACTCTCCGCTCCAGGCAGGTTTTCATTACAGCACTGGTGAATGACCAAGTAATCCAAAGCTGGTTTTCAGCCGCCTTTTCACACTCGCAGTGTGCTGTTCAATTGTCTATCCACTCAAACCTGGTCAGCCTTTCATTTTCTTTTCCACAATATCAGACTTCAGAAATCATTGGAATCGCCAGTACAGAATGTTCCATTCATTCACTGCCAATCTGGAATTCATCTGAATCTGCACTCCAGGTAGGCTTTCATTACACCACTTATGAATGTCCAAGTAACACAATGCTGGTTTTCAGCGGTCTGTTCACACTCTAAGCCCTGCTTTTTACTGGGTATCCACACAACTGTGGTCAGCTCTTCATTTTCATGTCCAAACAATCCAGACTTGAGAAATCATTGCAATCTCCAGTACAGAATGTTCCATTCATTCACTGCGAATCTGGAATTCATCTGAATCTCCACTACCTGCAGATTTATCTTACACCACTTGTGAATGTCCAAGTAAAACAATGCTGGTTTTCAGAGGCCTGTTCATGTTCGCAGTCGTGCTGTTCAATTGGCTATCCACTCAACCTGTTTTGCTCCTCATTTTCCTGTGCACACAACCCAGCCTTCAGAAATCATTGTAATCTCCACTACAGGATGTTCCATTCATTCACTGGGAATCTGGAATTCATCTGAATCTGCACTCCACGCAGGCTTTCGTTACACCACTGCTGAAAGTCGAAGTAATGCAATACTGGTTTTCAGTGGTCTGTTCACATTCGAAGCCGAGGCTTTTTACAGGCTATCCACTCAACACTGGTCAGCTCTTCATTTTCGTGTCCCCACAATCCAGATTTCAGAAATCATTGCAATCTCCACTACAGAATGTTCCATTCATTCACTGCGAGTCTGGAGTTTATCTGATTCTCCACTCCCGCCTGGTTAACATTACACCACTTGTGAATGTTCAAGTAAGCCAATGCTGGTTTTCAGAGGCCTGTTCATACTCGCAGCCGTGCTGTTTAATTGACAATTCACTCCACCCTGTTCAGCTCTTCATTGTCCCACCACACTACCAGCCTTCAGAAATCTTTGTTATCTCCACTACAGAATGTTCCATTCATTCACTGCGAATCTGGAATTCATCTGACTCTCAACTCCACGCAGGTTTTCATTACACCACTGTTGAATGTCCAAGTAACCCAATGCTGGTTTTCAGCGGCCTGTTCATATTCGCAGCCCTGCTGTTTACTTGGCTATCGATTCAAGCCTGGTCAGCTCTTCATTTTCCTGTCCACACAACACAGGCTTCAGAAATCATTGGAATCTCCTCTACAGAATGTTCCATTCATTCACTGCGAATGTGGAATTCAACTGACTCTCCACTCCATGCAGGTTTTCCTTACACCACTGATGAATGTCCAAGTAACCCAATGCTGGTTTTCAGCTGCATGTTCACACTCACAGCCATGCTATACA
Organism: Sorex fumeus; assembly: GCF_029834395.1. Classification (NCBI taxonomy): domain Eukaryota; kingdom Metazoa; phylum Chordata; class Mammalia; order Eulipotyphla; family Soricidae; genus Sorex; species Sorex fumeus. The sequence continues at coordinate 538,894 of NW_026606231.1, forward strand.
ATTGGCTTTCCACTAAATCCTGATTAGTTCTTGATTTTCCTTCCACACGACCCAGCCTTCAGAAATCATTGGAATCTCCACTAGAGAATGTTCCATTCATTCACTGCGAATCTGGAATTCCTCTGAACCTCCACTCCCGGCAGGTTTTCGTTACACCACTGTTGAATGTCCAAGTAACCCAATATTTTAAGTGTTTTCTTCACAAGCGCAGTGGTGCTGTTCAATTGGCTATCCACTCAACCCTGGCCAGCTCTACATTTTCCTGTCCACACCACAGAGACTGGAGAAATCATTGTTATCTCCACTACAGAATGTTCCATTCATTCACAGCGAATCTGGAATTCATCTGAATCTCCACTCCCGGCAGGTTTTCGTGACACCACTGGTAAATATCCAAGTAAGCCAATGCTGGTTTTAAGTGGCCTGCTCATACTCTCAGCCGTGCTGTTCAATTTGCTATCCACTCAACCCTCTTCAGCTCCATTTTCCTGTCCACATAACCCAAACTTCAGAAACAATTGGTATCTCCTCCACAGAATGTTCCAGTCATTGACTGCAAATCTGAAATTCATCTAATTCTCAACTCCCGTCAGGTTTTCGTTACACCACTTGTGAATGTCCAATTAAGCCAAAGCTGGTTTTCAGTGGCCTGTTCTTACTACGAGACGTGCTGTTCATTTGGCTATCCATTCCACCCTGTTCAGCTCTACATTTTCGTGTCCACAAAACCCAGCCTTCAGAAATCATTGGAATCACCACTAGAGAATGTTCCATGCATTCACTGCGAATCTGGAATTCATCTGAATCTCCACTCCCGGCAGGTTTTCATTGCACCACTGCTGAATGTTCAAGTAAAGCAATGATGGTTTTCAGCGGTCTATTCACACTCGAACCCGTGCTGTTCACGGTCTAGCGACTCAACACTGGTGAGTTCTTCTTTTTCCAGTTCAGACAATACAAACCTCAGAAACCATTGCAATCTACACTACAGAATGTTTCATTCATTCACGCGAATCTTGAATTCATCTTGTTCTCCACTCCCAGCAGGTTTTCGTTTCACCACTGGTGAATGTCCAAGCAACCCAAGGCTGGTTTCAGCTGCGTGTTAACACTCGCAGCCGTGCTGTTCAATTGGCTATCCAGTGAACGCTGGTTAGCTCTTGATTTTCCTTCCACACACCGAGCCTTCAGAAATCATTCTTATCTCCACTTCAGAATGTTCCATTCGTTCCCTGCGAATCTGGAATTCCTCTGACTCTCCACACCAGGCAGATTTTCCTAACAACACTGGTGAATGACCAGGTAATGCAATGCTGGTTTTCAGCGGCTGTTCACACTCACAGCCTTGCTGTTCAATTGGCAATCCAGTCAAACCTAGTCAGCTCTTCATTTTCCTGTCCACACAACCCAGCGTTCAGAAATCATTGGAATCTCTACTACAGAAATTTCCATTCATTCACTGTGAATCTGGAAATAATCTGAATCTGCATTCCAGGAAGGCTTTCGTTACACCACTGATGAATGTCCAAGTAATGCAATGCTGCTTCTTACTGGTCTGTTCACACTCGAAACCGTGCTGTTCATTGGCTATACACTCAATATCGGTCAGCTCTTCAATATCCTGTCCAGACTATCCAGATTTCTAAATGTTGGCAATCACCACTACAGAATGTTCCATTCAATCACGCGAATCTGGAATTCATCAGAGTCTCCACTCCTGGAAGGTTTTCGTGACACCACTGGTAAATGTCCAAGGAAGACAATGCTGGTTTTAAGCCGCCTGCTAACACACTCAGCCGTGCTGTTCAATTTGCTATCCACCCAACCCTATTCAACTCTACATTTTCCTGTCCTCATAACCCAACCTTCAGAAATAATTGGTATCTCCTCCACAGAATGTTCCGTTCATTCACTGCGAATCTTAAATTCATCTGACTCTCAACTCCCGGCGGGTTATCGTTACACCACTTGTGAATGTCCAAGTAAGCCAATGCTGGTTTTCAGTGGCCTGTTCATACTAAGAGACGTGCTGTTCATTTGGCTATCCACTCCACCCTGTTCAGCTCTACATTTTCGTGTCCACAAAACCCAGCCTTCAGAAATCATTGGAATCACCACTAGAGAATGTTCCATTCATTCACTGCGAATCTGGAATTCATCTGAACCTCCACTCCCGGCAGGTTTTCGTTACGCCACTGGTGAATGTCCAAGAAACTCAATACTGGTTTTCAGAGGCATGTTCAACTCGCAGAAGTGCTGTTCAATGGGCTATCCACTCAATATTGGTCAGCTCTTCATTTTCCTCTCCACACAAACCAGCCTTCAGAAATCATTGGGATCTCCACTACAGACTGTTCCATTCATTCACTGCGATTCTGCAATTCATCTGACTCTCCGCTCCAGGCAGGTTTTCATTACAGCACTGGTGAATGACCAAGTAATCCAATGCTGGTTTTCAGCCGCCTTTTCACACTCGCAGTGTGCTGTTCAATTGTCTATCCACTCAAACCTGGTCAGCCTTTCATTTTCTTTTCCACAATATCAGACTTCAGAAATCATTGGAATCGCCAGTACAGAATGTTCCATTCATTCACTGCCAATCTGGAATTCATCTGAATCTGCACTCCAGGTAGGCTTTCATTACACCACTTATGAATGTCCAAGTAACACAATGCTGGTTTTCAGCGGTCTGTTCACACTCTAAGCCCTGCTTTTTACTGGGTATCCACACAACTGTGGTCAGCTCTTCATTTTCATGTCCAAACAATCCAGACTTGAGAAATCATTGCAATCTCCAGTACAGAATGTTCCATTCATTCACTGCGAATCTGGAATTCAACTGAATCTCCACTACCTGCAGATTTATCTTACACCACTTGTGAATGTCCAAGTAAAACAATGCTGGTTTTCAGAGGCCTGTTCATGTTCGCAGTCGTGCTGTTCAATTGGCTATCCACTCAACCTGTTTTGCTCCTCATTTTCCTGTGCACACAACCCAGCCTTCAGAAATCATTGTAATCTCCACTACAGGATGTTCCATTCATTCACTGGGAATCTGGAATTCATCTGAATCTGCACTCCACGCAGGCTTTCGTTACACCACTGCTGAAAGTCGAAGTAATGCAATACTGGTTTTCAGTGGTCTGTTCACATTCGAAGCCGAGGCTTTTTACAGGCTATCCACTCAACACTGGTCAGCTCTTCATTTTCGTGTCCCCACAATCCAGATTTCAGAAATCATTGCAATCTCCACTACAGAATGTTCCATTCATTCACTGCGAGTCTGGAGTTTATCTGATTCTCCACTCCCGCCTGGTTAACATTACACCACTTGTGAATGTCCAAGTAAGCCAATGCTGGTTTTCAGAGGCCTGTTCATACTCGCAGCCGTGCTGTTTAATTGACAATTCACTCCACCCTGTTCAGCTCTTCATTGTCCCACCACACTACCAGCCTTCAGAAATCTTTGTTATCTCCACTACAGAATGTTCCATTCATTCACTGCGAATCTGGAATTCATCTGACTCTCAACTCCACGCAGGTTTTCATTACACCACTGTTGAATGTCCAAGTAACCCAATGCTGGTTTTCAGCGGCCTGTTCATATTCGCAGCCCTGCTGTTTACTTGGCTATCGATTCAAGCCTGGTCAGCTCTTCATTTTCCTGTCCACACAACACAGGCTTCAGAAATCATTGGAATCTCCTCTACAGAATGTTCCATTCATTCACTGCGAATGTGGAATTCAACTGACTCTCCACTCCATGCAGGTTTTCCTTACACCACTGATGAATGTCCAAGTAACCCAATGCTGGTTTTCAGCTGCATGTTCACACTCGCAGCCATGCTATACAATTGGCTTTCCACTAAATCCTGATTAGTTCTTGATTTTCCTTCCACACGACCCAGCCTTCAGAAATCATTGGAATCTCCACTAGAGAATGTTCCATTCATTCACTGCGAATCTGGAATTCCTCTGAACCTCCACTCCCGGCAGGTTTTCGTTACACCACTGTTGAATGTCCAAGTAACCCAATGTTTTAAGTGTTTTCTTCACAAGCGCAGTGGTGCTGTTCAATTGGCTATCCACTCAACCCTGGCCAGCTCTACATTTTCCTGTCCACACCACAGAGACTGGAGAAATCATTGTTATCTCCACTACAGAATGTTCCATTCATTCACAGCGAATCTGGAATTCATCTGAATCTCCACTCCCGGCAGGTTTTCGTGACACCACTGGTAAATATCCAAGTAAGCCAATGCTGGTTTTAAGTGGCCTGCTCATACTCTCAGCCGTGCTGTTCAATTCGCTATCCACTCAACCCTCTTCAGCTCCATTTTCCTGTCCACATAACCCAAACTTCAGAAACAATTGGTATCTCCTCCACAGAATGTTCCATTCATTGACTGCAAATCTGAAATTCATCTAATTCTCAACTCCCGTCAGGTTTTCGTTACACCACTTGTGAATGTCCAATTAAGCCAAAGCTGGTTTTCAGTGGCCTGTTCTTACTACGAGACGTGCTGTTCATTTGGCTATCCATTCCACCCTGTTCAGCTCTACATTTTCGTGTCCACAAAACCCAGCCTTCAGAAATCATTGGAATCACCACTAGAGAATGTTCCATGCATTCACTGCGAATCTGGAATTCATCTGAATCTCCACTCCCGGCAGGTTTTCATTGCACCACTGCTGAATGTTCAAGTAACGCAATGATGGTTTTCAGCGGTCTATTCACACTCGAACCCGTGCTGTTCACGGTCTAGCGACTCAACACTGGTGAGTTCTTCTTTTTCCAGTTCAGACAATACAAACCTCAGAAACCATTGCAATCTACACTACAGAATGTTTCATTCATTCACGCGAATCTTGAATTCATCTTGTTCTCCACTCCCAGCAGGTTTTCGTTTCACCACTGGTGAATGTCCAAGCAACCCAAGGCTGGTTTCAGCTGCGTGTTAACACTCGCAGCCGTGCTGTTCAATTGGCTATCCAGTGAACGCTGGTTAGCTCTTGATTTTCCTTCCACACACCGAGCCTTCAGAAATCATTCTTATCTCCACTTCAGAATGTTCCATTCGTTCCCTGCGAATCTGGAATTCCTCTGACTCTCCACACCAGGCAGATTTTCCTAACAACACTGGTGAATGACCAGGTAATGCAATGCTGGTTTTCAGCGGCTGTTCACACTCACAGCCTTGCTGTTCAATTGGCAATCCAGTCAAACCTAGTCAGCTCTTCATTTTCCTGTCCACACAACCCAGCGTTCAGAAATCATTGGAATCTCTACTACAGAAATTTCCATTCTTTCACTGTGAATCTGGAAATAATCTGAATCTGCATTCCAGGAAGGCTTTCGTTACACCACTGATGAATGTCCAAGTAATGCAATGCTGCTTCTTACTGGTCTGTTCACACTCGAAACCGTGCTGTTCATTGGCTATCCACTCAATATCGGTCAGCTCTTCAATATCCTGTCCAGACTATCCAGATTTCTAAATGTTGGCAATCACCACTACAGAATGTTCCATTCAATCACGCGAATCTGGAATTCATCAGAGTCTCCACTCCTGGAAGGTTTTCGTGACACCACTGGTAAATGTCCAAGGAAGACAATGCTGGTTTTAAGCCGCCTGCTAACACACTCAGCCGTGCTGTTCAATTTGCTATCCACCCAACCCTATTCAACTCTACATTTTCCTGTCCTCATAACCCAACCTTCAGAAATAATTGGTATCTCCTCCACAGAATGTTCCGTTCATTCACTGCGAATCTTAAATTCATCTGACTCTCAACTCCCGGCGGGTTATCGTTACACCACTTGTGAATGTCCAAGTAAGCCATTGCTGGTTTTCAGTGGCCTGTTCATACTAAGAGACGTGCTGTTCATTTGGCTATCCACTCCACCCTGTTCAGCTCTACATTTTCGTGTCCACAAAACCCAGCCTTCAGAAATCATTGGAATCACCACTAGAGAATGTTCCATTCATTCACTGCGAATCTGGAATTCATCTGAACCTCCACTCCCGGCAGGTTTTCGTTACGCCACTGGTGAATGTCCAAGAAACTCAATACTGGTTTTCAGAGGCATGTTCAACTCGCAGAAGTGCTGTTCAATGGGCTATCCACTCAATATTGGTCAGCTCTTCATTTTCCTCTCCACACAAACCAGCCTTCAGAAATCATTGGGATCTCCACTACAGACTGTTCCATTCATTCACTGTGATTCTGCAATTCATCTGACTCTCCGCTCCAGGCAGGTTTTCATTACAGCACTGGTGAATGACCAAGTAATCCAATGCTGGTTTTCAGCCGCCTTTTCACACTCGCAGTGTGCTGTTCAATTGTCTATCCACTCAAACCTGGTCAGCCTTTCATTTTCTTTTCCACAATATCAGACTTCAGAAATCATTGGAATCGCCAGTACAGAATGTTCCATTCATTCACTGCCAATCTGGAATTCATCTGAATCTGCACTCCAGGTAGGCTTTCATTACACCACTTATGAATGTCCAAGTAACACAATGCTGGTTTTCAGCGGTCTGTTCACACTCTAAGCCCTGCTTTTTACTGGGTATCCACACAACTGTGGTCAGCTCTTCATTTTCATGTCCAAACAATCCAGACTTGAGAAATCATTGCAATCTCCAGTACAGAATGTTCCATTCATTCACTGCGAATCTGGAATTCAACTGAATCTCCACTACCTGCAGATTTATCTTACACCACTTGTGAATGTCCAAGTAAAACAATGCTGGTTTTCAGAGGCCTGTTCATGTTCGCAGTCGTGCTGTTCAATTGGCTATCCACTCAACCTGTTTTGCTCCTCATTTTCCTGTGCACACAACCCAGCCTTCAGAAATCATTGTAATCTCCACTACAGGATGTTCCATTCATTCACTGGGAATCTGGAATTCATCTGAATCTGCACTCCACGCAGGCTTTCGTTACACCACTGCTGAAAGTCGAAGTAATGCAATACTGGTTTTCAGTAGTCTGTTCACATTCGAAGCCGAGGCTTTTTACAGGCTATCCACTCAACACTGGTCAGCTCTTCATTTTCGTGTCCCCACAATCCAGATTTCAGAAATCATTGCAATCTCCACTACAGAATGTTCCATTCATTCACTGCGAGTCTGGAGTTTATCTGATTCTCCACTCCCGCCTGGTTAACATTACACCACTTGTGAATGTCCAAGTAAGCCAATGCTGGTTTTCAGAGGCCTGTTCATACTCGCAGCCGTGCTGTTTAATTGACAATTCACTCCACCCTGTTCAGCTCTTCATTGTCCCACCACACTACCAGCCTTCAGAAATCTTTGTTATCTCCACTACAGAATGTTCCATTCATTCACTGCGAATCTGGAATTCATCTGACTCTCAACTCCACGCAGGTTTTCATTACACCACTGTTGAATGTCCAAGTAACCCAATGCTGGTTTTCAGCGGCCTGTTCATATTCGCAGCCCTGCTGTTTACTTGGCTATCGATTCAAGCCTGGTCAGCTCTTCATTTTCCTGTCCACACAACACAGGCTTCAGAAATCATTGGAATCTCCTCTACAGAATGTTCCATTCATTCACTGCGAATGTGGAATTCAACTGACTCTCCACTCCATGCAGGTTTTCCTTACACCACTGATGAATGTCCAAGTAACCCAATGCTGGTTTTCAGCTGCATGTTCACACTCGCAGCCATGCTATACAATTGGCTTTCCACTAAATCCTGATTAGTTCTTGATTTTCCTTCCACACGACCCAGCCTTCAGAAATCATTGGAATCTCCACTAGAGAATGTTCCATTCATTCACTGCGAATCTGGAATTCCTCTGAACCTCCACTCCCGGCAGGTTTTCGTTACACCACTGTTGAATGTCCAAGTAACCCAATGTTTTAAGTGTTTTCTTCACAAGCGCAGTGGTGCTGTTCAATTGGCTATCCACTCAACCCTGGCCAGCTCTACATTTTCCTGTCCACACCACAGAGACTGGAGAAATCATTGTTATCTCCACTACAGAATGTTCCATTCATTCACAGCGAATCTGGAATTCATCTGAATCTCCACTCCCGGCAGGTTTTCGTGACACCACTGGTAAATATCCAAGTAAGCCAATGCTGGTTTTAAGTGGCCTGCTCATACTCTCAGCCGTGCTGTTCAATTTGCTATCCACTCAACCCTCTTCAGCTCCATTTTCCTGTCCACATAACCCAAACTTCAGAAACAATTGGTATCTCCTCCACAGAATGTTCCATTCATTGACTGCAAATCTGAAATTCATCTAATTCTCAACTCCCGTCAGGTTTTCGTTACACCACTTGTGAATGTCCAATTAAGCCAAAGCTGGTTTTCAGTGGCCTGTTCTTACTACGAGACGTGCTGTTCATTTGGCTATCCATTCCACCCTGTTCAGCTCTACATTTTCGTGTCCACAAAACCCAGCCTTCAGAAATCATTGGAATCACCACTAGAGAATGTTCCATGCATTCACTGCGAATCTGGAATTCATCTGAATCTCCACTCCCGGCAGGTTTTCATTGCACCACTGCTGAATGTTCAAGTAACGCAATGATGGTTTTCAGCGGTCTATTCACACTCGAACCCGTGCTGTTCACGGTCTAGCGACTCAACACTGGTGAGTTCTTCTTTTTCCAGTTCAGACAATACAAACCTCAGAAACCATTGCAATCTACACTACAGAATGTTTCATTCATTCACGCGAATCTTGAATTCATCTTGTTCTCCACTCCCAGCAGGTTTTCGTTTCACCACTGGTGAATGTCCAAGCAACCCAAGGCTGGTTTCAGCTGCGTGTTAACACTCGCAGCCGTGCTGTTCAATTGGCTATCCAGTGAACGCTGGTTAGCTCTTGATTTTCCTTCCACACACCGAGCCTTCAGAAATCATTCTTATCTCCACTTCAGAATGTTCCATTCGTTCCCTGCGAATCTGGAATTCCTCTGACTCTCCACACCAGGCAGATTTTCCTAACAACACTGGTGAATGACCAGGTAATCCAATGCTGGTTTTCAGCGGCTGTTCACACTCACAGCCTTGCTGTTCAATTGGCAATCCAGTCAAACCTAGTCAGCTCTTCATTTTCCTGTCCACACAACCCAGCGTTCAGAAATCATTGGAATCTCTACTACAGAAATTTCCATTCATTCACTGTGAATCTGGAAATAATCTGAATCTGCATTCCAGGAAGGCTTTCGTTACACCACTGATGAATGTCCAAGTAATGCAATGCTGCTTCTTAGTGGTCTGTTCACACTCGAAACCGTGCTGTTCATTGGCTATCCACTCAATATCGGTCAGCTCTTCAATATCCTGTCCAGACTATCCAGATTTCTAAATGTTGGCAATCACCACTACAGAATGTTCCATTCAATCACGCGAATCTGGAATTCATCAGAGTCTCCACTCCTGGAAGGTTTTCGTGACACCACTGGTAAATGTCCAAGGAAGACAATGCTGGTTTTAAGCCGCCTGCTAACACACTCAGCCGTGCTGTTCAATTTGCTATCCACCCAACCCTATTCAGCTCTACATTTTCCTGTCCTCATAACCCAACCTTCAGAAATAATTGGTATCTCCTCCACAGAATGTTCCGTTCATTCACTGCGAATCTTAAATTCATCTGACTCTCAACTCCCGGCGGGTTATCGTTACACCACTTGTGAATGTCCAAGTAAGCCAATGCTGGTTTTCAGTGGCCTGTTCATACTAAGAGACGTGCTGTTCATTTGGCTATCCACTCCACCCTGTTCAGCTCTACATTTTCGTGTCCACAAAACCCAGCCTTCAGAAATCATTGGAATCACCACTAGAGAATGTTCCATTCATTCACTGCGAATCTGGAATTCATCTGAACCTCCACTCCTGGCAGGTTTTCGTTACGCCACTGGTGAATGTCCAAGTAACTCAATACTGGTTTTCAGAGGCATGTTCAACTCGCAGATGTGCTGTTCAATGGGCTATCCACTCAATATTGGTCAGCTCTTCATTTTCCTCTCCACACAAACCAGCCTTCAGAAATCATTGGGATCTCCACTACAGACTGTTCCATTCATTCACTGCGATTCTGCAATTCATCTGACTCTCCGCTCCAGGCAGGTTTTCATTACAGCACTGGTGAATGACCAAGTAATCCAATGCTGGTTTTCAGCCGCCTTTTCACACTCGCAGTGTGCTGTTCAATTGTCTATCCACTCAAACCTGGTCAGCCTTTCATTTTCTTTTCCACAATATCAGACTTCAGAAATCATTGGAATCGCCAGTACAGAATGTTCCATTCATTCACTGCCAATCTGGAATTCATCTGAATCTGCACTCCAGGTAGGCTTTCATTACACCACTTATGAATGTCCAAGTAACACAATGCTGGTTTTCAGCGGTCTGTTCACACTCTAAGCCCTGCTTTTTACTGGGTATCCACACAACTGTGGTCAGCTCTTCATTTTCATGTCCAAACAATCCAGACTTGAGAAATCATTGCAATCTCCAGTACAGAATGTTCCATTCATTCACTGCGAATCTGGAATTCAACTGAATCTCCACTACCTGCAGATTTATCTTACACCACTTGTGAATGTCCAAGTAAAACAATGCTGGTTTTCAGAGGCCTGTTCATGTTCGCAGTCGTGCTGTTCAATTGCCTATCCACTCAACCTGTTTTGCTCCTCATTTTCCTGTGCACACAACCCAGCCTTCAGAAATCATTGTAATCTCCACTACAGGATGTTCCATTCATTCACTGGGAATCTGGAATTCATCTGAATCTGCACTCCACGCAGGCTTTCGTTACACCACTGCTGAAAGTCGAAGTAATGCAATACTGGTTTTCAGTGCTCTGTTCACATTCGAAGCCGAGGCTTTTTACAGGCTATCCACTCAACACTGGTCAGCTCTTCATTTTCGTGTCCCCACAATCCAGATTTCAGAAATCATTGCAATCTCCACTACAGAATGTTCCATTCATTCACTGCGAGTCTGGAGTTTATCTGATTCTCCACTCCCGCCTGGTTAACATTACACCACTTGTGAATGTCCAAGTAAGCCAATGCTGGTTTTCAGAGGCCTGTTCATACTCGCAGCCGTGCTGTTTAATTGACAATTCACTCCACCCTGTTCAGCTCTTCATTGTCCCACCACACTACCAGCCTTCAGAAATCTTTGTTATCTCCACTACAGAATGTTCCATTCATTCACTGCGAATCTGGAATTCATCTGACTCTCAACTCCACGCAGGTTTTCATTACACCACTGTTGAATGTCCAAGTAACCCAATGCTGGTTTTCAGCGGCCTGTTCATATTCGCAGCCCTGCTGTTTACTTGGCTATCGATTCAAGCCTGGTCAGCTCTTCATTTTCCTGTCCACACAACACAGGCTTCAGAAATCATTGGAATCTCCTCTACAGAATGTTCCATTCATTCACTGCGAATGTGGAATTCAACTGACTCTCCACTCCATGCAGGTTTTCCTTACACCACTGATGAATGTCCAAGTAACCCAATGCTGGTTTTCAGCTGCATGTTCACACTCGCAGCCATGCTATACAATTGGCTTTCCACTAAATCCTGATTAGTTCTTGATTTTCCTTCCACACGACCCAGCCTTCAGAAATCATTGGAATCTCCACTAGAGAATGTTCCATTCATTCACTGCGAATCTGGAATTCCTCTGAACCTCCACTCCCGGCAGGTTTTCGTTACACCACTGTTGAATGTCCAAGTAACCCAATGTTTTAAGTGTTTTCTTCACAAGCGCAGTGGTGCTGTTCAATTGGCTATCCACTCAACCCTGGCCAGCTCTACATTTTCCTGTCCACACCACAGAGACTGGAGAAATCATTGTTATCTCCACTACAGAATGTTCCATTCATTCACAGCGAATCTGGAATTCATCTGAATCTCCACTCCCGGCAGGTTTTCGTGACACCACTGGTAAATATCCAAGTAAGCCAATGCTGGTTTTAAGTGGCCTGCTCATACTCTCAGCCGTGCTGTTCAATTTGCTATCCACTCAACCCTCTTCAGCTCCATTTTCCTGTCCACATAACCCAAACTTCAGAAACAATTGGTATCTCCTCCACAGAATGTTCCATTCATTGACTGCAAATCTGAAATTCATCTAATTCTCAACTCCCGTCAGGTTTTCGTTACACCACTTGTGAATGTCCAATTAAGCCAAAGCTGGTTTTCAGTGGCCTGTTCTTACTACGAGACGTGCTGTTCATTTGGCTATCCATTCCACCCTGTTCAGCTCTACATTTTCGTGTCCACAAAACCCAGCCTTCAGAAATCATTGGAATCACCACTAGAGAATGTTCCATGCATTCACTGCGAATCTGGAATTCATCTGAATCTCCACTCCCGGCAGGTTTTCATTGCACCACTGCTGAATGTTCAAGTAACGCAATGATGGTTTTCAGCGGTCTATTCACACTCGAACCCGTGCTGTTCACGGTCTAGCGACTCAACACTGGTGAGTTCTTCTTTTTCCAGTTCAGACAATACAAACCTCAGAAACCATTGCAATCTACACTACAGAATGTTTCATTCATTCACGCGAATCTTGAATTCATCTTGTTCTCCACTCCCAGCAGGTTTTCGTTTCACCACTGGTGAATGTCCAAGCAACCCAAGGCTGGTTTCAGCTGCGTGTTAACACTCGCAGCCGTGCTGTTCAATTGGCTATCCAGTGAACGCTGGTTAGCTCTTGATTTTCCTTCCACACACCGAGCCTTCAGAAATCATTCTTATCTCCACTTCAGAATGTTCCATTCGTTCCCTGCGAATCTGGAATTCCTCTGACTCTCCACACCAGGCAGATTTTCCTAACAACACTGGTGAATGACCAGGTAATCCAATGCTGGTTTTCAGCGGCTGTTCACACTCACAGCCTTGCTGTTCAATTGGCAATCCAGTCAAACCTAGTCAGCTCTTCATTTTCCTGTCCACACAACCCAGCGTTCAGAAATCATTGGAATCTCTACTACAGAAATTTCCATTCATTCACTGTGAATCTGGAAATAATCTGAATCTGCATTCCAGGAAGGCTTTCGTTACACCACTGATGAATGTCCAAGTAATGCAATGCTGCTTCTTAGTGGTCTGTTCACACTCGAAACCGTGCTGTTCATTGGCTATCCACTCAATATCGGTCAGCTCTTCAATATCCTGTCCAGACTATCCAGATTTCTAAATGTTGGCAATCACCACTACAGAATGTTCCATTCAATCACGCGAATCTGGAATTCATCAGAGTCTCCACTCCTGGAAGGTTTTCGTGACACCACTGGTAAATGTCCAAGGAAGACAATGCTGGTTTTAAGCCGCCTGCTAACACACTCAGCCGTGCTGTTCAATTTGCTATCCACCCAACCCTATTCAGCTCTACATTTTCCTGTCCTCATAACCCAACCTTCAGAAATAATTGGTATCTCCTCCACAGAATGTTCCGTTCATTCACTGCGAATCTTAAATTCATCTGACTCTCAACTCCCGGCGGGTTATCGTTACACCACTTGTGAATGTCCAAGTAAGCCAATGCTGGTTTTCAGTGGCCTGTTCATACTAAGAGACGTGCTGTTCATTTGGCTATCCACTCCACCCTGTTCAGCTCTACATTTTCGTGTCCACAAAACCCAGCCTTCAGAAATCATTGGAATCACCACTAGAGAATGTTCCATTCATTCACTGCGAATCTGGAATTCATCTGAACCTCCACTCCTGGCAGGTTTTCGTTACGCCACTGGTGAATGTCCAAGTAACTCAATACTGGTTTTCAGAGGCATGTTCAACTCGCAGATGTGCTGTTCAATGGGCTATCCACTCAATATTGGTCAGCTCTTCATTTTCCTCTCCACACAAACCAGCCTTCAGAAATCATTGGGATCTCCACTACAGACTGTTCCATTCATTCACTGCGATTCTGCAATTCATCTGACTCTCCGCTCCAGGCAGGTTTTCATTACAGCACTGGTGAATGACCAAGTAATCCAATGCTGGTTTTCAGCCGCCTTTTCACACTCGCAGTGTGCTGTTCAATTGTCTATCCACTCAAACCTGGTCAGCCTTTCATTTTCTTTTCCACAATATCAGACTTCAGAAATCATTGGAATCGCCAGTACAGAATGTTCCATTCATTCACTGCCAATCTGGAATTCATCTGAATCTGCACTCCAGGTAGGCTTTCATTACACCACTTATGAATGTCCAAGTAACACAATGCTGGTTTTCAGCGGTCTGTTCACACTCTAAGCCCTGCTTTTTACTGGGTATCCACACAACTGTGGTCAGCTCTTCATTTTCATGTCCAAACAATCCAGACTTGAGAAATCATTGCAATCTCCAGTACAGAATGTTCCATTCATTCACTGCGAATCTGGAATTCAACTGAATCTCCACTACCTGCAGATTTATCTTACACCACTTGTGAATGTCCAAGTAAAACAATGCTGGTTTTCAGAGGCCTGTTCATGTTCGCAGTCGTGCTGTTCAATTGCCTATCCACTCAACCTGTTTTGCTCCTCATTTTCCTGTGCACACAACCCAGCCTTCAGAAATCATTGTAATCTCCACTACAGGATGTTCCATTCATTCACTGGGAATCTGGAATTCATCTGAATCTGCACTCCACGCAGGCTTTCGTTACACCACTGCTGAAAGTCGAAGTAATGCAATACTGGTTTTCAGTGCTCTGTTCACATTCGAAGCCGAGGCTTTTTACAGGCTATCCACTCAACACTGGTCAGCTCTTCATTTTCGTGTCCCCACAATCCAGATTTCAGAAATCATTGCAATCTCCACTACAGAATGTTCCATTCATTCACTGCGAGTCTGGAGTTTATCTGATTCTCCACTCCCGCCTGGTTAACATTACACCACTTGTGAATGTCCAAGTAAGCCAATGCTGGTTTTCAGAGGCCTGTTCATACTCGCAGCCGTGCTGTTTAATTGACAATTCACTCCACCCTGTTCAGCTCTTCATTGTCCCACCACACTACCAGCCTTCAGAAATCTTTGTTATCTCCACTACAGAATGTTCCATTCATTCACTGCGAATCTGGAATTCATCTGACTCTCAACTCCACGCAGGTTTTCATTACACCACTGTTGAATGTCCAAGTAACCCAATGCTGGTTTTCAGCGGCCTGTTCATATTCGCAGCCCTGCTGTTTACTTGGCTATCGATTCAAGCCTGGTCAGCTCTTCATTTTCCTGTCCACACAACACAGGCTTCAGAAATCATTGGAATCTCCTCTACAGAATGTTCCATTCATTCACTGCGAATGTGGAATTCAACTGACTCTCCACTCCATGCAGGTTTTCCTTACACCACTGATGAATGTCCAAGTAACCCAATGCTGGTTTTCAGCTGCATGTTCACACTCGCAGCCATGCTATACAATTGGCTTTCCACTAAATCCTGATTAGTTCTTGATTTTCCTTCCACACGACCCAGCCTTCAGAAATCATTGGAATCTCCACTAGAGAATGTTCCATTCATTCACTGCGAATCTGGAATTCCTCTGAACCTCCACTCCCGGCAGGTTTTCGTTACACCACTGTTGAATGTCCAAGTAACCCAATGTTTTAAGTGTTTTCTTCACAAGCGCAGTGGTGCTGTTCAATTGGCTATCCACTCAACCCTGGCCAGCTCTACATTTTCCTGTCCACACCACAGAGACTGGAGAAATCATTGTTATCTCCACTACAGAATGTTCCATTCATTCACAGCGAATCTGGAATTCATCTGAATCTCCACTCCCGGCAGGTTTTCGTGACACCACTGGTAAATATCCAAGTAAGCCAATGCTGGTTTTAAGTGGCCTGCTCATACTCTCAGCCGTGCTGTTCAATTTGCTATCCACTCAACCCTCTTCAGCTCCATTTTCCTGTCCACATAACCCAAACTTCAGAAACAATTGGTATCTCCTCCACAGAATGTTCCATTCATTGACTGCAAATCTGAAATTCATCTAATTCTCAACTCCCGTCAGGTTTTCGTTACACCACTTGTGAATGTCCAATTAAGCCAAAGCTGGTTTTCAGTGGCCTGTTCTTACTACGAGACGTGCTGTTCATTTGGCTATCCATTCCACCCTGTTCAGCTCTACATTTTCGTGTCCACAAAACCCAGCCTTCAGAAATCATTGGAATCACCACTAGAGAATGTTCCATGCATTCACTGCGAATCTGGAATTCATCTGAATCTCCACTCCCGGCAGGTTTTCATTGCACCACTGCTGAATGGTCAAGTAACGCAATGATGGTTTTCAGCGGTCTATTCACACTCGAACCCGTGCTGTTCACGGTCTAGCGACTCAACACTGGTGAGTTCTTCTTTTTCCAGTTCAGACAATACAAACCTCAGAAACCATTGCAATCTACACTACAGAATGTTTCATTCATTCACGCGAATCTTGAATTCATCTTGTTCTCCACTCCCAGCAGGTTTTCGTTTCACCACTGGTGAATGTCCAAGCAACCCAAGGCTGGTTTCAGCTGCGTGTTAACACTCGCAGCCGTGCTGTTCAATTGGCTATCCAGTGAACGCTGGTTAGCTCTTGATTTTCCTTCCACACACCGAGCCTTCAGAAATCATTCTTATCTCCACTTCAGAATGTTCCATTCGTTCCCTGCGAATCTGGAATTCCTCTGACTCTCCACACCAGGCAGATTTTCCTAACAACACTGGTGAATGACCAGGTAATCCAATGCTGGTTTTCAGCGGCTGTTCACACTCACAGCCTTGCTGTTCAATTGGCAATCCAGTCAAACCTAGTCAGCTCTTCATTTTCCTGTCCACACAACCCAGCGTTCAGAAATCATTGGAATCTCTACTACAGAAATTTCCATTCATTCACTGTGAATCTGGAAATAATCTGAATCTGCATTCCAGGAAGGCTTTCGTTACACCACTGATGAATGTCCAAGTAATGCAATGCTGCTTCTTAGTGGTCTGTTCACACTCGAAACCGTGCTGTTCATTGGCTATCCACTCAATATCGGTCAGCTCTTCAATATCCTGTCCAGACTATCCAGATTTCTAAATGTTGGCAATCACCACTACAGAATGTTCCATTCAATCACGCGAATCTGGAATTCATCAGAGTCTCCACTCCTGGAAGGTTTTCGTGACACCACTGGTAAATGTCCAAGGAAGACAATGCTGGTTTTAAGCCGCCTGCTAACACACTCAGCCGTGCTGTTCAATTTGCTATCCACCCAACCCTATTCAGCTCTACATTTTCCTGTCCTCATAACCCAACCTTCAGAAATAATTGGTATCTCCTCCACAGAATGTTCCGTTCATTCACTGCGAATCTTAAATTCATCTGACTCTCAACTCCCGGCGGGTTATCGTTACACCACTTGTGAATGTCCAAGTAAGCCAATGCTGGTTTTCAGTGGCCTGTTCATACTAAGAGACGTGCTGTTCATTTGGCTATCCACTCCACCCTGTTCAGCTCTACATTTTCGTGTCCACAAAACCCAGCCTTCAGAAATCATTGGAATCACCACTAGAGAATGTTCCATTCATTCACTGCGAATCTGGAATTCATCTGAACCTCCACTCCTGGCAGGTTTTCGTTACGCCACTGGTGAATGTCCAAGTAACTCAATACTGGTTTTCAGAGGCATGTTCAACTCGCAGATGTGCTGTTCAATGGGCTATCCACTCAATATTGGTCAGCTCTTCATTTTCCTCTCCACACAAACCAGCCTTCAGAAATCATTGGGATCTCCACTACAGACTGTTCCATTCATTCACTGCGATTCTGCAATTCATCTGACTCTCCGCTCCAGGCAGGTTTTCATTACAGCACTGGTGAATGACCAAGTAATCCAATGCTGGTTTTCAGCCGCCTTTTCACACTCGCAGTGTGCTGTTCAATTGTCTATCCACTCAAACCTGGTCAGCCTTTCATTTTCTTTTCCACAATATCAGACTTCAGAAATCATTGGAATCGCCAGTACAGAATGTTCCATTCATTCACTGCCAATCTGGAATTCATCTGAATCTGCACTCCAGGTAGGCTTTCATTACACCACTTATGAATGTCCAAGTAACACAATGCTGGTTTTCAGCGGTCTGTTCACACTCTAAGCCCTGCTTTTTACTGGGTATCCACACAACTGTGGTCAGCTCTTCATTTTCATGTCCAAACAATCCAGACTTGAGAAATCATTGCAATCTCCAGTACAGAATGTTCCATTCATTCACTGCGAATCTGGAATTCAACTGAATCTCCACTACCTGCAGATTTATCTTACACCACTTGTGAATGTCCAAGTAAAACAATGCTGGTTTTCAGAGGCCTGTTCATGTTCGCAGTCGTGCTGTTCAATTGGCTATCCACTCAACCTGTTTTGCTCCTCATTTTCCTGTGCACACAACCCAGCCTTCAGAAATCATTGTAATCTCCACTACAGGATGTTCCATTCATTCACTGGGAATCTGGAATTCATCTGAATCTGCACTCCACGCAGGCTTTCGTTACACCACTGCTGAAAGTCGAAGTAATGCAATACTGGTTTTCAGTGGTCTGTTCACATTCGAAGCCGAGGCTTTTTACAGGCTATCCACTCAACACTGGTCAGCTCTTCATTTTCGTGTCCCCACAATCCAGATTTCAGTAATCATTGCAATCTCCACTACAGAATGTTCCATTCATTCACTGCGAGTCTGGAGTTTATCTGATTCTCCACTCCCGCCTGGTTAACATTACACCACTTGTGAATGTCCAAGTAAGCCAATGCTGGTTTTCAGAGGCCTGTTCATACTCGCAGCCGTGCTGTTTAATTGACAATTCACTCCACCCTGTTCAGCTCTTCATTGTCCCACCACACTACCAGCCTTCAGAAATCTTTGTTATCTCCACTACAGAATGTTCCATTCATTCACTGCGAATCTGGAATTCATCTGACTCTCAACTCCACGCAGGTTTTCATTACACCACTGTTGAATGTCCAAGTAACCCAATGCTGGTTTTCAGCGGCCTGTTCATATTCGCAGCCCTGCTGTTTACTTGGCTATCGATTCAAGCCTGGTCAGCTCTTCATTTTCCTGTCCACACAACACAGGCTTCAGAAATCATTGGAATCTCCTCTACAGAATGTTCCATTCATTCACTGCGAATGTGGAATTCAACTGACTCTCCACTCCATGCAGGTTTTCCTTACACCACTGATGAATGTCCAAGTAACCCAATGCTGGTTTTCAGCTGCATGTTCACACTCGCAGCCATGCTATACAATTGGCTTTCCACTAAATCCTGATTAGTTCTTGATTTTCCTTCCACACGACCCAGCCTTCAGAAATCATTGGAATCTCCACTAGAGAATGTTCCATTCATTCACTGCGAATCTGGAATTCCTCTGAACCTCCACTCCCGGCAGGTTTTCGTTACACCACTGTTGAATGTCCAAGTAACCCAATGTTTTAAGTGTTTTCTTCACAAGCGCAGTGGTGCTGTTCAATTGGCTATCCACTCAACCCTGGCCAGCTCTACATTTTCCTGTCCACACCACAGAGACTGGAGAAATCATTGTTATCTCCACTACAGAATGTTCCATTCATTCACAGCGAATCTGGAATTCATCTGAATCTCCACTCCCGGCAGGTTTTCGTGACACCACTGGTAAATATCCAAGTAAGCCAATGCTGGTTTTAAGTGGCCTGCTCATACTCTCAGCCGTGCTGTTCAATTTGCTATCCACTCAACCCTCTTCAGCTCCATTTTCCTGTCCACATAACCCAAACTTCAGAAACAATTGGTATCTCCTCCACAGAATGTTCCATTCATTGACTGCAAATCTGAAATTCATCTAATTCTCAACTCCCGTCAGGTTTTCGTTACACCACTTGTGAATGTCCAATTAAGCCAAAGCTGGTTTTCAGTGGCCTGTTCTTACTACGAGACGTGCTGTTCATTTGGCTATCCATTCCACCCTGTTCAGCTCTACATTTTCGTGTCCACAAAACCCAGCCTTCAGAAATCATTGGAATCACCACTAG
Source organism: Sorex fumeus (assembly GCF_029834395.1). Classification (NCBI taxonomy): domain Eukaryota; kingdom Metazoa; phylum Chordata; class Mammalia; order Eulipotyphla; family Soricidae; genus Sorex; species Sorex fumeus. The sequence continues at coordinate 558,921 of NW_026606231.1, forward strand.
AGAATGTTCCATGCATTCACTGCGAATCTGGAATTCATCTGAATCTCCACTCCCGGCAGGTTTTCATTGCACCACTGCTGAATGTTCAAGTAACGCAATGATGGTTTTCAGCGGTCTATTCACACTCGAACCCGTGCTGTTCACGGTCTAGCGACTCAACACTGGTGAGTTCTTCTTTTTCCAGTTCAGACAATACAAACCTCAGAAACCATTGCAATCTACACTACAGAATGTTTCATTCATTCACGCGAATCTTGAATTCATCTTGTTCTCCACTCCCAGCAGGTTTTCGTTTCACCACTGGTGAATGTCCAAGCAACCCAAGGCTGGTTTCAGCTGCGTGTTAACACTCGCAGCCGTGCTGTTCAATTGGCTATCCAGTGAACGCTGGTTAGCTCTTGATTTTCCTTCCACACACCGAGCCTTCAGAAATCATTCTTATCTCCACTTCAGAATGTTCCATTCGTTCCCTGCGAATCTGGAATTCCTCTGACTCTCCACACCAGGCAGATTTTCCTAACAACACTGGTGAATGACCAGGTAATCCAATGCTGGTTTTCAGCGGCTGTTCACACTCACAGCCTTGCTGTTCAATTGGCAATCCAGTCAAACCTAGTCAGCTCTTCATTTTCCTGTCCACACAACCCAGCGTTCAGAAATCATTGGAATCTCTACTACAGAAATTTCCATTCATTCACTGTGAATCTGGAAATAATCTGAATCTGCATTCCAGGAAGGCTTTCGTTACACCACTGATGAATGTCCAAGTAATGCAATGCTGCTTCTTAGTGGTCTGTTCACACTCGAAACCGTGCTGTTCATTGGCTATCCACTCAATATCGGTCAGCTCTTCAATATCCTGTCCAGACTATCCAGATTTCTAAATGTTGGCAATCACCACTACAGAATGTTCCATTCAATCACGCGAATCTGGAATTCATCAGAGTCTCCACTCCTGGAAGGTTTTCGTGACACCACTGGTAAATGTCCAAGGAAGACAATGCTGGTTTTAAGCCGCCTGCTAACACACTCAGCCGTGCTGTTCAATTTGCTATCCACCCAACCCTATTCAGCTCTACATTTTCCTGTCCTCATAACCCAACCTTCAGAAATAATTGGTATCTCCTCCACAGAATGTTCCGTTCATTCACTGCGAATCTTAAATTCATCTGACTCTCAACTCCCGGCGGGTTATCGTTACACCACTTGTGAATGTCCAAGTAAGCCAATGCTGGTTTTCAGTGGCCTGTTCATACTAAGAGACGTGCTGTTCATTTGGCTATCCACTCCACCCTGTTCAGCTCTACATTTTCGTGTCCACAAAACCCAGCCTTCAGAAATCATTGGAATCACCACTAGAGAATGTTCCATTCATTCACTGCGAATCTGGAATTCATCTGAACCTCCACTCCTGGCAGGTTTTCGTTACGCCACTGGTGAATGTCCAAGTAACTCAATACTGGTTTTCAGAGGCATGTTCAACTCGCAGATGTGCTGTTCAATGGGCTATCCACTCAATATTGGTCAGCTCTTCATTTTCCTCTCCACACAAACCAGCCTTCAGAAATCATTGGGATCTCCACTACAGACTGTTCCATTCATTCACTGCGATTCTGCAATTCATCTGACTCTCCGCTCCAGGCAGGTTTTCATTACAGCACTGGTGAATGACCAAGTAATCCAATGCTGGTTTTCAGCCGCCTTTTCACACTCGCAGTGTGCTGTTCAATTGTCTATCCACTCAAACCTGGTCAGCCTTTCATTTTCTTTTCCACAATATCAGACTTCAGAAATCATTGGAATCGCCAGTACAGAATGTTCCATTCATTCACTGCCAATCTGGAATTCATCTGAATCTGCACTCCAGGTAGGCTTTCATTACACCACTTATGAATGTCCAAGTAACACAATGCTGGTTTTCAGCGGTCTGTTCACACTCTAAGCCCTGCTTTTTACTGGGTATCCACACAACTGTGGTCAGCTCTTCATTTTCATGTCCAAACAATCCAGACTTGAGAAATCATTGCAATCTCCAGTACAGAATGTTCCATTCATTCACTGCGAATCTGGAATTCAACTGAATCTCCACTACCTGCAGATTTATCTTACACCACTTGTGAATGTCCAAGTAAAACAATGCTGGTTTTCAGAGGCCTGTTCATGTTCGCAGTCGTGCTGTTCAATTGCCTATCCACTCAACCTGTTTTGCTCCTCATTTTCCTGTGCACACAACCCAGCCTTCAGAAATCATTGTAATCTCCACTACAGGATGTTCCATTCATTCACTGGGAATCTGGAATTCATCTGAATCTGCACTCCACGCAGGCTTTCGTTACACCACTGCTGAAAGTCGAAGTAATGCAATACTGGTTTTCAGTGCTCTGTTCACATTCGAAGCCGAGGCTTTTTACAGGCTATCCACTCAACACTGGTCAGCTCTTCATTTTCGTGTCCCCACAATCCAGATTTCAGAAATCATTGCAATCTCCACTACAGAATGTTCCATTCATTCACTGCGAGTCTGGAGTTTATCTGATTCTCCACTCCCGCCTGGTTAACATTACACCACTTGTGAATGTCCAAGTAAGCCAATGCTGGTTTTCAGAGGCCTGTTCATACTCGCAGCCGTGCTGTTTAATTGACAATTCACTCCACCCTGTTCAGCTCTTCATTGTCCCACCACACTACCAGCCTTCAGAAATCTTTGTTATCTCCACTACAGAATGTTCCATTCATTCACTGCGAATCTGGAATTCATCTGACTCTCAACTCCACGCAGGTTTTCATTACACCACTGTTGAATGTCCAAGTAACCCAATGCTGGTTTTCAGCGGCCTGTTCATATTCGCAGCCCTGCTGTTTACTTGGCTATCGATTCAAGCCTGGTCAGCTCTTCATTTTCCTGTCCACACAACACAGGCTTCAGAAATCATTGGAATCTCCTCTACAGAATGTTCCATTCATTCACTGCGAATGTGGAATTCAACTGACTCTCCACTCCATGCAGGTTTTCCTTACACCACTGATGAATGTCCAAGTAACCCAATGCTGGTTTTCAGCTGCATGTTCACACTCACAGCCATGCTATACAATTGGCTTTCCACTAAATCCTGATTAGTTCTTGATTTTCCTTCCACACGACCCAGCCTTCAGAAATCATTGGAATCTCCACTAGAGAATGTTCCATTCATTCACTGCGAATCTGGAATTCCTCTGAACCTCCACTCCCGGCAGGTTTTCGTTACACCACTGTTGAATGTCCAAGTAACCCAATGTTTTAAGTGTTTTCTTCACAAGCGCAGTGGTGCTGTTCAATTGGCTATCCACTCAACCCTGGCCAGCTCTACATTTTCCTGTCCACACCACAGAGACTGGAGAAATCATTGTTATCTCCACTACAGAATGTTCCATTCATTCACAGCGAATCTGGAATTCATCTGAATCTCCACTCCCGGCAGGTTTTCGTGACACCACTGGTAAATATCCAAGTAAGCCAATGCTGGTTTTAAGTGGCCTGCTCATACTCTCAGCCGTGCTGTTCAATTTGCTATCCACTCAACCCTCTTCAGCTCCATTTTCCTGTCCACATAACCCAAACTTCAGAAACAATTGGTATCTCCTCCACAGAATGTTCCATTCATTGACTGCAAATCTGAAATTCATCTAATTCTCAACTCCCGTCAGGTTTTCGTTACACCACTTGTGAATGTCCAATTAAGCCAAAGCTGGTTTTCAGTGGCCTGTTCTTACTACGAGACGTGCTGTTCATTTGGCTATCCATTCCACCCTGTTCAGCTCTACATTTTCGTGTCCACAAAACCCAGCCTTCAGAAATCATTGGAATCACCACTAGAGAATGTTCCATGCATTCACTGCGAATCTGGAATTCATCTGAATCTCCACTCCCGGCAGGTTTTCATTGCACCACTGCTGAATGTTCAAGTAACGCAATGATGGTTTTCAGCGGTCTATTCACACTCGAACCCGTGCTGTTCACGGTCTAGCGACTCAACACTGGTGAGTTCTTCTTTTTCCAGTTCAGACAATACAAACCTCAGAAACCATTGCAATCTACACTACAGAATGTTTCATTCATTCACGCGAATCTTGAATTCATCTTGTTCTCCACTCCCAGCAGGTTTTCGTTTCACCACTGGTGAATGTCCAAGCAACCCAAGGCTGGTTTCAGCTGCGTGTTAACACTCGCAGCCGTGCTGTTCAATTGGCTATCCAGTGAACGCTGGTTAGCTCTTGATTTTCCTTCCACACACCGAGCCTTCAGAAATCATTCTTATCTCCACTTCAGAATGTTCCATTCGTTCCCTGCGAATCTGGAATTCCTCTGACTCTCCACACCAGGCAGATTTTCCTAACAACACTGGTGAATGACCAGGTAATCCAATGCTGGTTTTCAGCGGCTGTTCACACTCACAGCCTTGCTGTTCAATTGGCAATCCAGTCAAACCTAGTCAGCTCTTCATTTTCCTGTCCACACAACCCAGCGTTCAGAAATCATTGGAATCTCTACTACAGAAATTTCCATTCATTCACTGTGAATCTGGAAATAATCTGAATCTGCATTCCAGGAAGGCTTTCGTTACACCACTGATGAATGTCCAAGTAATGCAATGCTGCTTCTTAGTGGTCTGTTCACACTCGAAACCGTGCTGTTCATTGGCTATCCACTCAATATCGGTCAGCTCTTCAATATCCTGTCCAGACTATCCAGATTTCTAAATGTTGGCAATCACCACTACAGAATGTTCCATTCAATCACGCGAATCTGGAATTCATCAGAGTCTCCACTCCTGGAAGGTTTTCGTGACACCACTGGTAAATGTCCAAGGAAGACAATGCTGGTTTTAAGCCGCCTGCTAACACACTCAGCCGTGCTGTTCAATTTGCTATCCACCCAACCCTATTCAGCTCTACATTTTCCTGTCCTCATAACCCAACCTTCAGAAATAATTGGTATCTTCTCCACAGAATGTTCCGTTCATTCACTGCGAATCTTAAATTCATCTGACTCTCAACTCCCGGCGGGTTATCATTACACCACTTGTGAATGTCCAAGTAAGCCAATGCTGGTTTTCAGTGGCCTGTTCATACTAAGAGACGTGCTGTTCATTTGGCTATCCACTCCACCCTGTTCAGCTCTACATTTTCGTGTCCACAAAACCCAGCCTTCAGAAATCATTGGAATCACCACTAGAGAATGTTCCATTCATTCACTGCGAATCTGGAATTCATCTGAACCTCCACTCCTGGCAGGTTTTCGTTACGCCACTGGTGAATGTCCAAGAAACTCAATACTGGTTTTCAGAGGCATGTTCAACTCGCAGATGTGCTGTTCAATGGGCTATCCACTCAATATTGGTCAGCTCTTCATTTTCCTCTCCACACAAACCAGCCTTCAGAAATCATTGGGATCTCCACTACAGACTGTTCCATTCATTCACTGCGATTCTGCAATTCATCTGACTCTCCGCTCCAGGCAGGTTTTCATTACAGCACTGGTGAATGACCAAGTAATCCAATGCTGGTTTTCAGCCGCCTTTTCACACTCGCAGTGTGCTGTTCAATTGTCTATCCACTCAAACCTGGTCAGCCTTTCATTTTCTTTTCCACAATATCAGACTTCAGAAATCATTGGAATCGCCAGTACAGAATGTTCCATTCATTCACTGCCAATCTGGAATTCATCTGAATCTGCACTCCAGGTAGGCTTTCATTACACCACTTATGAATGTCCAAGTAACACAATGCTGGTTTTCAGCGGTCTGTTCACACTCTAAGCCCTGCTTTTTACTGGGTATCCACACAACTGTGGTCAGCTCTTCATTTTCATGTCCAAACAATCCAGACTTGAGAAATCATTGCAATCTCCAGTACAGAATGTTCCATTCATTCACTGCGAATCTGGAATTCAACTGAATCTCCACTACCTGCAGATTTATCTTACACCACTTGTGAATGTCCAAGTAAAACAATGCTGGTTTTCAGAGGCCTGTTCATGTTCGCAGTCGTGCTGTTCAATTGCCTATCCACTCAACCTGTTTTGCTCCTCATTTTCCTGTGCACACAACCCAGCCTTCAGAAATCATTGTAATCTCCACTACAGGATGTTCCATTCATTCACTGGGAATCTGGAATTCATCTGAATCTGCACTCCACGCAGGCTTTCGTTACACCACTGCTGAAAGTCGAAGTAATGCAATACTGGTTTTCAGTGCTCTGTTCACATTCGAAGCCGAGGCTTTTTACAGGCTATCCACTCAACACTGGTCAGCTCTTCATTTTCGTGTCCCCACAATCCAGATTTCAGAAATCATTGCAATCTCCACTACAGAATGTTCCATTCATTCACTGCGAGTCTGGAGTTTATCTGATTCTCCACTCCCGCCTGGTTAACATTACACCACTTGTGAATGTCCAAGTAAGCCAATGCTGGTTTTCAGAGGCCTGTTCATACTCGCAGCCGTGCTGTTTAATTGACAATTCACTCCACCCTGTTCAGCTCTTCATTGTCCCACCACACTACCAGCCTTCAGAAATCTTTGTTATCTCCACTACAGAATGTTCCATTCATTCACTGCGAATCTGGAATTCATCTGACTCTCAACTCCACGCAGGTTTTCATTACACCACTGTTGAATGTCCAAGTAACCCAATGCTGGTTTTCAGCGGCCTGTTCATATTCGCAGCCCTGCTGTTTACTTGGCTATCGATTCAAGCCTGGTCAGCTCTTCATTTTCCTGTCCACACAACACAGGCTTCAGAAATCATTGGAATCTCCTCTACAGAATGTTCCATTCATTCACTGCGAATGTGGAATTCAACTGACTCTCCACTCCATGCAGGTTTTCCTTACACCACTGATGAATGTCCAAGTAACCCAATGCTGGTTTTCAGCTGCATGTTCACACTCACAGCCATGCTATACAATTGGCTTTCCACTAAATCCTGATTAGTTCTTGATTTTCCTTCCACACGACCCAGCCTTCAGAAATCATTGGAATCTCCACTAGAGAATGTTCCATTCATTCACTGCGAATCTGGAATTCCTCTGAACCTCCACTCCCGGCAGGTTTTCGTTACACCACTGTTGAATGTCCAAGTAACCCAATGTTTTAAGTGTTTTCTTCACAAGCGCAGTGGTGCTGTTCAATTGGCTATCCACTCAACCCTGGCCAGCTCTACATTTTCCTGTCCACACCACAGAGACTGGAGAAATCATTGTTATCTCCACTACAGAATGTTCCATTCATTCACAGCGAATCTGGAATTCATCTGAATCTCCACTCCCGGCAGGTTTTCGTGACACCACTGGTAAATATCCAAGTAAGCCAATGCTGGTTTTAAGTGGCCTGCTCATACTCTCAGCCGTGCTGTTCAATTTGCTATCCACTCAACCCTCTTCAGCTCCATTTTCCTGTCCACATAACCCAAACTTCAGAAACAATTGGTATCTCCTCCACAGAATGTTCCATTCATTGACTGCAAATCTGAAATTCATCTAATTCTCAACTCCCGTCAGGTTTTCGTTACACCACTTGTGAATGTCCAATTAAGCCAAAGCTGGTTTTCAGTGGCCTGTTCTTACTACGAGACGTGCTGTTCATTTGGCTATCCATTCCACCCTGTTCAGCTCTACATTTTCGTGTCCACAAAACCCAGCCTTCAGAAATCATTGGAATCACCACTAGAGAATGTTCCATGCATTCACTGCGAATCTGGAATTCATCTGAATCTCCACTCCCGGCAGGTTTTCATTGCACCACTGCTGAATGTTCAAGTAACGCAATGATGGTTTTCAGCGGTCTATTCACACTCGAACCCGTGCTGTTCACGGTCTAGCGACTCAACACTGGTGAGTTCTTCTTTTTCCAGTTCAGACAATACAAACCTCAGAAACCATTGCAATCTACACTACAGAATGTTTCATTCATTCACGCGAATCTTGAATTCATCTTGTTCTCCACTCCCAGCAGGTTTTCGTTTCACCACTGGTGAATGTCCAAGCAACCCAAGGCTGGTTTCAGCTGCGTGTTAACACTCGCAGCCGTGCTGTTCAATTGGCTATCCAGTGAACGCTGGTTAGCTCTTGATTTTCCTTCCACACACCGAGCCTTCAGAAATCATTCTTATCTCCACTTCAGAATGTTCCATTCGTTCCCTGCGAATCTGGAATTCCTCTGACTCTCCACACCAGGCAGATTTTCCTAACAACACTGGTGAATGACCAGGTAATCCAATGCTGGTTTTCAGCGGCTGTTCACACTCACAGCCTTGCTGTTCAATTGGCAATCCAGTCAAACCTAGTCAGCTCTTCATTTTCCTGTCCACACAACCCAGCGTTCAGAAATCATTGGAATCTCTACTACAGAAATTTCCATTCATTCACTGTGAATCTGGAAATAATCTGAATCTGCATTCCAGGAAGGCTTTCGTTACACCACTGATGAATGTCCAAGTAATGCAATGCTGCTTCTTAGTGGTCTGTTCACACTCGAAACCGTGCTGTTCATTGGCTATCCACTCAATATCGGTCAGCTCTTCAATATCCTGTCCAGACTATCCAGATTTCTAAATGTTGGCAATCACCACTACAGAATGTTCCATTCAATCACGCGAATCTGGAATTCATCAGAGTCTCCACTCCTGGAAGGTTTTCGTGACACCACTGGTAAATGTCCAAGGAAGACAATGCTGGTTTTAAGCCGCCTGCTAACACACTCAGCCGTGCTGTTCAATTTGCTATCCACCCAACCCTATTCAGCTCTACATTTTCCTGTCCTCATAACCCAACCTTCAGAAATAATTGGTATCTTCTCCACAGAATGTTCCGTTCATTCACTGCGAATCTTAAATTCATCTGACTCTCAACTCCCGGCGGGTTATCATTACACCACTTGTGAATGTCCAAGTAAGCCAATGCTGGTTTTCAGTGGCCTGTTCATACTAAGAGACGTGCTGTTCATTTGGCTATCCACTCCACCCTGTTCAGCTCTACATTTTCGTGTCCACAAAACCCAGCCTTCAGAAATCATTGGAATCACCACTAGAGAATGTTCCATTCATTCACTGCGAATCTGGAATTCATCTGAACCTCCACTCCTGGCAGGTTTTCGTTACGCCACTGGTGAATGTCCAAGAAACTCAATACTGGTTTTCAGAGGCATGTTCAACTCGCAGAAGTGCTGTTCAATGGGCTATCCACTCAATATTGGTCAGCTCTTCATTTTCCTCTCCACACAAACCAGCCTTCAGAAATCATTGGGATCTCCACTACAGACTGTTCCATTCATTCACTGTGATTCTGCAATTCATCTCACTCTCCGCTCCAGGCAGGTTTTCATTACAGCACTGGTGAATGACCAAGTAATCCAATGCTGGTTTTCAGCCGCCTTTTCACACTCGCAGTGTGCTGTTCAATTGTCTATCCACTCAAACCTGGTCAGCCTTTCATTTTCTTTTCCACAATATCAGACTTCAGAAATCATTGGAATCGCCAGTACAGAATGTTCCATTCATTCACTGCCAATCTGGAATTCATCTGAATCTGCACTCCAGGTAGGCTTTCATTACACCACTTATGAATGTCCAAGTAACACAATGCTGGTTTTCAGCGGTCTGTTCACACTCTAAGCCCTGCTTTTTACTGGGTATCCACACAACTGTGGTCAGCTCTTCATTTTCATGTCCAAACAATCCAGACTTGAGAAATCATTGCAATCTCCAGTACAGAATGTTCCATTCATTCACTGCGAATCTGGAATTCAACTGAATCTCCACTACCTGCAGATTTATCTTACACCACTTGTGAATGTCCAAGTAAAACAATGCTGGTTTTCAGAGGCCTGTTCATGTTCGCAGTCGTGCTGTTCAATTGCCTATCCACTCAACCTGTTTTGCTCCTCATTTTCCTGTGCACACAACCCAGCCTTCAGAAATCATTGTAATCTCCACTACAGGATGTTCCATTCATTCACTGGGAATCTGGAATTCATCTGAATCTGCACTCCACACAGGCTTTCGTTACACCACTGCTGAAAGTCGAAGTAATGCAATACTGGTTTTCAGTGGTCTGTTCACATTCGAAGCCGAGGCTTTTTACAGGCTATCCACTCAACACTGGTCAGCTCTTCATTTTCGTGTCCCCACAATCCAGATTTCAGAAATCATTGCAATCTCCACTACAGAATGTTCCATTCATTCACTGCGAGTCTGGAGTTTATCTGATTCTCCACTCCCGCCTGGTTAACATTACACCACTTGTGAATGTCCAAGTAAGCCAATGCTGGTTTTCAGAGGCCTGTTCATACTCGCAGCCATGCTGTTTAATTGACAATTCACTCCACCCTGTTCAGCTCTTCATTGTCCCACCACACTACCAGCCTTCAGAAATCTTTGTTATCTCCACTACAGAATGTTCCATTCATTCACTGCGAATCTGGAATTCATCTGACTCTCAACTCCACGCAGGTTTTCATTACACCACTGTTGAATGTCCAAGTAACCCAATGCTGGTTTTCAGCGGCCTGTTCATATTCGCAGCCCTGCTGTTTACTTGGCTATCGATTCAAGCCTGGTCAGCTCTTCTTTTTCCTGTCCACACAACACAGGCTTCAGAAATCATTGGAATCTCCTCTACAGAATGTTCCATTCATTCACTGCAAATGTGGAATTCAACTGACTCTCCACTCCATGCAGGTTTTCCTTACACCACTGATGAATGTCCAAGTAACCCAATGCTGGTTTTCAGCTGCATGTTCACACTCGCAGCCATGCTATACAATTGGCTTTCCACTAAATCCTGATTAGTTCTTGGTTTTCCTTCCACACGACCCAGCCTTCAGAAATCATTGGAATCCCCACTAGAGAATGTTCCATTCATTCACTGCGAATCTGGAATTCCTCTGAACCTCCACTCCCGGCAGGTTTTCGTTACACCACTGTTGAATGTCCAAGTAACCCAATGTTTTAAGTGTTTTCTTCACAAGCGCAGTGGTGCTGTTCAATTGGCTATCCACTCAACCCTGGCCAGCTCTACATTTTCCTGTCCACACCACAGAGACTAGAGAAATCATTGTTATCTCCACTACAGAATGTTCCATTCATTCACAGCGAATCTGGAATTCATCTGAATCTCCACTCCCGGCAGGTTTTCGTGACACCACTGGTAAATATCCAAGTAAGCCAATGCTGGTTTTAAGTGGCCTGCTCATACTCTCAGCCGTGCTGTTCAATTTGCTATCCACTCAACCCTCTTCAGCTCCATTTTCCTGTCCACATAACCCAAACTTCAGAAACAATTGGTATCTCCTCCACAGAATGTTCCATTCATTGACTGCAAATCTGAAATTCATCTAATTCTCAACTCCCGTCAGGTTTTCGTTACACCACTTGTGAATGTCCAATTAAGCCAAAGCTGGTTTTCAGTGGCCTGTTCTTACTACGAGACGTGCTGTTCATTTGGCTATCCATTCCACCCTGTTCAGCTCTACATTTTCGTGTCCACAAAACCCAGCCTTCAGAAATCATTGGAATCACCACTAGAGAATGTTCCATTCATTCACTGCGAATCTGGAATTCATCTGAATCTCCACTCCCGGCAGGTTTTCATTGCACCACTGCTGAATGTTCAAGTAACGCAATGATGGTTTTCAGCGGTCTATTCACACTCGAACCCGTGCTGTTCACGGTCTAGCGACTCAACACTGGTGAGTTCTTCTTTTTCCAGTTCAGACAATACAAACCTCAGAAACCATTGCAATCTACACTACAGAATGTTTCATTCATTCACGCGAATCTTGAATTCATCTTGTTCTCCACTCCCAGCAGGTTTTCGTTTCACCACTGGTGAATGTCCAAGCAACCCAAGGCTGGTTTCAGCTGCGTGTTAACACTCGCAGCCGTGCTGTTCAATTGGCTATCCAGTGAACGCTGGTTAGCTCTTGATTTTCCTTCCACACACCGAGCCTTCAGAAATCATTCTTATCTCCACTTCAGAATGTTCCATTCGTTCCCTGCGAATCTGGACTTCCTCTGACTCTCCACACCAGGCAGATTTTCCTAACAACACTGGTGAATGACCAGGTAATCCAATGCTGGTTTTCAGCGGCTGTTCACACTCACAGCCTTGCTGTTCAATTGGCAATCCAGTCAAACCTAGTCAGCTCTTCATTTTCCTGTCCACACAACCCAGCGTTCAGAAATCATTGGAATCTCTACTACAGAAATTTCCATTCATTCACTGTGAATCTGGAAATAATCTGAATCTGCATTCCAGGAAGGCTTTCGTTACACCACTGATGAATGTCCAAGTAAGCCAATGCTGGTTTTCAGTGGCCTGTTCATACTAAGAGACGTGCTGTTCATTTGGCTATCCACTCCACCCTGTTCAGCTCTACATTTTCGTGTCCACAAAACCCAGCCTTCAGAAATCATTGGAATCACCACTAGAGAATGCTCCATTCATTCACTGCGAATCTGGAATTCATCTGAACCTCCACTCCCGGCAGGTTTTCGTTACGCCACTGCTGAATGTCCAAGTAACTCAATACTGGTTTTCAGAGGCATGTTCAACTCGCAGAAGTGCTGTTCAATGGGCTATCCACTCAATATTGGTCAGCTCTTCATTTTCCTCTCCACACAAACCAGCCTTCAGAAATCATTGGGATCTCCACTACAGACTGTTCCATTCATTCACTGCGATTCTGCAATTCATCTCACTCTCCGCTCCAGGCAGGTTTTCATTACAGCACTGGTGAATGACCAAGTAATCCAATGCTGGTTTTCAGCCGCCTTTTCACACTCGCAGTGTGCTGTTCAATTGTCTATCCACTCAAACCTGGTCAGCCTTTCATTTTCTTTTCCACAATATCAGACTTCAGAAATCATTGGAATCGCCAGTACAGAATGTTCCATTCATTCACTGCCAATCTGGAATTCATCTGAATCTGCACTCCAGGTAGGCTTTCATTACACCACTTATGAATGTCCAAGTAACACAATGCTGGTTTTCAGCGGTCTGTTCACACTCTAAGCCCTGCTTTTTACTGGGTATCCACACAACTGTGGTCAGCTCTTCATTTTCATGTCCAAACAATCCAGACTTGAGAAATCATTGCAATCTCCAGTACAGAATGTTCCATTCATTCACTGCGAATCTGGAATTCAACTGAATCTCCACTACCTGCAGATTTATCTTACACCACTTGTGAATGTCCAAGTAAAACAATGCTGGTTTTCAGAGGCCTGTTCATGTTCGCAGTCGTGCTGTTCAATTGGCTATCCACTCAACCTGTTTTGCTCCTCATTTTCCTGTGCACACAACCCAGCCTTCAGAAATCATTGTAATCTCCACTACAGGATGTTCCATTCATTCACTGGGAATCTGGAATTCATCTGAATCTGCACTCCACGCAGGCTTTCGTTACACCACTGCTGAAAGTCGAAGTAATGCAATACTGGTTTTCAGTGGTCTGTTCACATTCGAAGCCGAGGCTTTTTACAGGCTATCCACTCAACACTGGTCAGCTCTTCATTTTCGTGTCCCCACAATCCAGATTTCAGAAATCATTGCAATCTCCACTACAGAATGTTCCATTCATTCACTGCGAGTCTGGAGTTTATCTGATTCTCCACTCCCGCCTGGTTAACATTACACCACTTGTGAATGTCCAAGTAAGCCAATGCTGGTTTTCAGAGGCCTGTTCATACTCGCAGCCATGCTGTTTAATTGACAATTCACTCCACCCTGTTCAGCTCTTCATTGTCCCACCACACTACCAGCCTTCAGAAATCTTTGTTATCTCCACTACAGAATGTTCCATTCATTCACTGCGAATCTGGAATTCATCTGACTCTCAACTCCACGCAGGTTTTCATTACACCACTGTTGAATGTCCAAGAAACCCAATGCTGGTTTTCAGCGGCCTGTTCATATTCGCAGCCCTGCTGTTTACTTGGCTATCGATTCAAGCCTGGTCAGCTCTTCATTTTCCTGTCCACACAACACAGGCTTCAGAAATCATTGGAATCTCCTCTACAGAATGTTCCATTCATTCACTGCGAATGTGGAATTCAACTGACTCTCCACTCCATGCAGGTTTTCCTTACACCACTGATGAATGTCCAAGTAACCCAATGCTGGTTTTCAGCTGCATGTTCACACTCGCAGCCATGCTATACAATTGGCTTTCCACTAAATCCTGATTAGTTCTAGATTTTCCTTCCACACGACCCAGCCTTCAGAAATCATTGGAATCTCCACTAGAGAATGTTCCATTCATTCACTGCGAATCTGGAATTCCTCTGAACCTCCACTCCCGGCAGGTTTTCGTTATACCACTGTTGAATGTCCAAGTAACCCAATGTTTTAAGTGTTTTCTTCACAAGCGCAGTGGTGCTGTTCAATTGGCTATCCACTCAAACCTGGCCAGCTCTACATTTTCCTGTCCACACCACAGAGACTGGAGAAATCATTGTTATCTCCACTACAGAATGTTCCATTCATTCACAGCGAATCTGGAATTCATCTGAATCTCCACTCCCGGCAGGTTTTCGTGACACCACTGGTAAATATCCAAGTAAGCCAATGCTGGTTTTAAGTGGCCTGCTCATACTCTCAGCCGTGCTGTTCAATTTGCTATCCACTCAACCCTCTTCAGCTCCATTTTCCTGTCCACATAACCCAAACTTCAGAAACAATTGGTATCTCCTCCACAGAATGTTCCATTCATTGACTGCAAATCTGAAATTCATCTAATTCTCAACTCCCGTCAGGTTTTCGTTACACCACTTGTGAATGTCCAATTAAGCCAAAGCTGGTTTTCAGTGGCCTGTTCTTACTACGAGACGTGCTGTTCATTTGGCTATCCATTCCACCCTGTTCAGCTCTACATTTTCGTGTCCACAAAACCCAGCCTTCAGAAATCATTGGAATCACCACTAGAGAATGTTCCATGCATTCACTGCGAATCTGGAATTCATCTGAATCTCCACTCCCGGCAGGTTTTCATTGCACCACTGCTGAATGTTCAAGTAACGCAATGATGGTTTTCAGCGGTCTATTCACACTCGAACCCGTGCTGTTCACGGTCTAGCGACTCAACACTGGTGAGTTCTTCTTTTTCCAGTTCAGACAATACAAACCTCAGAAACCATTGCAATCTACACTACAGAATGTTTCATTCATTCACGCGAATCTTGAATTCATCTTGTTCTCCACTCCCAGCAGGTTTTCGTTTCACCACTGGTGAATGTCCAAGCAACCCAAGGCTGGTTTCAGCTGCGTGTTAACACTCGCAGCCGTGCTGTTCAATTGGCTATCCAGTGAACGCTGGTTAGCTCTTGATTTTCCTTCCACACACCGAGCCTTCAGAAATCATTCTTATCTCCACTTCAGAATGTTCCATTCGTTCCCTGCGAATCTGGAATTCCTCTGACTCTCCACACCAGGCAGATTTTCCTAACAACACTGGTGAATGACCAGGTAATCCAATGCTGGTTTTCAGCGGCTGTTCACACTCACAGCCTTGCTGTTCAATTGGCAATCCAGTCAAACCTTGTCAGTTCTTCATTTTCCTGTCCACACAACCCAGCGTTCAGAAATCATTGGAATCTCTACTACAGAAATTTCCATTCATTCACTGTGAATCTGGAAATAATCTGAATCTGCATTCCAGGAAGGCTTTCGTTACACCACTGATGAATGTCCAAGTAAGCCAATGCTGGTTTTCAGTGGCCTGTTCATACTAAGAGAAGTGATGTTCATTTGGCTATCCACTCCACCCTGTTCAGCTCTACATTTTCGTGTCCACAAAACCCAGCCTTCAGAAATCATTGGAATCACCACTAGAGAATGTTCCATTCATTCACTGCGAATCTGGAATTCATCTGAACCTCCACTCCCCTCCCGGCAGGTTTTCGTTACGCCACTGGTGAATGTCCAAGTAACTCAATACTGGTTTTCAGAGGCATGTTCAACTCGCAGAAGTGCTGTTCAATGGGCTATCCGCTCAATATTGGTCAGCTCTTCATTTTCCTCTCCACACAAACCAGCCTTCAGAAATCATTGTGATCTCCACTACAGACTGTTCCATTCATTCACTGCGATTCTGCAATTCATCTGACTCTCCGCTCCAGGCAGGTTTTCATTACAGCACTGGTGAATGACCAAGTAATCCAATGCTGGTTTTCAGCCGCCTTTTCACACTCGCAGTGTGCTGTTCAATTGTCTATCCACTCAAACCTGGTCAGCCTTTCATTTTCTTTTCCACAATATCAGACTTCAGAAATCATTGGAATCGGCAGTACAGAATGTTCCATTCATTCCCTGTCAATCTGGAATTCATCTGAATCTGCACTCCAGGTAGGCTTTCATTACACCACTTATGAATGTCCAAGTAACACAATGCTGGTTTTCAGCGGTCTGTTCACACTCTAAGCCCTGCTTTTTACTGGGTATCCACACAACTGTGGTCAGCTCTTCATTTTCATGTCCAAACAATCCAGACTTGAGAAATCATTGCAATCTCCAGTACAGAATGTTCCATTCATTCACTGCGAATCTGGAATTCAACTGAATCTCCACTACCTGCAGATTTATCTTACACCACTTGTGAATGTCCAAGTAAAACAATGCTGGTTTTCAGAGGCCTGTTCATGTTCGCAGTCGTGCTGTTCAATTGGCTATCCACTCAACCTGTTTTGCTCCTCATTTTCCTGTGCACACAACCCAGCCTTCAGAAATCATTGTAATCTCCACTACAGGATGTTCCATTCATTCACTGGGAATCTGGAATTCATCTGAATCTGCACTCCACGCAGGCTTTCGTTACACCACTGCTGAAAGTCGAAGTAATGCAATACTGGTTTTCAGTGGTCTGTTCACATTCGAAGCCGAGGCTTTTTACAGGCTATCCACTCAACACTGGTCAGCTCTTCATTTTCGTGTCCCCACAATCCAGATTTCAGAAATCATTGCAATCTCCACTACAGAATGTTCCATTCATTCACTGCGAGTCTGGAGTTTATCTGATTCTCCACTCCCGCCTGGTTAACATTACACCACTTGTGAATGTCCAAGTAAGACAATGCTGGTTTTCAGAGGCCTGTTCATACTCGCAGCCGTGCTGTTTAATTGACAATTCACTCCACCCTGTTCAGCTCTTCATTGTCCCACCACACTACCAGCCTTCAGAAATCTTTGTTATCTCCACTACAGAATGTTCCATTCATTCACTGCGAATCTGGAATTCATCTGACTCTCAACTCCACGCAGGTTTTCATTACACCACTGTTGAATGTCCAAGTAACCCAATGCTGGTTTTCAGCGGCCTGTTCATATTCGCAGCCCTGCTGTTTACTTGGCTATCGATTCAAGCCTGGTCAGCTCTTCATTTTCCTGTCCACACAACACAGGCTTCAGAAATCATTGGAATCTCCTCTACAGAATGTTCCATTCATTCACTGCGAATGTGGAATTCAACTGACTCTCCACTCCATGCAGGTTTTCCTTACACCACTGATGAATGTCCAAGTAACCCAATGCTGGTTTTCAGCTGCATGTTCACACTCGCAGCCATGCTATACAATTGGCTTTCCACTAAATCCTGATTAGTTCTTGATTTTCCTTCCACACGACCCAGCCTTCAGAAATCATTGGAATCTCCACTAGAGAATGTTCCATTCATTCACTGCGAATCTGGAATTCCTCTGAACCTCCACTCCCGGCAGGTTTTCGTTACACCACTGTTGAATGTCCAAGTAACCCAATGTTTTAAGTGTTTTCTTCACAAGCGCAGTGGTGCTGTTCAATTGGCTATCCACTCAAACCTGGCCAGCTCTACATTTTCCTGTCCACACCACAGAGACTGGAGAAATCATTGTTATCTCCACTACAGAATGTTCCATTCATTCACAGCGAATCTGGAATTCATCTGAATCTCCACTCCCGGCAGGTTTTCGTGACACCACTGGTAAATATCCAAGTAAGCCAATGCTGGTTTTAAGTGGCCTGCTCATACTCTCAGCCGTGCTGTTCAATTTGCTATCCACTCAACCCTCTTCAGCTCCATTTTCCTGTCCACATAACCCAAACTTCAGAAACAATTGGTATCTCCTCCACAGAATGTTCCATTCATTGACTGCAAATCTGAAATTCATCTAATTCTCAACTCCCGTCAGGTTTTCGTTACACCACTTGTGAATGTCCAATTAAGCCAAAGCTGGTTTTCAGTGGCCTGTTCTTACTACGAGACGTGCTGTTCATTTGGCTATCCATTCCACCCTGTTCAGCTCTACATTTTCGTGTCCACAAAACCCAGCCTTCAGAAATCATTGGAATCACCACTAGAGAATGTTCCATGCATTCACTGCGAATCTGGAATTCATCTGAATCTCCACTCCCGGCAGGTTTTCATTGCACCACTGCTGAATGTTCAAGTAACGCAATGATGGTTTTCAGCGGTCTATTCACACTCGAACCCGTGCTGTTCACGGTCTAGCGACTCAACACTGGTGAGTTCTTCTTTTTCCAGTTCAGACAATACAAACCTCAGAAACCATTGCAATCTACACTACAGAATGTTTCATTCATTCACGCGAATCTTGAATTCATCTTGTTCTCCACTGCCAGCAGGTTTTCGTTTCACCACTGGTGAATGTCCAAGCAACCCAAGGCTGGTTTCAGCTGAGTGTTAACACTCGCACCCGTGCTGTTCAATTGGCTATCCAGTGAACGCTGGTTAGCTCTTGATTTTCCTTCCACACACCGAGCCTTCAGAAATCATTCTTATCTCCACTTCAGAATGTTCCATTCGTTCCCTGCGAATCTGGAATTCCTCTGACTCTCCACACCAGGCAGATTTTCCTAACAACACTGGTGAATGACCAGGTAATCCAATGCTGGTTTTCAGCGGCTGTTCACACTCACAGCCTTGCTGTTCAATTGGCAATCCAGTCAAACCTAGTCAGCTCTTCATTTTCCTGTCCACACAACCCAGCGTTCAGAAATCATTGGAATCTCTACTACAGAAATTTCCATTCATTCACTGTGAATCTGGAAATAATCTGAATCTGCATTCCAGGAAGGCTTTCGTTACACCACTGATGAATGTCCAAGTAATGCAATGCTGCTTCTTAGTGGTCTGTTCACACTCGAAACCGTGCTGTTCACTGGCTATCCACTCAACATTGGTCAGCTCTTCAATATCCTGTGCAGACTATCCAGATTTCTAAATCTTGGCAATCTCCACTACAGAATGTTCCATTCAATCACGCGAATCTGGAATTCATCAGAGTCTCCACTCCCGGCAGGTTTTCGTGACACCACTGGTATATGTCCAAGGAAGCCAATGCTGGTTTTAAGCCGCCTGCTTATACTCTCAGCCGTGCTGTTCAATTTGCTATCCACCCAACCCTATTCAGCTCTACATTTTCCTGTCCTCATAACCCAACCTTCAGAAATAATTGGTATCTCCTCCACAGAATGATCCGTTCATTCACTGCGAATCTTAAATTCATCTGACTCTCAACTCCCGGCGGGTTATCGTTACACCACTTGTGAATGTCCAAGTAAGCCAATGCTGGTTTTCAGTGGCCTGTTCATACTAAGAGACGTGCTGTTCATTTGGCTATCCACTCCACCCTGTTCAGCTCTACATTTTCGTGTCCACAAAACCCAGCCTTCAGAAATCATTGGAATCACCACTAGAGAATGTTCCATTCATTCACTGCGAATCTGGAATTCATCTGAACCTCCACTCCCGGCAGGTTTTCGTTACGCCACTGGTGAATGTCCAAGTAACTCAATACTGGTTTTCAGAGGCATGTTCAACTCGCAGAAGTGCTGTTCAATGGGCTATCCACTCAATATTGGTCAGCTCTTCATTTTCCTCTCCACACAAACCAGCCTTCAGAAATCATTGGGATCTCCACTACAGACTGTTCCATTCATTCACTGCGATTCTGCAATTCATCTGACTCTCCGCTCCAGGCAGGTTTTCATTACAGCACTGGTGAATAACCAAGTAATCCAATGCTGGTTTTCAGCCGCCTTTTCACACTCGCAGTGTGCTGTTCAATTGTCTATCCACTCAAACCTGGTCAGCCTTTCATTTTCTTTTCCACAATATCAGACTTCAGAAATCATTGGAATCGCCAGTACAGAATGTTCCATTCATTCACTGCCAATCTGGAATTCATCTGAATCTGCACTCCAGGTAGGCTTTCATTACACCACTTATGAATGTCCAAGTAACACATGCTGGTTTTCAGCGGTCTGTTCACACTCTAAGCCCTGCTTTTTACTGGGTATCCACACAACTGTGGTCAGCTCTTCATTTTCATGTCCAAACAATCCAGACTTGAGAAATCATTGCAATCTCCAGTACAGAATGTTCCATTCATTCACTGCGAATCTGGAATTCAACTGAATCTCCACTACCTGCAGATTTATCTTACACCACTTGTGTATGTCCAAGTAAAACAATGCTGGTTTTCAGAGGCCTGTTCATGTTCGCAGTCGTGCTGTTCAATTGGCTATCCACTCAACCTGTTTTGCTCCTCATTTTCCTGTGCACACAACCCAGCCTTCAGAAATCATTGTAATCTCCACTACAGGATGTTCCATTCATTCACTGGGAATCTGGAATTCATCTGAATCTGCACTCCACGCAGGCTTTCGTTACACCACTGCTGAAAGTCGAAGTAATGCAATACTGGTTTTCAGTGGTCTGTTCACATTCGAAGCCGAGGCTTTTTACAGGCTATCCACTCAACACTGGTCAGCTCTTCATTTTCGTGTCCCCACAATCCAGATTTCAGAAATCATTGCAATCTCCACTACAGAATGTTCCATTCATTCACTGCGAGTCTGGAGTTTATCTGATTCTCCACTCCCGCCTGGTTAACATTACACCACTTGTGAATGTCCAAGTAAGCCAATGCTGGTTTTCAGAGGCCTGTTCATACTCGCAGCCGTGCTGTTTAATTGACAATTCACTCCACCCTGTTCAGCTCTTCATTGTCCCACCACACTACCAGCCTTCAGAAATCTTTGTTATCTCCACTACAGAATGTTCCATTCATTCACTGCGAATCTGGAATTCATCTGACTCTCAACTCCACGCAGGTTTTCATTACACCACTGTTGAATGTCCAAGTAACCCAATGCTGGTTTTCAGCGGCCTGTTCATATTCGCAGCCCTGCTGTTTACTTGGCTATCGATTCAAGCCTGGTCAGCTCTTCATTTTCCTGTCCACACAACACAGGCTTCAGAAATCATTGGAATCTCCTCTACAGAATGTTCCATTCATTCACTGCGAATGTGGAATTCAACTGACTCTCCACTCCATGCAGGTTTTCCTTACACCACTGATGAATGTCCAAGTAACCCAATGCTGGTTTTCAGCTGCATGTTCACACTCGCAGCCATGCTATACAATTGGCTTTCCACTAAATCCTGATTAGTTCTTGATTTTCCTTCCACACGACCCAGCCTTCAGAAATCATTGGAATCTCCACTAGAGAATGTTCCATTCATTCACTGCGAATCTGGAATTCCTCTGAACCTCCACTCCCGGCAGGTTTTCGTTACACCACTGTTGAATGTCCAAGTAACCCAATGTTTTAAGTGTTTTCTTCACAAGCGCAGTGGTGCTGTTCAATTGGCTATCCACTCAACCCTGGCCAGCTCTACATTTTCCTGTCCACACCACAGAGACTGGAGAAATCATTGTTATCTCCACTACAGAATGTTCCATTCATTCACAGCGAATCTGGAATTCATCTGAATCTCCACTCCCGGCAGGTTTTCGTGACACCACTGGTAAATATCCAAGTAAGCCAATGCTGGTTTTAAGTGGCCTGCTCATACTCTCAGCCGTGCTGTTCAATTTGCTATCCACTCAACCCTCTTCAGCTCCATTTTCCTGTCCACATAACCCAAACTTCAGAAACAATTGGTATCTCCTCCACAGAATGTTCCATTCATTGACTGCAAATCTGAAATTCATCTAATTCTCAACTCCCGTCAGGTTTTCGTTACACCACTTGTGAATGTCCAATTAAGCCAAAGCTGGTTTTCAGTGGCCTGTTCTTACTACGAGACGTGCTGTTCATTTGGCTATCCATTCCACCCTGTTCAGCTCTACATTTTCGTGTCCACAAAACCCAGCCTTCAGAAATCATTGGAATCACCACTAGAGAATGTTCCATGCATTCACTGCGAATCTGGAATTCATCTGAATCTCCACTCCCGGCAGGTTTTCATTGCACCACTGCTGAATGTTCAAGTAACGCAATGATGGTTTTCAGCGGTCTATTCACACTCGAACCCGTGCTGTTCACGGTCTAGCGACTCAACACTGGTGAGTTCTTCTTTTTCCAGTTCAGACAATGCAAACCTCAGAAACCATTGCAATCTACACTACAGAATGTTTCATTCATTCACGCGAATCTTGAATTCATCTTGTTCTCCACTCCCAGCAGGTTTTCGTTTCACCACTGGTGAATGTCCAAGCAACCCAAGGCTGGTTTCAGCTGCGTGTTAACACTCGCAGCCGTGCTGTTCAATTGGCTATCCAGTGAACGCTGGTTAGCTCTTGATTTTCCTTCCACACACCAAGCCTTCAGAAATCATTCTTATCTCCACTTCAGAATGTTCCATTCGTTCCCTGCGAATCTGGAATTCCTCTGACTCTCCACACCAGGCAGATTTTCCTAACAACACTGGTGAATGACCAGGTAATCCAATGCTGGTTTTCAGCGGCTGTTCACACTCACAGCCTTGCTGTTCAATTGGCAATCCAGTCAAACCTAGTCAGCTCTTCATTTTCCTGTCCACACAACCCAGCGTTCAGAAATCATTGGAATCTCTACTACAGAAATTTCCATTCATTCACTGTGAATCTGGAAATAATCTGAATCTGCATTCCAGGAAGGCTTTCGTTACACCACTGATGAATGTCCAAGTAATGCAATGCTGCTTCTTAGTGGTCTGTTCACACTCGAAACCGTGCTGTTCACTGGCTATCCACTCAACATTGGTCAGCTCTTCAATATCCTGTCCAGACTATCCAGATTTCTAAATCTTGGCAATCTCCACTACAGAATGTTCCATTCAATCACGCGAATCTGGAATTCATCAGAGTCTCCACTCCCGGCAGGTTTTCGTGACACCACTGGTATATGTCCAAGGAAGCCAATGCTGGTTTTAAGCCGCCTGCTAACACACTCAGCCGTGCTGTTCAATTTGCTATCCACCCAACCCTATTCAGCTCTACATTTTCCTGTCCTCATAACCCAACCTTCAGAAATAATTGGTATCTCCTCCACAGAATGTTCCGTTCATTCACTGCGAATCTTAAATTCATCTGACTCTCAACTCCCGGCGGGTTATCGTTACACCACTTGTGAATGTCCAAGTAAGCCAATGCTGGTTTTCAGTGGCCTGTTCATACTAAGAGACGTGCTGTTCATTTGGCTATCCACTCCACCCTGTTCAGCTCTACATTTTCGTGTCCACAAAACCCAGCCTTCAGAAATCATTGGAATCACCACTAGAGAATGTTCCATTCATTCACTGCGAATCTGGAATTCATCTGAACCTCCACTCCTGGCAGGTTTTCGTTACGCCACTGGTGAATGTCCAAGTAACTCAATACTGGTTTTCAGAGGCATGTTCAACTCGCAGATGTGCTGTTCAATGGGCTATCCACTCAATATTGGTCAGCTCTTCATTTTCCTCTCCACACAAACCAGCCTTCAGAAATCATTGGGATCTCCACTACAGACTGTTCCATTCATTCACTGCGATTCTGCAATTCATCTGACTCTCCGCTCCAGGCAGGTTTTCATTACAGCACTGGTGAATGACCAAGTAATCCAATGCTGGTTTTCAGCCGACTTTTCACACTCGCAGTGTGCTGTTCAATTGTCTATCCACTCAAACCTGGTCAGCCTTTCATTTTCTTTTCCACAATATCAGACTTCAGAAATCATTGGAATCGCCAGTACAGAATGTTCCATTCATTCACTGCCAATCTGGAATTCATCTGAATCTGCACTCCAGGTAGGGTTTCATTACACCACTTATGAATGTCCAAGTAACACAATGCTGGTTTTCAGCGGTCTGTTCACACTCTAAGCCCTGCTTTTTACTGGGTATCCACACAACTGTGGTCAGCTCTTCATTTTCATGTCCAAACAATCCAGACTTGAGAAATCATTGCAATCTCCAGTACAGAATGTTCCATTCATTCACTGCGAATCTGGAATTCAACTGAATCTCCACTACCTGCAGATTTATCTTACACCACTTGTGAATGTCCAAGTAAAACAATGCTGGTTTTCAGAGGCCTGTTCATGTTCGCAGTCGTGCTGTTCAATTGCCTATCCACTCAACCTGTTTTGCTCCTCATTTTCCTGTGCACACAACCCAGCCTTCAGAAATCATTGTAATCTCCACTACAGGATGTTCCATTCATTCACTGGGAATCTGGAATTCATCTGAATCTGCACTCCACGCAGGCTTTCGTTACACCACTGCTGAAAGTCGAAGTAATGCAATACTGGTTTTCAGTGGTCTGTTCACATTCGAAGCCGAGGCTTTTTACAGGCTATCCACTCAACACTGGTCAGCTCTTCATTTTCGTGTCCCCACAATCCAGATTTCAGAAATCATTGCAATCTCCACTACAGAATGTTCCATTCATTCACTGCGAGTCTGGAGTTTATCTGATTCTCCACTCCCGCCTGGTTAACATTACACCACTTGTGAATGTCCAAGTAAGCCAATGCTGGTTTTCAGAGGCCTGTTCATACTCGCAGCCGTGCTGTTTAATTGACAATTCACTCCACCCTGTTCAGCTCTTCATTGTCCCACCACACTACCAGCCTTCAGAAATCTTTGTTATCTCCACTACAGAATGTTCCATTCATTCACTGCGAATCTGGAATTCATCTGACTTTCAACTCCACGCAGGTTTTCATTACACCACTGTTGAATGTCCAAGTAACCCAATGCTGGTTTTCAGCGGCCTGTTCATATTCGCAGCCCTGCTGTTTACTTGGCTATCGATTCAAGCCTGGTCAGCTCTTCATTTTCCTGTCCACACAACACAGGCTTCAGAAATCATTGGAATCTCCTCTACAGAATGTTCCATTCATTCACTGCGAATGTGGAATTCAACTGACTCTCCACTCCATGCAGGTTTTCCTTACACCACTGATGAATGTCCAAGTAACCCAATGCTGGTTTTCAGCTGCATGTTCACACTCGCAGCCATGCTATACAATTGGCTTTCCACTAAATCCTGATTAGTTCTTGATTTTCCTTCCACACGACCCAGCCTTCAGAAATCATTGGAATCTCCACTAGAGAATGTTCCATTCATTCACTGCGAATCTGGAATTCCTCTGAACCTCCACTCCCGGCAGGTTTTCGTTACACCACTGTTGAATGTCCAAGTAACCCAATGTTTTAAGTGTTTTCTTCACAAGCGCAGTGGTGCTGTTCAATTGGCTATCCACTCAACCCTGGCCAGCTCTACATTTTCCTGTCCACACCACAGAGACTGGAGAAATCATTGTTATCTCCACTACAGAATGTTCCATTCATTCACAGCGAATCTGGAATTCATCTGAATCTCCACTCCCGGCAGGTTTTCGTGACACCACTGGTAAATATCCAAGTAAGCCAATGCTGGTTTTAAGTGGCCTGCTCATACTCTCAGCCGTGCTGTTCAATTTGCTATCCACTCAACCCTCTTCAGCTCCATTTTCCTGTCCACATAACCCAAACTTCAGAAACAATTGGTATCTCCTCCACAGAATGTTCCATTCATTGACTGCAAATCTGAAATTCATCTAATTCTCAACTCCCGTCAGGTTTTCGTTACACCACTTGTGAATGTCCAATTAAGCCAAAGCTGGTTTTCAGTGGCCTGTTCTTACTACGAGACGTGCTGTTCATTTGGCTATCCATTCCACCCTGTTCAGCTCTACATTTTCGTGTCCACAAAACCCAGCCTTCAGAAATCATTGGAATCACCACTAGAGAATGTTCCATTCATTCACTGCGAATCTGGAATTCATCTGAATCTCCACTCCCGGCAGGTTTTCATTGCACCACTGCTGAATGTTCAAGTAACGCAATGATGGTTTTCAGCGGTCTATTCACACTCGAACCCGTGCTGTTCACGGTCTAGCGACTCAACACTGGTGAGTTCTTCTTTTTCCAGTTCAGACAATACAAACCCCAGAAACCATTGCAATCTACACTACAGAATGTTTCATTCATTCACGCGAATCTTGAATTCATCTTGTTCTCCACTCCCAGCAGGTTTTCGTTTCACCACTGGTGAATGTCCAAGCAACCCAAGGCTGGTTTCAGCTGCGTGTTAACACTCGCAGCCGTGCTGTTCAATTGGCTATCCAGTGAACGCTGGTTAGCTCTTGATTTTCCTTCCACACACCGAGCCTTCAGAAATCATTCTTATCTCCACTTCAGAATGTTCCATTCGTTCCCTGCGAATCTGGAATTCCTCTGACTCTCCACACCAGGCAGATTTTCCTAACAACACTGGTGAATGACCAGGTAATCCAATGCTGGTTTTCAGCGGCTGTTCACACTCACAGCCTTGCTGTTCAGTTGGCAATCCAGTCAAACCTAGTCAGCTCTTCATTTTCCTGTCCACACAACCCAGCGTTCAGAAATCATTGGAATCTCTACTACAGAAATTTCCATTCATTCACTGTGAATCTGGAAATAATCTGAATCTGCATTCCAGGAAGGCTTTCGTTACACCACTGATGAATGTCCAAGTAATGCAATGCTGCTTCTTAGTGGTCTGTTCACACTCGAAACCGTGCTGTTCATTGGCTATCCACTCAATATCGGTCAGCTCTTCAATATCCTGTCCAGACTATCCAGATTTCTAAATGTTGGCAATCACCACTACAGAATGTTCCATTCAATCACGCGAATCTGGAATTCATCAGAGTCTCCACTCCTGGAAGGTTTTCGTGACACCACTGGTAAATGTCCAAGGAAGCCAATGCTGGTTTTAAGCCGCCTGCTAACACACTCAGCCGTGCTGTTCAATTTGCTATCCACCCAACCCTATTCAGCTCTACATTTTCCTGTCCTCATAACCCAACCTTCAGAAATAATTGGTATCTCCTCCACAGAATGTTCCGTTCATTCACTGCGAATCTTAAATTCATCTGACTCTCAACTCCCGGCGGGTTATCGTTACACCACTTGTGAATGTCCAAGTAAGCCAATGCTGGTTTTCAGTGGCCTGTTCATACTAAGAGACGTGCTGTTCATTTGGCTATCCACTCCACCCTGTTCAGCTCTACATTTTCGTGTCCACAAAACCCAGCCTTCAGAAATCATTGGAATCACCACTAGAGAATGTTCCATTCATTCACTGCGAATCTGGAATTCATCTGAACCTCCACTCCTGGCAGGTTTTCGTTACGCCACTGGTGAATGTCCAAGTAACTCAATACTGGTTTTCAGAGGCATGTTCAACTCGCAGAAGTGCTGTTCAATGGGCTATCCACTCAATATTGGTCAGCTCTTCATTTTCCTCACCACACAAACCAGCCTTCAGAAATCATTGGGATCTCCACTACAGACTGTTCCATTCATTCACAGCGATTCTGCAATTCATCTGACTCTCCGCTCCAGGCAGGTTTTCATTACAGCACTGGTGAATGACCAAGTAATCCAATGCTGGTTTTCAGCTGCCTTTTCACACTCGCAGTGTGCTGTTCAATTGTCTATCCACTCAAACCTGGTCAGCCTTTCATTTTCTTTTCCACAATATCAGACTTCAGAAATCATTGGAATCGCCAGTACAGAATGTTCCATTCATTCACTGCCAATCTGGAATTCATCTGAATCTGCACTCCAGGTAGGCTTTCATTACACCACTTATGAATGTCCAAGTAACACAATGCTGGTTTTCAGCGGTCTGTTCACACTCTAAGCCCTGCTTTTTACTGGGTATCCACACAACTGTGGTCAGCTCTTCATTTTCATGTCCAAACAATCCAGACTTGAGAAATCATTGCAATCTCCAGTACAGAATGTTCCATTCATTCACTGCGAATCTTGAATTCAACTGAATCTCCACTACCTGCAGATTTATCTTACACCACATGTGAATGTCCAAGTAAAACAATGCTGGTTTTCAGAGGCCTGTTCATATTCGCAGTCGTGCTGTTCAATTGGCTATCCACTCAACCTGTTTTGCTCCTCATTTTCCTGTGCACACAACCCAGCCTTCAGAAATCATTGTAATCTCCACTACAGGATGTTCCATTCATTCACTGGGAATCTGGAATTCATCTGAATCTGCACTCCACGCAGGCTTTCGTTACACCACTGCTGAAAGTCGAAGTAATGCAATACTGGTTTTCAGTGGTCTGTTCACATTCGAAGCCGAGGCTTTTTACAGGCTATCCACTCAACACTGGTCAGCTCTTCATTTTCGTGTCCCCACAATCCAGATTTCAGAAATCATTGCAATCTCCACTACAGAATGTTCCATTCATTCACTGCGAGTCTGGAGTTTATCTGATTCTCCACTCCCGCCTGGTTAACATTACACCACTTGTGAATGTCCAAGTAAGCCAATGCTGGTTTTCAGAGGCCTGTTCATACTCGCAGCCGTGCTGTTTAATTGACAATTCACTCCACCCTGTTCAGCTCTTCATTGTCCCACCACACTACCAGCCTTCAGAAATCTTTGTTATCTCCACTACAGAATGTTCCATTCATTCACTGCGAATCTGGAATTCATCTGACTCTCAACTCCACGCAGGTTTTCATTACACCACTGTTGAATGTCCAAGTAACCCAATGCTGGTTTTCAGCGGCCTGTTCATATTCGCAGCCCTGCTGTTTACTTGGCTATCGATTCAAGCCTGGTCAGCTCTTCATTTTCCTGTCCACACAACACAGGCTTCAGAAATCATTGGAATCTCCTCTACAGAATGTTCCATTCATTCACTGCGAATGTGGAATTCAACTGACTCTCCACTCCATGCAGGTTTTCCTTACACCACTGATGAATGTCCAAGTAACCCAATGCTGGTTTTCAGCTGCATGTTCACACTCGCAGCCATGCTATACAATTGGCTTTCCACTAAATCCTGATTAGTTCTTGATTTTCCTTCCACACGACCCAGCCTTCAGAAATCATTGGAATCTCCACTAGAGAATGTTCCATTCATTCACTGCGAATCTGGAATTCCTCTGAACCTCCACTCCCGGCAGGTTTTCGTTACACCACTGTTGAATGTCCAAGTAACCCAATGTTTTAAGTGTTTTCTTCACAAGCGCAGTGGTGCTGTTCAATTGGCTATCCACTCAACCCTGGCCAGCTCTACATTTTCCTGTCCACACCACAGAGACTGGAGAAATCATTGTTATCTCCACTACAGAATGTTCCATTCATTCACAGCGAATCTGGAATTCATCTGAATCTCCACTCCCGGCAGGTTTTCGTGACACCACTGGTAAATATCCAAGTAAGCCAATGCTGGTTTTAAGTGGCCTGCTCATACTCTCAGCCGTGCTGTTCAATTTGCTATCCACTCAACCCTCTTCAGCTCCATTTTCCTGTCCACATAACCCAAACTTCAGAAACAATTGGTATCTCCTCCACAGAATGTTCCATTCATTGACTGCAAATCTGAAATTCATCTAATTCTCAACTCCCGTCAGGTTTTCGTTACACCACTTGTGAATGTCCAATTAAGCCAAAGCTGGTTTTCAGTGGCCTGTTCTTACTACGAGACGTGCTGTTCATTTGGCTATCCATTCCACCCTGTTCAGCTCTACATTTTCGTGTCCACAAAACCCAGCCTTCAGAAATCATTGGAATCACCACTAGAGAATGTTCCATTCATTCACTGCGAATCTGGAATTCATCTGAATCTCCACTCCCGGCAGGTTTTCATTGCACCACTGCTGAATGTTCAAGTAACGCAATGATGGTTTTCAGCGGTCTATTCACACTCGAACCCGTGCTGTTCACGGTCTAGAGACTCAACACTGGTGAGTTCTTCTTTTTCCAGTTCAGACAATACAAACCCCAGAAACCATTGCAATCTACACTACAGAATGTTTCATTCATTCACGCGAATCTTGAATTCATCTTGTTCTCCACTCCCAGCAGGTGTTCGTTTCACCACTGGTGAATGTCCAAGCAACCCAAGGCTGGTTTCAGCTGCGTGTTAACACTCGCAGCCGTGCTGTTCAATTGGCTATCCAGTGAACGCTGGTTAGCTCTTGATTTTCCTTCCACACACCGAGCCTTCAGAAATCATTCTTATCTCCACTTCAGAATGTTCCATTCGTTCCCTGCGAATCTGGAATTCCTCTGACTCTCCACACCAGGCAGATTTTCCTAACAACACTGGTGAATGACCAGGTAATCCAATGCTGGTTTTCAGCGGCTGTTCACACTCACAGCCTTGCTGTTCAATTGGCAATCCAGTCAAATCTAGTCAGCTCTTCATTTTCCTGTCCACACAACCCAGCGTTCAGAAATCATTGGAATCTCTACTACAGAAATTTCCATTCATTCACTGTGAATCTGGAAATAATCTGAATCTGCATTCCAGGAAGGCTTTCGTTACACCACTGATGAATGTCCAAGTAATGCAATGCTGCTTCTTAGTGGTCTGTTCACACTCGAAACCGTGCTGTTCACTGGCTATCCACTCAACATTGGTCAGCTCTTCAATATCCTGTCCAGACTATCCAGATTTCTAAATCGTGGCAATCTCCACTATAGAATGTTCCATTCAATCACCGGAATCTGGAATTCATCAGAGTCTCCACTCCCGGCAGGTTTTCGTGACACCACTGGTATATGTCCAAGGAAGCTAATGCTGGTTTTAAGCCGCCTGCTTATACTCTCAGCCGTGCTGTTCAATTTGCTATCCACCCAACCCTATTCAGCTCTACATTTTCCTGTCCTCATAACCCAACCTTCAGAAATAATTGGTATCTCCTCCACAGAATGTTCCGTTCATTCACTGCGAATCTTAAATTCATCTGACTCTCAACTCCCAGCGGGTTATCGTTACACCACTTGTGAATGTCCAAGTAAGCCAATGCTGGTTTTCAGTGGCCTGTTCATACTAAGAGACGTACTGTTCATTTGGCTATCCACTCCACCCTGTTCAGCTCTACATTTTCGTGTCCACAAAACCCAGCCTTCAGAAATCATTGGAATCACCACTAGAGAATGTTCCATTCATTCACTGCGAATCTGGAATTCATCTGAACCTCCACTCCCGGCAGGTTTTCGTTACGCCACTGCTGAATGTCCAAGTAACTCAATACTGGTTTTCAGAGGCATGTTCACCTCGCAGAAGTGCTGTTCAATGGGCTATCCACTCTATATTGGTCAGCTCTTCATTTTCCTCTCCACACAAACCAGCCTTCAGAAATCATTGGGATCTCCACTACAGACTGTTCCATTCATTCACTGCGATTCTGCAATTCATCTGACTCTCCGCTCCAGGCAGGTTTTCATTACAGCACTGGTGAATGACCAAGTAATCCAATGCTGGTTTTCAGCCGCCTTTTCACACTCGCAGTTTGCTGTTCAATTGTCTATCCACTCAAACCTGGTCAGCCTTTCATTTTCTTTTCCACAATATCAGACTTCAGAAATCATTGGAATCGCCAGTACAGAATGTTCCATTCATTCACTGCCAATCTGGAATTCATCTGAATCTGCACTCCAGGTAGGCTTTCATTACACCACTTATGAATGTCCAAGTAACACAATGCTGGTTTTCAGCGGTCTGTTCACACTCTAAGCCCTGCTTTTTACTGGGTATCCACACAACTGTGGTCAGCTCTTCATTTTCATGTCCAAACAATCCAGACTTGAGAAATCATTGCAATCTCCAGTACAGAATGTTCCATTCATTCACTGCGAATCTGGAATTCAACTGAATCTCCACTACCTGCAGATTTATCTTACACCACTTGTGAATGTCCAAGTAAAACAATGCTGGTTTTCAGAGGCCTGTTCATATTCGCAGTCGTGCTGTTCAATTGGCTATCCACTCAACCTGTTTTGCTCCTCATTTTCCTGTGCACACAACCCAGCCTTCAGAAATCATTGTAATCTCCACTACAGGATGTTCCATTCATTCACTGGGAATCTGGAATTCATCTGAATCTGCACTCCACGCAGGCTTTCGTTACACCACTGCTGAAAGTCGAAGTAATGCAATACTGGTTTTCAGTGGTCTTTTCACATTCGAAGCCGAGGCTTTTTACAGGCTATCCACTCAACACTGGTCAGCTCTTCATTTTCGTGTCCCCACAATCCAGATTTCAGAAATCATTGCAATCTCCACTACAGAATGTTCCATTCATTCACTGCGAGTCTGGAGTTTATCTGATTCTCCACTCCCGCCTGGTTAACATTACACCACTTGTGAATGTCCAAGTAAGCCAATGCTGGTTTTCAGAGGCCTGTTCATACTCGCAGCCGTGCTGTTTAATTGACAATTCACTCCACCCTGTTCAGCTCTTCATTGTCCCACCACACTACCAGCCTTCAGAAATCTTTGTTTTCTCCACTACAGAATGTTCCATTCATTCACTGCGAATCTGGAATTCATCTGACTCTCAACTCCACGCAGGTTTTCATTACACCACTGTTGAATGTCCAAGTAACCCAATGCTGGTTTTCAGCGGCCTGTTCATATTCGCAGCCCTGCTGTTTACTTGGCTATCGATTCAAGCCTGGTCAGCTCTTCATTTTCCTGTCCACACAACACAGGCTTCAGAAATCATTGGAATCTCCTCTACAGAATGTTCCATTCATTCACTGCGAATGTGGAATTCAACTGACTCTCCACTCCATGCAGGTTTTCCTTACACCACTGATGAATGTCCAAGTAACCCAATGCTGGTTTTCAGCTGCATGTTCACACTCGCAGCCATGCTATACAATTGGCTTTCCACTAAATCCTGATTAGTTCTTGATTTTCCTTCCACACGACCCAGCCTTCAGAAATCATTGGAATCTCCACTAGAGAATGTTCCATTCATTCACTGCGAATCTGGAATTCCTCTGAACCTCCACTCCCGGCAGGTTTTCGTTACACCACTGTTGAATGTCCAAGTAACCCAATGTTTTAAGTGTTTTCTTCACAAGCGCAGTGGTGCTGTTCAATTGGCTATCCACTCAACCCTGGCCAGCTCTACATTTTCCTGTCCACACCACAGAGACTGGAGAAATCATTGTTATCTCCACTACAGAATGTTCCATTCATTCACAGCGAATCTGGAATTCATCTGAATCTCCACTCCCGGCAGGTTTTCGTGACACCACTGGTAAATATCCAAGTAAGCCAATGCTGGTTTTAAGTGGCCTGTTCATACTAAGAGACGTGCTGTTCATTTGGCTATCCACTCCACCCTGTTCAGCTCTACATTTTCGTGTCCACAAAACCCAGCCTTCAGAAATCATTGGAATCACCACTAGAGAATGTTCCATTCATTCACTGCGAATCTGGAATTCATCTGAACCTCCACTCCCGGCAGGTTTTCGTTACACCACTGGTGAATGTCCAAGTAACTCAATACTGGTTTTCAGAGGCATGTTCAACTCGCAGAAGTGCTGTTCAATGGGCTATCCACTCAATATTGGTCAGCTCTTCATTTTCCTCTCCACACAAACCAGCCTTCAGAAATCATTGGGATCTCCACTACAGACTGTTCCATTCATTCACTGCGATTCTGCAATTCATCTGACTCTCCGCTCCAGGCAGGTTTTCATTACAGCACTGGTGAATGACCAAGTAATCCAATGCTGGTTTTCAGCCGCCTTTTCACACTCGCAGTGTGCTGTTCAATTGTCTATCCACTCAAACCTGGTCAGCCTTTCATTTTCTTTTCCACAATATCAGACTTCAGAAATCATTGGAATCGCCAGTACAGAATGTTCCATTCATTCACTGCCAATCTGGAATTCATCTGAATCTGCACTCCAGGTAGGCTTTCATTACACCACTTATGAATGTCCAAGTAACACAATGCTGGTTTTCAGCGGTCTTTTCACACTCTAAGCCCTGCTTTTTACTGGGTATCCACACAACTGTGGTCAGCTCTTCATTTTCATGTCCAAACAATCCAGACTTGAGAAATCATTGCAATCTCCAGTACAGAATGTTCCATTCATTCACTGCGAATCTGGAATTCAACTGAATCTCCACTACCTGCAGATTTATCTTACACCACTTGTGAATGTCCAAGTAAAACAATGCTGGTTTTCAGAGGCCTGTTCATATTCGCAGTCGTGCTGTTCAATTGGCTATCCACTCAACCTGTTTTGCTCCTCATTTTCCTGTGCACACAACCCAGCCTTCAGAAATCATTGTAATCTCCACTACAGGATGTTCCATTCATTCACTGGGAATCTGGAATTCATCTGAATCTGCACTCCACGCAGGCTTTCGTTACACCACTGCTGAAAGTCGAAGTAATGCAATACTGGTTTTCAGTGGTCTGTTCACATTCGAAGCCGAGGCTTTTTACAGGCTATCCACTCAACACTGGTCAGCTCTTCATTTTCGTGTCCCCACAATCCAGATTTCAGAAATCATTGCAATCTCCACTACAGAATGTTCCATTCATTCACTGCGAGTCTGGAGTTTATCTGATTCTCCACTCCCGCCTGGTTAACATTACACCACTTGTGAATGTCCAAGTAAGCCAATGCTGGTTTTCAGAGGCCTGTTCATACTCGCAGCCGTGCTGTTTAATTGACAATTCACTCCACCCTGTTCAGCTCTTCATTGTCCCACCACACTACCAGCCTTCAGAAATCTTTGTTATCTCCACTACAGAATGTTCCATTCATTCACTGCGAATCTGGAATTCATCTGACTCTCAACTCCACGCAGGTTTTCATTACACCACTGTTGAATGTCCAAGTAACCCAATGCTGGTTTTCAGCGGCCTGTTCATATTCGCAGCCCTGCTGTTTACTTGGCTATCGATTCAAGCCTGGTCAGCTCTTCATTTTCCTGTCCACACAACACAGGCTTCAGAAATCATTGGAATCTCCTCTACAGAATGTTCCATTCATTCACTGCGAATGTGGAATTCAACTGACTCTCCACTCCATGCAGGTTTTCCTTACACCACTGATGAATGTCCAAGTAACCCAATGCTGGTTTTCAGCTGCATGTTCACACTCGCAGCCATGCTATACAATTGGCTTTCCACTAAATCCTGATTAGTTCTTGATTTTCCTTCCACACGACCCAGCCTTCAGAAATCATTGGAATCTCCACTAGAGAATGTTCCATTCATTCACTGCGAATCTGGAATTCCTCTGAACCTCCACTCCCGGCAGGTTTTCGTTACACCACTGTTGAATGTCCAAGTAACCCAATGTTTTAAGTGTTTTCTTCACAAGCGCAGTGGTGCTGTTCAATTGGCTATCCACTCAACCCTGGCCAGCTCTACATTTTCCTGTCCACACCACAGAGACTGGAGAAATCATTGTTATCTCCACTACAGAATGTTCCATTCATTCACAGCGAATCTGGAATTCATCTGAATCTCCACTCCCGGCAGGTTTTCGTGACACCACTGGTAAATATCCAAGTAAGCCAATGCTGGTTTTAAGTGGCCTGCTCATACTCTCAGCCGTGCAGTTCAATTTGCTATCCACTCAACCCTCTTCAGCTCCATTTTCCTGTCCACATAACCCAAACTTCAGAAACAATTGGTATCTCCTCCACGGAATGTTCCATTCATTGACTGCAAATCTGAAATTCATCTAATTCTCAACTCCCGTCAGGTTTTCGTTACACCACTTGTGAATGTCCAATTAAGCCAAAGCTGGTTTTCAGTGGCCTGTTCTTACTACGAGACGTGCTGTTCATTTGGCTATCCATTCCACCCTGTTCAGCTCTACATTTTCGTGTCCACAAAACCCAGCCTTCAGAAATCATTGGAATCACCACTAGAGAATGTTCCATTCATTCACTGCGAATCTGGAATTCATTTGAATCTCCACTCCCGGCAGGTTTTCATTGCACCACTGCTGAATGTTCAAGTAACGCAATGATGGTTTTCCGCGGTCTATTCACACTCGAACCCGTGCTGTTCACGGTCTAGCGACTCAACACTGGTGAGTTCTTCTTTTTCCAGTTCAGACAATACAAACCTCAGAAACCATTGCAATCTACACTACAGAATGTTTCATTCATTCACGCGAATCTTGAATTCATCTTGTTCTCCACTCCCAGCAGGTTTTCGTTTCACCACTGGTGAATGTCCAAGCAACCCAAGGCTGGTTTCAGCTGCGTGTTAACACTCGCAGCCGTGCTGTTCAATTGGCTATCCAGTGAACGCTGGTTAGCTCTTGATTTTCCTTCCACACACCGAGCCTTCAGAAATCATTCTTATCTCCACTTCAGAATGTTCCATTCGTTCCCTGCGAATCTGGAATTCCTCTGACTCTCCACACCAGGCAGATTTTCCTAACAACACTGGTGAATGACCAGGTAATCCAATGCTGGTTTTCAGCGGCTGTTCACACTCACAGCCTTGCTGTTCAATTGGCAATCCAGTCAAACCTAGTCAGCTCTTCATTTTCCTGTCCACACAACCCAGCGTTCAGAAATCATTGGAATCTCTACTACAGAAATTTCCATTCTTTCACTGTGAATCTGGAAATAATCTGAATCTGCATTCCAGGAAGGCTTTCGTTACACCACTGATGAATGTCCAAGTAATGCAATGCTGCTTCTTAGTGGTCTGTTCACACTCGAAACCGTGCTGTTCACTGGCTATCCACTCAACATTGGTCAGCTCTTCAATATCCTGTCCAGACTATCCAGATTTCTAAATCTTGGCAATCTCCACTACAGAATGTTCCATTCAATCACGCGAATCTGGAATTCATCAGAGTCTCCACTCCCGGCAGGTTTTCGTGACACCACTGGTATATGTCCAAGGAAGCCAATGCTGGTTTTAAGCCGCCTGCTTATACTCTCAGCCGTGCTGTTCAATTTGCTATCCACCCAACCCTATTCAGCTCTACATTTTCCTGTCCTCATAACCCAACCTTCAGAAATAATTGGTATCTCCTCCACAGAATGTTCCGTTCATTCACTGCGAATCTTAAATTCATCTGACTCTCAACTCCCGGCGGGTTATCGTTACACCACTTGTGAATGTCCAAGTAAGCCAATGCTGGTTTTCAGTGGCCTGTTCATACTAAGAGACGTGCTGTTCATTTGGCTATCCACTCCACCCTGTTCAGCTCTACATTTTCGTGTCCACAAAACCCAGCCTTCAGAAATCATTGGAATCACCACTAGAGAATGTTCCATTCATTCACTGCGAATCTGGAATTCATCTGAACCTCCACTCCCGGCAGGTTTTCGTTACGCCACTGGTGAATGTCCAAGTAACTCAATACTGGTTTTCAGAGGCATGTTCAACTCGCAGAAGTGCTGTTCAATGGGCTATCCACTCAATATTGGTCAGCTCTTCATTTTCCTCTCCACACAAACCAGCCTTCAGAAATCATTGGGATCTCCACTACAGACTGTTCCATTCATTCACTGCGATTCTGCAATTCATCTGACTCTCCACTCCAGGCAGGTTTTCATTACAGCACTGGTGAATGACCAAGTAATCCAATGCTGGTTTTCAGCCGCCTTTTCACACTCGCAGTGTGCTGTTCAATTGTCTATCCACTCAAACCTGGTCAGCCTTTCATTTTCTTTTCCACAATATCAGACTTCAGAAATCATTGGAATCGCCAGTACAGAATGTTCCATTCATTCACTGCCAATCTGGAATTCATCTGAATCTGCACTCCAGGTAGGCTTTCATTACACCACTTATGAATGTCCAAGTAACACAATGCTGGTTTTCAGCGGTCTGTTCACACTCTAAGCCCTGCTTTTTACTGGGTATCCACACAACTGTGGTCAGCTCTTCATTTTCATGTCCAAACAATCCAGACTTGAGAAATCATTGCAATCTCCAGTACAGAATGTTCCATTCATTCACTGCGAATCTGGAATTCAACTGAATCTCCACTACCTGCAGATTTATCTTACACCACTTGTGAATGTCCAAGTAAAACAATGCTGGTTTTCAGAGGCCTGTTCATATTCGCAGTCGTGCTGTTCAATTGGCTATCCACTCAACCTGTTTTGCTCCTCATTTTCCTGTGCACACAACCCAGCCTTCAGAAATCATTGTAATCTCCACTACAGGATGTTCCATTCATTCACTGGGAATCTGGAATTCATCTGAATCTGCACTCCACGCAGGCTTTCGTTACACCACTGCTGAAAGTCGAAGTAATGCAATACTGGTTTTCAGTGGTCTGTTCACATTCGAAGCCGAGGCTTTTTACAGGCTATCCACTCAACACTGGTCAGCTCTTCATTTTCGTGTCCCCACAATCCAGATTTCAGAAATCATTGCAATCTCCACTACAGAATGTTCCATTCATTCACTGCGAGTCTGGAGTTTATCTGATTCTCCACTCCCGCCTGGTTAACATTACACCACTTGTGAATGTCCAAGTAAGCCAATGCTGGTTTTCAGAGGCCTGTTCATACTCGCAGCCGTGCTGTTTAATTGACAATTCACTCCACCCTGTTCAGCTCTTCATTGTCCCACCACACTACCAGCCTTCAGAAATCTTTGTTATCTCCACTACAGAATGTTCCATTCATTCACTGCGAATCTGGAATTCATCTGACTCTCAACTCCACGCAGGTTTTCATTACACCACTGTTGAATGTCCAAGTAACCCAATGCTGGTTTTCAGCGGCCTGTTCATATTCGCAGCCCTGCTGTTTACTTGGCTATCGATTCAAGCCTGGTCAGCTCTTCATTTTCCTGTCCACACAACACAGGCTTCAGAAATCATTGGAATCTCCTCTACAGAATGTTCCATTCATTCACTGCGAATGTGGAATTCAACTGACTCTCCACTCCATGCAGGTTTTCCTTACACCACTGATGAATGTCCAAGTAACCCAATGCTGGTTTTCAGCTGCATGTTCACACTCGCAGCCATGCTATACAATTGGCTTTCCACTAAATCCTGATTAGTTCTTGATTTTCCTTCCACACGACCCAGCCTTCAGAAATCATTGGAATCTCCACTAGAGAATGTTCCATTCATTCACTGCGAATCTGGAATTCCTCTGAACCTCCACTCCCGGCAGGTTTTCGTTACACCACTGTTGAATGTCCAAGTAACCCAATGTTTTAAGTGTTTTCTTCACAAGCGCAGTGGTGCTGTTCAATTGGCTATCCACTCAACCCTGGCCAGCTCTACATTTTCCTGTCCACACCACAGAGACTGGAGAAATCATTGTTATCTCCACTACAGAATGTTCCATTCATTCACAGCGAATCTGGAATTCATCTGAATCTCCACTCCCGGCAGGTTTTCGTGACACCACTGGTAAATATCCAAGTAAGCCAATGCTGGTTTTAAGTGGCCTGCTCATACTCTCAGCCGTGCTGTTCAATTTGCTATCCACTCAACCCTCTTCAGCTCCATTTTCCTGTCCACATAACCCAAACTTCAGAAACAATTGGTATCTCCTCCACAGAATGTTCCATTCATTGACTGCAAATCTGAAATTCATCTAATTCTCAACTCCCGTCAGGTTTTCGTTACACCACTTGTGAATGTCCAATTAAGCCAAAGCTGGTTTTCAGTGGCCTGTTCTTACTACGAGACGTGCTGTTCATTTGGCTATCCATTCCACCCTGTTCAGCTCTACATTTTCGTGTCCACAAAACCCAGCCTTCAGAAATCATTGGAATCACCACTAGAGAATGTTCCATTCATTCACTGCGAATCTGGAATTCATCTGAATCTCCACTCCCGGCAGGTTTTCATTGCACCACTGCTGAATGTTCAAGTAACGCAATGATGGTTTTCAGCGGTCTATTCACACTCGAACCCGTGCTGTTCACGGTCTAGCGACTCAACACTGGTGAGTTCTTCTTTTTCCAGTTCAGACAATACAAACCTCAGAAACCATTGCAATCTACACTACAGAATGTTTCATTCATTCACGCGAATCTTGAATTCATCTTGTTCTCCACTCCCAGCA
The DNA here is from genome assembly GCF_029834395.1 of Sorex fumeus. Classification (NCBI taxonomy): domain Eukaryota; kingdom Metazoa; phylum Chordata; class Mammalia; order Eulipotyphla; family Soricidae; genus Sorex; species Sorex fumeus. Next base: position 599,101 of record NW_026606231.1, read on the forward strand.
GGTTTTCGTTTCACCACTGGTGAATGTCCAAGCAACCCAAGGCTGGTTTCAGCTGCGTGTTAACACTCGCAGCCGTGCTGTTCAATTGGCTATCCAGTGAACGCTGGTTAGCTCTTGATTTTCCTTCCACACACCGAGCCTTCAGAAATCATTCTTATCTCCACTTCAGAATGTTCCATTCGTTCCCTGCGAATCTGGAATTCCTCTGACTCTCCACACCAGGCAGATTTTCCTAACAACACTGGTGAATGACCAGGTAATCCAATGCTGGTTTTCAGCGGCTGTTCACACTCACAGACTTGCTCTTCAATTGGCAATCCAGTCAAACCTAGTCAGCTCTTCATTTTCCTGTCCACACAACCCAGCGTTCAGAAATCATTGGAATCTCTACTACAGAAATTTCCATTCATTCACTGTGAATCTGGAAATAATCTGAATCTGCATTCCAGGAAGGCTTTCGTTACACCACTGATGAATGTCCAAGTAATGCAATGCTGCTTCTTAGTGGTCTGTTCACACTCGAAACCGTGCTGTTCACTGGCTATCCACTCAACATTGGTCAGCTCTTCAATATCCTGTCCAGACTATCCAGATTTCTAAATCTTGGCAATCTCCACTACAGAATGTTCCATTCAATCACGCGAATCTGGAATTCATCAGAGTCTCCACTCCCGGCAGGTTTTCGTGACACCACTGGTATATGTCCAAGGAAGCCAATGCTGGTTTTAAGCCGCCTGCTTATACTCTCAGCCGTGCTGTTCAATTTGCTATCCACCCAACCCTATTCAGCTCTACATTTTCCTGTCCTCATAACCCAACCTTCAGAAATAATTGGTATCTCCTCCACAGAATGTTCCGTTCATTCACTGCGAATCTTAAATTCATCTGACTCTCAACTCCCGGCGGGTTATCGTTACACCACTTGTGAATGTCCAAGTAAGCCAATGCTGGTGTTCAGTGGCCTGTTCATACTAAGAGACGTGCTGTTCATTTGGCTATCCACTCCACCCTGTTCAGCTCTACATTTTCGTGTCCACAAAACCCAGCCTTCAGAAATCATTGGAATCACCACTAGAGAATGTTCCATTCATTCACTGCGAATCTGGAATTCATCTGAACCTCCACTCCCGGCAGGTTTTCGTTACACCACTGGTGAATGTCCAAGTAACTCAATACTGGTTTTCAGAGGCATGTTCAACTCGCAGAAGTGCTGTTCAATGGGCTATCCACTCAATATTGGTCAGCTCTTCATTTTCCTCTCCACACAAACCAGCCTTCAGAAATCATTGGGATCTCCACTACAGACTGTTCCATTCATTCACTGCGATTCTGCAATTCATCTGACTCTCCGCTCCAGGCAGGTTTTCATTACAGCACTGGTGAATGACCAAGTAATCCAATGCTGGTTTTCAGCCGCCTTTTCACACTCGCAGTGTGCTGTTCAATTGTCTATCCACTCAAACCTGGTCAGCCTTTCATTTTCTTTTCCACAATATCAGACTTCAGAAATCATTGGAATCGCCAGTACAGAATGTTCCATTCATTCACTGCCAATCTGGAATTCATCTGAATCTGCACTCCAGGTAGGCTTTCATTACACCACTTATGAATGTCCAAGTAACACAATGCTGGTTTTCAGCGGTCTGTTCACACTCTAAGCCCTGCTTTTTACTGGGTATCCACACAACTGTGGTCAGCTCTTCATTTTCATGTCCAAACAATCCAGACTTGAGAAATCATTGCAATCTCCAGTACAGAATGTTCCATTCATTCACTGCGAATCTGGAATTCAACTGAATCTCCACTACCTGCAGATTTATCTTACACCACTTGTGAATGTCCAAGTAAAACAATGCTGGTTTTCAGAGGCCTGTTCATGTTCGCAGTCGTGCTGTTCAATTGGCTATCCACTCAACCTGTTTTGCTCCTCATTTTCCTGTGCACACAACCCAGCCTTCAGAAATCATTGTAATCTCCACTACAGGATGTTCCATTCATTCACTGGGAATCTGGAATTCATCTGAATCTGCACTCCACGCAGGCTTTCGTTACACCACTGCTGAAAGTCGAAGTAATGCAATACTGGTTTTCAGTGGTCTGTTCACATTCGAAGCCGAGGCTTTTTACAGGCTATCCACTCAACACTGGTCAGCTCTTCATTTTCGTGTCCCCACAATCCAGATTTCAGAAATCATTGCAATCTCCACTACAGAATGTTCCATTCATTCACTGCGAGTCTGGAGTTTATCTGATTCTCCACTCCCGCCTGGTTAACATTACACCACTTGTGAATGTCCAAGTAAGCCAATGCTGGTTTTCAGAGGCCTGTTCATACTCGCAGCCGTGCTGTTTAATTGACAATTCACTCCACCCTGTTCAGCTCTTCATTGTCCCACCACACTACCAGCCTTCAGAAATCTTTGTTATCTCCACTACAGAATGTTCCATTCATTCACTGCGAATCTGGAATTCATCTGACTCTCAACTCCACGCAGGTTTTCATTACACCACTGTTGAATGTCCAAGTAACCCAATGCTGGTTTTCAGCGGCCTGTTCATATTCGCAGCCCTGCTGTTTACTTGGCTATCGATTCAAGCCTGGTCAGCTCTTCATTTTCCTGTCCACACAACACAGGCTTCAGAAATCATTGGAATCTCCTCTACAGAATGTTCCATTCATTCACTGCGAATGTGGAATTCAACTGACTCTCCACTCCATGCAGGTTTTCCTTACACCACTGATGAATGTCCAAGTAACCCAATGCTGGTTTTCAGCTGCATGTTCACACTCGCAGCCATGCTATACAATTGGCTTTCCACTAAATCCTGATTAGTTCTTGATTTTCCTTCCACACGACCCAGCCTTCAGAAATCATTGGAATCTCCACTAGAGAATGTTCCATTCATTCACTGCGAATCTGGAATTCCTCTGAACCTCCACTCCCGGCAGGTTTTCGTTACACCACTGTTGAATGTCCAAGTAACCCAATGTTTTAAGTGTTTTCTTCACAAGCGCAGTGGTGCTGTTCAATTGGCTATCCACTCAACCCTGGCCAGCTCTACATTTTCCTGTCCACACCACAGAGACTGGAGAAATCATTGTTATCTCCACTACAGAATGTTCCATTCATTCACAGCGAATCTGGAATTCATCTGAATCTCCACTCCCGGCAGGTTTTCGTGACACCACTGGTAAATATCCAAGTAAGCCAATGCTGGTTTTAAGTGGCCTGCTCATACTCTCAGCCGTGCTGTTCAATTTGCTATCCACTCAACCCTCTTCAGCTCCATTTTCCTGTCCACATAACCCAAACTTCAGAAACAATTGGTATCTCCTCCACAGAATGTTCCATTCATTGACTGCAAATCTGAAATTCATCTAATTCTCAACTCCCGTCAGGTTTTCGTTACACCACTTGTGAATGTCCAATTAAGCCAAAGCTGGTTTTCAGTGGCCTGTTCTTACTACGAGACGTGCTGTTCATTTGGCTATCCATTCCACCCTGTTCAGCTCTACATTTTCGTGTCCACAAAACCCAGCCTTCAGAAATCATTGGAATCACCACTAGAGAATGTTCCATTCATTCACTGCGAATCTGGAATTCATCTGAATCTCCACTCCCGGCAGGTTTTCATTGCACCACTGCTGAATGTTCAAGTAACGCAATGATGGTTTTCCGCGGTCTATTCACACTCGAACCCGTGCTGTTCACGGTCTAGCGACTCAACACTGGTGAGTTCTTCTTTTTCCAGTTCAGACAATACAAACCTCAGAAACCATTGCAATCTACACTACAGAATGTTTCATTCATTCACGCGAATCTTGAATTCATCTTGTTCTCCACTCCCAGCAGGTTTTCGTTTCACCACTGGTGAATGTCCAAGCAACCCAAGGCTGGTTTCAGCTGCGTGTTAACACTCGCAGCCGTGCTGTTCAATTGGCTATCCAGTGAACGCTGGTTAGCTCTTGCTTTTCCTTCCACACACCGAGCCTTCAGAAATCATTCTTATCTCCACTTCAGAATGTTCCATTCGTTCCCTGCGAATCTGGAATTCCTCTGACTCTCCACACCAGGCAGATTTTCCTAACAACACTGGTGAATGACCAGGTAATCCAATGCTGGTTTTCAGCGGCTGTTCACACTCACAGCCTTGCTGTTCAATTGGCAATCCAGTCAAACCTAGTCAGCTCTTCATTTTCCTGTCCACACAACCCAGCGTTCAGAAATCATTGGAATCTCTACTACAGAAATTTCCATTCATTCACTGTGAATCTGGAAATAATCTGAATCTGCATTCCAGGAAGGCTTTCGTTACACCACTGATGAATGTCCAAGTAATGCAATGCTGCTTCTTAGTGGTCTGTTCACACTCGAAACCGTGCTGTTCACTGGCTATCCACTCAACATTGGTCAGCTCTTCAATATCCTGTCCAGACTATCCAGATTTCTAAATCTTGGCAATCTCCACTACAGAATGTTCCATTCAATCACGCGAATCTGGAATTCATCAGAGTCTCCACTCCCGGCAGGTTTTCGTGACACCACTGGTATATGTCCAAGGAAGCCAATGCTGGTTTTAAGCCGCCTGCTTATACTCTCAGCCGTGCTGTTCAATTTGCTATCCACCCAACCCTATTCAGCTCTACATTTTCCTGTCCTCATAACCCAACCTTCAGAAATAATTGGTATCTCCTCCACAGAATGTTCCGTTCATTCACTGCGAATCTTAAATTCATCTGACTCTCAACTCCCGGCGGGTTATCGTTACACCACTTGTGAATGTCCAAGTAAGCCAATGCTGGTTTTCAGTGGCCTGTTCATACTAAGAGACGTGCTGTTCATTTGGCTATCCACTCCACCCTGTTCAGCTCTACATTTTCGTGTCCACAAAACCCAGCCTTCAGAAATCATTGGAATCACCACTAGAGAATGTTCCATTCATTCACTGCGAATCTGGAATTCATCTGAACCTCCACTCCCGGCAGGTTTTCGTTACACCACTGGTGAATGTCCAAGTAACTCAATACTGGTTTTCAGAGGCATGTTCAACTCGCAGAAGTGCTGTTCAATGGGCTATCCACTCAATATTGGTCAGCTCTTCATTTTCCTCTCCACACAAACCAGCCTTCAGAAATCATTGGGATCTCCACTACAGACTGTTCCATTCATTCACTGCGATTCTGCAATTCATCTCACTCTCCGCTCCAGGCAGGTTTTCATTACAGCACTGGTGAATGACCAAGTAATCCAATGCTGGTTTTCAGCCGCCTTTTCACACTCGCAGTGTGCTGTTCAATTGTCTATCCACTCAAACCTGGTCAGCCTTTCATTTTCTTTTCCACAATATCAGACTTCAGAAATCATTGGAATCGCCAGTACAGAATGTTCCATTCATTCACTGCCAATCTGGAATTCATCTGAATCTGCACTCCAGGTAGGCTTTCATTACACCACTTATGAATGTCCAAGTAACACAATGCTGGTTTTCAGCGGTCTGTTCACACTCTAAGCCCTGCTTTTTACTGGGTATCCACACAACTGTGGTCAGCTCTTCATTTTCATGTCCAAACAATCCAGACTTGAGAAATCATTGCAATCTCCAGTACAGAATGTTCCATTCATTCACTGCGAATCTGGAATTCAACTGAATCTCCACTACCTGCAGATTTATCTTACACCACTTGTGAATGTCCAAGTAAAACAATGCTGGTTTTCAGAGGCCTGTTCATATTCGCAGTCGTGCTGTTCAATTGGCTATCCACTCAACCTGTTTTGCTCCTCATTTTCCTGTGCACACAACCCAGCCTTCAGAAATCATTGTAATCTCCACTACAGGATGTTCCATTCATTCACTGGGAATCTGGAATTCATCTGAATCTGCACTCCACGCAGGCTTTCGTTACACCACTGCTGAAAGTCGAAGTAATGCAATACTGGTTTTCAGTGGTCTGTTCACATTCGAAGCCGAGGCTTTTTACAGGCTATCCACTCAACACTGGTCAGCTCTTCATTTTCGTGTCCCCACAATCCAGATTTCAGAAATCATTGCAATCTCCACTACAGAATGTTCCATTCATTCACTGCGAGTCTGGAGTTTATCTGATTCTCCACTCCCGCCTGGTTAACATTACACCACTTGTGAATGTCCAAGTAAGCCAATGCTGGTTTTCAGAGGCCTGTTCATACTCGCAGCCGTGCTGTTTAATTGACAATTCACTCCACCCTGTTCAGCTCTTCATTGTCCCACCACACTACCAGCCTTCAGAAATCTTTGTTATCTCCACTACAGAATGTTCCATTCATTCACTGCGAATCTGGAATTCATCTGACTCTCAACTCCACGCAGGTTTTCATTACACCACTGTTGAATGTCCAAGTAACCCAATGCTGGTTTTCAGCGGCCTGTTCATATTCGCAGCCCTGCTGTTTACTTGGCTATCGATTCAAGCCTGGTCAGCTCTTCATTTTCCTGTCCACACAACACAGGCTTCAGAAATCATTGGAATCTCCTCTACAGAATGTTCCATTCATTCACTGCGAATGTGGAATTCAACTGACTCTCCACTCCATGCAGGTTTTCCTTACACCACTGATGAATGTCCAAGTAACCCAATGCTGGTTTTCAGCTGCATGTTCACACTCGCAGCCATGCTATACAATTGGCTTTCCACTAAATCCTGATTAGTTCTTGATTTTCCTTCCACACGACCCAGCCTTCAGAAATCATTGGAATCTCCACTAGAGAATGTTCCATTCATTCACTGCGAATCTGGAATTCCTCTGAACCTCCACTCCCGGCAGGTTTTCGTTACACCACTGTTGAATGTCCAAGTAACCCAATGTTTTAAGTGTTTTCTTCACAAGCGCAGTGGTGCTGTTCAATTGGCTATCCACTCAACCCTGGCCAGCTCTACATTTTCCTGTCCACACCACAGAGACTGGAGAAATCATTGTTATCTCCACTACAGAATGTTCCATTCATTCACAGCGAATCTGGAATTCATCTGAATCTCCACTCCCGGCAGGTTTTCGTGACACCACTGGTAAATATCCAAGTAAGCCAATGCTGGTTTTAAGTGGCCTGCTCATACTCTCAGCCGTGCTGTTCAATTTGCTATCCACTCAACCCTCTTCAGCTCCATTTTCCTGTCCACATAACCCAAACTTCAGAAACAATTGGTATCTCCTCCACAGAATGTTCCATTCATTGACTGCAAATCTGAAATTCATCTAATTCTCAACTCCCGTCAGGTTTTCGTTACACCACTTGTGAATGTCCAATTAAGCCAAAGCTGGTTTTCAGTGGCCTGTTCTTACTACGAGACGTGCTGTTCATTTGGCTATCCATTCCACCCTGTTCAGCTCTACATTTTCGTGTCCACAAAACCCAGCCTTCAGAAATCATTGGAATCACCACTAGAGAATGTTCCATTCATTCACTGCGAATCTGGAATTCATCTGAATCTCCACTCCCGGCAGGTTTTCATTGCACCACTGCTGAATGTTCAAGTAACGCAATGATGGTTTTCCGCGGTCTATTCACACTCGAACCCGTGCTGTTCACGGTCTAGCGACTCAACACTGGTGAGTTCTTCTTTTTCCAGTTCAGACAATACAAACCTCAGAAACCATTGCAATCTACACTACAGAATGTTTCATTCATTCACGCGAATCTTGAATTCATCTTGTTCTCCACTCCCAGCAGGTTTTCGTTTCACCACTGGTGAATGTCCAAGCAACCCAAGGCTGGTTTCAGCTGCGTGTTAACACTCGCAGCCGTGCTGTTCAATTGGCTATCCAGTGAACGCTGGTTAGCTCTTGATTTTCCTTCCACACACCGAGCCTTCAGAAATCATTCTTATCTCCACTTCAGAATGTTCCATTCGTTCCCTGCGAATCTGGAATTCCTCTGACTCTCCACACCAGGCAGATTTTCCTAACAACACTGGTGAATGACCAGGTAATCCAATGCTGGTTTTCAGCGGCTGTTCACACTCACAGCCTTGCTGTTCAATTGGCAATCCAGTCAAACCTAGTCAGCTCTTCATTTTCCTGTCCACACAACCCAGCGTTCAGAAATCATTGGAATCTCTACTACAGAAATTTCCATTCATTCACTGTGAATCTGGAAATAATCTGAATCTGCATTCCAGGAAGGCTTTCGTTACACCACTGATGAATGTCCAAGTAATGCAATGCTGCTTCTTAGTGGTCTGTTCACACTCGAAACCGTGCTGTTCACTGGCTATCCACTCAACATTGGTCAGCTCTTCAATATCCTGTCCAGACTATCCAGATTTCTAAATCTTGGCAATCTCCACTACAGAATGTTCCATTCAATCACGCGAATCTGGAATTCATCAGAGTCTCCACTCCCGGCAGGTTTTCGTGACACCACTGGTATATGTCCAAGGAAGCCAATGCTGGTTTTAAGCCGCCTGCTTATACTCTCAGCCGTGCTGTTCAATTTGCTATCCACCCAACCCTATTCAGCTCTACATTTTCCTGTCCTCATAACCCAACCTTCAGAAATAATTGGTATCTCCTCCACAGAATGTTCCGTTCATTCACTGCGAATCTTAAATTCATCTGACTCTCAACTCCCGGCGGGTTATCGTTACACCACTTGTGAATGTCCAAGTAAGCCAATGCTGGTTTTCAGTGGCCTGTTCATACTAAGAGACGTGCTGTTCATTTGGCTATCCACTCCACCCTGTTCAGCTCTACATTTTCGTGTCCACAAAACCCAGCCTTCAGAAATCATTGGAATCACCACTAGAGAATGTTCCATTCATTCACTGCGAATCTGGAATTCATCTGAACCTCCACTCCCGGCAGGTTTTCGTTACACCACTGGTGAATGTCCAAGTAACTCAATACTGGTTTTCAGAGGCATGTTCAACTCGCAGAAGTGCTGTTCAATGGGCTATCCACTCAATATTGGTCAGCTCTTCATTTTCCTCTCCACACAAACCAGCCTTCAGAAATCATTGGGATCTCCACTACAGACTGTTCCATTCATTCACTGCGATTCTGCAATTCATCTGACTCTCCGCTCCAGGCAGGTTTTCATTACAGCACTGGTGAATGACCAAGTAATCCAATGCTGGTTTTCAGCCGCCTTTTCACACTCGCAGTGTGCTGTTCAATTGTCTATCCACTCAAACCTGGTCAGCCTTTCATTTTCTTTTCCACAATATCAGACTTCAGAAATCATTGGAATCGCCAGTACAGAATCTTCCATTCATTCACTGCCAATCTGGAATTCATCTGAATCTGCACTCCAGGTAGGCTTTCATTACACCACTTATGAATGTCCAAGTAACACAATGCTGGTTTTCAGCGGTCTGTTCACACTCTAAGCCCTGCTTTTTACTGGGTATCCACACAACTGTGGTCAGCTCTTCATTTTCATGTCCAAACAATCCAGACTTGAGAAATCATTGCAATCTCCAGTACAGAATGTTCCATTCATTCACTGCGAATCTGGAATTCAACTGAATCTCCACTACCTGCAGATTTATCTTACACCACTTGTGAATGTCCAAGTAAAACAATGCTGGTTTTCAGAGGCCTGTTCATGTTCGCAGTCGTGCTGTTCAATTGGCTATCCACTCAACCTGTTTTGCTCCTCATTTTCCTGTGCACACAACCCAGCCTTCAGAAATCATTGTAATCTCCACTACAGGATGTTCCATTCATTCACTGGGAATCTGGAATTCATCTGAATCTGCACTCCACGCAGGCTTTCGTTACACCACTGCTGAAAGTCGAAGTAATGCAATACTGGTTTTCAGTGGTCTGTTCACATTCGAAGCCGAGGCTTTTTACAGGCTATCCACTCAACACTGGTCAGCTCTTCATTTTCGTGTCCCCACAATCCAGATTTCAGAAATCATTGCAATCTCCACTACAGAATGTTCCATTCATTCACTGCGAGTCTGGAGTTTATCTGATTCTCCACTCCCGCCTGGTTAACATTACACCACTTGTGAATGTCCAAGTAAGCCAATGCTGGTTTTCAGAGGCCTGTTCATACTCGCAGCCGTGCTGTTTAATTGACAATTCACTCCACCCTGTTCAGCTCTTCATTGTCCCACCACACTACCAGCCTTCAGAAATCTTTGTTATCTCCACTACAGAATGTTCCATTCATTCACTGCGAATCTGGAATTCATCTGACTCTCAACTCCACGCAGGTTTTCATTACACCACTGTTGAATGTCCAAGTAACCCAATGCTGGTTTTCAGCGGCCTGTTCATATTCGCAGCCCTGCTGTTTACTTGGCTATCGATTCAAGCCTGGTCAGCTCTTCATTTTCCTGTCCACACAACACAGGCTTCAGAAATCATTGGAATCTCCTCTACAGAATGTTCCATTCATTCACTGCGAATGTGGAATTCAACTGACTCTCCACTCCATGCAGGTTTTCCTTACACCACTGATGAATGTCCAAGTAACCCAATGCTGGTTTTCAGCTGCATGTTCACACTCGCAGCCATGCTATACAATTGGCTTTCCACTAAATCCTGATTAGTTCTTGATTTTCCTTCCACACGACCCAGCCTTCAGAAATCATTGGAATCTCCACTAGAGAATGTTCCATTCATTCACTGCGAATCTGGAATTCCTCTGAACCTCCACTCCCGGCAGGTTTTCGTTACACCACTGTTGAATGTCCAAGTAACCCAATGTTTTAAGTGTTTTCTTCACAAGCGCAGTGGTGCTGTTCAATTGGCTATCCACTCAACCCTGGCCAGCTCTACATTTTCCTGTCCACACCACAGAGACTGGAGAAATCATTGTTATCTCCACTACAGAATGTTCCATTCATTCACAGCGAATCTGGAATTCATCTGAATCTCCACTCCCGGCAGGTTTTCGTGACACCACTGGTAAATATCCAAGTAAGCCAATGCTGGTTTTAAGTGGCCTGCTCATACTCTCAGCCGTGCTGTTCAATTTGCTATCCACTCAACCCTCTTCAGCTCCATTTTCCTGTCCACATAACCCAAACTTCAGAAACAATTGGTATCTCCTCCACAGAATGTTCCATTCATTGACTGCAAATCTGAAATTCATCTAATTCTCAACTCCCGTCAGGTTTTCGTTACACCACTTGTGAATGTCCAATTAAGCCAAAGCTGGTTTTCAGTGGCCTGTTCTTACTACGAGACGTGCTGTTCATTTGGCTATCCATTCCACCCTGTTCAGCTCTACATTTTCGTGTCCACAAAACCCAGCCTTCAGAAATCATTGGAATCACCACTAGAGAATGTTCCATTCATTCACTGCGAATCTGGAATTCATCTGAATCTCCACTCCCGGCAGGTTTTCATTGCACCACTGCTGAATGTTCAAGTAACGCAATGATGGTTTTCCGCGGTCTATTCACACTCGAACCCGTGCTGTTCACGGTCTAGCGACTCAACACTGGTGAGTTCTTCTTTTTCCAGTTCAGACAATACAAACCTCAGAAACCATTGCAATCTACACTACAGAATGTTTCATTCATTCACGCGAATCTTGAATTCATCTTGTTCTCCACTCCCAGCAGGTTTTCGTTTCACCACTGGTGAATGTCCAAGCAACCCAAGGCTGGTTTCAGCTGCGTGTTAACACTCGCAGCCGTGCTGTTCAATTGGCTATCCAGTGAACGCTGGTTAGCTCTTGATTTTCCTTCCACACACCGAGCCTTCAGAAATCATTCTTATCTCCACTTCAGAATGTTCCATTCGTTCCCTGCGAATCTGGAATTCCTCTGACTCTCCACACCAGGCAGATTTTCCTAACAACACTGGTGAATGACCAGGTAATCCAATGCTGGTTTTCAGCGGCTGTTCACACTCACAGCCTTGCTGTTCAATTGGCAATCCAGTCAAACCTAGTCAGCTCTTCATTTTCCTGTCCACACAACCCAGCGTTCAGAAATCATTGGAATCTCTACTACAGAAATTTCCATTCATTCACTGTGAATCTGGAAATAATCTGAATCTGCATTCCAGGAAGGCTTTCGTTACACCACTGATGAATGTCCAAGTAATGCAATGCTGCTTCTTAGTGGTCTGTTCACACTCGAAACCGTGCTGTTCACTGGCTATCCACTCAACATTGGTCAGCTCTTCAATATCCTGTCCAGACTATCCAGATTTCTAAATCTTGGCAATCTCCACTACAGAATGTTCCATTCAATCACGCGAATCTGGAATTCATCAGAGTCTCCACTCCCGGCAGGTTTTCGTGACACCACTGGTATATGTCCAAGGAAGCCAATGCTGGTTTTAAGCCGCCTGCTTATACTCTCAGCCGTGCTGTTCAATTTGCTATCCACCCAACCCTATTCAGCTCTACATTTTCCTGTCCTCATAACCCAACCTTCAGAAATAATTGGTATCTCCTCCACAGAATGTTCCGTTCATTCACTGCGAATCTTAAATTCATCTGACTCTCAACTCCCGGCGGGTTATCGTTACACCACTTGTGAATGTCCAAGTAAGCCAATGCTGGTTTTCAGTGGCCTGTTCATACTAAGAGACGTGCTGTTCATTTGGCTATCCACTCCACCCTGTTCAGCTCTACATTTTCGTGTCCACAAAACCCAGCCTTCAGAAATCATTGGAATCACCACTAGAGAATGTTCCATTCATTCACTGCGAATCTGGAATTCATCTGAACCTCCACTCCCGGCAGGTTTTCGTTACACCACTGGTGAATGTCCAAGTAACTCAATACTGGTTTTCAGAGGCATGTTCAACTCGCAGAAGTGCTGTTCAATGGGCTATCCACTCAATATTGGTCAGCTCTTCATTTTCCTCTCCACACAAACCAGCCTTCAGAAATCATTGGGATCTCCACTACAGACTGTTCCATTCATTCACTGCGATTCTGCAATTCATCTCACTCTCCGCTCCAGGCAGGTTTTCATTACAGCACTGGTGAATGACCAAGTAATCCAATGCTGGTTTTCAGCCGCCTTTTCACACTCGCAGTGTGCTGTTCAATTGTCTATCCACTCAAACCTGGTCAGCCTTTCATTTTCTTTTCCACAATATCAGACTTCAGAAATCATTGGAATCGCCAGTACAGAATGTTCCATTCATTCACTGCCAATCTGGAATTCATCTGAATCTGCACTCCAGGTAGGCTTTCATTACACCACTTATGAATGTCCAAGTAACACAATGCTGGTTTTCAGCGGTCTGTTCACACTCTAAGCCCTGCTTTTTACTGGGTATCCACACAACTGTGGTCAGCTCTTCATTTTCATGTCCAAACAATCCAGACTTGAGAAATCATTGCAATCTCCAGTACAGAATGTTCCATTCATTCACTGCGAATCTGGAATTCAACTGAATCTCCACTACCTGCAGATTTATCTTACACCACTTGTGAATGTCCAAGTAAAACAATGCTGGTTTTCAGAGGCCTGTTCATATTCGCAGTCGTGCTGTTCAATTGGCTATCCACTCAACCTGTTTTGCTCCTCATTTTCCTGTGCACACAACCCAGCCTTCAGAAATCATTGTAATCTCCACTACAGGATGTTCCATTCATTCACTGGGAATCTGGAATTCATCTGAATCTGCACTCCACGCAGGCTTTCGTTACACCACTGCTGAAAGTCGAAGTAATGCAATACTGGTTTTCAGTGGTCTGTTCACATTCGAAGCCGAGGCTTTTTACAGGCTATCCACTCAACACTGGTCAGCTCTTCATTTTCGTGTCCCCACAATCCAGATTTCAGAAATCATTGCAATCTCCACTACAGAATGTTCCATTCATTCACTGCGAGTCTGGAGTTTATCTGATTCTCCACTCCCGCCTGGTTAACATTACACCACTTGTGAATGTCCAAGTAAGCCAATGCTGGTTTTCAGAGGCCTGTTCATACTCGCAGCCGTGCTGTTTAATTGACAATTCACTCCACCCTGTTCAGCTCTTCATTGTCCCACCACACTACCAGCCTTCAGAAATCTTTGTTATCTCCACTACAGAATGTTCCATTCATTCACTGCGAATCTGGAATTCATCTGACTCTCAACTCCACGCAGGTTTTCATTACACCACTGTTGAATGTCCAAGTAACCCAATGCTGGTTTTCAGCGGCCTGTTCATATTCGCAGCCCTGCTGTTTACTTGGCTATCGATTCAAGCCTGGTCAGCTCTTCATTTTCCTGTCCACACAACACAGGCTTCAGAAATCATTGGAATCTCCTCTACAGAATGTTCCATTCATTCACTGCGAATGTGGAATTCAACTGACTCTCCACTCCATGCAGGTTTTCCTTACACCACTGATGAATGTCCAAGTAACCCAATGCTGGTTTTCAGCTGCATGTTCACACTCGCAGCCATGCTATACAATTGGCTTTCCACTAAATCCTGATTAGTTCTTGATTTTCCTTCCACACGACCCAGCCTTCAGAAATCATTGGAATCTCCACTAGAGAATGTTCCATTCATTCACTGCGAATCTGGAATTCCTCTGAACCTCCACTCCCGGCAGGTTTTCGTTACACCACTGTTGAATGTCCAAGTAACCCAATGTTTTAAGTGTTTTCTTCACAAGCGCAGTGGTGCTGTTCAATTGGCTATCCACTCAACCCTGGCCAGCTCTACATTTTCCTGTCCACACCACAGAGACTGGAGAAATCATTGTTATCTCCACTACAGAATGTTCCATTCATTCACAGCGAATCTGGAATTCATCTGAATCTCCACTCCCGGCAGGTTTTCGTGACACCACTGGTAAATATCCAAGTAAGCCAATGCTGGTTTTAAGTGGCCTGCTCATACTCTCAGCCGTGCTGTTCAATTTGCTATCCACTCAACCCTCTTCAGCTCCATTTTCCTGTCCACATAACCCAAACTTCAGAAACAATTGGTATCTCCTCCACAGAATGTTCCATTCATTGACTGCAAATCTGAAATTCATCTAATTCTCAACTCCCGTCAGGTTTTCGTTACACCACTTGTGAATGTCCAATTAAGCCAAAGCTGGTTTTCAGTGGCCTGTTCTTACTACGAGACGTGCTGTTCATTTGGCTATCCATTCCACCCTGTTCAGCTCTACATTTTCGTGTCCACAAAACCCAGCCTTCAGAAATCATTGGAATCACCACTAGAGAATGTTCCATGCATTCACTGCGAATCTGGAATTCATCTGAATCTCCACTCCCGGCAGGTTTTCATTGCACCACTGCTGAATGTTCAAGTAACGCAATGATGGTTTTCCGCGGTCTATTCACACTCGAACCCGTGCTGTTCACGGTCTAGCGACTCAACACTGGTGAGTTCTTCTTTTTCCAGTTCAGACAATACAAACCTCAGAAACCATTGCAATCTACACTACAGAATGTTTCATTCATTCACGCGAATCTTGAATTCATCTTGTTCTCCACTCCCAGCAGGTTTTCGTTTCACCACTGGTGAATGTCCAAGCAACCCAAGGCTGGTTTCAGCTGCGTGTTAACACTCGCAGCCGTGCTGTTCAATTGGCTATCCAGTGAACGCTGGTTAGCTCTTGATTTTCCTTCCACACACCGAGCCTTCAGAAATCATTCTTATCTCCACTTCAGAATGTTCCATTCGTTCCCTGCGAATCTGGAATTCCTCTGACTCTCCACACCAGGCAGATTTTCCTAACAACACTGGTGAATGACCAGGTAATCCAATGCTGGTTTTCAGCGGCTGTTCACACTCACAGCCTTGCTGTTCAATTGGCAATCCAGTCAAACCTAGTCAGCTCTTCATTTTCCTGTCCACACAACCCAGCGTTCAGAAATCATTGGAATCTCTACTACAGAAATTTCCATTCATTCACTGTGAATCTGGAAATAATCTGAATCTGCATTCCAGGAAGGCTTTCGTTACACCACTGATGAATGTCCAAGTAATGCAATGCTGCTTCTTAGTGGTCTGTTCACACTCGAAACCGTGCTGTTCACTGGCTATCCACTCAACATTGGTCAGCTCTTCAATATCCTGTCCAGACTATCCAGATTTCTAAATCTTGGCAATCTCCACTACAGAATGTTCCATTCAATCACGCGAATCTGGAATTCATCAGAGTCTCCACTCCCGGCAGGTTTTCGTGACACCACTGGTATATGTCCAAGGAAGCCAATGCTGGTTTTAAGCCGCCTGCTTATACTCTCAGCCGTGCTGTTCAATTTGCTATCCACCCAACCCTATTCAGCTCTACATTTTCCTGTCCTCATAACCCAACCTTCAGAAATAATTGGTATCTCCTCCACAGAATGTTCCGTTCATTCACTGCGAATCTTAAATTCATCTGACTCTCAACTCCCGGCGGGTTATCGTTACACCACTTGTGAATGTCCAAGTAAGCCAATGCTGGTTTTCAGTGGCCTGTTCATACTAAGAGACGTGCTGTTCATTTGGCTATCCACTCCACCCTGTTCAGCTCTACATTTTCGTGTCCACAAAACCCAGCCTTCAGAAATCATTGGAATCACCACTAGAGAATGTTCCATTCATTCACTGCGAATCTGGAATTCATCTGAACCTCCACTCCCGGCAGGTTTTCGTTACGCCACTGGTGAATGTCCAAGTAACTCAATACTGGTTTTCAGAGGCATGTTCAACTCGCAGAAGTGCTGTTCAATGGGCTATCCACTCAATATTGGTCAGCTCTTCATTTTCCTCTCCACACAAACCAGCCTTCAGAAATCATTGGGATCTCCACTACAGACTGTTCCATTCATTCACTGCGATTCTGCAATTCATCTGACTCTCCGCTCCAGGCAGGTTTTCATTACAGCACTGGTGAATGACCAAGTAATCCAATGCTGGTTTTCAGCCGCCTTTTCACACTCGCAGTGTGCTGTTCAATTGTCTATCCACTCAAACCTGGTCAGCCTTTCATTTTCTTTTCCACAATATCAGACTTCAGAAATCATTGGAATCGCCAGTACAGAATCTTCCATTCATTCACTGCCAATCTGGAATTCATCTGAATCTGCACTCCAGGTAGGCTTTCATTACACCACTTATGAATGTCCAAGTAACACAATGCTGGTTTTCAGCGGTCTGTTCACACTCTAAGCCCTGCTTTTTACTGGGTATCCACACAACTGTGGTCAGCTCTTCATTTTCATGTCCAAACAATCCAGACTTGAGAAATCATTGCAATCTCCAGTACAGAATGTTCCATTCATTCACTGCGAATCTGGAATTCAACTGAATCTCCACTACCTGCAGATTTATCTTACACCACTTGTGAATGTCCAAGTAAAACAATGCTGGTTTTCAGAGGCCTGTTCATGTTCGCAGTCGTGCTGTTCAATTGGCTATCCACTCAACCTGTTTTGCTCCTCATTTTCCTGTGCACACAACCCAGCCTTCAGAAATCATTGTAATCTCCACTACAGGATGTTCCATTCATTCACTGGGAATCTGGAATTCATCTGAATCTGCACTCCACGCAGGCTTTCGTTACACCACTGCTGAAAGTCGAAGTAATGCAATACTGGTTTTCAGTGGTCTGTTCACATTCGAAGCCGAGGCTTTTTACAGGCTATCCACTCAACACTGGTCAGCTCTTCATTTTCGTGTCCCCACAATCCAGATTTCAGAAATCATTGCAATCTCCACTACAGAATGTTCCATTCATTCACTGCGAGTCTGGAGTTTATCTGATTCTCCACTCCCGCCTGGTTAACATTACACCACTTGTGAATGTCCAAGTAAGCCAATGCTGGTTTTCAGAGGCCTGTTCATACTCGCAGCCGTGCTGTTTAATTGACAATTCACTCCACCCTGTTCAGCTCTTCATTGTCCCACCACACTACCAGCCTTCAGAAATCTTTGTTATCTCCACTACAGAATGTTCCATTCATTCACTGCGAATCTGGAATTCATCTGACTCTCAACTCCACGCAGGTTTTCATTACACCACTGTTGAATGTCCAAGTAACCCAATGCTGGTTTTCAGCGGCCTGTTCATATTCGCAGCCCTGCTGTTTACTTGGCTATCGATTCAAGCCTGGTCAGCTCTTCATTTTCCTGTCCACACAACACAGGCTTCAGAAATCATTGGAATCTCCTCTACAGAATGTTCCATTCATTCACTGCGAATGTGGAATTCAACTGACTCTCCACTCCATGCAGGTTTTCCTTACACCACTGATGAATGTCCAAGTAACCCAATGCTGGTTTTCAGCTGCATGTTCACACTCGCAGCCATGCTATACAATTGGCTTTCCACTAAATCCTGATTAGTTCTTGATTTTCCTTCCACACGACCCAGCCTTCAGAAATCATTGGAATCTCCACTAGAGAATGTTCCATTCATTCACTGCGAATCTGGAATTCCTCTGAACCTCCACTCCCGGCAGGTTTTCGTTACACCACTGTTGAATGTCCAAGTAACCCAATGTTTTAAGTGTTTTCTTCACAAGCGCAGTGGTGCTGTTCAATTGGCTATCCACTCAACCCTGGCCAGCTCTACATTTTCCTGTCCACACCACAGAGACTGGAGAAATCATTGTTATCTCCACTACAGAATGTTCCATTCATTCACAGCGAATCTGGAATTCATCTGAATCTCCACTCCCGGCAGGTTTTCGTGACACCACTGGTAAATATCCAAGTAAGCCAATGCTGGTTTTAAGTGGCCTGCTCATACTCTCAGCCGTGCTGTTCAATTTGCTATCCACTCAACCCTCTTCAGCTCCATTTTCCTGTCCACATAACCCAAACTTCAGAAACAATTGGTATCTCCTCCACAGAATGTTCCATTCATTGACTGCAAATCTGAAATTCATCTAATTCTCAACTCCCGTCAGGTTTTCGTTACTACACCACTTGTGAATGTCCAATTAAGCCAAAGCTGGTTTTCAGTGGCCTGTTCTTACTACGAGACGTGCTGTTCATTTGGCTATCCATTCCACCCTGTTCAGCTCTACATTTTCGTGTCCACAAAACCCAGCCTTCAGAAATCATTGGAATCACCACTAGAGAATGTTCCATGCATTCACTGCGAATCTGGAATTCATCTGAATCTCCACTCCCGGCAGGTTTTCATTGCACCACTGCTGAATGTTCAAGTAACGCAATGATGGTTTTCAGCGGTCTATTCACACTCGAACCCGTGCTGTTCACGGTCTAGCGACTCAACACTGGTGAGTTCTTCTTTTTCCAGTTCAGACAATACAAACCTCAGAAACCATTGCAATCTACACTACAGAATGTTTCATTCATTCACGCGAATCTTGAATTCATCTTGTTCTCCACTCCCAGCAGGTTTTCGTTTCACCACTGGTGAATGTCCAAGCAACCCAAGGCTGGTTTCAGCTGCGTGTTAACACTCGCAGCCGTGCTGTTCAATTGGCTATCCAGTGAACGCTGGTTAGCTCTTGATTTTCCTTCCACACACCGAGCCTTCAGAAATCATTCTTATCTCCACTTCAGAATGTTCCATTCGTTCCCTGCGAATCTGGAATTCCTCTGACTCTCCACACCAGGCAGATTTTCCTAACAACACTGGTGAATGACCAGGTAATCCAATGCTGGTTTTCAGCGGCTGTTCACACTCACAGCCTTGCTGTTCAATTGGCAATCCAGTCAAACCTAGTCAGCTCTTCATTTTCCTGTCCACACAACCCAGCGTTCAGAAATCATTGGAATCTCTACTACAGAAATTTCCATTCATTCACTGTGAATCTGGAAATAATCTGAATCTGCATTCCAGGAAGGCTTTCGTTACACCACTGATGAATGTCCAAGTAATGCAATGCTGCTTCTTAGTGGTCTGTTCACACTCGAAACCGTGCTGTTCACTGGCTATCCACTCAACATTGGTCAGCTCTTCAATATCCTGTCCAGACTATCCAGATTTCTAAATCTTGGCAATCTCCACTACAGAATGTTCCATTCAATCACGCGAATCTGGAATTCATCAGAGTCTCCACTCCCGGCAGGTTTTCGTGACACCACTGGTATATGTCCAAGGAAGCCAATGCTGGTTTTAAGCCGCCTGCTTATACTCTCAGCCGTGCTGTTCAATTTGCTATCCACCCAACCCTATTCAGCTCTACATTTTCCTGTCCTCATAACCCAACCTTCAGAAATAATTGGTATCTCCTCCACAGAATGTTCCGTTCATTCACTGCGAATCTTAAATTCATCTGACTCTCAACTCCCGGCGGGTTATCGTTACACCACTTGTGAATGTCCAAGTAAGCCAATGCTGGTTTTCAGTGGCCTGTTCATACTAAGAGACGTGCTGTTCATTTGGCTATCCACTCCACCCTGTTCAGCTCTACATTTTCGTGTCCACAAAACCCAGCCTTCAGAAATCATTGGAATCACCACTAGAGAATGTTCCATTCATTCACTGCGAATCTGGAATTCATCTGAACCTCCACTCCCGGCAGGTTTTCGTTACGCCACTGGTGAATGTCCAAGTAACTCAATACTGGTTTTCAGAGGCATGTTCAACTCGCAGAAGTGCTGTTCAATGGGCTATCCACTCAATATTGGTCAGCTCTTCATTTTCCTCTCCACACAAACCAGCCTTCAGAAATCATTGGGATCTCCACTACAGACTGTTCCATTCATTCACTGCGATTCTGCAATTCATCTGACTCTCCGCTCCAGGCAGGTTTTCATTACAGCACTGGTGAATGACCAAGTAATCCAATGCTGGTTTTCAGCCGCCTTTTCACACTCGCAGTGTGCTGTTCAATTGTCTATCCACTCAAACCTGGTCAGCCTTTCATTTTCTTTTCCACAATATCAGACTTCAGAAATCATTGGAATCGCCAGTACAGAATGTTCCATTCATTCACTGCCAATCTGGAATTCATCTGAATCTGCACTCCAGGTAGGCTTTCATTACACCACTTATGAATGTCCAAGTAACACAATGCTGGTTTTCAGCGGTCTGTTCACACTCTAAGCCCTGCTTTTTACTGGGTATCCACACAACTGTGGTCAGCTCTTCATTTTCATGTCCAAACAATCCAGACTTGAGAAATCATTGCAATCTCCAGTACAGAATGTTCCATTCATTCACTGCGAATCTGGAATTCAACTGAATCTCCACTACCTGCAGATTTATCTTACACCACTTGTGAATGTCCAAGTAAAACAATGCTGGTTTTCAGAGGCCTGTTCATGTTCGCAGTCGTGCTGTTCAATTGGCTATCCACTCAACCTGTTTTGCTCCTCATTTTCCTGTGCACACAACCCAGCCTTCAGAAATCATTGTAATCTCCACTACAGGATGTTCCATTCATTCACTGGGAATCTGGAATTCATCTGAATCTGCACTCCACGCAGGCTTTCGTTACACCACTGCTGAAAGTCGAAGTAATGCAATACTGGTTTTCAGTGGTCTGTTCACATTCGAAGCCGAGGCTTTTTACAGGCTATCCACTCAACACTGGTCAGCTCTTCATTTTCGTGTCCCCACAATCCAGATTTCAGAAATCATTGCAATCTCCACTACAGAATGTTCCATTCATTCACTGCGAGTCTGGAGTTTATCTGATTCTCCACTCCCGCCTGGTTAACATTACACCACTTGTGAATGTCCAAGTAAGCCAATGCTGGTTTTCAGAGGCCTGTTCATACTCGCAGCCGTGCTGTTTAATTGACAATTCACTCCACCCTGTTCAGCTCTTCATTGTCCCACCACACTACCAGCCTTCAGAAATCTTTGTTATCTCCACTACAGAATGTTCCATTCATTCACTGCGAATCTGGAATTCATCTGACTCTCAACTCCACGCAGGTTTTCATTACACCACTGTTGAATGTCCAAGTAACCCAATGCTGGTTTTCAGCGGCCTGTTCATATTCGCAGCCCTGCTGTTTACTTGGCTATCGATTCAAGCCTGGTCAGCTCTTCATTTTCCTGTCCACACAACACAGGCTTCAGAAATCATTGGAATCTCCTCTACAGAATGTTCCATTCATTCACTGCGAATGTGGAATTCAACTGACTCTCCACTCCATGCAGGTTTTCCTTACACCACTGATGAATGTCCAAGTAACCCAATGCTGGTTTTCAGCTGCATGTTCACACTCGCAGCCATGCTATACAATTGGCTTTCCACTAAATCCTGATTAGTTCTTGATTTTCCTTCCACACGACCCAGCCTTCAGAAATCATTGGAATCTCCACTAGAGAATGTTCCATTCATTCACTGCGAATCTGGAATTCCTCTGAACCTCCACTCCCGGCAGGTTTTCGTTACACCACTGTTGAATGTCCAAGTAACCCAATGTTTTAAGTGTTTTCTTCACAAGCGCAGTGGTGCTGTTCAATTGGCTATCCACTCAACCCTGGCCAGCTCTACATTTTCCTGTCCACACCACAGAGACTGGAGAAATCATTGTTATCTCCACTACAGAATGTTCCATTCATTCACAGCGAATCTGGAATTCATCTGAATCTCCACTCCCGGCAGGTTTTCGTGACACCACTGGTAAATATCCAAGTAAGCCAATGCTGGTTTTAAGTGGCCTGCTCATACTCTCAGCCGTGCTGTTCAATTTGCTATCCACTCAACCCTCTTCAGCTCCATTTTCCTGTCCACATAACCCAAACTTCAGAAACAATTGGTATCTCCTCCACAGAATGTTCCATTCATTGACTGCAAATCTGAAATTCATCTAATTCTCAACTCCCGTCAGGTTTTCGTTACTACACCACTTGTGAATGTCCAATTAAGCCAAAGCTGGTTTTCAGTGGCCTGTTCTTACTACGAGACGTGCTGTTCATTTGGCTATCCATTCCACCCTGTTCAGCTCTACATTTTCGTGTCCACAAAACCCAGCCTTCAGAAATCATTGGAATCACCACTAGAGAATGTTCCATGCATTCACTGCGAATCTGGAATTCATCTGAATCTCCACTCCCGGCAGGTTTTCATTGCACCACTGCTGAATGTTCAAGTAACGCAATGATGGTTTTCAGCGGTCTATTCACACTCGAACCCGTGCTGTTCACGGTCTAGCGACTCAACACTGGTGAGTTCTTCTTTTTCCAGTTCAGACAATACAAACCTCAGAAACCATTGCAATCTACACTACAGAATGTTTCATTCATTCACGCGAATCTTGAATTCATCTTGTTCTCCACTCCCAGCAGGTTTTCGTTTCACCACTGGTGAATGTCCAAGCAACCCAAGGCTGGTTTCAGCTGCGTGTTAACACTCGCAGCCGTGCTGTTCAATTGGCTATCCAGTGAACGCTGGTTAGCTCTTGATTTTCCTTCCACACACCGAGCCTTCAGAAATCATTCTTATCTCCACTTCAGAATGTTCCATTCGTTCCCTGCGAATCTGGAATTCCTCTGACTCTCCACACCAGGCAGATTTTCCTAACAACACTGGTGAATGACCAGGTAATCCAATGCTGGTTTTCAGCGGCTGTTCACACTCACAGCCTTGCTGTTCAATTGGCAATCCAGTCAAACCTAGTCAGCTCTTCATTTTCCTGTCCACACAACCCAGCGTTCAGAAATCATTGGAATCTCTACTACAGAAATTTCCATTCATTCACTGTGAATCTGGAAATAATCTGAATCTGCATTCCAGGAAGGCTTTCGTTACACCACTGATGAATGTCCAAGTAATGCAATGCTGCTTCTTAGTGGTCTGTTCACACTCGAAACCGTGCTGTTCACTGGCTATCCACTCAACATTGGTCAGCTCTTCAATATCCTGTCCAGACTATCCAGATTTCTAAATCTTGGCAATCTCCACTACAGAATGTTCCATTCAATCACGCGAATCTGGAATTCATCAGAGTCTCCACTCCCGGCAGGTTTTCGTGACACCACTGGTATATGTCCAAGGAAGCCAATGCTGGTTTTAAGCCGCCTGCTTATACTCTCAGCCGTGCTGTTCAATTTGCTATCCACCCAACCCTATTCAGCTCTACATTTTCCTGTCCTCATAACCCAACCTTCAGAAATAATTGGTATCTCCTCCACAGAATGTTCCGTTCATTCACTGCGAATCTTAAATTCATCTGACTCTCAACTCCCGGCGGGTTATCGTTACACCACTTGTGAATGTCCAAGTAAGCCAATGCTGGTTTTCAGTGGCCTGTTCATACTAAGAGACGTGCTGTTCATTTGGCTATCCACTCCACCCTGTTCAGCTCTACATTTTCGTGTCCACAAAACCCAGCCTTCAGAAATCATTGGAATCACCACTAGAGAATGTTCCATTCATTCACTGCGAATCTGGAATTCATCTGAACCTCCACTCCCGGCAGGTTTTCGTTACGCCACTGGTGAATGTCCAAGTAACTCAATACTGGTTTTCAGAGGCATGTTCAACTCGCAGAAGTGCTGTTCAATGGGCTATCCACTCAATATTGGTCAGCTCTTCATTTTCCTCTCCACACAAACCAGCCTTCAGAAATCATTGGGATCTCCACTACAGACTGTTCCATTCATTCACTGCGATTCTGCAATTCATCTGACTCTCCGCTCCAGGCAGGTTTTCATTACAGCACTGGTGAATGACCAAGTAATCCAATGCTGGTTTTCAGCCGCCTTTTCACACTCGCAGTGTGCTGTTCAATTGTCTATCCACTCAAACCTGGTCAGCCTTTCATTTTCTTTTCCACAATATCAGACTTCAGAAATCATTGGAATCGCCAGTACAGAATGTTCCATTCATTCACTGCCAATCTGGAATTCATCTGAATCTGCACTCCAGGTAGGCTTTCATTACACCACTTATGAATGTCCAAGTAACACAATGCTGGTTTTCAGCGGTCTGTTCACACTCTAAGCCCTGCTTTTTACTGGGTATCCACACAACTGTGGTCAGCTCTTCATTTTCATGTCCAAACAATCCAGACTTGAGAAATCATTGCAATCTCCAGTACAGAATGTTCCATTCATTCACTGCGAATCTGGAATTCAACTGAATCTCCACTACCTGCAGATTTATCTTACACCACTTGTGAATGTCCAAGTAAAACAATGCTGGTTTTCAGAGGCCTGTTCATGTTCGCAGTCGTGCTGTTCAATTGGCTATCCACTCAACCTGTTTTGCTCCTCATTTTCCTGTGCACACAACCCAGCCTTCAGAAATCATTGTAATCTCCACTACAGGATGTTCCATTCATTCACTGGGAATCTGGAATTCATCTGAATCTGCACTCCACGCAGGCTTTCGTTACACCACTGCTGAAAGTCGAAGTAATGCAATACTGGTTTTCAGTGGTCTGTTCACATTCGAAGCCGAGGCTTTTTACAGGCTATCCACTCAACACTGGTCAGCTCTTCATTTTCGTGTCCCCACAATCCAGATTTCAGAAATCATTGCAATCTCCACTACAGAATGTTCCATTCATTCACTGCGAGTCTGGAGTTTATCTGATTCTCCACTCCCGCCTGGTTAACATTACACCACTTGTGAATGTCCAAGTAAGCCAATGCTGGTTTTCAGAGGCCTGTTCATACTCGCAGCCGTGCTGTTTAATTGACAATTCACTCCACCCTGTTCAGCTCTTCATTGTCCCACCACACTACCAGCCTTCAGAAATCTTTGTTATCTCCACTACAGAATGTTCCATTCATTCACTGCGAATCTGGAATTCATCTGACTCTCAACTCCACGCAGGTTTTCATTACACCACTGTTGAATGTCCAAGTAACCCAATGCTGGTTTTCAGCGGCCTGTTCATATTCGCAGCCCTGCTGTTTACTTGGCTATCGATTCAAGCCTGGTCAGCTCTTCATTTTCCTGTCCACACAACACAGGCTTCAGAAATCATTGGAATCTCCTCTACAGAATGTTCCATTCATTCACTGCGAATGTGGAATTCAACTGACTCTCCACTCCATGCAGGTTTTCCTTACACCACTGATGAATGTCCAAGTAACCCAATGCTGGTTTTCAGCTGCATGTTCACACTCGCAGCCATGCTATACAATTGGCTTTCCACTAAATCCTGATTAGTTCTTGATTTTCCTTCCACACGACCCAGCCTTCAGAAATCATTGGAATCTCCACTAGAGAATGTTCCATTCATTCACTGCGAATCTGGAATTCCTCTGAACCTCCACTCCCGGCAGGTTTTCGTTACACCACTGTTGAATGTCCAAGTAACCCAATGTTTTAAGTGTTTTCTTCACAAGCGCAGTGGTGCTGTTCAATTGGCTATCCACTCAACCCTGGCCAGCTCTACATTTTCCTGTCCACACCACAGAGACTGGAGAAATCATTGTTATCTCCACTACAGAATGTTCCATTCATTCACAGCGAATCTGGAATTCATCTGAATCTCCACTCCCGGCAGGTTTTCGTGACACCACTGGTAAATATCCAAGTAAGCCAATGCTGGTTTTAAGTGGCCTGCTCATACTCTCAGCCGTGCTGTTCAATTTGCTATCCACTCAACCCTCTTCAGCTCCATTTTCCTGTCCACATAACCCAAACTTCAGAAACAATTGGTATCTCCTCCACAGAATGTTCCATTCATTGACTGCAAATCTGAAATTCATCTAATTCTCAACTCCCGTCAGGTTTTCGTTACTACACCACTTGTGAATGTCCAATTAAGCCAAAGCTGGTTTTCAGTGGCCTGTTCTTACTACGAGACGTGCTGTTCATTTGGCTATCCATTCCACCCTGTTCAGCTCTACATTTTCGTGTCCACAAAACCCAGCCTTCAGAAATCATTGGAATCACCACTAGAGAATGTTCCATGCATTCACTGCGAATCTGGAATTCATCTGAATCTCCACTCCCGGCAGGTTTTCATTGCACCACTGCTGAATGTTCAAGTAACGCAATGATGGTTTTCAGCGGTCTATTCACACTCGAACCCGTGCTGTTCACGGTCTAGCGACTCAACACTGGTGAGTTCTTCTTTTTCCAGTTCAGACAATACAAACCTCAGAAACCATTGCAATCTACACTACAGAATGTTTCATTCATTCACGCGAATCTTGAATTCATCTTGTTCTCCACTCCCAGCAGGTTTTCGTTTCACCACTGGTGAATGTCCAAGCAACCCAAGGCTGGTTTCAGCTGCGTGTTAACACTCGCAGCCGTGCTGTTCAATTGGCTATCCAGTGAACGCTGGTTAGCTCTTGATTTTCCTTCCACACACCGAGCCTTCAGAAATCATTCTTATCTCCACTTCAGAATGTTCCATTCGTTCCCTGCGAATCTGGAATTCCTCTGACTCTCCACACCAGGCAGATTTTCCTAACAACACTGGTGAATGACCAGGTAATCCAATGCTGGTTTTCAGCGGCTGTTCACACTCACAGCCTTGCTGTTCAATTGGCAATCCAGTCAAACCTAGTCAGCTCTTCATTTTCCTGTCCACACAACCCAGCGTTCAGAAATCATTGGAATCTCTACTACAGAAATTTCCATTCATTCACTGTGAATCTGGAAATAATCTGAATCTGCATTCCAGGAAGGCTTTCGTTACACCACTGATGAATGTCCAAGTAATGCAATGCTGCTTCTTAGTGGTCTGTTCACACTCGAAACCGTGCTGTTCACTGGCTATCCACTCAACATTGGTCAGCTCTTCAATATCCTGTCCAGACTATCCAGATTTCTAAATCTTGGCAATCTCCACTACAGAATGTTCCATTCAATCACGCGAATCTGGAATTCATCAGAGTCTCCACTCCCGGCAGGTTTTCGTGACACCACTGGTATATGTCCAAGGAAGCCAATGCTGGTTTTAAGCCGCCTGCTTATACTCTCAGCCGTGCTGTTCAATTTGCTATCCACCCAACCCTATTCAGCTCTACATTTTCCTGTCCTCATAACCCAACCTTCAGAAATAATTGGTATCTCCTCCACAGAATGTTCCGTTCATTCACTGCGAATCTTAAATTCATCTGACTCTCAACTCCCGGCGGGTTATCGTTACACCACTTGTGAATGTCCAAGTAAGCCAATGCTGGTTTTCAGTGGCCTGTTCATACTAAGAGACGTGCTGTTCATTTGGCTATCCACTCCACCCTGTTCAGCTCTACATTTTCGTGTCCACAAAACCCAGCCTTCAGAAATCATTGGAATCACCACTAGAGAATGTTCCATTCATTCACTGCGAATCTGGAATTCATCTGAACCTCCACTCCCGGCAGGTTTTCGTTACACCACTGGTGAATGTCCAAGTAACTCAATACTGGTTTTCAGAGGCATGTTCAACTCGCAGAAGTGCTGTTCAATGGGCTATCCACTCAATATTGGTCAGCTCTTCATTTTCCTCTCCACACAAACCAGCCTTCAGAAATCATTGGGATCTCCACTACAGACTGTTCCATTCATTCACTGCGATTCTGCAATTCATCTCACTCTCCGCTCCAGGCAGGTTTTCATTACAGCACTGGTGAATGACCAAGTAATCCAATGCTGGTTTTCAGCCGCCTTTTCACACTCGCAGTGTGCTGTTCAATTGTCTATCCACTCAAACCTGGTCAGCCTTTCATTTTCTTTTCCACAATATCAGACTTCAGAAATCATTGGAATCGCCAGTACAGAATGTTCCATTCATTCACTGCCAATCTGGAATTCATCTGAATCTGCACTCCAGGTAGGCTTTCATTACACCACTTATGAATGTCCAAGTAACACAATGCTGGTTTTCAGCGGTCTGTTCACACTCTAAGCCCTGCTTTTTACTGGGTATCCACACAACTGTGGTCAGCTCTTCATTTTCATGTCCAAACAATCCAGACTTGAGAAATCATTGCAATCTCCAGTACAGAATGTTCCATTCATTCACTGCGAATCTGGAATTCAACTGAATCTCCACTACCTGCAGATTTATCTTACACCACTTGTGAATGTCCAAGTAAAACAATGCTGGTTTTCAGAGGCCTGTTCATATTCGCAGTCGTGCTGTTCAATTGGCTATCCACTCAACCTGTTTTGCTCCTCATTTTCCTGTGCACACAACCCAGCCTTCAGAAATCATTGTAATCTCCACTACAGGATGTTCCATTCATTCACTGGGAATCTGGAATTCATCTGAATCTGCACTCCACGCAGGCTTTCGTTACACCACTGCTGAAAGTCGAAGTAATGCAATACTGGTTTTCAGTGGTCTGTTCACATTCGAAGCCGAGGCTTTTTACAGGCTATCCACTCAACACTGGTCAGCTCTTCATTTTCGTGTCCCCACAATCCAGATTTCAGAAATCATTGCAATCTCCACTACAGAATGTTCCATTCATTCACTGCGAGTCTGGAGTTTATCTGATTCTCCACTCCCGCCTGGTTAACATTACACCACTTGTGAATGTCCAAGTAAGCCAAAGCTGGTTTTCAGTGGCCTGTTCTTACTACGAGACGTGCTGTTCATTTGGCTATCCATTCCACCCTGTTCAGCTCTACATTTTCGTGTCCACAAAACCCAGCCTTCAGAAATCATTGGAATCACCACTAGAGAATGTTCCATGCATTCACTGCGAATCTGGAATTCATCTGAATCTCCACTCCCGGCAGGTTTTCATTGCACCACTGCTGAATGTTCAAGTAACGCAATGATGGTTTTCAGCGGTCTATTCACACTCGAACCCGTGCTGTTCACGGTCTAGCGACTCAACACTGGTGAGTTCTTCTTTTTCCAGTTCAGACAATACAAACCTCAGAAACCATTGCAATCTACACTACAGAATGTTTCATTCATTCACGCGAATCTTGAATTCATCTTGTTCTCCACTCCCAGCAGGTTTTCGTTTCACCACTGGTGAATGTCCAAGCAACCCAAGGCTGGTTTCAGCTGCGTGTTAACACTCGCAGCCGTGCTGTTCAATTGGCTATCCAGTGAACGCTGGTTAGCTCTTGATTTTCCTTCCACACACCGAGCCTTCAGAAATCATTCTTATCTCCACTTCAGAATGTTCCATTCGTTCCCTGCGAATCTGGAATTCCTCTGACTCTCCACACCAGGCAGATTTTCCTAACAACACTGGTGAATGACCAGGTAATCCAATGCTGGTTTTCAGCGGCTGTTCACACTCACAGCCTTGCTGTTCAATTGGCAATCCAGTCAAACCTAGTCAGCTCTTCATTTTCCTGTCCACACAACCCAGCGTTCAGAAATCATTGGAATCTCTACTACAGAAATTTCCATTCATTCACTGTGAATCTGGAAATAATCTGAATCTGCATTCCAGGAAGGCTTTCGTTACACCACTGATGAATGTCCAAGTAATGCAATGCTGCTTCTTAGTGGTCTGTTCACACTCGAAACCGTGCTGTTCACTGGCTATCCACTCAACATTGGTCAGCTCTTCAATATCCTGTCCAGACTATCCAGATTTCTAAATCTTGGCAATCTCCACTACAGAATGTTCCATTCAATCACGCGAATCTGGAATTCATCAGAGTCTCCACTCCCGGCAGGTTTTCGTGACACCACTGGTATATGTCCAAGGAAGCCAATGCTGGTTTTAAGCCGCCTGCTTATACTCTCAGCCGTGCTGTTCAATTTGCTATCCACCCAACCCTATTCAGCTCTACATTTTCCTGTCCTCATAACCCAACCTTCAGAAATAATTGGTATCTCCTCCACAGAATGTTCCGTTCATTCACTGCGAATCTTAAATTCATCTGACTCTCAACTCCCGGCGGGTTATCGTTACACCACTTGTGAATGTCCAAGTAAGCCAATGCTGGTTTTCAGTGGCCTGTTCATACTAAGAGACGTGCTGTTCATTTGGCTATCCACTCCACCCTGTTCAGCTCTACATTTTCGTGTCCACAAAACCCAGCCTTCAGAAATCATTGGAATCACCACTAGAGAATGTTCCATTCATTCACTGCGAATCTGGAATTCATCTGAACCTCCACTCCCGGCAGGTTTTCGTTACACCACTGGTGAATGTCCAAGTAACTCAATACTGGTTTTCAGAGGCATGTTCAACTCGCAGAAGTGCTGTTCAATGGGCTATCCACTCAATATTGGTCAGCTCTTCATTTTCCTCTCCACACAAACCAGCCTTCAGAAATCATTGGGATCTCCACTACAGACTGTTCCATTCATTCACTGCGATTCTGCAATTCATCTGACTCTCCGCTCCAGGCAGGTTTTCATTACAGCACTGGTGAATGACCAAGTAATCCAATGCTGGTTTTCAGCCGCCTTTTCACACTCGCAGTGTGCTGTTCAATTGTCTATCCACTCAAACCTGGTCAGCCTTTCATTTTCTTTTCCACAATATCAGACTTCAGAAATCATTGGAATCGCCAGTACAGAATGTTCCATTCATTCACTGCCAATCTGGAATTCATCTGAATCTGCACTCCAGGTAGGCTTTCATTACACCACTTATGAATGTCCAAGTAACACAATGCTGGTTTTCAGCGGTCTGTTCACACTCTAAGCCCTGCTTTTTACTGGGTATCCACACAACTGTGGTCAGCTCTTCATTTTCATGTCCAAACAATCCAGACTTGAGAAATCATTGCAATCTCCAGTACAGAATGTTCCATTCATTCACTGCGAATCTGGAATTCAACTGAATCTCCACTACCTGCAGATTTATCTTACACCACTTGTGAATGTCCAAGTAAAACAATGCTGGTTTTCAGAGGCCTGTTCATATTCGCAGTCGTGCTGTTCAATTGGCTATCCACTCAACCTGTTTTGCTCCTCATTTTCCTGTGCACACAACCCAGCCTTCAGAAATCATTGTAATCTCCACTACAGGATGTTCCATTCATTCACTGGGAATCTGGAATTCATCTGAATCTGCACTCCACGCAGGCTTTCGTTACACCACTGCTGAAAGTCGAAGTAATGCAATACTGGTTTTCAGTGGTCTGTTCACATTCGAAGCCGAGGCTTTTTACAGGCTATCCACTCAACACTGGTCAGCTCTTCATTTTCGTGTCCCCACAATCCAGATTTCAGAAATCATTGCAATCTCCACTACAGAATGTTCCATTCATTCACTGCGAGTCTGGAGTTTATCTGATTCTCCACTCCCGCCTGGTTAACATTACACCACTTGTGAATGTCCAAGTAAGCCAATGCTGGTTTTCAGAGGCCTGTTCATACTCGCAGCCGTGCTGTTTAATTGACAATTCACTCCACCCTGTTCAGCTCTTCATTGTCCCACCACACTACCAGCCTTCAGAAATCTTTGTTATCTCCACTACAGAATGTTCCATTCATTCACTGCGAATCTGGAATTCATCTGACTCTCAACTCCACGCAGGTTTTCATTACACCACTGTTGAATGTCCAAGTAACCCAATGCTGGTTTTCAGCGGCCTGTTCATATTCGCAGCCCTGCTGTTTACTTGGCTATCGATTCAAGCCTGGTCAGCTCTTCATTTTCCTGTCCACACAACACAGGCTTCAGAAATCATTGGAATCTCCTCTACAGAAAGTTCCATTCATTCACTGCGAATGTGGAATTCAACTGACTCTCCACTCCATGCAGGTTTTCCTTATACCACTGATGAATGTCCAAGTAACCCAATGCTGGTTTTCAGCTGCATGTTCACACTCGCAGCCATGCTATACAATTGGCTTTCCACTAAATCCTGATTAGTTCTTGATTTTCCTTCCACACGACCCAGCCTTCAGAAATCATTGGAATCTCCACTAGAGAATGTTCCATTCATTCACTGCGAATCTGGAATTCCTCTGAACCTCCACTCCCGGCAGGTTTTCGTTACACCACTGTTGAATGTCCAAGTAACCCAATGTTTTAAGTGTTTTCTTCACAAGCGCAGTGGTGCTGTTCAATTGGCTATCCACTCAACCCTGGCCAGCTCTACATTTTCCTGTCCACACCACAGAGACTGGAGAAATCATTGTTATCTCCACTACAGAATGTTCCATTCATTCACAGCGAATCTGGAATTCATCTGAATCTCCACTCCCGGCAGGTTTTCGTGACACCACTGGTAAATATCCAAGTAAGCCAATGCTGGTTTTAAGTGGCCTGCTCATACTCTCAGCCGTGCTGTTCAATTTGCTATCCACTCAACCCTCTTCAGCTCCATTTTCCTGTCCACATAACCCAAACTTCAGAAACAATTGGTATCTCCTCCACAGAATGTTCCATTCATTGACTGCAAATCTGAAATTCATCTAATTCTCAACTCCCGTCAGGTTTTCGTTACACCACTTGTGAATGTCCAATTAAGCCAAAGCTGGTTTTCAGTGGCCTGTTCTTACTACGAGACGTGCTGTTCATTTGGCTATCCATTCCACCCTGTTCAGCTCTACATTTTCGTGTCCACAAAACCCAGCCTTCAGAAATCATTGGAATCACCACTAGAGAATGTTCCATGCATTCACTGCGAATCTGGAATTCATCTGAATCTCCACTCCCGGCAGGTTTTCATTGCACCACTGCTGAATGTTCAAGTAACGCAATGATGGTTTTCAGCGGTCTATTCACACTCGAACCCGTGCTGTTCACGGTCTAGCGACTCAACACTGGTGAGTTCTTCTTTTTCCAGTTCAGACAATACAAACCTCAGAAACCATTGCAATCTACACTACAGAATGTTTCATTCATTCACGCGAATCTTGAATTCATCTTGTTCTCCACTCCCAGCAGGTTTTCGTTTCACCACTGGTGAATGTCCAAGCAACCCAAGGCTGGTTTCAGCTGCGTGTTAACACTCGCAGCCGTGCTGTTCAATTGGCTATCCAGTGAACGCTGGTTAGCTCTTGATTTTCCTTCCACACACCGAGCCTTCAGAAATCATTCTTATCTCCACTTCAGAATGTTCCATTCGTTCCCTGCGAATCTGGAATTCCTCTGACTCTCCACACCAGGCAGATTTTCCTAACAACACTGGTGAATGACCAGGTAATCCAATGCTGGTTTTCAGCGGCTGTTCACACTCACAGCCTTGCTGTTCAATTGGCAATCCAGTCAAACCTAGTCAGCTCTTCATTTTCCTGTCCACACAACCCAGCGTTCAGAAATCATTGGAATCTCTACTACAGAAATTTCCATTCATTCACTGTGAATCTGGAAATAATCTGAATCTGCATTCCAGGAAGGCTTTCGTTACACCACTGATGAATGTCCAAGTAATGCAATGCTGCTTCTTACTGGTCTGTTCACACTCGAAACCGTGCTGTTCATTGGCTATCCACTCAATATCGGTCAGCTCTTCAATATCCTGTCCAGACTATCCAGATTTCTAAATGTTGGCAATCACCACTACAGAATGTTCCATTCAATCACGCGAATCTGGAATTCATCAGAGTCTCCACTCCTGGAAGGTTTTCGTGACACCACTGGTAAATGTCCAAGGAAGACAATGCTGGTTTTAAGCCGCCTGCTAACACACTCAGCCGTGCTGTTCAATTTGCTATCCACCCAACCCTATTCAGCTCTACATTTTCCTGTCCTCATAACCCAACCTTCAGAAATAATTGGTATCTCCTCCACAGAATGTTCCGTTCATTCACTGCGAATCTTAAATTCATCTGACTCTCAACTCCCGGCGGGTTATCGTTACACCACTTGTGAATGTCCAAGTAAGCCAATGCTGGTTTTCAGTGGCCTGTTCATACTAAGAGACGTGCTGTTCATTTGGCTATCCACTCCACCCTGTTCAGCTCTACATTTTCGTGTCCACAAAACCCAGCCTTCAGAAATCATTGGAATCACCACTAGAGAATGTTCCATTCATTCACTGCGAATCTGGAATTCATCTGAACCTCCACTCCCGGCAGGTTTTCGTTACACCACTGGTGAATGTCCAAGTAACTCAATACTGGTTTTCAGAGGCATGTTCAACTCGCAGAAGTGCTGTTCAATGGGCTATCCACTCAATATTGGTCAGCTCTTCATTTTCCTCTCCACACAAACCAGCCTTCAGAAATCATTGGGATCTCCACTACAGACTGTTCCATTCATTCACTGCGATTCTGCAATTCATCTCACTCTCCGCTCCAGGCAGGTTTTCATTACAGCACTGGTGAATGACCAAGTAATCCAATGCTGGTTTTCAGCCGCCTTTTCACACTCGCAGTGTGCTGTTCAATTGTCTATCCACTCAAACCTGGTCAGCCTTTCATTTTCTTTTCCACAATATCAGACTTCAGAAATCATTGGAATCGCCAGTACAGAATCTTCCATTCATTCACTGCCAATCTGGAATTCATCTGAATCTGCACTCCAGGTAGGGTTTCATTACACCACTTATGAATGTCCAAGTAACACAATGCTGGTTTTCAGCGGTCTGTTCACACTCTAAGCCCTGCTTTTTACTGGGTATCCACACAACTGTGGTCAGCTCTTCATTTTCATGTCCAAACAATCCAGACTTGAGAAATCATTGCAATCTCCAGTACAGAATGTTCCATTCATTCACTGCGAATCTGGAATTCAACTGAATCTCCACTACCTGCAGATTTATCTTACACCACTTGTGAATGTCCAAGTAAAACAATGCTGGTTTTCAGAGGCCTGTTCATGTTCGCAGTCGTGCTGTTCAATTGGCTATCCACTCAACCTGTTTTGCTCCTCATTTTCCTGTGAACACAACCCAGCCTTCAGAAATCATTGTAATCTCCACTACAGGATGTTCCATTCATTCACTGGGAATCTGGAATTCATCTGAATCTGCACTCCACGCAGGCTTTCGTTACACCACTGCTGAAAGTCGAAGTAATGCAATACTGGTTTTCAGTGGTCTGTTCTCATTCGAAGCCGAGGCTTTTTACAGGCTATCCACTCAACATTGGTCAGCTCTTCATTTTCGTGTCCCCACAATCCAGATTTCAGAAATCATTGCAATCTCCACTACAGAATGTTCCATTCATTCACTGCGAGTCTGGAGTTTATCTGATTCTCCACTCCCGCCTGGTTAACATTACACCACTTGTGAATGTCCAAGTAAGCCAATGCTGGTTTTCAGAGGCCTGTTCATACTCGCAGCCGTGCTGTTTAATTGACAATTCACTCCACCCTGTTCAGCTCTTCATTGTCCCACCACACTACCAGCCTTCAGAAATCTTTGTTATCTCCACTACAGAATGTTCCATTCATTCACTGCGAATCTGGAATTCATCTGACTCTCAACTCCACGCAGGTTTTCATTACACCACTGTTGAATGTCCAAGTAACCCAATGCTGGTTTTCAGCGGCCTGTTCATATTCGCAGCCCTGCTGTTTACTTGGCTATCTATTCAAGCCTGGTCAGCTCTTCATTTTCCTGTCCACACAACACAGGCTTCAGAAATCATTGGAATCTCCTCTACAGAATGTTCCATTCATTCACTGCGAATGTGGAATTCAACTGACTCTCCACTCCATGCAGGTTTTCCTTACACCACTGATGAATGTCCAAGTAACCCAATGCTGGTTTTCAGCTGCATGTTCACACTCGCAGCCATGCTATACAATTGGCTTTCCACTAAATCCTGATTAGTTCTTGATTTTCCTTCCACACGACCCAGCCTTCAGAAATCATTGGAATCTCCACTAGAGAATGTTCCATTCATTCACTGCGAATCTGGAATTCCTCTGAACCTCCACTCCCGGCAGGTTTTCGTTACACCACTGTTGAATGTCCAAGTAACCCAATGTTTTAAGTGTTTTCTTCACAAGCGCAGTGGTGCTGTTCAATTGGCTATCCACTCAACCCTGGCCAGCTCTACATTTTCCTGTCCACACCACAGAGACTGGAGAAATCATTGTTATCTCCACTACAGAATGTTCCATTCATTCACAGCGAATCTGGAATTCATCTGAATCTCCACTCCCGGCAGGTTTTCGTGACACCACTGGTAAATATCCAAGTAAGCCAATGCTGGTTTTAAGTGGCCTGCTCATACTCTCAGCCGTGCTGTTCAATTTGCTATCCACTCAACCCTCTTCAGCTCCATTTTCCTGTCCACATAACCCAAACTTCAGAAACAATTGGTATCTCCTCCACAGAATGTTCCATTCATTGACTGCAAATCTGAAATTCATCTAATTCTCAACTCCCGTCAGGTTTTCGTTACACCACTTGTGAATGTCCAATTAAGCCAAAGCTGGTTTTCAGTGGCCTGTTCTTACTACGAGACGTGCTGTTCATTTGGCTATCCATTCCACCCTGTTCAGCTCTACATTTTCGTGTCCACAAAACCCAGCCTTCAGAAATCATTGGAATCACCACTAGAGAATGTTCCATTCATTCACTGCGAATCTGGAATTCATCTGAATCTCCACTCCCGGCAGGTTTTCATTGCACCTCTGCTGAATGTTCAAGTAACGCAATGATGGTTTTCAGCGGTCTATTCACACTCGAACCCGTGCTGTTCACGGTCTAGCGACTAAACACTGGTGAGTTCTTCTTTTTCCAGTTCAGACAATACAAACCTCAGAAACCATTGCAATCTACACTACAGAATGTTTCATTCATTCACGCGAATCTTGAATTCATCTTGTTCTCCACTCCCAGCAGGTTTTCGTTTCACCACTGGTGAATGTCCAAGCAACCCAAGGCTGGTTTCAGCTGCGTGTTAACACTCGCAGCCGTGCTGTTCAATTGGCTATCCAGTGAACGCTGGTTAGCTCTTGATTTTCCTTCCACACACCGAGCCTTCAGAAATCATTCTTATCTCCACTTCAGAATGTTCCATTCGTTCCCTGCGAATCTGGAATTCCTCTGACTCTCCACACCAGGCAGATTTTCCTAACAACACTGGTGAATGACCAGGTAATCCAATGCTGGTTTTCAGCGGCTGTTCACACTCACAGCCTTGCTGTTCAATTGGCAATCCAGTCAAACCTAGTCAGCTCTTCATTTTCCTGTCCACACAACCCAGCGTTCAGAAATCATTGGAATCTCTACTACAGAAATTTCCATTCATTCACTGTGAATCTGGAATTAATCTGAATCTGCATTCCAGGAAGGCTTTCGTTACACCACTGATGAATGTCCAAGTAAGCCAATGCTGGTTTTCAGTGGCCTGTTCATACTAAGAGACGTGCTGTTCATTTGGCTATCCACTCCACCCTGTTCAGCTCTACATTTTCGTGTCCACAAAACCCAGCCTTCAGAAATCATTGGAATCACCACTAGAGAATGTTCCATTCATTCACTGCGAATCTGGAATTCATCTGAACCTCCACTCCCGGCAGGTTTTCGTTACGCCACTGGTGAATGTCCAAGTAACTCAATACTGGTTTTCAGAGGCATGTTCAACTCGCAGAAGTGCTGTTCAATGGGCTATCCACTCAATATTGGTCAGCTCTTCATTTTCCTCTCCACACAAACCAGCCTTCAGAAATCATTGGGATCTCCACTACAGACTGTTCCATTCATTCACTGCGATTCTGCAATTCATCTGACTCTCCGCTCCAGGCAGGTTTTCATTACAGCACTGGTGAATGACCAAGTAATCCAATGCTGGTTTTCAGCCGCCTTTTCACACTCGCAGTGTGCTGTTCAATTGTCTATCCACTCAAACCTGGTCAGCCTTTCATTTTCTTTTCCACAATATCAGACTTCAGAAATCATTGGAATCGCCAGTACAGAATGTTCCATTCATTCACTGCCAATCTGGAATTCATCTGAATCTGCACTCCAGGTAGGCTTTCATTACACCACTTATGAATGTCCAAGTAACACAATGCTGGTTTTCAGCGGTCTGTTCACACTCTAAGCCCTGCTTTTTACTGGGTATCCACACAACTGTGGTCAGCTCTTCATTTTCATGTCCAAACAATCCAGACTTGAGAAATCGTTGCAATCTCCAGTACAGAATGTTCCATTCATTCACTGCGAATCTGGAATTCAACTGAATCTCCACTACCTGCAGATTTATCTTACACCACTTGTGAATGTCCAAGTAAAACAATGCTGGTTTTCAGAGGCCTGTTCATGTTCGCAGTCGTGCTGTTCAATTGGCTATCCACTCAACCTGTTTTGCTCCTCATTTTCCTGTGCACACAACCCAGCCTTCAGAAATCATTGTAATCTCCACTACAGGATGTTCCATTCATTCACTGGGAATCTGGAATTCATCTGAATCTGCACTCCACGCAGGCTTTCGTTACACCACTGCTGAAAGTCGAAGTAATGCAATACTGGTTTTCAGTGGTCTGTTCACATTCGAAGCCGAGGCTTTTTACAGGCTATCCACTCAACACTGGTCAGCTCTTCATTTTCGTGTCCCCACAATCCAGATTTCAGAAATCATTGCAATCTCCACTACAGAATGTTCCATTCATTCACTGCGAGTCTGGAGTTTATCTGATTCTCCACTCCCGCCTGGTTAACATTCCACCACTTGTGAATGTCCAAGTAAGCCAATGCTGGTTTTCAGAGGCCTGTTCATACTCGCAGCCGTGCTGTTTAATTGACAATTCACTCCACCCTGTTCAGCTCTTCATTGTCCCACCACACTACCAGCCTTCAGAAATCTTTGTTATCTCCACTACAGAATGTTCCATTCATTCACTGCGAATCTGGAATTCATCTGACTCTCAACTCCACGCAGGTTTTCATTACACCACTGTTGAATGTCCAAGTAACGCAATGCTGGTTTTCAGCGGCCTGTTCATATTCGCAGCCCTGCTGTTTACTTGGCTATCGATTCAAGCCTGGTCAGCTCTTCATTTTCCTGTCCACACAACACAGGCTTCAGAAATCATTGGAATCTCCTCTACAGAATGTTCCATTCATTCACTGCGAATGTGGAATTCAACTGACTCTCCACTCCATGCAGGTTTTCCTTACACCACTGATGAATGTCCAAGTAACCCAATGCTGGTTTTCAGCTGCATGTTCACACTCGCAGCCATGCTATACAATTGGCTTTCCACTAAATCCTGATTAGTTCTTGATTTTCCTTCCACACGACCCAGCCGTCAGAAATCATTGGAATCTCCACTAGAGAATGTTCCATTCATTCACTGCGAATCTGGAATTCCTCTGAACCTCCACTCCCGGCAGGTTTTCGTTACACCACTGTTGAATGTCCAAGTAACCCAATGTTTTAAGTGTTTTCTTCACAAGCGCAGTGGTGCTGTTCAATTGGCTATCCACTCAACCCTGGCCAGCTCTACATTTTCCTGTCCACACCACAGAGACTGGAGAAATCATTGTTATCTCCACTACAGAATGTTCCATTCATTCACAGCGAATCGGGAATTCATCTGAATCTCCACTCCCGGCAGGTTTTCGTGACACCACTGGTAAATATCCAAGTAAGCCAATGCTGGTTTTAAGTGGCCTGCTCATACTCTCAGCCGTGCTGTTCAATTTGCTATCCACTCAACCCTCTTCAGCTCCATTTTCCTGTCCACATAACCCAAACTTCAGAAACAATTGGTATCTCCTCCACAGAATGTTCCATTCATTGACTGCAAATCTGAAATTCATCTAATTCTCAACTCCCGTCAGGTTTTCGTTACACCACTTGTGAATGTCCAATTAAGCCAAAGCTGGTTTTCAGTGGCCTGTTCTTACTACGAGACGTGCTGTTCATTTGGCTATCCATTCCACCCTGTTCAGCTCTACATTTTCGTGTCCACAAAACCCAGCCTTCAGAAATCATTGGAATCACCACTAGAGAATGTTCCATGCATTCACTGCGAATCTGGAATTCATCTGAATCTCCACTCCCGGCAGGTTTTCATTGCACCACTGCTGAATGTTCAAGTAACGCAATGATGGTTTTCAGCGGTCTATTCACACTCGAACCCGTGCTGTTCAAGGTCTAGCGACTCAACACTGGTGAGTTCTTCTTTTTCCAGTTCAGACAATACAAACCTCAGAAACCATTGCAATCTACACTACAGAATGTTTCATTCATTCACGCGAATCTTGAATTCATCTTGTTCTCCACTCCCAGCAGGTTTTCGTTTCACCACTGGTGAATGTCCAAGCAACCCAAGGCTGGTTTCAGCTGCGTGTTAACACTCGCAGCCGTGCTGTTCAATTGGCTATCCAGTGAACGCTGGTTAGCTCTTGATTTTCCTTCCACACACCGAGCCTTCAGAAATCATTCTTATCTCCACTTCAGAATGTTCCATTCGTTCCCTGCGAATCTGGAATTCCTCTGACTCTCCACACCAGGCAGATTTTCCTAACAACACTGGTGAATGACCAGGTAATCCAATGCTGGTTTTCAGCGGCTGTTCACACTCACAGCCTTGCTGTTCAATTGGCAATCCAGTCAAACCTAGTCAGCTCTTCATTTTCCTGTCCACACAACCCAGCGTTCAGAAATCATTGGAATCTCTACTACAGAAATTTCCATTCATTCACTGTGAATCTGGAAATAATCTGAATCTGCATTCCAGGAAGGCTTTCGTTACACCACTGATGAATGTCCAAGTAATGCAATGCTGCTTCTTAGTGGTCTGTTCACACTCGAAACCGTGCTGTTCATTGGCTATCCACTCAATATCGGTCAGCTCTTCAATATCCTGTCCAGACTATCCAGATTTCTAAATGTTGGCAATCACCACTACAGAATGTTCCATTCAATCACGCGAATCTGGAATTCATCAGAGTCTCCACTCCTGGAAGGTTTTCGTGACACGACTGGTAAATGTCCAAGGAAGACAATGCTGGTTTTAAGCCGCCTGCTAACAAACTCAGCCGTGCTGTTCAATTTGCTATCCACCCAACCCTATTCAGCTCTACATTTTCCTGTCCTCATAACCCAACCTTCAGAAATAATTGGTATCTCCTCCACAGAATGTTCCGTTCATTCACTGCGAATCTTAAATTCATCTGACTCTCAACTCCCGGCGGGTTATCGTTACACCACTTGTGAATGTCCAAGTAAGCCAATGCTGGTTTTCAGTGGCCTGTTCATACTAAGAGACGTGCTGTTCATTTGGCTATCCACTCCACCCTGTTCAGCTCTACATTTTCGTGTCCACAAAACCCAGCCTTCAGAAATCATTGGAATCACCACTAGAGAATGTTCCATTCATTCACTGCGAATCTGGAATTCATCTGAACCTCCACTCCTGGCAGGTTTTCGTTACGCCACTGGTGAATGTCCAAGTAACTCAATACTGGTTTTCAGAGGCATGTTCAACTCGCAGAAGTGCTGTTCAATGGGCTATCCACTCAATATTGGTCAGCTCTTCATTTTCCTCTCCACACAAACCAGCCTTCAGAAATCATTGGGATCTCCACTACAGACTGTTCCATTCATTCACTGCGATTCTGCAATTCATCTGACTCCGCTCCAGGCAGGTTTTCATTACAGCACTGGTGAATGACCAAGTAATCCAATGCTGGTTTTCAGCCGCCTTTTCACACTCGCAGTGTGCTGTTCAATTGTCTATCCACTCAAACCTGGTCAGCCTTTCATTTTCTTTTCCACAATATCAGACTTCAGAAATCATTGGAATCGCCAGTACAGAATGTTCCATTCATTCACTGCCAATCTGGAATTCATCTGAATCTGCACTCCAGGTAGGCTTTCATTACACCACTTATGAATGTCCAAGTAACACAATGCTGGTTTTCAGCGGTCTGTTCACACTCTAAGCCCTGCTTTTTACTGGGTATCCACACAACTGTGGTCAGCTTTTCATTTTCATGTCCAAACAATCCAGACTTGAGAAATCATTGCAATCTCCAGTACAGAATGTTCCATTCATTCACTGCGAATCTGGAA
Organism: Sorex fumeus; assembly: GCF_029834395.1. Taxonomy (NCBI): domain Eukaryota; kingdom Metazoa; phylum Chordata; class Mammalia; order Eulipotyphla; family Soricidae; genus Sorex; species Sorex fumeus. Next base: position 641,695 of record NW_026606231.1, read on the forward strand.
TTCAACTGAATCTCCACTACCTGCAGATTTATCTTACACCACTTGTGAATGTCCAAGTAAAACAATGCTGGTTTTCAGAGGCCTGTTCATGTTCGCAGTCGTGCTGTTCAATTGGCTATCCACTCAACCTGTTTTGCTCCTCATTTTCCTGTGCACACAACCCAGCCTTCAGAAATCATTGTAATCTCCACTACAGGATGTTCCATTCATTCACTGGGAATCTGGAATTCATCTGAATCTGCACTCCACGCAGGCTTTCGTTACACCACTGCTGAAAGTCGAAGTAATGCAATACTGGTTTTCAGTGGTCTGTTCACATTCGAAGCCGAGGCTTTTTACAGGCTATCCACTCAACACTGGTCAGCTCTTCATTTTCGTGTCCCCACAATCCAGATTTCAGAAATCATTGCAATCTCCACTACAGAATGTTCCATTCATTCACTGCGAGTCTGGAGTTTATCTGATTCTCCACTCCCGCCTGGTTAACATTACACCACTTGTGAATGTCCAAGTAAGCCAATGCTGGTTTTCAGAGGCCTGTTCATACTCGCAGCCGTGCTGTTTAATTGACAATTCACTCCACCCTGTTCAGCTCTTCATTGTCCCACCACACTACCAGCCTTCAGAAATCTTTGTTATCTCCACTACAGAATGTTCCATTCATTCACTGCGAATCTGGAATTCATCTGACTCTCAACTCCACGCAGGTTTTCATTACACCACTGTTGAATGTCCAAGTAACCCAATGCTGGTTTTCAGCGGCCTGTTCATATTCGCAGCCCTGCTGTTTACTTGGCTATCGATTCAAGCCTGGTCAGCTCTTCATTTTCCTGTCCACACAACACAGGCTTCAGAAATCATTGGAATCTCCTCTACAGAATGTTCCATTCATTCACTGCGAATGTGGAATTCAACTGACTCTCCACTCCATGCAGGTTTTCCTTACACCACTGATGAATGTCCAAGTAACCCAATGCTGGTTTTCAGCTGCATGTTCACACTCGCAGCCATGCTATACAATTGGCTTTCCACTAAATCCTGATTAGTTCTTGATTTTCCTTCCACACGACCCAGCCTTCAGAAATCATTGGAATCTCCACTAGAGAATGTTCCATTCATTCACTGCGAATCTGGAATTCCTCTGAACCTCCACTCCCGGCAGGTTTTCGTTACACCACTGTTGAATGTCCAAGTAACCCAATGTTTTAAGTGTTTTCTTCACAAGCGCAGTGGTGCTGTTCAATTGGCTATCCACTCAACCCTGGCCAGCTCTACATTTTCCTGTCCACACCACAGAGACTGGAGAAATCATTGTTATCTCCACTACAGAATGTTCCATTCATTCACAGCGAATCTGGAATTCATCTGAATCTCCACTCCCGGCAGGTTTTCGTGACACCACTGGTAAATATCCAAGTAAGCCAATGCTGGTTTTAAGTGGCCTGCTCATACTCTCAGCCGTGCTGTTCAATTTGCTATCCACTCAACCCTCTTCAGCTCCATTTTCCTGTCCACATAACCCAAACTTCAGAAACAATTGGTATCTCCTCCACAGAATGTTCCATTCATTGACTGCAAATCTGAAATTCATCTAATTCTCAACTCCCGTCAGGTTTTCGTTACACCACTTGTGAATGTCCAATTAAGCCAAAGCTGGTTTTCAGTGGCCTGTTCTTACTACGAGACGTGCTGTTCATTTGGCTATCCATTCCACCCTGTTCAGCTCTACATTTTCGTGTCCACAAAACCCAGCCTTCAGAAATCATTGGAATCACCACTAGAGAATGTTCCATGCATTCACTGCGAATCTGGAATTCATCTGAATCTCCACTCCCGGCAGGTTTTCATTGCACCACTGCTGAATGTTCAAGTAACGCAATGATGGTTTTCAGCGGTCTATTCACACTCGAACCCGTGCTGTTCACGGTCTAGCGACTCAACACTGGTGAGTTCTTCTTTTTCCAGTTCAGACAATACAAACCTCAGAAACCATTGCAATCTACACTACAGAATGTTTCATTCATTCACGCGAATCTTGAATTCATCTTGTTCTCCACTCCCAGCAGGTTTTCGTTTCACCACTGGTGAATGTCCAAGCAACCCAAGGCTGGTTTCAGCTGCGTGTTAACACTCGCAGCCGTGCTGTTCAATTGGCTATCCAGTGAACGCTGGTTAGCTCTTGATTTTCCTTCCACACACCGAGCCTTCAGAAATCATTCTTATCTCCACTTCAGAATGTTCCATTCGTTCCCTGCGAATCTGGAATTCCTCTGACTCTCCACACCAGGCAGATTTTCCTAACAACACTGGTGAATGACCAGGTAATCCAATGCTGGTTTTCAGCGGCTGTTCACACTCACAGCCTTGCTGTTCAATTGGCAATCCAGTCAAACCTAGTCAGCTCTTCATTTTCCTGTCCACACAACCCAGCGTTCAGAAATCATTGGAATCTCTACTACAGAAATTTCCATTCATTCACTGTGAATCTGGAAATAATCTGAATCTGCATTCCAGGAAGGCTTTCGTTACACCACTGATGAATGTCCAAGTAATGCAATGCTGCTTCTTAGTGGTCTGTTCACACTCGAAACCGTGCTGTTCATTGGCTATCCACTCAATATCGGTCAGCTCTTCAATATCCTGTCCAGACTATCCAGATTTCTAAATGTTGGCAATCACCACTACAGAATGTTCCATTCAATCACGCGAATCTGGAATTCATCAGAGTCTCCACTCCTGGAAGGTTTTCGTGACACCACTGGTAAATGTCCAAGGAAGACAATGCTGGTTTTAAGCCGCCTGCTAACACACTCAGCCGTGCTGTTCAATTTGCTATCCACCCAACCCTATTCAGCTCTACATTTTCCTGTCCTCATAACCCAACCTTCAGAAATAATTGGTATCTCCTCCACAGAATGTTCCGTTCATTCACTGCGAATCTTAAATTCATCTGACTCTCAACTCCCGGCGGGTTATCGTTACACCACTTGTGAATGTCCAAGTAAGCCAATGCTGGTTTTCAGTGGCCTGTTCATACTAAGAGACGTGCTGTTCATTTGGCTATCCACTCCACCCTGTTCAGCTCTACATTTTCGTGTCCACAAAACCCAGCCTTCAGAAATCATTGGAATCACCACTAGAGAATGTTCCATTCATTCACTGCGAATCTGGAATTCATCTGAACCTCCACTCCTGGCAGGTTTTCGTTACGCCACTGGTGAATGTCCAAGTAACTCAATACTGGTTTTCAGAGGCATGTTCAACTCGCAGAAGTGCTGTTCAATGGGCTATCCACTCAATATTGGTCAGCTCTTCATTTTCCTCTCCACACAAACCAGCCTTCAGAAATCATTGGGATCTCCACTACAGACTGTTCCATTCATTCACTGCGATTCTGCAATTCATCTGACTCTCCGCTCCAGGCAGGTTTTCATTACAGCACTGGTGAATGACCAAGTAATCCAATGCTGGTTTTCAGCCGCCTTTTCACACTCGCAGTGTGCTGTTCAATTGTCTATCCACTCAAACCTGGTCAGCCTTTCATTTTCTTTTCCACAATATCAGACTTCAGAAATCATTGGAATCGCCAGTACAGAATGTTCCATTCATTCACTGCCAATCTGGAATTCATCTGAATCTGCACTCCAGGTAGGCTTTCATTACACCACTTATGAATGTCCAAGTAACACAATGCTGGTTTTCAGCGGTCTGTTCACACTCTAAGCCCTGCTTTTTACTGGGTATCCACACAACTGTGGTCAGCTCTTCATTTTCATGTCCAAACAATCCAGACTTGAGAAATCATTGCAATCTCCAGTACAGAATGTTCCATTCATTCACTGCGAATCTGGAATTCAACTGAATCTCCACTACCTGCAGATTTATCTTACACCACTTGTGAATGTCCAAGTAAAACAATGCTGGTTTTCAGAGGCCTGTTCATGTTCGCAGTCGTGCTGTTCAATTGGCTATCCACTCAACCTGTTTTGCTCCTCATTTTCCTGTGCACACAACCCAGCCTTCAGAAATCATTGTAATCTCCACTACAGGATGTTCCATTCATTCACTGGGAATCTGGAATTCATCTGAATCTGCACTCCACGCAGGCTTTCGTTACACCACTGCTGAAAGTCGAAGTAATGCAATACTGGTTTTCAGTGGTCTGTTCACATTCGAAGCCGAGGCTTTTTACAGGCTATCCACTCAACACTGGTCAGCTCTTCATTTTCGTGTCCCCACAATCCAGATTTCAGAAATCATTGCAATCTCCACTACAGAATGTTCCATTCATTCACTGCGAGTCTGGAGTTTATCTGATTCTCCACTCCCGCCTGGTTAACATTACACCACTTGTGAATGTCCAAGTAAGCCAATGCTGGTTTTCAGAGGCCTGTTCATACTCGCAGCCGTGCTGTTTAATTGACAATTCACTCCACCCTGTTCAGCTCTTCATTGTCCCACCACACTACCAGCCTTCAGAAATCTTTGTTATCTCCACTACAGAATGTTCCATTCATTCACTGCGAATCTGGAATTCATCTGACTCTCAACTCCACGCAGGTTTTCATTACACCACTGTTGAATGTCCAAGTAACCCAATGCTGGTTTTCAGCGGCCTGTTCATATTCGCAGCCCTGCTGTTTACTTGGCTATCGATTCAAGCCTGGTCAGCTCTTCATTTTCCTGTCCACACAACACAGGCTTCAGAAATCATTGGAATCTCCTCTACAGAATGTTCCATTCATTCACTGCGAATGTGGAATTCAACTGACTCTCCACTCCATGCAGGTTTTCCTTACACCACTGATGAATGTCCAAGTAACCCAATGCTGGTTTTCAGCTGCATGTTCACACTCGCAGCCATGCTATACAATTGGCTTTCCACTAAATCCTGATTAGTTCTTGATTTTCCTTCCACACGACCCAGCCTTCAGAAATCATTGGAATCTCCACTAGAGAATGTTCCATTCATTCACTGCGAATCTGGAATTCCTCTGAACCTCCACTCCCGGCAGGTTTTCGTTACACCACTGTTGAATGTCCAAGTAACCCAATGTTTTAAGTGTTTTCTTCACAAGCGCAGTGGTGCTGTTCAATTGGCTATCCACTCAACCCTGTCCAGCTCTACATTTTCCTGTCCACACCACAGAGACTGGAGAAATCATTGTTATCTCCACTACAGAATGTTCCATTCATTCACAGCGAATCTGGAATTCATCTGAATCTCCACTCCCGGCAGGTTTTCGTGACACCACTGGTAAATATCCAAGTAAGCCAATGCTGGTTTTAAGTGGCCTGCTCATACTCTCAGCCGTGCTGTTCAATTTGCTATCCACTCAACCCTCTTCAGCTCCATTTTCCTGTCCACATAACCCAAACTTCAGAAACAATTGGTATCTCCTCCACAGAATGTTCCATTCATTGACTGCAAATCTGAAATTCATCTAATTCTCAACTCCCGTCAGGTTTTCGTTACACCACTTGTGAATGTCCAATTAAGCCAAAGCTGGTTTTCAGTGGCCTGTTCTTACTACGAGACGTGCTGTTCATTTGGCTATCCATTCCACCCTGTTCAGCTCTACATTTTCGTGTCCACAAAACCCAGCCTTCAGAAATCATTGGAATCACCACTAGAGAATGTTCCATGCATTCACTGCGAATCTGGAATTCATCTGAATCTCCACTCCCGGCAGGTTTTCATTGCACCACTGCTGAATGTTCAAGTAACGCAATGATGGTTTTCAGCGGTCTATTCACACTCGAACCCGTGCTGTTCACGGTCTAGCGACTCAACACTGGTGAGTTCTTCTTTTTCCAGTTCAGACAATACAAACCTCAGAAACCATTGCAATCTACACTACAGAATGTTTCATTCATTCACGCGAATCTTGAATTCATCTTGTTCTCCACTCCCAGCAGGTTTTCGTTTCACCACTGGTGAATGTCCAAGCAACCCAAGGCTGGTTTCAGCTGCGTGTTAACACTCGCAGCCGTGCTGTTCAATTGGCTATCCAGTGAACGCTGGTTAGCTCTTGATTTTCCTTCCACACACCGAGCCTTCAGAAATCATTCTTATCTCCACTTCAGAATGTTCCATTCGTTCCCTGCGAATCTGGAATTCCTCTGACTCTCCACACCAGGCAGATTTTCCTAACAACACTGGTGAATGACCAGGTAATCCAATGCTGGTTTTCAGCGGCTGTTCACACTCACAGCCTTGCTGTTCAATTGGCAATCCAGTCAAACCTAGTCAGCTCTTCATTTTCCTGTCCACACAACCCAGCGTTCAGAAATCATTGGAATCTCTACTACAGAAATTTCCATTCATTCACTGTGAATCTGGAAATAATCTGAATCTGCATTCCAGGAAGGCTTTCGTTACACCACTGATGAATGTCCAAGTAATGCAATGCTGCTTCTTAGTGGTCTGTTCACACTCGAAACCGTGCTGTTCATTGGCTATACACTCAATATCGGTCAGCTCTTCAATATCCTGTCCAGACTATCCAGATTTCTAAATGTTGGCAATCACCACTACAGAATGTTCCATTCAATCACGCGAATCTGGAATTCATCAGAGTCTCCACTCCTGGAAGGTTTTCGTGACACGACTGGTAAATGTCCAAGGAAGACAATGCTGGTTTTAAGCCGCCTGCTAACACACTCAGCCGTGCTGTTCAATTTGCTATCCACCCAACCCTATTCAGCTCTACATTTTCCTGTCCTCATAACCCAACCTTCAGAAATAATTGGTATCTCCTCCACAGAATGTTCCGTTCATTCACTGCGAATCTTAAATTCATCTGACTCTCAACTCCCGGCGGGTTATCGTTACACCACTTGTGAATGTCCAAGTAAGCCAATGCTGGTTTTCAGTGGCCTGTTCATACTAAGAGACGTGCTGTTCATTTGGCTATCCACTCCACCCTGTTCAGCTCTACATTTTCGTGTCCACAAAACCCAGCCTTCAGAAATCATTGGAATCACCACTAGAGAATGTTCCATTCATTCACTGCGAATCTGGAATTCATCTGAACCTCCACTCCTGGCAGGTTTTCGTTACGCCACTGGTGAATGTCCAAGTAACTCAATACTGGTTTTCAGAGGCATGTTCAACTCGCAGAAGTGCTGTTCAATGGGCTATCCACTCAATATTGGTCAGCTCTTCATTTTCCTCTCCACACAAACCAGCCTTCAGAAATCATTGGGATCTCCACTACAGACTGTTCCATTCATTCACTGCGATTCTGCAATTCATCTGACTCTCCGCTCCAGGCAGGTTTTCATTACAGCACTGGTGAATGACCAAGTAATCCAATGCTGGTTTTCAGCCGCCTTTTCACACTCGCAGTGTGCTGTTCAATTGTCTATCCACTCAAACCTGGTCAGCCTTTCATTTTCTTTTCCACAATATCAGACTTCAGAAATCATTGGAATCGCCAGTACAGAATCTTCCATTCATTCACTGCCAATCTGGAATTCATCTGAATCTGCACTCCAGGTAGGCTTTCATTACACCACTTATGAATGTCCAAGTAACACAATGCTGGTTTTCAGCGGTCTGTTCACACTCTAAGCCCTGCTTTTTACTGGGTATCCACACAACTGTGGTCAGCTCTTCATTTTCATGTCCAAACAATCCAGACTTGAGAAATCATTGCAATCTCCAGTACAGAATGTTCCATTCATTCACTGCGAATCTGGAATTCAACTGAATCTCCACTACCTGCAGATTTATCTTACACCACTTGTGAATGTCCAAGTAAAACAATGCTGGTTTTCAGAGGCCTGTTCATGTTCGCAGTCGTGCTGTTCAATTGGCTATCCACTCAACCTGTTTTGCTCCTCATTTTCCTGTGCACACAACCCAGCCTTCAGAAATCATTGTAATCTCCACTACAGGATGTTCCATTCATTCACTGGGAATCTGGAATTCATCTGAATCTGCACTCCACGCAGGCTTTCGTTACACCACTGCTGAAAGTCGAAGTAATGCAATACTGGTTTTCAGTGGTCTGTTCACATTCGAAGCCGAGGCTTTTTACAGGCTATCCACTCAACACTGGTCAGCTCTTCATTTTCGTGTCCCCACAATCCAGATTTCAGAAATCATTGCAATCTCCACTACAGAATGTTCCATTCATTCACTGCGAGTCTGGAGTTTATCTGATTCTCCACTCCCGCCTGGTTAACATTACACCACTTGTGAATGTCCAAGTAAGCCAATGCTGGTTTTCAGAGGCCTGTTCATACTCGCAGCCGTGCTGTTTAATTGACAATTCACTCCACCCTGTTCAGCTCTTCATTGTCCCACCACACTACCAGCCTTCAGAAATCTTTGTTATCTCCACTACAGAATGTTCCATTCATTCACTGCGAATCTGGAATTCATCTGACTCTCAACTCCACGCAGGTTTTCATTACACCACTGTTGAATGTCCAAGTAACCCAATGCTGGTTTTCAGCGGCCTGTTCATATTCGCAGCCCTGCTGTTTACTTGGCTATCGATTCAAGCCTGGTCAGCTCTTCATTTTCCTGTCCACACAACACAGGCTTCAGAAATCATTGGAATCTCCTCTACAGAATGTTCCATTCATTCACTGCGAATGTGGAATTCAACTGACTCTCCACTCCATGCAGGTTTTCCTTACACCACTGATGAATGTCCAAGTAACCCAATGCTGGTTTTCAGCTGCATGTTCACACTCGCAGCCATGCTATACAATTGGCTTTCCACTAAATCCTGATTAGTTCTTGATTTTCCTTCCACACGACCCAGCCTTCAGAAATCATTGGAATCTCCACTAGAGAATGTTCCATTCATTCACTGCGAATCTGGAATTCCTCTGAACCTCCACTCCCGGCAGGTTTTCGTTACACCACTGTTGAATGTCCAAGTAACCCAATGTTTTAAGTGTTTTCTTCACAAGCGCAGTGGTGCTGTTCAATTGGCTATCCACTCAACCCTGGCCAGCTCTACATTTTCCTGTCCACACCACAGAGACTGGAGAAATCATTGTTATCTCCACTACAGAATGTTCCATTCATTCACAGCGAATCTGGAATTCATCTGAATCTCCACTCCCGGCAGGTTTTCGTGACACCACTGGTAAATATCCAAGTAAGCCAATGCTGGTTTTAAGTGGCCTGCTCATACTCTCAGCCGTGCTGTTCAATTTGCTATCCACTCAACCCTCTTCAGCTCCATTTTCCTGTCCACATAACCCAAACTTCAGAAACAATTGGTATCTCCTCCACAGAATGTTCCATTCATTGACTGCAAATCTGAAATTCATCTAATTCTCAACTCCCGTCAGGTTTTCGTTACTACACCACTTGTGAATGTCCAATTAAGCCAAAGCTGGTTTTCAGTGGCCTGTTCTTACTACGAGACGTGCTGTTCATTTGGCTATCCATTCCACCCTGTTCAGCTCTACATTTTCGTGTCCACAAAACCCAGCCTTCAGAAATCATTGGAATCACCACTAGAGAATGTTCCATGCATTCACTGCGAATCTGGAATTCATCTGAATCTCCACTCCCGGCAGGTTTTCATTGCACCACTGCTGAATGTTCAAGTAACGCAATGATGGTTTTCAGCGGTCTATTCACACTCGAACCCGTGCTGTTCACGGTCTAGCGACTCAACACTGGTGAGTTCTTCTTTTTCCAGTTCAGACAATACAAACCTCAGAAACCATTGCAATCTACACTACAGAATGTTTCATTCATTCACGCGAATCTTGAATTCATCTTGTTCTCCACTCCCAGCAGGTTTTCGTTTCACCACTGGTGAATGTCCAAGCAACCCAAGGCTGGTTTCAGCTGCGTGTTAACACTCGCAGCCGTGCTGTTCAATTGGCTATCCAGTGAACGCTGGTTAGCTCTTGATTTTCCTTCCACACACCGAGGCTTCAGAAATCATTCTTATCTCCACTTCAGAATGTTCCATTCGTTCCCTGCGAATCTGGAATTCCTCTGACTCTCCACACCAGGCAGATTTTCCTAACAACACTGGTGAATGACCAGGTAATCCAATGCTGGTTTTCAGCGGCTGTTCACACTCACAGCCTTGCTGTTCAATTGGCAATCCAGTCAAACCTAGTCAGCTCTTCATTTTCCTGTCCACACAACCCAGCGTTCAGAAGTCATTGGAATCTCTACTACAGAAATTTCCATTCATTCACTGTGAATCTGGAAATAATCTGAATCTGCATTCCAGGAAGGCTTTCGTTACACCACTGATGAATGTCCAAGTAATGCAATGCTGCTTCTTACTGGTCTGTTCACACTCGAAACCGTGCTGTTCATTGGCTATCCACTCAATATCGGTCAGCTCTTCAATATCCTGTCCAGACTATCCAGATTTCTAAATGTTGGCAATCACCACTACAGAATGTTCCATTCAATCACGCGAATCTGGAATTCATCAGAGTCTCCACTCCTGGAAGGTTTTCGTGACACCACTGGTAAATGTCCAAGGAAGACAATGCTGGTTTTAAGCCGCCTGCTAACACACTCAGCCGTGCTGTTCAATTTGCTATCCACCCAACCCTATTCAGCTCTACATTTTCCTGTCCTCATAACCCAACCTTCAGAAATAATTGGTATCTCCTCCACAGAATGTTCCGTTCATTCACTGCGAATCTTAAATTCATCTGACTCTCAACTCCCGGCGGGTTATCGTTACACCACTTGTGAATGTCCAAGTAAGCCAATGCTGGTTTTCAGTGGCCTGTTCATACTAAGAGACGTGCTGTTCATTTGGCTATCCACTCCACCCTGTTCAGCTCTACATTTTCGTGTCCACAAAACCCAGCCTTCAGAAATCATTGGAATCACCACTAGAGAATGTTCCATTTATTCACTGCGAATCTGGAATTCATCTGAACCTCCACTCCTGGCAGGTTTTCGTTACGCCACTGGTGAATGTCCAAGTAACTCAATACTGGTTTTCAGAGGCATGTTCAACTCGCAGAAGTGCTGTTCAATGGGCTATCCACTCAATATTGGTCAGCTCTTCATTTTCCTCTCCACACAAACCAGCCTTCAGAAATCATTGGGATCTCCACTACAGACTGTTCCATTCATTCACTGCGATTCTGCAATTCATCTGACTCTCCGCTCCAGGCAGGTTTTCATTACAGCACTGGTGAATGACCAAGTAATCCAATGCTGGTTTTCAGCCGCCTTTTCACACTCGCAGTGTGCTGTTCAATTGTCTATCCACTCAAACCTGGTCAGCCTTTCATTTTCTTTTCCACAATATCAGACTTCAGAAATCATTGGAATCGCCAGTACAGAATCTTCCATTCATTCACTGCCAATCTGGAATTCATCTGAATCTGCACTCCAGGTAGGCTTTCATTACACCACTTATGAATGTCCAAGTAACACAATGCTGGTTTTCAGCGGTCTGTTCACACTCTAAGCCCTGCTTTTTACTGGGTATCCACACAACTGTGGTCAGCTCTTCATTTTCATGTCCAAACAATCCAGACTTGAGAAATCATTGCAATCTCCAGTACAGAATGTTCCATTCATTCACTGCGAATCTGGAATTCAACTGAATCTCCACTACCTGCAGATTTATCTTACACCACTTGTGAATGTCCAAGTAAAACAATGCTGGTTTTCAGAGGCCTGTTCATGTTCGCAGTCGTGCTGTTCAATTGGCTATCCACTCAACCTGTTTTGCTCCTCATTTTCCTGTGCACACAACCCAGCCTTCAGAAATCATTGTAATCTCCACTACAGGATGTTCCATTCATTCACTGGGAATCTGGAATTCATCTGAATCTGCACTCCACGCAGGCTTTCGTTACACCACTGCTGAAAGTCGAAGTAATGCAATACTGGTTTTCAGTGGTCTGTTCACATTCGAAGCCGAGGCTTTTTACAGGCTATCCACTCAACACTGGTCAGCTCTTCATTTTCGTGTCCCCACAATCCAGATTTCAGAAATCATTGCAATCTCCACTACAGAATGTTCCATTCATTCACTGCGAGTCTGGAGTTTATCTGATTCTCCACTCCCGCCTGGTTAACATTACACCACTTGTGAATGTCCAAGTAAGCCAATGCTGGTTTTCAGAGGCCTGTTCATACTCGCAGCCGTGCTGTTTAATTGACAATTCACTCCACCCTGTTCAGCTCTTCATTGTCCCACCACACTACCAGCCTTCAGAAATCTTTGTTATCTCCACTACAGAATGTTCCATTCATTCACTGCGAATCTGGAATTCATCTGACTCTCAACTCCACGCAGGTTTTCATTACACCACTGTTGAATGTCCAAGTAACCCAATGCTGGTTTTCAGCGGCCTGTTCATATTCGCAGCCCTGCTGTTTACTTGGCTATCGATTCAAGCCTGGTCAGCTCTTCATTTTCCTGTCCACACAACACAGGCTTCAGAAATCATTGGAATCTCCTCTACAGAATGTTCCATTCATTCACTGCGAATGTGGAATTCAACTGACTCTCCACTCCATGCAGGTTTTCCTTACACCACTGATGAATGTCCAAGTAACCCAATGCTGGTTTTCAGCTGCATGTTCACACTCGCAGCCATGCTATACAATTGGCTTTCCACTAAATCCTGATTAGTTCTTGATTTTCCTTCCACACGACCCAGCCTTCAGAAATCATTGGAATCTCCACTAGAGAATGTTCCATTCATTCACTGCGAATCTGGAATTCCTCTGAACCTCCACTCCCGGCAGGTTTTCGTTACACCACTGTTGAATGTCCAAGTAACCCAATGTTTTAAGTGTTTTCTTCACAAGCGCAGTGGTGCTGTTCAATTGGCTATCCACTCAACCCTGGCCAGCTCTACATTTTCCTGTCCACACCACAGAGACTGGAGAAATCATTGTTATCTCCACTACAGAATGTTCCATTCATTCACAGCGAATCTGGAATTCATCTGAATCTCCACTCCCGGCAGGTTTTCGTGACACCACTGGTAAATATCCAAGTAAGCCAATGCTGGTTTTAAGTGGCCTGCTCATACTCTCAGCCGTGCTGTTCAATTTGCTATCCACTCAACCCTCTTCAGCTCCATTTTCCTGTCCACATAACCCAAACTTCAGAAACAATTGGTATCTCCTCCACAGAATGTTCCATTCATTGACTGCAAATCTGAAATTCATCTAATTCTCAACTCCCGTCAGGTTTTCGTTACACCACTTGTGAATGTCCAATTAAGCCAAAGCTGGTTTTCAGTGGCCTGTTCTTACTACGAGACGTGCTGTTCATTTGGCTATCCATTCCACCCTGTTCAGCTCTACATTTTCGTGTCCACAAAACCCAGCCTTCAGAAATCATTGGAATCACCACTAGAGAATGTTCCATGCATTCACTGCGAATCTGGAATTCATCTGAATCTCCACTCCCGGCAGGTTTTCATTGCACCACTGCTGAATGTTCAAGTAACGCAATGATGGTTTTCAGCGGTCTATTCACACTCGAACCCGTGCTGTTCACGGTCTAGCGACTCAACACTGGTGAGTTCTTCTTTTTCCAGTTCAGACAATACAAACCTCAGAAACCATTGCAATCTACACTACAGAATGTTTCATTCATTCACGCGAATCTTGAATTCATCTTGTTCTCCACTCCCAGCAGGTTTTCGTTTCACCACTGGTGAATGTCCAAGCAACCCAAGGCTGGTTTCAGCTGCGTGTTAACACTCGCAGCCGTGCTGTTCAATTGGCTATCCAGTGAACGCTGGTTAGCTCTTGATTTTCCTTCCACACACCGAGCCTTCAGAAATCATTCTTATCTCCACTTCAGAATGTTCCATTCGTTCCCTGCGAATCTGGAATTCCTCTGACTCTCCACACCAGGCAGATTTTCCTAACAACACTGGTGAATGACCAGGTAATCCAATGCTGGTTTTCAGCGGCTGTTCACACTCACAGCCTTGCTGTTCAATTGGCAATCCAGTCAAACCTAGTCAGCTCTTCATTTTCCTGTCCACACAACCCAGCGTTCAGAAATCATTGGAATCTCTACTACAGAAATTTCCATTCATTCACTGTGAATCTGGAAATAATCTGAATCTGCATTCCAGGAAGGCTTTCGTTACACCACTGATGAATGTCCAAGTAATGCAATGCTGCTTCTTAGTGGTCTGTTCACACTCGAAACCGTGCTGTTCATTGGCTATACACTCAATATCGGTCAGCTCTTCAATATCCTGTCCAGACTATCCAGATTTCTAAATGTTGGCAATCACCACTACAGAATGTTCCATTCAATCACGCGAATCTGGAATTCATCAGAGTCTCCACTCCTGGAAGGTTTTCGTGACACCACTGGTAAATGTCCAAGGAAGACAATGCTGGTTTTAAGCCGCCTGCTAACACACTCAGCCGTGCTGTTCAATTTGCTTTCCACCCAACCCTATTCAGCTCTACATTTTCCTGTCCTCATAACCCAACCTTCAGAAATAATTGGTATCTCCTCCACAGAATGTTCCGTTCATTCACTGCGAATCTTAAATTCATCTGACTCTCAACTCCCGGCGGGTTATCGTTACACCACTTGTGAATGTCCAAGTAAGCCAATGCTGGTTTTCAGTGGCCTGTTCATACTAAGAGACGTGCTGTTCATTTGGCTATCCACTCCACCCTGTTCAGCTCTACATTTTCGTGTCCACAAAACCCAGCCTTCAGAAATCATTGGAATCACCACTAGAGAATGTTCCATTCATTCACTGCGAATCTGGAATTCATCTGAACCTCCACTCCTGGCAGGTTTTCGTTACGCCACTGGTGAATGTCCAAGTAACTCAATACTGGTTTTCAGAGGCATGTTCAACTCGCAGAAGTGCTGTTCAATGGGCTATCCACTCAATATTGGTCAGCTCTTCATTTTCCTCTCCACACAAACCAGCCTTCAGAAATCATTGGGATCTCCACTACAGACTGTTCCATTCATTCACTGCGATTCTGCAATTCATCTGACTCTCCGCTCCAGGCAGGTTTTCATTACAGCACTGGTGAATGACCAAGTAATCCAATGCTGGTTTTCAGCCGCCTTTTCACACTCGCAGTGTGCTGTTCAATTGTCTATCCACTCAAACCTGGTCAGCCTTTCATTTTCTTTTCCACAATATCAGACTTCAGAAATCATTGGAATCGCCAGTACAGAATCTTCCATTCATTCACTGCCAATCTGGAATTCATCTGAATCTGCACTCCAGGTAGGCTTTCATTACACCACTTATGAATGTCCAAGTAACACAATGCTGGTTTTCAGCGGTCTGTTCACACTCTAAGCCCTGCTTTTTACTGGGTATCCACACAACTGTGGTCAGCTCTTCATTTTCATGTCCAAACAATCCAGACTTGAGAAATCATTGCAATCTCCAGTACAGAATGTTCCATTCATTCACTGCGAATCTGGAATTCAACTGAATCTCCACTACCTGCAGATTTATCTTACACCACTTGTGAATGTCCAAGTAAAACAATGCTGGTTTTCAGAGGCCTGTTCATGTTCGCAGTCGTGCTGTTCAATTGGCTATCCACTCAACCTGTTTTGCTCCTCATTTTCCTGTGCACACAACCCAGCCTTCAGAAATCATTGTAATCTCCACTACAGGATGTTCCATTCATTCACTGGGAATCTGGAATTCATCTGAATCTGCACTCCACGCAGGCTTTCGTTACACCACTGCTGAAAGTCGAAGTAATGCAATACTGGTTTTCAGTGGTCTGTTCACATTCGAAGCCGAGGCTTTTTACAGGCTATCCACTCAACACTGGTCAGCTCTTCATTTTCGTGTCCCCACAATCCAGATTTCAGAAATCATTGCAATCTCCACTACAGAATGTTCCATTCATTCACTGCGAGTCTGGAGTTTATCTGATTCTCCACTCCCGCCTGGTTAACATTACACCACTTGTGAATGTCCAAGTAAGCCAATGCTGGTTTTCAGAGGCCTGTTCATACTCGCAGCCGTGCTGTTTAATTGACAATTCACTCCACCCTGTTCAGCTCTTCATTGTCCCACCACACTACCAGCCTTCAGAAATCTTTGTTATCTCCACTACAGAATGTTCCATTCATTCACTGCGAATCTGGAATTCATCTGACTCTCAACTCCACGCAGGTTTTCATTACACCACTGTTGAATGTCCAAGTAACCCAATGCTGGTTTTCAGCGGCCTGTTCATATTCGCAGCCCTGCTGTTTACTTGGCTATCGATTCAAGCCTGGTCAGCTCTTCATTTTCCTGTCCACACAACACAGGCTTCAGAAATCATTGGAATCTCCTCTACAGAATGTTCCATTCATTCACTGCGAATGTGGAATTCAACTGACTCTCCACTCCATGCAGGTTTTCCTTACACCACTGATGAATGTCCAAGTAACCCAATGCTGGTTTTCAGCTGCATGTTCACACTCGCAGCCATGCTATACAATTGGCTTTCCACTAAATCCTGATTAGTTCTTGATTTTCCTTCCACACGACCCAGCCTTCAGAAATCATTGGAATCTCCACTAGAGAATGTTCCATTCATTCACTGCGAATCTGGAATTCCTCTGAACCTCCACTCCCGGCAGGTTTTCGTTACACCACTGTTGAATGTCCAAGTAACCCAATGTTTTAAGTGTTTTCTTCACAAGCGCAGTGGTGCTGTTCAATTGGCTATCCACTCAACCCTGGCCAGCTCTACATTTTCCTGTCCACACCACAGAGACTGGAGAAATCATTGTTATCTCCACTACAGAATGTTCCATTCATTCACAGCGAATCTGGAATTCATCTGAATCTCCACTCCCGGCAGGTTTTCGTGACACCACTGGTAAATATCCAAGTAAGCCAATGCTGGTTTTAAGTGGCCTGCTCATACTCTCAGCCGTGCTGTTCAATTTGCTATCCACTCAACCCTCTTCAGCTCCATTTTCCTGTCCACATAACCCAAACTTCAGAAACAATTGGTATCTCCTCCACAGAATGTTCCATTCATTGACTGCAAATCTGAAATTCATCTAATTCTCAACTCCCGTCAGGTTTTCGTTACTACACCACTTGTGAATGTCCAATTAAGCCAAAGCTGGTTTTCAGTGGCCTGTTCTTACTACGAGACGTGCTGTTCATTTGGCTATCCATTCCACCCTGTTCAGCTCTACATTTTCGTGTCCACAAAACCCAGCCTTCAGAAATCATTGGAATCACCACTAGAGAATGTTCCATGCATTCACTGCGAATCTGGAATTCATCTGAATCTCCACTCCCGGCAGGTTTTCATTGCACCACTGCTGAATGTTCAAGTAACGCAATGATGGTTTTCAGCGGTCTATTCACACTCGAACCCGTGCTGTTCACGGTCTAGCGACTCAACACTGGTGAGTTCTTCTTTTTCCAGTTCAGACAATACAAACCTCAGAAACCATTGCAATCTACACTACAGAATGTTTCATTCATTCACGCGAATCTTGAATTCATCTTGTTCTCCACTCCCAGCAGGTTTTCGTTTCACCACTGGTGAATGTCCAAGCAACCCAAGGCTGGTTTCAGCTGCGTGTTAACACTCGCAGCCGTGCTGTTCAATTGGCTATCCAGTGAACGCTGGTTAGCTCTTGATTTTCCTTCCACACACCGAGGCTTCAGAAATCATTCTTATCTCCACTTCAGAATGTTCCATTCGTTCCCTGCGAATCTGGAATTCCTCTGACTCTCCACACCAGGCAGATTTTCCTAACAACACTGGTGAATGACCAGGTAATCCAATGCTGGTTTTCAGCGGCTGTTCACACTCACAGCCTTGCTGTTCAATTGGCAATCCAGTCAAACCTAGTCAGCTCTTCATTTTCCTGTCCACACAACCCAGCGTTCAGAAATCATTGGAATCTCTACTACAGAAATTTCCATTCATTCACTGTGAATCTGGAAATAATCTGAATCTGCATTCCAGGAAGGCTTTCGTTACACCACTGATGAATGTCCAAGTAATGCAATGCTGCTTCTTACTGGTCTGTTCACACTCGAAACCGTGCTGTTCATTGGCTATCCACTCAATATCGGTCAGCTCTTCAATATCCTGTCCAGACTATCCAGATTTCTAAATGTTGGCAATCACCACTACAGAATGTTCCATTCAATCACGCGAATCTGGAATTCATCAGAGTCTCCACTCCTGGAAGGTTTTCGTGACACCACTGGTAAATGTCCAAGGAAGACAATGCTGGTTTTAAGCCGCCTGCTAACACACTCAGCCGTGCTGTTCAATTTGCTATCCACCCAACCCTATTCAGCTCTACATTTTCCTGTCCTCATAACCCAACCTTCAGAAATAATTGGTATCTCCTCCACAGAATGTTCCGTTCATTCACTGCGAATCTTAAATTCATCTGACTCTCAACTCCCGGCGGGTTATCGTTACACCACTTGTGAATGTCCAAGTAAGCCAATGCTGGTTTTCAGTGGCCTGTTCATACTAAGAGACGTGCTGTTCATTTGGCTATCCACTCCACCCTGTTCAGCTCTACATTTTCGTGTCCACAAAACCCAGCCTTCAGAAATCATTGGAATCACCACTAGAGAATGTTCCATTCATTCACTGCGAATCTGGAATTCATCTGAACCTCCACTCCTGGCAGGTTTTCGTTACGCCACTGGTGAATGTCCAAGAAACTCAATACTGGTTTTCAGAGGCATGTTCAACTCGCAGAAGTGCTGTTCAATGGGCTATCCACTCAATATTGGTCAGCTCTTCATTTTACTCTCCACACAAACCAGCCTTCAGAAATCATTGGGATCTCCACTACAGACTGTTCCATTCATTCACTGCGATTCTGCAATTCATCTGACTCTCCGCTCCAGGCAGGTTTTCATTACAGCACTGGTGAATGACCAAGTAATCCAATGCTGGTTTTCAGCCGCCTTTTCACACTCGCAGTGTGCTGTTCAATTGTCTATCCACTCAAACCTGGTCAGCCTTTCATTTTCTTTTCCACAATATCAGACTTCAGAAATCATTGGAATCGCCAGTACAGAATGTTCCATTCATTCACTGCCAATCTGGAATTCATCTGAATCTGCACTCCAGGTAGGCTTTCATTACACCACTTATGAATGTCCAAGTAACACAATGCTGGTTTTCAGCGGTCTGTTCACACTCTAAGCCCTGCTTTTTACTGGGTATCCACACAACTGTGGTCAGCTCTTCATTTTCATGTCCAAACAATCCAGACTTGAGAAATCATTGCAATCTCCAGTACAGAATGTTCCATTCATTCACTGCGAATCTGGAATTCAATTGAATCTCCACTACCTGCAGATTTATCTTACACCACTTGTGAATGTCCAAGTAAAACAATGCTGGTTTTCAGAGGCCTGTTCATGTTCGCAGTCGTGCTGTTCAATTGGCTATCCACTCAACCTGTTTTGCTCCTCATTTTCCTGTGCACACAACCCAGCCTTCAGAAATCATTGTAATCTCCACTACAGGATGTTCCATTCATTCACTGGGAATCTGGAATTCATCTGAATCTGCACTCCACGCAGGCTTTCGTTACACCACTGCTGAAAGTCGAAGTAATGCAATACTGGTTTTCAGTGGTCTGTTCACATTCGAAGCCAAGGCTTTTTACAGGCTATCCACTCAACACTGGTCAGCTCTTCATTTTCGTGTCCCCACAATCCAGATTTCAGAAATCATTGCAATCTCCACTACAGAATGTTCCATTCATTCACTGCGAGTCTGGAGTTTATCTGATTCTCCACTCCCGCCTGGTTAACATTACACCACTTGTGAATGTCCAAGTAAGCCAATGCTGGTTTTCAGAGGCCTGTTCATACTCGCAGCCGTGCTGTTTAATTGACAATTCACTCCACCCTGTTCAGCTCTTCATTGTCCCACCACACTACCAGCCTTCAGAAATCTTTGTTATCTCCACTACAGAATGTTCCATTCATTCACTGCGAATCTGGAATTCATCTGACTCTCAACTCCACGCAGGTTTTCATTACACCACTGTTGAATGTCCAAGTAACCCAATGCTGGTTTTCAGCGGCCTGTTCATATTCGCAGCCCTGCTGTTTACTTGGCTATCGATTCAAGCCTGGTCAGCTCTTCATTTTCCTGTCCACACAACACAGGCTTCAGAAATCATTGGAATCTCCTCTACAGAATGTTCCATTCATTCACTGCGAATGTGGAATTCAACTGACTCTCCACTCCATGCAGGTTTTCCTTACACCACTGATGAATGTCCAAGTAACCCAATGCTGGTTTTCAGCTGCATGTTCACACTCGCAGCCATGCTATACAATTGGCTTTCCACTAAATCCTGATTAGTTCTTGATTTTCCTTCCACACGACCCAGCCTTCAGAAATCATTGGAATCTCCACTAGAGAATGTTCCATTCATTCACTGCGAATCTGGAATTCCTCTGAACCTCCACTCCCGGCAGGTTTTCGTTACACCACTGTTGAATGTCCAAGTAACCCAATGTTTTAAGTGTTTTCTTCACAAGCGCAGTGGTGCTGTTCAATTGGCTATCCACTCAACCCTGGCCAGCTCTACATTTTCCTGTCCACACCACAGAGACTGGAGAAATCATTGTTATCTCCACTACAGAATGTTCCATTCATTCACAGCGAATCTGGAATTCATCTGAATCTCCACTCCCGGCAGGTTTTCGTGACACCACTGGTAAATATCCAAGTAAGCCAATGCTGGTTTTAAGTGGCCTGCTCATACTCTCAGCCGTGCTGTTCAATTTGCTATCCACTCAACCCTCTTCAGCTCCATTTTCCTGTCCACATAACCCAAACTTCAGAAACAATTGGTATCTCCTCCACAGAATGTTCCATTCATTGACTGAAAATCTGAAATTCATCTAATTCTCAACTCCCGTCAGGTTTTCGTTACACCACTTGTGAATGTCCAATTAAGCCAAAGCTGGTTTTCAGTGGCCTGTTCTTACTACGAGACGTGCTGTTCATTTGGCTATCCATTCCACCCTGTTCAGCTCTACATTTTCGTGTCCACAAAACCCAGCCTTCAGAAATCATTGGAATCACCACTAGAGAATGTTCCATTCATTCACTGCGAATCTGGAATTCATCTGAATCTCCACTCCCGGCAGGTTTTCATTGCACCACTGCTGAATGTTCAAGTAACGCAATGATGGTTTTCAGCGGTCTATTCACACTCGAACCCGTGCTGTTCACGGTCTAGCGACTCATCACTGGTGAGTTCTTCTTTTTCCAGTTCAGACAATACAAACCCCAGAAACCATTGCAATCTACACTACAGAATGTTTCATTCATTCACGCGAATCTTGAATTCATCTTGTTCTCCACTCCCAGCAGGTTTTCGTTTCACCACTGGTGAATGTCCAAGCAACCCAAGGCTGGTTTCAGCTGCGTGTTAACACTCGCAGCCGTGCTGTTCAATTGGCTATCCAGTGAACGCTGGTTAGCTCTTGATTTTCCTTCCACACACCGAGCCTTCAGAAATCATTCTTATCTCCACTTCAGAATGTTCCATTCGTTCCCTGCGAATCTGGAATTCCTCTGACTCTCCACACCAGGCAGATTTTCCTAACAACACTGGTGAATGACCAGGTAATCCAATGCTGGTTTTCAGCGGCTGTTCACACTCACAGCCTTGCTGTTCAATTGGCAATCCAGTCAAACCTAGTCAGCTCTTCATTTTCCTGTCCACACAACACAGGCTTCAGAAATCATTGGAATCTCCTCTACAGAATGTTCCATTCATTCACTGCGAATGTGGAATTCAACTGACTCTCCACTCCATGCAGGTTTTCCTTACACCACTGATGAATGTCCAAGTAACCCAATGCTGGTTTTCAGCTGCATGTTCACACTCGCAGCCATGCTATACAATTGGCTTTCCACTAAATCCTGATTAGTTCTTGATTTTCCTTCCACACGACCCAGCCTTCAGAAATCATTGGAATCTCCACTAGAGAATGTTCCATTCATTCACTGCGAATCTGGAATTCCTCTGAACCTCCACTCCCGGCAGGTTTTCGTTACACCACTGTTGAATGTCCAAGTAACCCAATGTTTTAAGTGTTTTCTTCACAAGCGCAGTGGTGCTGTTCAATTGGCTATCCACTCAACCCTGGCCAGCTCTACATTTTCCTGTCCACACCACAGAGACTGGAGAAATCATTGTTATCTCCACTACAGAATGTTCCATTCATTCACAGCGAATCTGGAATTCATCTGAATCTCCACTCCCGGCAGGTTTTCGTGACACCACTGGTAAATATCCAAGTAAGCCAATGCTGGTTTTAAGTGGCCTGCTCATACTCTCAGCCGTGCTGTTCAATTTGCTATCCACTCAACCCTCTTCAGCTCCATTTTCCTGTCCACATAACCCAAACTTCAGAAACAATTGGTATCTCCTCCACAGAATGTTCCATTCATTGACTGCAAATCTGAAATTCATCTAATTCTCAACTCCCGTCAGGTTTTCGTTACACCACTTGTGAATGTCCAATTAAGCCAAAGCTGGTTTTCAGTGGCCTGTTCTTACTACGAGACGTGCTGTTCATTTGGCTATCCATTCCACCCTGTTCAGCCCTACATTTTCGTGTCCACAAAACCCAGCCTTCAGAAATCATTGGAATCACCACTAGAGAATGTTCCATTCATTCACTGCGAATCTGGAATTCATCTGAATCTCCACTCCCGGCAGGTTTTCATTGCACCACTGCTGAATGTTCAAGTAACGCAATGATGGTTTTCAGCGGTCTATTCACACTCGAACCCGTGCTGTTCACGGTCTAGCGACTCATCACTGGTGAGTTCTTCTTTTTCCAGTTCAGACAATACAAACCCCAGAAACCATTGCAATCTACACTACAGAATGTTTCATTCATTCACGCGAATCTTGAATTCATCTTGTTCTCCACTCCCAGCAGGTTTTCGTTTCACCACTGGTGAATGTCCAAGCAACCCAAGGCTGGTTTCAGCTGCGTGTTAACACTCTCAGCCGTGCTGTTCAATTGGCTATCCAGTGAACGCTGGTTAGCTCTTGATTTTCCTTCCACACACCGAGCCTTCAGAAATCATTCTTATCTCCACTTCAGAATGTTCCATTCGTTCCCTGCGAATCTGGAATTCCTCTGACTCTCCACACCAGGCAGATTTTCCTAACAACACTGGTGAATGACCAGGTAACCCAATGCTGGTTTTCAGCGGCTGTTCACACTCACAGCCTTGCTGTTCAATTGGCAATCCAGTCAAACCTAGTCAGCTCTTCATTTTCCTGTCCACACAACACAGGCTTCAGAAATCATTGGAATCTCCTCTACAGAATGTTCCATTCATTCACTGCGAATGTGGAATTCAACTGACTCTCCACTCCATGCAGGTTTTCCTTACACCACTGATGAATGTCCAAGTAACCCAATGCTGGTTTTCAGCTGCATGTTCACACTCGCAGCCATGCTATACAATTGGCTTTCCACTAAATCCTGATTAGTTCTTGATTTTCCTTCCACACGACCCAGCCTTCAGAAATCATTGGAATCTCCACTAGAGAATGTTCCATTCATTCACTGCGAATCTGGAATTCCTCTGAACCTCCACTCCCGGCAGGTTTTCGTTACACCACTGTTGAATGTCCAAGTAACCCAATGTTTTAAGTGTTTTCTTCACAAGCGCAGTGGTGCTGTTCAATTGGCTATCCACTCAACCCTGGCCAGCTCTACATTTTCCTGTCCACACCACAGAGACTGGAGAAATCATTGTTATCTCCACTACAGAATGTTCCATTCATTCACAGCGAATCTGGAATTCATCTGAATCTCCACTCCCGGCAGGTTTTCGTGACACCACTGGTAAATATCCAAGTAAGCCAATGCTGGTTTTAAGTGGCCTGCTCATACTCTCAGCCGTGCTGTTCAATTTGCTATCCACTCAACCCTCTTCAGCTCCATTTTCCTGTCCACATAACCCAAACTTCAGAAACAATTGGTATCTCCTCCACAGAATGTTCCATTCATTGACTGCAAATCTGAAATTCATCTAATTCTCAACTCCCGTCAGGTTTTCGTTACACCACTTGTGAATGTCCAATTAAGCCAAAGCTGGTTTTCAGTGGCCTGTTCTTACTACGAGACGTGCTGTTCATTTGGCTATCCATTCCACCCTGTTCAGCTCTACATTTTCGTGTCCACAAAACCCAGCCTTCAGAAATCATTGGAATCACCACTAGAGAATGTTCCATGCATTCACTGCGAATCTGGAATTCATCTGAATCTCCACTCCCGGCAGGTTTTCATTGCACCACTGCTGAATGGTCAAGTAACGCAATGATGGTTTTCAGCGGTCTATTCACACTCGAACCCGTGCTGTTCACGGTCTAGCGACTCAACACTGGTGAGTTCTTCTTTTTCCAGTTCAGACAATACAAACCTCAGAAACCATTGCAATCTACACTACAGAATGTTTCATTCATTCACGCGAATCTTGAATTCATCTTGTTCTCCACTCCCAGCAGGTTTTCGTTTCACCACTGGTGAATGTCCAAGCAACCCAAGGCTGGTTTCAGCTGCGTGTTAACACTCGCAGCCGTGCTGTTCAATTGGCTATCCAGTGAACGCTGGTTAGCTCTTGATTTTCCTTCCACACACCGAGCCTTCAGAAATCATTCTTATCTCCACTTCAGAATGTTCCATTCGTTCCCTGCGAATCTGGAATTCCTCTGACTCTCCACACCAGGCAGATTTTCCTAACAACACTGGTGAATGACCAGGTAATCCAATGCTGGTTTTCAGCGGCTGTTCACACTCACAGCCTTGCTGTTCAATTGGCAATCCAGTCAAACCTAGTCAGCTCTTCATTTTCCTGTCCACACAACCCAGCGTTCAGAAATCATTGGAATCTCTACTACAGAAATTTCCATTCATTCACTGTGAATCTGGAAATAATCTGAATCTGCATTCCAGGAAGGCTTTCGTTACACCACTGATGAATGTCCAAGTAATGCAATGCTGCTTCTTACTGGTCTGTTCACACTCGAAACCGTGCTGTTCATTGGCTATCCACTCAATATCGGTCAGCTCTTCAATATCCTGTCCAGACTATCCAGATTTCTAAATGTTGGCAATCACCACTACAGAATGTTCCATTCAATCACGCGAATCTGGAATTCATCAGAATCTCCACTCCTGGAAGGTTTTCGTGACACCACTGGTAAATGTACAAGGAAGACAATGCTGGTTTTAAGCCGCCTGCTAACACACTCAGCCGTGCTGTTCAATTTGCTATCCACCCAACCCTATTCAGCTCTACATTTTCCTGTCCTCATAACCCAACCTTCAGAAATAATTGGTATCTCCTCCACAGAATGTTCCGTTCATTCACTGCGAATCTTAAATTCATCTGACTCTCAACTCCCGGCGGGTTATCGTTACACCACTTGTGAATGTCCAAGTAAGCCAATGCTGGTTTTCAGTGGCCTGTTCATACTAAGAGACGTGCTGTTCATTTGGCTATCCACTCCACCCTGTTCAGCTCTACATTTTCGTGTCCACAAAACCCAGCCTTCAGAAACCATTGGAATCACCACTAGAGAATGTTCCATTCATTCACTGCGAATCTGGAATTCATCTGAACCTCCACTCCTGGCAGGTTTTCGTTAGGCCACTGGTGAATGTCCAAGAAACTCAATACTGGTTTTCAGAGGCATGTTCAACTCGCAGAAGTGCTGTTCAATGGGCTATCCACTCAATATTGGTCAGCTCTTCATTTTCCTCTCCACACAAACCAGCCTTCAGAAATCATTGGGATCTCCACTACAGACTGTTCCATTCATTCACTGCGATTCTGCAATTCATCTGACTCTCCGCTCCAGGCAGGTTTTCATTACAGCACTGGTGAATGACCAAGTAATCCAATGCTGGTTTTCAGCTGCCTTTTCACACTCGCAGTGTGCTGTTCAATTGTCTATCCACTCAAACCTGGTCAGCCTTTCATTTTCTTTTCCACAATATCAGACTTCAGAAATCATTGGAATCGCCAGTACAGAATGTTCCATTCATTCACTGCCAATCTGGAATTCATCTGAATCTGCACTCCAGGTAGGCTTTCATTACACCACTTATGAATGTCCAAGTAACACAATGCTGGTTTTCAGCGGTCTGTTCACACTCTAAGCCCTGCTTTTTACTGGGTATCCACACAACTGTGGTCAGCTTTTCATTTTCATGTCCAAACAATCCAGACTTGAGAAATCATTGCAATCTCCAGTACAGAATGTTCCATTCATTCACTGCGAATCTGGAATTCAACTGAATCTCCACTACCTGCAGATTTATCTTACACCACTTGTGAATGTCCAAGTAAAACAATGCTGGTTTTCAGAGGCCTGTTCATGTTCGCAGTCGTGCTGTTCAATTGGCTATCCACTCAACCTGTTTTGCTCCTCATTTTCCTATGCACACAACCCAGCCTTCAGAAATCATTGTAATCTCCACTACAGGATGTTCCATTCATTCACTGGGAATCTGGAATTCATCTGAATCTGCACTCCACGCAGGCTTTCGTTACACCACTGCTGAAAGTCGAAGTAATGCAATACTGGTTTTCAGTGGTCTGTTCACATTCGAAGCCGAGGCTTTTTACAGGCTATCCACTCAACACTGGTCAGCTCTTCATTTTCGTGTCCCCACAATCCAGATTTCAGAAATCATTGCAATCTCCACTACAGAATGTTCCATTCATTCACTGCGAGTCTGGAGTTTATCTGATTCTCCACTCCCGCCTGGTTAATATTACACCACTTGTGAATGTCCAAGTAAGCCAATGCTGGTTTTCAGAGGCCTGTTCATACTCGCAGCCGTGCTGTTTAATTGACAATTCACTCCACCCTGTTCAGCTCTTCATTGTCCCACCACACTACCAGCCTTCAGAAATCTTTGTTATCTCCACTACAGAATGTTCCATTCATTCACTGCGAATCTGGAATTCATCTGACTCTCAACTCCACGCAGGTTTTCATTACACCACTGTTGAATGTCCAAGTAACCCAATGCTGGTTTTCAGCGGCCTGTTCATATTCGCAGCCCTGCTGTTTACTTGGCTATCGATTCAAGCCTGGTCAGCTCTTCATTTTCCTGTCCACACAACACAGGCTTCAGAAATCATTGGAATCTCCTCTACAGAATGTTCCATTCATTCACTGCGAATGTGGAATTCAACTGACTCTCCACTCCATGCAGGTTTGCCTTACACCACTGATGAATGTCCAAGTAACCCAATGCTGGTTTTCAGCTGCATGTTCACACTCGCAGCCATGCTATACAATTGGCTTTCCACTAAATCCTGATTAGTTCTTGATTTTCCTTCCACACGACCCAGCCTTCAGAAATCATTGGAATCTCCACTAGAGAATGTTCCATTCATTCACTGCGAATCTGGAATTCCTCTGAACCTCCACTCCCGGCAGGTTTTCGTTACACCACTGTTGAATGTCCAAGTAACCCAATGTTTTAAGTGTTTTCTTCACAAGCGCAGTGGTGCTGTTCAATTGGCTATCCACTCAACCCTGGCCAGCTCTACATTTTCCTGTCCACACCACAGAGACTGGAGAAATCATTGTTATCTCCACTACAGAATGTTCCATTCATTCACAGCGAATCTGGAATTCATCTGAATCTCCACTCCCGGCAGGTTTTCGTGACACCACTGGTAAATATCCAAGTAAGCCAATGCTGGTTTTAAGTGGCCTGCTCATACTCTCAGCCGTGCTGTTCAATTTGCTATCCACTCAACCCTCTTCAGCTCCATTTTCCTGTCCACATAACCCAAACTTCAGAAACAATTGGTATCTCCTCCACAGAATGTTCCATTCATTGACTGCAAATCTGAAATTCATCTAATTCTCAACTCCCGTCAGGTTTTCGTTACACCACTTGTGAATGTCCAATTAAGCCAAAGCTGGTTTTCAGTGGCCTGTTCTTACTACGAGACGTGCTGTTCATTTGGCTATCCATTCCACCCTGTTCAGCTCTACATTTTCGTGTCCACAAAACCCAGCCTTCAGAAATCATTGGAATCACCACTAGAGAATGTTCCATGCATTCACTGCGAATCTGGAATTCATCTGAATCTCCACTCCCGGCAGGTTTTCATTGCACCACTGCTGAATGTTCAAGTAACGCAATGATGGTTTTCAGCGGTCTATTCACACTCGAACCCGTGCTGTTCACGGTCTAGCGACTCAACACTGGTGAGTTCTTCTTTTTCCAGTTCAGACAATACAAACCTCAGAAACCATTGCAATCTACACTACAGAATGTTTCATTCATTCACGCGAATCTTGAATTCATCTTGTTCTCCACTCCCAGCAGGTTTTCGTTTCACCACTGGTGAATGTCCAAGCAACCCAAGGCTGGTTTCAGCTGCGTGTTAACACTCGCAGCCGTGCTGTTCAATTGGCTATCCAGTGAACGCTGGTTAGCTCTTGATTTTCCTTCCACACACCGAGCCTTCAGAAATCATTCTTATCTCCACTTCAGAATGTTCCATTCGTTCCCTGCGAATCTGGAATTCCTCTGACTCTCCACACCAGGCAGATTTTCCTAACAACACTGGTGAATGACCAGGTAATCCAATGCTGGTTTTCAGCGGCTGTTCACACTCACAGCCTTGCTGTTCAATTGGCAATCCAGTCAAACCTAGTCAGCTCTTCATTTTCCTGTCCACACAACCCAGCGTTCAGAAATCATTGGAATCTCTACTACAGAAATTTCCATTCATTCACTATGAATCTGGAAATAATCTGAATCTGCATTCCAGGAAGGCTTTCGTTAAACCACTGATGAATGTCCAAGTAAGCCAATGCTGGTTTTCAGTGGCCTGTTCATACTAAGAGACGTGCTGTTCATTTGGCTATCCACTCCACCCTGTTCAGCTCTACATTTTCGTGTCCACAAAACCCAGCCTTCAGAAATCATTGGAATCACCACTAGAGAATGTTCCATTCATTCACTGCGAATCTGGAATTCATCTGAACCTCCACTCCCGGCAGGTTTTCGTTACGCCACTGGTGAATGTCCAAGTAACTCAATACTGGTTTTCAGAGGCATGTTCAACTCGCAGAAGTGCTGTTCAATGGGCTATCCACTCAATATTGGTCAGCTCTTCATTTTCCTCTCCACACAAACCAGCCTTCAGAAATCATTGGGAACTCCACTACAGACTGTTCCATTCATTCACTGCGATTCTGCAATTCATCTGACTCTCCGCTCCAGGCAGGTTTTCATTACAGCACTGGTGAATGACCAAGTAATCCAATGCTGGTTTTCAGCCGCCTTTTCACACTCGCAGTGTGCTGTTCAATTGTCTATCCACTCAAACCTGGTCAGCCTTTCATTTTCTTTTCCACAATATCAGACTTCAGAAATCATTGGAATCGCCAGTACAGAATGTTCCATTCATTCACTGCCAATCTGGAATTCATCTGAATCTGCACTCCAGG
Source organism: Sorex fumeus (assembly GCF_029834395.1). Lineage (NCBI taxonomy): Eukaryota > Metazoa > Chordata > Mammalia > Eulipotyphla > Soricidae > Sorex > Sorex fumeus. The sequence goes on from NW_026606231.1 coordinate 671,181, forward strand.
TAGGCTTTCATTACACCACTTATGAATGTCCAAGTAACACAATGCTGGTTTTCAGCGGTCTGTTCACACTCTAAGCCCTGCTTTTTACTGGGTATCCACACAACTGTGGTCAGCTCTTCATTTTCATGTCCAAACAATCCAGACTTGAGAAATCATTGCAATCTCCAGTACAGAATGTTCCATTCATTCACTGCGAATCTGGAATTCAACTGAATCTCCACTAACTGCAGATTTATCTTACACCACTTGTGAATGTCCAAGTAAAACAATGCTGGTTTTCAGAGGCCTGTTCATGTTCGCAGTCGTGCTGTTCAATTGGCTATCCACTCAACCTGTTTTGCTCCTCATTTTCCTGTGCACACAACCCAGCCTTCAGAAATCATTGTAATCTCCACTACAGGATGTTCCATTCATTCACTGGGAATCTGGAATTCATCTGAATCTGCACTCCACGCAGGCTTTCGTTACACCACTGCTGAAAGTCGAAGTAATGCAATACTGGTTTTCAGTGGTCTGTTCTCATTCGAAGCCGAGGCTTTTTACAGGCTATCCACTCAACATTGGTCAGCTCTTCATTTTCGTGTCCCCACAATCCAGATTTCAGAAATCATTGCAATCTCCACTACAGAATGTTCCATTCATTCACTGCGAGTCTGGAGTTTATCTGATTCTCCACTCCCGCCTGGTTAACATTACACCACTTGTGAATGTCCAAGTAAGCCAATGCTGGTTTTCAGAGGCCTGTTCATACTCGCAGCCGTGCTGTTTAATTGACAATTCACTCCACCCTGTTCAGCTCTTCATTGTCCCACCACACTACCAGCCTTCAGAAATCTTTGTTATCTCCACTACAGAATGTTCCATTCATTCACTGCGAATCTGGAATTCATCTGACTCTCAACTCCACGCAGGTTTTCATTACACCACTGTTGAATGTCCAAGTAACCCAATGCTGGTTTTCAGCGGCCTGTTCATATTCGCAGCCCTGCTGTTTACTTGGCTATCGATTCAAGCCTGGTCAGCTCTTCATTTTCCTGTCCACACAACACAGGCTTCAGAAATCATTGGAATCTCCTCTACAGAATGTTCCATTCATTCACTGCGAATGTGGAATTCAACTGACTCTCCACTCCATGCAGGTTTTCCTTACACCACTGATGAATGTCCAAGTAACCCAATGCTGGTTTTCAGCTGCATGTTCACACTCGCAGCCATGCTATACAATTGGCTTTCCACTAAATCCTGATTAGTTCTTGATTTTCCTTCCACACGACCCAGCCTTCAGAAATCATTGGAATCTCCACTAGAGAATGTTCCATTCATTCACTGCGAATCTGGAATTCCTCTGAACCTCCACTCCCGGCAGGTTTTCGTTACACCACTGTTGAATGTCCAAGTAACCCAATGTTTTAAGTGTTTTCTTCACAAGCGCAGTGGTGCTGTTCAATTGGCTATCCACTCAACCCTGGCCAGCTCTACATTTTCCTGTCCACACCACAGAGACTGGAGAAATCATTGTTATCTCCACTACAGAATGTTCCATTCATTCACAGCGAATCTGGAATTCATCTGAATCTCCACTCCCGGCAGGTTTTCATGACACCACTGGTAAATATCCAAGTAAGCCAATGCTGGTTTTAAGTGGCCTGCTCATACTCTCAGCCGTGCTGTTCAATTTGCTATCCACTCAACCCTCTTCAGCTCCATTTTCCTGTCCACATAACCCAAACTTCAGAAACAATTGGTATCTCCTCCACAGAATGTTCCATTCATTGACTGCAAATCTGAAATTCATCTAATTCTCAACTCCCGTCAGGTTTTCGTTACTACACCACTTGTGAATGTCCAATTAAGCCAAAGCTGGTTTTCAGTGGCCTGTTCTTACTACGAGACGTGCTGTTCATTTGGCTATCCATTCCACCCTGTTCAGCTCTACATTTTCGTGTCCACAAAACCCAGCCTTCAGAAATCATTGGAATCACCACTAGAGAATGTTCCATGCATTCACTGCGAATCTGGAATTCATCTGAATCTCCACTCCCGGCAGGTTTTCATTGCACCACTGCTGAATGTTCAAGTAACGCAATGATGGTTTTCAGCGGTCTATTCACACTCGAACCCGTGCTGTTCACGGTCTAGCGACTCAACACTGGTGAGTTCTTCTTTTTCCAGTTCAGACAATACAAACCTCAGAAACCATTGCAATCTACACTACAGAATGTTTCATTCATTCACGCGAATCTTGAATTCATCTTGTTCTCCACTCCCAGCAGGTTTTCGTTTCACCACTGGTGAATGTCCAAGCAACCCAAGGCTGGTTTCAGCTGCGTGTTAACACTCGCAGCCGTGCTGTTCAATTGGCTCTCCAGTGAACGCTGGTTAGCTCTTGATTTTCCTTCCACACACCGAGCCTTCAGAAATCATTCTTATCTCCACTTCAGAATGTTCCATTCGTTCCCTGCGAATCTGGAATTCCTCTGACTCTCCACACCAGGCAGATTTTCCTAACAACACCGGTGAATGACCAGGTAATCCAATGCTGGTTTTCAGCGGCTGTTCACACTCACAGCCTTGCTGTTCAATTGGCAATCCAGTCAAACCTAGTCAGCTCTTCATTTTCCTGTCCACACAACCCAGCGTTCAGAAATCATTGGAATCTCTACTACAGAAATTTCCATTCATTCACTGTGAATCTGGAAATAATCTGAATCTGCATTCCAGGAAGGCTTTCGTTACACCACTGATGAATGTCCAAGTAAGCCAATGCTGGTTTTCAGTGGCCTGTTCATACTAAGAGACGTGCTGTTCATTTGGCTATCCACTCCACCCTGTTCAGCTCTACATTTTCGTGTCCACAAAACCCAGCCTTCAGAAATCATTGGAATCACCACTAGAGAATGTTCCATTCATTCACTGCGAATCTGGAATTCATCTGAACCTCCACTCCCGGCAGGTTTTCGTTACGCCACTGGTGAATGTCCAAGTAACTCAATACTGCTTTTCAGAGGCATGTTCAACTCGCAGAAGTGCTGTTCAATGGGCTATCCACTCAATATTGGTCAGCTCTTCATTTTCCTCTCCACACAAACCAGCCTTCAGAAATCATTGGGATCTCCACTACAGACTGTTCCATTCATTCACTGCGATTCTGCAATTCATCTGACTCTCCGCTCCAGGCAGGTTTTCATTACAGCACTGGTGAATGACCAAGTAATCCAATGCTGGTTTTCAGCCGCCTTTTCACACTCGCAGTGTGCTGTTCAATTGTCTATCCACTCAAACCTGGTCAGCCTTTCATTTTCTTTTCCACAATATCAGACTTCAGAAATCATTGGAATCGCCAGTACAGAATGTTCCATTCATTCACTGCCAATCTGGAATTCATCTGAATCTGCACTCCAGGTAGGCTTTCATTACACCACTTATGAATGTCCAAGTAACACAATGCTGGTTTTCAGCGGTCTGTTCACACTCTAAGCCCTGCTTTTTACTGGGTATCCACACAACTGTGGTCAGCTCTTCATTTTCATGTCCAAACAATCCAGACTTGAGAAATCATTGCAATCTCCAGTACAGAAAGTTCCATTCATTCACTGCGAATCTGGAATTCAACTGAATCTCCACTACCTGCAGATTTATCTTACACCACTTGTGAATGTCCAAGTAAAACAATGCTGGTTTTCAGAGGCCTGTTCATGTTCGCAGTCGTGCTGTTCAATTGGCTATCCACTCAACCTGTTTTGCTCCTCATTTTCCTGTGCACACAACCCAGCCTTCAGAAATCATTGTAATCTCCACTACAGGATGTTCCATTCATTCACTGGGAATCTGGAATTCATCTGAATCTGCACTCCACGCAGGCTTTCGTTACACCACTGCTGAAAGTCGAAGTAATGCAATACTGGTTTTCAGTGGTCTGTTCACATTCGAAGCCGAGGCTTTTTACAGGCTATCCACTCAACACTGGTCAGCTCTTCATTTTCGTGTCCCCACAATCCAGATTTCAGAAATCATTGCAATCTCCACTACAGAATGTTCCATTCATTCACTGCGAGTCTGGAGTTTATCTGATTCTCCACTCCCGCCTGGTTAACATTACACCACTTGTGAATGTCCAAGTAAGCCAATGCTGGTTTTCAGAGGCCTGTTCATACTCGCAGCCGTGCTGTTTAATTGACAATTCACTCCACCCTGTTCAGCTCTTCATTGTCCCACCACACTACCAGCCTTCAGAAATCTTTGTTATCTCCACTACAGAATGTTCCATTCATTCACTGCGAATCTGGAATTCATCTGACTCTCAACTCCACGCAGGTTTTCATTACACCACTGTTGAATGTCCAAGTAACCCAATGCTGGTTTTCAGCGGCCTGTTCATATTCGCAGCCCTGCTGTTTACTTGGCTATTGATTCAAGCCTGGTCAGCTCTTCATTTTCCTGTCCACACAACACAGGCTTCAGAAATCATTGGAATCTCCTCTACAGAATGTTCCATTCATTCACTGCGAATGTGGAATTCAACTGACTCTCCACTCCATGCAGGTTTTCCTTACACCACTGATGAATGTCCAAGTAACCCAATGCTGGTTTTCAGCTGCATGTTCACACTCGCAGCCATGCTATACAATTGGCTTTCCACTAAATCCTGATTAGTTCTTGATTTTCCTTCCACACGACCCAGCCTTCAGAAATCATTGGAATCTCCACTAGAGAATGTTCCATTCATTCACTGCGAATCTGGAATTCCTCTGAACCTCCACTCCCGGCAGGTTTTCGTTACACCACTGTTGAATGTCCAAGTAACCCAATGTTTTAAGTGTTTTCTTCACAAGCGCAGTGGTGCTGTTCAATTGGCTATCCACTCAACCCTGGCCAGCTCTACATTTTCCTGTCCACACCACAGAGACTGGAGAAATCATTGTTATCTCCACTACAGAATGTTCCATTCATTCACAGCGAATCTGGAATTCATCTGAATCTCCACTCCCGGCAGGTTTTCGTGACACCACTGGTAAATATCCAAGTAAGCCAATGCTGGTTTTAAGTGGCCTGCTCATACTCTCAGCCGTGCTGTTCAATTTGCTATCCACTCAACCCTCTTCAGCTCCATTTTCCTGTCCACATAACCCAAACTTCAGAAACAATTGGTATCTCCTCCACAGAATGTTCCATTCATTGACTGCAAATCTGAAATTCATCTAATTCTCAACTCCCGTCAGGTTTTCGTTACACCACTTGTGAATGTCCAATTAAGCCAAAGCTGGTTTTCAGTGGCCTGTTCTTACTACGAGACGTGCTGTTCATTTGGCTATCCATTCCACCCTGTTCAGCTCTACATTTTCGTGTCCACAAAACCCAGCCTTCAGAAATCATTGGAATCACCACTAGAGAATGTTCCATGCATTCACTGCGAATCTGGAATTCATCTGAATCTCCACTCCCGGCAGGTTTTCATTGCACCACTGCTGAATGTTCAAGTAACGCAATGATGGTTTTCAGCGGTCTATTCACACTCGAACCCGTGCTGTTCACGGTCTAGCGACTCAACACTGGTGAGTTCTTCTTTTTCCAGTTCAGACAATACAAACCTCAGAAACCATTGCAATCTACACTACAGAATGTTTCATTCATTCACGCGAATCTTGAATTCATCTTGTTCTCCACTCCCAGCAGGTTTTCGTTTCACCACTGGTGAATGTCCAAGCAACCCAAGGCTGGTTTCAGCTGCGTGTTAACACTCGCAGCCGTGCTGTTCAATTGGCTATCCAGTGAACGCTGGTTAGCTCTTGATTTTCCTTCCACACACCGAGCCTTCAGAAATCATTCTTATCTCCACTTCAGAATGTTCCATTCGTTCCCTGCGAATCTGGAATTCCTCTGACTCTCCACACCAGGCAGATTTTCCTAACAACACTGGTGAATGACCAGGTAATCCAATGCTGGTTTTCAGCGGCTGTTCACACTCACAGCCTTGCTGTTCAATTGGCAATCCAGTCAAACCTAGTCAGCTCTTCATTTTCCTGTCCACACAACCCAGCGTTCAGAAATCATTGGAATCTCTACTACAGAAATTTCCATTCATTCACTGTGAATCTGGAAATAATCTGAATCTGCATTCCAGGAAGGCTTTCGTTACACCACTGATGAATGTCCAAGTAAGCCAATGCTGGTTTTCAGTGGCCTTTTCATACTAAGAGACGTGCTGTTCATTGGCTATCCACTCAATATCGGTCAGCTCTTCAATATCCTGTCCAGACTATCCAGATTTCTAAATGTTGGCAATCACCACTACAGAATGTTCCATTCAATCACGCGAATCTGGAATTCATCAGAGTCTCCACTCCTGGAAGGTTTTCGTGACACCACTGGTAAATGTCCAAGGAAGACAATGCTGGTTTTAAGCCGCCTGCTAACACACTCAGCCGTGCTGTTCAATTTGCTATCCACCCAACCCTATTCAGCTCTACATTTTCCTGTCCTCATAACCCAACCTTCAGAAATAATTGGTATCTCCTCCACAGAATGTTCCGTTCATTCACTGCGAATCTTAAATTCATCTGACTCTCAACTCCCGGCGGGTTATCGTTACACCACTTGTGAATGTCCAAGTAAGCCAATGCTGGTTTTCAGTGGCCTGTTCATACTAAGAGACGTGCTGTTCATTTGGCTATCCACTCCACCCTGTTCAGCTCTACATTTTCGTGTCCACAAAACCCAGCCTTCAGAAATCATTGGAATCACCACTAGAGAATGTTCCATTCATTCACTGCGAATCTGGAATTCATCTGAACCTCCACTCCTGGCAGGTTTTCGTTACGCCACTGGTGAATGTCCAAGAAACTCAATACTGGTTTTCAGAGGCATGTTCAACTCGCAGAAGTGCTGTTCAATGGGCTATCCACTCAATATTGGTCAGCTCTTCATTTTCCTCTCCACACAAACCAGCCTTCAGAAATCATTGGGATCTCCACTACAGACTGTTCCATTCATTCACTGCGATTCTGCAATTCATCTGACTCTCCGCTCCAGGCAGGTTTTCATTACAGCACTGGTGAATGACCAAGTAATCCAATGCTGGTTTTCAGCCGCCTTTTCACACTCGCAGTGTGCTGTTCAATTGTCTATCCACTCAAACCTGGTCAGCCTTTCATTTTCTTTTCCACAATATCAGACTTCAGAAATCATTGGAATCGCCAGTACAGAATGTTCCATTCATTCACTGCAAATCTGGAATTCATCTGAATCTGCACTCCAGGTAGGCTTTCATTACACCACTTATGAATGTCCAAGTAACACAATGCTGGTTTTCAGCGGTCTGTTCACACGCTAAGCCCTGCTTTTTACTGGGTATCCACACAACTGTGGTCAGCTCTTCATTTTCATGTCCAAACAATCCAGACTTGAGAAATCATTGCAATCTCCAGTACAGAATGTTCCATTCATTCACTGCGAATCTGGAATTCAACTGAATCTCCACTACCTGCAGATTTATCTTACACCACTTGTGAATGTCCAAGTAAAACAATGCTGGTTTTCAGAGGCCTGTTCATGTTCGCAGTCGTGCTGTTCAATTGGCTATCCACTCAACCTGTTTTGCTCCTCATTTTCCTGTGCACACAACCCAGCCTTCAGAAATCATTGTAATCTCCACTACAGGATGTTCCATTCATTCACTGGGAATCTGGAATTCATCTGAATCTGCACTCCACGCAGGCTTTCGTTACACCACTGCTGAAAGTCGAAGTAATGCAATACTGGTTTTCAGTGGTCTGTTCACATTCGAAGCCGAGGCTTTTTACAGGCTATCCACTCAACACTGGTCAGCTCTTCATTTTCGTGTCCCCACAATCCAGATTTCAGAAATCATTGCAATCTCCACTACAGAATGTTCCATTCATTCACTGCGAGTCTGGAGTTTATCTGATTCTCCACTCCCGCCTGGTTAACATTACACCACTTGTGAATGTCCAAGTAAGCCAATGCTGGTTTTCAGAGGCCTGTTCATACTCGCAGCCGTGCTGTTTAATTGACAATTCACTCCACCCTGTTCAGCTCTTCATTGTCCCACCACACTACCAGCCTTCAGAAATCTTTGTTATCTCCACTACAGAATGTTCCATTCATTCACTGCGAATCTGGAATTCATCTGACTCTCAACTCCACGCAGGTTTTCATTACACCACTGTTGAATGTCCAAGTAACCCAATGCTGGTTTTCAGCGGCCTGTTCATATTCGCAGCCCTGCTGTTTACTTGGCTATCGATTCAAGCCTGGTCAGCTCTTCATTTTCCTGTCCACACAACACAGGCTTCAGAAATCATTGGAATCTCCTCTACAGAATGTTCCATTCATTCACTGCGAATGTGGAATTCAACTGACTCTCCACTCCATGCAGGTTTTCCTTACACCACTGATGAATGTCCAAGTAACCCAATGCTGGTTTTCAGCTGCATGTTCACACTCGCAGCCATGCTATACAATTGGCTTTCCACTAAATCCTGATTAGTTCTTGATTTTCCTTCCACACGACCCAGCCTTCAGAAATCATTGGAATCTCCACTAGAGAATGTTCCATTCATTCACTGCGAATCTGGAATTCCTCTGAACCTCCACTCCCGGCAGGTTTTCGTTACACCACTGTTGAATGTCCAAGTAACCCAATGTTTTAAGTGTTTTCTTCACAAGCGCAGTGGTGCTGTTCAATTGGCTATCCACTCAACCCTGGCCAGCTCTACATTTTCCTGTCCACACCACAGAGACTGGAGAAATCATTGTTATCTCCACTACAGAATGTTCCATTCATTCACAGCGAATCTGGAATTCATCTGAATCTCCACTCCCGGCAGGTTTTCGTGACACCACTGGTAAATATCCAAGTAAGCCAATGCTGGTTTTAAGTGGCCTGCTCATACTCTCAGCCGTGCTGTTCAATTTGCTATCCACTCAACCCTCTTCAGCTCCATTTTCCTGTCCACATAACCCAAACTTCAGAAACAATTGGTATCTCCTCCACAGAATGTTCCATTCATTGACTGCAAATCTGAAATTCATCTAATTCTCAACTCCCGTCAGGTTTTCGTTACACCACTTGTGAATGTCCAATTAAGCCAAAGCTGGTTTTCAGTGGCCTGTTCTTACTACGAGACGTGCTGTTCATTTGGCTATCCATTCCACCCTGTTCAGCTCTACATTTTCGTGTCCACAAAACCCAGCCTTCAGAAATCATTGGAATCACCACTAGAGAATGTTCCATGCATTCACTGCGAATCTGGAATTCATCTGAATCTCCACTCCCGGCAGGTTTTCATTGCACCACTGCTGAATGTTCAAGTAACGCAATGATGGTTTTCAGCGGTCTATTCACACTCGAACCCGTGCTGTTCACGGTCTAGCGACTCAACACTGGTGAGTTCTTCTTTTTCCAGTTCAGACAATACAAACCTCAGAAACCATTGCAATCTACACTACAGAATGTTTCATTCATTCACGCGAATCTTGAATTCATCTTGTTCTCCACTCCCAGCAGGTTTTCGTTTCACCACTGGTGAATGTCCAAGCAACCCAAGGCTGGTTTCAGCTGCGTGTTAACACTCGCAGCCGTGCTGTTCAATTGGCTATCCAGTGAACGCTGGTTAGCTCTTGATTTTCCTTCCACACACCGAGCCTTCAGAAATCATTCTTATCTCCACTTCAGAATGTTCCATTCGTTCCCTGCGAATCTGGAATTCCTCTGACTCTCCACACCAGGCAGATTTTCCTAACAACACTGGTGAATGACCAGGTAATCCAATGCTGGTTTTCAGCGGCTGTTCACACTCACAGCCTTGCTGTTCAATTGGCAATCCAGTCAAACCTAGTCAGCTCTTCATTTTCCTGTCCACACAACCCAGCGTTCAGAAATCATTGGAATCTCTACTACAGAAATTTCCATTCATTCACTGTGAATCTGGAAATAATCTGAATCTGCATTCCAGGAAGGCTTTCGTTACACCACTGATGAATGTCCAAGTAATGCAATGCTGCTTCTTACTGGTCTGTTCACACTCGAAACCGTGCTGTTCATTGGCTATCCACTCAATATCGGTCAGCTCTTCAATATCCTGTCCAGACTATCCAGATTTCTAAATGTTGGCAATCACCACTACAGAATGTTCCATTCAATCACGCGAATCTGGAATTCATCAGAGTCTCCACTCCTGGAAGGTTTTCGTGACACCACTGGTAAATGTCCAAGGAAGACAATGCTGGTTTTAAGCCGCCTGCTAACACACTCAGCCGTGCTGTTCAATTTGCTATCCACCCAACCCTATTCAGCTCTACATTTTCCTGTCCTCATAACCCAACCTTCAGAAATAATTGGTATCTCCTCCACAGAATGTTCCGTTCATTCACTGCGAATCTTAAATTCATCTGACTCTCAACTCCCGGCGGGTTATCGTTACACCACTTGTGAATGTCCAAGTAAGCCAATGCTGGTTTTCAGTGGCCTGTTCATACTAAGAGACGTGCTGTTCATTTGGCTATCCACTCCACCCTGTTCAGCTCTACATTTTCGTGTCCACAAAACCCAGCCTTCAGAAATCATTGGAATCACCACTAGAGAATGTTCCATTCATTCACTGCGAATCTGGAATTCATCTGAACCTCCACTCCTGGCAGGTTTTCGTTACGCCACTGGTGAATGTCCAAGAAACTCAATACTGGTTTTCAGAGGCATGTTCAACTCGCAGAAGTGCTGTTCAATGGGCTATCCACTCAATATTGGTCAGCTCTTCATTTTCCTCTCCACACAAACCAGCCTTCAGAAATCATTGGGATCTCCACTACAGACTGTTCCATTCATTCACTGCGATTCTGCAATTCATCTGACTCTCCGCTCCAGGCAGGTTTTCATTACAGCACTGGTGAATGACCAAGTAATCCAATGCTGGTTTTCAGCCGCCTTTTCACACTCGCAGTGTGCTGTTCAATTGTCTATCCACTCAAACCTGGTCAGCCTTTCATTTTCTTTTCCACAATATCAGACTTCAGAAATCATTGGAATCGCCAGTACAGAATCTTCCATTCATTCACTGCCAATCTGGAATTCATCTGAATCTGCACTCCAGGTAGGCTTTCATTACACCACTTATGAATGTCCAAGTAACACAATGCTGGTTTTCAGCGGTCTGTTCACACTCTAAGCCCTGCTTTTTACTGGGTATCCACACAACTGTGGTCAGCTCTTCATTTTCATGTCCAAACAATCCAGACTTGAGAAATCATTGCAATCTCCAGTACAGAATGTTCCATTCATTCACTGCGAATCTGGAATTCAACTGAATCTCCACTACCTGCAGATTTATCTTACACCACTTGTGAATGTCCAAGTAAAACAATGCTGGTTTTCAGAGGCCTGTTCATGTTCGCAGTCGTGCTGTTCAATTGGCTATCCACTCAACCTGTTTTGCTCCTCATTTTCCTGTGCACACAACCCAGCCTTCAGAAATCATTGTAATCTCCACTACAGGATGTTCCATTCATTCACTGGGAATCTGGAATTCATCTGAATCTGCACTCCACGCAGGCTTTCGTTACACCACTGCTGAAAGTCGAAGTAATGCAATACTGGTTTTCAGTGGTCTGTTCACATTCGAAGCCGAGGCTTTTTACAGGCTATCCACTCAACACTGGTCAGCTCTTCATTTTCGTGTCCCCACAATCCAGATTTCAGAAATCATTGCAATCTCCACTACAGAATGTTCCATTCATTCACTGCGAGTCTGGAGTTTATCTGATTCTCCACTCCCGCCTGGTTAACATTACACCACTTGTGAATGTCCAAGTAAGCCAATGCTGGTTTTCAGAGGCCTGTTCATACTCGCAGCCGTGCTGTTTAATTGACAATTCACTCCACCCTGTTCAGCTCTTCATTGTCCCACCACACTACCAGCCTTCAGAAATCTTTGTTATCTCCACTACAGAATGTTCCATTCATTCACTGCGAATCTGGAATTCATCTGACTCTCAACTCCACGCAGGTTTTCATTACACCACTGTTGAATGTCCAAGTAACCCAATGCTGGTTTTCAGCGGCCTGTTCATATTCGCAGCCCTGCTGTTTACTTGGCTATCGATTCAAGCCTGGTCAGCTCTTCATTTTCCTGTCCACACAACACAGGCTTCAGAAATCATTGGAATCTCCTCTACAGAATGTTCCATTCATTCACTGCGAATGTGGAATTCAACTGACTCTCCACTCCATGCAGGTTTTCCTTACACCACTGATGAATGTCCAAGTAACCCAATGCTGGTTTTCAGCTGCATGTTCACACTCGCAGCCATGCTATACAATTGGCTTTCCACTAAATCCTGATTAGTTCTTGATTTTCCTTCCACACGACCCAGCCTTCAGAAATCATTGGAATCTCCACTAGAGAATGTTCCATTCATTCACTGCGAATCTGGAATTCCTCTGAACCTCCACTCCCGGCAGGTTTTCGTTACACCACTGTTGAATGTCCAAGTAACCCAATGTTTTAAGTGTTTTCTTCACAAGCGCAGTGGTGCTGTTCAATTGGCTATCCACTCAACCCTGGCCAGCTCTACATTTTCCTGTCCACACCACAGAGACTGGAGAAATCATTGTTATCTCCACTACAGAATGTTCCATTCATTCACAGCGAATCTGGAATTCATCTGAATCTCCACTCCCGGCAGGTTTTCGTGACACCACTGGTAAATATCCAAGTAAGCCAATGCTGGTTTTAAGTGGCCTGCTCATACTCTCAGCCGTGCTGTTCAATTTGCTATCCACTCAACCCTCTTCAGCTCCATTTTCCTGTCCACATAACCCAAACTTCAGAAACAATTGGTATCTCCTCCACAGAATGTTCCATTCATTGACTGCAAATCTGAAATTCATCTAATTCTCAACTCCCGTCAGGTTTTCGTTACACCACTTGTGAATGTCCAATTAAGCCAAAGCTGGTTTTCAGTGGCCTGTTCTTACTACGAGACGTGCTGTTCATTTGGCTATCCATTCCACCCTGTTCAGCTCTACATTTTCGTGTCCACAAAACCCAGCCTTCAGAAATCATTGGAATCACCACTAGAGAATGTTCCATGCATTCACTGCGAATCTGGAATTCATCTGAATCTCCACTCCCGGCAGGTTTTCATTGCACCACTGCTGAATGTTCAAGTAACGCAATGATGGTTTTCAGCGGTCTATTCACACTCGAACCCGTGCTGTTCACGGTCTAGCGACTCAACACTGGTGAGTTCTTCTTTTTCCAGTTCAGACAATACAAACCTCAGAAACCATTGCAATCTACACTACAGAATGTTTCATTCATTCACGCGAATCTTGAATTCATCTTGTTCTCCACTCCCAGCAGGTTTTCGTTTCACCACTGGTGAATGTCCAAGCAACCCAAGGCTGGTTTCAGCTGCGTGTTAACACTCGCAGCCGTGCTGTTCAATTGGCTATCCAGTGAACGCTGGTTAGCTCTTGATTTTCCTTCCACACACCGAGCCTTCAGAAATCATTCTTATCTCCACTTCAGAATGTTCCATTCGTTCCCTGCGAATCTGGAATTCCTCTGACTCTCCACACCAGGCAGATTTTCCTAACAACACTGGTGAATGACCAGGTAATCCAATGCTGGTTTTCAGCGGCTGTTCACACTCACAGCCTTGCTGTTCAATTGGCAATCCAGTCAAACCTAGTCAGCTCTTCATTTTCCTGTCCACACAACCCAGCGTTCAGAAATCATTGGAATCTCTACTACAGAAATTTCCATTCATTCACTGTGAATCTGGAAATAATCTGAATCTGCATTCCAGGAAGGCTTTCGTTACACCACTGATGAATGTCCAAGTAATGCAATGCTGCTTCTTACTGGTCTGTTCACACTCGAAACCGTGCTGTTCATTGGCTATCCACTCAATATCGGTCAGCTCTTCAATATCCTGTCCAGACTATCCAGATTTCTAAATGTTGGCAATCACCACTACAGAATGTTCCATTCAATCACGCGAATCTGGAATTCATCAGAGTCTCCACTCCTGGAAGGTTTTCGTGACACCACTGGTAAATGTCCAAGGAAGACAATGCTGGTTTTAAGCCGCCTGCTAACACACTCAGCCGTGCTGTTCAATTTGCTATCCACCCAACCCTATTCAGCTCTACATTTTCCTGTCCTCATAACCCAACCTTCAGAAATAATTGGTATCTCCTCCACAGAATGTTCTGTTCATTCACTGCGAATCTTAAATTCATCTGACTCTCAACTCCCGGCGGGTTATCGTTACACCACTTGTGAATGTCCAAGTAAGCCAATGCTGGTTTTCAGTGGCCTGTTCATACTAAGAGACGTGCTGTTCATTTGGCTATCCACTCCACCCTGTTCAGCTCTACATTTTCGTGTCCACAAAACCCAGCCTTCAGAAATCATTGGAATCACCACTAGAGAATGTTCCATTCATTCACTGCGAATCTGGAATTCATCTGAACCTCCACTCCTGGCAGGTTTTCGTTACGCCACTGGTGAATGTCCAAGTAACTCAATACTGGTTTTCAGAGGCATGTTCAACTCGCAGAAGTGCTGTTCAATGGGCTATCCACTCAATATTGGTCAGCTCTTCATTTTCCTCTCCACACAAACCAGCCTTCAGAAATCATTGGGATCTCCACTACAGACTGTTCCATTCATTCACTGCGATTCTGCAATTCATCTGACTCCGCTCCAGGCAGGTTTTCATTACAGCACTGGTGAATGACCAAGTAATCCAATGCTGGTTTTCAGCTGCCTTTTCACACTCGCAGTGTGCTGTTCAATTGTCTATCCACTCAAACCTGGTCAGCCTTTCATTTTCTTTTCCACAATATCAGACTTCAGAAATCATTGGAATCGCCAGTACAGAATGTTCCATTCATTCACTGCCAATCTGGAATTCATCTGAATCTGCACTCCAGGTAGGCTTTCATTACACCACTTATGAATGTCCAAGTAACACAATGCTGGTTTTCAGCGGTCTGGTCACACTCTAAGCCCTGCTTTTTACTGGGTATCCACACAACTGTGGTCAGCTTTTCATTTTCATGTCCAAACAATCCAGACTTGAGAAATCATTGCAATCTCCAGTACAGAATGTTCCATTCATTCACTGCGAATCTGGAATTCAACTGAATCTCCACTACCTGCAGATTTATCTTACACCACTTGTGAATGTCCAAGTAAAACAATGCTGGTTTTCAGAGGCCTGTTCATGTTCGCAGTCGTGCTGTTCAATTGGCTATCCACTCAACCTGTTTTGCTCCTCATTTTCCTGTGCACACAACCCAGCCTTCAGAAATCATTGTAATCTCCACTACAGGATGTTCCATTCATTCACTGGGAATCTGGAATTCATCTGAATCTGCACTCCACGCAGGCTTTCGTTACACCACTGCTGAAAGTCGAAGTAATGCAATACTGGTTTTCAGTGGTCTGTTCACATTCGAAGCCGAGGCTTTTTACAGGCTATCCACTCAACACTGGTCAGCTCTTCATTTTCGTGTCCCCACAATCCAGATTTCAGAAATCATTGCAATCTCCACTACAGAATGTTCCATTCATTCACTGCGAGTCTGGAGTTTATCTGATTCTCCACTCCCGCCTGGTTAACATTACACCACTTGTGAATGTCCAAGTAAGCCAATGCTGGTTTTCAGAGGCCTGTTCATACTCGCAGCCGTGCTGTTTAATTGACAATTCACTCCACCCTGTTCAGCTCTTCATTGTCCCACCACACTACCAGCCTTCAGAAATCTTTGTTATCTCCACTACAGAATGTTCCATTCATTCACTGCGAATCTGGAATTCATCTGACTCTCAACTCCACGCAGGTTTTCATTACACCACTGTTGAATGTCCAAGTAACCCAATGCTGGTTTTCAGCGGCCTGTTCATATTCGCAGCCCTGCTGTTTACTTGGCTATCGATTCAAGCCTGGTCAGCTCTTCATTTTCCTGTCCACACAACACAGGCTTCAGAAATCATTGGAATCTCCTCTACAGAATGTTCCATTCATTCACTGCGAATGTGGAATTCAACTGACTCTCCACTCCATGCAGGTTTTCCTTACACCACTGATGAATGTCCAAGTAACCCAATGCTGGTTTTCAGCTGCATGTTCACACTCGCAGCCATGCTATACAATTGGCTTTCCACTAAATCCTGATTAGTTCTTGATTTTCCTTCCACACGACCCAGCCTTCAGAAATCATTGGAATCTCCACTAGAGAATGTTCCATTCATTCACTGCGAATCTGGAATTCCTCTGAACCTCCACTCCCGGCAGGTTTTCGTTACACCACTGTTGAATGTCCAAGTAACCCAATGTTTTAAGTGTTTTCTTCACAAGCGCAGTGGTGCTGTTCAATTGGCTATCCACTCAACCCTGGCCAGCTCTACATTTTCCTGTCCACACCACAGAGACTGGAGAAATCATTGTTATCTCCACTACAGAATGTTCCATTCATTCACAGCGAATCTGGAATTCATCTGAATCTCCACTCCCGGCAGGTTTTCGTGACACCACTGGTAAATATCCAAGTAAGCCAATGCTGGTTTTAAGTGGCCTGCTCATACTCTCAGCCGTGCTGTTCAATTTGCTATCCACTCAACCCTCTTCAGCTCCATTTTCCTGTCCACATAACCCAAACTTCAGAAACAATTGGTATCTCCTCCACAGAATGTTCCATTCATTGACTGCAAATCTGAAATTCATCTAATTCTCAACTCCCGTCAGGTTTTCGTTACACCACTTGTGAATGTCCAATTAAGCCAAAGCTGGTTTTCAGTGGCCTGTTCTTACTACGAGACGTGCTGTTCATTTGGCTATCCATTCCACCCTGTTCAGCTCTACATTTTCGTGTCCACAAAACCCAGCCTTCAGAAATCATTGGAATCACCACTAGAGAATGTTCCATGCATTCACTGCGAATCTGGAATTCATCTGAATCTCCACTCCCGGCAGGTTTTCATTGCACCACTGCTGAATGTTCAAGTAACGCAATGATGGTTTTCAGCGGTCTATTCACACTCGAACCCGTGCTGTTCACGGTCTAGCGACTCAACACTGGTGAGTTCTTCTTTTTCCAGTTCAGACAATACAAACCTCAGAAACCATTGCAATCTACACTACAGAATGTTTCATTCATTCACGCGAATCTTGAATTCATCTTGTTCTCCACTCCCAGCAGGTTTTCGTTTCACCACTGGTGAATGTCCAAGCAACCCAAGGCTGGTTTCAGCTGCGTGTTAACACTCGCAGCCGTGCTGTTCAATTGGCTATCCAGTGAACGCTGGTTAGCTCTTGATTTTCCTTCCACACACCGAGCCTTCAGAAATCATTCTTATCTCCACTTCAGAATGTTCCATTCGTTCCCTGCGAATCTGGAATTCCTCTGACTCTCCACACCAGGCAGATTTTCCTAACAACACTGGTGAATGACCAGGTAATCCAATGCTGGTTTTCAGCGGCTGTTCACACTCACAGCCTTGCTGTTCAATTGGCAATCCAGTCAAACCTAGTCAGCTCTTCATTTTCCTGTCCACACAACCCAGCGTTCAGAAATCATTGGAATCTCTACTACAGAAATTTCCATTCATTCACTGTGAATCGGGAAATAATCTGAATCTGCATTCCAGGAAGGCTTTCGTTACACCACTGATGAATGTCCAAGTAATGCAATGCTGCTTCTTACTGGTCTGTTCACACTCGAAACCGTGCTGTTCATTGGCTATCCACTCAATATCGGTCAGCTCTTCAATATCCTGTCCAGACTATCCAGATTTCTAAATGTTGGCAATCACCACTACAGAATGTTCCATTCAATCACGCGAATCTGGAATTCATCAGAGTCTCCACTCCTGGAAGGTTTTCGTGACACCACTGGTAAATGTCCAAGGAAGACAATGCTGGTTTTAAGCCGCCTGCTAACACACTCAGCCGTGCTGTTCAATTTGCTATCCACCCAACCCTATTCAGCTCTACATTTTCCTGTCCTCATAACCCAACCTTCAGAAATAATTGGTATCTCCTCCACAGAATGTTCCGTTCATTCACTGCGAATCTTAAATTCATCTGACTCTCAACTCCCGGCGGGTTATCGTTACACCACTTGTGAATGTCCAAGTAAGCCAATGCTGGTTTTCAGTGGCCTGTTCATACTAAGAGACGTGCTGTTCATTTGGCTATCCACTCCACCCTGTTCAGCTCTACATTTTCGTGTCCACAAAACCCAGCCTTCAGAAATCATTGGAATCACCACTAGAGAATGTTCCATTCATTCACTGCGAATCTGGAATTCATCTGAACCTCCACTCCTGGCAGGTTTTCGTTACGCCACTGGTGAATGTCCAAGTAACTCAATACTGGTTTTCAGAGGCATGTTCAACTCGCAGAAGTGCTGTTCAATGGGCTATCCACTCAATATTGGTCAGCTCTTCATTTTCCTCTCCACACAAACCAGCCTTCAGAAATCATTGGGATCTCCACTACAGACTGTTCCATTCATTCACTGCGATTCTGCAATTCATCTGACTCTCCGCTCCAGGCAGGTTTTCATTACAGCACTGGTGAATGACCAAGTAATCCAATGCTGGTTTTCAGCCGCCTTTTCACACTCGCAGTGTGCTGTTCAATTGTCTATCCACTCAAACCTGGTCAGCCTTTCATTTTCTTTTCCACAATATCAGACTTCAGAAATCATTGGAATCGCCAGTACAGAATCTTCCATTCATTCACTGCCAATCTGGAATTCATCTGAATCTGCACTCCAGGTAGGCTTTCATTACACCACTTATGAATGTCCAAGTAACACAATGCTGGTTTTCAGCGGTCTGTTCACACTCTAAGCCCTGCTTTTTACTGGGTATCCACACAACTGTGGTCAGCTCTTCATTTTCATGTCCAAACAATCCAGACTTGAGAAATCATTGCAATCTCCAGTACAGAATGTTCCATTCATTCACTGCGAATCTGGAATTCAACTGAATCTCCACTACCTGCAGATTTATCTTACACCACTTGTGAATGTCCAAGTAAAACAATGCTGGTTTTCAGAGGCCTGTTCATGTTCGCAGTCGTGCTGTTCAATTGGCTATCCACTCAACCTGTTTTGCTCCTCATTTTCCTGTGCACACAACCCAGCCTTCAGAAATCATTGTAATCTCCACTACAGGATGTTCCATTCATTCACTGGGAATCTGGAATTCATCTGAATCTGCACTCCACGCAGGCTTTCGTTACACCACTGCTGAAAGTCGAAGTAATGCAATACTGGTTTTCAGTGGTCTGTTCACATTCGAAGCCGAGGCTTTTTACAGGCTATCCACTCAACACTGGTCAGCTCTTCATTTTCGTGTCCCCACAATCCAGATTTCAGAAATCATTGCAATCTCCACTACAGAATGTTCCATTCATTCACTGCGAGTCTGGAGTTTATCTGATTCTCCACTCCCGCCTGGTTAACATTACACCACTTGTGAATGTCCAAGTAAGCCAATGCTGGTTTTCAGAGGCCTGTTCATACTCGCAGCCGTGCTGTTTAATTGACAATTCACTCCACCCTGTTCAGCTCTTCATTGTCCCACCACACTACCAGCCTTCAGAAATCTTTGTTATCTCCACTACAGAATGTTCCATTCATTCACTGCGAATCTGGAATTCATCTGACTCTCAACTCCACGCAGGTTTTCATTACACCACTGTTGAATGTCCAAGTAACCCAATGCTGGTTTTCAGAGGCCTGTTCATATTCGCAGCCCTGCTGTTTACTTGGCTATCGATTCAAGCCTGGTCAGCTCTTCATTTTCCTGTCCACACAACACAGGCTTCAGAAATCATTGGAATCTCCTCTACAGAATGTTCCATTCATTCACTGCGAATGTGGAATTCAACTGACTCTCCACTCCATGCAGGTTTTCCTTACACCACTGATGAATGTCCAAGTAACCCAATGCTGGTTTTCAGCTGCATGTTCACACTCGCAGCCATGCTATACAATTGGCTTTCCACTAAATCCTGATTAGTTCTTGATTTTCCTTCCACACGACCCAGCCTTCAGAAATCATTGGAATCTCCACTAGAGAATGTTCCATTCATTCACTGCGAATCTGGAATTCCTCTGAACCTCCACTCCCGGCAGGTTTTCGTTACACCACTGTTGAATGTCCAAGTAACCCAATGTTTTAAGTGTTTTCTTCACAAGCGCAGTGGTGCTGTTCAATTGGCTATCCACTCAACCCTGGCCAGCTCTACATTTTCCTGTCCACACCACAGAGACTGGAGAAATCATTGTTATCTCCACTACAGAATGTTCCATTCATTCACAGCGAATCTGGAATTCATCTGAATCTCCACTCCCGGCAGGTTTTCGTGACACCACTGGTAAATATCCAAGTAAGCCAATGCTGGTTTTAAGTGGCCTGCTCATACTCTCAGCCGTGCTGTTCAATTTGCTATCCACTCAACCCTCTTCAGCTCCATTTTCCTGTCCACATAACCCAAACTTCAGAAACAATTGGTATCTCCTCCACAGAATGTTCCATTCATTGACTGCAAATCTGAAATTCATCTAATTCTCAACTCCCGTCAGGTTTTCGTTACACCACTTGTGAATGTCCAATTAAGCCAAAGCTGGTTTTCAGTGGCCTGTTCTTACTACGAGACGTGCTGTTCATTTGGCTATCCATTCCACCCTGTTCAGCTCTACATTTTCGTGTCCACAAAACCCAGCCTTCAGAAATCATTGGAATCACCACTAGAGAATGTTCCATGCATTCACTGCGAATCTGGAATTCATCTGAATCTCCACTCCCGGCAGGTTTTCATTGCACCACTGCTGAATGTTCAAGTAACGCAATGATGGTTTTCAGCGGTCTATTCACACTCGAACCCGTGCTGTTCACGGTCTAGCGACTCAACACTGGTGAGTTCTTCTTTTTCCAGTTCAGACAATACAAACCTCAGAAACCATTGCAATCTACACTACAGAATGTTTCATTCATTCACGCGAATCTTGAATTCATCTTGTTCTCCACTCCCAGCAGGTTTTCGTTTCACCACTGGTGAATGTCCAAGCAACCCAAGGCTGGTTTCAGCTGCGTGTTAACACTCGCAGCCGTGCTGTTCAATTGGCTATCCAGTGAACGCTGGTTAGCTCTTGATTTTCCTTCCACACACCGAGCCTTCAGAAATCATTCTTATCTCCACTTCAGAATGTTCCATTCGTTCCCTGCGAATCTGGAATTCCTCTGACTCTCCACACCAGGCAGATTTTCCTAACAACACTGGTGAATGACCAGGTAATCCAATGCTGGTTTTCAGCGGCTGTTCACACTCACAGCCTTGCTGTTCAATTGGCAATCCAGTCAAACCTAGTCAGCTCTTCATTTTCCTGTCCACACAACCCAGCGTTCAGAAATCATTGGAATCTCTACTACAGAAATTTCCATTCATTCACTGTGAATCTGGAAATAATCTGAATCTGCATTCCAGGAAGGCTTTAGTTACACCACTGATGAATGTCCAAGTAATGCAATGCTGCTTCTTAGTGGTCTGTTCACACTCGAAACCGTGCTGTTCATTGGCTATCCACTCAATATCGGTCAGCTCTTCAATATCCTGTCCAGACTATCCAGATTTCTAAATGTTGGCAATCACCACTACAGAATGTTCCATTCAATCACGCGAATCTGGAATTCATCAGAGTCTCCACTCCTGGAAGGTTTTCGTGACACCACTGGTAAATGTCCAAGGAAGACAATGCTGGTTTTAAGCCGCCTGCTAACACACTCAGCCGTGCTGTTCAATTTGCTATCCACCCAACCCTATTCAGCTCTACATTTTCCTGTCCTCATAACCCAACCTTCAGAAATAATTGGTATCTCCTCCACAGAATGTTCCGTTCATTCACTGCGAATCTTAAATTCATCTGACTCTCAACTCCCGGCGGGTTATCGTTACACCACTTGTGAATGTCCAAGTAAGCCAATGCTGGTTTTCAGTGGCCTGTTCATACTAAGAGACGTGCTGTTCATTTGGCTATCCACTCCACCCTGTTCAGCTCTACATTTTCGTGTCCACAAAACCCAGCCTTCAGAAATCATTGGAATCACCACTAGAGAATGTTCCATTCATTCACTGCGAATCTGGAATTCATCTGAACCTCCACTCCTGGCAGGTTTTCGTTACGCCACTGGTGAATGTCCAAGAAACTCAATACTGGTTTTCAGAGGCATGTTCAACTCGCAGAAGTGCTGTTCAATGGGCTATCCACTCAATATTGGTCAGCTCTTCATTTTCCTCTCCACACAAACCAGCCTTCAGAAATCATTGGGATCTCCACTACAGACTGTTCCATTCATTCACTGCGATTCTGCAATTCATCTGACTCTCCGCTCCAGGCAGGTTTTCATTACAGCACTGGTGAATGACCAAGTAATCCAATGCTGGTTTTCAGCCGCCTTTTCACACTCGCAGTGTGCTGTTCAATTGTCTATCCACTCAAACCTGGTCAGCCTTTCATTTTCTTTTCCACAATATCAGACTTCAGAAATCATTGGAATCGCCAGTACAGAATGTTCCATTCATTCACTGCCAATCTGGAATTCATCTGAATCTGCACTCCAGGTAGGCTTTCATTACACCACTTATGAATGTCCAAGTAACACAATGCTGGTTTTCAGCGGT
This sequence comes from Sorex fumeus, assembly GCF_029834395.1. Lineage (NCBI taxonomy): Eukaryota > Metazoa > Chordata > Mammalia > Eulipotyphla > Soricidae > Sorex > Sorex fumeus. The sequence continues at coordinate 693,906 of NW_026606231.1, forward strand.
CTGTTCACACTCTAAGCCCTGCTTTTTACTGGGTATCCACACAACTGTGGTCAGCTCTTCATTTTCATGTCCAAACAATCCAGACTTGAGAAATCATTGCAATCTCCAGTACAGAATGTTCCATTCATTCACTGCGAATCTGGAATTCAACTGAATCTCCACTACCTGCAGATTTATCTTACACCACTTGTGAATGTCCAAGTAAAACAATGCTGGTTTTCAGAGGCCTGTTCATGTTCGCAGTCGTGCTGTTCAATTGGCTATCCACTCAACCTGTTTTGCTCCTCATTTTCCTGTGCACACAACCCAGCCTTCAGAAATCATTGTAATCTCCACTACAGGATGTTCCATTCATTCACTGGGAATCTGGAATTCATCTGAATCTGCACTCCACGCAGGCTTTCGTTACACCACTGCTGAAAGTCGAAGTAATGCAATACTGGTTTTCAGTGGTCTGTTCACATTCGAAGCCGAGGCTTTTTACAGGCTATCCACTCAACACTGGTCAGCTCTTCATTTTCGTGTCCCCACAATCCAGATTTCAGAAATCATTGCAATCTCCACTACAGAATGTTCCATTCATTCACTGCGAGTCTGGAGTTTATCTGATTCTCCACTCCCGCCTGGTTAACATTACACCACTTGTGAATGTCCAAGTAAGCCAATGCTGGTTTTCAGAGGCCTGTTCATACTCGCAGCCGTGCTGTTTAATTGACAATTCACTCCACCCTGTTCAGCTCTTCATTGTCCCACCACACTACCAGCCTTCAGAAATCTTTGTTATCTCCACTACAGAATGTTCCATTCATTCACTGCGAATCTGGAATTCATCTGACTCTCAACTCCACGCAGGTTTTCATTACACCACTGTTGAATGTCCAAGTAACCCAATGCTGGTTTTCAGCGGCCTGTTCATATTCGCAGCCCTGCTGTTTACTTGGCTATCGATTCAAGCCTGGTCAGCTCTTCATTTTCCTGTCCACACAACACAGGCTTCAGAAATCATTGGAATCTCCTCTACAGAATGTTCCATTCATTCACTGCGAATGTGGAATTCAACTGACTCTCCACTCCATGCAGGTTTTCCTTACACCACTGATGAATGTCCAAGTAACCCAATGCTGGTTTTCAGCTGCATGTTCACACTCGCAGCCATGCTATACAATTGGCTTTCCACTAAATCCTGATTAGTTCTTGATTTTCCTTCCACACGACCCAGCCTTCAGAAATCATTGGAATCTCCACTAGAGAATGTTCCATTCATTCACTGCGAATCTGGAATTCCTCTGAACCTCCACTCCCGGCAGGTTTTCGTTACACCACTGTTGAATGTCCAAGTAACCCAATGTTTTAAGTGTTTTCTTCACAAGCGCAGTGGTGCTGTTCAATTGGCTATCCACTCAACCCTGGCCAGCTCTACATTTTCCTGTCCACACCACAGAGACTGGAGAAATCATTGTTATCTCCACTACAGAATGTTCCATTCATTCACAGCGAATCTGGAATTCATCTGAATCTCCACTCCCGGCAGGTTTTCGTGACACCACTGGTAAATATCCAAGTAAGCCAATGCTGGTTTTAAGTGGCCTGCTCATACTCTCAGCCGTGCTGTTCAATTTGCTATCCACTCAACCCTCTTCAGCTCCATTTTCCTGTCCACATAACCCAAACTTCAGAAACAATTGGTATCTCCTCCACAGAATGTTCCATTCATTGACTGCAAATCTGAAATTCATCTAATTCTCAACTCCCGTCAGGTTTTCGTTACACCACTTGTGAATGTCCAATTAAGCCAAAGCTGGTTTTCAGTGGCCTGTTCTTACTACGAGACGTGCTGTTCATTTGGCTATCCATTCCACCCTGTTCAGCTCTACATTTTCGTGTCCACAAAACCCAGCCTTCAGAAATCATTGGAATCACCACTAGAGAATGTTCCATGCATTCACTGCGAATCTGGAATTCATCTGAATCTCCACTCCCGGCAGGTTTTCATTGCACCACTGCTGAATGTTCAAGTAACGCAATGATGGTTTTCAGCGGTCTATTCACACTCGAACCCGTGCTGTTCACGGTCTAGCGACTCAACACTGGTGAGTTCTTCTTTTTCCAGTTCAGACAATACAAACCTCAGAAACCATTGCAATCTACACTACAGAATGTTTCATTCATTCACGCGAATCTTGAATTCATCTTGTTCTCCACTCCCAGCAGGTTTTCGTTTCACCACTGGTGAATGTCCAAGCAACCCAAGGCTGGTTTCAGCTGCGTGTTAACACTCGCAGCCGTGCTGTTCAATTGGCTATCCAGTGAACGCTGGTTAGCTCTTGATTTTCCTTCCACACACCGAGCCTTCAGAAATCATTCTTATCTCCACTTCAGAATGTTCCATTCGTTCCCTGCGAATCTGGAATTCCTCTGACTCTCCACACCAGGCAGATTTTCCTAACAACACTGGTGAATGACCAGGTAATCCAATGCTGGTTTTCAGCGGCTGTTCACACTCACAGCCTTGCTGTTCAATTGGCAATCCAGTCAAACCTAGTCAGCTCTTCATTTTCCTGTCCACACAACCCAGCGTTCAGAAATCATTGGAATCTCTACTACAGAAATTTCCATTCATTCACTGTGAATCTGGAAATAATCTGAATCTGCATTCCAGGAAGGCTTTCGTTACACCACTGATGAATGTCCAAGTAATGCAATGCTGCTTCTTAGTGGTCTGTTCACACTCGAAACCGTGCTGTTCATTGGCTATCCACTCAATATCGGTCAGCTCTTCAATATCCTGTCCAGACTATCCAGATTTCTAAATGTTGGCAATCACCACTACAGAATGTTCCATTCAATCACGCGAATCTGGAATTCATCAGAGTCTCCACTCCTGGAAGGTTTTCGTGACACCACTGGTAAATGTCCAAGGAAGACAATGCTGGTTTTAAGCCGCCTGCTAACACACTCAGCCGTGCTGTTCAATTTGCTATCCACCCAACCCTATTCAGCTCTACATTTTCCTGTCCTCATAACCCAACCTTCAGAAATAATTGGTATCTCCTCCACAGAATGTTCCGTTCATTCACTGCGAATCTTAAATTCATCTGACTCTCAACTCCCGGCGGGTTATCGTTACACCACTTGTGAATGTCCAAGTAAGCCAATGCTGGTTTTCAGTGGCCTGTTCATACTAAGAGACGTGCTGTTCATTTGGCTATCCACTCCACCCTGTTCAGCTCTACATTTTCGTGTCCACAAAACCCAGCCTTCAGAAATCATTGGAATCACCACTAGAGAATGTTCCATTCATTCACTGCGAATCTGGAATTCATCTGAACCTCCACTCCTGGCAGGTTTTCGTTACGCCACTGGTGAATGTCCAAGAAACTCAATACTGGTTTTCAGAGGCATGTTCAACTCGCAGAAGTGCTGTTCAATGGGCTATCCACTCAATATTGGTCAGCTCTTCATTTTCCTCTCCACACAAACCAGCCTTCAGAAATCATTGGGATCTCCACTACAGACTGTTCCATTCATTCACTGCGATTCTGCAATTCATCTGACTCTCCGCTCCAGGCAGGTTTTCATTACAGCACTGGTGAATGACCAAGTAATCCAATGCTGGTTTTCAGCCGCCTTTTCACACTCGCAGTGTGCTGTTCAATTGTCTAGCCACTCAAACCTGGTCAGCCTTTCATTTTCTTTTCCACAATATCAGACTTCAGAAATCATTGGAATCGCCAGTACAGAATGTTCCATTCATTCACTGCCAATCTGGAATTCATCTGAATCTGCACTCCAGGTAGGCTTTCATTACACCACTTATGAATGTCCAAGTAACACAATGCTGGTTTTCAGCGGTCTGTTCACACTCTAAGCCCTGCTTTTTACTGGGTATCCACACAACTGTGGTCAGCTCTTCATTTTCATGTCCAAACAATCCAGACTTGAGAAATCATTGCAATCTCCAGTACAGAATGTTCCATTCATTCACTGCGAATCTGGAATTCAACTGAATCTCCACTACCTGCAGATTTATCTTACACCACTTGTGAATGTCCAAGTAAAACAATGCTGGTTTTCAGAGGCCTGTTCATGTTCGCAGTCGTGCTGTTCAATTGGCTATCCACTCAACCTGTTTTGCTCCTCATTTTCCTGTGCACACAACCCAGCCTTCAGAAATCATTGTAATCTCCACTACAGGATGTTCCATTCATTCACTGGGAATCTGGAATTCATCTGAATCTGCACTCCACGCAGGCTTTCGTTACACCACTGCTGAAAGTCGAAGTAATGCAATACTGGTTTTCAGTGGTCTGTTCACATTCGAAGCCGAGGCTTTTTACAGGCTATCCACTCAACACTGGTCAGCTCTTCATTTTCGTGTCCCCACAATCCAGATTTCAGAAATCATTGCAATCTCCACTACAGAATGTTCCATTCATTCACTGCGAGTCTGGAGTTTATCTGATTCTCCACTCCCGCCTGGTTAACATTACACCACTTGTGAATGTCCAAGTAAGCCAATGCTGGTTTTCAGAGGCCTGTTCATACTCGCAGCCGTGCTGTTTAATTGACAATTCACTCCACCCTGTTCAGCTCTTCATTGTCCCACCACACTACCAGCCTTCAGAAATCTTTGTTATCTCCACTACAGAATGTTCCATTCATTCACTGCGAATCTGGAATTCATCTGACTCTCAACTCCACGCAGGTTTTCATTACACCACTGTTGAATGTCCAAGTAACCCAATGCTGGTTTTCAGCGGCCTGTTCATATTCGCAGCCCTGCTGTTTACTTGGCTATCGATTCAAGCCTGGTCAGCTCTTCATTTTCCTGTCCACACAACACAGGCTTCAGAAATCATTGGAATCTCCTCTACAGAATGTTCCATTCATTCACTGCGAATGTGGAATTCAACTGACTCTCCACTCCATGCAGGTTTTCCTTACACCACTGATGAATGTCCAAGTAACCCAATGCTGGTTTTCAGCTGCATGTTCACACTCGCAGCCATGCTATACAATTGGCTTTCCACTAAATCCTGATTAGTTCTTGATTTTCCTTCCACACGACCCAGCCTTCAGAAATCATTGGAATCTCCACTAGAGAATGTTCCATTCATTCACTGCGAATCTGGAATTCCTCTGAACCTCCACTCCCGGCAGGTTTTCGTTACACCACTGTTGAATGTCCAAGTAACCCAATGTTTTAAGTGTTTTCTTCACAAGCGCAGTGGTGCTGTTCAATTGGCTATCCACTCAACCCTGGCCAGCTCTACATTTTCCTGTCCACACCACAGAGACTGGAGAAATCATTGTTATCTCCACTACAGAATGTTCCATTCATTCACAGCGAATCTGGAATTCATCTGAATCTCCACTCCCGGCAGGTTTTCGTGACACCACTGGTAAATATCCAAGTAAGCCAATGCTGGTTTTAAGTGGCCTGCTCATACTCTCAGCCGTGCTGTTCAATTTGCTATCCACTCAACCCTCTTCAGCTCCATTTTCCTGTCCACATAACCCAAACTTCAGAAACAATTGGTATCTCCTCCACAGAATGTTCCATTCATTGACTGCAAATCTGAAATTCATCTAATTCTCAACTCCCGTCAGGTTTTCGTTACACCACTTGTGAATGTCCAATTAAGCCAAAGCTGGTTTTCAGTGGCCTGTTCTTACTACGAGACGTGCTGTTCATTTGGCTATCCATTCCACCCTGTTCAGCTCTACATTTTCGTGTCCACAAAACCCAGCCTTCAGAAATCATTGGAATCACCACTAGAGAATGTTCCATGCATTCACTGCGAATCTGGAATTCATCTGAATCTCCACTCCCGGCAGGTTTTCATTGCACCACTGCTGAATGTTCAAGTAACGCAATGATGGTTTTCAGCGGTCTATTCACACTCGAACCCGTGCTGTTCATGGTCTAGCGACTCAACACTGGTGAGTTCTTCTTTTTCCAGTTCAGACAATACAAACCTCAGAAACCATTGCAATCTACACTACAGAATGTTTCATTCATTCACGCGAATCTTGAATTCATCTTGTTCTCCACTCCCAGCAGGTTTTCGTTTCACCACTGGTGAATGTCCAAGCAACCCAAGGCTGGTTTCAGCTGCGTGTTAACACTCGCAGCCGTGCTGTTCAATTGGCTATCCAGTGAACGCTGGTTAGCTCTTGATTTTCCTTCCACACACCGAGCCTTCAGAAATCATTCTTATCTCCACTTCAGAATGTTCCATTCGTTCCCTGCGAATCTGGAATTCCTCTGACTCTCCACACCAGGCAGATTTTCCTAACAACACTGGTGAATGACCAGGTAATCCAATGCTGGTTTTCAGCGGCTGTTCACACTCACAGCCTTGCTGTTCAATTGGCAATCCAGTCAAACCTAGTCAGCTCTTCATTTTCCTGTCCACACAACCCAGCGTTCAGAAATCATTGGAATCTCTACTACAGAAATTTCCATTCATTCACTGTGAATCTGGAAATAATCTGAATCTGCATTCCAGGAAGGCTTTCGTTACACCACTGATGAATGTCCAAGTAATGCAATGCTGCTTCTTAGTGGTCTGTTCACACTCGAAACCGTGCTGTTCATTGGCTATCCACTCAATATCGGTCAGCTCTTCAATATCCTGTCCAGACTATCCAGATTTCTAAATGTTGGCAATCACCACTACAGAATGTTCCATTCAATCACGCGAATCTGGAATTCATCAGAGTCTCCACTCCTGGAAGGTTTTCGTGACACCACTGGTAAATGTCCAAGGAAGACAATGCTGGTTTTAAGCCGCCTGCTAACACACTCAGCCGTGCTGTTCAATTTGCTATCCACCCAACCCTATTCAGCTCTACATTTTCCTGTCCTCATAACCCAACCTTCAGAAATAATTGGTATCTCCTCCACAGAATGTTCCGTTCATTCACTGCGAATCTTAAATTCATCTGACTCTCAACTCCCGGCGGGTTATCGTTACACCACTTGTGAATGTCCAAGTAAGCCAATGCTGGTTTTCAGTGGCCTGTTCATACTAAGAGACGTGCTGTTCATTTGGCTATCCACTCCACCCTGTTCAGCTCTACATTTTCGTGTCCACAAAACCCAGCCTTCAGAAATCATTGGAATCACCACTAGAGAATGTTCCATTCATTCACTGCGAATCTGGAATTCATCTGAACCTCCACTCCTGGCAGGTTTTCGTTACGCCACTGGTGAATGTCCAAGAAACTCAATACTGGTTTTCAGAGGCATGTTCAACTCGCAGAAGTGCTGTTCAATGGGCTATCCACTCAATATTGGTCAGCTCTTCATTTTCCTCTCCACACAAACCAGCCTTCAGAAATCATTGGGATCTCCACTACAGACTGTTCCATTCATTCACTGCGATTCTGCAATTCATCTGACTCTCCGCTCCAGGCAGGTTTTCATTACAGCACTGGTGAATGACCAAGTAATCCAATGCTGGTTTTCAGCCGCCTTTTCACACTCGCAGTGTGCTGTTCAATTGTCTAGCCACTCAAACCTGGTCAGCCTTTCATTTTCTTTTCCACAATATCAGACTTCAGAAATCATTGGAATCGCCAGTACAGAATGTTCCATTCATTCACTGCCAATCTGGAATTCATCTGAATCTGCACTCCAGGTAGGCTTTCATTACACCACTTATGAATGTCCAAGTAACACAATGCTGGTTTTCAGCGGTCTGTTCACACTCTAAGCCCTGCTTTTTACTGGGTATCCACACAACTGTGGTCAGCTCTTCATTTTCATGTCCAAACAATCCAGACTTGAGAAATCATTGCAATCTCCAGTACAGAATGTTCCATTCATTCACTGCGAATCTGGAATTCAACTGAATCTCCACTACCTGCAGATTTATCTTACACCACTTGTGAATGTCCAAGTAAAACAATGCTGGTTTTCAGAGGCCTGTTCATGTTCGCAGTCGTGCTGTTCAATTGGCTATCCACTCAACCTGTTTTGCTCCTCATTTTCCTGTGCACACAACCCAGCCTTCAGAAATCATTGTAATCTCCAGTACAGGATGTTCCATTCATTCACTGGGAATCTGGAATTCATCTGAATCTGCACTCCACGCATGCTTTCGTTACACCACTGCTGAAAGTCGAAGTAATGCAATACTGGTTTTCAGTGGTCTGTTCACATTCGAAGCCGAGGCTTTTTACAGGCTATCCACTCAACACTGGTCAGCTCTTCATTTTCGTGTCCCCACAATCCAGATTTCAGAAATCATTGCAATCTCCACTACAGAATGTTCCATTCATTCACTGCGAGTCTGGAGTTTATCTGATTCTCCACTCCCGCCTGGTTAACATTACACCACTTGTGAATGTCCAAGTAAGCCAATGCTGGTTTTCAGAGGCCTGTTCATACTCGCAGCCGTGCTGTTTAATTGACAATTCACTCCACCCTGTTCAGCTCTTCATTGTCCCACCACACTACCAGCCTTCAGAAATCTTTGTTATCTCCACTACAGAATGTTCCATTCATTCACTGCGAATCTGGAATTCATCTGACTCTCAACTCCACGCAGGTTTTCATTACACCACTGTTGAATGTCCAAGTAACCCAATGCTGGTTTTCAGCGGCCTGTTCATATTCGCAGCCCTGCTGTTTACTTGGCTATCGATTCAAGCCTGGTCAGCTCTTCATTTTCCTGTCCACACAACACAGGCTTCAGAAATCATTGGAATCTCCTCTACAGAATGTTCCATTCATTCACTGCGAATGTGGAATTCAACTGACTTTCCACTCCATGCAGGTTTTCCTTACACCACTGATGAATGTCCAAGTAACCCAATGCTGGTTTTCAGCTGCATGTTCACACTCGCAGCCATGCTATACAATTGGCTTTCCACTAAATCCTGATTAGTTCTTGATTTTCCTTCCACACGACCCAGCCTTCAGAAATCATTGGAATCTCCACTAGAGAATGTTCCATTCATTCACTGCGAATCTGGAATTCCTCTGAACCTCCACTCCCGGCAGGTTTTCGTTACACCACTGTTGAATGTCCAAGTAACCCAATGTTTTAAGTGTTTTCTTCACAAGCGCAGTGGTGCTGTTCAATTGGCTATCCACTCAACCCTGGCCAGCTCTACATTTTCCTGTCCACACCACAGAGACTGGAGAAATCATTGTTATCTCCACTACAGAATGTTCCATTCATTCACAGCGAATCTGGAATTCATCTGAATCTCCACTCCCGGCAGGTTTTCGTGACACCACTGGTAAATATCCAAGTAAGCCAATGCTGGTTTTAAGTGGCCTGCTCATACTCTCAGCCGTGCTGTTCAATTTGCTATCCACTCAACCCTCTTCAGCTCCATTTTCCTGTCCACATAACCCAAACTTCAGAAACAATTGGTATCTCCTCCACAGAATGTTCCATTCATTGACTGCAAATCTGAAATTCATCTAATTCTCAACTCCCGTCAGGTTTTCGTTACACCACTTGTGAATGTCCAATTAAGCCAAAGCTGGTTTTCAGTGGCCTGTTCTTACTACGAGACGTGCTGTTCATTTGGCTATCCATTCCACCCTGTTCAGCTCTACATTTTCGTGTCCACAAAACCCAGCCTTCAGAAATCATTGGAATCACCACTAGAGAATGTTCCATGCATTCACTGCGAATCTGGAATTCATCTGAATCTCCACTCCCGGCAGGTTTTCATTGCACCACTGCTGAATGTTCAAGTAACGCAATGATGGTTTTCAGCGGTCTATTCACACTCGAACCCGTGCTGTTCACGGTCTAGCGACTCAACACTGGTGAGTTCTTCTTTTTCCAGTTCAGACAATACAAACCTCAGAAACCATTGCAATCTACACTACAGAATGTTTCATTCATTCACGCGAATCTTGAATTCATCTTGTTCTCCACTCCCAGCAGGTTTTCGTTTCACCACTGGTGAATGTCCAAGCAACCCAAGGCTGGTTTCAGCTGCGTGTTAACACTCGCAGCCGTGCTGTTCAATTGGCTATCCAGTGAACGCTGGTTAGCTCTTGATTTTCCTTCCACACACCGAGCCTTCAGAAATCATTCTTATCTCCACTTCAGAATGTTCCATTCGTTCCCTGCGAATCTGGAATTCCTCTGACTCTCCACACCAGGCAGATTTTCCTAACAACACTGGTGAATGACCAGGTAATCCAATGCTGGTTTTCAGCGGCTGTTCACACTCACAGCCTTGCTGTTCAATTGGCAATCCAGTCAAACCTAGTCAGCTCTTCATTTTCCTGTCCACACAACCCAGCGTTCAGAAATCATTGGAATCTCTACTACAGAAATTTCCATTCATTCACTGTGAATCTGGAAATAATCTGAATCTGCATTCCAGGAAGGCTTTCGTTACACCACTGATGAATGTCCAAGTAATGCAATGCTGCTTCTTAGTGGTCTGTTCACACTCGAAACCGTGCTGTTCATTGGCTATCCACTCAATATCGGTCAGCTCTTCAATATCCTGTCCAGACTATCCAGATTTCTAAATGTTGGCAATCACCACTACAGAATGTTCCATTCAATCACGCGAATCTGGAATTCATCAGAGTCTCCACTCCTGGAAGGTTTTCGTGACACCACTGGTAAATGTCCAAGGAAGACAATGCTGGTTTTAAAACGCCTGCTAACACACTCAGCCGTGCTGTTCAATTTGCTATCCACCCAACCCTATTCAGCTCTACATTTTCCTGTCCTCATAACCCAACCTTCAGAAATAATTGGTATCTCCTCCACAGAATGTTCCGTTCATTCACTGCGAATCTTAAATTCATCTGACTCTCAACTCCCGGCGGGTTATCGTTACACCACTTGTGAATGTCCAAGTAAGCCAATGCTGGTTTTCAGTGGCCTGTTCATACTAAGAGACGTGCTGTTCATTTGGCTATCCACTCCACCCTGTTCAGCTCTACATTTTCGTGTCCACAAAACCCAGCCTTCAGAAATCATTGGAATCACCACTAGAGAATGTTCCATTCATTCACTGCGAATCTGGAATTCATCTGAACCTCCACTCCTGGCAGGTTTTCGTTACGCCACTGGTGAATGTCCAAGAAACTCAATACTGGTTTTCAGAGGCATGTTCAACTCGCAGAAGTGCTGTTCAATGGGCTATCCACTCAATATTGGTCAGCTCTTCATTTTCCTCTCCACACAAACCAGCCTTCAGAAATCATTGGGATCTCCACTACAGACTGTTCCATTCATTCACTGCGATTCTGCAATTCATCTGACTCTCCGCTCCAGGCAGGTTTTCATTACAGCACTGGTGAATGACCAAGTAATCCAATGCTGGTTTTCAGCCGCCTTTTCACACTCGCAGTGTGCTGTTCAATTGTCTAGCCACTCAAACCTGGTCAGCCTTTCATTTTCTTTTCCACAATATCAGACTTCAGAAATCATTGGAATCGCCAGTACAGAATGTTCCATTCATTCACTGCCAATCTGGAATTCATCTGAATCTGCACTCCAGGTAGGCTTTCATTACACCACTTATGAATGTCCAAGTAACACAATGCTGGTTTTCAGCGGTCTGTTCACACTCTAAGCCCTGCTTTTTACTGGGTATCCACACAACTGTGGTCAGCTCTTCATTTTCATGTCCAAACAATCCAGACTTGAGAAATCATTGCAATCTCCAGTACAGAAAGTTCCATTCATTCACTGCGAATCTGGAATTCAACTGAATCTCCACTACCTGCAGATTTATCTTACACCACTTGTGAATGTCCAAGTAAAACAATGCTGGTTTTCAGAGGCCTGTTCATGTTCGCAGTCGTGCTGTTCAATTGGCTATCCACTCAACCTGTTTTGCTCCTCATTTTCCTGTGCACACAACCCAGCCTTCAGAAATCATTGTAATCTCCACTACAGGATGTTCCATTCATTCACTGGGAATCTGGAATTCATCTGAATCTGCACTCCACGCAGGCTTTCGTTACACCACTGCTGAAAGTCGAAGTAATGCAATACTGGTTTTCAGTGGTCTGTTCACATTCGAAGCCGAGGCTTTTTACAGGCTATCCACTCAACACTGGTCAGCTCTTCATTTTCGTGTCCCCACAATCCAGATTTCAGAAATCATTGCAATCTCCACTACAGAATGTTCCATTCATTCACTGCGAGTCTGGAGTTTATCTGATTCTCCACTCCCGCCTGGTTAACATTACACCACTTGTGAATGTCCAAGTAAGCCAATGCTGGTTTTCAGAGGCCTGTTCATACTCGCAGCCGTGCTGTTTAATTGACAATTCACTCCACCCTGTTCAGCTCTTCATTGTCCCACCACACTACCAGCCTTCAGAAATCTTTGTTATCTCCACTACAGAATGTTCCATTCATTCACTGCGAATCTGGAATTCATCTGACTCTCAACTCCACGCAGGTTTTCATTACACCACTGTTGAATGTCCAAGTAACCCAATGCTGGTTTTCAGCGGCCTGTTCATATTCGCAGCCCTGCTGTTTACTTGGCTATCGATTCAAGCCTGGTCAGCTCTTCATTTTCCTGTCCACACAACACAGGCTTCAGAAATCATTGGAATCTCCTCTACAGAATGTTCCATTCATTCACTGCGAATGTGGAATTCAACTGACTCTCCACTCCATGCAGGTTTTCCTTACACCACTGATGAATGTCCAAGTAACCCAATGCTGGTTTTCAGCTGCATGTTCACACTCGCAGCCATGCTATACAATTGGCTTTCCACTAAATCCTGATTAGTTCTTGATTTTCCTTCCACACGACCCAGCCTTCAGAAATCATTGGAATCTCCACTAGAGAATGTTCCATTCATTCACTGCGAATCTGGAATTCCTCTGAACCTCCACTCCCGGCAGGTTTTCGTTACACCACTGTTGAATGTCCAAGTAACCCAATGTTTTAAGTGTTTTCTTCACAAGCGCAGTGGTGCTGTTCAATTGGCTATCCACTCAACCCTGGCCAGCTCTACATTTTCCTGTCCACACCAAAGAGACTGGAGAAATCATTGTTATCTCCACTACAGAATGTTCCATTCATTCACAGCGAATCTGGAATTCATCTGAATCTCCACTCCCGGCAGGTTTTCGTGACACCACTGGTAAATATCCAAGTAAGCCAATGCTGGTTTTAAGTGGCCTGCTCATACTCTCAGCCGTGCTGTTCAATTTGCTATCCACTCAACCCTCTTCAGCTCCATTTTCCTGTCCACATAACCCAAACTTCAGAAACAATTGGTATCTCCTCCACAGAATGTTCCATTCATTGACTGCAAATCTGAAATTCATCTAATTCTCAACTCCCGTCAGGTTTTCGTTACACCACTTGTGAATGTCCAATTAAGCCAAAGCTGGTTTTCAGTGGCCTGTTCTTACTACGAGACGTGCTGTTCATTTGGCTATCCATTCCACCCTGTTCAGCTCTACATTTTCGTGTCCACAAAACCCAGCCTTCAGAAATCATTGGAATCACCACTAGAGAATGTTCCATTCATTCACTGCGAATCTGGAATTCATCTGAATCTCCACTCCCGGCAGGTTTTCATTGCACCACTGCTGAATGTTCAAGTAACGCAATGATGGTTTTCAGCGGTCTATTCACACTCGAACCCGTGCTGTTCACGGTCTAGCGACTCAACACTGGTGAGTTCTTCTTTTTCCAGTTCAGACAATACAAACCCCAGAAACCATTGCAATCTACACTACAGAATGTTTCATTCATTCACGCGAATCTTGAATTCATCTTGTTCTCCACTCCCAGCAGGTTTTCGTTTCACCACTGGTGAATGTCCAAGCAACCCAAGGCTGGTTTCAGCTGCGTGTTAACACTCGCAGCCGTGCTGTTCAATTGGCTATCCAGTGAACGCTGGTTAGCTCTTGATTTTCCTTCCACACACCGAGCCTTCAGAAATCATTCTTATCTCCACTTCAGAATGTTCCATTCGTTCCCTGCGAATCTGGAATTCCTCTGACTCTCCACACCAGGCAGATTTTCCTAACAACACTGGTGAATGACCAGGTAATCCAATGCTGGTTTTCAGCGGCTGTTCACACTCACAGCCTTGCTGTTCAATTGGCAATCCAGTCAAACCTAGTCAGCTCTTCATTTTCCTGTCCACACAACCCAGCGTTCAGAAATCATTGGAATCTCTACTACAGAAATTTCCATTCATTCACTGTGAATCTGGAAATAATCTGAATCTGCATTCCAGGAAGGCTTTCGTTACACCACTGATGAATGTCCAAGTAATGCAATGCTGCTTCTTAGTGGTCTGTTCACACTCGAAACCGTGCTGTTCATTGGCTATCCACTCAATATCGGTCAGCTCTTCAATATCCTGTCCAGACTATCCAGATTTCTAAATGTTGGCAATCACCACTACAGAATGTTCCATTCAATCACGCGAATCTGGAATTCATCAGAGTCTCCACTCCTGGAAGGTTTTCGTGACACCACTGGTAAATGTCCAAGGAAGACAATGCTGGTTTTAAGCCGCCTGCTAACACACTCAGCCGTGCTGTTCATTTGGCTATCCACCCAACCCTATTCAGCTCTACATTTTCCTGCCCACAAAACCCAGCCTTCAGAAATCATTGGAATCACCACTAGAGAATGTTCCATTCATTCACTGCGAATCTGGAATTCATCTGAACCTCCACTCCTGGCAGGTTTTCGTTATGCCACTGGTGAATGTCCAAGTAACTCAATACTGGTTTTCAGAGGCATGTTCAACTCGCAGAAGTGCTGTTCAATGGGCTATCCACTCAATATTGGTCAGCTCTTCATTTTCCTCTCCACACAAACCAGCCTTCAGAAATTATTGGGATCTCCACTACAGACTGTTCCATTCATTCACTGCGATTCTGCAATTCATCTGACTCCGCTCCAGGCAGGTTTTCATTACAGCACTGGTGAATGACCAAGTAATCCAATGCTGGTTTTCAGCTGCCTTTTCACACTCGCAGTGTGCTGTTCAATTGTCTATCCACTCAAACCTGGTCAGCCTTTCATTTTCTTTTCCACAATATCAGACTTCAGAAATCATTGGAATCGCCAGTACAGAATCTTCCATTCATTCACTGCCAATCTGGAATTCATCTGAATCTGCACTCCAGGTAGGCTTTCATTACACCACTTATAAATGTCCAAGTAACACAATGCTGGTTTTCAGCGGTCTGTTCACACTCTAAGCCCTGCTTTTTACTGGGTATCCACACAACTGTGGTCAGCTCTTCATTTTCATGTCCAAACAATCCAGACTTGAGAAATCATTGCAATCTCCAGTACAGAATGTTCCATTCATTCACTGCGAATCTGGAATTCAACTGAATCTCCACTACCTGCAGATTTATCTTACACCACTTGTGAATGTCCAAGTAAAACAATGCTGGTTTTCAGAGGCCTGTTCATGTTCGCAGTCGTGCTGTTCAATTGGCTATCCACTCAACCTGTTTTGCTCCTCATTTTCCTGTGCACACAACCCAGCCTTCAGAAATCATTGTAATCTCCACTACAGGATGTTCCATTCATTCACTGGGAATCTGGAATTCATCTGAATCTGCACTCCACGCAGGCTTTCGTTACACCACTGCTGAAAGTCGAAGTAATGCAATACTGGTTTTCAGTGGTCTGTTCACATTCGAAGCCGAGGCTTTTTACAGGCTATCCACTCAACACTGGTCAGCTCTTCATTTTCGTGTCCCCACAATCCAGATTTCAGAAATCATTGCAATCTCCACTACAGAATGTTCCATTCATTCACTGCGAGTCTGGAGTTTATCTGATTCTCCACTCCCGCCTGGTTAACATTACACCACTTGTGAATGTCCAAGTAAGCCAATGCTGGTTTTCAGAGGCCTGTTCATACTCGCAGCCGTGCTGTTTAATTGACAATTCACTCCACCCTGTTCAGCTCTTCATTGTCCCACCACACTACCAGCCTTCAGAAATCTTTGTTATCTCCACTACAGAATGTTCCATTCATTCACTGCGAATCTGGAATTCATCTGACTCTCAACTCCACGCAGGTTTTCATTACACCACTGTTGAATGTCCAAGTAACCCAATGCTGGTTTTCAGCGGCCTGTTCATATTCGCAGCCCTGCTGTTTACTTGGCTATCGATTCAAGCCTGGTCAGCTCTTCATTTTCCTGTCCACACAACACAGGCTTCAGAAATCATTGGAATCTCCTCTACAGAATGTTCCATTCATTCACTGCGAATGTGGAATTCAACTGACTCTCCACTCCATGCAGGTTTTCCTTACACCACTGATGAATGTCCAAGTAACCCAATGCTGGTTTTCAGCTGCATGTTCACACTCGCAGCCATGCTATACAATTGGCTTTCCACTAAATCCTGATTAGTTCTTGATTTTCCTTCCACACGACCCAGCCTTCAGAAATCATTGGAATCTCCACTAGAGAATGTTCCATTCATTCACTGCGAATCTGGAATTCCTCTGAACCTCCACTCCCGGCAGGTTTTCGTTACACCACTGTTGAATGTCCAAGTAACCCAATGTTTTAAGTGTTTTCTTCACAAGCGCAGTGGTGCTGTTCAATTGGCTATCCACTCAACCCTGGCCAGCTCTACATTTTCCTGTCCACACCACAGAGACTGGAGAAATCATTGTTATCTCCACTACAGAATGTTCCATTCATTCACAGCGAATCTGGAATTCATCTGAATCTCCACTCCCGGCAGGTTTTCGTGACACCACTGGTAAATATCCAAGTAAGCCAATGCTGGTTTTAAGTGGCCTGCTCATACTCTCAGCCGTGCTGTTCAATTTGCTATCCACTCAACCCTCTTCAGCTCCATTTTCCTGTCCACATAACCCAAACTTCAGAAACAATTGGTATCTCCTCCACAGAATGTTCCATTCATTGACTGCAAATCTGAAATTCATCTAATTCTCAACTCCCGTCAGGTTTTCGTTACACCACTTGTGAATGTCCAATTAAGCCAAAGCTGGTTTTCAGTGGCCTGTTCTTACTACGAGACGTGCTGTTCATTTGGCTATCCATTCCACCCTGTTCAGCTCTACATTTTCGTGTCCACAAAACCCAGCCTTCAGAAATCATTGGAATCACCACTAGAGAATGTTCCATGCATTCACTGCGAATCTGGAATTCATCTGAATCTCCACTCCCGGCAGGTTTTCATTGCACCACTGCTGAATGTTCAAGTAACGCAATGATGGTTTTCAGCGGTCTATTCACACTCGAACCCGTGCTGTTCACGGTCTAGCGACTCAACACTGGTGAGTTCTTCTTTTTCCAGTTCAGACAATACAAACCTCAGAAACCATTGCAATCTACACTACAGAATGTTTCATTCATTCACGCGAATCTTGAATTCATCTTGTTCTCCACTCCCAGCAGGTTTTCGTTTCACCACTGGTGAATGTCCAAGCAACCCAAGGCTGGTTTCAGCTGCGTGTTAACACTCGCAGCCGTGCTGTTCAATTGGCTATCCAGTGAACGCTGGTTAGCTCTTGATTTTCCTTCCACACACCGAGCCTTCAGAAATCATTCTTATCTCCACTTCAGAATGTTCCATTCGTTCCCTGCGAATCTGGAATTCCTCTGACTCTCCACACCAGGCAGATTTTCCTAACAACACTGGTGAATGACCAGGTAATCCAATGCTGGTTTTCAGCGGCTTTTCACACTCACAGCCTTGCTGTTCAATTGGCAATCCAGTCAAACCTAGTCAGCTCTTCATTTTCCTGTCCACACAACCCAGCGTTCAGAAATCATTGGAATCTCTACTACAGAAATTTCCATTCATTCACTGTGAATCTGGAAATAATCTGAATCTGCATTCCAGGAAGGCTTTCGTTACACCACTGATGAATGTCCAAGTAATGCAATGCTGCTTCTTACTGGTCTGTTCACACTCGAAACCGTGCTGTTCATTGGCTATCCACTCAATATCGGTCAGCTCTTCAATATCCTGTCCAGACTATCCAGATTTCTAAATGTTGGCAATCACCACTACAGAATGTTCCATTCAATCACGCGAATCTGGAATTCATCAGAGTCTCCACTCCTGGAAGGTTTTCGTGACACCACTGGTAAATGTCCAAGGAAGACAATGCTGGTTTTAAGCCGCCTGCTAAGACACTCAGCCGTGCTGTTCAATTTGCTATCCACCCAACCCTATTCAGCTCTACATTTTCCTGTCCTCATAACCCAACCTTCAGAAATAATTGGTATCTCCTCCACAGAATGTTCCGTTCATTCACTGCGAATCTTAAATTCATCTGACTCTCAACTCCCGGCGGGTTATCGTTACACCACTTGTGAATGTCCAAGTAAGCCAATGCTGGTTTTCAGTGGCCTGTTCATACTAAGAGACGTGCTGTTCATTTGGCTATCCACTCCACCCTGTTCAGCTCTACATTTTCGTGTCCACAAAACCCAGCCTTCAGAAATCATTGGAATCACCACTAGAGAATGTTCCATTCATTCACTGCGAATCTGGAATTCATCTGAACCTCCACTCCTGGCAGGTTTTCGTTACGCCACTGGTGAATGTCCAAGTAACTCAATACTGGTTTTCAGAGGCATGTTCAACTCGCAGAAGTGCTGTTCAATGGGCTATCCACTCAATATTGGTCAGCTCTTCATTTTCCTCTCCACACAAACCAGCCTTCAGAAATCATTGGGATCTCCACTACAGACTGTTCCATTCATTCACTGCGATTCTGCAATTCATCTGACTCTCCGCTCCAGGCAGGTTTTCATTACAGCACTGGTGAATGACCAAGGAATCCAATGCTGGTTTTCAGCCGCCTTTTCACACTCGCAGTGTGCTGTTCAATTGTCTATCCACTCAAACCTGGTCAGCCTTTCATTTTCTTTTCCACAATATCAGACTTCAGAAATCATTGGAATCGCCAGTACAGAATGTTCCATTCATTCACTGCCAATCTGGAATTCATCTGAATCTGCACTCCAGGTAGGCTTTCATTACACCACTTATGAATGTCCAAGTAACACAATGCTGGTTTTCAGCGGTCTGTTCACACTCTAAGCCCTGCTTTTTACTGGGTATCCACACAACTGTGGTCAGCTCTTCATTTTCATGTCCAAACAATCCAGACTTGAGAAATCATTGCAATCTCCAGTACAGAATGTTCCATTCATTCACTGCGAATCTGGAATTCAACTGAATCTCCACTACCTGCAGATTTATCTTACACCACTTGTGAATGTCCAAGTAAAACAATGCTGGTTTTCAGAGGCCTGTTCATGTTCGCAGTCGTGCTGTTCAATTGGCTATCCACTCAACCTGTTTTGCTCCTCATTTTCCTGTGCACACAACCCAGCCTTCAGAAATCATTGTAATCTCCACTACAGGATGTTCCATTCATTCACTGGGAATCTGGAATTCATCTGAATCTGCACTCCACGCAGGCTTTCGTTACACCACTGCTGAAAGTCGAAGTAATGCAATACTGGTTTTCAGTGGTCTGTTCACATTCGAAGCCGAGGCTTTTTACAGGCTATCCACTCAACACTGGTCAGCTCTTCATTTTCGTGTCCCCACAATCCAGATTTCAGAAATCATTGCAATCTCCACTACAGAATGTTCCATTCATTCACTGCGAGTCTGGAGTTTATCTGATTCTCCACTCCCGCCTGGTTAACATTACACCACTTGTGAATGTCCAAGTAAGCCAATGCTGGTTTTCAGAGGCCTGTTCATACTCGCAGCCGTGCTGTTTAATTGACAATTCACTCCACCCTGTTCAGCTCTTCATTGTCCCACCACACTACCAGCCTTCAGAAATCTTTGTTATCTCCACTACAGAATGTTCCATTCATTCACTGCGAATCTGGAATTCATCTGACTCTCAACTCCACGCAGGTTTTCATTACACCACTGTTGAATGTCCAAGTAACCCAATGCTGGTTTTCAGCGGCCTGTTCATATTCGCAGCCCTGCTGTTTACTTGGCTATCGATTCAAGCCTGGTCAGCTCTTCATTTTCCTGTCCACACAACACAGGCTTCAGAAATCATTGGAATCTCCTCTACAGAATGTTCCATTCATTCACTGCGAATGTGGAATTCAACTGACTCTCCACTCCATGCAGGTTTTCCTTACACCACTGATGAATGTCCAAGTAACCCAATGCTGGTTTTCAGCTGCATGTTCACACTCGCAGCCATGCTATACAATTGGCTTTCCACTAAATCCTGATTAGTTCTTGATTTTCCTTCCACACGACCCAGCCTTCAGAAATCATTGGAATCTCCACTAGAGAATGTTCCATTCATTCACTGCGAATCTGGAATTCCTCTGAACCTCCACTCCCGGCAGGTTTTCGTTACACCACTGTTGAATGTCCAAGTAACCCAATGTTTTAAGTGTTTTCTTCACAAGCGCAGTGGTGCTGTTCAATTGGCTATCCACTCAACCCTGGCCAGCTCTACATTTTCCTGTCCACACCACAGAGACTGGAGAAATCATTGTTATCTCCACTACAGAATGTTCCATTCATTCACAGCGAATCTGGAATTCATCTGAATCTCCACTCCCGGCAGGTTTTCGTGACACCACTGGTAAATATCCAAGTAAGCCAATGCTGGTTTTAAGTGGCCTGCTCATACTCTCAGCCGTGCTGTTCAATTTGCTATCCACTCAACCCTCTTCAGCTCCATTTTCCTGTCCACATAACCCAAACTTCAGAAACAATTGGTATCTCCTCCACAGAATGTTCCATTCATTGACTGCAAATCTGAAATTCATCTAATTCTCAACTCCCGTCAGGTTTTCGTTACACCACTTGTGAATGTCCAATTAAGCCAAAGCTGGTTTTCAGTGGCCTGTTCTTACTACGAGACGTGCTGTTCATTTGGCTATCCATTCCACCCTGTTCAGCTCTACATTTTCGTGTCCACAAAACCCAGCCTTCAGAAATCATTGGAATCACCACTAGAGAATGTTCCATGCATTCACTGCGAATCTGGAATTCATCTGAATCTCCACTCCCGGCAGGTTTTCATTGCACCACTGCTGAATGTTCAAGTAACGCAATGATGGTTTTCAGCGGTCTATTCACACTCGAACCCGTGCTGTTCACGGTCTAGCGACTCAACACTGGTGAGTTCTTCTTTTTCCAGTTCAGACAATACAAACCTCAGAAACCATTGCAATCTACACTACAGAATGTTTCATTCATTCACGCGAATCTTGAATTCATCTTGTTCTCCACTCCCAGCAGGTTTTCGTTTCACCACTGGTGAATGTCCAAGCAACCCAAGGCTGGTTTCAGCTGCGTGTTAACACTCGCAGCCGTGCTGTTCAATTGGCTATCCAGTGAACGCTGGTTAGCTCTTGATTTTCCTTCCACACACCGAGCCTTCAGAAATCATTCTTATCTCCACTTCAGAATGTTCCATTCGTTCCCTGCGAATCTGGAATTCCTCTGACTCTCCACACCAGGCAGATTTTCCTAACAACACTGGTGAATGACCAGGTAATCCAATGCTGGTTTTCAGCGGCTGTTCACACTCACAGCCTTGCTGTTCAATTGGCAATCCAGTCAAACCTAGTCAGCTCTTCATTTTCCTGTCCACACAACCCAGCGTTCAGAAATCATTGGAATCTCTACTACAGAAATTTCCATTCATTCACTGTGAATCTGGAAATAATCTGAATCTGCATTCCAGGAAGGCTTTCGTTACACCACTGATGAATGTCCAAGTAATGCAATGCTGCTTCTTAGTGGTCTGTTCACACTCGAAACCGTGCTGTTCATTGGCTATCCACTCAATATCGGTCAGCTCTTCAATATCCTGTCCAGACTATCCAGATTTCTAAATGTTGGCAATCACCACTACAGAATGTTCCATTCAATCACGCGAATCTGGAATTCATCAGAGTCTCCACTCCTGGAAGGTTTTCGTGACACCACTAGTAAATGTCCAAGGAAGACAATGCTGGTTTTAAGCCGCCTGCTAACACACTCAGCCGTGCTGTTCAATTTGCTATCCACCCAACCCTATTCAGCTCTACATTTTCCTGTCCTCATAACCCAACCTTCAGAAATAATTGGTATCTCCTCCACAGAATGTTCCGTTCCTTCACTGCGAATCTTAAATTCATCTGACTCTCAACTCCCGGCGGGTTATCGTTACACCACTTGTGAATGTCCAAGTAAGCCAATGCTGGTTTTCAGTGGCCTGTTCATACTAAGAGACGTGCTGTTCATTTGGCTATCCACTCCACCCTGTTCAGCTCTACATTTTCGTGTCCACAAAACCCAGCCTTCAGAAATTATTGGAATCACCACTAGAGAATGTTCCATTCATTCACTGCGAATCTGGAATTCATCTGAACCTCCACTCCTGGCAGGTTTTCGTTACGCCACTGGTGAATGTCCAAGAAACTCAATACTGGTTTTCAGAGGCATGTTCAACTCGCAGAAGTGCTGTTCAATGGGCTATCCACTCAATATTGGTCAGCTCTTCATTTTCCTCTCCACACAAACCAGCCTTCAGAAATCATTGGGATCTCCACTACAGACTGTTCCATTCATTCACTGCGATTCTGCAATTCATCTGACTCTCCGCTCCAGGCAGGTTTTCATTACAGCACTGGTGAATGACCAAGTAATCCAATGCTGGTTTTCAGCCGCCTTTTCACACTCGCAGTGTGCTGTTCAATTGTCTATCCACTCAAACCTGGTCAGCCTTTCATTTTCTTTTCCACAATATCAGACTTCAGAAATCATTGGAATCGCCAGTACAGAATGTTCCATTCATTCACTGCCAATTTGGAATTCATCTGAATCTGCACTCCAGGTAGGCTTTCATTACACCACTTATGAATGTCCAAGTAACACAATGCTGGTTTTCAGCGGTCTGTTCACACTCTAAGCCCTGCTTTTTACTGGGTATCCACACAACTGTGGTCAGCTCTTCATTTTCATGTCCAAACAATCCAGACTTGAGAAATCATTGCAATCTCCAGTACAGAATGTTCCATTCATTCACTGCGAATCTGGAATTCAACTGAATCTCCACTACCTGCAGATTTATCTTACACCACTTGTGAATGTCCAAGTAAAACAATGCTGGTTTTCAGAGGCCTGTTCATGTTCGCAGTCGTGCTGTTCAATTGGCTATCCACTCAACCTGTTTTGCTCCTCATTTTCCTGTGCACACAACCCAGCCTTCAGAAATCATTGTAATCTCCACTACAGGATGTTCCATTCATTCACTGGGAATCTGGAATTCATCTGAATCTGCACTCCACGCAGGCTTTCGTTACACCACTGCTGAAAGTCGAAGTAATGCAATACTGGTTTTCAGTGGTCTGTTCACATTCGAAGCCGAGGCTTTTTACAGGCTATCCACTCAACACTGGTCAGCTCTTCATTTTCGTGTCCCCACAATCCAGATTTCAGAAATCATTGCAATCTCCACTACAGAATGTTCCATTCATTCACTGCGAGTCTGGAGTTTATCTGATTCTCCACTCCCGCCTGGTTAACATTACACCACTTGTGAATGTCCAAGTAAGCCAATGCTGGTTTTCAGAGGCCTGTTCATACTCGCAGCCGTGCTGTTTAATTGACAATTCACTCCACCCTGTTCAGCTCTTCATTGTCCCACCACACTACCAGCCTTCAGAAATCTTTGTTATCTCCACTACAGAATGTTCCATTCATTCACTGCGAATCTGGAATTCATCTGACTCTCAACTCCACGCAGGTTTTCATTACACCACTGTTGAATGTCCAAGTAACCCAATGCTGGTTTTCAGCGGCCTGTTCATATTCGCAGCCCTGCTGTTTACTTGGCTATCGATTCAAGCCTGGTCAGCTCTTCATTTTCCTGTCCACACAACACAGGCTTCAGAAATCATTGGAATCTCCTCTACAGAATGTTCCATTCATTCACTGCGAATGTGGAATTCAACTGACTCTCCACTCCATGCAGGTTTTCCTTACACCACTGATGAATGTCCAAGTAACCCAATGCTGGTTTTCAGCTGCATGTTCACACTCGCAGCCATGCTATACAATTGGCTTTCCACTAAATCCTGATTAGTTCTTGATTTTCCTTCCACACGACCCAGCCTTCAGAAATCATTGGAATCTCCACTAGAGAATGTTCCATTCATTCACTGCGAATCTGGAATTCCTCTGAACCTCCACTCCCGGCAGGTTTTCGTTACACCACTGTTGAATGTCCAAGTAACCCAATGTTTTAAGTGTTTTCTTCACAAGCGCAGTGGTGCTGTTCAATTGGCTATCCACTCAACCCTGGCCAGCTCTACATTTTCCTGTCCACACCACAGAGACTGGAGAAATCATTGTTATCTCCACTACAGAATGTTCCATTCATTCACAGCGAATCTGGAATTCATCTGAATCTCCACTCCCGGCAGGTTTTCGTGACACCACTGGTAAATATCCAAGTAAGCCAATGCTGGTTTTAAGTGGCCTGCTCATACTCTCAGCCGTGCTGTTCAATTTGCTATCCACTCAACCCTCTTCAGCTCCATTTTCCTGTCCACATAACCCAAACTTCAGAAACAATTGGTATCTCCTCCACAGAATGTTCCATTCATTGACTGCAAATCTGAAATTCATCTAATTCTCAACTCCCGTCAGGTTTTCGTTACACCACTTGTGAATGTCCAATTAAGCCAAAGCTGGTTTTCAGTGGCCTGTTCTTACTACGAGACGTGCTGTTCATTTGGCTATCCATTCCACCCTGTTCAGCTCTACATTTTCGTGTCCACAAAACCCAGCCTTCAGAAATCATTGGAATCACCACTAGAGAATGTTCCATGCATTCACTGCGAATCTGGAATTCATCTGAATCTCCACTCCCGGCAGGTTTTCATTGCACCACTGCTGAATGTTCAAGTAACGCAATGATGGTTTTCAGCGGTCTATTCACACTCGAACCCGTGCTGTTCACGGTCTAGCGACTCAACACTGGTGAGTTCTTCTTTTTCCAGTTCAGACAATACAAACCTCAGAAACCATTGCAATCTACACTACAGAATGTTTCATTCATTCACGCGAATCTTGAATTCATCTTGTTCTCCACTCCCAGCAGGTTTTCGTTTCACCACTGGTGAATGTCCAAGCAACCCAAGGCTGGTTTCAGCTGCGTGTTAACACTCGCAGCCGTGCTGTTCAATTGGCTATCCAGTGAACGCTGGTTAGCTCTTGATTTTCCTTCCACACACCGAGCCTTCAGAAATCATTCTTATCTCCACTTCAGAATGTTCCATTCGTTCCCTGCGAATCTGGAATTCCTCTGACTCTCCACACCAGGCAGATTTTCCTAACAACACTGGTGAATGACCAGGTAATCCAATGCTGGTTTTCAGCGGCTTTTCACACTCACAGCCTTGCTGTTCAATTGGCAATCCAGTCAAACCTAGTCAGCTCTTCATTTTCCTGTCCACACAACCCAGCGTTCAGAAATCATTGGAATCTCTACTACAGAAATTTCCATTCATTCACTGTGAATCTGGAAATAATCTGAATCTGCATTCCAGGAAGGCTTTCGTTACACCACTGATGAATGTCCAAGTAATGCAATGCTGCTTCTTACTGGTCTGTTCACACTCGAAACCGTGCTGTTCATTGGCTATCCACTCAATATCGGTCAGCTCTTCAATATCCTGTCCAGACTATCCAGATTTCTAAATGTTGGCAATCACCACTACAGAATGTTCCATTCAATCACGCGAATCTGGAATTCATCAGAGTCTCCACTCCTGGAAGGTTTTCGTGACACCACTGGTAAATGTCCAAGGAAGACAATGCTGGTTTTAAGCCGCCTGCTAAGACACTCAGCCGTGCTGTTCAATTTGCTATCCACCCAACCCTATTCAGCTCTACATTTTCCTGTCCTCATAACCCAACCTTCAGAAATAATTGGTATCTCCTCCACAGAATGTTCCGTTCATTCACTGCGAATCTTAAATTCATCTGACTCTCAACTCCCGGCGGGTTATCGTTACACCACTTGTGAATGTCCAAGTAAGCCAATGCTGGTTTTCAGTGGCCTGTTCATACTAAGAGACGTGCTGTTCATTTGGCTATCCACTCCACCCTGTTCAGCTCTACATTTTCGTGTCCACAAAACCCAGCCTTCAGAAATCATTGGAATCACCACTAGAGAATGTTCCATTCATTCACTGCGAATCTGGAATTCATCTGAACCTCCACTCCTGGCAGGTTTTCGTTACGCCACTGGTGAATGTCCAAGTAACTCAATACTGGTTTTCAGAGGCATGTTCAACTCGCAGAAGTGCTGTTCAATGGGCTATCCACTCAATATTGGTCAGCTCTTCATTTTCCTCTCCACACAAACCAGCCTTCAGAAATCATTGGGATCTCCACTACAGACTGTTCCATTCATTCACTGCGATTCTGCAATTCATCTGACTCTCCGCTCTAGGCAGGTTTTCATTACAGCACTGGTGAATGACCAAGGAATCCAATGCTGGTTTTCAGCCGCCTTTTCACACTCGCAGTGTGCTGTTCAATTGTCTATCCACTCAAACCTGGTCAGCCTTTCATTTTCTTTTCCACAATATCAGACTTCAGAAATCATTGGAATCGCCAGTACAGAATGTTCCATTCATTCACTGCCAATCTGGAATTCATCTGAATCTGCACTCCAGGTAGGCTTTCATTACACCACTTATGAATGTCCAAGTAACACAATGCTGGTTTTCAGCGGTCTGTTCACACTCTAAGCCCTGCTTTTTACTGGGTATCCACACAACTGTGGTCAGCTCTTCATTTTCATGTCCAAACAATCCAGACTTGAGAAATCATTGCAATCTCCAGTACAGAATGTTCCATTCATTCACTGCGAATCTGGAATTCAACTGAATCTCCACTACCTGCAGATTTATCTTACACCACTTGTGAATGTCCAAGTAAAACAATGCTGGTTTTCAGAGGCCTGTTCATGTTCGCAGTCGTGCTGTTCAATTGGCTATCCACTCAACCTGTTTTGCTCCTCATTTTCCTGTGCACACAACCCAGCCTTCAGAAATCATTGTAATCTCCACTACAGGATGTTCCATTCATTCACTGGGAATCTGGAATTCATCTGAATCTGCACTCCACGCAGGCTTTCGTTACACCACTGCTGAAAGTCGAAGTAATGCAATACTGGTTTTCAGTGGTCTGTTCACATTCGAAGCCGAGGCTTTTTACAGGCTATCCACTCAACACTGGTCAGCTCTTCATTTTCGTGTCCCCACAATCCAGATTTCAGAAATCATTGCAATCTCCACTACAGAATGTTCCATTCATTCACTGCGAGTCTGGAGTTTATCTGATTCTCCACTCCCGCCTGGTTAACATTACACCACTTGTGAATGTCCAAGTAAGCCAATGCTGGTTTTCAGAGGCCTGTTCATACTCGCAGCCGTGCTGTTTAATTGACAATTCACTCCACCCTGTTCAGCTCTTCATTGTCCCACCACACTACCAGCCTTCAGAAATCTTTGTTATCTCCACTACAGAATGTTCCATTCATTCACTGCGAATCTGGAATTCATCTGACTCTCAACTCCACGCAGGTTTTCATTACACCACTGTTGAATGTCCAAGTAACCCAATGCTGGTTTTCAGCGGCCTGTTCATATTCGCAGCCCTGCTGTTTACTTGGCTATCGATTCAAGCCTGGTCAGCTCTTCATTTTCCTGTCCACACAACACAGGCTTCAGAAATCATTGGAATCTCCTCTACAGAATGTTCCATTCATTCACTGCGAATGTGGAATTCAACTGACTCTCCACTCCATGCAGGTTTTCCTTACACCACTGATGAATGTCCAAGTAACCCAATGCTGGTTTTCAGCTGCATGTTCACACTCGCAGCCATGCTATACAATTGGCTTTCCACTAAATCCTGATTAGTTCTTGATTTTCCTTCCACACGACCCAGCCTTCAGAAATCATTGGAATCTCCACTAGAGAATGTTCCATTCATTCACTGCGAATCTGGAATTCCTCTGAACCTCCACTCCCGGCAGGTTTTCGTTACACCACTGTTGAATGTCCAAGTAACCCAATGTTTTAAGTGTTTTCTTCACAAGCGCAGTGGTGCTGTTCAATTGGCTATCCACTCAACCCTGGCCAGCTCTACATTTTCCTGTCCACACCACAGAGACTGGAGAAATCATTGTTATCTCCACTACAGAATGTTCCATTCATTCACAGCGAATCTGGAATTCATCTGAATCTCCACTCCCGGCAGGTTTTCGTGACACCACTGGTAAATATCCAAGTAAGCCAATGCTGGTTTTAAGTGGCCTGCTCATACTCTCAGCCGTGCTGTTCAATTTGCTATCCACTCAACCCTCTTCAGCTCCATTTTCCTGTCCACATAACCCAAACTTCAGAAACAATTGGTATCTCCTCCACAGAATGTTCCATTCATTGACTGCAAATCTGAAATTCATCTAATTCTCAACTCCCGTCAGGTTTTCGTTACACCACTTGTGAATGTCCAATTAAGCCAAAGCTGGTTTTCAGTGGCCTGTTCTTACTACGAGACGTGCTGTTCATTTGGCTATCCATTCCACCCTGTTCAGCTCTACATTTTCGTGTCCACAAAACCCAGCCTTCAGAAATCATTGGAATCACCACTAGAGAATGTTCCATGCATTCACTGCGAATCTGGAATTCATCTGAATCTCCACTCCCGGCAGGTTTTCATTGCACCACTGCTGAATGTTCAAGTAACGCAATGATGGTTTTCAGCGGTCTATTCACACTCGAACCCGTGCTGTTCACGGTCTAGCGACTCAACACTGGTGAGTTCTTCTTTTTCCAGTTCAGACAATACAAACCCCAGAAACCATTGCAATCTACACTACAGAATGTTTCATTCATTCACGCGAATCTTGAATTCATCTTGTTCTCCACTCCCAGCAGGTTTTCGTTTCACCACTGGTGAATGTCCAAGCAACCCAAGGCTGGTTTCAGCTGCGTGTTAACACTCGCAGCCGTGCTGTTCAATTGGCTATCCAGTGAACGCTGGTTAGCTCTTGCTTTTCCTTCCACACACCGAGCCTTCAGAAATCATTCTTATCTCCACTTCAGAATGTTCCATTCGTTCCCTGCGAATCTGGAATTCCTCTGACTCTCCACACCAGGCAGATTTTCCTAACAACACTGGTGAATGACCAGGTAATCCAATGCTGGTTTTCAGCGGCTGTTCACACTCACAGCCTTGCTGTTCAATTGGCAATCCAGTCAAACCTAGTCAGCTCTTCATTTTCCTGTCCACACAACCCAGCGTTCAGAAATCATTGGAATCTCTACTACAGAAATTTCCATTCATTCACTGTGAATCTGGAAATAATCTGAATCTGCATTCCAGGAAGGCTTTGTTACACCACTGATGAATGTCCAAGTAATGCTTTGCTGCTTCTTACTGGTCTGTTCACACTCGAAACCGTGCTGTTCATTGGCTATCCACTCAATATCGGTCAGCTCTTCAATATCCTGTCCAGACTATCCAGATTTCTAAATGTTGGCAATCACCACTACAGAATGTTCCATTCAATCACGCGAATCTGGAATTCATCAGAGTCTCCACTCCTGGAAGGTTTTCGTGACACCACTGGTAAATGTCCAAGGAAGACAATGCTGGTTTTAAGCCGCCTGCTAACACACTCAGCCGTGCTGTTCATTTGGCTATCCACCCAACCCTATTCAGCTCTACATTTTCCTGTCCACAAAACCCAGCCTTCAGAAATCATTGGAATCACCACTAGAGAATGTTCCATTCATTCACTGCGAATCTGGAATTCATCTGAACCTCCACTCCTGGCAGGTTTTCGTTACGCCACTGGTGAATGTCCAAGTAACTCAATACTGGTTTTCAGAGGCACGTTCAACTCGCAGAAGTGCTGTTCAATGGGCTATCCACTCTATATTGGTCAGCTCTTCATTTTCCTCTCCACACAAACCAGCCTTCAGAAATCATTGGGATCTCCACTACAGACTGTTCCATTCATTCACTGCGATTCTGCAATTCATCTGACTCCGCTCCAGGCAGGTTTTCATTACAGCACTGGTGAATGACCAAGTAATCCAATGCTGGTTTTCAGCTGCCTTTTCACACTCGCAGTGTGCTGTTCAATTGTCTATCCACTCAAACCTGGTCAGCCTTTCATTTTCTTTTCCACAATATCAGACTTCAGAAATCATTGGAATCGCCAGTACAGAATGTTCCATTCATTCACTGCCAATCTGGAATTCATCTGAATCTGCACTCCAGGTAGGCTTTCATTACACCACTTATGAATGTCCAAGTAACACAATGCTGGTTTTCAGCGGTCTGTTCACACTCTAAGCCCTGCTTTTTACTGGGTATCCACACAACTGTGGTCAGCTCTTCATTTTCATGTCCAAACAATCCAGACTTGAGAAATCATTGCAATCTCCAGTACAGAATGTTCCATTCATTCACTGCGAATCTGGAATTCAACTGAATCTCCACTACCTGCAGATTTATCTTACACCACTTGTGAATGTCCAAGTAAAACAATGCTGGTTTTCAGAGGCCTGTTCATGTTCGCAGTCGTGCTGTTCAATTGGCTATCCACTCAACCTGTTTTGCTCCTCATTTTCCTGTGCACACAACCCAGCCTTCAGAAATCATTGTAATCTCCACTACAGGATGTTCCATTCATTCACTGGGAATCTGGAATTCATCTGAATCTGCACTCCACGCAGGCTTTCGTTACACCACTGCTGAAAGTCGAAGTAATGCAATACTGGTTTTCAGTGGTCTGTTCACATTCGAAGCCGAGGCTTTTTACAGGCTATCCACTCAACACTGGTCAGCTCTTCATTTTCGTGTCCCCACAATCCAGATTTCAGAAATCATTGCAATCTCCACTACAGAATGTTCCATTCATTCACTGCGAGTCTGGAGTTTATCTGATTCTCCACTCCCGCCTGGTTAACATTACACCACTTGTGAATGTCCAAGTAAGCCAATGCTGGTTTTCAGAGGCCTGTTCATACTCGCAGCCGTGCTGTTTAATTGACAATTCACTCCACCCTGTTCAGCTCTTCATTGTCCCACCACACTACCAGCCTTCAGAAATCTTTGTTATCTCCACTACAGAATGTTCCATTCATTCACTGCGAATCTGGAATTCATCTGACTCTCAACTCCACGCAGGTTTTCATTACACCACTGTTGAATGTCCAAGTAACCCAATGCTGGTTTTCAGCGGCCTGTTCATATTCGCAGCCCTGCTGTTTACTTGGCTATCGATTCAAGCCTGGTCAGCTCTTCATTTTCCTGTCCACACAACACAGGCTTCAGAAATCATTGGAATCTCCTCTACAGAATGTTCCATTCATTCACTGCGAATGTGGAATTCAACTGACTCTCCACTCCATGCAGGTTTTCCTTACACCACTGATGAATGTCCAAGTAACCCAATGCTGGTTTTCAGCTGCATGTTCACACTCGCAGCCATGCTATACAATTGGCTTTCCACTAAATCCTGATTAGTTCTTGATTTTCCTTCCACACGACCCAGCCTTCAGAAATCATTGGAATCTCCACTAGAGAATGTTCCATTCATTCACTGCGAATCTGGAATTCCTCTGAACCTCCACTCCCGGCAGGTTTTCGTTACACCACTGTTGAATGTCCAAGTAACCCAATGTTTTAAGTGTTTTCTTCACAAGCGCAGTGGTGCTGTTCAATTGGCTATCCACTCAACCCTGGCCAGCTCTACATTTTCCTGTCCACACCACAGAGACTGGAGAAATCATTGTTATCTCCACTACAGAATGTTCCATTCATTCACAGCGAATCTGGAATTCATCTGAATCTCCACTCCCGGCAGGTTTTCGTGACACCACTGGTAAATATCCAAGTAAGCCAATGCTGGTTTTAAGTGGCCTGCTCATACTCTCAGCCGTGCTGTTCAATTTGCTATCCACTCAACCCTCTTCAGCTCCATTTTCCTGTCCACATAACCCAAACTTCAGAAACAATTGGTATCTCCTCCACAGAATGTTCCATTCATTGACTGCAAATCTGAAATTCATCTAATTCTCAACTCCCGTCAGGTTTTCGTTACACCACTTGTGAATGTCCAATTAAGCCAAAGCTGGTTTTCAGTGGCCTGTTCTTACTACGAGACGTGCTGTTCATTTGGCTATCCATTCCACCCTGTTCAGCTCTACATTTTCGTGTCCACAAAACCCAGCCTTCAGAAATCATTGGAATCACCACTAGAGAATGTTCCATGCATTCACTGCGAATCTGGAATTCATCTGAATCTCCACTCCCGGCAGGTTTTCATTGCACCACTGCTGAATGTTCAAGTAACGCAATGATGGTTTTCAGCGGTCTATTCACACTCGAACCCGTGCTGTTCACGGTCTAGCGACTCAACACTGGTGAGTTCTTCTTTTTCCAGTTCAGACAATACAAACCTCAGAAACCATTGCAATCTACACTACAGAATGTTTCATTCATTCACGCGAATCTTGAATTCATCTTGTTCTCCACTCCCAGCAGGTTTTCGTTTCACCACTGGTGAATGTCCAAGCAACCCAAGGCTGGTTTCAGCTGCGTGTTAACACTCGCAGCCGTGCTGTTCAATTGGCTATCCAGTGAACGCTGGTTAGCTCTTGATTTTCCTTCCACACACCGAGCCTTCAGAAATCATTCTTATCTCCACTTCAGAATGTTCCATTCGTTCCCTGCGAATCTGGAATTCCTCTGACTCTCCACACCAGGCAGATTTTCCTAACAACACTGGTGAATGACCAGGTAATCCAATGCTGGTTTTCAGCGGCTGTTCACACTCACAGCCTTGCTGTTCAATTGGCAATCCAGTCAAACCTAGTCAGCTCTTCATTTTCCTGTCCACACAACCCAGCGTTCAGAAATCATTGGAATCTCTACTACAGAAATTTCCATTCATTCACTGTGAATCTGGAAATAATCTGAATCTGCATTCCAGGAAGGCTTTCGTTACACCACTGATGAATGTCCAAGTAATGCAATGCTGCTTCTTAGTGGTCTGTTCACACTCGAAACCGTGCTGTTCATTGGCTATCCACTCAATATCGGTCAGCTCTTCAATATCCTGTCCAGACTATCCAGATTTCTAAATGTTGGCAATCACCACTACAGAATGTTCCATTCAATCACGCGAATCTGGAATTCATCAGAGTCTCCACTCCTGGAAGGTTTTCGTGACACCACTGGTAAATGTCCAAGGAAGACAATGCTGGTTTTAAGCCGCCTGCTAACACACTCAGCCGTGCTGTTCATTTGGCTATCCACCCAACCCTATTCAGCTCTACATTTTCCTGTCCACAAAACCCAGCCTTCAGAAATCATTGGAATCACCACTAGAGAATGTTCCATTCATTCACTGCGAATCTGGAATTCATCTGAACCTCCACTCCTGGCAGGTTTTCGTTACGCCACTGGTGAATGTCCAAGTAACTCAATACTGGTTTTCAGAGGCATGTTCAACTCGCAGAAGTGCTGTTCAATGGGCTATCCACTCTATATTGGTCAGCTCTTCATTTTCCTCTCCACACAAACCAGCCTTCAGAAATCATTGGGATCTCCACTACAGACTGTTCCATTCATTCACTGCGATTCTGCAATTCATCTGACTCTCCACTCCAGGCAGGTTTTCATTACAGCACTGGTGAATGACCAAGTAATCCAATGCTGGTTTTCAGCCGCCTTTTCACACTCGCAGTGTGCTGTTCAATTGTCTATCCACTCAAACCTGGTCAGCCTTTCATTTTCTTTTCCACAATATCAGACTTCAGAAATCATTGGAATCGCCAGTACAGAATGTTCCATTCATTCACTGCCAATCTGGAATTCATCTGAATCTGCACTCCAGGTAGGCTTTCATTACACCACTTATGAATGTCCAAGTAACACAATGCTGGTTTTCAGCGGTCTGTTCACACTCTAAGCCCTGCTTTTTACTGGGTATCCACACAACTGTGGTCAGCTCTTCATTTTCATGTCCAAACAATCCAGACTTGAGAAATCATTGCAATCTCCAGTACAGAATGTTCCATTCATTCACTGCGAATCTGGAATTCAACTGAATCTCCACTACCTGCAGATTTATCTTACACCACTTGTGAATGTCCAAGTAAAACAATGCTGGTTTTCAGAGGCCTGTTCATGTTCGCAGTCGTGCTGTTCAATTGGCTATCCACTCAACCTGTTTTGCTCCTCATTTTCCTGTGCACACAACCCAGCCTTCAGAAATCATTGTAATCTCCACTACAGGATGTTCCATTCATTCACTGGGAATCTGGAATTCATCTGAATC
This sequence comes from Sorex fumeus, assembly GCF_029834395.1. Classification (NCBI taxonomy): domain Eukaryota; kingdom Metazoa; phylum Chordata; class Mammalia; order Eulipotyphla; family Soricidae; genus Sorex; species Sorex fumeus. Next base: position 728,278 of record NW_026606231.1, read on the forward strand.
TGCACTCCACGCAGGCTTTCGTTACACCACTGCTGAAAGTCGAAGTAATGCAATACTGGTTTTCAGTGGTCTGTTCACATTCGAAGCCGAGGCTTTTTACAGGCTATCCACTCAACACTGGTCAGCTCTTCATTTTCGTGTCCCCACAATCCAGATTTCAGAAATCATTGCAATCTCCACTACAGAATGTTCCATTCATTCACTGCGAGTCTGGAGTTTATCTGATTCTCCACTCCCGCCTGGTTAACATTACACCACTTGTGAATGTCCAAGTAAGCCAATGCTGGTTTTCAGAGGCCTGTTCATACTCGCAGCCGTGCTGTTTAATTGACAATTCACTCCACCCTGTTCAGCTCTTCATTGTCCCACCACACTACCAGCCTTCAGAAATCTTTGTTATCTCCACTACAGAATGTTCCATTCATTCACTGCGAATCTGGAATTCATCTGACTCTCAACTCCACGCAGGTTTTCATTACACCACTGTTGAATGTCCAAGTAACCCAATGCTGGTTTTCAGCGGCCTGTTCATATTCGCAGCCCTGCTGTTTACTTGGCTATCGATTCAAGCCTGGTCAGCTCTTCATTTTCCTGTCCACACAACACAGGCTTCAGAAATCATTGGAATCTCCTCTACAGAATGTTCCATTCATTCACTGCGAATGTGGAATTCAACTGACTCTCCACTCCATGCAGGTTTTCCTTACACCACTGATGAATGTCCAAGTAACCCAATGCTGGTTTTCAGCTGCATGTTCACACTCGCAGCCATGCTATACAATTGGCTTTCCACTAAATCCTGATTAGTTCTTGATTTTCCTTCCACACGACCCAGCCTTCAGAAATCATTGGAATCTCCACTAGAGAATGTTCCATTCATTCACTGCGAATCTGGAATTCCTCTGAACCTCCACTCCCGGCAGGTTTTCGTTACACCACTGTTGAATGTCCAAGTAACCCAATGTTTTAAGTGTTTTCTTCACAAGCGCAGTGGTGCTGTTCAATTGGCTATCCACTCAACCCTGGCCAGCTCTACATTTTCCTGTCCACACCACAGAGACTGGAGAAATCATTTTTATCTCCACTACAGAATGTTCCATTCATTCACAGCGAATCTGGAATTCATCTGAATCTCCACTCCCGGCAGGTTTTCGTGACACCACTGGTAAATATCCAAGTAAGCCAATGCTGGTTTTAAGTGGCCTGCTCATACTCTCAGCCGTGCTGTTCAATTTGCTATCCACTCAACCCTCTTCAGCTCCATTTTCCTGTCCACATAACCCAAACTTCAGAAACAATTGGTATCTCCTCCACAGAATGTTCCATTCATTGACTGCAAATCTGAAATTCATCTAATTCTCAACTCCCGTCAGGTTTTCGTTACACCACTTGTGAATGTCCAATTAAGCCAAAGCTGGTTTTCAGTGGCCTGTTCTTACTACGAGACGTGCTGTTCATTTGGCTATCCATTCCACCCTGTTCAGCTCTACATTTTCGTGTCCACAAAACCCAGCCTTCAGAAATCATTGGAATCACCACTAGAGAATGTTCCATGCATTCACTGCGAATCTGGAATTCATCTGAATCTCCACTCCCGGCAGGTTTTCATTGCACCACTGCTGAATGTTCAAGTAACGCAATGATGGTTTTCAGCGGTCTATTCACACTCGAACCCGTGCTGTTCACGGTCTAGCGACTCAACACTGGTGAGTTCTTCTTTTTCCAGTTCAGACAATACAAACCTCAGAAACCATTGCAATCTACACTACAGAATGTTTCATTCATTCACGCGAATCTTGAATTCATCTTGTTCTCCACTCCCAGCAGGTTTTCGTTTCACCACTGGTGAATGTCCAAGCAACCCAAGGCTGGTTTCAGCTGCGTGTTAACACTCGCAGCCGTGCTGTTCAATTGGCTATCCAGTGAACGCTGGTTAGCTCTTGATTTTCCTTCCACACACCGAGCCTTCAGAAATCATTCTTATCTCCACTTCAGAATGTTCCATTCGTTCCCTGCGAATCTGGAATTCCTCTGACTCTCCACACCAGGCAGATTTTCCTAACAACACTGGTGAATGACCAGGTAATCCAATGCTGGTTTTCAGCGGCTGTTCACACTCACAGCCTTGCTGTTCAATTGGCAATCCAGTCAAACCTAGTCAGCTCTTCATTTTCCTGTCCACACAACCCAGCGTTCAGAAATCATTGGAATCTCTACTACAGAAATTTCCATTCATTCACTGTGAATCTGGAAATAATCTGAATCTGCATTCCAGGAAGGCTTTCGTTACACCACTGATGAATGTCCAAGTAATGCAATGCTGCTTCTTAGTGGTCTGTTCACACTCGAAACCGTGCTGTTCATTGGCTATCCACTCAATATCGGTCAGCTCTTCAATATCCTGTCCAGACTATCCAGATTTCTAAATGTTGGCAATCACCACTACAGAATGTTCCATTCAATCACGCGAATCTGGAATTCATCAGAGTCTCCACTCCTGGAAGGTTTTCGTGACACCACTGGTAAATGTCCAAGGAAGACAATGCTGGTTTTAAGCCGCCTGCTAACACACTCAGCCGTGCTGTTCATTTGGCTATCCACCCAACCCTATTCAGCTCTACATTTTCCTGTCCACAAAACCCAGCCTTCAGAAATCATTGGAATCACCACTAGAGAATGTTCCATTCATTCACTGCGAATCTGGAATTCATCTGAACCTCCACTCCTGGCAGGTTTTCGTTACGCCACTGGTGAATGTCCAAGTAAGCCAATGCTGGTTTTCAGTGGCCTGTTCAACTCGCAGAAGTGCTGTTCAATGGGCTATCCACTCTATATTGGTCAGCTCTTCATTTTCCTCTCCACACAAACCAGCCTTCAGAAATCATTGGGATCTCCACTACAGACTGTTCCATTCATTCACTGCGATTCTGCAATTCATCTGACTCTCCACTCCAGGCAGGTTTTCATTACAGCACTGGTGAATGACCAAGTAATCCAATGCTGGTTTTCAGCCGCCTTTTCACACTCGCAGTGTGCTGTTCAATTGTCTATCCACTCAAACCTGGTCAGCCTTTCATTTTCTTTTCCACAATATCAGACTTCAGAAATCATTGGAATCGCCAGTACAGAATGTTCCATTCATTCACTGCCAATCTGGAATTCATCTGAATCTGCACTCCAGGTAGGCTTTCATTACACCACTTATGAATGTCCAAGTAACACAATGCTGGTTTTCAGCGGTCTGTTCACACTCTAAGCCCTGCTTTTTACTGGGTATCCACACAACTGTGGTCAGCTCTTCATTTTCATGTCCAAACAATCCAGACTTGAGAAATCATTGCAATCTCCAGTACAGAATGTTCCATTCATTCACTGCGAATCTGGAATTCAACTGAATCTCCACTACCTGCAGATTTATCTTACACCACTTGTGAATGTCCAAGTAAAACAATGCTGGTTTTCAGAGGCCTGTTCATGTTCGCAGTCGTGCTGTTCAATTGGCTATCCACTCAACCTGTTTTGCTCCTCATTTTCCTGTGCACACAACCCAGCCTTCAGAAATCATTGTAATCTCCACTACAGGATGTTCCATTCATTCACTGGGAATCTGGAATTCATCTGAATCTGCACTCCACGCAGGCTTTCGTTACACCACTGCTGAAAGTCGAAGTAATGCAATACTGGTTTTCAGTGGTCTGTTCACATTCGAAGCCGAGGCTTTTTACAGGCTATCCTCTCAACACTGGTCAGCTCTTCATTTTCGTGTCCCCACAATCCAGATTTCAGAAATCATTGCAATCTCCACTACAGAATGTTCCATTCATTCACTGCGAGTCTGGAGTTTATCTGATTCTCCACTCCCGCCTGGTTAACATTACACCACTTGTGAATGTCCAAGTAAGCCAATGCTGGTTTTCAGAGGCCTGTTCATACTCGCAGCCGTGCTGTTTAATTGACAATTCACTCCACCCTGTTCAGCTCTTCATTGTCCCACCACACTACCAGCCTTCAGAAATCTTTGTTATCTCCACTACAGAATGTTCCATTCATTCACTGCGAATCTGGAATTCATCTGACTCTCAACTCCACGCAGGTTTTCATTACACCACTGTTGAATGTCCAAGTAACCCAATGCTGGTTTTCAGCGGCCTGTTCATATTCGCAGCCCTGCTGTTTACTTGGCTATCGATTCAAGCCTGGTCAGCTCTTCATTTTCCTGTCCACACAACACAGGCTTCAGAAATCATTGGAATCTCCTCTACAGAATGTTCCATTCATTCACTGCGAATGTGGAATTCAACTGACTCTCCACTCCATGCAGGTTTTCCTTACACCACTGATGAATGTCCAAGTAACCCAATGCTGGTTTTCAGCTGCATGTTCACACTCGCAGCCATGCTATACAATTGGCTTTCCACTAAATCCTGATTAGTTCTTGATTTTCCTTCCACACGACCCAGCCTTCAGAAATCATTGGAATCTCCACTAGAGAATGTTCCATTCATTCACTGCGAATCTGGAATTCCTCTGAACCTCCACTCCCGGCAGGTTTTCGTTACACCACTGTTGAATGTCCAAGTAACCCAATGTTTTAAGTGTTTTCTTCACAAGCGCAGTGGTGCTGTTCAATTGGCTATCCACTCAACCCTGGCCAGCTCTACATTTTCCTGTCCACACCACAGAGACTGGAGAAATCATTGTTATCTCCACTACAGAATGTTCCATTCATTCACAGCGAATCTGGAATTCATCTGAATCTCCACTCCCGGCAGGTTTTCGTGACACCACTGGTAAATATCCAAGTAAGCCAATGCTGGTTTTAAGTGGCCTGCTCATACTCTCAGCCGTGCTGTTCAATTTGCTATCCACTCAACCCTCTTCAGCTCCATTTTCCTGTCCACATAACCCAAACTTCAGAAACAATTGGTATCTCCTCCACAGAATGTTCCATTCATTGACTGCAAATCTGAAATTCATCTAATTCTCAACTCCCGTCAGGTTTTCGTTACACCACTTGTGAATGTCCAATTAAGCCAAAGCTGGTTTTCAGTGGCCTGTTCTTACTACGAGACGTGCTGTTCATTTGGCTATCCATTCCACCCTGTTCAGCTCTACATTTTCGTGTCCACAAAACCCAGCCTTCAGAAATCATTGGAATCACCACTAGAGAATGTTCCATGCATTCACTGCGAATCTGGAATTCATCTGAATCTCCACTCCCGGCAGGTTTTCATTGCACCACTGCTGAATGGTCAAGTAACGCAATGATGGTTTTCAGCGGTCTATTCACACTCGAACCCGTGCTGTTCACGGTCTAGCGACTCAACACTGGTGAGTTCTTCTTTTTCCAGTTCAGACAATACAAACCTCAGAAACCATTGCAATCTACACTACAGAATGTTTCATTCATTCACGCGAATCTTGAATTCATCTTGTTCTCCACTCCCAGCAGGTTTTCGTTTCACCACTGGTGAATGTCCAAGCAACCCAAGGCTGGTTTCAGCTGCGTGTTAACACTCGCAGCCGTGCTGTTCAATTGGCTATCCAGTGAACGCTGGTTAGCTCTTGATTTTCCTTCCACACACCGAGCCTTCAGAAATCATTCTTATCTCCACTTCAGAATGTTCCATTCGTTCCCTGCGAATCTGGAATTCCTCTGACTCTCCACACCAGGCAGATTTTCCTAACAACACTGGTGAATGACCAGGTAATCCAATGCTGGTTTTCAGCGGCTGTTCACACTCACAGCCTTGCTGTTCAATTGGCAATCCAGTCAAACCTAGTCAGCTCTTCATTTTCCTGTCCACACAACCCAGCGTTCAGAAATCATTGGAATCTCTACTACAGAAATTTCCATTCATTCACTGTGAATCTGGAAATAATCTGAATCTGCATTCCAGGAAGGCTTTCGTTACACCACTGATGAATGTCCAAGTAATGCAATGCTGCTTCTTAGTGGTCTGTTCACACTCGAAACCGTGCTGTTCACTGGCTATCCACTCAACATTGGTCAGCTCTTCAATATCCTGTCCAGACTATCCAGATTTCTAAATCTTGGCAATCTCCACTACAGAATGTTCCATTCAATCACGCGAATCTGGAATTCATCAGAGTCTCCACTCCCGGCAGGTTTTCGTGACACCACTGGTATATGTCCAAGGAAGCCAATGCTGGTTTTAAGCCGCCTGCTTATACTCTCAGCCGTGCTGTTCAATTTGCTATCCACCCAACCCTATTCAGCTCTACATTTTCCTGTCCTCATAACCCAACCTTCAGAAATAATTGGTATCTCCTCCACAGAATGTTCCGTTCATTCACTGCGAATCTTAAATTCATCTGACTCTCAACTCCCGGCGGGTTATCGTTACACCACTTGTGAATGTCCAAGTAAGCCAATGCTGGTTTTCAGTGGCCTGTTCATACTAAGAGACGTGCTGTTCATTTGGCTATCCACTCCACCCTGTTCAGCTCTACATTTTCGTGTCCACAAAACCCAGCCTTCAGAAATCATTGGAATCACCACTAGAGAATGTTCCATTCATTCACTGCGAATCTGGAATTCATCTGAACCTCCACTCCCGGCAGGTTTTCGTTACGCCACTGGCGAATGTCCAAGTAACTCAATACTGTTTTTCAGAGGCATGTTCAACTCGCAGAAGTGCTGTTCAATGGGCTATCCACTCAATATTGGTCAGCTCTTCATTTTCCTCTCCACACAAACCAGCCTTCAGAAATCATTGGGATCTCCACTACAGACTGTTCCATTCATTCACTGCGATTCTGCAATTCATCTGACTCTCCACTCCAGGCAGGTTTTCATTACAGCACTGGTGAATGACCAAGTAATCCAATGCTGGTTTTCAGCCGCCTTTTCACACTCGCAGTGTGCTGTTCAATTGTCTATCCACTCAAACCTGGTCAGCCTTTCATTTTCTTTTCCACAATATCAGACTTCAGAAATCATTGGAATCGCCAGTACAGAATGTTCCATTCATTCACTGCCAATCTGGAATTCATCTGAATCTGCACTCCAGGTAGGCTTTCATTACACCACTTATGAATGTCCAAGTAACACAATGCTGGTTTTCAGCGGTCTGTTCACACTCTAAGCCCTGCTTTTTACTGGGTATCCACACAACTGTGGTCAGCTCTTCATTTTCATGTCCAAACAATCCAGACTTGAGAAATCATTGCAATCTCCAGTACAGAATGTTCCATTCATTCACTGCGAATCTGGAATTCAACTGAATCTCCACTACCTGCAGATTTATCTTACACCACTTGTGAATGTCCAAGTAAAACAATGCTGGTTTTCAGAGGCCTGTTCATGTTCGCAGTCGTGCTGTTCAATTGGCTATCCACTCAACCTGTTTTGCTCCTCATTTTCCTGTGCACACAACCCAGCCTTCAGAAATCATTGTAATCTCCACTACAGGATGTTCCATTCATTCACTGGGAATCTGGAATTCATCTGAATCTGCACTCCACGCAGGCTTTCGTTACACCACTGCTGAAAGTCGAAGTAATGCAATACTGGTTTTCAGTGGTCTGTTCACATTCGAAGCCGAGGCTTTTTACAGGCTATCCACTCAACACTGGTCAGCTCTTCATTTTCGTGTCCCCACAATCCAGATTTCAGAAATCATTGCAATCTCCACTACAGAATGTTCCATTCATTCACTGCGAGTCTGGAGTTTATCTGATTCTCCACTCCCGCCTGGTTAACATTACACCACTTGTGAATGTCCAAGTAAGCCAATGCTGGTTTTCAGAGGCCTGTTCATACTCGCAGCCGTGCTGTTTAATTGACAATTCACTCCACCCTGTTCAGCTCTTCATTGTCCCACCACACTACCAGCCTTCAGAAATCTTTGTTATCTCCACTACAGAATGTTCCATTCATTCACTGCGAATCTGGAATTCATCTGACTCTCAACTCCACGCAGGTTTTCATTACACCACTGTTGAATGTCCAAGTAACCCAATGCTGGTTTTCAGCGGCCTGTTCATATTCGCAGCCCTGCTGTTTACTTGGCTATCGATTCAAGCCTGGTCAGCTCTTCATTTTCCTGTCCACACAACACAGGCTTCAGAAATCATTGGAATCTCCTCTACAGAAAGTTCCATTCATTCACTGCGAATGTGGAATTCAACTGACTCTCCACTCCATGCAGGTTTTCCTTACACCACTGATGAATGTCCAAGTAACCCAATGCTGGTTTTCAGCTGCATGTTCACACTCGCAGCCATGCTATACAATTGGCTTTCCACTAAATCCTGATTAGTTCTTGATTTTCCTTCCACACGACCCAGCCTTCAGAAATCATTGGAATCTCCACTAGAGAATGTTCCATTCATTCACTGCGAATCTGGAATTCCTCTGAACCTCCACTCCCGGCAGGTTTTCGTTACACCACTGTTGAATGTCCAAGTAACCCAATGTTTTAAGTGTTTTCTTCACAAGCGCAGTGGTGCTGTTCAATTGGCTATCCACTCAACCCTGGCCAGCTCTACATTTTCCTGTCCACACCACAGAGACTGGAGAAATCATTGTTATCTCCACTACAGAATGTTCCATTCATTCACAGCGAATCTGGAATTCATCTGAATCTCCACTCCCGGCAGGTTTTCGTGACACCACTGGTAAATATCCAAGTAAGCCAATGCTGGTTTTAAGTGGCCTGCTCATACTCTCAGCCGTGCTGTTCAATTTGCTATCCACTCAACCCTCTTCAGCTCCATTTTCCTGTCCACATAACCCAAACTTCAGAAACAATTGGTATCTCCTCCACAGAATGTTCCATTCATTGAATGCAAACCTGAAATTCATCTAATTCTCAACTCCCGTCAGGTTTTCGTTACACCACTTGTGAATGTCCAATTAAGCCAAAGCTGGTTTTCAGTGGCCTGTTCTTACTACGAGACGTGCTGTTCATTTGGCTATCCATTCCACCCTGTTCAGCTCTACATTTTCGTGTCCACAAAACCCAGCCTTCAGAAATCATTGGAATCACCACTAGAGAATGTTCCATGCATTCACTGCGAATCTGGAATTCATCTGAATCTCCACTCCCGGCAGGTTTTCATTGCACCACTGCTGAATGTTCAAGTAACGCAATGATGGTTTTCAGCGGTCTATTCACACTCGAACCCGTGCTGTTCACGGTCTAGCGACTCAACACTGGTGAGTTCTTCTTTTTCCAGTTCAGACAATACAAACCTCAGAAACCATTGCAATCTACACTACAGAATGTTTCATTCATTCACGCGAATCTTGAATTCATCTTGTTCTCCACTCCCAGCAGGTTTTCGTTTCACCACTGGTGAATGCCCAAGCAACCCAAGGCTGGTTTCAGCTGCGTGTTAACACTCGCAGCCGTGCTGTTCAATTGGCTATCCAGTGAACGCTGGTTAGCTCTTGATTTTCCTTCCACACACCGAGCCTTCAGAAATCATTCTTATCTCCACTTCAGAATGTTCCATTCGTTCCCTGCAAATCTGGAATTCCTCTGACTCTCCACACCAGGCTGATTTTCCTAACAACACTGGTGAATGACCAGGTAATCCAATGCTGGTTTTCAGCGGCTGTTCACACTCACAGCCTTGCTGTTCAATTGGCAATCCAGTCAAACCTAGTCAGCTCTTCATTTTCCTGTCCACACAACCCAGCGTTCAGAAATCATTGGAATCTCTACTACAGAAATTTCCATTCATTCACTGTGAATCTGGAAATAATCTGAATCTGCATTCCAGGAAGGCTTTCGTTACACCACTGATGAATGTCCAAGTAATGCAATGCTGCTTCTTAGTGGTCTGTTCACACTCGAAACCGTGCTGTTCATTGGCTATCCACTCAATATCGGTCAGCTCTTCAATATTCTGTCCAGACTATCCAGATTTCTAAATGTTGGCAATCACCACTACAGAATGTTACATTCAATCACGCGAATCTGGAATTCATCAGAGTCTCCACTCCTGGAAGGTTTTCGTGACACCACTGGTAAATGTCCAAGGAAGACAATGCTGGTTTTAAGCCGCCTGCTAACACACTCAGCCGTGCTGTTCATTTGGCTATCCACCCAACCCTATTCAGCTCTACATTTTCCTGTCCACAAAACCCAGCCTTCAGAAATCATTGGAATCACCACTAGAGAATGTTCCATTCATTCACTACGAATCTGGAATTCATCTGAACCTCCACTCCTGGCAGGTTTTCGTTACGCCACTGGTGAATGTCCAAGTAAGCCAATGCTGGTTTTCAGTGGCCTGTTCAACTCGCAGAAGTGCTGTTCAATGGGCTATCCACTCTATATTGGTCAGCTCTTCATTTTCCTCTCCACACAAACCAGCCTTCAGAAATCATTGGGATCTCCACTACAGACTGTTCCATTCATTCACTGCGATTCTGCAATTCATCTGACTCTCCACTCCAGGCAGGTTTTCATTACAGCACTGGTGAATGACCAAGGAATCCAATGCTGGTTTTCAGCCGCCTTTTCACACTCGCAGTGTGCTGTTCAATTGTCTATCCACTCAAACCTGGTCAGCCTTTCATTTTCTTTTCCACAATATCAGACTTCAGAAATCATTGGAATCGCCAGTACAGAATGTTCCATTCATTCACTGCCAATCTGGAATTCATCTGAATCTGCACTCCAGGTAGGCTTTCATTACACCACTTATGAATGTCCAAGTAACACAATGCTGGTTTTCAGCGGTCTGTTCACACTCTAAGCCCTGCTTTTTACTGGGTATCCACACAACTGTGGTCAGCTCTTCATTTTCATGTCCAAACAATCCAGACTTGAGAAATCATTGCAATCTCCAGTACAGAATGTTCCATTCATTCACTGCGAATCTGGAATTCAACTGAATCTCCACTACCTGCAGATTTATCTTACACCACTTGTGAATGTCCAAGTAAAACAATGCTGGTTTTCAGAGGCCTGTTCATACTCGCAGCCGTGCTGTTTAATTGACAATTCACTCCACCCTGTTCAGCTCTTCATTGTCCCACCACACTACCAGCCTTCAGAAATCTTTGTTATCTCCACTACAGAATGTTCCATTCATTCACTGCGAATCTGGAATTCATCTGACTCTCAACTCCACGCAGGTTTTCATTACACCACTGTTGAATGTCCAAGTAACCCAATGCTGGTTTTCAGCGGCCTGTTCATATTCGCAGCCCTGCTGTTTACTTGGCTATCGATTCAAGCCTGGTCAGCTCTTCATTTTCCTGTCCACACAACACAGGCTTCAGAAATCATTGGAATCTCCTCTACAGAATGTTCCATTCATTCACTGCGAATGTGGAATTCAACTGACTCTCCACTCCATGCAGGTTTTCCTTACACCACTGATGAATGTCCAAGTAACCCAATGCTGGTTTTCAGCTGCATGTTCACACTCGCAGCCATGCTATACAATTGGCTTTCCACTAAATCCTGATTAGTTCTTGATTTTCCTTCCACACGACCCAGCCTTCAGAAATCATTGGAATCTCCACTAGAGAATGTTCCATTCATTCACTGCGAATCTGGAATTCCTCTGAACCTCCACTCCCGGCAGGTTTTCGTTACACCACTGTTGAATGTCCAAGTAACCCAATGTTTTAAGTGTTTTCTTCACAAGCGCAGTGGTGCTGTTCAATTGGCTATCCACTCAACCCTGGCCAGCTCTACATTTTCCTGTCCACACCACAGAGACTGGAGAAATCATTGTTATCTCCACTACAGAATGTTCCATTCATTCACAGCGAATCTGGAATTCATCTGAATCTCCACTCCCGGCAGGTTTTCGTGACACCACTGGTAAATATCCAAGTAAGCCAATGCTGGTTTTAAGTGGCCTGCTCATACTCTCAGCCGTGCTGTTCAATTTGCTATCCACTCAACCCTCTTCAGCTCCATTTTCCTGTCCACATAACCCAAACTTCAGAAACAATTGGTATCTCCTCCACAGAATGTTCCATTCATTGACTGCAAATCTGAAATTCATCTAATTCTCAACTCCCGTCAGGTTTTCGTTACACCACTTGTGAATGTCCAATTAAGCCAAAGCTGGTTTTCAGTGGCCTGTTCTTACTACGAGACGTGCTGTTCATTTGGCTATCCATTCCACCCTGTTCAGCTCTACATTTTCGTGTCCACAAAACCCAGCCTTCAGAAATCATTGGAATCACCACTAGAGAATGTTCCATGCATTCACTGCGAATCTGGAATTCATCTGAATCTCCACTCCCGGCAGGTTTTCATTGCACCACTGCTGAATGTTCAAGTAACGCAATGATGGTTTTCAGCGGTCTATTCACACTCGAACCCGTGCTGTTCACGGTCTAGCGACTCAACACTGGTGAGTTCTTCTTTTTCCAGTTCAGACAATACAAACCTCAGAAACCATTGCAATCTACACTACAGAATGTTTCATTCATTCACGCGAATCTTGAATTCATCTTGTTCTCCACTCCCAGCAGGTTTTCGTTTCACCACTGGTGAATGTCCAAGCAACCCAAGGCTGGTTTCAGCTGCGTGTTAACACTCGCAGCCGTGCTGTTCAATTGGCTATCCAGTGAACGCTGGTTAGCTCTTGATTTTCCTTCCACACACCGAGCCTTCAGAAATCATTCTTATCTCCACTTCAGAATGTTCCATTCGTTCCCTGCGAATCTGGAATTCCTCTGACTCTCCACACCAGGCAGATTTTCCTAACAACACTGGTGAATGACCAGGTAATCCAATGCTGGTTTTCAGCGGCTGTTCACACTCACAGCCTTGCTGTTCAATTGGCAATCCAGTCAAACCTAGTCAGCTCTTCATTTTCCTGTCCACACAACCCAGCGTTCAGAAATCATTGGAATCTCTACTACAGAAATTTCCATTCATTCACTGTGAATCTGGAAATAATCTGAATCTGCATTCCAGGAAGGCTTTCGTTACACCACTGATGAATGTCCAAGTAATGCAATGCTGCTTCTTAGTGGTCTGTTCACACTCGAAACCGTGCTGTTCACTGGCTATCCACTCAACATTGGTCAGCTCTTCAATATCCTGTCCAGACTATCCAGATTTCTAAATCTTGGCAATCTCCACTACAGAATGTTCCATTCAATCACGCGAATCTGGAATTCATCAGAGTCTCCACTCCCGGCAGGTTTTCGTGACACCACTGGTATATGTCCAAGGAAGCCAATGCTGGTTTTAAGCCGCCTGCTTATACTCTCAGCCGTGCTGTTCAATTTGCTATCCACCCAACCCTATTCAGCTCTACATTTTCCTGTCCTCATAACCCAACCTTCAGAAATAATTGGTATCTCCTCCACAGAATGTTCCGTTCATTCACTGCGAATCTTAAATTCATCTGACTCTCAACTCCCGGCGGGTTATCGTTACACCACTTGTGAATGTCCAAGTAAGCCAATGCTGGTTTTCAGTGGCCTGTTCATACTAAGAGACGTGCTGTTCATTTGGCTATCCACTCCACCCTGTTCAGCTCTACATTTTCGTGTCCACAAAACCCAGCCTTCAGAAATCATTGGAATCACCACTAGAGAATGTTCCATTCATTCACTGCGAATCTGGAATTCATCTGAACCTCCACTCCCGGCAGGTTTTCGTTACGCCACTGGCGAATGTCCAAGTAACTCAATACTGTTTTTCAGAGGCATGTTCAACTCGCAGAAGTGCTGTTCAATGGGCTATCCACTCAGTATTGGTCAGCTCTTCAATTTCCTCTCCACACAAACCAGCCTTCAGAAATCATTGGGATCTCCACTACAGACTGTTCCATTCATTCACTGCGATTCTGCAATTCATCTGACTCTCCACTCCAGGCAGGTTTTCATTACAGCACTGGTGAATGACCAAGTAATCCAATGCTGGTTTTCAGCCGCCTTTTCACACTCGCAGTGTGCTGTTCAATTGTCTATCCACTCAAACCTGGTCAGCCTTTCATTTTCTTTTCCACAATATCAGACTTCAGAAATCATTGGAATCGCCAGTACAGAATGTTCCATTCATTCACTGCCAATCTGGAATTCATCTGAATCTGCACTCCAGGTAGGCTTTCATTACACCACTTATGAATGTCCAAGTAACACAATGCTGGTTTTCAGCAGTCTGTTCACACTCTAAGCCCTGCTTTTTACTGGGTATCCACACAACTGTGGTCAGCTCTTCATTTTCATGTCCAAACAATCCAGACTTGAGAAATCATTGCAATCTCCAGTACAGAATGTTCCATTCATTCACTGCGAATCTGGAATTCAACTGAATCTCCACTACCTGCAGATTTATCTTACACCACTTGTGAATGTCCAAGTAAAACAATGCTGGTTTTCAGAGGCCTGTTCATGTTCGCAGTCGTGCTGTTCAATTGGCTATCCACTCAACCTGTTTTGCTCCTCATTTTCCTGTGCACACAACCCAGCCTTCAGAAATCATTGTAATCTCCACTACAGGATGTTCCATTCATTCACTGGGAATCTGGAATTCATCTGAATCTGCACTCCACGCAGGCTTTCGTTACACCACTGCTGAAAGTCGAAGTAATGCAATACTGGTTTTCAGTGGTCTGTTCACATTCGAAGCCGAGGCTTTTTACAGGCTATCCACTCAACACTGGTCAGCTCTTCATTTTCGTGTCCCCACAATCCAGATTTCAGAAATCATTGCAATCTCCACTACAGAATGTTCCATTCATTCACTGCGAGTCTGGAGTTTATCTGATTCTCCACTCCCGCCTGGTTAACATTACACCACTTGTGAATGTCCAAGTAAGCCAATGCTGGTTTTCAGAGGCCTGTTCATACTCGCAGCCGTGCTGTTTAATTGACAATTCACTCCACCCTGTTCAGCTCTTCATTGTCCCACCACACTACCAGCCTTCAGAAATCTTTGTTATCTCCACTACAGAATGTTCCATTCATTCACTGCGAATCTGGAATTCATCTGACTCTCAACTCCACGCAGGTTTTCATTACACCACTGTTGAATGTCCAAGTAACCCAATGCTGGTTTTCAGCGGCCTGTTCATATTCGCAGCCCTGCTGTTTACTTGGCTATCGATTCAAGCCTGGTCAGCTCTTCATTTTCCTGTCCACACAACACAGGCTTCAGAAATCATTGGAATCTCCTCTACAGAATGTTCCATTCATTCACTGCGAATGTGGAATTCAACTGACTCTCCACTCCATGCAGGTTTTCCTTACACCACTGATGAATGTCCAAGTAACCCAATGCTGGTTTTCAGCTGCATGTTCACACTCGCAGCCATGCTATACAATTGGCTTTCCACTAAATCCTGATTAGTTCTTGATTTTCCTTCCACACGACCCAGCCTTCAGAAATCATTGGAATCTCCACTAGAGAATGTTCCATTCATTCACTGCGAATCTGGAATTCCTCTGAACCTCCACTCCCGGCAGGTTTTCGTTACACCACTGTTGAATGTCCAAGTAACCCACTGTTTTAAGTGTTTTCTTCACAAGCGCAGTGGTGCTGTTCAATTGGCTATCCACTCAACCCTGGCCAGCTCTACATTTTCCTGTCCACTCCACAGAGACTGGAGAAATCATTGTTATCTCCACTACAGAATGTTCCATTCATTCACAGCGAATCTGGAATTCATCTGAATCTCCACTCCCGGCAGGTTTTCGTGACACCACTGGTAAATATCCAAGTAAGCCAATGCTGGTTTTAAGTGGCCTGCTCATACTCTCAGCCGTGCTGTTCAATTTGCTATCTACTCAACCCTCTTCAGCTCCATTTTCCTGTCCACATAACCCAAACTTCAGAAATAATTGGTATCTCCTCCACAGAATGTTCCATTCATTGACTGCAAATCTGAAATTCATCTAATTCTCAACTCCCGTCAGGTTTTCGTTACACCACTTGTGAATGTCCAATTAAGCCAAAGCTGGTTTTCAGTGGCCTGTTCTTACTACGAGACGTGCTGTTCATTTGGCTATCCATTCCACCCTGTTCAGCTCTACATTTTCGTGTCCACAAAACCCAGCCTTCAGAAATCATTGGAATCACCACTAGAGAATGTTCCATTCATTCACTGCGAATCTGGAATTCATCTGAATCTCCACTCCCGGCAGGTTTTCATTGCACCACTGCTGAATGTTTAAGTAACGCAATGATGGTTTTCAGCGGTCTATTCACACTCGAACCCGTGCTGTTCACGGTCTAGCGACTCAACACTGGTGAGTTCTTCTTTTTCCAGTTCAGACAATACAAACCCCAGAAACCATTGCAATCTACACTACAGAATGTTTCATTCATTCACGCGAATCTTGAATTCATCTTGTTCTCCACTCCCAGCAGGTTTTCGTTTCACCACTGGTGAATGTCCAAGCAACCCAAGGCTGGTTTCAGCTGCGTGTTAACACTCGCAGCCGTGCTGTTCAATTGGCTATCCAGTGAACGCTGGTTAGCTCTTGATTTTCCTTCCACACACCGAGCCTTCAGAAATCATTCTTATCTCCACTTCAGAATGTTCCATTCGTTCCCTGCGAATCTGGAATTCCTCTGACTCTCCACACCAGGCAGATTTTCCTAACAACACTGGTGAATGACCAGGTAATCCAATGCTGGTTTTCAGCGGCTGTTCACACTCACAGCCTTGCTGTTCAATTGGCAATCCAGTCAAACCTAGTCAGCTCTTCATTTTCCTGTCCACACAACCCAGCGTTCAGAAATCATTGGAATCTCTACTACAGAAATTTCCATTCATTCACTGTGAATCTGGAAATAATCTGAATCTGCATTCCAGGAAGGCTTTCGTTACACCACTGATGAATGTCCAAGTAATGCAATGCTGCTTCTTAGTGGTCTGTTCACACTCGAAACCGTGCTGTTCACTGGCTATCCACTCAACATTGGTCAGCTCTTCAATATCCTGTCCAGACTATCCAGATTTCTAAATCTTGGCAATCTCCACTACAGAATGTTCCATTCAATCACGCGAATCTGGAATTCATCAGAGTCTCCACTCCCCGCAGGTTTTCGTGACACCACTGGTATATGTCCAAGGAAGCCAATGCTGGTTTTAAGCCGCCTGCTTATACTCTCAGCCGTGCTGTTCAATTTGCTATCCACCCAACCCTATTCAGCTCTACATTTTCCTGTCCTCATAACCCAACCTTCAGAAATAATTGGTATCTCCTCCACAGAATGTTCCGTTCATTCACTGCGAATCTTAAATTCATCTGACTCTCAACTCCCGGCGGGTTATCGTTACACCACTTGTGAATGTCCAAGTAAGCCAATGCTGGTTTTCAGTGGCCTGTTCATACTAAGAGACGTGCTGTTCATTTGGCTATCCACTCCACCCTGTTCAGCTCTACATTTTCGTGTCCACAAAACCCAGCCTTCAGAAATCATTGGAATCACCACTAGAGAATGTTCCATTCATTCACTGCGAATCTGGAATTCATCTGAACCTCCACTCCCGGCAGGTTTTCGTTACGCCACTGGTGAATGTCCAAGTAACTCAATACTGGTTTTCAGAGGCATGTTCAACTCGCAGAAGTGCTGTTCAATGGGCTATCCACTCAATATTGGTCAGCTCTTCATTTTCCTCTCCACACAAACCAGCCTTCAGAAATCATTGGGATCTCCACTACAGACTGTTCCATTCATTCACTGCGATTCTGCAATTCATCTGACTCTCCACTCCAGGCAGGTTTTCATTACAGCACTGGTGAATGACCAAGTAATCCAATGCTGGTTTTCAGCCGCCTTTTCACACTCGCAGTGTGCTGTTCAATTGTCTATCCACTCAAACCTGGTCAGCCTTTCATTTTCTTTTCCACAATATCAGACTTCAGAAATCATTGGAATCGCCAGTACAGAATGTTCCATTCATTCACTGCCAATCTGGAATTCATCTGAATCTGCACTCCAGGTAGGCTTTCATTACACCACTTATGAATGTCCAAGTAACACAATGCTGGTTTTCAGCGGTCTGTTCACACTCTAAGCCCTGCTTTTTACTGGGTATACACACAACTGTGGTCAGCTCTTCATTTTCATGTCCAAACAATCCAGACTTGAGAAATCATTGCAATCTCCAGTACAGAATGTTCCATTCATTCACTGCGAATCTGGAATTCAACTGAATCTCCACTACCTGCAGATTTATCTTACACCACTTGTGAATGTCCAAGTAAAACAATGCTGGTTTTCAGAGGCCTGTTCATATTCGCAGTCGTGCTGTTCAATTGGCTATCCACTCAACCTGTTTTGCTCCTCATTTCCCTGTGCACACAACCCAGCCTTCAGAAATCATTGTAATCTCCACTACAGGATGTTCCATTCATTCACTGGGAATCTGGAATTCATCTGAATCTGCACTCCACGCAGGCTTTCGTTACACCACTGCTGAAAGTCGAAGTAATGCAATACTGGTTTTCAGTGGTCTGTTCACATTCGAAGCCGAGGCTTTTTACAGGCTATCCACTCAACACTGGTCAGCTCTTCATTTTCGTGTCCCCACAATCCAGATTTCAGAAATCATTGCAATCTCCACTACAGAATTTTCCATTCATTCACTGCGAGTCTGGAGTTTATCTGATTCTCCACTCCCGCCTGGTTAACATTACACCACTTGTGAATGTCCAAGTAAGCCAATGCTGGTTTTCAGAGGCCTGTTCATACTCGCAGCCGTGCTGTTTAATTGACAATTCACTCCACCCTGTTCAGCTCTTCATTGTCCCACCACACTACCAGCCTTCAGAAATCTTTGTTATCTCCACTACAGAATGTTCCATTCATTCACTGCGAATCTGGAATTCATCTGACTCTCAACTCCACGCAGGTTTTCATTACACCACTGTTGAATGTCCAAGTAACCCAATGCTGGTTTTCAGCGGCCTGTTCATATTCGCAGCCCTGCTGTTTACTTGGCTATCGATTCAAGCCTGGTCAGCTCTTCATTTTACTGTCCACACAACACAGGCTTCAGAAATCATTGGAATCTCCTCTACAGAATGTTCCATTCATTCACTGCGAATGTGGAATTCAACTGACTCTCCACTCCATGCAGGTTTTCCTTACACCACTGATGAATGTCCAAGTAACCCAATGCTGGTTTTCAGCTGCATGTTCACACTCGCAGCCATGCTATACAATTGGCTTTCCACTAAATCCTGATTAGTTCTTGATTTTCCTTCCACACGACCCAGCCTTCAGAAATCATTGGAATCTCCACTAGAGAATGTTCCATTCATTCACTGCGAATCTGGAATTCCTCTGAACCTCCACTCCCGGCAGGTTTTCGTTACACCACTGTTGAATGTCCAAGTAACCCAATGTTTTAAGTGTTTTCTTCACAAGCGCAGTGGTGCTGTTCAATTGGCTATCCACTCAACCCTGGCCAGCTCTACATTTTCCTGTCCACACCACAGAGACTGGAGAAATCATTGTTATCTCCACTACAGAATGTTCCATTCATTCACAGCGAATCTGGAATTCATCTGAATCTCCACTCCCGGCAGGTTTTCGTGACACCACTGGTAAATATCCAAGTAAGCCAATGCTGGTTTTAAGTGGCCTGCTCATACTCTCAGCCGTGCTGTTCAATTTGCTATCTACTCAACCCTCTTCAGCTCCATTTTCCTGTCCACATAACCCAAACTTCAGAAATAATTGGTATCTCCTCCACAGAATGTTCCATTCATTGACTGCAAATCTGAAATTCATCTAATTCTCAACTCCCGTCAGGTTTTCGTTACACCACTTGTGAATGTCCAATTAAGCCAAAGCTGGTTTTCAGTGGCCTGTTCTTACTACGAGACGTGCTGTTCATTTGGCTATCCATTCCACCCTGTTCAGCTCTACATTTTCGTGTCCACAAAACCCAGCCTTCAGAAATCATTGGAATCACCACTAGAGAATGTTCCATTCATTCACTGCGAATCTGGAATTCATCTGAATCTCCACTCCCGGCAGGTTTTCATTGCACCACTGCTGAATGTTCAAGTAACGCAATGATGGTTTTCAGCGGTCTATTCACACTCGAACCCGTGCTGTTCACGGTCTAGCGACTCAACACTGGTGAGTTCTTCTTTTTCCAGTTCAGACAATACAAACCCCAGAAACCATTGCAATCTACACTACAGAATGTTTCATTCATTCACGCGAATCTTGAATTCATCTTGTTCTCCACTCCCAGCAGGTTTTCGTTTCACCACTGGTGAATGTCCAAGCAACCCAAGGCTGGTTTCAGCTGCGTGTTAACACTCGCAGCCGTGCTGTTCAATTGGCTATCCAGTGAACGCTGGTTAGCTCTTGATTTTCCTTCCACACACCGAGCCTTCAGAAATCATTCTTATCTCCACTTCAGAATGTTCCATTCGTTCCCTGCGAATCTGGAATTCCTCTGACTCTCCACACCAGGCAGATTTTCCTAACAACACTGGTGAATGACCAGGTAATCCAATGCTGGTTTTCAGCGGCTGTTCACACTCACAGCCTTGCTGTTCAATTGGCAATCCAGTCAAACCTAGTCAGCTCTTCATTTTCCTGTCCACACAACCCAGCGTTCAGAAATCATTGGAATCTCTACTACAGAAATTTCCATTCATTCACTGTGAATCTGGAAATAATCTGAATCTGCATTCCAGGAAGGCTTTCGTTACACCACTGATGAATGTCCAAGTAATGCAATGCTGCTTCTTAGTGGTCTGTTCACACTCGAAACCGTGCTGTTCATTGGCTATCCACTCAATATCGGTCAGCTCTTCAATATCCTGTCCAGACTATCCAGATTTCTAAATGTTGGCAATCACCACTACAGAATGTTCCATTCAGTCACGCGAATCTGGAATTCATCAGAGTCTCCACTCCTGGAAGGTTTTCGTGACACCACTGGTAAATGTCCAAGGAAGACAATGCTGGTTTTAAGCCGCCTGCTAACACACACAGCCGTGCTGTTCAATTTGCTATCCACCCAACCCTATTCAGCTCTACATTTTCCTGTCCTCATAACCCAACCTTCAGAAATAATTGGTATCTCCTCCACAGAATGTTCCGTTCATTCACTGCGAATCTTAAATTCATCTGACTCTCAACTCCCGGCGGGTTATCGTTACACCACTTGTGAATGTCCAAGTAAGCCAATGCTGGTTTTCAGTGGCCTGTTCATACTAAGAGACGTGCTGTTCATTTGGCTATCCACTCCACCCTGTTCAGCTCTACATTTTCGTGTCCACAAAACCCAGCCTTCAGAAATCATTGGAATCACCACTAGAGAATGTTCCATTCATTCACTGCGAATCTGGAATTCATCTGAACCTCCACTCCCGGCAGGTTTTCGTTACGCCACTGGTGAATGTCCAAGAAACTCAATACTGGTTTTCAGAGGCATGTTCAACTCGCAGAAGTGCTGTTCAATGGGCTATCCACTCAATATTGGTCAGCTCTTCATTTTCCTCTCCACACAAACCAGCCTTCAGAAATCATTGGGATCTCCACTACAGACTGTTCCATTCATTCACTGCGATTCTGCAATTCATCTGACTCTCCGCTCCAGGCAGGTTTTCATTACAGCACTGGTGAATGACCAAGTAATCCAATGCTGGTTTTCAGCCGCCTTTTCACACTCGCAGTGTGCTGTTCAATTGTCTATCCACTCAAACCTGGTCAGCCTTTCATTTTCTTTTCCACAATATCAGACTTCAGAAATCATTGGAATCGCCAGTACAGAATGTTCCATTCATTCACTGCCAATCTGGAATTCATCTGAATCTGCACTCCAGGTAGGCTTTCATTACACCACTTATGAATGTCCAAGTAACACAATGCTGGTTTTCAGCGGTCTGTTCACACTCTAAGCCCTGCTTTTTACTGGGTATCCACACAACTGTGGTCAGCCCTTCATTTTCATGTCCAAACAATCCAGACTTGAGAAATCATTGCAATCTCCAGTACAGAATGTTCCATTCATTCACTGCGAATCTGGAATTCAACTGAATCTCCACTACCTGCAGATTTATCTTACACCACTTGTGAATGTCCAAGTAAAACAATGCTGGTTTTCAGAGGCCTGTTCATGTTCGCAGTCGTGCTGTTCAATTGGCTATCCACTCAACTTGTTTTGCTCCTCATTTTCCTGTGCACACAACCCAGCCTTCAGAAATCATTGTAATCTCCACTACAGGATGTTCCATTCATTCACTGGGAATCTGGAATTCATCTGAATCTGCACTCCACGCAGGCTTTCGTTACACCACTGCTGAAAGTCGAAGTAATGCAATACTGGTTTTCAGTGGTCTGTTCACATTCGAAGCCGAGGCTTTTTACAGGCTATCCACTCAACACTGGTCAGCTCTTCATTTTCGTGTCCCCACAATCCAGATTTCAGAAATCATTGCAATCTCCACTACAGAATGTTCCATTCATTCACTGCGAGTCTGGAGTTTATCTGATTCTCCACTCCCGCCTGGTTAACATTACACCACTTGTGAATGTCCAAGTAAGCCAATGCTGGTTTTCAGAGGCCTGTTCATACTCGCAGCCGTGCTGTTTAATTGACAATTCACTCCACCCTGTTCAGCTCTTCATTGTCCCACCACACTACCAGCCTTCAGAAATCTTTGTTATCTCCACTACAGAATGTTCCATTCATTCACTGCGAATCTGGAATTCATCTGACTCTCAACTCCACGCAGGTTTTCATTACACCACTGTTGAATGTCCAAGTAACCCAATGCTGGTTTTCAGCGGCCTGTTCATATTCGCAGCCCTGCTGTTTACTTGGCTATCGATTCAAGCCTGGTCAGCTCTTCATTTTCCTGTCCACACAACACAGGCTTCAGAAATCATTGGAATCTCCTCTACAGAATGTTCCATTCATTCACTGCGAATGTGGAATTCAACTGACTCTCCACTCCATGCAGGTTTTCCTTACACCACTGATGAATGTCCAAGTAACCCAATGCTGGTTTTCAGCTGCATGTTCACACTCGCAGCCATGCTATACAATTGGCTTTCCACTAAATCCTGATTAGTTCTTGATTTTCCTTCCACACGACCCAGCCTTCAGAAATCATTGGAATCTCCACTAGAGAATGTTCCATTCATTCACTGCGAATCTGGAATTCCTCTGAACCTCCACTCCCGGCAGGTTTTCGTTACACCACTGTTGAATGTCCAAGTAACCCAATGTTTTAAGTGTTTTCTTCACAAGCGCAGTGGTGCTGTTCAATTGGCTATCCACTCAACCCTGGCCAGCTCTACATTTTCCTGTCCACACCACAGAGACTGGAGAAATCATTGTTATCTCCACTACAGAATGTTCCATTCATTCACAGCGAATCTGGAATTCATCTGAATCTCCACTCCCGGCAGGTTTTCGTGACACCACTGGTAAATATCCAAGTAAGCCAATGCTGGTTTTAAGTGGCCTGCTCATACTCTCAGCCGTGCTGTTCAATTTGCTATCTACTCAACCCTCTTCAGCTCCATTTTCCTGTCCACATAACCCAAACTTCAGAAATAATTGGTATCTCCTCCACAGAATGTTCCATTCATTGACTGCAAATCTGAAATTCATCTAATTCTCAACTCCCGTCAGGTTTTCGTTACACCACTTGTGAATGTCCAATTAAGCCAAAGCTGGTTTTCAGTGGCCTGTTCTTACTACGAGACGTGCTGTTCATTTGGCTATCCATTCCACCCTGTTCAGCTCTACATTTTCGTGTCCACAAAACCCAGCCTTCAGAAATCATTGGAATCACCACTAGAGAATGTTCCATTCATTCACTGCGAATCTGGAATTCATCTGAATCTCCACTCCCGGCAGGTTTTCATTGCACCACTGCTGAATGTTCAAGTAACGCAATGATGGTTTTCAGCGGTCTATTCACACTCGAACCCGTGCTGTTCACGGTCTAGCGACTCAACACTGGTGAGTTCTTCTTTTTCCAGTTCAGACAATACAAACCCCAGAAACCATTGCAATCTACACTACAGAATGTTTCATTCATTCACGCGAATCTTGAATTCATCTTGTTCTCCACTCCCAGCAGGTTTTCGTTTCACCACTGGTGAATGTCCAAGCAACCCAAGGCTGGTTTCAGCTGCGTGTTAACACTCGCAGCCGTGCTGTTCAATTGGCTATCCAGTGAACGCTGGTTAGCTCTTGATTTTCCTTCCACACACCGAGCCTTCAGAAATCATTCTTATCTCCACTTCAGAATGTTCCATTCGTTCCCTGCGAATCTGGAATTCCTCTGACTCTCCACACCAGGCAGATTTTCCTAACAACACTGGTGAATGACCAGGTAATCCAATGCTGGTTTTCAGCGGCTGTTCACACTCACAGCCTTGCTGTTCAATTGGCAATCCAGTCAAACCTAGTCAGCTCTTCATTTTCCTGTCCACACAACCCAGCGTTCAGAAATCATTGGAATCTCTACTACAGAAATTTCCATTCATTCACTGTGAATCTGGAAATAATCTGAATCTGCATTCCAGGAAGGCTTTCGTTACACCACTGATGAATGTCCAAGTAATGCAATGCTGCTTCTTAGTGGTCTGTTCACACTCGAAACCGTGCTGTTCATTGGCTATCCACTCAATATCGGTCAGCTCTTCAATATCCTGTCCAGACTATCCAGATTTCTAAATGTTGGCAATCACCACTACAGAATGTTCCATTCAGTCACGCGAATCTGGAATTCATCAGAGTCTCCACTCCTGGAAGGTTTTCGTGACACCACTGGTAAATGTCCAAGGAAGACAATGCTGGTTTTAAGCCGCCTGCTAACACACTCAGCCGTGCTGTTCAATTTGCTATCCACACAACCCTATTCAGCTCTACATTTTCCTGTCCTCATAACCCAACCTTCAGAAATAATTGGTATCTCCTCCACAGAATGTTCCGTTCATTCACTGCGAATCTTAAATTCATCTGACTCTCAACTCCCGGCGGGTTATCGTTACACCACTTGTGAATGTCCAAGTAAGCCAATGCTGGTTTTCAGTGGCCTGTTCATACTAAGAGACGTGCTGTTCATTTGGCTATCCACTCCACCCTGTTCAGCTCTACATTTTCGTGTCCACAAAACCCAGCCTTCAGAAATCATTGGAATCACCACTAGAGAATGTTCCATTCATTCACTGCGAATCTGGAATTCATCTGAACCTCCACTCCTGGCAGGTTTTCGTTACGCCACTGGTGAATGTCCAAGTAACTCAATACTGGTTTTCAGAGGCATGTTCAACTCGCAGAAGTGCTGTTCAATGGGCTATCCACTCAATATTGGTCAGCTCTTCATTTTCCTCTCCACACAAACCAGCCTTCAGAAATCATTGGGATCTCCACTACAGACTGTTCCATTAATTCACTGCGATTCTGCAATTCATCTGACTCTCCACTCCTGGCAGGTTTTCATTACAGCACTGGTGAATGACCAAGTAATCCAATGCTGTTTTTCAGCTGCCTTTTCACACTCGCAGTGTGCTGTTCAATTGTCTATCCACTCAAACCTGGTCAGCCTTTCATTTTCTTTTCCACAATATCAGACTTCAGAAATCATTGGAATCGCCAGTACAGAATGTTCCATTCATTCACTGCCAATCTGGAATTCATCTGAATCTGCACTCCAGGTAGGCTTTCATTACACCACTTATGAATGTCCAAGTAACACAATGCTGGTTTTCAGCGGTCTGTTCACACTCTAAGCTCTGCTTTTTACTGGGTATCCACACAACTGTGGTCAGCTCTTCATTTTCATGTCCAAACAATCCAGACTTGAGAAATCATTGCAATCTCCAGTACAGAATGTTCCATTCATTCACTGCGAATCTGGAATTCAACTGAATCTCCACTACCTGCAGATTTATCTTACACCACCTGTGAATGTCCAAGTAAAACAATGCTGGTTTTCAGAGGCCTGTTCATGTTCGCAGTCGTGCTGTTCAATTGGCTATCCACTCAACCTGTTTTGCTCCTCATTTTCCTGTGCACACAACCCAGCCTTCAGAAATCATTGTAATCTCCACTACAGGATGTTCCATTCATTCACTGGGAATCTGGAATTCATCTGAATCTGCACTCCACGCAGGCTTTCGTTACACCACTGCTGAAAGTCGAAGTAATGCAATACTGGTTTTCAGTGGTCTGTTCACATTCGAAGCCGAGGCTTTTTACAGGCTATCCACTCAACACTGGTCAGCTCTTCATTTTCGTGTCCCCACAATCCAGATTTCAGAAATCATTGCAATCTCCACTACAGAATGTTCCATTCATTCACTGCGAGTCTGGAGTTTATCTGATTCTCCACTCCCGCCTGGTTAACATTACACCACTTGTGAATGTCCAAGTAAGCCAATGCTGGTTTTCAGAGGCCTGTTCATACTCGCAGCCGTGCTGTTTAATTGACAATTCACTCCACCCTGTTCAGCTCTTCATTGTCCCACCACACTACCAGCCTTCAGAAATCTTTGTTATCTCCACTACAGAATGTTCCATTCATTCACTGCGAATCTGGAATTCATCTGACTCTCAACTCCACGCAGGTTTTCATTACACCACTGTTGAATGTCCAAGTAACCCAATGCTGGTTTTCAGCGGCCTGTTCATATTCGCAGCCCTGCTGTTTACTTGGCTATCGATTCAAGCCTGGTCAGCTCTTCATTTTCCTGTCCACACAACACAGGCTTCAGAAATCATTGGAATCTCCTCTACAGAATGTTCCATTCATTCACTGCGAATGTGGAATTCAACTGACTCTCCACTCCATGCAGGTTTTCCTTACACCACTGATGAATGTCCAAGTAACCCAATGCTGGTTTTCAGCTGCATGTTCACACTCGCAGCCATGCTATACAATTGGCTTTCCACTAAATCCTGATTAGTTCTTGATTTTCCTTCCACACGACCCAGCCTTCAGAAATCATTGGAATCTCCACTAGAGAATGTTCCATTCATTCACTGCGAATCTGGAATTCCTCTGAACCTCCACTCCCGGCAGGTTTTCGTTACACCACTGTTGAATGTCCAAGTAACCCAATGTTTTAAGTGTTTTCTTCACAAGCGCAGTGGTGCTGTTCAATTGGCTATCCACTCAACCCTGGCCAGCTCTACATTTTCCTGTCCACACCACAGAGACTGGAGAAATCATTGTTATCTCCACTACAGAATGTTCCATTCATTCACAGCGAATCTGGAATTCATCTGAATCTCCACTCCCGGCAGGTTTTCGTGACACCACTGGTAAATATCCAAGTAAGCCAATGCTGGTTTTAAGTGGCCTGCTCATACTCTCAGCCGTGCTGTTCAATTTGCTATCCACTCAACCCTCTTCAGCTCCATTTTCCTGTCCACATAACCCAAACTTCAGAAACAATTGGTATCTCCTCCACAGAATGTTCCATTCATTGACTGCAAATCTGAAATTCATCTAATTCTCAACTCCCGTCAGGTTTTCGTTACACCACTTGTGAATATCCAATTAAGCCAAAGCTGGTTTTCAGTGGCCTGTTCTTACTACGAGACGTGCTGTTCATTTGGCTATCCATTCCACCCTGTTCAGCTCTACATTTTCGTGTCCACAAAACCCAGCCTTCAGAAATCATTGGAATCACCACTAGAGAATGTTCCATTCATTCACTGCGAATCTGGAATTCATCTGAATCTCCACTCCCGGCAGGTTTTCATTGCACCACTGCTGAATGTTCAAGTAACGCAATGATGGTTTTCAGCGGTCTATTCACACTCGAACCCGTGCTGTTCACGGTCTAGCGACTCAACACTGGTGAGTTCTTCTTTTTCCAGTTCAGACAATACAAACCCCAGAAACCATTGCAATCTACACTACAGAATGTTTCATTCATTCACGCGAATCTTGAATTCATCTTGTTCTCCACTCCCAGAAGGTTTTCGTTTCACCACTGGTGAATGTCCAAGCAACCCAAGGCTGGTTTCAGCTGCGTGTTAACACTCGCAGCCGTGCTGTTCAATTGGCTATCCAGTGAACGCTGGTTAGCTCTTGATTTTCCTTCCACACACCGAGCCTTCAGAAATCATTCTTATCTCCACTTCAGAATGTTCCATTCGTTCCCTGCGAATCTGGAATTCCTCTGACTCTCCACACTAGGCAGATTTTCCTCACAACACTGGTGAATGACCAGGTAATCCAATGCTGGTTTTCAGCGGCTGTTCACACTCACAGCCTTGCTGTTCAATTGGCAATCCAGTCAAACCTAGTCAGCTCTTCATTTTCCTGTCCACACAACCCAGCGTTCAGAAATCATTGGAATCTCTACTACAGAAATTTCCATTCATTCACTGTGAATCTGGAAATAATCTGAATCTGCATTCCAGGAAGGCTTTCGTTACACCACTGATGAATGTCCAAGTAATGCAATGCTGCTTCTTAGTGGTCTGTTCACACTCGAAACCGTGCTGTTCATTGGCTATCCACTCAATATCGGTCAGCTCTTCAATATCCTGTCCAGACTATCCAGATTTCTAAATGTTGGCAATCACCACTACAGAATGTTCCATTCAGTCACGCGAATCTGGAATTCATCAGAGTCTCCACTCCTGGAAGGTTTTCGTGACACCACTGGTAAATGTCCAAGGAAGACAATGCTGGTTTTAAGCCGCCTGCTAACACACTCAGCCGTGCTGTTCAATTTGCTATCCACCCAACCCTATTCAGCTCTACATTTTCCTGTCCTCATAACCCAACCTT
Source organism: Sorex fumeus (assembly GCF_029834395.1). Lineage (NCBI taxonomy): Eukaryota > Metazoa > Chordata > Mammalia > Eulipotyphla > Soricidae > Sorex > Sorex fumeus. Next base: position 756,986 of record NW_026606231.1, read on the forward strand.
CAGAAATAATTGGTATCTCCTCCACAGAATGTTCCGTTCATTCACTGCGAATCTTAAATTCATCTGACTCTCAACTCCCGGCGGGTTATCGTTACACCACTTGTGAATGTCCAAGTAAGCCAATGCTGGTTTTCAGTGGCCTGTTCATACTAAGAGACGTGCTGTTCATTTGGCTATCCACTCCACCCTGTTCAGCTCTACATTTTCGTGTCCACAAAACCCAGCCTTCAGAAATCATTGGAATCACCACTAGAGAATGTTCCATTCATTCACTGCGAATCTGGAATTCATCTGAACCTCCACTCCTGGCAGGTTTTCGTTACGCCAATGGTGAATGTCCAAGAAACTCAATACTGGTTTTCAGAGGCATGTTCAACTCGCAGAAGTGCTGTTCAATGGGCTATCCACTCAATATTGGTCAGCTCTTCATTTTCCTCTCCACACAAACCAGCCTTCAGAAATCATTGGGATCTCCACTACAGACTGTTCCATTCATTCACTGCGATTCTGCAATTCATCTGACTCTCCACTCCAGGCAGGTTTTCATTACAGCACTGGTGAATGACCAAGTAATCCAATGCTGGTTTTCAGCCGCCTTTTCACACTCGCAGTGTGCTGTTCAATTGTCTATCCACTCAAACCTGGTCAGCCTTTCATTTTCTTTTCCACAATATCAGACTTCAGAAATCATTGGAATCGCCAGTACAGAATGTTCCATTCATTCACTGCCAATCTGGAATTCATCTGAATCTGCACTCCAGGTAGGCTTTCATTACACCACTTATGAATGTCCAAGTAACACAATGCTGGTTTTCAGCGGTCTGTTCACACTCTAAGCCCTGCTTTTTACTGGGTATCCACACAACTGTGGTCAGCTCTTCATTTTCATGTCCAAACAATCCAGACTTGAGAAATCATTGCAATCTCCAGTACAGAATGTTCCATTCATTCACTGCGAATCTGGAATTCAACTGAATCTCCACTACCTGCAGATTTATCTTACACCACTTGTGAATGTCCAAGTAAAACAATGCTGGTTTTCAGAGGCCTGTTCATGTTCGCAGTCGTGCTGTTCAATTGGCTATCCACTCAACCTGTTTTGCTCCTCATTTTCCTGTGCACACAACCCAGCCTTCAGAAATCATTGTAATCTCCACTACAGGATGTTCCATTCATTCACTGGGAATCTGGAATTCATCTGAATCTGCACTCCACGCAGGCTTTCGTTACACCACTGCTGAAAGTCGAAGTAATGCAATACTGGTTTTCAGTGGTCTGTTCACATTCGAAGCCGAGGCTTTTTACAGGCTATCCACTCAACACTGGTCAGCTCTTCATTTTCGTGTCCCCACAATCCAGATTTCAGAAATCATTGCAATCTCCACTACAGAATGTTCCATTCATTCACTGCGAGTCTGGAGTTTATCTGATTCTCCACTCCCGCCTGGTTAACATTACACCACTTGTGAATGTCCAAGTAAGCCAATGCTGGTTTTCAGAGGCCTGTTCATACTCGCAGCCGTGCTGTTTAATTGACAATTCACTCCACCCTGTTCAGCTCTTCATTGTCCCACCACACTACCAGCCTTCAGAAATCTTTGTTATCTCCACTACAGAATGTTCCATTCATTCACTGCGAATCTGGAATTCATCTGACTCTCAACTCCACGCAGGTTTTCATTACACCACTGTTGAATGTCCAAGTAACCCAATGCTGGTTTTCAGCGGCCTGTTCATATTCGCAGCCCTGCTGTTTACTTGGCTATCGATTCAAGCCTGGTCAGCTCTTCATTTTCCTGTCCACACAACACAGGCTTCAGAAATCATTGGAATCTCCTCTACAGAATGTTCCATTCATTCACTGCGAATGTGGAATTCAACTGACTCTCCACTCCATGCAGGTTTTCCTTACACCACTGATGAATGTCCAAGTAACCCAATGCTGGTTTTCAGCTGCATGTTCACACTCGCAGCCATGCTATACAATTGGCTTTCCACTAAATCCTGATTAGTTCTTGATTTTCCTTCCACACGACCCAGCCTTCAGAAATCATTGGAATCTCCACTAGAGAATGTTCCATTCATTCACTGCGAATCTGGAATTCCTCTGAACCTCCACTCCCGGCAGGTTTTCGTTACACCACTGTTGAATGTCCAAGTAACCCAATGTTTTAAGTGTTTTCTTCACAAGCGCAGTGGTGCTGTTCAATTGGCTATCCACTCAACCCTGGCCAGCTCTACATTTTCCTGTCCACACCACAGAGACTGGAGAAATCATTGTTATCTCCACTACAGAATGTTCCATTCATTCACAGCGAATCTGGAATTCATCTGAATCTCCACTCCCGGCAGGTTTTCGTGACACCACTGGTAAATATCCAAGTAAGCCAATGCTGGTTTTAAGTGGCCTGCTCATACTCTCAGCCGTGCTGTTCAATTTGCTATCCACTCAACCCTCTTCAGCTCCATTTTCCTGTCCACATAACCCAAACTTCAGAAACAATTGGTATCTCCTCCACAGAATGTTCCATTCATTGACTGCAAATCTGAAATTCATCTAATTCTCAACTCCCGTCAGGTTTTCGTTACACCACTTGTGAATGTCCAATTAAGCCAAAGCTGGTTTTCAGTGGCCTGTTCTTACTACGAGACGTGCTGTTCATTTGGCTATCCATTCCACCCTGTTCAGCTCTACATTTTCGTGTCCACAAAACCCAGCCTTCAGAAATCATTGGAATCACCACTAGAGAATGTTCCATGCATTCACTGCGAATCTGGAATTCATCTGAATCTCCACTCCCGGCAGGTTTTCATTGCACCACTGCTGAATGTTCAAGTAACGCAATGATGGTTTTCAGCGGTCTATTCACACTCGAACCCGTGCTGTTCACGGTCTAGCGACTCAACACTGGTGAGTTCTTCTTTTTCCAGTTCAGACAATACAAACCCCAGAAACCATTGCAATCTACACTACAGAATGTTTCATTCATTCACGCGAATCTTGAATTCATCTTGTTCTCCACTCCCAGCAGGTTTTCGTTTCACCACTGGTGAATGTCCAAGCAACCCAAGGCTGGTTTCAGCTGCGTGTTAACACTCGCAGCCGTGCTGTTCAATTGGCTATCCAGTGAACGCTGGTTAGCTCTTGATTTTCCTTCCACACACCGAGCCTTCAGAAATCATTCTTATCTCCACTTCAGAATGTTCCATTCGTTCCCTGCGAATCTGGAATTCCTCTGACTCTCCACACCAGGCAGATTTTCCTAACAACACTGGTGAATGACCAGGTAATCCAATGCTGGTTTTCAGCGGCTGTTCACACTCACAGCCTTGCTGTTCAATTGGCAATCCAGTCAAACCTAGTCAGCTCTTCATTTTCCTGTCCACACAACCCAGCGTTCAGAAATCATTGGAATCTCTACTACAGAAATTTCCATTCATTCACTGTGAATCTGGAAATAATCTGAATCTGCATTCCAGGAAGGCTTTCGTTACACCACTGATGAATGTCCAAGTAATGCAATGCTGCTTCTTAGTGGTCTGTTCACACTCGAAACCGTGCTGTTCATTGGCTATCCACTCAATATCGGTCAGCTCTTCAATATCCTGTCCAGACTATCCAGATTTCTAAATGTTGGCAATCACCACTACAGAATGTTCCATTCAATCACGCGAATCTGGAATTCATCAGAGTCTCCACTCCTGGAAGGTTTTCGTGACACCACTGGTAAATGTCCAAGGAAGACAATGCTGGTTTTAAGCCGCCTGCTAACACACACAGCCGTGCTGTTCAATTTGCTATCCACCCAACCCTATTCAGCTCTACATTTTCCTGTCCTCATAACCCAACCTTCAGAAATAATTGGTATCTCCTCCACAGAATGTTCCGTTCATTCACTGCGAATCTTAAATTCATCTGACTCTCAACTCCCGGCGGGTTATCGTTACACCACTTGTGAATGTCCAAGTAAGCCAATGCTGGTTTTCAGTGGCCTGTTCATACTAAGAGACGTGCTGTTCATTTGGCTATCCACTCCACCCTGTTCAGCTCTACATTTTCGTGTCCACAAAACCCAGCCTTCAGAAATCATTGGAATCACCACTAGAGAATGTTCCATTCATTCACTGCGAATCTGGAATTCATCTGAACCTCCACTCCTGGCAGGTTTTCGTTACGCCACTGGTGAATGTCCAAGAAACTAAATACTGGTTTTCAGAGGCATGTTCAACTCGCAGAAGTGCTGTTCAATGGGCTATCCACTCAATATTGGTCAGCTCTTCATTTTCCTCTCCACACAAACCAGCCTTCAGAAATCATTGGGATCTCCACTACAGACTGTTCCATTCATTCACTGCGATTCTGCAATTCATCTGACTCTCCGCTCCAGGCAGGTTTTCATTACAGCACTGGTGAATGACCAAGTAATCCAATGCTGGTTTTCAGCCGCCTTTTCACACTCGCAGTGTGCTGTTCAATTGTCTATCCACTCAAACCTGGTCAGCCTTTCATTTTCTTTTCCACAATATCAGACTTCAGAAATCATTGGAATCGCCAGTACAGAATCTTCCATTCATTCACTGCCAATCTGGAATTCATCTGAATCTGCACTCCAGGTAGGCTTTCATTACACCACTTATGAATGTCCAAGTAACACAATGCTGGTTTTCAGCGGTCTGTTCACACTCTAAGCCCTGCTTTTTACTGGGTATCCACACAACTGTGGTCAGCTCTTCATTTTCATGTCCAAACAATCCAGACTTGAGAAATCATTGCAATCTCCAGTACAGAATGTTCCATTCATTCACTGCGAATCTGGAATTCAACTGAATCTCCACTACCTGCAGATTTATCTTACACCACTTGTGAATGTCCAAGTAAAACAATGCTGGTTTTCAGAGGCCTGTTCATGTTCGCAGTCGTGCTGTTCAATTGGCTATCCACTCAACCTGTTTTGCTCCTCATTTTCCTGTGCACACAACCCAGCCTTCAGAAATCATTGTAATCTCCACTACAGGATGTTCCATTCATTCACTGGGAATCTGGAATTCATCTGAATCTGCACTCCACGCAGGCTTTCGTTACACCACTGCTGAAAGTCGAAGTAATGCAATACTGGTTTTCAGTGGTCTGTTCACATTCGAAGCCGAGGCTTTTTACAGGCTATCCACTCAACACTGGTCAGCTCTTCATTTTCGTGTCCCCACAATCCAGATTTCAGAAATCATTGCAATCTCCACTACAGAATGTTCCATTCATTCACTGCGAGTCTGGAGTTTATCTGATTCTCCACTCCCGCCTGGTTAACATTACACCACTTGTGAATGTCCAAGTAAGCCAATGCTGGTTTTCAGAGGCCTGTTCATACTCGCAGCCGTGCTGTTTAATTGACAATTCACTCCACCCTGTTCAGCTCTTCATTGTCCCACCACACTACCAGCCTTCAGAAATCTTTGTTATCTCCACTACAGAATGTTCCATTCATTCACTGCGAATCTGGAATTCATCTGACTCTCAACTCCACGCAGGTTTTCATTACACCACTGTTGAATGTCCAAGTAACCCAATGCTGGTTTTCAGCGGCCTGTTCATATTCGCAGCCCTGCTGTTTACTTGGCTATCGATTCAAGCCTGGTCAGCTCTTCATTTTCCTGTCCACACAACACAGGCTTCAGAAATCATTGGAATCTCCTCTACAGAATGTTCCATTCATTCACTGCGAATGTGGAATTCAACTGACTCTCCACTCCATGCAGGTTTTCCTTACACCACTGATGAATGTCCAAGTAACCCAATGCTGGTTTTCAGCTGCATGTTCACACTCGCAGCCATGCTATACAATTGGCTTTCCACTAAATCCTGATTAGTTCTTGATTTTCCTTCCACACGACCCAGCCTTCAGAAATCATTGGAATCTCCACTAGAGAATGTTCCATTCATTCACTGCGAATCTGGAATTCCTCTGAACCTCCACTCCCGGCAGGTTTTCGTTACACCACTGTTGAATGTCCAAGTAACCCAATGTTTTAAGTGTTTTCTTCACAAGCGCAGTGGTGCTGTTCAATTGGCTATCCACTCAACCCTGGCCAGCTCTACATTTTCCTGTCCACACCACAGAGACTGGAGAAATCATTGTTATCTCCACTACAGAATGTTCCATTCATTCACAGCGAATCTGGAATTCATCTGAATCTCCACTCCCGGCAGGTTTTCGTGACACCACTGGTAAATATCCAAGTAAGCCAATGCTGGTTTTAAGTGGCCTGCTCATACTCTCAGCCGTGCTGTTCAATTTGCTATCCACTCAACCCTCTTCAGCTCCATTTTCCTGTCCACATAACCCAAACTTCAGAAACAATTGGTATCTCCTCCACAGAATGTTCCATTCATTAACTGCAAATCTGAAATTCATCTAATTCTCAACTCCCGTCAGGTTTTCGTTACACCACTTGTGAATGTCCAATTAAGCCAAAGCTGGTTTTCAGTGGCCTGTTCTTACTACGAGACGTGCTGTTCATTTGGCTATCCATTCCACCCTGTTCAGCTCTACATTTTCGTGTCCACAAAACCCAGCCTTCAGAAATCATTGGAATCACCACTAGAGAATGTTCCATTCATTCACTGCGAATCTGGAATTCATCTGAATCTCCAATCCCGGCAGGTTTTCATTGCACCACTGCTGAATGTTCAAGTAACGCAATGATGGTTTTCAGCGGTCTATTCACACTCGAACCCGTGCTGTTCACGGTCTAGCGACTCAACACTGGTGAGTTCTTCTTTTTCCAGTTCAGACAATACAAACCTCAGAAACCATTGCAATCTACACTACAGAATGTTTCATTCATTCACGCGAATCTTGAATTCATCTTGTTCTCCACTCCCAGCAGGTTTTCGTTTCACCACTGGTGAATGTCCAAGCAACCCAAGGCTGGTTTCAGCTGCGTGTTAACACTCGCAGCCGTGCTGTTCAATTGGCTATCCAGTGAACGCTGGTTAGCTCTTGATTTTCCTTCCACACACCGAGCCTTCAGAAATCATTCTTATCTCCACTTCACAATGTTCCATTCGTTCCCTGCGAATCTGGAATTCCTCTGACTCTCCACACCAGGCAGATTTTCCTAACAACACTGGTGAATGACCAGGTTATCCAATGCTGGTTTTCAGCGGCTGTTCACACTCACAGCCTTGCTGTTCAATTGGCAATCCAGTCAAACCTAGTCAGCTCTTCATTTTCCTGTCCACACAACCCAGCGTTCAGAAATCATTGGAATCTCTACTACAGAAATTTCCATTCATTCACTGTGAATCTGGAAATAATCTGAATCTGCATTCCAGGAAGGCTTTCGTTACACCACTGATGAATGTCCAAGTAATGCAATGCTGCTTCTTAGTGGTCTGTTCACACTCGAAACCGTGCTGTTCATTGGCTATCCACTCAATATCGGTCAGCTCTTCAATATCCTGTCCAGACTATCCAGATTTCTAAATGTTGGCAATCACCACTACAGAATGTTCCATTCAATCACGCGAATCTGGAATTCATCAGAGTCTCCACTCCTGGAAGGTTTTCGTGACACCACTGGTAAATGTCCAAGGAAGACAATGCTGGTTTTAAGCCGCCTGCTAACACACACAGCCGTGCTGTTCAATTTGCTATCCACCCAACCCTATTCAGCTCTACATTTTCCTGTCCTCATAACCCAACCTTCAGAAATAATTGGTATCTCCTCCACAGAATGTTCCGTTCATTCACTGCGAATCATAAATTCATCTGACTCTCAACTCCCGGCGGGTTATCGTTACACCACTTGTGAATGTCCAAGTAAGCCAATGCTGGTTTTCAGTGGCCTGTTCATACTAAGAGACGTGCTGTTCATTTGGCTATCCACTCCACCCTGTTCAGCTCTACATTTTCGTGTCCACAAAACCCAGCCTTCAGAAATCATTGGAATCACCACTAGAGAATGTTCCATTCATTCACTGCCAATCTGGAATTCATCTGAACCTCCACTCCTGGCAGGTTTTCGTTACGCCACTGGTGAATGTCCAAGAAACTCAATACTGGTTTTCAGAGGCATGTTCAACTCGCAGAAGTGCTGTTCAATGGGCTATCCACTCAATATTGGTCAGCTCTTCATTTTCCTCTCCACACAAACCAGCCTTCAGAAATCATTGGGATCTCCACTACAGACTGTTCCATTCATTCACTGCGATTCTGCAATTCATCTGACTCTCCGCTCCAGGCAGGTTTTCATTACAGCACTGGTGAATGACCAAGTAATCCAATGCTGGTTTTCAGCCGCCTTTTCACACTCGCAGTGTGCTGTTCAATTGTCTATCCACTCAAACCTGGTCAGCCTTTCATTTTCTTTTCCACAATATCAGACTTCAGAAATCATTGGAATCGCCAGTACAGAATCTTCCATTCATTCACTGCCAATCTGGAATTCATCTGAATCTGCACTCCAGGTAGGCTTTCATTACACCACTTATGAATGTCCAAGTAACACAATGCTGGTTTTCAGCGGTCTGTTCACACGCTAAGCCCTGCTTTTTACTGGGTATCCACACAACTGTGGTCAGCTCTTCATTTTCATGTCCAAACAATCCAGACTTGAGAAATCATTGCAATCTCCAGTACAGAATGTTCCATTCATTCACTGCGAATCTGGAATTCAACTGAATCTCCACTACCTGCAGATTTATCTTACACCACTTGTGAATGTCCAAGTAAAACAATGCTGGTTTTCAGAGGCCTGTTCATGTTCGCAGTCGTGCTGTTCAATTGGCTATCCACTCAACCTGTTTTGCTCCTCATTTTCCTGTGCACACAACCCAGCCTTCAGAAATCATTGTAATCTCCACTACAGGATGTTCCATTCATTCACTGGGAATCTGGAATTCATCTGAATCTGCACTCCACGCAGGCTTTCGTTACACCACTGCTGAAAGTCGAAGTAATGCAATACTGGTTTTCAGTGGTCTGTTCACATTCGAAGCCGAGGCTTTTTACAGGCTATCCACTCAACACTGGTCAGCTCTTCATTTTCGTGTCCCCACAATCCAGATTTCAGAAATCATTGCAATCTCCACTACAGAATGTTCCATTCATTCACTGCGAGTCTGGAGTTTATCTGATTCTCCACTCCCGCCTGGTTAACATTACACCACTTGTGAATGTCCAAGTAAGCCAATGCTGGTTTTCAGAGGCCTGTTCATACTCGCAGCCGTGCTGTTTAATTGACAATTCACTCCACCCTGTTCAGCTCTTCATTGTCCCACCACACTACCAGCCTTCAGAAATCTTTGTTATCTCCACTACAGAATGTTCCATTCATTCACTGCGAATCTGGAATTCATCTGACTCTCAACTCCACGCAGGTTTTCATTACACCACTGTTGAATGTCCAAGTAACCCAATGCTGGTTTTCAGCGGCCTGTTCATATTCGCAGCCCTGCTGTTTACTTGGCTATCGATTCAAGCCTGGTCAGCTCTTCATTTTCCTGTCCACACAACACAGGCTTCAGAAATCATTGGAATCTCCTCTACAGAATGTTCCATTCATTCACTGCGAATGTGGAATTCAACTGACTCTCCACTCCATGCAGGTTTTCCTTACACCACTGATGAATGTCCAAGTAACCCAATGCTGGTTTTCAGCTGCATGTTCACACTCGCAGCCATGCTATACAATTGGCTTTCCACTAAATCCTGATTAGTTCTTGATTTTCCTTCCACACGACCCAGCCTTCAGAAATCATTGGAATCTCCACTAGAGAATGTTCCATTCATTCACTGCGAATCTGGAATTCCTCTGAACCTCCACTCCCGGCAGGTTTTCGTTACACCACTGTTGAATGTCCAAGTAACCCAATGTTTTAAGTGTTTTCTTCACAAGCGCAGTGGTGCTGTTCAATTGGCTATCCACTCAACCCTGGCCAGCTCTACATTTTCCTGTCCACACCACAGAGACTGGAGAAATCATTGTTATCTCCACTACAGAATGTTCCATTCATTCACAGCGAATCTGGAATTCATCTGAATCTCCACTCCCGGCAGGTTTTCGTGACACCACTGGTAAATATCCAAGTAAGCCAATGCTGGTTTTAAGTGGCCTGCTCATACTCTCAGCCGTGCTGTTCAATTTGCTATCCACTCAACCCTCTTCAGCTCCATTTTCCTGTCCACATAACCCAAACTTCAGAAACAATTGGTATCTCCTCCACAGAATGTTCCATTCATTGACTGCAAATCTGAAATTCATCTAATTCTCAACTCCCGTCAGGTTTTCGTTACACCACTTGTGAATGTCCAATTAAGCCAAAGCTGGTTTTCAGTGGCCTGTTCTTACTACGAGACGTGCTGTTCATTTGGCTATCCATTCCACCCTGTTCAGCTCTACATTTTCGTGTCCACAAAACCCAGCCTTCAGAAATCATTGGAATCACCACTAGAGAATGTTCCATGCATTCACTGCGAATCTGGAATTCATCTGAATCTCCACTCCCGGCAGGTTTTCATTGCACCACTGCTGAATGTTCAAGTAACGCAATGATGGTTTTCAGCGGTCTATTCACACTCGAACCCGTGCTGTTCACGGTCTAGCGACTCAACACTGGTGAGTTCTTCTTTTTCCAGTTCAGACAATACAAACCTCAGAAACCATTGCAATCTACACTACAGAATGTTTCATTCATTCACGCGAATCTTGAATTCATCTTGTTCTCCACTCCCAGCAGGTTTTCGTTTCACCACTGGTGAATGTCCAAGCAACCCAAGGCTGGTTTCAGCTGCGTGTTAACACTCGCAGCCGTGCTGTTCAATTGGCTATCCAGTGAACGCTGGTTAGCTCTTGATTTTCCTTCCACACACCGAGCCTTCAGAAATCATTCTTATCTCCACTTCAGAATGTTCCATTCGTTCCCTGCGAATCTGGAATTCCTCTGACTCTCCACACCAGGCAGATTTTCCTAACAACACTGGTGAATGACCAGGTAATCCAATGCTGGTTTTCAGCGGCTGTTCACACTCACAGCCTTGCTGTTCAACTGGCAATCCAGTCAAACCTAGTCAGCTCTTCATTTTCCTGTCCACACAACCCAGCGTTCAGAAATCATTGGAATCTCTACTACAGAAATTTCCATTCATTCACTGTGAATCTGGAAATAATCTGAATCTGCATTCCAGGAAGGCTTTCGTTACACCACTGATGAATGTCCAAGTAATGCAATGCTGCTTCTTAGTGGTCTGTTCACACTCGAAACCGTGCTGTTCACTGGCTATCCACTCAACATCGGTCAGCTCTTCCATATCCTGTCCAGACTATCCAGATTTCTAAATCTTGGCAATCTCCACTACAGAATGTTCCATTCAATCACGCGAATCTGGAATTCATCAGAGTCTCCACTCCCGGCAGGTTTTCGTGACACCACTGGTATATGTCCAAGGAAGCCAATGCTGGTTTTAAGCCGCCTGCTTATACTCTCAGCCGTGCTGTTCAATTTGCTATCCACCCAACCCTATTCAGCTCTACATTTTCCTGTCCTCATAACCCAACCTTCAGAAATAATTGGTATCTCCTCCACAGAATGTTCCGTTCATTCACTGCGAATCTTAAATTCATCTGACTCTCAACTCCCGGCGGGTTATCGTTACACCACTTGTGAATGTCCAAGTAAGCCAATGCTGGTTTTCAGTGGCCTGTTCATACTAAGAGACGTGCTGTTCATTTGGCTATCCACTCCACCCTGTTCAGCTCTACATTTTCGTGTCCACAAAACCCAGCCTTCAGAAATCATTGGAATCACCACTAGAGAAAGTTCCATTCATTCACTGCGAATCTGGAATTCATCTGAACCTCCACTCCCGGCAGGTTTTCGTTACACCACTGGTGAATGTCCAAGTAACTCAATACTGGTTTTCAGAGGCATGTTCAACTCGCAGAAGTGCTGTTCAATGGGCTATCCACTCAATATTGGTCAGCTCTTCATTTTCCTCTCCACACAAACCAGCCTTCAGAAATCATTGGGATCTCCACTACAGACTGTTCCATTCATTCACTGCGATTCTGCAATTCATCTGACTCTCCGCTCCAGGCAGGTTTTCATTACAGCACTGGTGAATGACCAAGTAATCCAATGCTGGTTTTCAGCCGCCTTTTCACACTCGCAGTGTGCTGTTCAATTGTCTATCCACTCAAACCTGGTCAGCCTTTCATTTTCTTTTCCACAATATCAGACTTCAGAAATCATTGGAATCGCCAGTACAGAATGTTCCATTCATTCACTGCCAATCTGGAATTCATCTGAATCTGCACTCCAGGTAGGCTTTCATTACACCACTTATGAATGTCCAAGTAACACAATGCTGGTTTTCAGCGGTCTGTTCACACTCTAAGCCCTGCTTTTTACTGGGTATCCACACAACTGTGGTCAGCTCTTCATTTTCATGTCCAAACAATCCAGACTTGAGAAATCATTGCAATCTCCAGTACAGAATGTTCCATTCATTCACTGCGAATCTGGAATTCAACTGAATCTCCACTACCTGCAGATTTATCTTACACCACTTGTGAATGTCCAAGTAAAACAATGCTGGTTTTCAGAGGCCTGTTCATGTTCGCAGTCGTGCTGTTCAATTGGCTATCCACTCAACCTGTTTTGCTCCTCATTTTCCTGTGCACACAACCCAGCCTTCAGAAATCATTGTAATCTCCACTACAGGATGTTCCATTCATTCACTGGGAATCTGGAATTCATCTGAATCTGCACTCCACGCAGGCTTTCGTTACACCACTGCTGAAAGTCGAAGTAATGCAATACTGGTTTTCAGTGGTCTGTTCACATTCGAAGCCGAGGCTTTTTACAGGCTATCCACTCAACACTGGTCAGCTCTTCATTTTCGTGTCCCCACAATCCAGATTTCAGAAATCATTGCAATCTCCACTACAGAATGTTCCATTCATTCACTGCGAGTCTGGAGTTTATCTGATTCTCCACTCCCGCCTGGTTAACATTACACCACTTGTGAATGTCCAAGTAAGCCAATGCTGGTTTTCAGAGGCCTGTTCATACTCGCAGCCGTGCTGTTTAATTGACAATTCACTCCACCCTGTTCAGCTCTTCATTGTCCCACCACACTACCAGCCTTCAGAAATCTTTGTTATCTCCACTACAGAATGTTCCATTCATTCACTGCGAATCTGGAATTCATCTGACTCTCAACTCCACGCAGGTTTTCATTACACCACTGTTGAATGTCCAAGTAACCCAATGCTGGTTTTCAGCGGCCTGTTCATATTCGCAGCCCTGCTGTTTACTTGGCTATCGATTCAAGCCTGGTCAGCTCTTCATTTTCCTGTCCACACAACACAGGCTTCAGAAATCATTGGAATCTCCTCTACAGAATGTTCCATTCATTCACTGCGAATGTGGAATTCAACTGACTCTCCACTCCATGCAGGTTTTCCTTACACCACTGATGAATGTCCAAGTAACCCAATGCTGGTTTTCAGCTGCATGTTCACACTCGCAGCCATGCTATACAATTGGCTTTCCACTAAATCCTGATTAGTTCTTGATTTTCCTTCCACACGACCCAGCCTTCAGAAATCATTGGAATCTCCACTAGAGAATGTTCCATTCATTCACTGCGAATCTGGAATTCCTCTGAACCTCCACTCCCGGCAGGTTTTCGTTACACCACTGTTGAATGTCCAAGTAACCCAATGTTTTAAGTGTTTTCTTCACAAGCGCAGTGGTGCTGTTCAATTGGCTATCCACTCAACCCTGGCCAGCTCTACATTTTCCTGTCCACACCACAGAGACTGGAGAAATCATTGTTATCTCCACTACAGAATGTTCCATTCATTCACAGCGAATCTGGAATTCATCTGAATCTCCACTCCCGGCAGGTTTTCGTGACACCACTGGTAAATATCCAAGTAAGCCAATGCTGGTTTTAAGTGGCCTGCTCATACTCTCAGCCGTGCTGTTCAATTTGCTATCCACTCAACCCTCTTCAGCTCCATTTTCCTGTCCACATAACCCAAACTTCAGAAACAATTGGTATCTCCTCCACAGAATGTTCCATTCATTGACTGCAAATCTGAAATTCATCTAATTCTCAACTCCCGTCAGGTTTTCGTTACACCACTTGTGAATGTCCAATTAAGCCAAAGCTGGTTTTCAGTGGCCTGTTCTTACTACGAGACGTGCTGTTCATTTGGCTATCCATTCCACCCTGTTCAGCTCTACATTTTCGTGTCCACAAAACCCAGCCTTCAGAAATCATTGGAATCACCACTAGAGAATGTTCCATGCATTCACTGCGAATCTGGAATTCATCTGAATCTCCACTCCCGGCAGGTTTTCATTGCACCACTGCTGAATGTTCAAGTAACGCAATGATGGTTTTCAGCGGTCTATTCACACTCGAACCCGTGCTGTTCACGGTCTAGCGACTCAACACTGGTGAGTTCTTCTTTTTCCAGTTCAGACAATACAAACCTCAGAAACCATTGCAATCTACACTACAGAATGTTTCATTCATTCACGCGAATCTTGAATTCATCTTGTTCTCCACTCCCAGCAGGTTTTCGTTTCACCACTGGTGAATGTCCAAGCAACCCAAGGCTGGTTTCAGCTGCGTGTTAACACTCGCAGCCGTGCTGTTCAATTGGCTATCCAGTGAACGCTGGTTAGCTCTTGATTTTCCTTCCACACACCGAGCCTTCAGAAATCATTCTTATCTCCACTTCAGAATGTTCCATTCGTTCCCTGCGAATCTGGAATTCCTCTGACTCTCCACACCAGGCAGATTTTCCTAACAACACTGGTGAATGACCAGGTAATCCAATGCTGGTTTTCAGCGGCTGTTCACACTCACAGCCTTGCTGTTCAATTGGCAATCCAGTCAAACCTAGTCAGCTCTTCATTTTCCTGTCCACACAACCCAGCGTTCAGAAATCATTGGAATCTCTACTACAGAAATTTCCATTCATTCACTGTGAATCTGGAAATAATCTGAATCTGCATTCCAGGAAGGCTTTCGTTACACCACTGATGAATGTCCAAGTAATGCAATGCTGCTTCTTAGTGGTCTGTTCACACTCGAAACCGTGCTGTTCATTGGCTATCCACTCAATATCGGTCAGCTCTTCAATATCCTGTCCAGACTATCCAGATTTCTAAATGTTGGCAATCACCACTACAGAATGTTCCATTCAGTCACGCGAATCTGGAATTCATCAGAGTCTCCACTCCTGGAAGGTTTTCGTGACACCACTGGTAAATGTCCAAGGAAGACAATGCTGGTTTTAAGCCGCCTGCTAACACACACAGCCGTGCTGTTCAATTTGCTATCCACCCAACCCTATTCAGCTCTACATTTTCCTGTCCTCATAACCCAACCTTCAGAAATAATTGGTATCTCCTCCACAGAATGTTCCGTTCATTCACTGCGAATCTTAAATTCATCTGACTCTCAACTCCCGGCGGGTTATCGTTACACCACTTGTGAATGTCCAAGTAAGCCAATGCTGGTTTTCAGTGGCCTGTTCATACTAAGAGACGTGCTGTTCATTTGGCTATCCACTCCACCCTGTTCAGCTCTACATTTTCGTGTCCACAAAACCCAGCCTTCAGAAATTATTGGAATCACCACTAGAGAATGTTCCATTCATTCACTGCGAATCTGGAATTCATCTGAACCTCCACTCCCGGCAGGTTTTCGTTACGCCACTGGTGAATGTCCAAGAAACTCAATACTGGTTTTCAGAGGCATGTTCAACTCGCAGAAGTGCTGTTCAATGGGCTATCCACTCAATATTGGTCAGCTCTTCATTTTCCTCTCCACACAAACCAGCCTTCAGAAATCATTGGGATCTCCACTACAGACTGTTCCATTCATTCACTGCGATTCTGCAATTCATCTGACTCTCCACTCCAGGCAGGTTTTCATTACAGCACTGGTGAATGACCAAGTAATCCAATGCTGGTTTTCAGCTAACTTTTCACACTCGCAGTGTGCTGTTCAATTGTCTATCCACTCAAACCTGGTCAGCCTTTCATTTTCTTTTCCACAATATCAGACTTCAGAAATCATTGGAATCGCCAGTACAGAATGTTCCATTCATTCACTGCCAATCTGGAATTCATCTGAATCTGCACTCCAGGTAGGCTTTCATTACACCACTTATGAATGTCCAAGTAACACAATGCTGGTTTTCAGCGGTCTGTTCACACTCTAAGCCCTGCTTTTTACTGGGTATCCACACAACTGTGGTCAGCTCTTCATTTTCATGTCCAAACAATCCAGACTTGAGAAATCATTGCAATCTCCAGTACAGAATGTTCCATTCATTCACTGCGAATCTGGAATTCAACTGAATCTCCACTACCTGCAGATTTATCTTACACCACTTGTGAATGTCCAAGTAAAACAATGCTGGTTTTCAGAGGCCTGTTCATGTTCGCAGTCGTGCTGTTCAATTGGCTATCCACTCAACCTGTTTTGCTCCTCATTTTCCTGTGCACACAACCCAGCCTTCAGAAATCATTGTAATCTCCACTACAGGATGTTCCATTCATTCACTGGGAATCTGGAATTCATCTGAATCTGCACTCCACGCAGGCTTTCGTTACACCACTGCTGAAAGTCGAAGTAATGCAATACTGGTTTTCAGTGGTCTGTTCACATTCGAAGCCGAGGCTTTTTACAGGCTATCCACTCAACACTGGTCAGCTCTTCATTTTCGTGTCCCCACAATCCAGATTTCAGAAATCATTGCAATCTCCACTACAGAATGTTCCATTCATTCACTGCGAGTCTGGAGTTTATCTGATTCTCCACTCACGCCTGGTTAACATTACACCACTTGTGAATGTCCAAGTAAGCCAATGCTGGTTTTCAGAGGCCTGTTCATACTCGCAGCCGTGCTGTTTAATTGACAATTCACTCCACCCTGTTCAGCTCTTCATTGTCCCACCACACTACCAGCCTTCAGAAATCTTTGTTATCTCCACTACAGAATGTTCCATTCATTCACTGCGAATCTGGAATTCATCTGACTCTCAACTCCACGCAGGTTTTCATTACACCACTGTTGAATGTCCAAGTAACCCAATGCTGGTTTTCAGCGGCCTGTTCATATTCGCAGCCCTGCTGTTTACTTGGCTATCGATTCAAGCCTGGTCAGCTCTTCATTTTCCTGTCCACACAACACAGGCTTCAGAAATCATTGGAATCTCCTCTACAGAATGTTCCATTCATTCACTGCGAATGTGGAATTCAACTGACTCTCCACTCCATGCAGGTTTTCCTTACACCACTGATGAATGTCCAAGTAACCCAATGCTGGTTTTCAGCTGCATGTTCACACTCGCAGCCATGCTATACAATTGGCTTTCCACTAAATCCTGATTAGTTCTTGATTTTCCTTCCACACGACCCAGCCTTCAGAAATCATTGGAATCTCCACTAGAGAATGTTCCATTCATTCACTGCGAATCTGGAATTCCTCTGAACCTCCACTCCCGGCAGGTTTTCGTTACACCACTGTTGAATGTCCAAGTAACCCAATGTTTTAAGTGTTTTCTTCACAAGCGCAGTGGTGCTGTTCAATTGGCTATCCACTCAACCCTGGCCAGCTCTACATTTTCCTGTCCACACCACAGAGACTGGAGAAATCATTGTTATCTCCACTACAGAATGTTCCATTCATTCACAGCGAATCTGGAATTCATCTGAATCTCCACTCCCGGCAGGTTTTCGTGACACCACTGGTAAATATCCAAGTAAGCCAATGCTGGTTTTAAGTGCCTGCTCATACTCTCAGCCGTGCTGTTCAATTTGCTATCCACTCAACACTCTTCAGCTCCATTTTCCTGTCCACATAACCCAAACTTCAGAAACAATTGGTATCTCCTCCACAGAATGTTCCATTCATTGACTGCAAATCTGAAATTCATCTAATTCTCAACTCCCGTCAGGTTTTCGTTACACCACTTGTGAATGTCCAATTAAGCCAAAGCTGGTTTTCAGTGGCCTGTTCTTACTACGAGACGTGCTGTTCATTTGGCTATCCATTCCACCCTGTTCAGCTCTACATTTTCGTGTCCACAAAATCCAGCCTTCAGAAATCATTGGAATCACCACTAGAGAATGTTCCATTCATTCACTGCGAATCTGGAATTCATCTGAATCTCCACTCCCGGCAGGTTTTCATTGCACCACTGCTGAATGTTCAAGTAACGCAATGATGGTTTTCAGCGGTCTATTCACACTCGAACCCGTGCTGTTCACGGTCTAGCGACTCAACACTGGTGAGTTCTTCTTTTTCCAGTTCAGACAATACAAACCTCAGAAACCATTGCACGCGAATCTTGAATTCATCTTGTTCTCCACTCCCAGCAGGTTTTCGTTTCACCACTGGTGAATGTCCAAGCAACCCAAGGCTGGTTTCAGCTGCGTGTTAACACTCGCAGCCGTGCTGTTCAATTGGCTATCCAGTGAACGCTGGTTAGCTCTTGATTTTCCTTCCACACACCGAGCCTTCAGAAATCATTCTTATCTCCACTTCAGAATGTTCCATTCGTTCCCTGCGAATCTGGAATTCCTCTGACTCTCCACACCAGGCAGATTTTCCTAACAACACTGGTGAATGACCAGGTAATCCAATGCTGGTTTTCAGCGGCTGTTCACACTCACAGCCTTGCTGTTCAATTGGCAATCCAGTCAAACCTAGTCAGCTCTTCATTTTCCTGTCCACACAACCCAGCGTTCAGAAATCATTGGAATCTCTACTACAGAAATTTCCATTCATTCACTGTGAATCTGGAAATAATCTGAATCTGCATTCCAGGAAGGCTTTCGTTACACCACTGATGAATGTCCAAGTAATGCAATGCTGCTTCTTAGTGGTCTGTTCACACTCGAAACCGTGCTGTTCATTGGCTATCCACTCAATATCGGTCAGCTCTTCAATATCCTGTCCAGACTATCCAGATTTCTAAATGTTGGCAATCACCACTACAGAATGTTCCATTCAGTCACGCGAATCTGGAATTCATCAGAGTCTCAACTCCTGGAAGGTTTTCGTGACACCACTGGTAAATGTCCAAGGAAGACAATGCTGGTTTTACGCCGCCTGCTAACACACTCAGCCGTGCTGTTCAATTTGCTATCCACCCAACCCTATTCAGCTCTACATTTTCCTGTCCTCATAACCCAACCTTCAGAAATAATTGGTATCTCCTCCACAGAATGTTCCGTTCATTCACTGCGAATCTTAAATTCATCTGACTCTCAACTCCCGGCGGGTTATCGTTACACCACTTGTGAATGTCCAAGTAAGCCAATGCTGGTTTTCAGTGGCCTGTTCATACTAAGAGACGTGCTGTTCATTTGGCTATCCACTCCACCCTGTTCAGCTCTACATTTTCGTGTCCACAAAACCCAGCCTTCAGAAATCATTGGAATCACCACTAGAGAATGTTCCATTCATTCACTGCGAATCTGGAATTCATCTGAACCTCCACTCCCGGGAGGTTTTCGTTACACCACTGGTGAATGTCCAAGTAACTCAATACTGGTTTTCAGAGGCATGTTCAACTCGCAGAAGTGCTGTTCAATGGGCTATCCACTCAATATTGGTCAGCTCTTCATTTTCCTCTCCACACAAACCAGCCTTCAGAAATCATTGGGATCTCCACTACAGACTGTTCCATTCATTCACTGCGATTCTGCAATTCATCTGACTCTCCGCTCCAGGCAGGTTTTCATTACAGCACTGGTGAATGACCAAGTAATCCAATGCTGGTTTTCAGCCGCCTTTTCACACTCGCAGTGTGCTGTTCAATTGTCTATCCACTCAAACCTGGTCAGCCTTTCATTTTCTTTTCCACAATATCAGACTTCAGAAATCATTGGAATCGCCAGTACAGAATGTTCCATTCATTCACTGCCAATCTGGAATTCATCTGAATCTGCACTCCAGGTAGGCTTTCATTACACCACTTATGAATGTCCAAGTAACACAATGCTAGTTTTCAGCGGTCTGTTCACACTCTAAGCCCTGCTTTTTACTGGGTATCCACACAACTGTGGTCAGCCCTTCATTTTCATGTCCAAACAATCCAGACTTGAGAAATCATTGCAATCTCCAGTACAGAATGTTCCATTCATTCACTGCGAATCTGGATTTCAACTGAATCTCCACTACCTGCAGATTTATCTTACACCACTTGTGAATGTCCAAGTAAAACAATGCTGGTTTTCAGAGGCCTGTTCATGTTCGCAGTCGTGCTGTTCAATTGGCTATCCACTCAACCTGTTTTGCTCCTCATTTTCCTGTGCACACAACCCAGCCTTCAGAAATCATTGTAATCTCCACTACAGGATGTTCCATTCATTCACTGGGAATCTGGAATTCATCTGAATCTGCACTCCACGCAGGCTTTCGTTACACCACTGCTGAGTGTCGAAGTAATGCAATACTGGTTTTCAGTGGTCTGTTCACATTCGAAGCCGAGGCTTTTTACAGGCTATCCACTCAACACTGGTCAGCTCTTCATTTTCGTGTCCCCACAATCCAGATTTCAGAAATCATTGCAATCTCCACTACAGAATGTTCCATTCATTCACTGCGAGTCTGGAGTTTATCTGATTCTCCACTCCCGCCTGGTTAACATTACACCACTTGTGAATGTCCAAGTAAGCCAATGCTGGTTTTCAGAGGCCTGTTCATACTCGCAGCCGTGCTGTTTAATTGACAATTCACTCCACCCTGTTCAGCTCTTCATTGTCCCACCACACTACCAGCCTTCAGAAATCTTTGTTATCTCCACTACAGAATGTTCCATTCATTCACTGCGAATCTGGAATTCATCTGACTCTCAACTCCACGCAGGTTTTCATTACACCACTGTTGAATGTCCAAGTAACCCAATGCTGGTTTTCAGCGGCCTGTTCATATTCGCAGCCCTGCTGTTTACTTGGCTATCGATTCAAGCCTGGTCAGCTCTTCATTTTCCTGTCCACACAACACAGGCTTCAGAAATCATTGGAATCTCCTCTACAGAATGTTCCATTCATTCACTGCGAATGTGGAATTCAACTGACTCTCCACTCCATGCAGGTTTTCCTTACACCACTGATGAATGTCCAAGTAACCCAATGCTGGTTTTCAGCTGCATGTTCACACTCGCAGCCATGCTATACAATTGGCTTTCCACTAAATCCTGATTAGTTCTTGATTTTCCTTCCACACGACCCAGCCTTCAGAAATCATTGGAATCTCCACTAGAGAATGTTCCATTCATTCACTGCGAATCTGGAATTCCTCTGAACCTCCACTCCCGGCAGGTTTTCGTTACACCACTGTTGAATGTCCAAGTAACCCAATGTTTTAAGTGTTTTCTTCACAAGCGCAGTGGTGCTGTTCAATTGGCTATCCACTCAACCCTGGCCAGCTCTACATTTTCCTGTCCACACCACAGAGACTGGAGAAATCATTGTTATCTCCACTACAGAATGTTCCATTCATTCACAGCGAATCTGGAATTCATCTGAATCTCCACTCCCGGCAGGTTTTCGTGACACCACTGGTAAATATCCAAGTAAGCCAATGCTGGTTTTAAGTGGCCTGCTCATACTCTCAGCCGTGCTGTTCAATTTGCTATCCACTCAACCCTCTTCAGCTCCATTTTCCTGTCCACATAACCCAAACTTCAGAAACAATTGGTATCTCCTCCACAGAATGTTCCATTCATTGACTGCAAATCTGAAATTCATCTAATTCTCAACTCCCGTCAGGTTTTCGTTACACCACTTGTGAATGTCCAATTAAGCCAAAGCTGGTTTTCAGTGGCCTGTTCTTACTACGAGACGTGCTGTTCATTTGGCTATCCATTCCACCCTGTTCAGCTCTACATTTTCGTGTCCACAAAACCCAGCCTTCAGAAATCATTGGAATCACCACTAGAGAATGTTCCATGCATTCACTGCGAATCTGGAATTCATCTGAATCTCCACTCCCGGCAGGTTTTCATTGCACCACTGCTGAATGTTCAAGTAACACAATGATGGTTTTCAGCGGTCTATTCACACTCGAACCCGTGCTGTTCACGGTCTAGCGACTCAACACTGGTGAGTTCTTCTTTTTCCAGTTCAGACAATACAAACCTCAGAAACCATTGCAATCTACACTACAGAATGTTTCATTCATTCACGCGAATCTTGAATTCATCTTGTTCTCCACTCCCAGCAGGTTTTCGTTTCACCACTGGTGAATGTCCAAGCAACCCAAGGCTGGTTTCAGCTGCGTGTTAACACTCGCAGCCGTGCTGTTCAATTGGCTATCCAGTGAACGCTGGTTAGCTCTTGATTTTCCTTCCACACACCGAGCCTTCAGAAATCATTCTTATCTCCACTTCAGAATGTTCCATTCGTTCCCTGCGAATCTGGAATTCCTCTGACTCTCCACACCAGGCAGATTTTCCTAACAACACTGGTGAATGACCAGGTAATCCAATGCTGGTTTTCAGCGGCTGTTCACACTCACAGCCTTGCTGTTCAATTGGCAATCCAGTCAAACCTAGTCAGCTCTTCATTTTCCTGTCCACACAACCCAGCGTTCAGAAATCATTGGAATCTCTACTACAGAAATTTCCATTCATTCACTGTGAATCTGGAAATAATCTGAATCTGCATTCCAGGAAGGCTTTCGTTACACCACTGATGAATGTCCAAGTAATGCAATGCTGCTTCTTAGTGGTCTGTTCACACTCGAAACCGTGCTGTTCATTGGCTATCCACTCAATATCGGTCAGCTCTTCAATATCCTGTCCAGACTATCCAGATTTCTAAATGTTGGCAATCACCACTACAGAATGTTCCATTCAGTCACGCGAATCTGGAATTCATCAGAGTCTCCACTCCTGGAAGGTTTTCGTGACACCACTGGTAAATGTCCAAGGAAGACAATGCTGGTTTTACGCCGCCTGCTAACACACTCAGCCGTGCTGTTCAATTTGCTATCCACCCAACCCTATTCAGCTCTACATTTTCCTGTCCTCATAACCCAACCTTCAGAAATAATTGGTATCTCCTCCACAGAATGTTCCGTTCATTCACTGCGAATCTTAAATTCATCTGACTCTCAACTCCCGGCGGGTTATCGTTACACCACTTGTGAATGTCCAAGTAAGCCAGTGCTGGTTTTCAGTGGCCTGTTCATACTAAGAGACGTGCTGTTCATTTGGCTATCCACTCCACCCTGTTCAGCTCTACATTTTCGTGTCCACAAAACCCAGCCTTCAGAAATCATTGGAATCACCACTAGAGAATGTTCCATTCATTCACTGCGAATCTGGAATTCATCTGAACCTCCACTCCCGGGAGGTTTTCGTTACACCACTGGTGAATGTCCAAGTAACTCAATACTGGTTTTCAGAGGCATGTTCAACTCGCAGAAGTGCTGTTCAATGGGCTATCCACTCAATATTGGTCAGCTCTTCATTTTCCTCTCCACACAAACCAGCCTTCAGAAATCATTGGGATCTCCACTACAGACTGTTCCATTCATTCACTGCGATTCTGCAATTCATCTGACTCTCCGCTCCAGGCAGGTTTTCATTACAGCACTGGTGAATGACCAAGTAATCCAATGCTGGTTTTCAGCCGCCTTTTCACACTCGCAGTGTGCTGTTCAATTGTCTATCCACTCAAACCTGGTCAGCCTTTCATTTTCTTTTCCACAATATCAGACTTCAGAAATCATTGGAATCGCCAGTACAGAATGTTCCATTCATTCACTGCCAATCTGGAATTCATCTGAATCTGCACTCCAGGTAGGCTTTCATTACACCACTTATGAATGTCCAAGTAACACAATGCTGGTTTTCAGCGGTCTGTTCACACTCTAAGCCCTGCTTTTTACTGGGTATCCACACAACTGTGGTCAGCCCTTCATTTTCATGTCCAAACAATCCAGACTTGAGAAATCATTGCAATCTCCAGTACAGAATGTTCCATTCATTCACTGCGAATCTGGAATTCAACTGAATCTCCACTACCTGCAGATTTATCTTACACCACTTGTGAATGTCCAAGTAAAACAATGCTGGTTTTCAGAGGCCTGTTCATGTTCGCAGTCGTGCTGTTCAATTGGCTATCCACTCAACCTGTTTTGCTCCTCATTTTCCTGTGCACACAACCCAGCCTTCAGAAATCATTGTAATCTCCACTACAGGATGTTCCATTCATTCACTGGGAATCTGGAATTCATCTGAATCTGCACTCCACGCAGGCTTTCGTTACACCACTGCTGAAAGTCGAAGTAATGCAATACTGGTTTTCAGTGGTCTGTTCACATTCGAAGCCGAGGCTTTTTACAGGCTATCCACTCAACACTGGTCAGCTCTTCATTTTCGTGTCCCCACAATCCAGATTTCAGAAATCATTGCAATCTCCACTACAGAATGTTCCATTCATTCACTGCGAGTCTGGAGTTTATCTGATTCTCCACTCCCGCCTGGTTAACATTACACCACTTGTGAATGTCCAAGTAAGCCAATGCTGGTTTTCAGAGGCCTGTTCATACTCGCAGCCGTGCTGTTTAATTGACAATTCACTCCACCCTGTTCAGCTCTTCATTGTCCCACCACACTACCAGCCTTCAGAAATCTTTGTTATCTCCACTACAGAATGTTCCATTCATTCACTGCGAATCTGGAATTCATCTGACTCTCAACTCCACGCAGGTTTTCATTACACCACTGTTGAATGTCCAAGTAACCCAATGCTGGTTTTCAGCGGCCTGTTCATATTCGCAGCCCTGCTGTTTACTTGGCTATCGATTCAAGCCTGGTCAGCTCTTCATTTTCCTGTCCACACAACACAGGCTTCAGAAATCATTGGAATCTCCTCTACAGAATGTTCCATTCATTCACTGCGAATGTGGAATTCAACTGACTCTCCACTCCATGCAGGTTTTCCTTACACCACTGATGAATGTCCAAGTAACCCAATGCTGGTTTTCAGCTGCATGTTCACACTCGCAGCCATGCTATACAATTGGCTTTCCACTAAATCCTGATTAGTTCTTGATTTTCCTTCCACACGACCCAGCCTTCAGAAATCATTGGAATCTCCACTAGAGAATGTTCCATTCATTCACTGCGAATCTGGAATTCCTCTGAACCTCCACTCCCGGCAGGTTTTCGTTACACCACTGTTGAATGTCCAAGTAACCCAATGTTTTAAGTGTTTTCTTCACAAGCGCAGTGGTGCTGTTCAATTGGCTATCCACTCAACCCTGGCCAGCTCTACATTTTCCTGTCCACACCACAGAGACTGGAGAAATCATTGTTATCTCCACTACAGAATGTTCCATTCATTCACAGCGAATCTGGAATTCATCTGAATCTCCACTCCCGGCAGGTTTTCGTGACACCACTGGTAAATATCCAAGTAAGCCAATGCTGGTTTTAAGTGGCCTGCTCATACTCTCAGCCGTGCTGTTCAATTTGCTATCCACTCAACCCTCTTCAGCTCCATTTTCCTGTCCACATAACCCAAACTTCAGAAACAATTGGTATCTCCTCCACAGAATGTTCCATTCATTGACTGCAAATCTGAAATTCATCTAATTCTCAACTCCCGTCAGGTTTTCGTTACACCACTTGTGAATGTCCAATTAAGCCAAAGCTGGTTTTCAGTGGCCTGTTCTTACTACGAGACGTGCTGTTCATTTGGCTATCCATTCCACCCTGTTCAGCTCTACATTTTCGTGTCCACAAAACCCAGCCTTCAGAAATCATTGGAATCACCACTAGAGAATGTTCCATTCATTCACTGCGAATCTGGAATTCATCTGAATCTCCACTCCCGGCAGGTTTTCATTGCACCACTGCTGAATGTTCAAGTAACGCAATGATGGTTTTCAGCGGTCTATTCACACTCGAACCCGTGCTGTTCACGGTCTAGCGACTCAACACTGGTGAGTTCTTCTTTTTCCAGTTCAGACAATACAAACCTCAGAAACCATTGCACGCGAATCTTGAATTCATCTTGTTCTCCACTCCCAGCAGGTTTTCGTTTCACCACTGGTGAATGTCCAAGCAACCCAAGGCTGGTTTCAGCTGCGTGTTAACACTCGCAGCCGTGCTGTTCAATTGGCTATCCAGTGAACGCTGGTTAGCTCTTGATTTTCCTTCCACACACCGAGCCTTCAGAAATCATTCTTATCTCCACTTCAGAATGTTCCATTCGTTCCCTGCGAATCTGGAATTCCTCTGACTCTCCACACCAGGCAGATTTTCCTAACAACACTGGTGAATGACCAGGTAATCCAATGCTGGTTTTCAGCGGCTGTTCACACTCACAGCCTTGCTGTTCAATTGGCAATCCAGTCAAACCTAGTCAGCTCTTCATTTTCCTGTCCACACAACCCAGCGTTCAGAAATCATTGGAATCTCTACTACAGAAATTTCCATTCATTCACTGTGAATCTGGAAATAATCTGAATCTGCATTCCAGGAAGGCTTTCGTTACACCACTGATGAATGTCCAAGTAATGCAATGCTGCTTCTTAGTGGTCTGTTCACACTCGAAACCGTGCTGTTCATTGGCTATCCACTCAATATCGGTCAGCTCTTCAATATCCTGTCCAGACTATCCAGATTTCTAAATGTTGGCAATCACCACTATAGAATGTTCCATTCAGTCACGCGAATCTGGAATTCATCAGAGTCTCCACTCCTGGAAGGTTTTCGTGACACCACTGGTAAATAAATGTCCAAGGAAGACAATGCTGGTTTTAAGCCGCCTGCTAACACACTCAGCCGTGCTGTTCAATTTGCTATCCACCCAACCCTATTCAGCTCTACATTTTCCTGTCCTCATAACCCAACCTTCAGAAATAATTGGTATCTCCTCCACAGAATGTTCCGTTCATTCACTGCGAATCTTAAATTCATCTGACTCTCAACTCCCGGCGGGTTATCGTTACACCACTTGTGAATGTCCAAGTAAGCCAGTGCTGGTTTTCAGTGGCCTGTTCATACTAAGAGACGTGCTGTTCATTTGGCTATCCACTCCACCCTGTTCAGCTCTACATTTTCGTGTCCACAAAACCCAGCCTTCAGAAATCATTGGAATCACCACTAGAGAATGTTCCATTCATTCACTGCGAATCTGGAATTCATCTGAACCTCCACTCCCGGGAGGTTTTCGTTACACCACTGGTGAATGTCCAAGTAACTCAATACTGGTTTTCAGAGGCATGTTCAACTCGCAGAAGTGCTGTTCAATGGGCTATCCACTCAATATTGGTCAGCTCTTCATTTTCCTCTCCACACAAACCAGCCTTCAGAAATCATTGGGATCTCCACTACAGACTGTTCCATTCATTCACTGCGATTCTGCAATTCATCTGACTCTCCGCTCCAGGCAGGTTTTCATTACAGCACTGGTGAATGACCAAGTAATCCAATGCTGGTTTTCAGCCGCCTTTTCACACTCGCAGTGTGCTGTTCAATTGTCTATCCACTCAAACCTGGTCAGCCTTTCATTTTCTTTTCCACAATATCAGACTTCAGAAATCATTGGAATCGCCAGTACAGAATGTTCCATTCATTCACTGCCAATCTGGAATTCATCTGAATCTGCACTCCAGGTAGGCTTTCATTACACCACTTATGAATGTCCAAGTAACACAATGCTGGTTTTCAGCGGTCTGTTCACACTCTAAGCCCTGCTTTTTACTGGGTATCCACACAACTGTGGTCAGCCCTTCATTTTCATGTCCAAACAATCCAGACTTGAGAAATCATTGCAATCTCCAGTACAGAATGTTCCATTCATTCACTGCGAATCTGGAATTCAACTGAATCTCCACTACCTGCAGATTTATCTTACACCACTTGTGAATGTCCAAGTAAAACAATGCTGGTTTTCAGAGGCCTGTTCATGTTCGCAGTCGTGCTGTTCAATTGGCTATCCACTCAACCTGTTTTGCTCCTCATTTTCCTGTGCACACAACCCAGCCTTCAGAAATCATTGTAATCTCCACTACAGGATGTTCCATTCATTCACTGGGAATCTGGAATTCATCTGAATCTGCACTCCACGCAGGCTTTCGTTACACCACTGCTGAAAGTCGAAGTAATGCAATACTGGTTTTCAGTGGTCTGTTCACATTCGAAGCCGAGGCTTTTTACAGGCTATCCACTCAACACTGGTCAGCTCTTCATTTTCGTGTCCCCACAATCCAGATTTCAGAAATCATTGCAATCTCCACTACAGAATGTTCCATTCATTCACTGCGAGTCTGGAGTTTATCTGATTCTCCACTCCCGCCTGGTTAACATTACACCACTTGTGAATGTCCAAGTAAGCCAATGCTGGTTTTCAGAGGCCTGTTCATACTCGCAGCCGTGCTGTTTAATTGACAATTCACTCCACCCTGTTCAGCTCTTCATTGTCCCACCACACTACCAGCCTTCAGAAATCTTTGTTATCTCCACTACAGAATGTTCCATTCATTCACTGCGAATCTGGAATTCATCTGACTCTCAACTCCACGCAGGTTTTCATTACACCACTGTTGAATGTCCAAGTAACCCAATGCTGGTTTTCAGCGGCCTGTTCATATTCGCAGCCCTGCTGTTTACTTGGCTATCGATTCAAGCCTGGTCAGCTCTTCATTTTCCTGTCCACACAACACAGGCTTCAGAAATCATTGGAATCTCCTCTACAGAATGTTCCATTCATTCACTGCGAATGTGGAATTCAACTGACTCTCCACTCCATGCAGGTTTTCCTTACACCACTGATGAATGTCCAAGTAACCCAATGCTGGTTTTCAGCTGCATGTTCACACTCGCAGCCATGCTATACAATTGGCTTTCCACTAAATCCTGATTAGTTCTTGATTTTCCTTCCACACGACCCAGCCTTCAGAAATCATTGGAATCTCCACTAGAGAATGTTCCATTCATTCACTGCGAATCTGGAATTCCTCTGAACCTCCACTCCCGGCAGGTTTTCGTTACACCACTGTTGAATGTCCAAGTAACCCAATGTTTTAAGTGTTTTCTTCACAAGCGCAGTGGTGCTGTTCAATTGGCTATCCACTCAACCCTGGCCAGCTCTACATTTTCCTGTCCACACCACAGAGACTGGAGAAATCATTGTTATCTCCACTACAGAATGTTCCATTCATTCACAGCGAATCTGGAATTCATCTGAATCTCCACTCCCGGCAGGTTTTCGTGACACCACTGGTAAATATCCAAGTAAGCCAATGCTGGTTTTAAGTGGCCTGCTCATACTCTCAGCCGTGCTGTTCAATTTGCTATCCACTCAACCCTCTTCAGCTCCATTTTCCTGTCCACATAACCCAAACTTCAGAAACAATTGGTATCTCCTCCACAGAATGTTCCATTCATTGACTGCAAATCTGAAATTCATCTAATTCTCAACTCCCGTCAGGTTTTCGTTACACCACTTGTGAATGTCCAATTAAGCCAAAGCTGGTTTTCAGTGGCCTGTTCTTACTACGAGACGTGCTGTTCATTTGGCTATCCATTCCACCCTGTTCAGCTCTACATTTTCGTGTCCACAAAACCCAGCCTTCAGAAATCATTGGAATCACCACTAGAGAATGTTCCATTCATTCACTGCGAATCTGGAATTCATCTGAATCTCCACTCCCGGCAGGTTTTCATTGCACCACTGCTGAATGTTCAAGTAACGCAATGATGGTTTTCAGCGGTCTATTCACACTCGAACCCGTGCTGTTCACGGTCTAGCGACTCAACACTGGTGAGTTCTTCTTTTTCCAGTTCAGACAATACAAACCTCAGAAACCATTGCACGCGAATCTTGAATTCATCTTGTTCTCCACTCCCAGCAGGTTTTCGTTTCACCACTGGTGAATGTCCAAGCAACCCAAGGCTGGTTTCAGCTGCGTGTTAACACTCGCAGCCGTGCTGTTCAATTGGCTATCCAGTGAACGCTGGTTAGCTCTTGATTTTCCTTCCACACACCGAGCCTTCAGAAATCATTCTTATCTCCACTTCACAATGTTCCATTCGTTCCCTGCGAATCTGGAATTCCTCTGACTCTCCACACCAGGCAGATTTTCCTAACAACACTGGTGAATGACCAGGTAATCCAATGCTGGTTTTCAGCGGCTGTTCACACTCACAGCCTTGCTGTTCAATTGGCAATCCAGTCAAACCTAGTCAGCTCTTCATTTTCCTGTCCACACAACCCAGCGTTCAGAAATCATTGGAATCTCTACTACAGAAATTTCCATTCATTCACTGTGAATCTGGAAATAATCTGAATCTGCATTCCAGGAAGGCTTTCGTTACACCACTGATGAATGTCCAAGTAATGCAATGCTGCTTCTTAGTGGTCTGTTCACACTCGAAACCGTGCTGTTCATTGGCTATCCACTCAATATCGGTCAGCTCTTCAATATCCTGTCCAGACTATCCAGATTTCTAAATGTTGGCAATCACCACTATAGAATGTTCCATTCAGTCACGCGAATCTGGAATTCATCAGAGTCTCCACTCCTGGAAGGTTTTCGTGACACCACTGGTAAATAAATGTCCAAGGAAGACAATGCTGGTTTTAAGCCGCCTGCTAACACACTCAGCCGTGCTGTTCAATTTGCTATCCACCCAACCCTATTCAGCTCTACATTTTCCTGTCCTCATAACCCAACCTTCAGAAATAATTGGTATCTCCTCCACAGAATGTTCCGTTCATTCACTGCGAATCTTAAATTCATCTGACTCTCAACTCCCGGCGGGTTATCGTTACACCACTTGTGAATGTCCAAGTAAGCCAATGCTGGTTTTCAGTGGCCTGTTCATACTAAGAGACGTGCTGTTCATTTGGCTATCCACTCCACCCTGTTCAGCTCTACATTTTCGTGTCCACAAAACCCAGCCTTCAGAAATCATTGGAATCACCACTAGAGAATGTTCCATTCATTCACTGCGAATCTGGAATTCATCTGAACCTCCACTCCCGGGAGGTTTTCGTTACACCACTGGTGAATGTCCAAGTAACTCAATACTGGTTTTCAGAGGCATGTTCAACTCGCAGAAGTGCTGTTCAATGGGCTATCCACTCAATATTGGTCAGCTCTTCATTTTCCTCTCCACACAAACCAGCCTTCAGAAATCATTGGGATCTCCACTACAGACTGTTCCATTCATTCACTGCGATTCTGCAATTCATCTGACTCTCCGCTCCAGGCAGGTTTTCATTACAGCACTGGTGAATGACCAAGTAATCCAATGCTGGTTTTCAGCCGCCTTTTCACACTCGCAGTGTGCTGTTCAATTGTCTATCCACTCAAACCTGGTCAGCCTTTCATTTTCTTTTCCACAATATCAGACTTCAGAAATCATTGGAATCGCCAGTACAGAATGTTCCATTCATTCACTGCCAATCTGGAATTCATCTGAATCTGCACTCCAGGTAGGCTTTCATTACACCACTTATGAATGTCCAAGTAACACAATGCTGGTTTTCAGCGGTCTGTTCACACTCTAAGCCCTGCTTTTTACTGGGTATCCAACAACTGTGGTCAGCTCTTCATTTTCATGTCCAAACAATCCAGACTTGAGAAATCATTGCAATCTCCAGTACAGAATGTTCCATTCATTCACTGCGAATCTGGAATTCAACTGAATCTCCACTACCTGCAGATTTATCTTACACCACTTGTGAATGTCCAAGTAAAACAATGCTGGTTTTCAGAGGCCTGTTCATGTTCGCAGTCGTGCTGTTCAATTGGCTATCCACTCAACCTGTTTTGCTCCTCATTTTCCTGTGCACACAACCCAGCCTTCAGAAATCATTGTAATCTCCACTACAGGATGTTCCATTCATTCACTGGGAATCTGGAATTCATCTGAATCTGCACTCCACGCAGGCTTTCGTTACACCACTGCTGAAAGTCGAAGTAATGCAATACTGGTTTTCAGTGGTCTGTTCACATTCGAAGCCGAGGCTTTTTACAGGCTATCCACTCAACACTGGTCAGCTCTTCATTTTCGTGTCCCCACAATCCAGATTTCAGAAATCATTGCAATCTCCACTACAGAATGTTCCATTCATTCACTGCGAGTCTGGAGTTTATCTGATTCTCCACTCCCGCCTGGTTAACATTACACCACTTGTGAATGTCCAAGTAAGCCAATGCTGGTTTTCAGAGGCCTGTTCATACTCGCAGCCGTGCTGTTTAATTGACAATTCACTCCACCCTGTTCAGCTCTTCATTGTCCCACCACACTACCAGCCTTCAGAAATCTTTGTTATCTCCACTACAGAATGTTCCATTCATTCACTGCGAATCTGGAATTCATCTGACTCTCAACTCCACGCAGGTTTTCATTACACCACTGTTGAATGTCCAAGTAACCCAATGCTGGTTTTCAGCGGCCTGTTCATATTCGCAGCCCTGCTGTTTACTTGGCTATCGATTCAAGCCTGGTCAGCTCTTCATTTTCCTGTCCACACAACACAGGCTTCAGAAATCATTGGAATCTCCTCTACAGAATGTTCCATTCATTCACTGCGAATGTGGAATTCAACTGACTCTCCACTCCATGCAGGTTTTCCTTACACCACTGATGAATGTCCAAGTAACCCAATGCTGGTTTTCAGCTGCATGTTCACACTCGCAGCCATGCTATACAATTGGCTTTCCACTAAATCCTGATTAGTTCTTGATTTTCCTTCCACACGACCCAGCCTTCAGAAATCATTGGAATCTCCACTAGAGAATGTTCCATTCATTCACTGCGAATCTGGAATTCCTCTGAACCTCCACTCCCGGCAGGTTTTCGTTACACCACTGTTGAATGTCCAAGTAACCCAATGTTTTAAGTGTTTTCTTCACAAGCGCAGTGGTGCTGTTCAATTGGCTATCCACTCAACCCTGGCCAGCTCTACATTTTCCTGTCCACACCACAGAGACTGGAGAAATCATTGTTATCTCCACTACAGAATGTTCCATTCATTCACAGCGAATCTGGAATTCATCTGAATCTCCACTCCCGGCAGGTTTTCGTGACACCACTGGTAAATATCCAAGTAAGCCAATGCTGGTTTTAAGTGGCCTGCTCATACTCTCAGCCGTGCTGTTCAATTTGCTATCCACTCAACCCTCTTCAGCTCCATTTTCCTGTCCACATAACCCAAACTTCAGAAACAATTGGTATCTCCTCCACAGAATGTTCCATTCATTGACTGCAAATCTGAAATTCATCTAATTCTCAACTCCCGTCAGGTTTTCGTTACACCACTTGTGAATGTCCAATTAAGCCAAAGCTGGTTTTCAGTGGCCTGTTCTTACTACGAGACGTGCTGTTCATTTGGCTATCCATTCCACCCTGTTCAGCTCTACATTTTCGTGTCCACAAAACCCAGCCTTCAGAAATCATTGGAATCACCACTAGAGAATGTTCCATTCATTCACTGCGAATCTGGAATTCATCTGAATCTCCACTCCCGGCAGGTTTTCATTGCACCACTGCTGAATGTTCAAGTAACGCAATGATGGTTTTCAGCGGTCTATTCACACTCGAACCCGTGCTGTTCACGGTCTAGCGACTCAACACTGGTGAGTTCTTCTTTTTCCAGTTCAGACAATACAAACCTCAGAAACCATTGCACGCGAATCTTGAATTCATCTTGTTCTCCACTCCCAGCAGGTTTTCGTTTCACCACTGGTGAATGTCCAAGCAACCCAAGGCTGGTTTCAGCTGCGTGTTAACACTCGCAGCCGTGCTGTTCAATTGGCTATCCAGTGAACGCTGGTTAGCTCTTGATTTTCCTTCCACACACCGAGCCTTCAGAAATCATTCTTATCTCCACTTCAGAATGTTCCATTCGTTCCCTGCGAATCTGGAATTCCTCTGACTCTCCACACCAGGCAGATTTTCCTAACAACACTGGTGAATGACCAGGTAATCCAATGCTGGTTTTCAGCGGCTGTTCACACTCACAGCCTTGCTGTTCAATTGGCAATCCAGTCAAACCTAGTCAGCTCTTCATTTTCCTGTCCACACAACCCAGCGTTCAGAAATCATTGGAATCTCTACTACAGAAATTTCCATTCATTCACTGTGAATCTGGAAATAATCTGAATCTGCATTCCAGGAAGGCTTTCGTTACACCACTGATGAATGTCCAAGTAATGCAATGCTGCTTCTTAGTGGTCTGTTCACACTCGAAACCGTGCTGTTCATTGGCTATCCACTCAATATCGGTCAGCTCTTCAATATCCTGTCCAGACTATCCAGATTTCTAAATGTTGGCAATCACCACTACAGAATGTTCCATTCAGTCACGCGAATCTGGAATTCATCAGAGTCTCCACTCCTGGAAGGTTTTCGTGACACCACTGGTAAATAAATGTCCAAGGAAGACAATGCTGGTTTTAAGCCGCCTGCTAACACACTCAGCCGTGCTGTTCAATTTGCTATCCACCCAACCCTATTCAGCTCTACATTTTCCTGTCCTCATAACCCAAACTTCAGAAATAATTGGTATCTCCTCCACAGAATGTTCCGTTCATTCACTGCGAATCTTAAATTTATCTGACTCTCAACTCCCGGCGGGTTATCGTTACACCACTTGTGAATGTCCAAGTAAGCCAATGCTGGTTTTCAGTGGCCTGTTCATACTAAGAGACGTGCTGTTCATTTGGCTATCCACTCCACCCTGTTCAGCTCTACATTTTCGTGTCCACAAAACCCAGCCTTCAGAAATCATTGGAATCACCACTAGAGAATGTTCCATTCATTCACTGCGAATCTGGAATTCATCTGAACCTCCACTCCCGGCAGGTTTTCGTTACACCACTGGTGAATGTCCAAGTAACTCAATACTGGTTTTCAGAGGCATGTTCAACTCGCAGAAGTGCTCTTCAATGGGCTATCCACTCAATATTGGTCAGCTCTTCATTTTCCTCTCCACACAAACCAGCCTTCAGAAATCATTGGGATCTCCACTACAGACTGTTCCATTCATTCACTGCGATTCTGCAATTCATCTGACTCTCCGCTCCAGGCAGGTTTTCATTACAGCACTGGTGAATGACCAAGTAATCCAATGCTGGTTTTCAGCCGCCTTTTCACACTCGCAGTGTGCTGTTCAATTGTCTATCCACTCAAACCTGGTCAGCCTTTCATTTTCTTTTCCACAATATCAGACTTCAGAAATCATTGGAATCGCCAGTACAGAATGTTCCATTCATTCACTGCAAATCTGGAATTCATCTGAATCTGCACTCCAGGTAGGCTTTCATTACACCACTTATGAATGTCCAAGTAACACAATGCTGGTTTTCAGCGGTCTGTTCACACGCTAAGCCCTGCTTTTTACTGGGTATCCACACAACTGTGGTCAGCTCTTCATTTTCATGTCCAAACAATCCAGACTTGAGAAATCATTGCAATCTCCAGTACAGAATGTTCCATTCATTCACTGCGAATCTGGAATTCAACTGAATCTCCACTACCTGCAGATTTATCTTACACCACTTGTGAATGTCCAAGTAAAACAATGCTGGTTTTCAGAGGCCTGTTCATGTTCGCAGTCGTGCTGTTCAATTGGCTATCCACTCAACCTGTTTTGCTCCTCATTTTCCTGTGCACACAACCCAGCCTTCAGAAATCATTGTAATCTCCACTACAGGATGTTCCATTCATTCACTGGGAATCTGGAATTCATCTGAATCTGCACTCCACGCAGGCTTTCGTTACACCACTGCTGAAAGTCGAAGTAATGCAATACTGGTTTTCAGTGGTCTGTTCACATTCGAAGCCGAGGCTTTTTACAGGCTATCCACTCAACACTGGTCAGCTCTTCATTTTCGTGTCCCCACAATCCAGATTTCAGAAATCATTGCAATCTCCACTACAGAATGTTCCATTCATTCACTGCGAGTCTGGAGTTTATCTGATTCTCCACTCCCGCCTGGTTAACATTACACCACTTGTGAATGTCCAAGTAAGCCAATGCTGGTTTTCAGAGGCCTGTTCATACTCGCAGCCGTGCTGTTTAATTGACAATTCACTCCACCCTGTTCAGCTCTTCATTGTCCCACCACACTACCAGCCTTCAGAAATCTTTGTTATCTCCACTACAGAATGTTCCATTCATTCACTGCGAATCTGGAATTCATCTGACTCTCAACTCCACGCAGGTTTTCATTACACCACTGTTGAATGTCCAAGTAACCCAATGCTGGTTTTCAGCGGCCTGTTCATATTCGCAGCCCTGCTGTTTACTTGGCTATCGATTCAAGCCTGGTCAGCTCTTCATTTTCCTGTCCACACAACACAGGCTTCAGAAATCATTGGAATCTCCTCTACAGAATGTTCCATTCATTCACTGCGAATGTGGAATTCAACTGACTCTCCACTCCATGCAGGTTTTCCTTACACCACTGATGAATGTCCAAGTAACCCAATGCTGGTTTTCAGCTGCATGTTCACACTCGCAGCCATGCTATACAATTGGCTTTCCACTAAATCCTGATTAGTTCTTGATTTTCCTTCCACACGACCCAGCCTTCAGAAATCATTGGAATCTCCACTAGAGAATGTTCCATTCATTCACTGCGAATCTGGAATTCCTCTGAACCTCCACTCCCGGCAGGTTTTCGTTACACCACTGTTGAATGTCCAAGTAACCCAATGTTTTAAGTGTTTTCTTCACAAGCGCAGTGGTGCTGTTCAATTGGCTATCCACTCAACCCTGGCCAGCTCTACATTTTCCTGTCCACACCACAGAGACTGGAGAAATCATTGTTATCTCCACTACAGAATGTTCCATTCATTCACAGCGAATCTGGAATTCATCTGAATCTCCACTCCCGGCAGGTTTTCGTGACACCACTGGTAAATATCCAAGTAAGCCAATGCTGGTTTTAAGTGGCCTGCTCATACTCTCAGCCGTGCTGTTCAATTTGCTATCCACTCAACACTCTTCAGCTCCATTTTCCTG
Organism: Sorex fumeus; assembly: GCF_029834395.1. Classification (NCBI taxonomy): domain Eukaryota; kingdom Metazoa; phylum Chordata; class Mammalia; order Eulipotyphla; family Soricidae; genus Sorex; species Sorex fumeus. The sequence continues at coordinate 794,029 of NW_026606231.1, forward strand.
TCCACATAACCCAAACTTCAGAAACAATTGGTATCTCCTCCACAGAATGTTCCATTCATTGACTGCAAATCTGAAATTCATCTAATTCTCAACTCCCGTCAGGTTTTCGTTACACCACTTGTGAATGTCCAATTAAGCCAAAGCTGGTTTTCAGTGGCCTGTTCTTACTACGAGACGTGCTGTTCATTTGGCTATCCATTCCACCCTGTTCAGCTCTACATTTTCGTGTCCACAAAACCCAGCCTTCAGAAATCATTGGAATCACCACTAGAGAATGTTCCATGCATTCACTGCGAATCGGAATTCGTCTGAATCTCCACTCCCGGCAGGTTTTCATTGCACCACTGCTGAATGTTCAAGTAACGCAATGATGGTTTTCAGCGGTCTATTCACACTCGAACCCGTGCTGTTCACGGTCTAGCGACTCAACACTGGTGAGTTCTTCTTTTTCCAGTTCAGACAATACAAACCTCAGAAACCATTGCAATCTACACTACAGAATGTTTCATTCATTCACGCGAATCTTGAATTCATCTTGTTCTCCACTCCCAGCAGGTTTTCGTTTCACCACTGGTGAATGTCCAAGCAACCCAAGGCTGGTTTCAGCTGCGTGTTAACACTCGCAGCCGTGCTGTTCAATTGGCTATCCAGTGAACGCTGGTTAGCTCTTGATTTTCCTTCCACACACCGAGCCTTCAGAAATCATTCTTATCTCCACTTCAGAATGTTCCATTCGTTCCCTGCGAATCTGGAATTCCTCTTACTCTCCACACCAGGCAGATTTTCCTAACAACACTGGTGAATGACCAGGTAATCCAATGCTGGTTTTCAGCGGCTGTTCACACTCACAGCCTTGCTGTTCAATTGGCAATCCAGTCAAACCTAGTCAGCTCTTCATTTTCCTGTCCACACAACCCAGCGTTCAGAAATCATTGGAATCTCTACTACAGAAATTTCCATTCATTCACTGTGAATCTGGAAATAATCTGAATCTGCATTCCAGGAAGGCTTTCGTTACACCACTGATGAATGTCCAAGTAATGCAATGCTGCTTCTTAGTGGTCTGTTCACACTCGAAACCGTGCTGTTCACTGGCTATCCACTCAACATCGGTCAGCTCTTCCATATCCTGTCCAGACTATCCAGATTTCTAAATGTTGGCAATCTCCACTACAGAATGTTCCATTCAATCACGCGAATCTGGAATTCATCAGAGTCTCCACTCCCGGCAGGTTTTCGTGACACCACTGGTATATGTCCAAGGAAGCCAATGCTGGTTTTAAGCCGCCTGCTTATACTCTCAGCCGTGCTGTTCAATTTGCTATCCACCCAACCCTATTCAGCTCTACATTTTCCTGTCCTCATAACCCAACCTTCAGAAATAATTGGTATCTCCTCCACAGAATGTTCCGTTCATTCACTGCGAATCTTAAATTCATCTGACTCTCAACTCCCGGCGGGTTATCGTTACACCACTTGTGAATGTCCAAGTAAGCCAATGCTGGTTTTCAGTGGCCTGTTCATACTAAGAGACGTGCTGTTCATTTGGCTATCCACTCCACCCTGTTCAGCTCTACATTTTCGTGTCCACAAAACGCAGCCTTCAGAAATCATTGGAATCACCACTAGAGAATGTTCCATTCATTCACTGCGAATCTGGAATTCATCTGAACCTCCACTCCCGGCAGGTTTTCGTTACACCACTGGTGAATGTCCAAGTAACCCAATGTTTTAAGTGTTTTCTTCACAAGCGCAGTGGTGCTGTTCAATTGGCTATCCACTCAACCCTGGCCAGCTCTACATTTTCCTGTCCACACCACAGAGACTGGAGAAATCATTGTTATCTCCACTACAGAATGTTCCATTCATTCACAGCGAATCTGGAATTCATCTGAATCTCCACTCCCGGCAGGTTTTCGTGACACCACTGGTAAATATCCAAGTAAGCCAATGCTGGTTTTAAGTGGCCTGCTCATACTCTCAGCCGTGCTGTTCAATTTGCTATCCACTCAACCCTCTTCAGCTCCATTTTCCTGTCCACATAACCCAAACTTCAGAAACAATTGGTATCTCCTCCACAGAATGTTCCATTCATTGACTGCAAATCTGAAATTCATCTAATTCTCAACTCCCGTCAGGTTTTCGTTACACCACTTGTGAATGTCCAATTAAGCCAAAGCTGGTTTTCAGTGGCCTGTTCTTACTACGAGACGTGCTGTTCATTTGGCTATCCATTCCACCCTGTTCAGCTCTACATTTTCGTGTCCACAAAACCCAGCCTTCAGAAATCATTGGAATCACCACTAGAGAATGTTCCATGCATTCACGGCGAATCTGGAATTCATCTGAATCTCCACTCCCGGCAGGTTTTCATTGCACCACTGCTGAATGTTCAAGTAACGCAATGATGGTTTTCAGCGGTCTATTCACACTCGAACCCGTGCTGTTCACGGTCTAGCGACTCAACACTGGTAAGTTCTTCTTTTTCCAGTTCAGACAATACAAACCTCAGAAACCATTGCAATCTACACTACAGAATGTTTCATTCATTCACGCGAATCTTGAATTCATCTTGTTCTCCACTCCCAGCAGGTTTTCGTTTCACCACTGGTGAATGTCCAAGCAACCCAAGGCTGGTTTCAGCTGCGTGTTAACACTCGCAGCCGTGCTGTTCAATTGGCTATCCAGTGAACGCTGGTTAGCTCTTGATTTTCCTTCCACACACCGAGCCTTCAGAAATCATTCTTATCTCCACTTCAGAATGTTCCATTCGTTCCCTGCGAATCTGGAATTCCTCTGACTCTCCACACCAGGCAGATTTTCCTAACAACACTGGTGAATGACCAGGTAATCCAATGCTGGTTTTCAGCGGCTGTTCACACTCACAGCCTTGCTGTTCAACTGGCAATCCAGTCAAACCTAGTCAGCTCTTCATTTTCCTGTCCACACAACCCAGCGTTCAGAAATCATTGGAATCTCTACTACAGAAATTTCCATTCATTCACTGTGAATCTGGAAATAATCTGAATCTGCATTCCAGGAAGGCTTTCGTTACACCACTGATGAATGTCCAAGTAATGCAATGCTGCTTCTTAGTGGTCTGTTCACACTCGAAACCGTGCTGTTCAATGGCTATCCACTCAACATCGGTCAGCTCTTCCATATCCTGTCCAGACTATCCAGATTTCTAAATCTTGGCAATCTCCACTACAGAATGTTCCATTCAATCACGCGAATCTGGAATTCATCAGAGTCTCCACTCCCGGCAGGTTTTCGTGACACCACTGGTATATGTCCAAGGAAGCCAATGCTGGTTTTAAGCCGCCTGCTTATACTCTCAGCCGTGCTGTTCAATTTGCTATCCACCCAACCCTATTCAGCTCTACATTTTCCTGTCCTCATAACCCAACCTTCAGAAATAATTGGTATCTCCTCCACAGAATGTTCCGTTCATTCACTGCGAATCTTAAATTCATCTGACTCTCAACTCCCGGCGGGTTATCGTTACACCACTTGTGAATGTCCAAGTAAGCCAATGCTGGTTTTCAGTGGCCTGTTCATACTAAGAGACGTGCTGTTCATTTGGCTATCCACTCCACCCTGTTCAGCTCTACATTTTCGTGTCCACAAAACCCAGCCTTCAGAAATCATTGGAATCACCACTAGAGAATGTTCCATTCATTCACTGCGAATCTGGAATTCATCTGAACCTCCACTCCCGGCAGGTTTTCGTTACACCACTGGTGAATGTCCAAGTAACTCAATACTGGTTTTCAGAGGCATGTTCAACTCGCAGAAGTGCTCTTCAATGGGCTATCCACTCAATATTGGTCAGCTCTTCATTTTCCTCTCCACACAAACCAGCCTTCAGAAATCATTGGGATCTCCACTACAGACTGTTCCATTCATTCACTGCGATTCTGCAATTCATCTGACTCTCCGCTCCAGGCAGGTTTTCATTACAGCACTGGTGAATGACCAAGTAATCCAATGCTGGTTTTCAGCCGCCTTTTCACACTCGCAGTGTGCTGTTCAATTGTCTATCCACTCAAACCTGGTCAGCCTTTCATTTTCTTTTCCACAATATCAGACTTCAGAAATCATTGGAATCGCCAGTACAGAATGTTCCATTCATTCACTGCCAATCTGGAATTCATCTGAATCTGCACTCCAGGTAGGCTTTCATTACACCACTTATGAATGTCCAAGTAACACAATGCTGGTTTTCAGCGGTCTGTTCACACTCTAAGCCCTGCTTTTTACTGGGTATCCACACAACTGTGGTCAGCTCTTCATTTTCATGTCCAAACAATCCAGACTTGAGAAATCATTGCAATCTCCAGTACAGAATGTTCCATTCATTCACTGCGAATCTGGAATTCAACTGAATCTCCACTACCTGCAGATTTATCTTACACCACTTGTGAATGTCCAAGTAAAACAATGCTGGTTTTCAGAGGCCTGTTCATGTTCGCAGTCGTGCTGTTCAATTGGCTATCCACTCAACCTGTTTTGCTCCTCATTTTCCTGTGCACACAACCCAGCCTTCAGAAATCATTGTAATCTCCACTACAGGATGTTCCATTCATTCACTGGGAATCTGGAATTCATCTGAATCTGCACTCCACGCAGGCTTTCGTTACACCACTGCTGAAAGTCGAAGTAATGCAATACTGGTTTTCAGTGGTCTGTTCACATTCGAAGCCGAGGCTTTTTACAGGCTATCCACTCAACACTGGTCAGCTCTTCATTTTCGTGTCCCCACAATCCAGATTTCAGAAATCATTGCAATCTCCACTACAGAATGTTCCATTCATTCACTGCGAGTCTGGAGTTTATCTGATTCTCCACTCCCGCCTGGTTAACATTACACCACTTGTGAATGTCCAAGTAAGCCAATGCTGGTTTTCAGAGGCCTGTTCATACTCGCAGCCGTGCTGTTTAATTGACAATTCACTCCACCCTGTTCAGCTCTTCATTGTCCCACCACACTACCAGCCTTCAGAAATCTTTGTTATCTCCACTACAGAATGTTCCATTCATTCACTGCGAATCTGGAATTCATCTGACTCTCAACTCCACGCAGGTTTTCATTACACCACTGTTGAATGTCCAAGTAACCCAATGCTGGTTTTCAGCGGCCTGTTCATATTCGCAGCCCTGCTGTTTACTTGGCTATCGATTCAAGCCTGGTCAGCTCTTCATTTTCCTGTCCACACAACACAGGCTTCAGAAATCATTGGAATCTCCTCTACAGAATGTTCCATTCATTCACTGCGAATGTGGAATTCAACTGACTCTCCACTCCATGCAGGTTTTCCTTACACCACTGATGAATGTCCAAGTAACCCAATGCTGGTTTTCAGCTGCATGTTCACACTCGCAGCCATGCTATACAATTGGCTTTCCACTAAATCCTGATTAGTTCTTGATTTTCCTTCCACACGACCCAGCCTTCAGAAATCATTGGAATCTCCACTAGAGAATGTTCCATTCATTCACTGCGAATCTGGAATTCCTCTGAACCTCCACTCCCGGCAGGTTTTCGTTACACCACTGTTGAATGTCCAAGTAACCCAATGTTTTAAGTGTTTTCTTCACAAGCGCAGTGGTGCTGTTCAATTGGCTATCCACTCAACCCTGGCCAGCTCTACATTTTCCTGTCCACACCACAGAGACTGGAGAAATCATTGTTATCTCCACTACAGAATGTTCCATTCATTCACAGCGAATCTGGAATTCATCTGAATCTCCACTCCCGGCAGGTTTTCGTGACACCACTGGTAAATATCCAAGTAAGCCAATGCTGGTTTTAAGTGGCCTGCTCATACTCTCAGCCGTGCTGTTCAATTTGCTATCCACTCAACCCTCTTCAGCTCCATTTTCCTGTCCACATAACCCAAACTTCAGAAACAATTGGTATCTCCTCCACAGAATGTTCCATTCATTGACTGCAAATCTGAAATTCATCTAATTCTCAACTCCCGTCAGGTTTTCGTTACACCACTTGTGAATGTCCAATTAAGCCAAAGCTGGTTTTCAGTGGCCTGTTCTTACTACGAGACGTGCTGTTCATTTGGCTATCCATTCCACCCTGTTCAGCTCTACATTTTCGTGTCCACAAAACCCAGCCTTCAGAAATCATTGGAATCACCACTAGAGAATGTTCCATGCATTCACTGCGAATCTGGAATTCATCTGAATCTCCACTCCCGGCAGGTTTTCATTGCACCACTGCTGAATGTTCAAGTAACGCAATGATGGTTTTCAGCGGTCTATTCACACTCGAACCCGTGCTGTTCACGGTCTAGCGACTCAACACTGGTGAGTTCTTCTTTTTCCAGTTCAGACAATACAAACCTCAGAAACCATTGCAATCTACACTACAGAATGTTTCATTCATTCACGCGAATCTTGAATTCATCTTGTTCTCCACTCCCAGCAGGTTTTCGTTTCACCACTGGTGAATGTCCAAGCAACCCAAGGCTGGTTTCAGCTGCGTGTTAACACTCGCAGCCGTGCTGTTCAATTGGCTATCCAGTGAACGCTGGTTAGCTCTTGATTTTCCTTCCACACACCGAGCCTTCAGAAATCATTCTTATCTCCACTTCAGAATGTTCCATTCGTTCCCTGCGAATCTGGAATTCCTCTGACTCTCCACACCAGGCAGATTTTCCTAACAACACTGGTGAATGACCAGGTAATCCAATGCTGGTTTTCAGCGGCTGTTCACACTCACAGCCTTGCTGTTCAACTGGCAATCCAGTCAAACCTAGTCAGCTCTTCATTTTCCTGTCCACACAACCCAGCGTTCAGAAATCATTGGAATCTCTACTACAGAAATTTCCATTCATTCACTGTGAATCTGGAAATAATCTGAATCTGCATTCCAGGAAGGCTTTCGTTACACCACTGATGAATGTCCAAGTAATGCAATGCTGCTTCTTAGTGGTCTGTTCACACTCGAAACCGTGCTGTTCACTGGCTATCCACTCAACATCGGTCAGCTCTTCCATATCCTGTCCAGACTATCCAGATTTCTAAATCTTGGCAATCTCCACTACAGAATGTTCCATTCAATCACGCGAATCTGGAATTCATCAGAGTCTCCACTCCCGGCAGGTTTTCGTGACACCACTGGTATATGTCCAAGGAAGCCAATGCTGGTTTTAAGCCGCCTGCTTATACTCTCAGCCGTGCTGTTCAATTTGCTATCCACCCAACCCTATTCAGCTCTACATTTTCCTGTCCTCATAACCCAACCTTCAGAAATAATTGGTATCTCCTCCACAGAATGTTCCGTTCATTCACTGCGAATCTTAAATTCATCTGACTCTCAACTCCCGGCGGGTTATCGTTACACCACTTGTGAATGTCCAAGTAAGCCAATGCTGGTTTTCAGTGGCCTGTTCATACTAAGAGACGTGCTGTTCATTTGGCTATCCACTCCACCCTGTTCAGCTCTACATTTTCGTGTCCACAAAACCCAGCCTTCAGAAATCATTGGAATCACCACTAGAGAATGTTCCATTCATTCACTGCGAATCTGGAATTCATCTGAACCTCCACTCCCGGCAGGTTTTCGTTACACCACTGGTGAATGTCCAAGTAACTCAATACTGGTTTTCAGAGGCATGTTCAACTCGCAGAAGTGCTGTTCAATGGGCTATCCACTCAATATTGGTCAGCTCTTCATTTTCCTCTCCACACAAACCAGCCTTCAGAAATCATTGGGATCTCCACTACAGACTGTTCCATTCATTCACTGCGATTCTGCAATTCATCTGACTCTCCGCTCCAGGCAGGTTTTCATTACAGCACTGGTGAATGACCAAGTAATCCAATGCTGGTTTTCAGCCGCCTTTTCACACTCGCAGTGTGCTGTTCAATTGTCTATCCACTCAAACCTGGTCAGCCTTTCATTTTCTTTTCCACAATATCAGACTTCAGAAATCATTGGAATCGCCAGTACAGAATGTTCCATTCATTCACTGCCAATCTGGAATTCATCTGAATCTGCACTCCAGGTAGGCTTTCATTACACCACTTATGAATGTCCAAGTAACACAATGCTGGTTTTCAGCGGTCTGTTCACACTCTAAGCCCTGCTTTTTACTGGGTATCCACACAACTGTGGTCAGCTCTTCATTTTCATGTCCAAACAATCCAGACTTGAGAAATCATTGCAATCTCCAGTACAGAATGTTCCATTCATTCACTGCGAATCTGGAATTCAACTGAATCTCCACTACCTGCAGATTTATCTTACACCACTTGTGAATGTCCAAGTAAAACAATGCTGGTTTTCAGAGGCCTGTTCATGTTCGCAGTCGTGCTGTTCAATTGGCTATCCACTCAACCTGTTTTGCTCCTCATTTTCCTGTGCACACAACCCAGCCTTCAGAAATCATTGTAATCTCCACTACAGGATGTTCCATTCATTCACTGGGAATCTGGAATTCATCTGAATCTGCACTCCACGCAGGCTTTCGTTACACCACTGCTGAAAGTCGAAGTAATGCAATACTGGTTTTCAGTGGTCTGTTCACATTCGAAGCCGAGGCTTTTTACAGGCTATCCACTCAACACTGGTCAGCTCTTCATTTTCGTGTCCCCACAATCCAGATTTCAGAAATCATTGCAATCTCCACTACAGAATGTTCCATTCATTCACTGCGAGTCTGGAGTTTATCTGATTCTCCACTCCCGCCTGGTTAACATTACACCACTTGTGAATGTCCAAGTAAGCCAATGCTGGTTTTCAGAGGCCTGTTCATACTCGCAGCCGTGCTGTTTAATTGACAATTCACTCCACCCTGTTCAGCTCTTCATTGTCCCACCACACTACCAGCCTTCAGAAATCTTTGTTATCTCCACTACAGAATGTTCCATTCATTCACTGCGAATCTGGAATTCATCTGACTCTCAACTCCACGCAGGTTTTCATTATACCACTGTTGAATGTCCAAGTAACCCAATGCTGGTTTTCAGCGGCCTGTTCATATTCGCAGCCCTGCTGTTTACTTGGCTATCGATTCAAGCCTGGTCAGCTCTTCATTTTCCTGTCCACACAACACAGGCTTCAGAAATCATTGGAATCTCCTCTACAGAATGTTCCATTCATTCACTGCGAATGTGGAATTCAACTGACTCTCCACTCCATGCAGGTTTTCCTTACACCACTGATGAATGTCCAAGTAACCCAATGCTGGTTTTCAGCTGCATGTTCACACTCGCAGCCATGCTATACAATTGGCTTTCCACTAAATCCTGATTAGTTCTTGATTTTCCTTCCACACGACCCAGCCTTCAGAAATCATTGGAATCTCCACTAGAGAATGTTCCATTCATTCACTGCGAATCTGGAATTCCTCTGAACCTCCACTCCCGGCAGGTTTTCGTTACACCACTGTTGAATGTCCAAGTAACCCAATGTTTTAAGTGTTTTCTTCACAAGCGCAGTGGTGCTGTTCAATTGGCTATCCACTCAACCCTGGCCAGCTCTACATTTTCCTGTCCACACCACAGAGACTGGAGAAATCATTGTTATCTCCACTACAGAATGTTCCATTCATTCACAGCGAATCTGGAATTCATCTGAATCTCCACTCCCGGCAGGTTTTCGTGACACCACTGGTAAATATCCAAGTAAGCCAATGCTGGTTTTAAGTGGCCTGCTCATACTCTCAGCCGTGCTGTTCAATTTGCTATCCACTCAACCCTCTTCAGCTCCATTTTCCTGTCCACATAACCCAAACTTCAGAAACAATTGGTATCTCCTCCACAGAATGTTCCATTCATTGACTGCAAATCTGAAATTCATCTAATTCTCAACTCCCGTCAGGTTTTCGTTACACCACTTGTGAATGTCCAATTAAGCCAAAGCTGGTTTTCAGTGGCCTGTTCTTACTACGAGACGTGCTGTTCATTTGGCTATCCATTCCACCCTGTTCAGCTCTACATTTTCGTGTCCACAAAACCCAGCCTTCAGAAATCATTGGAATCACCACTAGAGAATGTTCCATGCATTCACTGCGAATCTGGAATTCATCTGAATCTCCACTCCCGGCAGGTTTTCATTGCACCACTGCTGAATGTTCAAGTAACGCAATGATGGTTTTCAGCGGTCTATTCACACTCGAACCCGTGCTGTTCACGGTCTAGCGACTCAACACTGGTGAGTTCTTCTTTTTCCAGTTCAGACAATACAAACCTCAGAAACCATTGCAATCTACACTACAGAATGTTTCATTCATTCACGCGAATCTTGAATTCATCTTGTTCTCCACTCCCAGCAGGTTTTCGTTTCACCACTGGTGAATGTCCAAGCAACCCAAGGCTGGTTTCAGCTGCGTGTTAACACTCGCAGCCGTGCTGTTCAATTGGCTATCCAGTGAACGCTGGTTAGCTCTTGATTTTCCTTCCACACACCGAGCCTTCAGAAATCATTCTTATCTCCACTTCAGAATGTTCCATTCGTTCCCTGCGAATCTGGAATTCCTCTGACTCTCCACACCAGGCAGATTTTCCTAACAACACTGGTGAATGACCAGGTAATCCAATGCTGGTTTTCAGCGGCTGTTCACACTCACAGCCTTGCTGTTCAATTGGCAATCCAGTCAAACCTAGTCAGCTCTTCATTTTCCTGTCCACACAACCCAGCGTTCAGAAATCATTGGAATCTCTACTACAGAAATTTCCATTCATTCACTGTGAATCTGGAAATAATCTGAATCTGCATTCCAGGAAGGCTTTCGTTACACCACTGATGAATGTCCAAGTAATGCAATGCTGCTTCTTAGTGGTCTGTTCACACTCGAAACCGTGCTGTTCACTGGCTATCCACTCAACATTTTTCAGCTCTTCAATATCCTGTCCAGACTATCCAGATTTCTAAATCTTGGCAATCTCCACTACAGAATGTTCCATTCAATCACGCGAATCTGGAATTCATCAGAGTCTCCACTCCCGGCAGGTTTTCGTGACACCACTGGTATATGTCCAAGGAAGCCAATGCTGGTTTTAAGCCGCCTGCTTATACTCTCAGCCGTGCTGTTCAATTTGCTATCCACCCAACCCTATTCAGCTCTACATTTTCCTGTCCTCATAACCCAACCTTCAGAAATAATTGGTATCTCCTCCACAGAATGTTCCGTTCATTCACTGCGAATCTTAAATTCATGTGACTCTCAACTCCCGGCGGGTTATCGTTACACCACTTGTGAATGTCCAAGTAAGCCAATGCTGGTTTTCAGTGGCCTGTTCATACTAAGAGACGTGCTGTTCATTTGGCTATCCACTCCACCCTGTTCAGCTCTACATTTTCGTGTCCACAAAACCCAGCCTTCAGAAATCATTGGAATCACCACTAGAGAATGTTCCATTCATTCACTGCGAATCTGGAATTCATCTGAACCTCCACTCCCGGCAGGTTTTCGTTACACCACTGGTGAATGTCCAAGTAACTCAATACTGGTTTTCAGAGGCATGTTCAACTCGCAGAAGTGCTGTTCAATGGGCTATCTACTCAATATTGGTCAGCTCTTCATTTTCCTCTCCACACAAACCAGCCTTCAGAAATCATTGGGATCTCCACTACAGACTGTTCCATTCATTCACTGCGATTCTGCAATTCATCTGACTCTCCGCTCCAGGCAGGTTTTCATTACAGCACTGGTGAATGACCAAGTAATCCAATGCTGGTTTTCAGCCGCCTTTTCACACTCGCAGTGTGCTGTTCAATTGTCTATCCACTCAAACCTGGTCAGCCTTTCATTTTCTTTTCCACAATATCAGACTTCAGAAATCATTGGAATCGCCAGTACAGAATGTTCCATTCATTCACTGCCAATCTGGAATTCATCTGAATCTGCACTCCAGGTAGGCTTTCATTACACCACTTATGAATGTCCAAGTAACACAATGCTGGTTTTCAGCGGTCTGTTCACACTCTAAGCCCTGCTTTTTACTGGGTATCCACACAACTGTGGTCAGCTCTTCATTTTCATGTCCAAACAATCCAGACTTGAGAAATCATTGCAATCTCCAGTACAGAATGTTCCATTCATTCACTGCGAATCTGGAATTCAACTGAATCTCCACTACCTGCAGATTTATCTTACACCACTTGTGAATGTCCAAGTAAAACAATGCTGGTTTTCAGAGGCCTGTTCATGTTCGCAGTCGTGCTGTTCAATTGGCTATCCACTCAACCTGTTTTGCTCCTCATTTTCCTGTGCACACAACCCAGCCTTCAGAAATCATTGTAATCTCCACTACAGGATGTTCCATTCATTCACTGGGAATCTGGAATTCATCTGAATCTGCACTCCACGCAGGCTTTCGTTACACCACTGCTGAAAGTCGAAGTAATGCAATACTGGTTTTCAGTGGTCTGTTCACATTCGAAGCCGAGGCTTTTTACAGGCTATCCACTCAACACTGGTCAGCTCTTCATTTTCGTGTCCCCACAATCCAGATTTCAGAAATCATTGCAATCTCCACTACAGAATGTTCCATTCATTCACTGCGAGTCTGGAGTTTATCTGATTCTCCACTCCCGCCTGGTTAACATTACACCACTTGTGAATGTCCAAGTAAGCCAATGCTGGTTTTCAGAGGCCTGTTCATACTCGCAGCCGTGCTGTTTAATTGACAATTCACTCCACCCTGTTCAGCTCTTCATTGTCCCACCACACTACCAGCCTTCAGAAATCTTTGTTATCTCCACTACAGAATGTTCCATTCATTCACTGCGAATCTGGAATTCATCTGACTCTCAACTCCACGCAGGTTTTCATTACACCACTGTTGAATGTCCAAGTAACCCAATGCTGGTTTTCAGCGGCCTGTTCATATTCGCAGCCCTGCTGTTTACTTGGCTATCGATTCAAGCCTGGTCAGCTCTTCATTTTCCTGTCCACACAACACAGGCTTCAGAAATCATTGGAATCTCCTCTACAGAATGTTCCATTCATTCACTGCGAATGTGGAATTCAACTGACTCTCCACTCCATGCAGGTTTTCCTTACACCACTGATGAATGTCCAAGTAACCCAATGCTGGTTTTCAGCTGCATGTTCACACTCGCAGCCATGCTATACAATTGGCTTTCCACTAAATCCTGATTAGTTCTTGATTTTCCTTCCACACGACCCAGCCTTCAGAAATCATTGGAATCTCCACTAGAGAATGTTCCATTCATTCACTGCGAATCTGGAATTCCTCTGAACCTCCACTCCCGGCAGGTTTTCGTTACACCACTGTTGAATGTCCAAGTAACCCAATGTTTTAAGTGTTTTCTTCACAAGCGCAGTGGTGCTGTTCAATTGGCTATCCACTCAACCCTGGCCAGCTCTACATTTTCCTGTCCACACCACAGAGACTGGAGAAATCATTGTTATCTCCACTACAGAATGTTCCATTCATTCACAGCGAATCTGGAATTCATCTGAATCTCCACTCCCGGCAGGTTTTCGTGACACCACTGGTAAATATCCAAGTAAGCCAATGCTGGTTTTAAGTGGCCTGCTCATACTCTCAGCCGTGCTGTTCAATTTGCTATCCACTCAACCCTCTTCAGCTCCATTTTCCTGTCCACATAACCCAAACCTCAGAAACAATTGGTATCTCCTCCACAGAATGTTCCATTCATTGACTGCAAATCTGAAATTCATCTAATTCTCAACTCCCGTCAGGTTTTCGTTACACCACTTGTGAATGTCCAATTAAGCCAAAGCTGGTTTTCAGTGGCCTGTTCTTACTACGAGACGTGCTGTTCATTTGGCTATCCATTCCACCCTGTTCAGCTCTACATTTTCGTGTCCACAAAACCCAGCCTTCAGAAATCATTGGAATCACCACTAGAGAATGTTCCATGCATTCACTGCGAATCTGGAATTCATCTGAATCTCCACTCCCGGCAGGTTTTCATTGCACCACTGCTGAATGTTCAAGTAACGCAATGATGGTTTTCAGCGGTCTATTCACACTCGAACCCGTGCTGTTCACGGTCTAGCGACTCAACACTGGTGAGTTCTTCTTTTTCCAGTTCAGACAATACAAACCTCAGAAACCATTGCAATCTACACTACAGAATGTTTCATTCATTCACGCGAATCTTGAATTCATCTTGTTCTCCACTCCCAGCAGGTTTTCGTTTCACCACTGGTGAATGTCCAAGCAACCCAAGGCTGGTTTCAGCTGCGTGTTAACACTCGCAGCCGTGCTGTTCAATTGGCTATCCAGTGAACGCTGGTTAGCTCTTGATTTTCCTTCCACACACCGAGCCTTCAGAAATCATTCTTATCTCCACTTCAGAATGTTCCATTCGTTCCCTGCGAATCTGGAATTCCTCTGACTCTCCACACCAGGCAGATTTTCCTAACAACACTGGTGAATGACCAGGTAATCCAATGCTGGTTTTCAGCGGCTGTTCACACTCACAGCCTTGCTGTTCAACTGGCAATCCAGTCAAACCTAGTCAGCTCTTCATTTTCCTGTCCACACAACCCAGCGTTCAGAAATCATTGGAATCTCTACTATAGAAATTTCCATTCATTCACTGTGAATCTGGAAATAATCTGAATCTGCATTCCAGGAAGGCTTTCGTTACACCACTGATGAATGTCCAAGTAATGCAATGCTGCTTCTTAGTGGTCTGTTCACACTCGAAACCGTGCTGTTCACTGGCTATCCACTCAACATCGGTCAGCTCTTCCATATCCTGTCCAGACTATCCAGATTTCTAAATCTTGGCAATCTCCACTACAGAATGTTCCATTCAATCACGCGAATCTGGAATTCATCAGAGTCTCCACTCCCGGCAGGTTTTCGTGACACCACTGGTATATGTCCAAGGAAGCCAATGCTGGTTTTTAGCCGCCTGCTTATACTCTCAGCCGTGCTGTTCAATTTGCTATCCACCCAACCCTATTCAGCTCTACATTTTCCTGTCCTCATAAACCAACCTTCAGAAATAATTGGTATCTCCTCCACAGAATGTTCCGTTCATTCACTGCGAATCTTAAATTCATCTGACTCTCAACTCCCGGCGGGTTATCGTTACACCACTTGTGAATGTCCAAGTAAGCCAATGCTGGTTTTCAGTGGCCTGTTCATACTAAGAGACGTGCTGTTCATTTGGCTATCCACTCCACCCTGTTCAGCTCTACATTTTCGTGTCCACAAAACCCAGCCTTCAGAAATCATTGGAATCACCACTAGAGAATGTTCCATTCATTCACTGCGAATCTGGAATTCATCTGAACCTCCACTCCCGGCAGGTTTTCGTTACACCACTGGTGAATGTCCAAGTAACTCAATATTGGTTTTCAGAGGCATGTTCAACTCGCAGAAGTGCTGTTCAATGGGCTATCCACTCAATATTGGTCAGCTCTTCATTTTCCTCTCCACACAAACCAGCCTTCAGAAATCATTGGGATCTCCACTACAGACTGTTCCATTCGTTCACTGCGATTCTGCAATTCATCTGACTCTCCGCTCCAGGCAGGTTTTCATTACAGCACTGGTGAATGACCAAGTAATCCAATGCTGGTTTTCAGCCGCCTTTTCACACTCGCAGTGTGCTGTTCAATTGTCTATCCACTCAAACCTGGTCAGCCTTTCATTTTCTTTTCCACAATATCAGACTTCAGAAATCATTGGAATCGCCAGTACAGAATGTTCCATTCATTCACTGCCAATCTGGAATTCATCTGAATCTGCACTCCAGGTAGGCTTTCATTACACCACTTATGAATGTCCAAGTAACACAATGCTGGTTTTCAGCGGTCTGTTCACACTCTAAGCCCTGCTTTTTACTGGGTATCCACACAACTGTGGTCAGCTCTTCATTTTCATGTCCAAACAATCCAGACTTGAGAAATCATTGCAATCTCCAGTACAGAATGTTCCATTCATTCACTGCGAATCTGGAATTCAACTGAATCTCCACTACCTGCAGATTTATCTTACACCACTTGTGAATGTCCAAGTAAAACAATGCTGGTTTTCAGAGGCCTGTTCATGTTCGCAGTCGTGCTGTTCAATTGGCTATCCACTCAACCTGTTTTGCTCCTCATTTTCCTGTGCACACAACCCAGCCTTCAGAAATCATTGTAATCTCCACTACAGGATGTTCCATTCATTCACTGGGAATCTGGAATTCATCTGAATCTGCACTCCACGCAGGCTTTCGTTACACCACTGCTGAAAGTCGAAGTAATGCAATACTGGTTTTCAGTGGTCTGTTCACATTCGAAGCCGAGGCTTTTTACAGGCTATCCACTCAACACTGGTCAGCTCTTCATTTTCGTGTCCCCACAATCCAGATTTCAGAAATCATTGCAATCTCCACTACAGTATGTTCCATTGATTCACTGCGAGTCTGGAGTTTATCTGATTCTCCACTCCCGCCTGGTTAACATTACACCACTTGTGAATGTCCAAGTAAGCCAATGCTGGTTTTCAGAGGCCTGTTCATACTCGCAGCCGTGCTGTTTAATTGACAATTCACTCCACCCTGTTCAGCTCTTCATTGTCCCACCACACTACCAGCCTTCAGAAATCTTTGTTATCTCCACTACAGAATGTTCCATTCATTCACTGCGAATCTGGAATTCATCTGACTCTCAACTCCACGCAGGTTTTCATTACACCACTGTTGAATGTCCAAGTAACCCAATGCTGGTTTTCAGCGGCCTGTTCATATTCGCAGCCCTGCTGTTTACTTGGCTATCGATTCAAGCCTGGTCAGCTCTTCATTTTCCTGTCCACACAACACAGGCTTCAGAAATCATTGGAATCTCCTCTACAGAATGTTCCATTCATTCACTGCGAATGTGGAATTCAACTGACTCTCCACTCCATGCAGGTTTTCCTTACACCACTGATGAATGTCCAAGTAACCCAATGCTGGTTTTCAGCTGCATGTTCACACTCGCAGCCATGCTATACAATTGGCTTTCCACTAAATCCTGATTAGTTCTTGATTTTCCTTCCACACGACCCAGCCTTCAGAAATCATTGGAATCTCCACTAGAGAATGTTCCATTCATTCACTGCGAATCTGGAATTCCTCTGAACCTCCACTCCCGGCAGGTTTTCGTTACACCACTGTTGAATGTCCAAGTAACCCAATGTTTTAAGTGTTTTCTTCACAAGCGCAGTGGTGCTGTTCAATTGGCTATCCACTCAACCCTGGCCAGCTCTACATTTTCCTGTCCACACCACAGAGACTGGAGAAATCATTGTTATCTCCACTACAGAATGTTCCATTCATTCACAGCGAATCTGGAACTCATCTGAATCTCCACTCCCGGCAGGTTTTCGTGACACCACTGGTAAATATCCAAGTAAGCCAATGCTGGTTTTAAGTGGCCTGCTCATACTCTCAGCCGTGCTGTTCAATTTGCTATCCACTCAACCCTCTTCAGCTCCATTTTCCTGTCCACATAACCCAAACTTCAGAAACAATTGGTATCTCCTCCACAGAATGTTCCATTCATTGACTGCAAATCTGAAATTCATCTAATTCTCAACTCCCGTCAGGTTTTCGTTACACCACTTGTGAATGTCCAATTAAGCCAAAGCTGGTTTTCAGTGGCCTGTTCTTACTACGAGACGTGCTGTTCATTTGGCTATCCATTCCACCCTGTTCAGCTCTACATTTTCGTGTCCACAAAACCCAGCCTTCAGAAATCATTGGAATCACCACTAGAGAATGTTCCATGCATTCACTGCGAATCTGGAATTCATCTGAATCTCCACTCCCGGCAGGTTTTCATTGCACCACTGCTGAATGTTCAAGTAACGCAATGATGGTTTTCAGCGGTCTATTCACACTCGAACCCGTGCTGTTCACGGTCTAGCGACTCAACACTGGTGAGTTCTTCTTTTTCCAGTTCAGACAATACAAACCTCAGAAACCATTGCAATCTACACTACAGAATGTTTCATTCATTCACGCGAATCTTGAATTCATCTTGTTCTCCACTCCCAGCAGGTTTTCGTTTCACCACTGGTGAATGTCCAAGCAACCCAAGGCTGGTTTCAGCTGCGTGTTAACACTCGCAGCCGTGCTGTTCAATTGGCTATCCAGTGAACGCTGGTTAGCTCTTGATTTTCCTTCCACACACCGAGCCTTCAGAAATCATTCTTATCTCCACTTCAGAATGTTCCATTCGTTCCCTGCGAATCTGGAATTCCTCTGACTCTCCACACCAGGCAGATTTTCCTAACAACACTGGTGAATGACCAGGTAATCCAATGCTGGTTTTCAGCGGCTGTTCACACTCACAGCCTTGCTGTTCAACTGGCAATCCAGTCAAACCTAGTCAGCTCTTCATTTTCCTGTCCACACAACCCAGCGTTCAGAAATCATTGGAATCTCTACTACAGAAATTTCCATTCATTCACTGTGAATCTGGAAATAATCTGAATCTGCATTCCAGGAAGGCTTTCGTTACACCACTGATGAATGTCCAAGTAATGCAATGCTGCTTCTTAGTGGTCTGTTCACACTCGAAACCGTGCTGTTCACTGGCTATCCACTCAACATTGGTCAGCTCTTCAATATCCTGTCCAGACTATCCAGATTTCTAAATCTTGGCAGTCTCCACTACAGAATGTTCCATTCAATCACGCGAATCTGGAATTCATCAGAGTCTCCACTCCCGGCAGGTTTTCGTGACACCACTGGTATATGTCCAAGGAAGCCAATGCTGGTTTTAAGCCGCCTGCTTATACTCTCAGCCGTGCTGTTCAATTTGCTATCCACCCAACCCTATTCAGCTCTACATTTTCCTGTCCTCATAACCCAACCATCAGAAATAATTTTTATCTCCTCCACAGAATGTTCCGTTAATTCACTGCGAATCTTAAGTTCATCTGACTCTCAACTCCCGGCGGGTTATCGTTACACCACTTGTGAATGTCCAAGTAAGCCAATGCTGGTTTTCAGTGGCCTGTTCATACTAAGAGACGTGCTGTTCATTTGGCTATCCACTCCACCCTGTTCAGCTCTACATTTTCGTGTCCACAAAACCCAGCCTTCAGAAATCATTGGAATCACCACTAGAGAATGTTCCATTCATTCACTGTGAATCTGGAATTCATCTGAACCTCCACTCCCGGCAGGTTTTCGTTACGCCACTGGTGAATGTCCAAGTAACTCAATACTGGTTTTCAGAGGCATGTTCAACTCGCAGAAGTGCTCTTCAATGGGCTATCCACTCAATATTGGTCAGCTCTTCATTTTCCTCTCCACACAAACCAGCCTTCAGAAATCATTGGGATCTCCACTACAGACTGTTCCATTCATTCACTGCGATTCTGCAATTCATCTGACTCTCCGCTCCAGGCAGGTTTTCATTACAGCACTGGTGAATGACCAAGTAATCCAATGCTGGTTTTCAGCCGCCTTTTCACACTCGCAGTGTGCTGTTCAATTGTCTATCCACTCAAACCTGGTCAGCCTTTCATTTTCTTTTCCACAATATCAGACTTCAGAAATCATTGGAATCGCCAGTACAGAATGTTCCATTCATTCACTGCCAATCTGGAATTCATCTGAATCTGCACTCCAGGTAGGCTTTCATTACACCACTTATGAATGTCCAAGTAACACAATGCTGGTTTTCAGCGGTCTGTTCACACTCTAAGCCCTGCTTTTTACTGGGTATCCACACAACTGTGGTCAGCTCTTCATTTTCATGTCCAAACAATCCAGACTTGAGAAATCATTGCAATCTCCAGTACAGAATGTTCCATTCATTCACTGCGAATCTGGAATTCAACTGAATCTCCACTACCTGCAGATTTATCTTACACCACTTGTGAATGTCCAAGTAAAACAATGCTGGTTTTCAGAGGCCTGTTCATATTCGCAGTCGTGCTGTTCAATTGGCTATCCACTCAACCTGTTTTGCTCCTCATTTTCCTGTGCACACAACCCAGCCTTCAGAAATCATTGTAATCTCCACTACAGGATGTTCCATTCATTCACTGGGAATCTGGAATTCATCTGAATCTGCACTCCACGCAGGCTTTCGTTACACCACTGCTGAAAGTCGAAGTAATGCAATACTGGTTTTCAGTGGTCTGTTCACATTCGAAGCCGAGGCTTTTTACAGGCTATCCACTCAACACTGGTCAGCTCTTCATTTTCGTGTCCCCACAATCCAGATTTCAGAAATCATTGCAATCTCCACTACAGAATGTTCCATTCATTCACTGCGAGTCTGGAGTTTATCTGATTCTCCACTCCCGCCTGGTTAACATTACACCACTTGTGAATGTCCAAGTAAGCCAATGCTGGTTTTCAGAGGCCTGTTCATACTCGCAGCCGTGCTGTTTAATTGACAATTCACTCCACCCTGTTCAGCTCTTCATTGTCCCACCACACTACCAGCCTTCAGAAATCTTTGTTATCTCCACTACAGAATGTTCCATTCATTCACTGCGAATCTGGAATTCATCTGACTCTCAACTCCACGCAGGTTTTCATTACACCACTGTTGAATGTCCAAGTAACCCAATGCTGGTTTTCAGCGGCCTGTTCATATTCGCAGCCCTGCTGTTTACTTGGCTATCGATTCAAGCCTGGTCAGCTCTTCATTTTCCTGTCCACACAACACAGGCTTCAGAAATCATTGGAATCTCCTCTACAGAATGTTCCATTCATTCATTGCGAATGTGGAATTCAACTGACTCTCCACTCCATGCAGGTTTTCCTTACACCACTGATGAATGTCCAAGTAACCCAATGCTGGTTTTCAGCTGCATGTTCACACTCGCAGCCATGCTATACAATTGGCTTTCCACTAAATCCTGATTAGTTCTTGATTTTCCTTCCACACGACCCAGCCTTCAGAAATCATTGGAATCTCCACTAGAGAATGTTCCATTCATTCACTGCGAATCTGGAATTCCTCTGAACCTCCACTCCCGGCAGGTTTTCGTTACACCACTGTTGAATGTCCAAGTAACCCAATGTTTTAAGTGTTTTCTTCACAAGCGCAGTGGTGCTGTTCAATTGGCTATCCACTCAACCCTGGCCAGCTCTACATTTTCCTGTCCACACCACAGAGACTGGAGAAATCATTGTTATCTCCACTACAGAATGTTCCATTCATTCACAGCGAATCTGGAACTCATCTGAATCTCCACTCCCGGCAGGTTTTCGTGACACCACTGGTAAATATCCAAGTAAGCCAATGCTGGTTTTAAGTGGCCTGCTCATACTCTCAGCCGTGCTGTTCAATTTGCTATCCACTCAACCCTCTTCAGCTCCATTTTCCTGTCCACATAACCCAAACTTCAGAAACAATTGGTATCTCCTCCACAGAATGTTCCATTCATTGACTGCAAATCTGAAATTCATCTAATTCTCAACTCCCGTCAGGTTTTCGTTACACCACTTGTGAATGTCCAATTAAGCCAAAGCTGGTTTTCAGTGGCCTGTTCTTACTACGAGACGTGCTGTTCATTTGGCTATCCATTCCACCCTGTTCAGCTCTACATTTTCGTGTCCACAAAACCCAGCCTTCAGAAATCATTGGAATCACCACTAGAGAATGTTCCATGCATTCACTGCGAATCTGGAATTCATCTGAATCTCCACTCCCGGCAGGTTTTCATTGCACCACTGCTGAATGTTCAAGTAACGCAATGATGGTTTTCAGCGGTCTATTCACACTCGAACCCGTGCTGTTCACGGTCTAGCGACTCAACACTGGTGAGTTCTTCTTTTTCCAGTTCAGACAATACAAACCTCAGAAACCATTGCAATCTACACTACAGAATGTTTCATTCATTCACGCGAATCTTGAATTCATCTTGTTCTCCACTCCCAGCAGGTTTTCGTTTCACCACTGGTGAATGTCCAAGCAACCCAAGGCTGGTTTCAGCTGCGTGTTAACACTCGCAGCCGTGCTGTTCAATTGGCTATCCAGTGAACGCTGGTTAGCTCTTGATTTTCCTTCCACACACCGAGCCTTCAGAAATCATTCTTATCTCCACTTCAGAATGTTCCATTCGTTCCCTGCGAATCTGGAATTCCTCTGACTCTCCACACCAGGCAGATTTTCCTAACAACACTGGTGAATGACCAGGTAATCCAATGCTGGTTTTCAGCGGCTGTTCACACTCACAGCCTTGCTGTTCAACTGGCAATCCAGTCAAACCTAGTCAGCTCTTCATTTTCCTGTCCACACAACCCAGCGTTCAGAAATCATTGGAATCTCTACTACAGAAATTTCCATTCATTCACTGTGAATCTGGAAATAATCTGAATCTGCATTCCAGGAAGGCTTTCGTTACACCACTGATGAATGTCCAAGTAATGCAATGCTGCTTCTTAGTGGTCTGTTCACACTCGAAACCGTGCTGTTCACTGGCTATCCACTCAACATTGGTCAGCTCTTCAATATCCTGTCCAGACTATCCAGATTTCTAAATCTTGGCAGTCTCCACTACAGAATGTTCCATTCAATCACGCGAATCTGGAATTCATCAGAGTCTCCACTCCCGGCAGGTTTTCGTGACACCACTGGTATATGTCCAAGGAAGCCAATGCTGGTTTTAAGCCGCCTGCTTATACTCTCAGCCGTGCTGTTCAATTTGCTATCCACCCAACCCTATTCAGCTCTACATTTTCCTGTCCTCATAACCCAACCATCAGAAATAATTTTTATCTCCTCCACAGAATGTTCCGTTAATTCACTGCGAATCTTAAGTTCATCTGACTCTCAACTCCCGGCGGGTTATCGTTACACCACTTGTGAATGTCCAAGTAAGCCAATGCTGGTTTTCAGTGGCCTGTTCATACTAAGAGACGTGCTGTTCATTTGGCTATCCACTCCACCCTGTTCAGCTCTACATTTTCGTGTCCACAAAACCCAGCCTTCAGAAATCATTGGAATCACCACTAGAGAATGTTCCATTCATTCACTGTGAATCTGGAATTCATCTGAACCTCCACTCCCGGCAGGTTTTCGTTACGCCACTGGTGAATGTCCAAGTAACTCAATACTGGTTTTCAGAGGCATGTTCAACTCGCAGAAGTGCTCTTCAATGGGCTATACACTCAATATTGGTCAGCTCTTCATTTTCCTCTCCACACAAACCAGCCTTCAGAAATCATTGGGATCTCCACTACAGACTGTTCCATTCATTCACTGCGATTCTGCAATTCATCTGACTCTCCGCTCCAGGCAGGTTTTCATTACAGCACTGGTGAATGACCAAGTAATCCAATGCTGGTTTTCAGCCGCCTTTTCACACTCGCAGTGTGCTGTTCAATTGTCTATCCACTCAAACCTGGTCAGCCTTTCATTTTCTTTTCCACAATATCAGACTTCAGAAATCATTGGAATCGCCAGTACAGAATGTTCCATTCATTCACTGCCAATCTGGAATTCATCTGAATCTGCACTCCAGGTAGGCTTTCATTACACCACTTATGAATGTCCAAGTAACACAATGCTGGTTTTCAGCGGTCTGTTCACACTCTAAGCCCTGCTTTTTACTGGGTATCCACACAACTGTGGTCAGCTCTTCATTTTCATGTCCAAACAATCCAGACTTGAGAAATCATTGCAATCTCCAGTACAGAATGTTCCATTCATTCACTGCGAATCTGGAATTCAACTGAATCTCCACTACCTGCAGATTTATCTTACACCACTTGTGAATGTCCAAGTAAAACAATGCTGGTTTTCAGAGGCCTGTTCATGTTCGCAGTCGTGCTGTTCAATTGGCTATCCACTCAACCTGTTTTGCTCCTCATTTTCCTGTGCACACAACCCAGCCTTCAGAAATCATTGTAATCTCCACTACAGGATGTTCCATTCATTCACTGGGAATCTGGAATTCATCTGAATCTGCACTCCACGCAGGCTTTCGTTACACCACTGCTGAAAGTCGAAGTAATGCAATACTGGTTTTCAGTGGTCTGTTCACATTCGAAGCCGAGGCTTTTTACAGGCTATCCACTCAACACTGGTCAGCTCTTCATTTTCGTGTCCCCACAATCCAGATTTCAGAAATCATTGCAATCTCCACTACAGAATGTTCCATTCATTCACTGCGAGTCTGGAGTTTATCTGATTCTCCACTCCCGCCTGGTTAACATTACACCACTTGTGAATGTCCAAGTAAGCCAATGCTGGTTTTCAGAGGCCTGTTCATACTCGCAGCCGTGCTGTTTAATTGACAATTCACTCCACCCTGTTCAGCTCTTCATTGTCCCACCACACTACCAGCCTTCAGAAATCTTTGTTATCTCCACTACAGAATGTTCCATTCATTCACTGCGAATCTGGAATTCATCTGACTCTCAACTCCACGCAGGTTTTCATTACACCACTGTTGAATGTCCAAGTAACCCAATGCTGGTTTTCAGCGGCCTGTTCATATTCGCAGCCCTGCTGTTTACTTGGCTATCGATTCAAGCCTGGTCAGCTCTTCATTTTCCTGTCCACACAACACAGGCTTCAGAAATCATTGGAATCTCCTCTACAGAATGTTCCATTCATTCACTGCGAATGTGGAATTCAACTGACTCTCCACTCCATGCAGGTTTTCCTTACACCACTGATGAATGTCCAAGTAACCCAATGCTGGTTTTCAGCTGCATGTTCACACTCGCAGCCATGCTATACAATTGGCTTTCCACTAAATCCTGATTAGTTCTTGATTTTCCTTCCACACGACCCAGCCTTCAGAAATCATTGGAATCTCCACTAGAGAATGTTCCATTCATTCACTGCGAATCTGGAATTCCTCTGAACCTCCACTCCCGGCAGGTTTTCGTTACACCACTGTTGAATGTCCAAGTAACCCAATGTTTTAAGTGTTTTCTTCACAAGCGCAGTGGTGCTGTTCAATTGGCTATCCACTCAACCCTGGCCAGCTCTACATTTTCCTGTCCACACCACAGAGACTGGAGAAATCATTGTTATCTCCACTACAGAATGTTCCATTCATTCACAGCGAATCTGGAATTCATCTGAATCTCCACTCCCGGCAGGTTTTCGTGACACCACTGGTAAATATCCAAGTAAGCCAATGCTGGTTTTAAGTGGCCTGCTCATACTCTCAGCCGTGCTGTTCAATTTGCTATCCACTAAACCCTCTTCAGCTCCATTTTCCTGTCCACATAACCCAAACTTCAGAAACAATTGGTATCTCCTCCACAGAATGTTCCATTCATTGACTGCAAATCTGAAATTCATCTAATTCTCAACTCCCGTCAGGTTTTCGTTACACCACTTGTGAATGTCCAATTAAGCCAAAGCTGGTTTTCAGTGGCCTGTTCTTACTACGAGACGTGCTGTTCATTTGGCTATCCATTCCACCCTGTTCAGCTCTACATTTTCGTGTCCACAAAACCCAGCCTTCAGAAATCATTGGAATCACCACTAGAGAATGTTCCATTCATTCACTGCGAATCTGGAATTCATCTGAATCTCCACTCCCGGCAGGTTTTCATTGCACCACTGCTGAATGTTCAAGTAACGCAATGATGGTTTTCAGCGGTCTATTCACACTCGAACCCGTGCTGTTCACGGTCTAGCGACTCAACACTGGTGAGTTCTTCTTTTTCCAGTTCAGACAATACAAACCTCAGAAACCATTGCAATCTACACTACAGAATGTTTCATTCATTCACGCGAATCTTGAATTCATCTTGTTCTCCACTCCCAGCAGGTTTTCGTTTCACCACTGGTGAATGTCCAAGCAACCCAAGGCTGGTTTCAGCTGCGTGTTAACACTCGCAGCCGTGCTGTTCAATTGGCTATCCAGTGAACGCTGGTTAGCTCTTGATTTTCCTTCCACACACCGAGCCTTCAGAAATCATTCTTATCTCCACTTCAGAATGTTCCATTCGTTCCCTGCGAATCTGGAATTCCTCTGACTCTCCACACCAGGCAGATTTTCCTAAGAACACTGGTGAATGACCAGGTAATCCAATGCTGGTTTTCAGCGGCTGTTCACACTCACAGCCTTGCTGTTCAACTGGCAATCCAGTCAAACCTAGTCAGCTCTTCATTTTCCTGTCCACACAACCCAGCGTTCAGAAATCATTGGAATCTCTACTACAGAAATTTCCATTCATTCACTGTGAATCTGGAAATAATCTGAATCTGCATTCCAGGAAGGCTTTCGTTACACCACTGATGAATGTCCAAGTAATGCAATGCTGCTTCTTAGTGGTCTGTTCACACTCGAAACCGTGCTGTTCATTGGCTATCCACTCAATATCGGTCAGCTCTTCAATATCCTGTCCAGACTATCCAGATTTCTAAATGTTGGCAATCACCACTATAGAATGTTCCATTCAATCACGCGAATTTGGAATTCATCAGAGTCTCCACTCCTGGAAGGTTTTCGTGACACCACTGGTAAATGTCCAAGGAAGACAATGCTGGTTTTAAGCCGCCTGCTAACACACTCAGCCGTGCTGTTCAATTTGCTATCCACCCAACCCTATTCCGCTCTACATTTTCCTGTCCTCGTAACCCAACCTTCAGAAATAATTGGTATCTCCTCCACAGAATGTTCCGTTCATTCACTGCGAATCTTAAATTCATCTGACTCTCAACTCCCGGCGGGTTATCGTTACACCACTTGTGAATGTCCAAGTAAGCCAATGCTGGTTTTCAGAGGCCTGTTCAACTCGCAGAAGTGCTGTTCAATGGGCTATCCACTCAATATTGGTCAGCTCTTCATTTTCCTCTCCACACAAACCAGCCTTCAGAAATCATTGGGATCTCCACTACAGACTGTTCCATTCATTCACTGCGATTCTGCAATTCATCTGACTCTCCGCTCCAGGCAGGTTTTCATTACAGCACTGGTGAATGACCAAGTAATCCAATGCTGGTTTTCAGCCGCCTTTTCACACTCGCAGTGTGCTGTTCAATTGTCTATCCACTCAAACCTGGTCAGCCTTTCATTTTCTTTTCCACAATATCAGACTTCAGAAATCATTGGAATCGCCAGTACAGAATGTTCCATTCATTCACTGCCAATCTGGAATTCATCTGAATCTGCACTCCAGGTAGGCTTTCATTACACCACTTATGAATGTCCAAGTAACACAATGCTGGTTTTCAGCGGTCTGTTCACACTCTAAGCCCTGCTTTTTACTGGGTATCCACACAACTGTGGTCAGCTCTTCATTTTCATGTCCAAACAATCCAGACTTGAGAAATCATTGCAATCTCCAGTACAGAATGTTCCATTCATTCACTGCGAATCTGGAATTCAACTGAATCTCCACTACCTGCAGATTTATCTTACACCACTTGTGAATGTCCAAGTAAAACAATGCTGGTTTTCAGAGGCCTGTTCATATTCGCAGTCGTGCTGTTCAATTGGCTATCCACTCAACCTGTTTTGCTCCTCATTTTCCTGTGCACACAACCCAGCCTTCAGAAATCATTGTAATCTCCACTACAGGATGTTCCATTCATTCACTGGGAATCTGGAATTCATCTGAATCTGCACTCCACGCAGGCTTTCGTTACACCACTGCTGAAAGTCGAAGTAATGCAATACTGGTTTTCAGTGGTCTGTTCACATTCGAAGCCGAGGCTTTTTACAGGCTATCCACTCAACACTGGTCAGCTCTTCATTTTCGTGTCCCCACAATCCAGATTTCAGAAATCATTGCAATCTCCACTACAGAATGTTCCATTCATTCACTGCGAGTCTGGAGTTTATCTGATTCTCCACTCCCGCCTGGTTAACATTACACCACTTGTGAATGTCCAAGTAAGCCAATGCTGGTTTTCAGAGGCCTGTTCATACTCGCAGCCGTGCTGTTTAATTGACAATTCACTCCACCCTGTTCAGCTCTTCATTGTCCCACCACACTACCAGCCTTCAGAAATCTTTGTTATCTCCACTACAGAATGTTCCATTCATTCACTGCGAATCTGGAATTCATCTGACTCTCAACTCCACGCAGGTTTTCATTACACCACTGTTGAATGTCCAAGTAACCCAATGCTGGTTTTCAGCGGCCTGTTCATATTCGCAGCCCTGCTGTTTACTTGGCTATCGATTCAAGCCTGGTCAGCTCTTCATTTTCCTGTCCACACAACACAGGCTTCAGAAATCATTGGAATCTCCTCTACAGAATGTTCCATTCATTCACTGCGAATGTGCAATTCAACTGACTCTCCACTCCATGCAGGTTTTCCTTACACCACTGATGAATGTCCAAGTAACCCAATGCTGGTTTTCAGCTGCATGTTCACACTCGCAGCCATGCTATACAATTGGCTTTCCACTAAATCCTGATTAGTTCTTGATTTTCCTTCCACACGACCCAGCCTTCAGAAATCATTGGAATCTCCACTAGAGAATGTTCCATTCATTCACTGCGAATCTGGAATTCCTCTGAACCTCCACTCCCGGCAGGTTTTCGTTACACCACTGTTGAATGTCCAAGTAACCCAATGTTTTAAGTGTTTTCTTCACAAGCGCAGTGGTGCTGTTCAATTGGCTATCCACTCAACCCTGGCCAGCTCTACATTTTCCTGTCCACACCACAGAGACTGGAGAAATCATTGTTATCTCCACTACAGAATGTTCCATTCATTCACAGCGAATCTGGAATTCATCTGAATCTCCACTCCCGGCAGGTTTTCGTGACACCACTGGTAAATATCCAAGTAAGCCAATGCTGGTTTTAAGTGGCCTGCTCATACTCTCAGCCGTGCTGTTCAATTTGCTATCCACTCAACCCTCTTCAGCTCCATTTTCCTGTCCAAATAACCCAAACTTCAGAAACAATTGGTATCTCCTCCACAGAATGTTCCATTCATTGACTGCAAATCTGAAATTCATCTAATTCTCAACTCCCGTCAGGTTTTCGTTACACCACTTGTGAATGTCCAATTAAGCCAAAGCTGGTTTTCAGTGGCCTGTTCTTACTACGAGACGTGCTGTTCATTTGGCTATCCATTCCACCCTGTTCAGCTCTACATTTTCGTGTCCACAAAACCCAGCCTTCAGAAATCATTGGAATCACCACTAGAGAATGTTCCATTCATTCACTGCGAATCTGGAATTCATCTGAATCTCCACTCCCGGCAGGTTTTCATTGCACCGCTGCTGAATGTTCAAGTAACGCAATGATGGTTTTCAGCGGTCTATTCACACTCGAACCCGTGCTGTTCACGGTCTAGCGACTCAACACTGGTGAGTTCTTCTTTTTCCAGTTCAGACAATACAAACCTCAGAAACCATTGCAATCTACACTACAGAATGTTTCATTCATTCACGCGAATCTTGAATTCATCTTGTTCTCCACTCCCAGCAGGTTTTCGTTTCACCACTGGTGAATGTCCAAGCAACCCAAGGCTGGTTTCAGCTGCGTGTTAACACTCGCAGCCGTGCTGTTCAATTGGCTATCCAGTGAACGCTGGTTAGCTCTTGATTTTCCTTCCACACACCGAGCCTTCAGAAATCATTCTTATCTCCACTTCAGAATGTTCCATTCGTTCCCTGCGAATCTGGAATTCCTCTGACTCTCCACACCAGGCAGATTTTCCTAACAACACTGGTGAATGACCAGGTAATCCAATGCTGGTTTTCAGCGGCTGTTCACACTCACAGCCTTGCTGTTCAATTGGCAATCCAGTCAAACCTAGTCAGCTCTTCATTTTCCTGTCCACACAACCCAGCGTTCAGAAATCATTGGAATCTCTACTACAGAAATTTCCATTCATTCACTGTGAATCTGGAAATAATCTGAATCTGCATTCCAGGAAGGCTTTCGTTACACCACTGATGAATGTCCAAGTAATGCAATGCTGCTTCTTAGTGGTCTGTTCACACTCGAAACCGTGCTGTTCATTGGCTATCCACTCAATATCGGTCAGCTCTTCAATATCCTGTCCAGATTATCCAGATTTCTAAATGTTGGCAATCACCACTACAGAATGTTCCATTCAGTCACGCGAATCTGGAATTCATCAGAGTCTCCACTCCTGGAAGGTTTTCGTGACACCACTGGTAAATGTCCAAGGAAGACAATGCTGGTTTTAAGCCGCCTGCTAACACACTCAGCCGTGCTGTTCAATTTGCTATCCACCCAACCCTATTCAGCTCTACATTTTCCTGTCCTCATAACCCAACCTTCAGAAATAATTGGTATCTCCTCCACAGAATGTTCCGTTCATTCACTAAGAATCTTAAATTCATCTGACTCTCAACTCCCGGCGGGTTATCGTTACACCACTTGTGAATGTCCAATTAAGCCAGTGCTGGATTTCAGTGGCCTGTTCATACTAAGAGACGTGCTGTTCATTTGGCTATCCACTCCACCCTGTTCAGCTCTACATTTTCGTGTCCACAAAACCCAGCCTTCAGAAATCATTGGAATCACCACTAGAGAATGTTCCATTCATTCACTGCGAATCTGGAATTCATCTGAACCTCCACTCCCGGCAGGTTTTCGTTACACCACTGGTGAATGTCCAAGTAACTCAATACTGGTTTTCAGAGGCATGTTCAACTCGCAGAAGTGCTGTTCAATGGGCTATCCACTCAATATTGGTCAGCTCTTCATTTTCCTCTCCACACAAACCAGCCTTCAGAAATCATTGGGATCTCCACTACAGACTGTTCCATTCATTCACTGCGATTCTGCAATTCATCTGACTCTCCGCTCCAGGCAGGTTTTCATTACAGCACTGGTGAATGACCAAGTAATCCAATGCTGGTTTTCAGCCGCCTTTTCACACTCGCAGTGTGCTGTTCAATTGTCTATCCACTCAAACCTGGTCAGCCTTTCATTTTCTTTTCCACAATATCAGACTTCAGAAATCATTGGAATCGCCAGTACAGAATGTTCCATTCATTCACTGCCAATCTGGAATTCATCTGAATCTGCACTCCAGGTAGGCTTTCATTACACCACTTATGAATGTCCAAGTAACACAATGCTGGTTTTCAGCGGTCTGTTCACACTCTAAGCCCTGCTTTTTACTGGGTATCCACACAACTGTGGTCAGCTCTTCATTTTCATGTCCAAACAATCCAGACTTGAGAAATCATTGCAATCTCCAGTACAGAATGTTCCATTCATTCACTGCGAATCTGGAATTCAACTGAATCTCCACTACCTGCAGATTTATCTTACACCACTTGTGAATGTCCAAGTAAAACAATGCTGGTTTTCAGAGGCCTGTTCATGTTCGCAGTCGTGCTGTTCAATTGGCTATCCACTCAACCTGTTTTGCTCCTCATTTTCCTGTGCACACAACCCAGCCTTCAGAAATCATTGTAATCTCCACTACAGGATGTTCCATTCATTCACTGGGAATCTGGAATTCATCTGAATCTGCACTCCACGCAGGCTTTCGTTACACCACTGCTGAAAGTCGAAGTAATGCAATACTGGTTTTCAGTGGTCTGTTCACATTCGAAGCCGAGGCTTTTTACAGGCTATCCACTCAACACTGGTCAGCTCTTCATTTTCGTGTCCCCACAATCCAGATTTCAGAAATCATTGCAATCTCCACTACAGAATGATCCATTCATTCACTGCGAGTCTGGAGTTTATCTGATTCTCCACTCCCGCCTGGTTAACATTACACCACTTGTGAATGTCCAAGTAAGCCAATGCTGGTTTTCAGAGGCCTGTTCATACTCGCAGCCGTGCTGTTTAATTGACAATTCACTCCACCCTGTTCAGCTCTTCATTGTCCCACCACACTACCAGCCTTCAGAAATCTTTGTTATCTCCACTACAGAATGTTCCATTCATTCACTGCGAATCTGGAATTCATCTGACTCTCAACTCCACGCAGGTTTTCATTACACCACTGTTGAATGTCCAAGTAACCCAATGCTGGTTTTCAGCGGCCTGTTCATATTCGCAGCCCTGCTGTTTACTTGGCTATCGATTCAAGCCTGGTCAGCTCTTCATTTTCCTGTCCACACAACACAGGCTTCAGAAATCATTGGAATCTCCTCTACAGAATGTTCCATTCATTCACTGCGAATGTGGAATTCAACTGACTCTCCACTCCATGCAGGTTTTCCTTACACCACTGATGAATGTCCAAGTAACCCAATGCTGCTTTTCAGCTGCATGTTCACACTCGCAGCCATGCTATACAATTGGCTTTCCACTAAATCCTAATTAGTTCTTGATTTTCCTTCCACACGACCCAGCCTTCAGAAATCATTGGAATCTCCACTAGAGAATGTTCCATTCATTCACTGCGAATCTGGAATTCCTCTGAACCTCCACTCCCGGCAGGTTTTCGTTACACCACTGTTGAATGTCCAAGTAACCCAATGTTTTAAGTGTTTTCTTCACAAGCGCAGTGGTGCTGTTCAATTGGCTATCCACTCAACCCTGGCCAGCTCTACATTTTCCTGTCCACACCACAGAGACTGGAGAAATCATTGTTATCTCCACTACAGAATGTTCCATTCATTCACAGCGAATCTGGAATTCATCTGAATCTCCACTCCCGGCAGGTTTTCGTGACACCACTGGTAAATATCCAAGTAAGCCAATGCTGGTTTTAAGTGGCCTGCTCATACTCTCAGCCGTGCTGTTCAATTTGCTATCCACTCAACCCTCTTCAGCTCCATTTTCCTGTCCACATAACCCAAACTTCAGAAACAATTGGTATCTCCTCCACAGAATGTTCCATTCATTGACTGCAAATCTGAAATTCATCTAATTCTCAACTCCCGTCAGGTTTTCGTTACACCACTTGTGAATGTCCAATTAAGCCAAAGCTGGTTTTCAGTGGCCTGTTCTTACTACGAGACGTGCTGTTCATTTGGCTATCCATTCCACCCTGTTCAGCTCTACATTTTCGTGTCCACAAAACCCAGCCTTCAGAAATCATTGGAATCACCACTAGAGAATGTTCCATTCATGCACTGCAATCTGGAATTCATCTGAATCTCCACTCCCGGCAGGTTTTCATTGCACCGCTGCTGAATGTTCAAGTAACGCAATGATGGTTTTCAGCGGTCTATTCACACTCGAACCCGTGCTGTTCACGGTCTAGCGACTCAACACTGGTGAGTTCTTCTTTTTCCAGTTCAGACAATACAAACCTCAGAAACCATTGCAATCTACACTACAGAATGTTTCATTCATTCACGCGAATCTTGAATTCATCTTGTTCTCCACTCCCAGCAGGTTTTCGTTTCACCACTGGTGAATGTCCAAGCAACCCAAGGCTGGTTTCAGCTGCGTGTTAACACTCGCAGCCGTGCTGTTCAATTGGCTATCCAGTGAACGCTGGTTAGCTCTTGATTTTCCTTCCACACACCGAGCCTTCAGAAATCATTCTTATCTCCACTTCAGAATGTTCCATTCGTTCCCTGCGAATCTGGAATTCCTCTGACTCTCCACACCAGGCAGATTTTCCTAACAACACTGGTGAATGACCAGGTAATCCAATGCTGGTTTTCAGCGGCTGTTCACACTCACAGCCTTGCTGTTCAACTGGCAATCCAGTCAAACCTAGTCAGCTCTTCATTTTCCTGTCCACACAACCCAGCGTTCAGAAATCATTGGAATCTCTACTACAGAAATTTCCATTCATTCACTGTGAATCTGGAAATAATCTGAATCTGCATTCCAGGAAGGCTTTCGTTACACCACTGATGAATGTCCAAGTAATGCAATGCTGCTTCTTAGTGGTCTGTTCACACTCGAAACCGTGCTGTTCATTGGCTATCCACTCAATATCGGTCAGCTCTTCAATATCCTGTCCAGACTATCCAGATTTCTAAATGTTGGCAATCACCACTACAGAATGTTCCATTCAGTCACGCGAATCTGGAATTCATCAGAGTCTCCACTCCTGGAAGGTTTTCGTGACACCACTGGTAAATGTCCAAGGAAGACAATGCTGGTTTTAAGCCGCCTGCTAACACACTCAGGCGTGCTGTTCAATTTGCTATCCACCCAACCCTATTCAGCTCTACATTTTCCTGTCCTCATAACCCAACCTTCAGAAATAATTGGTATCTCCTCCACAGAATGTTCCGTTCATTCACTGCGAATCTTAAATTCATCTGACTCTCAACTCCCGGCGGGTTATCGTTACACCACTTGTGAATGTCCAAGTAAGCCAGTGCTGGTTTTCAGTGGCCTGTTCATACTAAGAGACGTGCTGTTCATTTGGCTATCCACTCCACCCTGTTCAGCTCTACATTTTCGTGTCCACAAAACCCAGCCTTCAGAAATCATTGGAATCACCACTAGAGAATGTTCCATTCATTCACTGCGAATCTGGAATTCATCTGAACCTCCACTCCCGGCAGGTTTTCGTTACACCACTGGTGAATGTCCAAGTAACTCAATACTGGTTTTCAGAGGCATGTTCAACTCGCAGAAGTGCTGTTCAATGGGCTATCCACTCAATATTGGTCAGCTCTTCATTTTCCTCTCCACACAAACCAGCCTTCAGAAATCATTGGGATCTCCACTACAGACTGTTCCATTCATTCACTGCGATTCTGCAATTCATCTGACTCTCCGCTCCAGGCAGGTTTTCATTACAGCACTGGTGAATGACCAAGTAATCCAATGCTGGTTTTCAGCCGCCTTTTCACACTTGCAGTGTGCTGTTCAATTGTCTATCCACTCAAACCTGGTCAGCCTTTCATTTTCTTTTCCACAATATCAGACTTCAGAAATCATTGGAATCGCCAGTACAGAATGTTCCATTCATTCACTGCCAATCTGGAATTCATCTGAATCTGCACTCCAGGTAGGCTTTCATTACACCACTTATGAATGTCCAAGTAACACAATGCTGGTTTTCAGCGGTCTGTTCACACTCTAAGCCCTGCTTTTTACTGGGTATCCACACAACTGTGGTCAGCTCTTCATTTTCATGTCCAAACAATCCAGACTTGAGAAATCATTGCAATCTCCAGTACAGAATGTTCCATTCATTCACTGCGAATCTGGAATTCAACTGAATCTCCACTACCTGCAGATTTATCTTACACCACTTGTGAATGTCCAAGTAAAACAATGCTGGTTTTCAGAGGCCTGTTCATGTTCGCAGTCGTGCTGTTCAATTGGCTATCCACTCAACCTGTTTTGCTCCTCATTTTCCTGTGCACACAACCCAGCCTTCAGAAATCATTGTAATCTCCACTACAGGATGTTCCATTCATTCACTGGGAATCTGGAATTCATCTGAATCTGCACTCCACGCAGGCTTTCGTTACACCACTGCTGAAAGTCGAAGTAATGCAATACTGGTTTTCAGTGGTCTGTTCACATTCGAAGCCGAGGCTTTTTACAGGCTATCCACTCAACACTGGTCAGCTCTTCATTTTCGTGTCCCCACAATCCAGATTTCAGAAATCATTGCAATCTCCACTACAGAATGTTCCATTCATTCACTGCGAGTCTGGAGTTTATCTGATTCTCCACTCCCGCCTGGTTAACATTACACCACTTGTGAATGTCCAAGTAAGCCAATGCTGGTTTTCAGAGGCCTGTTCATACTCGCAGCCGTGCTGTTTAATTGACAATTCACTCCACCCTGTTCAGCTCTTCATTGTCCCACCACACTACCAGCCTTCAGAAATCTTTGTTATCTCCACTACAGAATGTTCCATTCATTCACTGCGAATCTGGAATTCATCTGACTCTCAACTCCACGCAGGTTTTCATTACACCACTGTTGAATGTCCAAGTAACCCAATGCTGGTTTTCAGCGGCCTGTTCATATTCGCAGCCCTGCTGTTTACTTGGCTATCGATTCAAGCCTGGTCAGCTCTTCATTTTCCTGTCCACACAACACAGGCTTCAGAAATCATTGGAATCTCCTCTACAGAATGTTCCATTCATTCACTGCGAATGTGGAATTCAACTGACTCTCCACTCCATGCAGGTTTTCCTTACACCACTGATGAATGTCCAAGTAACCCAATGCTGGTTTTCAGCTGCATGTTCACACTCGCAGCCATGCTATACAATTGGCTTTCCACTAAATCCTGATTAGTTCTTGATTTTCCTTCCACACGACCCAGCCTTCAGAAATCATTGGAATCTCCACTAGAGAATGTTCCATTCATTCACTGCGAATCTGGAATTCCTCTGAACCTCCACTCCCGGCAGGTTTTCGTTACACCACTGTTGAATGTCCAAGTAACCCAATGTTTTAAGTGTTTTCTTCACAAGCGCAGTGGTGCTGTTCAATTGGCTATCCACTCAACCCTGGCCAGCTCTACATTTTCCTGTCCACACCACAGAGACTGGAGAAATCATTGTTATCTCCACTACAGAATGTTCCATTCATTCACAGCGAATCTGGAATTCATCTGAATCTCCACTCCCGGCAGGTTTTCGTGACACCACTGGTAAATATCCAAGTAAGCCAATGCTGGTTTTAAGTGGCCTGCTCATACTCTCAGCCGTGCTGTTCAATTTGCTATCCACTCAACCCTCTTCAGCTCCATTTTCCTGTCCACATAACCCAAACTTCAGAAACAATTGGTATCTCCTCCACAGAATGTTCCATTCATTGACTGCAAATCTGAAATTCATCTAATTCTCAACTCCCGTCAGGTTTTCGTTACACCACTTGTGAATGTCCAATTAAGCCAAAGCTGGTTTTCAGTGGCCTGTTCTTACTACGAGACGTGCTGTTCATTTGGCTATCCATTCCACCCTGTTCAGCTCTACATTTTCGTGTCCACAAAACCCAGCCTTCAGAAATCATTGGAATCACCACTAGAGAATGTTCCATTCATTCACTGCGAATCTGGAATTCATCTGAATCTCCACTCCCGGCAGGTTTTCATTGCACCACTGCTGAATGTTCAAGTAACGCAATGATGGTTTTCAGCGGTCTATTCACACTCGAACCCGTGCTGTTCACGGTCTAGCGACTCAACACTGGTGAGTTCTTCTTTTTCCAGTTCAGACAATACAAACCTCAGAAACCATTGCAATCTACACTACAGAATGTTTCATTCATTCACGCGAATCTTGAATTCATCTTGTTCTCCACTCCCAGCAGGTTTTCGTTTCACCACTGGTGAATGTCCAAGCAACCCAAGGCTGGTTTCAGCTGCGTGTTAACACTCGCAGCCGTGCTGTTCAATTGGCTATCCAGTGAACGCTGGTTAGCTCTTGATTTTCCTTCCACACACCGAGCCTTCAGAAATCATTCTTATCTCCACTTCAGAATGTTCCATTCGTTCCCTGCGAATCTGGAATTCCTCTGACTCTCCACACCAGGCAGATTTTCCTAACAACACTGGTGAATGACCAGGTAATCCAATGCTGGTTTTCAGCGGCTGTTCACACTCACAGCCTTGCTGTTCAATTGGCAATCCAGTCAAACCTAGTCAGCTCTTCATTTTCCTGTCCACACAACCCAGCGTTCAGAAATCATTGGAATCTCTACTACAGAAATTTCCATTCATTCACTGTGAATCTGGAAATAATCTGAATCTGCATTCCAGGAAGGCTTTCGTTACACCACTGATGAATGTCCAAGTAATGCAATGCTGCTTCTTAGTGGTCTGTTCACACTCGAAACCGTGCTGTTCATTGGCTATCCACTCAATATCGGTCAGCTCTTCAATATCCTGTCCAGACTATCCAGATTTCTAAATGTTGGCAATCACCACTACAGAATGTTCCATTCAGTCACGCGAATCTGGAATTCATCAGAGTCTCCACTCCTGGAAGGTTTTCGTGACACCACTGGTAAATGTCCAAGGAAGACAATGCTGGTTTTAAGCCGCCTGCTAACACACTCAGCCGTGCTGTTCAATTTGCTATCCACCCAACCCTATTCAGCTCTACATTTTCCTGTCCTCATAACCCAACCTTCAGAAACAATTGGTATCTCCTCCACAGAATGTTCCGTTCATTCACTGCGAATCTTAAATTCATCTGACTCTCAACTCCCGGCGGGTTATCGTTACACCACTGGGAATGTCCAAGTAAGCCAATGCTGGTTTTCAGTGGCCTGTTCATACTAAGAGACGTGCTGTTCGTTTGGCTATCCACTCCACCCTGTTCAGCTCTACATTTTCGTGTCCACAAAACCCAGCCTTCAGAAATCATTGGAATCTCCTCTACAGAATGTTCCATTCATTCACTGCGAATGTGGAATTCAACTGACTCTCCACTCCATGCAGGTTTTCCTTACACCACTGATGAATGTCCAAGTAACCCAATGCTGGTTTTCAGCTGCATGTTCACACTCGCAGCCATGCTATACAATTGGCTTTCCACTAAATCCTGATTAGTTCTTGATTTTCCTTCCACACGACCCAGCCTTCAGAAATCATTGGAATCTCCACTAGAGAATGTTCCATTCATTCACTGCGAATCTGGAATTCCTCTGAACCTCCACTCCCGGCAGGTTTTCGTTACACCACTGTTGAATGTCCAAGTAACCCAATGTTTTAAGTGTTTTCTTCACAAGCGCAGTGGTGCTGTTCAATTGGCTATCCACTCAACCCTGGCCAGCTCTACATTTTCCTGTCCACACCACAGAGACTGGAGAAATCATTGTTATCTCCACTACAGAATGTTCCATTCATTCACAGCGAATCTGGAATTCATCTGAATCTCCACTCCCGGCAGGTTTTCGTGACACCACTGGTAAATATCCAAGTAAGCCAATGCTGGTTTTAAGTGGCCTGCTCATACTCTCAGCCGTGCTGTTCAATTTGCTATCCACTCAACCCTCTTCAGCTCCATTTTCCTGTCCACATAACCCAAACTTCAGAAACAATTGGTATCTCCTCCACAGAATGTTCCATTCATTGACTGCAAATCTGAAATTCATCTAATTCTCAACTCCCGTCAGGTTTTCGTTACACCACTTGTGAATGTCCAATTAAGCCAAAGCTGGTTTTCAGTGGCCTGTTCTTACTACGAGACGTGCTGTTCATTTGGCTATCCATTCCACCCTGTTCAGCTCTACATTTTCGTGTCCACAAAACCCAGCCTTCAGAAATCATTGGAATCACCACTAGAGAATGTTCCATGCATTCACTGCGAATCTGGAATTCATCTGAATCTCCACTCCCGGCAGGTTTTCATTGCACCACTGCTGAATGTTCAAGTAACGCAATGATGGTTTTCAGCGGTCTATTCACACTCGAACCCGTGCTGTTCACGGTCTAGCGACTCAACACTGGTGAGTTCTTCTTTTTCCAGTTCAGACAATACAAACCTCAGAAACCATTGCAATCTACACTACAGAATGTTTCATTCATTCACGCGAATCTTGAATTCATCTTGTTCTCCACTCCCAGCAGGTTTTCGTTTCACCACTGGTGAATGTCCAAGCAACCCAAGGCTGGTTTCAGCTGCGTGTTAACACTCGCAGCCGTGCTGTTCAATTGGCTATCCAGTGAACGCTGGTTAGCTCTTGATTTTCCTTCCACACACCGAGCCTTCAGAAATCATTCTTATCTCCACTTCAGAATGTTCCATTCGTTCCCTGCGAATCTGGAATTCCTCTGACTCTCCACACCAGGCAGATTTTCCTAACAACACTGGTGAATGACCAGGTAATCCAATGCTGGTTTTCAGCGGCTGTTCACACTCACAGCCTTGCTGTTCAACTGGCAATCCAGTCAAACCTAGTCAGCTCTTCATTTTCCTGTCCACACAACCCAGCGTTCAGAAATCATTGGAATCTCTACTACAGAAATTTCCATTCATTCACTGTGAATCTGGAAATAATCTGAATCTGCATTCCAGGAAGGCTTTCGTTACACCACTGATGAATGTCCAAGTAATGCAATGCTGCTTCTTAGTGGTCTGTTCACACTCGAAACCGTGCTGTTCATTGGCTATCCAATCAATATCGGTCAGCTCTTCAATATCCTGTCCAGACTATCCAGATTTCTAAATGTTGGCAATCACCACTACAGAATGTTCCATTCAATCACGCGAATCTGGAATTCATCAGAGTCTCCACTCCTGGAAGGTTTTCGTGACACCACTGGTAAATGTCCAAGGAAGACAATGCTGGTTTTAAGCCGCCTGCTAACACACTCAGCCGTGCTGTTCAATTTGCTATCCACCCAACCCTATTCAGCTCTACATTTTCCTGTCCTCATAACCCAACCTTCAGAAATAATTGGTATCTCCTCCACAGAATGTTCCGTTCATTCACTGCGAATCTTAAATTCATCTGACTCTCAACTCCCGGCGGGTTATCGTTACACCACTTGTGAATGTCCAAGTAAGCCAATGCTGGTTTTCAGAGGCCTGTTCAACTCGCAGAAGTGCTGTTCAATGGGCTATCCACTCAATATTG
The DNA here is from genome assembly GCF_029834395.1 of Sorex fumeus. Taxonomy (NCBI): domain Eukaryota; kingdom Metazoa; phylum Chordata; class Mammalia; order Eulipotyphla; family Soricidae; genus Sorex; species Sorex fumeus. Next base: position 834,342 of record NW_026606231.1, read on the forward strand.
GTCAGCTCTTCATTTTCCTCTCCACACAAACCAGCCTTCAGAAATCATTGGGATCTCCACTACAGACTGTTCCATTCATTCACTGCGATTCTGCAATTCATCTGACTCTCCACTCCAGGCAGGTTTCCATTACAGCACTGGTGAATGACCAAGTAATCCAATGCTGGTTTTCAGCCGCCTTTTCACACTCGCAGTGTGCTGTTCAATTGTCTAGCCACTCAAACCTGGTCAGCCTTTCATTTTCTTTTCCACAATATCAGACTTCAGAAATCATTGGAATCGCCAGTACAGAATGTTCCATTCATTCACTGCCAATCTGGAATTCATCTGAATCTGCACTCCAGGTAGGCTTTCATTACACCACTTATGAATGTCCAAGTAACACAATGCTGGTTTTCAGCGGTCTGTTCACACTCTAAGCCCTGCTTTTTACTGGGTATCCACACAACTGTGGTCAGCTCTTCATTTTCATGTCCAAACAATCCAGACTTGAGAAATCATTGCAATCTCCAGTACAGAATGTTCCATTCATTCACTGCGAATCTGGAATTCAACTGAATCTCCACTACCTGCAGATTTATCTTACACCACTTGTGAATGTCCAAGTAAAACAATGCTGGTTTTCAGAGGCCTGTTCATGTTCGCAGTCGTGCTGTTCAATTGGCTATCCACTCAACCTGTTTTGCTCCTCATTTTCCTGTGCACACAACCCAGCCTTCAGAAATCATTGTAATCTCCACTACAGGATGTTCCATTCATTCACTGGGAATCTGGAATTCATCTGAATCTGCACTCCACGCAGGCTTTCGTTACACCACTGCTGAAAGTCGAAGTAATGCAATACTGGTTTTCAGTGGTCTGTTCACATTCGAAGCCGAGGCTTTTTACAGGCTATCCACTCAACACTGGTCAGCTCTTCATTTTCGTGTCCCCACAATCCAGATTTCAGAAATCATTGCAATCTCCACTACAGAATGTTCCATTCATTCACTGCGAGTCTGGAGTTTATCTGATTCTCCACTCCCGCCTGGTTAACATTACACCACTTGTGAATGTCCAAGTAAGCCAATGCTGGTTTTCAGAGGCCTGTTCATACTCGCAGCCGTGCTGTTTAATTGACAATTCACTCCACCCTGTTCAGCTCTTCATTGTCCCACCACACTACCAGCCTTCAGAAATCTTTGTTATCTCCACTACAGAATGTTCCATTCATTCACTGCGAATCTGGAATTCATCTGACTCTCAACTCCACGCAGGTTTTCATTACACCACTGTTGAATGTCCAAGTAACCCAATGCTGGTTTTCAGCGGCCTGTTCATATTCGCAGCCCTGCTGTTTACTTGGCTATCGATTCAAGCCTGGTCAGCTCTTCATTTTCCTGTCCACACAACACAGGCTTCAGAAATCATTGGAATCTCCTCTACAGAATGTTCCATTCATTCACTGCGAATGTGGAATTCAACTGACTCTCCACTCCATGCAGGTTTTCCTTACACCACTGATGAATGTCCAAGTAACCCAATGCTGGTTTTCAGCTGCATGTTCACACTCGCAGCCATGCTATACAATTGGCTTTCCACTAAATCCTGATTAGTTCTTGATTTTCCTTCCACACGACCCAGCCTTCAGAAATCATTGGAATCTCCACTAGAGAATGTTCCATTCATTCACTGCGAATCTGGAATTCCTCTGAACCTCCACTCCCGGCAGGTTTTCGTTACACCACTGTTGAATGTCCAAGTAACCCAATGTTTTAAGTGTTTTCTTCACAAGCGCAGTGGTGCTGTTCAATTGGCTATCCACTCAACCCTGGCCAGCTCTACATTTTCCTGTCCACACCACAGAGACTGGAGAAATCATTGTTATCTCCACTACAGAATGTTCCATTCATTCACAGCGAATCTGGAATTCATCTGAATCTCCACTCCCGGCAGGTTTTCGTGACACCACTGGTAAAGATCCAAGTAAGCCAATGCTGGTTTTAAGTGGCCTGCTCATACTCTCAGCCGTGCTGTTCAATTTGCTATCCACTCAACCCTCTTCAGCTCCATTTTCCTGTCCACATAACCCAAACTTCAGAAACAATTGGTATCTCCTCCACAGAATGTTCCATTCATTGACTGCAAATCTGAAATTCATCTAATTCTCAACTCCCGTCAGGTTTTCGTTACACCACTTGTGAATGTCCAATTAAGCCAAAGCTGGTTTTCAGTGGCCTGTTCTTACTACGAGACGTGCTGTTCATTTGGCTATCCATTCCACCCTGTTCAGCTCTACATTTTCGTGTCCACAAAACCCAGCCTTCAGAAATCATTGGAATCACCACTAGAGAATGTTCCATGCATTCACTGCGAATCTGGAATTCATCTGAATCTCCACTCCCGGCAGGTTTTCATTGCACCACTGCTGAATGTTCAAGTAACGCAATGATGGTTTTCAGCGGTCTATTCACACTCGAACCCGTGCTGTTCACGGTCTAGCGACTCAACACTGGTGAGTTCTTCTTTTTCCAGTTCAGACAATACAAACCTCAGAAACCATTGCAATCTACACTACAGAATGTTTCATTCATTCACGCGAATCTTGAATTCATCTTGTTCTCCACTCCCAGCAGGTTTTCGTTTCACCACTGGTGAATGTCCAAGCAACCCAAGGCTGGTTTCAGCTGCGTGTTAACACTCGCAGCCGTGCTGTTCAATTGGCTATCCAGTGAACGCTGGTTAGCTCTTGATTTTCCTTCCACACACCGAGCCTTCAGAAATCATTCTTATCTCCACTTCAGAATGTTCCATTCGTTCCCTGCGAATCTGGAATTCCTCTGACTCTCCACACCAGGCAGATTTTCCTAACAACACTGGTGAATGACCAGGTAATCCAATGCTGGTTTTCAGCGGCTGTTCACACTCACAGCCTTGCTGTTCAACTGGCAATCCAGTCAAACCTAGTCAGCTCTTCATTTTCCTGTCCACACACCCCAGCGTTCAGAAATCATTGGAATCTCTACTACAGAAATTTCCATTCATTCACTGTGAATCTGGAAATAATCTGAATCTGCATTCCAGGAAGGCTTTCGTTACACCACTGATGAATGTCCAAGTAATGCAATGCTGCTTCTTAGTGGTCTGTTCACACTCGAAACCGTGCTGTTCATTGGCTATCCAATCAATATCGGTCAGCTCTTCAATATCCTGTCCAGACTATCCAGATTTCTAAATGTTGGCAATCACCACTACAGAATGTTCCATTCAATCACGCGAATCTGGAATTCATCAGAGTCTCCACTCCTGGAAGGTTTTCGTGACACCACTGGTAAATGTCCAAGGAAGACAATGCTGGTTTTAAGCCGCCTGCTAACACACTCAGCCGTGCTGTTCAATTTGCTATCCACCCAACCCTATTCAGCTCTACATTTTCCTGTCCTCATAACCCAACCTTCAGAAATAATTGGTATCTCCTCCACAGAATGTTCCGTTCATTCACTGCGAATCTTAAATTCATCTGACTCTCAACTCCCGGCGGGTTATCGTTACACCACTTGTGAATGTCCAAGTAAGCCAATGCTGGTTTTCAGAGGCCTGTTCAACTCGCAGAAGTGCTGTTCAATGGGCTATCCACTCAATATTGGTCAGCTCTTCATTTTCCTCTCCACACAAACCAGCCTTCAGAAATCATTGGGATCTCCACTACAGACTGTTCCATTCATTCACTGCGATTCTGCAATTCATCTGACTCTCCACTCCAGGCAGGTTTTCATTACAGCACTGGTGAATGACCAAGTAATCCAATGCTGGTTTTCAGCCGCCTTTTCACACTCGCAGTGTGCTGTTCAATTGTCTAGCCACTCAAACCTGGTCAGCCTTTCATTTTCTTTTCCACAATATCAGACTTCAGAAATCATTGGAATCGCCAGTACAGAATGTTCCATTCATTCACTGCCAATCTGGAATTCATCTGAATCTGCACTCCAGGTAGGCTTTCATTACACCACTTATGAATGTCCAAGTAACACAATGCTGGTTTTCAGCGGTCTGTTCACACTCTAAGCCCTGCTTTTTACTGGGTATCCACACAACTGTGGTCAGCTCTTCATTTTCATGTCCAAACAATCCAGACTTGAGAAATCATTGCAATCTCCAGTACAGAATGTTCCATTCATTCACTGCGAATCTGGAATTCAACTGAATCTCCACTACCTGCAGATTTATCTTACACCACTTGTGAATGTCCAAGTAAAACAATGCTGGTTTTCAGAGGCCTGTTCATGTTCGCAGTCGTGCTGTTCAATTGGCTATCCACTCAACCTGTTTTGCTCCTCATTTTCCTGTGCACACAACCCAGCCTTCAGAAATCATTGTAATCTCCACTACAGGATGTTCCATTCATTCACTGGGAATCTGGAATTCATCTGAATCTGCACTCCACGCAGGCTTTCGTTACACCACTGCTGAAAGTCGAAGTAATGCAATACTGGTTTTCAGTGGTCTGTTCACATTCGAAGCCGAGGCTTTTTACAGGCTATCCACTCAACACTGGTCAGCTCTTCATTTTCGTGTCCCCACAATCCAGATTTCAGAAATCATTGCAATCTCCACTACAGAATGTTCCATTCATTCACTGCGAGTCTGGAGTTTATCTGATTCTCCACTCCCGCCTGGTTAACATTACACCACTTGTGAATGTCCAAGTAAGCCAATGCTGGTTTTCAGAGGCCTGTTCATACTCGCAGCCGTGCTGTTTAATTGACAATTCACTCCACCCTGTTCAGCTCTTCATTGTCCCACCACACTACCAGCCTTCAGAAATCTTTGTTATCTCCACTACAGAATGTTCCATTCATTCACTGCGAATCTGGAATTCATCTGACTCTCAACTCCACGCAGGTTTTCATTACACCACTGTTGAATGTCCAAGTAACCCAATGCTGGTTTTCAGCGGCCTGTTCATATTCGCAGCCCTGCTGTTTACTTGGCTATCGATTCAAGCCTGGTCAGCTCTTCATTTTCCTGTCCACACAACACAGGCTTCAGAAATCATTGGAATCTCCTCTACAGAATGTTCCATTCATTCACTGCGAATGTGGAATTCAACTGACTCTCCACTCCATGCAGGTTTTCCTTACACCACTGATGAATGTCCAAGTAACCCAATGCTGGTTTTCAGCTGCATGTTCACACTCGCAGCCATGCTATACAATTGGCTTTCCACTAAATCCTGATTAGTTCTTGATTTTCCTTCCACACGACCCAGCCTTCAGAAATCATTGGAATCTCCACTAGAGAATGTTCCATTCATTCACTGCGAATCTGGAATTCCTCTGAACCTCCACTCCCGGCAGGTTTTCGTTACACCACTGTTGAATGTCCAAGTAACCCAATGTTTTAAGTGTTTTCTTCACAAGCGCAGTGGTGCTGTTCAATTGGCTATCCACTCAACCCTGGCCAGCTCTACATTTTCCTGTCCACACCACAGAGACTGGAGAAATCATTGTTATCTCCACTACAGAATGTTCCATTCATTCACAGCGAATCTGGAATTCATCTGAATCTCCACTCCCGGCAGGTTTTCGTGACACCACTGGTAAAGATCCAAGTAAGCCAATGCTGGTTTTAAGTGGCCTGCTCATACTCTCAGCCGTGCTGTTCAATTTGCTATCCATTCAACCCTCTTCAGCTCCATTTTCCTGTCCACATAACCCAAACTTCAGAAACAATTGGTATCTCCTCCACAGAATGTTCCATTCATTGACTGCAAATTTGAAATTCATCTAATTCTCAACTCCCGTCAGGTTTTCGTTACACCACTTGTGAATGTCCAATTAAGCCAAAGCTGGTTTTCAGTGGCCTGTTCTTACTACGAGACGTGCTGTTCATTTGGCTATCCATTCCACCCTGTTCAGCTCTACATTTTCGTGTCCACAAAACCCAGCCTTCAGAAATCATTGGAATCACCACTAGAGAATGTTCCATGCATTCACTGCGAATCTGGAATTCATCTGAATCTCCACTCCCGGCAGGTTTTCATTGCACCACTGCTGAATGTTCAAGTAACGCAATGATGGTTTTCAGCGGTCTATTCACACTCGAACCCGTGCTGTTCACGGTCTAGCGACTCAACACTGGTGAGTTCTTCTTTTTCCAGTTCAGACAATACAAACCTCAGAAACCATTGCAATCTACACTACAGAATGTTTCATTCATTCACGCGAATCTTGAATTCATCTTGTTCTCCACTCCCAGCAGGTTTTCGTTTCACCACTGGTGAATGTCCAAGCAACCCAAGGCTGGTTTCAGCTGCGTGTTAACACTCGCAGCCGTGCTGTTCAATTGGCTATCCAGTGAACGCTGGTTAGCTCTTGATTTTCCTTCCACACACCGAGCCTTCAGAAATCATTCTTATCTCCACTTCAGAATGTTCCATTCGTTCCCTGCGAATCTGGAATTCCTCTGACTCTCCACACCAGGCAGATTTTCCTAACAACACTGGTGAATGACCAGGTAATCCAATGCTGGTTTTCAGCGGCTGTTCACACTCACAGCCTTGCTGTTCAACTGGCAATCCAGTCAAACCTAGTCAGCTCTTCATTTTCCTGTCCACACAACCCAGCGTTCAGAAATCATTGGAATCTCTACTACAGAAATTTCCATTCATTCACTGTGAATCTGGAAATAATCTGAATCTGCATTCCAGGAAGGCTTTCGTTACACCACTGATGAATGTCCAAGTAATGCAATGCTGCTTCTTAGTGGTCTGTTCACACTCGAAACCGTGCTGTTCATTGGCTATCCACTCAATATCGGTCAGCTCTTCAATATCCTGTCCAGACTATCCAGATTTCTAAATGTTGGCAATCACCACTGCAGAATGTTCCATTCAATCACGCGAATCTGGAATTCATCAGAGTCTCCACTCCTGGAAGGTTTTCGTGACACCACTGGTAAATGTCCAAGGAAGCCAATGCTGGTTTTAAGCCGCCTGCTTATACTCTCAGCCGTGCTGTTCAATTTGCTATCCACCCAACCCTATTCAGCTCTACATTTTACTGTCCTCATAACCCAACCTTCAGAAACAATTGGTATCTCCTCCACAGAATGTTCCGTTCATTCACTGCGAATCTTAAATTGATCTGACTGTCAACTCCCGGCGGGTTATCGTTACACCACTTGTGAATGTCCAAGTAAGCCAATGCTGGTTTTCAGAGGCCTGTTCAACTCGCAGAAGTGCTGTTCAATGGGCTATCCACTCAATATTGATCAGCTCTTCATTTTCCTCTCCACACAAACCAGCCTTCAGAAATCATTGGGATCTCTACTACAGAAATTTCCATTCATTCACTGTGAATCTGGAAATAATCTGAATCTGCATTCCAGGAAGGCTTTCGTTACACCACTGATGAATGTCCAAGTAATGCAATGCTGCTTCTTAGTGGTCTGTTCACACTCGAAACCGTGCTGTTCATTGGCTATCCACTCAATATCGGTCAGCTCTTCAATATCCTGTCCAGACTATCCAGATTTCTAAATGTTGGCAATCACCACTACAGAATGTTCCATTCAATCACGCGAATCTGGAATTCATCAGAGTCTCCACTCCTGGAAGGTTTTCGTGACACCACTGGTAAATGTCCAAGGAAGACAATGCTGGTTTTAAGCCGCCTGATAACACACTCAGCCGTGCTGTTCAATTTGCTATCCACCCAACCCTATTCAGCTCTACATTTTCCTGTCCTCGTAACCCAACCTTCAGAAATAATTGGTATCTCCTCCACAGAATGTTCCGTTCATTCACTGCGAATCTTAAATTCATCTGACTCTCAACTCCCGGCGGGTTATCGTTACACCACTTGTGAATGTCCAAGTAAGCCAATGCTGGTTTTCAGTGGCCTGTTCATACTAAGAGACGTGCTGTTCATTTGGCTATCCACTCCACCCTGTTCAGCTCTACATTTTCGTGTCCACAAAACCCAGCCTTCAGAAGTCATTGGAATCACCACTAGAGAATGTTCCATTCATTCACTGCGAATCTGGAATTCATCTGAACCACCACTCCCGGCAGGTTTTCGTTACGCCACTGGTGAATGTCCAAGAAACTCAATACTGGTTTTCAGAGGCATGTTCAACTCGCAGAAGTGCTGTTCAATGGGCTATCCACTCAATATTGGTCAGCTCTTCATTTTCCTCTCCACACAAACCAGCCTTCAGAAATCATTGGGATCTCCACTACAGACTGTTCCATTCATTCACTGCGATTCTGCAATTCATCTGACTCTCCGCTCCAGGCAGTTTTTCATTACAGCACTGGTGAATGACCAAGTAATCCAATGCTGGTTTTCAGCCGCCTTTTCACACTCGCAGTGTGCTGTTCAATTGTCTATCCACTCAAACCTGGTCAGCCTTTCATTTTCTTTTCCACAATATCAGACTTCAGAAATCATTGGAATCGCCAGTACAGAATGTTCCATTCATTCACTGCCAATCTGGAATTCATCTGAATCTGCACTCCAGGTAGGCTTTCATTACACCACTTATGAATGTCCAAGTAACACAATGCTGGTTTTCAGCGGTCTGTTCACACTCTAAGCCCTGCTTTTTACTGGGTATCCACACAACTGTGGTCAGCTCTTCATTTTCATGTCCAAACAATCCAGACTTGAGAAATCATTGCAATCTCCAGTACAGAATGTTCCATTCATTCACTGCGAATCTGGAATTCAACTGAATCTCCACTACCTGCAGATTTATCTTACACCACTTGTGAATGTCCAAGTAAAACAATGCTGGTTTTCAGAGGCCTGTTCATGTTCGCAGTCGTGCTGTTCAATTGGCTATCCACTCAACCTGTTTTGCTCCTCATTTTCCTGTGCACACAACCCAGCCTTCAGAAATCATTGTAATCTCCACTACAGGATGTTCCATTCATTCACTGGGAATCTGGAATTCATCTGAATCTGCACTCCACGCAGGCTTTCGTTACACCACTGCTGAAAGTCGAAGTAATGCAATACTGGTTTTCAGTGGTCTGTTCACATTCGAAGCCGAGGCTTTTTACAGGCTATCCACTCAACACTGGTCAGCTCTTCATTTTCGTGTCCCCACAATCCAGATTTCAGAAATCATTGCAATCTCCACTACAGAATGTTCCATTCATTCACTGCGAGTCTGGAGTTTATCTGATTCTCCACTCCCGCCTGGTTAACATTACACCACTTGTGAATGTCCAAGTAAGCCAATGCTGGTTTTCAGAGGCCTGTTCATACTCGCAGCCGTGCTGTTTAATTGACAATTCACTCCACCCTGTTCAGCTCTTCATTGTCCCACCACACTACCAGCCTTCAGAAATCTTTGTTATCTCCACTACAGAATGTTCCATTCATTCACTGCGAATCTGGAATTCATCTGACTCTCAACTCCACGCAGGTTTTCATTACACCACTGTTGCATGTCCAAGTAACCCAATGCTGGTTTTCAGCGGCCTGTTCATATTCGCAGCCCTGCTGTTTACTTGGCTATCGATTCAAGCCTGGTCAGCTCTTCATTTTCCTGTCCACACAACACAGGCTTCAGAAATCATTGGAATCTCCTCTACAGAATGTTCCATTCATTCACTGCGAATGTGGAATTCAACTGACTCTCCACTCCATGCAGGTTTTCCTTACACCACTGATGAATGTCCAAGTAACCCAATGCTGGTTTTCAGCTGCATGTTCACACTCGCAGCCATGCTATACAATTGGCTTTCCACTAAATCCTGATTAGTTCTTGATTTTCCTTCCACACGACCCAGCCTTCAGAAATCATTGGAATCTCCACTAGAGAATGTTCCATTCATTCACTGCGAATCTGGAATTCCTCTGAACCTCCACTCCCGGCAGGTTTTCGTTACACCACTGTTGAATGTCCAAGTAACCCAATGTTTTAAGTGTTTTCTTCACAAGCGCAGTGGTGCTGTTCAATTGGCTATCCACTCAACCCTGGCCAGCTCTACATTTTCCTGTCCACACCACAGAGACTGGAGAAATCATTGTTATCTCCACTACAGAATGTTCCATTCATTCACAGCGAATCTGGAATTCATCTGAATCTCCACTCCCGGCAGGTTTTCGTGACACCACTGGTAAAGATCCAAGTAAGCCAATGCTGGTTTTAAGTGGCCTGCTCATACTCTCAGCCGTGCTGTTCAATTTGCTATCCACTCAACACTCTTCAGCTCCATTTTCCTGTCCACATAACCCAAACTTCAGAAACAATTGGTATCTCCTCCACAGAATGTTCCATTCATTGACTGCAAATCTGAAATTCATCTAATTCTCAACTCCCGTCAGGTTTTCGTTACACCACTTGTGAATGTCCAATTAAGCCAAAGCTGGTTTTCAGTGGCCTGTTCTTACTACGAGACGTGCTGTTCATTTGGCTATCCATTCCACCCTGTTCAGCTCTACATTTTCGTGTCCACAAAACCCAGCCTTCAGAAATCATTGGAATCACCACTAGAGAATGTTCCATGCATTCACTGCGAATCTGGAATTCATCTGAATCTCCACTCCCGGCAGGTTTTCATTGCACCACTGCTGAATGTTCAAGTAACGCAATGATGGTTTTCAGTGGTCTATTCACACTCGAACCCGTGCTGTTCACGGTCTAGCGACTCAACACTGGTGAGTTCTTCTTTTTCCAGTTCAGACAATACAAACCTCAGAAACCATTGCAATCTACACTACAGAATGTTTCATTCATTCACGCGAATCTTGAATTCATCTTGTTCTCCACTCCCAGCAGGTTTTCGTTTCACCACTGGTGAATGTCCAAGCAACCCAAGGCTGGTTTCAGCTGCGTGTTAACACTCGCAGCCGTGCTGTTCAATTGGCTATCCAGTGAACGCTGGTTAGCTCTTGATTTTCCTTCCACACACCGAGCCTTCAGAAATCATTCTTATCTCCACTTCAGAATGTTCCATTCGTTCCCTGCGAATCTGGAATTCCTCTGACTCTCCACACCAGGCAGATTTTCCTAACAACACTGGTGAATGACCAGGTAATCCAATGCTGGTTTTCAGCGGCTGTTCACACTCACAGCCTTGCTGTTCAACTGGCAATCCAGTCAAACCTAGTCAGCTCTTCATTTTCCTGTCCACACAACCCAGCGTTCAGAAATCATTGGAATCTCTACTACAGAAATTTCCATTCATTCACTGTGAATCTGGAAATAATCTGAATCTGCATTCCAGGAAGGCTTTCGTTACACCACTGATGAATGTCCAAGTAATGCAATGCTGCTTCTTATTGGTCTGTTCACACTCGAAACCGTGCTGTTCATTGGCTATCCAATCAATATCGGTCAGCTCTTCAATATCCTGTCCAGACTATCCAGATTTCTAAATGTTGGCAATCACCACTACAGAATGTTCCATTCAATCACGCGAATCTGGAATTCATCAGAGTCTCCACTCCTGGAAGTTTTTCGTGACACCACTGGTATATGTCCAAGGAAGACAATGCTGGTTTTAAGCCGCCTGCTAACACACTCAGCCGTGCTGTTCAATTTGCTATCCACCCAACCCTATTCAGCTCTACATTTTCCTGTCCTCATAACCCAACCTTCAGAAATAATTGGTATCTCCTCCACAGAATGTTCCGTTCATTCACTGCGAATCTTAAATTCATCTGACTCTCAACTCCCGGCGGGTTATCGTTACACCACTTGTGAATGTCCAAGTAAGCCAATGCTGGTTTTCAGAGGCCTGTTCAACTCGCAGAAGTGCTGTTCAATGGGCTATCCACTCAATATTGGTCAGCTCTTCATTTTCCTCTCCACACAAACCAGCCTTCAGAAATCATTGGGATCTCCACTACAGACTGTTCCATTCATTCACTGCGATTCTGCAATTCATCTGACTCTCCACTCCAGGCAGGTTTTCATTACAGCACTGGTGAATGACCAAGTAATCCAATGCTGGTTTTCAGCCGCCTTTTCACACTCGCAGTGTGCTGTTCAATTGTCTATCCACTCAAACCTGGTCAGCCTTTCATTTTCTTTTCCACAATATCAGACTTCAGAAATCATTGGAATCGCCAGTACAGAATGTTCCATTCATTCACTGCCAATCTGGAATTCATCTGAATCTGCACTCCAGGTAGGCTTTCATTACACCACTTATGAATGTCCAAGTAACACAATGCTGGTTTTCAGCGGTCTGTTCACACTCTAAGCCCTGCTTTTTACTGGGTATCCACACAACTGTGGTCAGCTCTTCATTTTCATGTCCAAACAATCCAGACTTGAGAAATCATTGCAATCTCCAGTACAGAATGTTCCATTCATTCACTGCGAATCTGGAATTCAACTGAATCTCCACTACCTGCAGATTTATCTTACACCACTTGTGAATGTCCAAGTAAAACAATGCTGGTTTTCAGAGGCCTGTTCATGTTCGCAGTCGTGCTGTTCAATTGGCTATCCACTCAACCTGTTTTGCTCCTCATTTTCCTGTGCACACAACCCAGCCTTCAGAAATCATTGTAATCTCCACTACAGGATGTTCCATTCATTCACTGGGAATCTGGAATTCATCTGAATCTGCACTCCACGCAGGCTTTCGTTACACCACTGCTGAAAGTCGAAGTAATGCAATACTGGTTTTCAGTGGTCTGTTCACATTCGAAGCCGAGGCTTTTTACAGGCTATCCACTCAACACTGGTCAGCTCTTCATTTTCGTGTCCCCACAATCCAGATTTCAGAAATCATTGCAATCTCCACTACAGAATGTTCCATTCATTCACTGCGAGTCTGGAGTTTATCTGATTCTCCACTCCCGCCTGGTTAACATTACACCACTTGTGAATGTCCAAGTAAGCCAATGCTGGTTTTCAGAGGCCTGTTCATACTCGCAGCCGTGCTGTTTAATTGACAATTCACTCCACCCTGTTCAGCTCTTCATTGTCCCACCACACTACCAGCCTTCAGAAATCTTTGTTATCTCCACTACAGAATGTTCCATTCATTCACTGCGAATCTGGAATTCATCTGACTCTCAACTCCACGCAGGTTTTCATTACACCACTGTTGAATGTCCAAGTAACCCAATGCTGGTTTTCAGCGGCCTGTTCATATTCGCAGCCCTGCTGTTTACTTGGCTATCGATTCAAGCCTGGTCAGCTCTTCATTTTCCTGTCCACACAACACAGGCTTCAGAAATCATTGGAATCTCCTCTACAGAATGTTCCATTCATTCACTGCGAATGTGGAATTCAACTGACTCTCCACTCCATGCAGGTTTTCCTTACACCACTGATGAATGTCCAAGTAACCCAATGCTGGTTTTCAGCTGCATGTTCACACTCGCAGCCATGCTATACAATTGGCTTTCCACTAAATCCTGATTAGTTCTTGATTTTCCTTCCACACGACCCAGCCTTCAGAAATCATTGGAATCTCCACTAGAGAATGTTCCATTCATTCACTGCGAATCTGGAATTCCTCTGAACCTCCACTCCCGGCAGGTTTTCGTTACACCACTGTTGAATGTCCAAGTAACCCAATGTTTTAAGTGTTTTCTTCACAAGCGCAGTGGTGCTGTTCAATTGGCTATCCACTCAACCCTGGCCAGCTCTACATTTTCCTGTCCACACCACAGAGACTGGAGAAATCATTGTTATCTCCACTACAGAATGTTCCATTCATTCACAGCGAATCTGGAATTCATCTGAATCTCCACTCCCGGCAGGTTTTCGTGACACCACTGGTAAATATCCAAGTAAGCCAATGCTGGTTTTAAGTGGCCTGCTCATACTCTCAGCCGTGCTGTTCAATTTGCTATCCATTCAACCCTCTTCAGCTCCATTTTCCTGTCCACATAACCCAAACTTCAGAAACAATTGGTATCTCCTCCACAGAATGTTCCATTCATTGACTGCAAATCTGAAATTCATCTAATTCTCAACTCCCGTCAGGTTTTCGTTACACCACTTGTGAATGTCCAATTAAGCCAAAGCTGGTTTTCAGTGGCCTGTTCTTACTACGAGACGTGCTGTTCATTTGGCTATCCATTCCACCCTGTTCAGCTCTACATTTTCGTGTCCACAAAACCCAGCCTTCAGAAATCATTGGAATCACCACTAGAGAATGTTCCATTCATTCACTGCGAATCTGGAATTCATCTGAATCTCCACTCCCGGCAGGTTTTCATTGCACCACTGCTGAATGTTCAAGTAACGCAATGATGGTTTTCAGCGGTCTATTCACACTCGAACCCGTGCTGTTCACGGTCTAGCGACTCAACACTGGTGAGTTCTTCTTTTTCCAGTTCAGACAATACAAACCTCAGAAACCATTGCAATCTACACTACAGAATGTTTCATTCATTCACGCGAATCTTGAATTCATCTTGTTCTCCACTCCCAGCAGGTTTTCGTTTCACCACTGGTGAATGTCCAAGCAACCCAAGGCTGGTTTCAGCTGCGTGTTAACACTCGCAGCCGTGCTGTTCAATTGGCTATCCAGTGAACGCTGGTTAGCTCTTGATTTTCCTTCCACACACCGAGCCTTCAGAAATCATTCTTATCTCCACTTCAGAATGTTCCATTCGTTCCCTGCGAATCTGGAATTCCTCTGACTCTCCACACCAGGCAGATTTTCCTAACAACACTGGTGAATGACCAGGTAATCCAATGCTGGTTTTCAGCGGCTGTTCACACTCACAGCCTTGCTGTTCAACTGGCAATCCAGTCAAACCTAGTCAGCTCTTCATTTTCCTGTCCACACAACCCAGCGTTCAGAAATCATTGGAATCTCTACTACAGAAATTTCCATTCATTCACTGTGAATCTGGAAATAATCTGAATCTGCATTCCAGGAAGGCTTTCGTTACACCACTGATGAATGTCCAAGTAATGCAATGCTGCTTCTTAGTGGTCTGTTCACACTCGAAACCGTGCTGTTCATTGGCTATCCACTCAATATCGGTCAGCTCTTCAATATCCTGTCCAGACTATCCAGATTTCTAAATGTTGGCAATCACCACTGCAGAATGTTCCATTCAATCACGCGAATCTGGAATTCATCAGAGTCTCCACTCCTGGAAGGTTTTCGTGACACCACTGGTAAATGTCCAAGGAAGACAATGCTGGTTTTAAGCCGCCTGCTAACACACTCAGCCGTGCTGTTCAATTTGCTATCCACCCAACCCTATTCAGCTCTACATTTTACTGTCCTCATAACCCAACCTTCAGAAACAATTGGTATCTCCTCCACAGAATGTTCCGTTCATTCACTGCGAATCTTAAATTGATCTGACTCTCAACTCCCGGCGGGTTATCGTTACACCACTTGTGAATGTCCAAGTAAGCCAATGCTGGTTTTCAGAGGCCTGTTCAACTCGCAGAAGTGCTGTTCAATGGGCTATCCACTCAATATTGGTCAGCTCTTCATTTTCCTCTCCACACAAACCAGCCTTCAGAAATCATTGGGATCTCTACTACAGAAATTTCCATTCATTCACTGTGAATCTGGAAATAATCTGAATCTGCATTCCAGGAAGGCTTTCGTTACACCACTGATGAATGTCCAAGTAATGCAATGCTGCTTCTTAGTGGTCTGTTCACACTCGAAACCGTGCTGTTCATTGGCTATCCACTCAATATCGGTCAGCTCTTCAATATCCTGTCCAGACTATCCAGATTTCTAAATGTTGGCAATCACCACTACAGAATGTTCCATTCAATCACGCGAATCTGGAATTCATCAGA
The DNA here is from genome assembly GCF_029834395.1 of Sorex fumeus. Lineage (NCBI taxonomy): Eukaryota > Metazoa > Chordata > Mammalia > Eulipotyphla > Soricidae > Sorex > Sorex fumeus. The sequence continues at coordinate 850,080 of NW_026606231.1, forward strand.
GTCTCCACTCCTGGAAGGTTTTCGTGACACCACTGGTAAATGTCCAAGGAAGACAATGCTGGTTTTAAGCCGCCTGCTAACACACTCAGCCGTGCTGTTCAATTTGCTATCCACCCAACCCTATTCAGCTCTACATTTTCCTGTCCTCGTAACCCAACCTTCAGAAATAATTGGTATCTCCTCCACAGAATGTTCCGTTCATTCACTGCGAATCTTAAATTCATCTGACTCTCAACTCCCGGCGGGTTATCGTTACACCACTTGTGAATGTCCAAGTAAGCCAATGCTGGTTTTCAGTGGCCTGTTCATACTAAGAGACGTGCTGTTCATTTGGCTATCCACTCCACCCTGTTCAGCTCTACATTTTCGTGTCCACAAAACCCAGCCTTCAGAAATCATTGGAATCACCACTAGAGAATGTTCCATTCATTCACTGCGAATCTGGAATTCATCTGAACCTCCACTCCCGGCAGGTTTTCGTTACGCCACTGGTGAATGTCCAAGAAACTCAATACTGGTTTTCAGAGGCATGTTCAACTCGCAGAAGTGCTGTTCAATGGGCTATCCACTCAATATTGGTCAGCTCTTCATTTTCCTCTCCACACAAACCAGCCTTCAGAAATCATTGGGATCTCCACTACAGACTGTTCCATTCATTCACTGCGATTCTGCAATTCATCTGACTCTCCGCTCCAGGCAGGTTTTCATTACAGCACTGGTGAATGACCAAGTAATCCAATGCTGGTTTTCAGCCGCCTTTTCACACTCGCAGTGTGCTGTTCAATTGTCTATCCACTCAAACCTGGTCAGCCTTTCATTTTCTTTTCCACAATATCAGACTTCAGAAATCATTGGAATCGCCAGTACAGAATGTTCCATTCATTCACTGCCAATCTGGAATTCATCTGAATCTGCACTCCAGGTAGGCTTTCATTACACCACTTATGAATGTCCAAGTAACACAATGCTGGTTTTCAGCGGTCTGTTCACACTCTAAGCCCTGCTTTTTACTGGGTATCCACACAACTGTGGTCCTCTCTTCATTTTCATGTCCAAACAATCCAGACTTGAGAAATCATTGCAATCTCCAGTACAGAATGTTCCATTCATTCACTGCGAATCTGGAATTCAACTGAATCTCCACTACCTGCAGATTTATCTTACACCACTTGTGAATGTCCAAGTAAAGCAATGCTGGTTTTCAGAGGCCTGTTCATATTCGCAGTCGTGCTGTTCAATTGGCTATCCACTCAACCTGTTTTGCTCCTCATTTTCCTGTGCACACAACCCAGCCTTCAGAAATCATTGTAATCTCCACTACAGGATGTTCCATTCATTCACTGGGAATCTGGAATTCATCTGAATCTGCACTCCACGCAGGCTTTCGTTACACCACTGCTGAAAGTCGAAGTAATGCAATACTGGTTTTCAGTGGTCTGTTCACATTCGAAGCCGAGGCTTTTTACAGGCTATCCACTCAACACTGGTCAGCTCTTCATTTTCGTGTCCCCACAATCCAGATTTCAGAAATCATTGCAATCTCCACTACAGAATGTTCCATTCATTCACTGCGAGTCTGGAGTTTATCTGATTCTCCACTCCCGCCTGGTTAACATTACACCACTTGTGAATGTCCAAGTAAGCCAATGCTGGTTTTCAGAGGCCTGTTCATACTCGCAGCCGTGCTGTTTAATTGACAATTCACTCCACCCTGTTCAGCTCTTCATTGTCCCACCACACTACCAGCCTTCAGAAATCTTTGTTATCTCCACTACAGAATGTTCCATTCATTCACTGCGAATCTGGAATTCATCTGACTCTCAACTCCACGCAGGTTTTCATTACACCACTGTTGCATGTCCAAGTAACCCAATGCTGGTTTTCAGCGGCCTGTTCATATTCGCAGCCCTGCTGTTTACTTGGCTATCGATTCAAGCCTGGTCAGCTCTTCATTTTCCTGTCCACACAACACAGGCTTCAGAAATCATTGGAATCTCCTCTACAGAATGTTCCATTCATTCACTGCGAATGTGGAATTCAACTGACTCTCCACTCCATGCAGGTTTTCCTTACACCACTGATGAATGTCCAAGTAACCCAATGCTGGTTTTCAGCTGCATGTTCACACTCGCAGCCATGCTATACAATTGGCTTTCCACTAAATCCTGATTAGTTCTTGATTTTCCTTCCACACGACCCAGCCTTCAGAAATCATTGGAATCTCCACTAGAGAATGTTCCATTCATTCACTGCGAATCTGGAATTCCTCTGAACCTCCACTCCCGGCAGGTTTTCGTTACACCACTGTTGAATGTCCAAGTAACCCAATATTTTAAGTGTTTTCTTCACAAGCGCAGTGGTGCTGTTCAATTGGCTATCCACTCAACCCTGGCCAGCTCTACATTTTCCTGTCCACACCACAGAGACTGGAGAAATCATTGTTATCTCCACTACAGAATGTTCCATTCATTCACAGCGAATCTGGAATTCATCTGAATCTCCACTCCCGGCAGGTTTTCGTGACACCACTGGTAAAGATCCAAGTAAGCCAATGCTGGTTTTAAGTGGCCTGCTCATACTCTCAGCCGTGCTGTTCAATTTGCTATCCACTCAACCCTCTTCAGCTCCATTTTCCTGTCCACATAACCCAAACTTCAGAAACAATTGGTATCTCCTCCACAGAATGTTCCATTCATTGACTGCAAATCTGAAATTCATCTAATTCTCAACTCCCGTCAGGTTTTCGTTACACCACTTGTGAATGTCCAATTAAGCCAAAGCTGGTTTTCAGTGGCCTGTTCTTACTACGAGACGTGCTGTTCATTTGGCTATCCATTCCACCCTGTTCAGCTCTACATTTTCGTGTCCACAAAACCCAGCCTTCAGAAATCATTGGAATCACCACTAGAGAATGTTCCATGCATTCACTGCGAATCTGGAATTCATCTGAATCTCCACTCCCGGCAGGTTTTCATTGCACCACTGCTGAATGTTCAAGTAACGCAATGATGGTTTTCAGCGGTCTATTCACACTCGAACCCGTGCTGTTCACGGTCTAGCGACTCAACACTGGTGAGTTCTTCTTTTTCCAGTTCAGACAATACAAACCTCAGAAACCATTGCAATCTACACTACAGAATGTTTCATTCATTCACGCGAATCTTGAATTCATCTTGTTCTCCACTCCCAGCAGGTTTTCGTTTCACCACTGGTGAATGTCCAAGCAACCCAAGGCTGGTTTCAGCTGCGTGTTAACACTCGCAGCCGTGCTGTTCAATTGGCTATCCAGTGAACGCTGGTTAGCTCTTGATTTTCCTTCCACACACCGAACCTTCAGAAATCATTCTTATCTCCACTTCAGAATGTTCCATTCGTTCCCTGCGAATCTGGAATTCCTCTGACTCTCCACACCAGGCAGATTTTCCTAACAACACTGGTGAATGACCAGGTAATCCAATGCTGGTTTTCAGCGGCTGTTCACACTCACAGCCTTGCTGTTCAACTGGCAATCCAGTCAAACCTAGTCAGCTCTTCATTTTCCTGTCCACACAACCCAGCGTTCAGAAATCATTGGAATCTCTACTACAGAAATTTCCATTCATTCACTGTGAATCTGGAAATAATCTGAATCTGCATTCCAGGAAGGCTTTCGTTACACCACTGATGAATGTCCAAGTAATTCAATGCTGCTTCTTAGTGGTCTGTTCACACTCGAAACCGTGCTGTTCATTGGCTATCCAATCAATATCGGTCAGCTCTTCAATATCCTGTCCAGACTATCCAGATTTCTAAATGTTGGCAATCACCACTACAGAATGTTCCATTCAATCACGCGAATCTGGAATTCATCAGAGTCTCCACTCCTGGAAGGTTTTCGTGACACCACTGGTAAATGTCCAAGGAAGACAATGCTGGTTTTAAGCCGCCTGCTAACACACTCAGCCGTGCTGTTCAATTTGCTATCCACCCAACCCTATTCAGCTCTACATTTTCCTGTCCTCATAACCCAACCTTCAGAAATAATTGGTATCTCCTCCACAGAATGTTCCGTTCATTCACTGCGAATCTTAAATTCATCTGACTCTCAACTCCCGGCGGGTTATCGTTACACCACTTGTGAATGTCCAAGTAAGCCAATGCTGGTTTTCAGAGGCCTGTTCAACTCGCAGAAGTGCTGTTCAATGGGCTATCCACTCAATATTCGTCAGCTCTTCATTTTCCTCTCCACACAAACCAGCCTTCAGAAATCATTGGGATCTCCACTACAGACTGTTCCATTCATTCACTGCGATTCTGCAATTCATCTGACTCTCCACTCCAGGCAGGTTTTCATTACAGCACTGGTGAATGACCAAGTAATCCAATGCTGGTTTTCAGCCGCCTTTTCACACTCGCAGTGTGCTGTTCAATTGTCTATCCACTCAAACCTGGTCAGCCTTTCATTTTCTTTTCCACAATATCAGACTTCAGAAATCATTGGAATCGCCAGTACAGAATGTTCCATTCATTCACTGCCAATCTGGAATTCATCTGAATCTGCACTCCAGGTAGGCTTTCATTACACCACTTATGAATGTCCAAGTAACACAATGCTGGTTTTCAGCGGTCTGTTCACACTCTAAGCCCTGCTTTTTACTGGGTATCCACACAACTGTGGTCAGCTCTTCATTTTCATGTCCAAACAATCCAGACTTGAGAAATCATTGCAATCTCCAGTACAGAATGTTCCATTCATTCACTGCGAATCTGGAATTCAACTGAATCTCCACTACCTGCAGATTTATCTTACACCACTTGTGAATGTCCAAGTAAAACAATGCTGGTTTTCAGAGGCCTGTTCATGTTCGCAGTCGTGCTGTTCAATTGGCTATCCACTCAACCTGTTTTGCTCCTCATTTTCCTGTGCACACAACCCAGCCTTCAGAAATCATTGTAATCTCCACTACAGGATGTTCCATTCATTCACTGGGAATCTGGAATTCATCTGAATCTGCACTCCACGCAGGCTTTCGTTACACCACTGCTGAAAGTCGAAGTAATGCAATACTGGTTTTCAGTGGTCTGTTCACATTCGAAGCCGAGGCTTTTTACAGGCTATCCACTCAACACTGGTCAGCTCTTCATTTTCGTGTCCCCACAATCCAGATTTCAGAAATCATTGCAATCTCCACTACAGAATGTTCCATTCATTCACTGCGAGTCTGGAGTTTATCTGATTCTCCACTCCCGCCTGGTTAACATTACACCACTTGTGAATGTCCAAGTAAGCCAATGCTGGTTTTCAGAGGCCTGTTCATACTCGCAGCCGTGCTGTTTAATTGACAATTCACTCCACCCTGTTCAGCTCTTCATTGTCCCACCACACTACCAGCCTTCAGAAATCTTTGTTATCTCCACTACAGAATGTTCCATTCATTCACTGCGAATCTGGAATTCATCTGACTCTCAACTCCACGCAGGTTTTCATTACACCACTGTTGAATGTCCAAGTAACCCAATGCTGGTTTTCAGCGGCCTGTTCATATTCGCAGCCCTGCTGTTTACTTGGCTATCGATTCAAGCCTGGTCAGCTCTTCATTTTCCTGTCCACACAACACAGGCTTCAGAAATCATTGGAATCTCCTCTACAGAATGTTCCATTCATTCACTGCGAATGTGGAATTCAACTGACTCTCCACTCCATGCAGGTTTTCCTTACACCACTGATGAATGTCCAAGTAACCCAATGCTGGTTTTCAGCTGCATGTTCACACTCGCAGCCATGCTATACAATTGGCTTTCCACTAAATCCTGATTAGTTCTTGATTTTCCTTCCACACGACCCAGCCTTCAGAAATCATTGGAATCTCCACTAGAGAATGTTCCATTCATTCACTGCGAATCTGGAATTCCTCTGAACCTCCACTCCCGGCAGGTTTTCGTTACACCACTGTTGAATGTCCAAGTAACCCAATGTTTTAAGTGTTTTCTTCACAAGCGCAGTGGTGCTGTTCAATTGGCTATCCACTCAACCCTGGCCAGCTCTACATTTTCCTGTCCACACCACAGAGACTGGAGAAATCATTGTTATCTCCACTACAGAATGTTCCATTCATTCACAGCGAATCTGGAATTCATCTGAATCTCCACTCCCGGCAGGTTTTCGTGACACCACTGGTAAATATCCAAGTAAGCCAATGCTGGTTTTAAGTGGCCTGCTCATACTCTCAGCCGTGCTGTTCAATTTGCTATCCACTCAACCCTCTTCAGCTCCATTTTCCTGTCCACATAACCCAAACTTCAGAAACAATTGGTATCTCCTCCACAGAATGTTCCATTCATTGACTGCAAATCTGAAATTCATCTAATTCTCAACTCCCGTCAGGTTTTCGTTACACCACTTGTGAATGTCCAATTAAGCCAAAGCTGGTTTTCAGTGGCCTGTTCTTACTACGAGACGTGCTGTTCATTTGGCTATCCATTCCACCCTGTTCAGCTCTACATTTTCGTGTCCACAAAACCCAGCCTTCAGAAATCATTGGAATCACCACTAGAGAATGTTCCATGCATTCACTGCGAATCTGGAATTCATCTGAATCTCCACTCCCGGCAGGTTTTCATTGCACCACTGCTGAATGTTCAAGTAACGCAATGATGGTTTTCAGCGGTCTATTCACACTCGAACCCGTGCTGTTCACGGTCTAGCGACTCAACACTGGTGAGTTCTTCTTTTTCCAGTTCAGACAATACAAACCTCAGAAACCATTGCAATCTACACTACAGAATGTTTCATTCATTCACGCGAATCTTGAATTCATCTTGTTCTCCACTCCCAGCAGGTTTTCGTTTCACCACTGGTGAATGTCCAAGCAACCCAAGGCTGGTTTCAGCTGCGTGTTAACACTCGCAGCCGTGCTGTTCAATTGGCTATCCAGTGAACGCTGGTTAGCTCTTGATTTTCCTTCCACACACCGAGCCTTCAGAAATCATTCTTATCTCCACTTCAGAATGTTCCATTCGTTCCCTGCGAATCTGGAATTCCTCTGACTCTCCACACCAGGCAGATTTTCCTAACAACACTGGTGAATGACCAGGTAATCCAATGCTGGTTTTCAGCGGCTGTTCACACTCACAGCCTTGCTGTTCAACTGGCAATCCAGTCAAACCTAGTCAGCTCTTCATTTTCCTGTCCACACAACCCAGCGTTCAGAAATCATTGGAATCTCTACTACAGAAATTTCCATTCATTCACTGTGAATCTGGAAATAATCTGAATCTGCATTCCAGGAAGGCTTTCGTTACACCACTGATGAATGTCCAAGTAATGCAATGCTGCTTCTTAGTGGTCTGTTCACACTCGAAACCGTGCTGTTCATTGGCTATCCACTCAATATCGGTCAGCTCTTCAATATCCTGTCCAGACTATCCAGATTTCTAAATGTTGGCAATCACCACTGCAGAATGTTCCATTCAATCACGCGAATCTGGAATTCATCAGAGTCTCCACTCCTGGAAGGTTTTCGTGACACCACTGGTAAATGTCCAAGGAAGACAATGCTGGTTTTAAGCCGCCTGCTAACACACTCAGCCGTGCTGTTCAATTTGCTATCCACCCAACCCTATTCAGCTCTACATTTTACTGTCCTCATAACCCAACCTTCAGAAACAATTGGTATCTCCTCCACAGAATGTTCCGTTCATTCACTGCGAATCTTAAATTGATCTGACTCTCAACTCCCGGCGGGTTATCGTTACACCACTTGTGAATGTCCAAGTAAGCCAATGCTGGTTTTCAGAGGCCTGTTCAACTCGCAGAAGTGCTGTTCAATGGGCTATCCACTCAATATTGGTCAGCTCTTCATTTTCCTCTCCACACAAACCAGCCTTCAGAAATCATTGGGATCTCTACTACAGAAATTTCCATTCATTCACTGTGAATCTGGAAATAATCTGAATCTGCATTCCAGGAAGGCTTTCGTTACACCACTGATGAATGTCCAAGTAATGCAATGCTGCTTCTTAGTGGTCTGTTCACACTCGAAACCGTGCTGTTCATTGGCTATCCACTCAATATCGGTCAGCTCTTCAATATCCTGTCCAGACTATCCAGATTTCTAAATGTTGGCAATCACCACTACAGAATGTTCCATTCAATCACGCGAATCTGGAATTCATCAGAGTCTCCACTCCTGGAAGGTTTTCGTGACACCACTGGTAAATGTCCAAGGAAGACAATGCTGGTTTTAAGCCGCCTGCTAACACACTCAGCCGTGCTGTTCAATTTGCTATCCACCCAACCCTATTCAGCTCTACATTTTCCTGTCCTCGTAACCCAACCTTCAGAAATAATTGGTATCTCCTCCACAGAATGTTCCGTTCATTCACTGCGAATCTTAAATTCATCTGACTCTCAACTCCCGGCGGGTTATCGTTACACCACTTGTGAATGTCCAAGTAAGCCAATGCTGGTTTTCAGTGGCCTGTTCATACTAAGAGACGTGCTGTTCATTTGGCTATCCACTCCACCCTGTTCAGCTCTACATTTTCGTGTCCACAAAACCCAGCCTTCAGAAATCATTGGAATCACCACTAGAGAATGTTCCATTCATTCACTGCGAATCTGGAATTCATCTGAACCTCCACTCCCGGCAGGTTTTCGTTACGCCACTGGTGAATGTCCAAGAAACTCAATACTGGTTTTCAGAGGCATGTTCAACTCGCAGAAGTGCTGTTCAATGGGCTATCCACTCAATATTGGTCAGCTCTTCATTTTCCTCTCCACACAAACCAGCCTTCAGAAATCATTGGGATCTCCACTACAGACTGTTCCATTCATTCACTGCGATTCTGCAATTCATCTGACTCTCCGCTCCAGGCAGGTTTTCATTACAGCACTGGTGAATGACCAAGTAATCCAATGCTGGTTTTCAGCCGCCTTTTCACACTCGCAGTGTGCTGTTCAATTGTCTATCCACTCAAACCTGGTCAGCCTTTCATTTTCTTTTCCACAATATCAGACTTCAGAAATCATTGGAATCGCCAGTACAGAATGTTCCATTCATTCACTGCCAATCTGGAATTCATCTGAATCTGCACTCCAGGTAGGCTTTCATTACACCACTTATGAATGTCCAAGTAACACAATGCTGGTTTTCAGCGGTCTGTTCACACTCTAAGCCCTGCTTTTTACTGGGTATCCACACAACTGTGGTCAGCTCTTCATTTTCATGTCCAAACAATCCAGACTTGAGAAATCATTGCAATCTCCAGTACAGAATGTTCCATTCATTCACTGCGAATCTGGAATTCAACTGAATCTCCACTACCTGCAGATTTATCTTACACCACTTGTGAATGTCCAAGTAAAACAATGCTGGTTTTCAGAGGCCTGTTCATATTCGCAGTCGTGCTGTTCAATTGGCTATCCACTCAACCTGTTTTGCTCCTCATTTTCCTGTGCACACAACCCAGCCTTCAGAAATCATTGTAATCTCCACTACAGGATGTTCCATTCATTCACTGGGAATCTGGAATTCATCTGAATCTGCACTCCACGCAGGCTTTCGTTACACCACTGCTGAAAGTCGAAGTAATGCAATACTGGTTTTCAGTGGTCTGTTCACATTCGAAGCCGAGGCTTTTTACAGGCTATCCACTCAACACTGGTCAGCTCTTCATTTTCGTGTCCCCACAATCCAGATTTCAGAAATCATTGCAATCTCCACTACAGAATGTTCCATTCATTCACTGCGAGTCTGGAGTTTATCTGATTCTCCACTCCCGCCTGGTTAACATTACACCACTTGTGAATGTCCAAGTAAGCCAATGCTGGTTTTCAGAGGCCTGTTCATACTCGCAGCCGTGCTGTTTAATTGACAATTCACTCCACCCTGTTCAGCTCTTCATTGTCCCACCACACTACCAGCCTTCAGAAATCTTTGTTATCTCCACTACAGAATGTTCCATTCATTCACTGCGAATCTGGAATTCATCTGACTCTCAACTCCACGCAGGTTTTCATTACACCACTGTTGCATGTCCAAGTAACCCAATGCTGGTTTTCAGCGGCCTGTTCATATTCGCAGCCCTGCTGTTTACTTGGCTATCGATTCAAGCCTGGTCAGCTCTTCATTTTCCTGTCCACACAACACAGGCTTCAGAAATCATTGGAATCTCCTCTACAGAATGTTCCATTCATTCACTGCGAATGTGGAATTCAACTGACTCTCCACTCCATGCAGGTTTTCCTTACACCACTGATGAATGTCCAAGTAACCCAATGCTGGTTTTCAGCTGCATGTTCACACTCGCAGCCATGCTATACAATTGGCTTTCCACTAAATCCTGATTAGTTCTTGATTTTCCTTCCACACGACCCAGCCTTCAGAAATCATTGGAATCTCCACTAGAGAATGTTCCATTCATTCACTGCGAATCTGGAATTCCTCTGAACCTCCACTCCCGGCAGGTTTTCGTTACACCACTGTTGAATGTCCAAGTAACCCAATGTTTTAAGTGTTTTCTTCACAAGCGCAGTGGTGCTGTTCAATTGGCTATCCACTCAACCCTGGCCAGCTCTACATTTTCCTGTCCACACCACAGAGACTGGAGAAATCATTGTTATCTCCACTACAGAATGTTCCATTCATTCACAGCGAATCTGGAATTCATCTGAATCTCCACTCCCGGCAGGTTTTCGTGACACCACTGGTAAATATCCAAGTAAGCCAATGCTGGTTTTAAGTGGCCTGCTCATACTCTCAGCCGTGCTGTTCAATTTGCTATCCACTCAACCCTCTTCAGCTCCATTTTCCTGTCCACATAACCCAAACTTCAGAAACAATTGGTATCTCCTCCACAGAATGTTCCATTCATTGACTGCAAATCTGAAATTCATCTAATTCTCAACTCCCGTCAGGTTTTCGTTACACCACTTGTGAATGTCCAATTAAGCCAAAGCTGGTTTTCAGTGGCCTGTTCGTACTACGAGACGTGCTGTTCATTTGGCTATCCATTCCACCCTGTTCAGCTCTACATTTTCGTGTCCACAAAACCCAGCCTTCAGAAATCATTGGAATCACCACTAGAGAATGTTCCATGCATTCACTGCGAATCTGGAATTCATCTGAATCTCCACTCCCGGCAGGTTTTCATTGCACCACTGCTGAATGTTCAAGTAACGCAATGATGGTTTTCAGCGGTCTATTCACACTCGAACCCGTGCTGTTCACGGTCTAGCGACTCAACACTGGTGAGTTCTTCTTTTTCCAGTTCAGACAATACAAACCTCAGAAACCATTGCAATCTACACTACAGAATGTTTCATTCATTCACGCGAATCTTGAATTCATCTTGTTCTCCACTCCCAGCAGGTTTTCGTTTCACCACTGGTGAATGTCCAAGCAACCCAAGGCTGGTTTCAGCTGCGTGTTAACACTCGCAGCCGTGCTGTTCAATTGGCTATCCAGTGAACGCTGGTTAGCTCTTGATTTTCCTTCCACACACCGAGCCTTCAGAAATCATTCTTATCTCCACTTCAGAATGTTCCATTCGTTCCCTGCGAATCTGGAATTCCTCTGACTCTCCACACCAGGCAGATTTTCCTAACAACACTGGTGAATGACCAGGTAATCCAATGCTGGTTTTCAGCGGCTGTTCACACTCACAGCCTTGCTGTTCAACTGGCAATCCAGTCAAACCTAGTCAGCTCTTCATTTTCCTGTCCACACAACCCAGCGTTCAGAAATCATTGGAATCTCTACTACAGAAATTTCCATTCATTCACTGTGAATCTGGAAATAATCTGAATCTGCATTCCAGGAAGGCTTTCGTTACACCACTGATGAATGTCCAAGTAATGCAATGCTGCTTCTTAGTGGTCTGTTCACACTCGAAACCGTGCTGTTCATTGGCTATCCAATCAATATCGGTCAGCTCTTCAATATCCTGTCCAGACTATCCAGATTTCTAAATGTTGGCAATCACCACTACAGAATGTTCCATTCAATCACGCGAATCTGGAATTCATCAGAGTCTCCACTCCTGGAAGGTTTTCGTGACACCACTGGTAAATGTCCAAGGAAGACAATGCTGGTTTTAAGCCGCCTGCTAACACACTCAGCCGTGCTGTTCAATTTGCTATCCACCCAACCCTATTCAGCTCTACATTTTCCTGTCCTCATAACCCAACCTTCAGAAATAATTGGTATCTCCTCCACAGAATGTTCCGTTCATTCACTGCGAATCTTAAATTCATCTGACTCTCAACTCCCGGCGGGTTATCGTTACACCACTTGTGAATGTCCAAGTAAGCCAATGCTGGTTTTCAGAGGCCTGTTCAACTCGCAGAAGTGCTGTTCAATGGGCTATCCACTCAATATTGGTCAGCTCTTCATTTTCCTCTCCACACAAACCAGCCTTCAGAAATCATTGGGATCTCCACTACAGACTGTTCCATTCATTCACTGCGATTCTGCAATTCATCTGACTCTCCACTCCAGGCAGGTTTTCATTACAGCACTGGTGAATGACCAAGTAATCCAATGCTGGTTTTCAGCCGCCTTTTCACACTCGCAGTGTGCTGTTCAATTGTCTATCCACTCAAACCTGGTCAGCCTTTCATTTTCTTTTCCACAATATCAGACTTCAGAAATCATTGGAATCGCCAGTACAGAATCTTCCATTCATTCACTGCCAATCTGGAATTCATCTGAATCTGCACTCCAGGTAGGCTTTCATTACACCACTTATGAATGTCCAAGTAACACAATGCTGGTTTTCAGCGGTCTGTTCACACTCTAAGCCCTGCTTTTTACTGGGTATCCACACAACTGTGGTCAGCTCTTCATTTTCATGTCCAAACAATCCAGACTTGAGAAATCATTGCAATCTCCAGTACAGAATGTTCCATTCATTCACTGCGAATCTGGAATTCAACTGAATCTCCACTACCTGCAGATTTATCTTACACCACTTGTGAATGTCCAAGTAAAACAATGCTGGTTTTCAGAGGCCTGTTCATGTTCGCAGTCGTGCTGTTCAATTGGCTATCCACTCAACCTGTTTTGCTCCTCATTTTCCTGTGCACACAACCCAGCCTTCAGAAATCATTGTAATCTCCACTACAGGATGTTCCATTCATTCACTGGGAATCTGGAATTCATCTGAATCTGCACTCCACGCAGGCTTTCGTTACACCACTGCTGAAAGTCGAAGTAATGCAATACTGGTTTTCAGTGGTCTGTTCACATTCGAAGCCGAGGCTTTTTACAGGCTATCCACTCAACACTGGTCAGCTCTTCATTTTCGTGTCCCCACAATCCAGATTTCAGAAATCATTGCAATCTCCACTACAGAATGTTCCATTCATTCACTGCGAGTCTGGAGTTTATCTGATTCTCCACTCCCGCCTGGTTAACATTACACCACTTGTGAATGTCCAAGTAAGCCAATGCTGGTTTTCAGAGGCCTGTTCATACTCGCAGCCGTGCTGTTTAATTGACAATTCACTCCACCCTGTTCAGCTCTTCATTGTCCCACCACACTACCAGCCTTCAGAAATCTTTGTTATCTCCACTACAGAATGTTCCATTCATTCACTGCGAATCTGGAATTCATCTGACTCTCAACTCCACGCAGGTTTTCATTACACCACTGTTGAATGTCCAAGTAACCCAATGCTGGTTTTCAGCGGCCTGTTCATATTCGCAGCCCTGCTGTTTACTTGGCTATCGATTCAAGCCTGGTCAGCTCTTCATTTTCCTGTCCACACAACACAGGCTTCAGAAATCATTGGAATCTCCTCTACAGAATGTTCCATTCATTCACTGCGAATGTGGAATTCAACTGACTCTCCACTCCATGCAGGTTTTCCTTACACCACTGATGAATGTCCAAGTAACCCAATGCTGGTTTTCAGCTGCATGTTCACACTCGCAGCCATGCTATACAATTGGCTTTCCACTAAATCCTGATTAGTTCTTGATTTTCCTTCCACACGACCCAGCCTTCAGAAATCATTGGAATCTCCACTAGAGAATGTTCCATTCATTCACTGCGAATCTGGAATTCCTCTGAACCTCCACTCCCGGCAGGTTTTCGTTACACCACTGTTGAATGTCCAAGTAACCCAATGTTTTAAGTGTTTTCTTCACAAGCGCAGTGGTGCTGTTCAATTGGCTATCCACTCAACCCTGGCCAGCTCTACATTTTCCTGTCCACACCACAGAGACTGGAGAAATCATTGTTATCTCCACTACAGAATGTTCCATTCATTCACAGCGAATCTGGAATTCATCTGAATCTCCACTCCCGGCAGGTTTTCGTGACACCACTGGTAAATATCCAAGTAAGCCAATGCTGGTTTTAAGTGGCCTGCTCATACTCTCAGCCGTGCTGTTCAATTTGCTATCCATTCAACCCTCTTCAGCTCCATTTTCCTGTCCACATAACCCAAACTTCAGAAACAATTGGTATCTCCTCCACAGAATGTTCCATTCATTGACTGCAAATCTGAAATTCATCTAATTCTCAACTCCCGTCAGGTTTTCGTTACACCACTTGTGAATGTCCAATTAAGCCAAAGCTGGTTTTCAGTGGCCTGTTCTTACTACGAGACGTGCTGTTCATTTGGCTATCCATTCCACCCTGTTCAGCTCTACATTTTCGTGTCCACAAAACCCAGCCTTCAGAAATCATTGGAATCACCACTAGAGAATGTTCCATGCATTCACTGCGAATCTGGAATTCATCTGAATCTCCACTCCCGGCAGGTTTTCATTGCACCACTGCTGAATGTTCAAGTAACGCAATGATGGTTTTCAGCGGTCTATTCACACTCGAACCCGTGCTGTTCACGGTCTAGCGACTCAACACTGGTGAGTTCTTCTTTTTCCAGTTCAGACAATACAAACCTCAGAAACCATTGCAATCTACACTACAGAATGTTTCATTCATTCACGCGAATCTTGAATTCATCTTGTTCTCCACTCCCAGCAGGTTTTCGTTTCACCACTGGTGAATGTCCAAGCAACCCAAGGCTGGTTTCAGCTGCGTGTTAACACTCGCAGCCGTGCTGTTCAATTGGCTATCCAGTGAACGCTGGTTAGCTCTTGATTTTCCTTCCACACACCGAGCCTTCAGAAATCATTCTTATCTCCACTTCAGAATGTTCCATTCGTTCCCTGCGAATCTGGAATTCCTCTGACTCTCCACACCAGGCAGATTTTCCTAACAACACTGGTGAATGACCAGGTAATCCAATGCTGGTTTTCAGCGGCTGTTCACACTCACAGCCTTGCTGTTCAACTGGCAATCCAGTCAAACCTAGTCAGCTCTTCATTTTCCTGTCCACACAACCCAGCGTTCAGAAATCATTGGAATCTCTACTACAGAAATTTCCATTCATTCACTGTGAATCTGGAAATAATCTGAATCTGCATTCCAGGAAGGCTTTCGTTACACCACTGATGAATGTCCAAGTAATGCAATGCTGCTTCTTAGTGGTCTGTTCACACTCGAAACCGTGCTGTTCATTGGCTATCCACTCAATATCGGTCAGCTCTTCAATATCCTGTCCAGACTATCCAGATTTCTAAATGTTGGCAATCACCACTGCAGAATGTTCCATTCAATCACGCGAATCTGGAATTCATCAGAGTCTCCACTCCTGGAAGGTTTTCGTGACACCACTGGTAAATGTCCAAGGAAGACAATGCTGGTTTTAAGCCGCCTGCTAACACACTCAGCCGTGCTGTTCAATTTGCTATCCACCCAACCCTATTCAGCTCTACATTTTACTGTCCTCATAACCCAACCTTCAGAAACAATTGGTATCTCCTCCACAGAATGTTCCGTTCATTCACTGCGAATCTTAAATTGATCTGACTCTCAACTCCCGGCGGGTTATCGTTACACCACTTGTGAATGTCCAAGTAAGCCAATGCTGGTTTTCAGAGGCCTGTTCAACTCGCAGAAGTGCTGTTCAATGGGCTATCCACTCAATATTGGTCAGCTCTTCATTTTCCTCTCCACACAAACCAGCCTTCAGAAATCATTGGGATCTCTACTACAGAAATTTCCATTCATTCACTGTGAATCTGGAAATAATCTGAATCTGCATTCCAGGAAGGCTTTCGTTACACCACTGATGAATGTCCAAGTAATGCAATGCTGCTTCTTAGTGGTCTGTTCACACTCGAAACCGTGCTGTTCATTGGCTATCCACTCAATATCGGTCAGCTCTTCAATATCCTGTCCAGACTATCCAGATTTCTAAATGTTGGCAATCACCACTACAGAATGTTCCATTCAATCACGCGAATCTGGAATTCATCAGAGTCTCCACTCCTGGAAGGTTTTCGTGACACCACTGGTAAATGTCCAAGGAAGACAATGCTGGTTTTAAGCCGCCTGCTAACACACTCAGCCGTGCTGTTCAATTTGCTATCCACCCAACCCTATTCAGCTCTACATTTTCCTGTCCTCGTAACCCAACCTTCAGAAATAATTGGTATCTCCTCCACAGAATGTTCCGTTCATTCACTGCGAATCTTAAATTCATCTGACTCTCAACTCCCGGCGGGTTATCGTTACACCACTTGTGAATGTCCAAGTAAGCCAATGCTGGTTTTCAGTGGCCTGTTCATACTAAGAGACGTGCTGTTCATTTGGCTATCCACTCCACCCTGTTCAGCTCTACATTTTCGTGTCCACAAAACCCAGCCTTCAGAAATCATTGGAATCACCACTAGAGAATGTTCCATTCATTCACTGCGAATCTGGAATTCATCTGAACCTCCACTCCCGGCAGGTTTTCGTTACGCCACTGGTGAATGTCCAAGAAACTCAATACTGGTTTTCAGAGGCATGTTCAACTCGCAGAAGTGCTGTTCAATGGGCTATCCACTCAATATTGGTCAGCTCTTCATTTTCCTCTCCACACAAACCAGCCTTCAGAAATCATTGGGATCTCCACTACAGACTGTTCCATTCATTCACTGCGATTCTGCAATTCATCTGACTCTCCGCTCCAGGCAGGTTTTCATTACAGCACTGGTGAATGACCAAGTAATCCAATGCTGGTTTTCAGCCGCCTTTTCACACTCGCAGTGTGCTGTTCAATTGTCTATCCACTCAAACCTGGTCAGCCTTTCATTTTCTTTTCCACAATATCAGACTTCAGAAATCATTGGAATCGCCAGTACAGAATGTTCCATTCATTCACTGCCAATCTGGAATTCATCTGAATCTGCACTCCAGGTAGGCTTTCATTACACCACTTATGAATGTCCAAGTAACACAATGCTGGTTTTCAGCGGTCTGTTCACACTCTAAGCCCTGCTTTTTACTGGGTATCCACACAACTGTGGTCAGCTCTTCATTTTCATGTCCAAACAATCCAGACTTGAGAAATCATTGCAATCTCCAGTACAGAATGTTCCATTCATTCACTGCGAATCTGGAATTCAACTGAATCTCCACTACCTGCAGATTTATCTTACACCACTTGTGAATGTCCAAGTAAAACAATGCTGGTTTTCAGAGGCCTGTTCATATTCGCAGTCGTGCTGTTCAATTGGCTATCCACTCAACCTGTTTTGCTCCTCATTTTCCTGTGCACACAACCCAGCCTTCAGAAATCATTGTAATCTCCACTACAGGATGTTCCATTCATTCACTGGGAATCTGGAATTCATCTGAATCTGCACTCCACGCAGGCTTTCGTTACACCACTGCTGAAAGTCGAAGTAATGCAATACTGGTTTTCAGTGGTCTGTTCACATTCGAAGCCGAGGCTTTTTACAGGCTATCCACTCAACACTGGTCAGCTCTTCATTTTCGTGTCCCCACAATCCAGATTTCAGAAATCATTGCAATCTCCACTACAGAATGTTCCATTCATTCACTGCGAGTCTGGAGTTTATCTGATTCTCCACTCCCGCCTGGTTAACATTACACCACTTGTGAATGTCCAAGTAAGCCAATGCTGGTTTTCAGAGGCCTGTTCATACTCGCAGCCGTGCTGTTTAATTGACAATTCACTCCACCCTGTTCAGCTCTTCATTGTCCCACCACACTACCAGCCTTCAGAAATCTTTGTTATCTCCACTACAGAATGTTCCATTCATTCACTGCGAATCTGGAATTCATCTGACTCTCAACTCCACGCAGGTTTTCATTACACCACTGTTGCATGTCCAAGTAACCCAATGCTGGTTTTCAGCGGCCTGTTCATATTCGCAGCCCTGCTGTTTACTTGGCTATCGATTCAAGCCTGGTCAGCTCTTCGTTTTCCTGTCCACACAACACAGGCTTCAGAAATCATTGGAATCTCCTCTACAGAATGTTCCATTCATTCACTGCGAATGTGGAATTCAACTGACTCTCCACTCCATGCAGGTTTTCCTTACACCACTGATGAATGTCCAAGTAACCCAATGCTGGTTTTCAGCTGCATGTTCACACTCGCAGCCATGCTATACAATTGGCTTTCCACTAAATCCTGATTAGTTCTTGATTTTCCTTCCACACGACCCAGCCTTCAGAAATCATTGGAATCTCCACTAGAGAATGTTCCATTCATTCACTGCGAATCTGGAATTCCTCTGAACCTCCACTCCCGGCAGGTTTTCGTTACACCACTGTTGAATGTCCAAGTAACCCAATGTTTTAAGTGTTTTCTTCACAAGCGCAGTGGTGCTGTTCAATTGGCTATCCACTCAACCCTGGCCAGCTCTACATTTTCCTGTCCACACCACAGAGACTGGAGAAATCATTGTTATCTCCACTACAGAATGTTCCATTCATTCACAGCGAATCTGGAATTCATCTGAATCTCCACTCCCGGCAGGTTTTCGTGACACCACTGGTAAAGATCCAAGTAAGCCAATGCTGGTTTTAAGTGGCCTGCTCATACTCTCAGCCGTGCTGTTCAATTTGCTATCCACTCAACCCTCTTCAGCTCCATTTTCCTGTCCACATAACCCAAACTTCAGAAACAATTGGTATCTCCTCCACAGAATGTTCCATTCATTGACTGCAAATCTGAAATTCATCTAATTCTCAACTCCCGTCAGGTTTTCGTTACACCACTTGTGAATGTCCAATTAAGCCAAAGCTGGTTTTCAGTGGCCTGTTCTTACTACGAGACGTGCTGTTCATTTGGCTATCCATTCCACCCTGTTCAGCTCTACATTTTCGTGTCCACAAAACCCAGCCTTCAGAAATCATTGGAATCACCACTAGAGAATGTTCCATGCATTCACTGCGAATCTGGAATTCATCTGAATCTCCACTCCCGGCAGGTTTTCATTGCACCACTGCTGAATGTTCAAGTAACGCAATGATGGTTTTCAGCGGTCTATTCACACTCGAACCCGTGCTGTTCACGGTCTAGCGACTCAACACTGGTGAGTTCTTCTTTTTCCAGTTCAGACAATACAAACCTCAGAAACCATTGCAATCTACACTACAGAATGTTTCATTCATTCACGCGAATCTTGAATTCATCTTGTTCTCCACTCCCAGCAGGTTTTCGTTTCACCACTGGTGAATGTCCAAGCAACCCAAGGCTGGTTTCAGCTGCGTGTTAACACTCGCAGCCGTGCTGTTCAATTGGCTATCCAGTGAACGCTGGTTAGCTCTTGATTTTCCTTCCACACACCGAGCCTTCAGAAATCATTCTTATCTCCACTTCAGAATGTTCCATTCGTTCCCTGCGAATCTGGAATTCCTCTGACTCTCCACACCAGGCAGATTTTCCTAACAACACTGGTGAATGACCAGGTAATCCAATGCTGGTTTTCAGCGGCTGTTCACACTCACAGCCTTGCTGTTCAACTGGCAATCCAGTCAAACCTAGTCAGCTCTTCATTTTCCTGTCCACACAACCCAGCGTTCAGAAATCATTGGAATCTCTACTACAGAAATTTCCATTCATTCACTGTGAATCTGGAAATAATCTGAATCTGCATTCCAGGAAGGCTTTCGTTACACCACTGATGAATGTCCAAGTAATGCAATGCTGCTTCTTAGTGGTCTGTTCACACTCGAAACCGTGCTGTTCATTGGCTATCCAATCAATATCGGTCAGCTCTTCAATATCCTGTCCAGACTATCCAGATTTCTAAATGTTGGCAATCACCACTACAGAATGTTCCATTCAATCACGCGAATCTGGAATTCATCAGAGTCTCCACTCCTGGAAGTTTTTCGTGACACCACTGGTAAATGTCCAAGGAAGACAATGCTGGTTTTAAGCCGCCTGCTAACACACTCAGCCGTGCTGTTCAATTTGCTATCCACCCAACCCTATTCAGCTCTACATTTTCCTGTCCTCATAACCCAACCTTCAGAAATAATTGGTATCTCCTCCACAGAATGTTCCGTTCATTCACTGCGAATCTTAAATTCATCTGACTCTCAACTCCCGGCGGGTTATCGTTACACCACTTGTGAATGTCCAAGTAAGCCAATGCTGGTTTTCAGAGGCCTGTTCAACTCGCAGAAGTGCTGTTCAATGGGCTATCCACTCAATATTGGTCAGCTCTTCATTTTCCTCTCCACACAAACCAGCCTTCAGAAATCATTGGGATCTCCACTACAGACTGTTCCATTCATTCACTGCGATTCTGCAATTCATCTGACTCTCCACTCCAGGCAGGTTTTCATTACAGCACTGGTGAATGACCAAGTAATCCAATGCTGGTTTTCAGCCGCCTTTTCACACTCGCAGTGTGCTGTTCAATTGTCTATCCACTCAAACCTGGTCAGCCTTTCATTTTCTTTTCCACAATATCAGACTTCAGAAATCATTGGAATCGCCAGTACAGAATGTTCCATTCATTCACTGCCAATCTGGAATTCATCTGAATCTGCACTCCAGGTAGGCTTTCATTACACCACTTATGAATGTCCAAGTAACACAATGCTGGTTTTCAGCGGTCTGTTCACACTCTAAGCCCTGCTTTTTACTGGGTATCCACACAACTGTGGTCAGCTCTTCATTTTCATGTCCAAACAATCCAGACTTGAGAAATCATTGCAATCTCCAGTACAGAATGTTCCATTCATTCACTGCGAATCTGGAATTCAACTGAATCTCCACTACCTGCAGATTTATCTTACACCACTTGTGAATGTCCAAGTAAAACAATGCTGGTTTTCAGAGGCCTGTTCATGTTCGCAGTCGTGCTGTTCAATTGGCTATCCACTCAACCTGTTTTGCTCCTCATTTTCCTGTGCACACAACCCAGCCTTCAGAAATCATTGTAATCTCCACTACAGGATGTTCCATTCATTCACTGGGAATCTGGAATTCATCTGAATCTGCACTCCACGCAGGCTTTCGTTACACCACTGCTGAAAGTCGAAGTAATGCAATACTGGTTTTCAGTGGTCTGTTCACATTCGAAGCCGAGGCTTTTTACAGGCTATCCACTCAACACTGGTCAGCTCTTCATTTTCGTGTCCCCACAATCCAGATTTCAGAAATCATTGCAATCTCCACTACAGAATGTTCCATTCATTCACTGCGAGTCTGGAGTTTATCTGATTCTCCACTCCCGCCTGGTTAACATTACACCACTTGTGAATGTCCAAGTAAGCCAATGCTGGTTTTCAGAGGCCTGTTCATACTCGCAGCCGTGCTGTTTAATTGACAATTCACTCCACCCTGTTCAGCTCTTCATTGTCCCACCACACTACCAGCCTTCAGAAATCTTTGTTATCTCCACTACAGAATGTTCCATTCATTCACTGCGAATCTGGAATTCATCTGACTCTCAACTCCACGCAGGTTTTCATTACACCACTGTTGAATGTCCAAGTAACCCAATGCTGGTTTTCAGCGGCCTGTTCATATTCGCAGCCCTGCTGTTTACTTGGCTATCGATTCAAGCCTGGTCAGCTCTTCATTTTCCTGTCCACACAACACAGGCTTCAGAAATCATTGGAATCTCCTCTACAGAATGTTCCATTCATTCACTGCGAATGTGGAATTCAACTGACTCTCCACTCCATGCAGGTTTTCCTTACACCACTGATGAATGTCCAAGTAACCCAATGCTGGTTTTCAGCTGCATGTTCACACTCGCAGCCATGCTATACAATTGGCTTTCCACTAAATCCTGATTAGTTCTTGATTTTCCTTCCACACGACCCAGCCTTCAGAAATCATTGGAATTTCCACTAGAGAATGTTCCATTCATTCACTGCGAATCTGGAATTCCTCTGAACCTCCACTCCCGGCAGGTTTTCGTTACACCACTGTTGAATGTCCAAGTAACCCAATGTTTTAAGTGTTTTCTTCACAAGCGCAGTGGTGCTGTTCAATTGGCTATCCACTCAACCCTGGCCAGCTCTACATTTTCCTGTCCACACCACAGAGACTGGAGAAATCATTGTTATCTCCACTACAGAATGTTCCATTCATTCACAGCGAATCTGGAATTCATCTGAATCTCCACTCCCGGCAGGTTTTCGTGACACCACTGGTAAATATCCAAGTAAGCCAATGCTGGTTTTAAGTGGCCTGCTCATACTCTCAGCCGTGCTGTTCAATTTGCTATCCATTCAACCCTCTTCAGCTCCATTTTCCTGTCCACATAACCCAAACTTCAGAAACAATTGGTATCTCCTCCACAGAATGTTCCATTCATTGACTGCAAATCTGAAATTCATCTAATTCTCAACTCCCGTCAGGTTTTCGTTACACCACTTGTGAATGTCCAATTAAGCCAAAGCTGGTTTTCAGTGGCCTGTTCTTACTACGAGACGTGCTGTTCATTTGGCTATCCATTCCACCCTGTTCAGCTCTACATTTTCGTGTCCACAAAACCCAGCCTTCAGAAATCATTGGAATCACCACTAGAGAATGTTCCATGCATTCACTGCGAATCTGGAATTCATCTGAATCTCCACTCCCGGCAGGTTTTCATTGCACCACTGCTGAATGTTCAAGTAACGCAATGATGGTTTTCAGCGGTCTATTCACACTCGAACCCGTGCTGTTCACGGTCTAGCGACTCAACACTGGTGAGTTCTTCTTTTTCCAGTTCAGACAATACAAACCTCAGAAACCATTGCAATCTACACTACAGAATGTTTCATTCATTCACGCGAATCTTGAATTCATCTTGTTCTCCACTCCCAGCAGGTTTTCGTTTCACCACTGGTGAATGTCCAAGCAACCCAAGGCTGGTTTCAGCTGCGTGTTAACACTCGCAGCCGTGCTGTTCAATTGGCTATCCAGTGAACGCTGGTTAGCTCTTGATTTTCCTTCCACACACCGAGCCTTCAGAAATCATTCTTATCTCCACTTCAGAATGTTCCATTCGTTCCCTGCGAATCTGGAATTCCTCTGACTCTCCACACCAGGCAGATTTTCCTAACA
The DNA here is from genome assembly GCF_029834395.1 of Sorex fumeus. NCBI lineage: Eukaryota > Metazoa > Chordata > Mammalia > Eulipotyphla > Soricidae > Sorex > Sorex fumeus. Next base: position 873,451 of record NW_026606231.1, read on the forward strand.
ACACTGGTGAATGACCAGGTAATCCAATGCTGGTTTTCAGCGGCTGTTCACACTCACAGCCTTGCTGTTCAACTGGCAATCCAGTCAAACCTAGTCAGCTCTTCATTTTCCTGTCCACACAACCCAGCGTTCAGAAATCATTGGAATCTCTACTACAGAAATTTCCATTCATTCACTGTGAATCTGGAAATAATCTGAATCTGCATTCCAGGAAGGCTTTCGTTACACCACTGATGAATGTCCAAGTAATGCAATGCTGCTTCTTAGTGGTCTGTTCACACTCGAAACCGTGCTGTTCATTGGCTATCCACTCAATATCGGTCAGCTCTTCAATATCCTGTCCAGACTATCCAGATTTCTAAATGTTGGCAATCACCACTACAGAATGTTCCATTCAGTCACGCGAATCTGGAATTCATCAGAGTCTCCACTCCTGGAAGGTTTTCGTGACACCACTGGTATATGTCCAAGGAAGACAATGCTGGTTTTAAGCCGCCTGCTAACACACTCAGCCGTGCTGTTCAATTTGCTATCCACCCAACCCTATTCAGCTCTACATTTTACTGTCCTCATAACCCAACCTTCAGAAACAATTGGTATCTCCTCCACAGAATGTTCCGTTCATTCACTGCGAATCTTAAATTGATCTGACTCTCAACTCCCGGCGGGTTATCGTTACACCACTTGTGAATGTCCAAGTAAGCCAATGCTGGTTTTCAGAGGCCTGTTCAACTCGCAGAAGTGCTGTTCAATGGGCTATCCACTCAATATTGGTCAGCTCTTCATTTTCCTCTCCACACAAACCAGCCTTCAGAAATCATTGGGATCTCTACTACAGAAATTTCCATTCATTCACTGTGAATCTGGAAATAATCTGAATCTGCATTCCAGGAAGGCTTTCGTTACACCACTGATGAATGTCCAAGTAATGCAATGCTGCTTCTTAGTGGTCTGTTCACACTCGAAACCGTGCTGTTCATTGGCTATCCACTCAATATCGGTCAGCTCTTCAATATCCTGTCCAGACTATCCAGATTTCTAAATGTTGGCAATCACCACTACAGAATGTTCCATTCAATCACGCGAATCTGGAATTCATCAGAGTCTCCACTCCTGGAAGGTTTTCGTGACACCACTGGTAAATGTCCAAGGAAGACAATGCTGGTTTTAAGCCGCCTGCTAACACACTCAGCCGTGCTGTTCAATTTGCTATCCACCCAACCCTATTCAGCTCTACATTTTCCTGTCCTCGTAACCCAACCTTCAGAAATAATTGGTATCTCCTCCACAGAATGTTCCGTTCATTCACTGCGAATCTTAAGTTCATCTGACTCTCAACTCCCGGCGGGTTATCGTTACACCACTTGTGAATGTCCAAGTAAGCCAATGCTGGTTTTCAGTGGCCTGTTCATACTAAGAGACGTGCTGTTCATTTGGCTATCCACTCCACCCTGTTCAGCTCTACATTTTCGTGTCCACAAAACCCAGCCTTCAGAAATCATTGGAATCACCACTAGAGAATGTTCCATTCATTCACTGCGAATCTGGAATTCATCTGAACCTCCACTCCCGGCAGGTTTTCGTTACGCCACTGGTGAATGTCCAAGAAACTCAATACTGGTTTTCAGAGGCATGTTCAACTCGCAGAAGTGCTGTTCAATGGGCTATCCACTCAATATTGGTCAGCTCTTCATTTTCCTCTCCACACAAACCAGCCTTCAGAAATCATTGGGATCTCCACTACAGACTGTTCCATTCATTCACTGCGATTCTGCAATTCATCTGACTCTCCGCTCCAGGCAGGTTTTCATTACAGCACTGGTGAATGACCAAGTAATCCAATGCTGGTTTTCAGCCGCCTTTTCACACTCGCAGTGTGCTGTTCAATTGTCTATCCACTCAAACCTGGTCAGCCTTTCATTTTCTTTTCCACAATATCAGACTTCAGAAATCATTGGAATCGCCAGTACAGAATGTTCCATTCATTCACTGCCAATCTGGAATTCATCTGAATCTGCACTCCAGGTAGGCTTTCATTACACCACTTATGAATGTCCAAGTAACACAATGCTGGTTTTCAGCGGTCTGTTCACACTCTAAGCCCTGCTTTTTACTGGGTATCCACACAACTGTGGTCAGCTCTTCATTTTCATGTCCAAACAATCCAGACTTGAGAAATCATTGCAATCTCCAGTACAGAATGTTCCATTCATTCACTGCGAATCTGGAATTCAACTGAATCTCCACTACCTGCAGATTTATCTTACACCACTTGTGAATGTCCAAGTAAAACAATGCTGGTTTTCAGAGGCCTGTTCATATTCGCAGTCGTGCTGTTCAATTGGCTATCCACTCAACCTGTTTTGCTCCTCATTTTCCTGTGCACACAACCCAGCCTTCAGAAATCATTGTAATCTCCACTACAGGATGTTCCATTCATTCACTGGGAATCTGGAATTCATCTGAATCTGCACTCCACGCAGGCTTTCGTTACACCACTGCTGAAAGTCGAAGTAATGCAATACTGGTTTTCAGTGGTCTGTTCACATTCGAAGCCGAGGCTTTTTACAGGCTATCCACTCAACACTGGTCAGCTCTTCATTTTCGTGTCCCCACAATCCAGATTTCAGAAATCATTGCAATCTCCACTACAGAATGTTCCATTCATTCACTGCGAGTCTGGAGTTTATCTGATTCTCCACTCCCGCCTGGTTAACATTACACCACTTGTGAATGTCCAAGTAAGCCAATGCTGGTTTTCAGAGGCCTGTTCATACTCGCAGCCGTGCTGTTTAATTGACAATTCACTCCACCCTGTTCAGCTCTTCATTGTCCCACCACACTACCAGCCTTCAGAAATCTTTGTTATCTCCACTACAGAATGTTCCATTCATTCACTGCGAATCTGGAATTCATCTGACTCTCAACTCCACGCAGGTTTTCATTACACCACTGTTGCATGTCCAAGTAACCCAATGCTGGTTTTCAGCGGCCTGTTCATATTCGCAGCCCTGCTGTTTACTTGGCTATCGATTCAAGCCTGGTCAGCTCTTCATTTTCCTGTCCACACAACACAGGCTTCAGAAATCATTGGAATCTCCTCTACAGAATGTTCCATTCATTCACTGCGAATGTGGAATTCAACTGACTCTCCACTCCATGCAGGTTTTCCTTACACCACTGATGAATGTCCAAGTAACCCAATGCTGGTTTTCAGCTGCATGTTCACACTCGCAGCCATGCTATACAATTGGCTTTCCACTAAATCCTGATTAGTTCTTGATTTTCCTTCCACACGACCCAGCCTTCAGAAATCATTGGAATCTCCACTAGAGAATGTTCCATTCATTCACTGCGAATCTGGAATTCCTCTGAACCTCCACTCCCGGCAGGTTTTCGTTACACCACTGTTGAATGTCCAAGTAACCCAATGTTTTAAGTGTTTTCTTCACAAGCGCAGTGGTGCTGTTCAATTGGCTATCCACTCAACCCTGGCCAGCTCTACATTTTCCTGTCCACACCACAGAGACTGGAGAAATCATTGTTATCTCCACTACAGAATGTTCCATTCATTCACAGCGAATCTGGAATTCATCTGAATCTCCACTCCCGGCAGGTTTTCGTGACACCACTGGTAAATATCCAAGTAAGCCAATGCTGGTTTTAAGTGGCCTGCTCATACTCTCAGCCGTGCTGTTCAATTTGCTATCCACTCAACCCTCTTCAGCTCCATTTTCCTGTCCACATAACCCAAACTTCAGAAACAATTGGTATCTCCTCCACAGAATGTTCCATTCATTGACTGCAAATCTGAAATTCATCTAATTCTCAACTCCCGTCAGGTTTTCGTTACACCACTTGTGAATGTCCAATTAAGCCAAAGCTGGTTTTCAGTGGCCTGTTCTTACTACGAGACGTGCTGTTCATTTGGCTATCCATTCCACCCTGTTCAGCTCTACATTTTCGTGTCCACAAAACCCAGCCTTCAGAAATCATTGGAATCACCACTAGAGAATGTTCCATGCATTCACTGCGAATCTGGAATTCATCTGAATCTCCACTCCCGGCAGGTTTTCATTGCACCACTGCTGAATGTTCAAGTAACGCAATGATGGTTTTCAGCGGTCTATTCACACTCGAACCCGTGCTGTTCACGGTCTAGCGACTCAACACTGGTGAGTTCTTCTTTTTCCAGTTCAGACAATACAAACCTCAGAAACCATTGCAATCTACACTACAGAATGTTTCATTCATTCACGCGAATCTTGAATTCATCTTGTTCTCCACTCCCAGCAGGTTTTCGTTTCACCACTGGTGAATGTCCAAGCAACCCAAGGCTGGTTTCAGCTGCGTGTTAACACTCGCAGCCGTGCTGTTCAATTGGCTATCCAGTGAACGCTGGTTAGCTCTTGATTTTCCTTCCACACACCGAGCCTTCAGAAATCATTCTTATCTCCACTTCAGAATGTTCCATTCGTTCCCTGCGAATCTGGAATTCCTCTGACTCTCCACACCAGGCAGATTTTCCTAACAACACTGGTGAATGACCAGGTAATCCAATGCTGGTTTTCAGCGGCTGTTCACACTCACAGCCTTGCTGTTCAATTGGCAATCCAGTCAAACCTAGTCAGCTCTTCATTTTCCTGTCCACACAACCCAGCGTTCAGAAATCATTGGAATCTCTACTACAGAAATTTCCATTCATTCACTGTGAATCTGGAAATAATCTGAATCTGCATTCCAGGAAGGCTTTCGTTACACCACTGATGAATGTCCAAGTAATGCAATGCTGCTTCTTAGTGGTCTGTTCACACTCGAAACCGTGCTGTTCATTGGCTATCCACTCAATATCGGTCAGCTCTTCAATATCCTGTCCAGACTATCCAGATTTCTAAATGTTGGCAATCACCACTACAGAATGTTCCATTCAGTCACGCGAATCTGGAATTCATCAGAGTCTCCACTCCTGGAAGGTTTTCGTGACACCACTGGTAAATGTCCAAGGAAGACAATGCTGGTTTTAAGCCGCCTGCTAACACACTCAGCCGTGCTGTTCAATTTGCTATCCACCCAACCCAATTCAGCTCTACATTTTCCTGTCCTCATAACCCAACCTTCAGAAACAATTGGTATCTCCTCCACAGAATGTTCCGTTCATTCACTGCGAATCTTAAATTCATCTGACTCTCAACTCCCGGCGGGTTATCGTTACACCACTTGTGAATGTCCAAGTAAGCCAATGCTGGTTTTCAGTGGCCTGTTCATACTAAGAGACGTGCTGTTCATTTGGCTATCCACTCCACCCTGTTCAGCTCTACATTTTCGTGTCCACAAAACCCAGCCTTCAGAAATCATTGGAATCACCACTAGAGAATGTTCCATTCATTCACTGCGAATCTGGAATTCATCTGAACCTCCACTCCCGGCAGGTTTTCGTTACGCCACTGGTGAATGTCCAAGTAACTCAATACTGGTTTTCAGAGGCATGTTCAACTCGCAGAAGTGCTGTTCAATGGGCTATCCACTCAATATTGGTCAGCTCTTCATTTTCCTCTCCACACAAACCAGCCTTCAGAAATCATTGGGATCTCCACTACAGACTGTTCCATTCATTCACTGCGATTCTGCAATTCATCTGACTCTCCACTCCAGGCAGGTTTTCATTACAGCACTGGTGAATGACCAAGTAATCCAATGCTGGTTTTCAGCCGCCTTTTCACACTCGCAGTGTGCTGTTCAATTGTCTATCCACTCAAACCTGGTCAGCCTTTCATTTTCTTTTCCACAATATCAGACTTCAGAAATCATTGGAATCGCCAGTACAGAATGTTCCATTCATTCACTGCCAATCTGGAATTCATCTGAATCTGCACTCCAGGTAGGCTTTCATTACACCACTTATGAATGTCCAAGTAACACAATGCTGGTTTTCAGCGGTCTGTTCACACTCTAAGCCCTGCTTTTTACTGGGTATCCACACAACTGTGGTCAGCTCTTCATTTTCATGTCCAAACAATCCAGACTTGAGAAATCATTGCAATCTCCAGTACAGAATGTTCCATTCATTCACTGCGAATCTGGAATTCAACTGAATCTCCACTACCTGCAGATTTATCTTACACCACTTGTGAATGTCCAAGTAAAACAATGCTGGTTTTCAGAGGCCTGTTCATGTTCGCAGTCGTGCTGTTCAATTGGCTATCCACTCAACCTGTTTTGCTCCTCATTTTCCTGTGCACACAACCCAGCCTTCAGAAATCATTGTAATCTCCACTACAGGATGTTCCATTCATTCACTGGGAATCTGGAATTCATCTGAATCTGCACTCCACGCAGGCTTTCGTTACACCACTGCTGAAAGTCGAAGTAATGCAATACTGGTTTTCAGTGGTCTGTTCACATTCGAAGCCGAGGCTTTTTACAGGCTATCCACTCAACACTGGTCAGCTCTTCATTTTCGTGTCCCCACAATCCAGATTTCAGAAATCATTGCAATCTCCACTACAGAATGTTCCATTCATTCACTGCGAGTCTGGAGTTTATCTGATTCTCCACTCCCGCCTGGTTAACATTACAACACTTGTGAATGTCCAAGTAAGCCAATGCTGGTTTTCAGAGGCCTGTTCATACTCGCAGCCGTGCTGTTTAATTGACAATTCACTCCACCCTGTTCAGCTCTTCATTGTCCCACCACACTACCAGCCTTCAGAAATCTTTGTTATCTCCACTACAGAATGTTCCATTCATTCACTGCGAATCTGGAATTCATCTGACTCTCAACTCCACGCAGGTTTTCATTACACCACTGTTGAATATCCAAGTAACCCAATGCTGGTTTTCAGCGGCCTGTTCATATTCGCAGCCCTGCTGTTTACTTGGCTATCGATTCAAGCCTGGTCAGCTCTTCATTTTCCTGTCCACACAACACAGGCTTCAGAAATCATTGGAATCTCCTCTACAGAATGTTCCATTCATTCACTGCGAATGTGGAATTCAACTGACTCTCCACTCCATGCAGGTTTTCCTTACACCACTGATGAATGTCCAAGTAACCCAATGCTGGTTTTCAGCTGCATGTTCACACTCGCAGCCATGCTATACAATTGGCTTTCCACTAAATCCTGATTAGTTCTTGATTTTCCTTCCACACGACCCAGCCTTCAGAAATCATTGGAATCTCCACTAGAGAATGTTCCATTCATTCACTGCGAATCTGGAATTCCTCTGAACCTCCACTCCCGGCAGGTTTTCGTTACACCACTGTTGAATGTCCAAGTAACCCAATGTTTTAAGTGTTTTCTTCACAAGCGCAGTGGTGCTGTTCAATTGGCTATCCACTCAACCCTGGCCAGCTCTACATTTTCCTGTCCACACCACAGAGACTGGAGAAATCATTGTTATCTCCACTACAGAATGTTCCATTCATTCACAGCGAATCTGGAATTCATCTGAATCTCCACTCCCGGCAGGTTTTCGTGACACCACTGGTAAATATCCAAGTAAGCCAATGCTGGTTTTAAGTGGCCTGCTCATACTCTCAGCCGTGCTGTTCAATTTGCTATCCACTCAACCCTCTTCAGCTCCATTTTCCTGTCCACATAACCCAAACTTCAGAAACAATTGGTATCTCCTCCACAGAATGTTCCATTCATTGACTGCAAATCTGAAATTCATCTAATTCTCAACTCCCGTCAGGTTTTCGTTACACCACTTGTGAATGTCCAATTAAGCCAAAGCTGGTTTTCAGTGGCCTGTTCTTACTACGAGACGTGCTGTTCATTTGGCTATCCATTCCACCCTGTTCAGCTCTACATTTTCGTGTCCACAAAACCCAGCCTTCAGAAATCATTGGAATCACCACTACAGAATGTTCCATTCATTCACTGCGAATCTGGAATTCATCTGAATCTCCACTCCCGGCAGGTTTTCATTGCACCACTGCTGAATGTTCAAGTAACGCAATGATGGTTTTCAGCGGTCTATTCACACTCGAACCCGTGCTGTTCACAGTCTAGCGACTCAACACTGGTGAGTTCTTCTTTTTCCAGTTCAGACAATACAAACCTCAGAAACCATTGCACGCGAATCTTGAATTCATCTTGTTCTCCACTCCCAGCAGGTTTTCGTTTCACCACTGGTGAATGTCCAAGCAACCCAAGGCTGGTTTCAGCTGCGTGTTAACACTCGCAGCCGTGCTGTTCAATTGGCTATCCAGTGAACGCTGGTTAGCTCTTGATTTTCCTTCCACACACCGAGCCTTCAGAAATCATTCTTATCTCCACTTCAGAATGTTCCATTCGTTCCCTGCGAATCTGGAAATCTTCTGACTCTCCACACCAGGCAGATTTTCCTAACAACACTGGTGAATGACCAGGTAATCCAATGCTGGTTTTCAGCGGCTGTTCACACTCACAGCCTTGCTGTTCAATTGGCAATCCAGTCAAACCTAGTCAGCTCTTCATTTTCCTGTCCACACAACCCAGCGTTCAGAAATCATTGGAATCTCTACTACAGAAATTTCCATTCATTCACTGTGAATCTGGAAATAATCTGAATCTGCATTCCAGGAAGGCTTTCGTTACACCACTGATGAATGTCCAAGTAATGCAATGCTGCTTCTTAGTGGTCTGTTCACACTCGAAACCGTGCTGTTCATTGGCTATCCACTCAATATCGGTCAGCTCTTCAATATCCTGTCCAGACTATCCAGATTTCTAAATGTTGGCAATCACCACTACAGAATGTTCCATTCAGTCACGCGAATCTGGAATTCATCAGAGTCTCCACTCCTGGAAGGTTTTCGTGACACCACTGGTAAATGTCCAAGGAAGACAATGCTGGTTTTAAGCCGCCTGCTAACACACTCAGCCGTGCTGTTCAATTTGCTATCCACCCAACCCTATTCAGCTCTACATTTTCCTGTCCTCATAACCCAACCTTCAGAAATAATTGGTATCTCCTCACAGAATGTTCCGTTCATTCACTAAGAATCTTAAATTCATCTGAATCTCAACTCCCGGCGGGTTATCGTTACACCACTTGTGAATGTCCAAGTAAGCCAATGCTGGTTTTCAGAGGCCTGTTCAACTCGCAGAAGTGCTGTTCAATGGGCTATCCACTCAATATTGGTCAGCTCTTCATTTTCCTCTCCACACAAACCAGCCTTCAGAAATCATTGGGATCTCCACTACAGACTGTTCCATTCATTCACTGCGATTCTGCAATTCATCTGACTCTCCACTCCAGGCAGGTTTTCATTACAGCACTGGTGAATGACCAAGTAATCCAATGCTGGTTTTCAGCCGCCTTTTCACACTCGCAGTGTGCTGTTCAATTGTCTATCCACTCAAACCTGGTCAGCCTTTCATTTTCTTTTCCACAATATCAGACTTCAGAAATCATTGGAATCGCCAGTACAGAATGTTCCATTCATTCACTGCCAATCTGGAATTCATCTGAATCTGCACTCCAGGTAGGCTTTCATTACACCACTTATGAATGTCCAAGTAACACAATGCTGGTTTTCAGCGGTCTGTTCACACTCTAAGCCCTGCTTTTTACTGGGTATCCACACAACTGTGGTCAGCTCTTCATTTTCATGTCCAAACAATCCAGACTTGAGAAATCATTGCAATCTCCAGTACAGAATGTTCCATTCATTCACTGCGAATCTGGAATTCAACTGAATCTCCACTACCTGCAGATTTATCTTACACCACTTGTGAATGTCCAAGTAAAACAATGCTGGTTTTCAGAGGCCTGTTCATGTTCGCAGTCGTGCTGTTCAATTGGCTATCCACTCAACCTGTTTTGCTCCTCATTTTCCTGTGCACACAACCCAGCCTTCAGAAATCATTGTAATCTCCACTACAGGATGTTCCATTCATTCACTGGGAATCTGGAATTCATCTGAATCTGCACTCCACGCAGGCTTTCGTTACACCACTGCTGAAAGTCGAAGTAATGCAATACTGGTTTTCAGTGGTCTGTTCACATTCGAAGCCGAGGCTTTTTACAGGCTATCCACTCAACACTGGTCAGCTCTTCATTTTCGTGTCCCCACAATCCAGATTTCAGAAATCATTGCAATCTCCACTACAGAATGTTCCATTCATTCACTGCGAGTCTGGAGTTTATCTGATTCTCCACTCCCGCCTGGTTAACATTACACCACTTGTGAATGTCCAAGTAAGCCAATGCTGGTTTTCAGAGGCCTGTTCATACTCGCAGCCGTGCTGTTTAATTGACAATTCACTCCACCCTGTTCAGCTCTTCATTGTCCCACCACACTACCAGCCTTCAGAAATCTTTGTTATCTCCACTACAGAATGTTCCATTCATTCACTGCGAATCTGGAATTCATCTGACTCTCAACTCCACGCAGGTTTTCATTACACCACTGTTGAATGTCCAAGTAACCCAATGCTGGTTTTCAGCGGCCTGTTCATATTCGCAGCCCTGCTGTTTACTTGGCTATCGATTCAAGCCTGGTCAGCTCTTCATTTTCCTGTCCACACAACACAGGCTTCAGAAATCATTGGAATCTCCTCTACAGAATGTTCCATTCATTCACTGCGAATGTGGAATTCAACTGACTCTCCACTCCATGCAGGTTTTCCTTACACCACTGATGAATGTCCAAGTAACCCAATGCTGCTTTTCAGCTGCATGTTCACACTCGCAGCCATGCTATACAATTGGCTTTCCACTAAATCCTGATTAGTTCTTGATTTTCCTTCCACACGACCCAGCCTTCAGAAATCATTGGAATCTCCACTAGAGAATGTTCCATTCATTCACTGCGAATCTGGAATTCCTCTGAACCTCCACTCCCGGCAGGTTTTCGTTACACCACTGTTGAATGTCCAAGTAACCCAATGTTTTAAGTGTTTTCTTCACAAGCGCAGTGGTGCTGTTCAATTGGCTATCCACTCAACCCTGGCCAGCTCTACATTTTCCTGTCCACACCACAGAGACTGGAGAAATCATTGTTATCTCCACTACAGAATGTTCCATTCATTCACAGCGAATCTGGAATTCATCTGAATCTCCACTCCCGGCAGGTTTTCGTGACACCACTGGTAAATATCCAAGTAAGCCAATGCTGGTTTTAAGTGGCCTGCTCATACTCTCAGCCGTGCTGTTCAATTTGCTATCCATTCAACCCTCTTCAGCTCCATTTTCCTGTCCACATAACCCAAACTTCAGAAACAATTGGTATCTCCTCCACAGAATGTTCCATTCATTGACTGCAAATCTGAAATTCATCTAATTCTCAACTCCCGTCAGGTTTTCGTTACACCACTTGTGAATGTCCAATTAAGCCAAAGCTGGTTTTCAGTGGCCTGTTCTTACTACGAGACGTGCTGTTCATTTGGCTATCCATTCCACCCTGTTCAGCTCTACATTTTCGTGTCCACAAAACCCAGCCTTCAGAAATCATTGGAATCACCACTAGAGAATGTTCCATGCATTCACTGCGAATCTGGAATTCATCTGAATCTCCACTCCCGGCAGGTTTTCATTGCACCACTGCTGAATGTTCAAGTAACGCAATGATGGTTTTCAGCGGTCTATTCACACTCGAACCCGTGCTGTTCACGGTCTAGCGACTCAACACTGGTGAGTTCTTCTTTTTCCAGTTCAGACAATACAAACCTCAGAAACCATTGCACGCGAATCTTGAATTCATCTTGTTCTCCACTCCCAGCAGGTTTTCGTTTCACCACTGGTGAATGTCCAAGCAACCCAAGGCTGGTTTCAGCTGCGTGTTAACACTCGCAGCCGTGCTGTTCAATTGGCTATCCAGTGAACGCTGGTTAGCTCTTGATTTTCCTTCCACACACCGAGCCTTCAGAAATCATTCTTATCTCCACTTCAGAATGTTCCATTCGTTCCCTGCGAATCTTGAATTCTTCTGACTCTCCACACCAGGCAGATTTTCCTAACAACACTGGTGAATGACCAGGTAATCCAATGCTGGTTTTCAGCGGCTGTTCACACTCACAGCCTTGCTGTTCAATTGGCAATCCAGTCAAACCTAGTCAGCTCTTCATTTTCCTGTCCACACAACCCAGCGTTCAGAAATCATTGGAATCTCTACTACAGAAATTTCCATTCATTCACTGTGAATCTGGAAATAATCTGAATCTGCATTCCAGGAAGGCTTTCGTTACACCACTGATGAATGTCCAAGTAATGCAATGCTGCTTCTTAGTGGTCTGTTCACACTCGAAACCGTGCTGTTCATTGGCTATCCACTCAATATCGGTCAGCTCTTCAATATCCTGTCCAGACTATCCAGATTTCTAAATGTTGGCAATCACCACTACAGAATGTTCCATTCAGTCACGCGAATCTGGAATTCATCAGAGTCTCCACTCCTGGAAGGTTTTCGTGACACCACTGGTAAATGTCCAAGGAAGACAATGCTGGTTTTAAGCCGCCTGCTAACACACTCAGCCGTGCTGTTCAATTTGCTATCCACCCAACCCTATTCAGCTCTACATTTTCCTGTCCTCATAACCCAACCTTCAGAAATAATTGGTATCTCCTCACAGAATGTTCCGTTCATTCACTAAGAATCTTAAATTCATCTGAATCTCAACTCCCGGCGGGTTATCGTTACACCACTTGTGAATGTCCAAGTAAGCCAATGCTGGTTTTCAGAGGCCTGTTCAACTCGCAGAAGTGCTGTTCAATGGGCTATCCACTCAATATTGGTCAGCTCTTCATTTTCCTCTCCACACAAACCAGCCTTCAGAAATCATTGGGATCTCCACTACAGACTGTTCCATTCATTCACTGCGATTCTGCAATTCATCTGACTCTCCACTCCAGGCAGGTTTTCATTACAGCACTGGTGAATGACCAAGTAATCCAATGCTGGTTTTCAGCCGCCTTTTCACACTCGCAGTGTGCTGTTCAATTGTCTATCCACTCAAACCTGGTCAGCCTTTCATTTTCTTTTCCACAATATCAGACTTCAGAAATCATTGGAATCGCCAGTACAGAATGTTCCATTCATTCACTGCCAATCTGGAATTCATCTGAATCTGCACTCCAGGTAGGCTTTCATTACACCACTTATGAATGTCCAAGTAACACAATGCTGGTTTTCAGCGGTCTGTTCACACTCTAAGCCCTGCTTTTTACTGGGTATCCACACAACTGTGGTCAGCTCTTCATTTTCATGTCCAAACAATCCAGACTTGAGAAATCATTGCAATCTCCAGTACAGAATGTTCCATTCATTCACTGCGAATCTGGAATTCAACTGAATCTCCACTACCTGCAGATTTATCTTACACCACTTGTGAATGTCCAAGTAAAACAATGCTGGTTTTCAGAGGCCTGTTCATATTCGCAGTCGTGCTGTTCAAATGGCTATCCACTCAACCTGTTTTGTTCCTCATTTTCCTGTGCACACAACCCAGCCTTCAGAAATCATTGTAATCTCCACTACAGGATGTTCCATTCATTCACTGGGAATCTGGAATTCATCTGAATCTGCACTCCACGCAGGCTTTCGTTACACCACTGCTGAAAGTCGAAGTAATGCAATACTGGTTTTCAGTGGTCTGTTCACATTCGAAGCCGAGGCTTTTTACAGGCTATCCACTCAACACTGGTCAGCTCTTCATTTTCGTGTCCCCACAATCCAGATTTCAGAAATCATTGCAATCTCCACTACAGAATGTTCCATTCATTCACTGCGAGTCTGGAGTTTATCTGATTCTCCACTCCCGCCTGGTTAACATTACACCACTTGTGAATGTCCAAGTAAGCCAATGCTGGTTTTCAGAGGCCTGTTCATACTCGCAGCCGTGCTGTTTAATTGACAATTCACTCCACCCTGTTCAGCTCTTCATTGTCCCACCACACTACCAGCCTTCAGAAATCTTTGTTATCTCCACTACAGAATGTTCCATTCATTCACTGCGAATCTGGAATTCATCTGACTCTCAACTCCACGCAGGTTTTCATTACACCACTGTTGAATGTCCAAGTAACCCAATGCTGGTTTTCAGCGGCCTGTTCATATTCGCAGCCCTGCTGTTTACTTGGCTATCGATTCAAGCCTGGTCAGCTCTTCATTTTCCTGTCCACACAACACAGGCTTCAGAAATCATTGGAATCTCCTCTACAGAATGTTCCATTCATTCACTGCGAATGTGGAATTCAACTGACTCTCCACTCCATGCAGGTTTTCCTTACACCACTGATGAATGTCCAAGTAACCCAATGCTGGTTTTCAGCTGCATGTTCACACTCGCAGCCATGCTATACAATTGGCTTTCCACTAAATCCTGATTAGTTCTTGATTTTCCTTCCACACGACCCAGCCTTCAGAAATCATTGGAATCTCCACTAGAGAATGTTCCATTCATTCACTGCGAATCTGGAATTCCTCTGAACCTCCACTCCCGGCAGGTTTTCGTTACACCACTGTTGAATGTCCAAGTAACCCAATGTTTTAAGTGTTTTCTTCACAAGCGCAGTGGTGCTGTTCAATTGGCTATCCACTCAACCCTGGCCAGCTCTACATTTTCCTGTCCACACCACAGAGACTGGAGAAATCATTGTTATCTCCACTACAGAATGTTCCATTCATTCACAGCGAATCTGGAATTCATCTGAATCTCCACTCCCGGCAGGTTTTCGTGACACCACTGGTAAATATCCAAGTAAGTCAATGCTGGTTTTAAGTGGCCTGCTCATACTCTCAGCTGTGCTGTTCAATTTGCTATCCACTCAACCCTCTTCAGCTCCATTTTCCTGTCCACATAACCCAAACTTCAGAAACAATTGGTATCTCCTCCACAGAATGTTCCATTCATTGACTGCAAATCTGAAATTCATCTAATTCTCAACTCCCGTCAGGTTTTCGTTACACCACTTGTGAATGTCCAATTAAGCCAAAGCTGGTTTTCAGTGGCCTGTTCTTACTACGAGACGTGCTGTTCATTTGGCTATCCATTCCACCCTGTTCAGCTCTACATTTTCGTGTCCACAAAACCCAGCCTTCAGAAATCATTGGAATCACCACTAGAGAATGTTCCATTCATTCACTGCGAATCTGGAATTCATCTGAATCTCCACTCCCGGCAGGTTTTCATTGCACCACTGCTGATTGTTCAAGTAACGCAATGATGGTTTTCAGCGGTCTATTCACACTCGAACCCGTGCTGTTCACGGTCTAGCGACTCAACACTGGTGAGTTCTTCTTTTTCCAGTTCAGACAATACAAACCTCAGAAACCATTGCAATATACACTACAGAATGTTTCTTTCATTCACGCGAATCTTGAATTCATCTTGTTCTCCACTCCCAGCAGGTTTTCGTTTCACCACTGGTGAATGTCCAAGCAACCCAAGGCTGGTTTCAGCTGCGTGTTAACACTCGCAGCCGTGCTGTTCAATTGGCTATCCAGTGAACGCTGGTTAGCTCTTGATTTTCCTTCCACACACCGAGCCTTCAGAAATCATTCTTATCTCCACTTCAGAATGTTCCATTCGTTCCCTGCGAATCTGGAATTCCTCTGACTCTCCACACCAGGCAGATTTTCCTAACAACACTGGTGAATGACCAGGTAATCCAATGCTGGTTTTCAGCGACTGTTCACACTCACAGCCTTGCTGTTCAATTGGCAATCCAGTCAAACCTAGTCAGCTCTTCATTTTCCTGTCCACACAACCCAGCGTTCAGAAATCATTGGAATCTCTACTACAGAAATTTCCATTCATTCACTGTGAATCTGGAAATAATCTGAATCTGCATTCCAGGAAGGCTTTCGTTACACCACTGATGAATGTCCAAGTAATGCAATGCTGCTTCTTAGTGGTCTGTTCACACTCGAAACCGTGCTGTTCATTGGCTATCCACTCAATATCGGTCAGCTCTTCAATATCCTGTCCAGACTATCCAGATTTCTAAATGTTGGCAATCACCACTACAGAATGTTCCATTCAGTCACGCGAATCTGGAATTCATCAGAGTCTCCACTCCTGGAAGGTTTTCGTGACACCACTGGTAAATGTCCAAGGAAGACAATGCTGGTTTTATGCCGCCTGCTAACACACTCAGCCGTGCTGTTCAATTTGCTATCCACCCAACCCTATTCAGCTCTACATTTTCCTGTCCTCATAACCCAACCTTCAGAAATAATTGGTATCTCCTCCACAGAATGTTCCGTTCATTCACTAAGAATCTTAAATTCATCTGACTCTCAACTCCCGGCGGGTTATCGTTACACCACTTGTGAATGTCCAAGTAAGCCAATGCTGGTTTTCAGAGGCCTGTTCAACTCGCAGAAGTGCTGTTCAATGGGCTATCCACTCAATATTGGTCAGCTCTTCATTTTCCTCTCCACACAAACCAGCCTTCAGAAATCATTGGGATCTCCACTACAGAGTGTTCCATTCATTCACTGCGATTCTGCAATTCATCTGACTCTCCACTCCAGGCAGGTTTTCATTACAGCACTGGTGAATGACCAAGTAATCCAATGCTGGTTTTCAGCCGCCTTTTCACACTCGCAGTGTGCTGTTCAATTGTCTAGCCACTCAAACCTGGTCAGCCTTTCATTTTCTTTTCCACAATATCAGACTTCAGAAATCATTGGAATCGCCAGTACAGAATGTTCCATTCATTCACTGCCAATCTGGAATTCATCTGAATCTGCACTCCAGGTAGGCTTTCATTACACCACTTATGAATGTCCAAGTAACACAATGCTGGTTTTCAGCGGTCTGTTCACACTCTAAGCCCTGCTTTTTACTGGGTATCCACACAACTGTGGTCAGCTCTACATTTTCATGTCCAAACAATCCAGACTTGAGAAATCATTGCAATCTCCAGTACAGAATGTTCCATTCATTCACTGCGAATCTGGAATTCAACTGAATCTCCACTACCTGCAGATTTATCTTACACCACTTGTGAATGTCCAAGTAAAACAATGCTGGTTTTCAGAGGCCTGTTCATGTTCGCAGTCGTGCTGTTCAATTGGCTATCCACTCAACCTGTTTTGCTCCTCATTTTCCTGTGCACACAACCCAGCCTTCAGAAATCATTGTAATCTCCACTACAGGATGTTCCATTCATTCACTGGGAATCTGGAATTCATCTGAATCTGCACTCCACGCAGGCTTTCGTTACACCACTGCTGAAAGTCGAAGTAATGCAATACTGGTTTTCAGTGGTCTGTTCACATTCGAAGCCGAGGCTTTTTACAGGCTATCCACTCAACACTGGTCAGCTCCTCATTTTCGTGTCCCCACAATCCAGATTTCAGAAATCATTGCAATCTCCACTACAGAATGTTCCATTCATTCACTGCGAGTCTGGAGTTTATCTGATTCTCCACTCCCGCCTGGTTAACATTACACCACTTGTGAATGTCCAAGTAAGCCAATGCTGGTTTTCAGAGGCCTGTTCATACTCGCAGCCGTGCTGTTTAATTGACAATTCACTCCACCCTGTTCAGCTCTTCATTGTCCCACCACACTACCAGCCTTCAGAAATCTTTGTTA
Organism: Sorex fumeus; assembly: GCF_029834395.1. Classification (NCBI taxonomy): domain Eukaryota; kingdom Metazoa; phylum Chordata; class Mammalia; order Eulipotyphla; family Soricidae; genus Sorex; species Sorex fumeus. The sequence continues at coordinate 890,985 of NW_026606231.1, forward strand.
TCTCCACTACAGAATGTTCCATTCATTCACTGCGAATCTGGAATTCATCTGACTCTCAACTCCACGCAGGTTTTCATTACACCACTGTTGAATGTCCAAGTAACCCAATGCTGGTTTTCAGCGGCCTGTTCATATTCGCAGCCCTGCTGTTTACTTGGCTATCGATTCAAGCCTGGTCAGCTCTTCATTTTCCTGTCCACACAACACAGGCTTCAGAAATCATTGGAATCTCCTCTACAGAATGTTCCATTCATTCACTGCGAATGTGGAATTCAACTGACTCTCCACTCCATGCAGGTTTTCCTTACACCACTGATGAATGTCCAAGTAACCCAATGCTGGTTTTCAGCTGCATGTTCACACTCGCAGCCATGCTATACAATTGGCTTTCCACTAAATCCTGATTAGTTCTTGATGTTCCTTCCACACGACCCAGCCTTCAGAAATCATTGGAATCTCCACTAGAGAATGTTCCATTCATTCACTGCGAATCTGGAATTCCTCTGAACCTCCACTCCCGGCAGGTTTTCGTTACACCACTGTTGAATGTCCAAGTAACCCAATGTTTTAAGTGTTTTCTTCACAAGCGCAGTGGTGCTGTTCAATTGGCTATCCACTCAACCCTGGCCAGCTCTACATTTTCCTGTCCACACCACAGAGACTGGAGAAATCATTGTTATCTCCACTACAGAATGTTCCATTCATTCACAGCGAATCTGGAATTCATCTGAATCTCCACTCCCGGCAGGTTTTCGTGACACCACTGGTAAATATCCAAGTAAGCCAATGCTGGTTTTAAGTGGCCTGCTCATACTCTCAGCCGTGCTGTTCAATTTGCTATCCACTCAACCCTCTTCAGCTCCATTTTCCTGTCCACATAACCCAAACTTCAGAAACAATTGGTATCTCCTCCACAGAATGTTCCATTCATTGACTGCAAATCTGAAATTCATCTAATTCTCAACTCCCGTCAGGTTTTCGTTACAGCACTTGTGAATGTCCAATTAAGCCAAAGCTGGTTTTCAGTGGCCTGTTCTTACTACGAGACGTGCTGTTCATTTGGCTATCCATTCCACCCTGTTCAGCTCTACATTTTCGTGTCCACAAAACCCAGCCTTCAGAAATCATTGGAATCACCACTAGAGAATGTTCCATGCATTCACTGCGAATCTGGAATTCATCTGAATCTCCACTCCCGGCAGGTTTTCATTGCACCACTGCTGAATGTTCAAGTAACGCAATGATGGTTTTCAGCGGTCTATTCACACTCGAACCCGTGCTGTTCACGGTCTAGCGACTCAACACTGGTGAGTTCTTCTTTTTCCAGTTCAGACAATACAAACCTCAGAAACCATTGCAATCTACACTACAGAATGTTTCATTCATTCACGCGAATCTTGAATTCATCTTGTTCTCCACTCCCAGCAGGTTTTCGTTTCACCACTGGTGAATGTCCAAGCAACCCAAGGCTGGTTTCAGCTGCGTGTTAACACTCGCAGCCGTGCTGTTCAATTGGCTATCCAGTGAACGCTGGTTAGCTCTTGATTTTCCTTCCACACACCGAGCCTTCAGAAATCATTCTTATCTCCACTTCAGAATGTTCCATTCGTTCCCTGCGAATCTGGAATTCCTCTGACTCTCCACACCAGGCAGATTTTCCTAACAACACTGGTGAATGACCAGGTAATCCAATGCTGGTTTTCAGCGACTGTTCACACTCACAGCCTTGCTGTTCAATTGGCAATCCAGTCAAACCTAGTCAGCTCTTCATTTTCCTGTCCACACAACCCAGCGTTCAGAAATCATTGGAATCTCTACTACAGAAATTTCCATTCATTCACTGTGAATCTGGAAATAATCTGAATCTGCATTCCAGGAAGGCTTTCGTTACACCACTGATGAATGTCCAAGTAATGCAATGCTGCTTCTTAGTGGTCTGTTCACACTCGAAACCGTGCTGTTCATTGGCTATCCACTCAATATCGGTCAGCTCTTCAATATCCTGTCCAGACTATCCAGATTTCTAAATGTTGGCAATCACCACTACAGAATGTTCCATTCAGTCACGCGAATCTGGAATTCATCAGAGTCTCCACTCCTGGAAGGTTTTCGTGACACCACTGGTAAATGTCCAAGGAAGACAATGCTGGTTTTAAGCCGCCTGCTAACACACTCAGCCGTGCTGTTCAATTTGCTATCCACCCAACCCTATTCAGCTCTACATTTTCCTGTCCTCATAACCCAACCTTCAGAAATAATTGGTATCTCCTCCACAGAATGTTCCGTTCATTCACTAAGAATCTTAAATTCATCTGACTCTCAACTCCCGGCGGGTTATCGTTACACCACTTGTGAATGTCCAAGTAAGCCAATGCTGGTTTTCAGAGGCCTGTTCAACTCGCAGAAGTGCTGTTCAATGGGCTATCCACTCAATATTGGTCAGCTCTTCATTTTCCTCTCCACACAAACCAGCCTTCAGAAATCATTGGGATCTCCACTACAGAGTGTTCCATTCATTCACTGCGATTCTGCAATTCATCTGACTCTCCACTCCAGGCAGGTTTTCATTACAGCACTGGTGAATGACCAAGTAATCCAATGCTGGTTTTCAGCCGCCTTTTCACACTCGCAGTGTGCTGTTCAATTGTCTAGCCACTCAAACCTGGTCAGCCTTTCATTTTCTTTTCCACAATATCAGACTTCAGAAATCATTGGAATCGCCAGTACAGAATGTTCCATTCATTCACTGCCAATCTGGAATTCATCTGAATCTGCACTCCAGGTAGGCTTTCATTACACCACTTATGAATGTCCAAGTAACACAATGCTGGTTTTCAGCGGTCTGTTCACACTCTAAGCCCTGCTTTTTACTGGGTATCCACACAACTGTGGTCAGCTCTACATTTTCATGTCCAAACAATCCAGACTTGAGAAATCATTGCAATCTCCAGTACAGAATGTTCCATTCATTCACTGCGAATCTGGAATTCAACTGAATCTCCACTACCTGCAGATTTATCTTACACCACTTGTGAATGTCCAAGTAAAACAATGCTGGTTTTCAGAGGCCTGTTCATGTTCGCAGTCGTGCTGTTCAATTGGCTATCCACTCAACCTGTTTTGCTCCTCATTTTCCTGTGCACACAACCCAGCCTTCAGAAATCATTGTAATCTCCACTACAGGATGTTCCATTCATTCACTGGGAATCTGGAATTCATCTGAATCTGCACTCCACGCAGGCTTTCGTTACACCACTGCTGAAAGTCGAAGTAATGCAATACTGGTTTTCAGTGGTCTGTTCACATTCGAAGCCGAGGCTTTTTACAGGCTATCCACTCAACACTGGTCAGCTCCTCATTTTCGTGTCCCCACAATCCAGATTTCAGAAATCATTGCAATCTCCACTACAGAATGTTCCATTCATTCACTGCGAGTCTGGAGTTTATCTGATTCTCCACTCCCGCCTGGTTAACATTACACCACTTGTGAATGTCCAAGTAAGCCAATGCTGGTTTTCAGAGGCCTGTTCATACTCGCAGCCGTGCTGTTTAATTGACAATTCACTCCACCCTGTTCAGCTCTTCATTGTCCCACCACACTACCAGCCTTCAGAAATCTTTGTTATCTCCACTACAGAATGTTCCATTCATTCACTGCGAATCTGGAATTCATCTGACTCTCAACTCCACGCAGGTTTTCATTACACCACTGTTGAATGTCCAAGTAACCCAATGCTGGTTTTCAGCGGCCTGTTCATATTCGCAGCCCTGCTGTTTACTTGGCTATCGATTCAAGCCTGGTCAGCTCTTCATTTTCCTGTCCACACAACACAGGCTTCAGAAATCATTGGAATCTCCTCTACAGAATGTTCCATTCATTCACTGCGAATGTGGAATTCAACTGACTCTCCACTCCATGCAGGTTTTCCTTACACCACTGATGAATGTCCAAGTAACCCAATGCTGGTTTTCAGCTGCATGTTCACACTCGCAGCCATGCTATACAATTGGCTTTCCACTAAATCCTGATTAGTTCTTGATGTTCCTTCCACACGACCCAGCCTTCAGAAATCATTGGAATCTCCACTAGAGAATGTTCCATTCATTCACTGCGAATCTGGAATTCCTCTGAACCTCCACTCCCGGCAGGTTTTCGTTACACCACTGTTGAATGTCCAAGTAACCCAATGTTTTAAGTGTTTTCTTCACAAGCGCAGTGGTGCTGTTCAATTGGCTATCCACTCAACCCTGGCCAGCTCTACATTTTCCTGTCCACACCACAGAGACTGGAGAAATCATTGTTATCTCCACTACAGAATGTTCCATTCATTCACAGCGAATCTGGAATTCATCTGAATCTCCACTCCCGGCAGGTTTTCGTGACACCACTGGTAAATATCCAAGTAAGCCAATGCTGGTTTTAAGTGGCCTGCTCATACTCTCAGCCGTGCTGTTCAATTTGCTATCCACTCAACCCTCTTCAGCTCCATTTTCCTGTCCACATAACCCAAACTTCAGAAACAATTGGTATCTCCTCCACAGAATGTTCCATTCATTGACTGCAAATCTGAAATTCATCTAATTCTCAACTCCCGTCAGGTTTTCGTTACAGCACTTGTGAATGTCCAATTAAGCCAAAGCTGGTTTTCAGTGGCCTGTTCTTACTACGAGACGTGCTGTTCATTTGGCTATCCATTCCACCCTGTTCAGCTCTACATTTTCGTGTCCACAAAACCCAGCCTTCAGAAATCATTGGAATCACCACTAGAGAATGTTCCATGCATTCACTGCGAATCTGGAATTCATCTGAATCTCCACTCCCGGCAGGTTTTCATTGCACCACTGCTGAATGTTCAAGTAACGCAATGATGGTTTTCAGCGGTCTATTCACACTCGAACCCGTGCTGTTCACGGTCTAGCGACTCAACACTGGTGAGTTCTTCTTTTTCCAGTTCAGACAATACAAACCTCAGAAACCATTGCAATCTACACTACAGAATGTTTCATTCATTCACGCGAATCTTGAATTCATCTTGTTCTCCACTCCCAGCAGGTTTTCGTTTCACCACTGGTGAATGTCCAAGCAACCCAAGGCTGGTTTCAGCTGCGTGTTAACACTCGCAGCCGTGCTGTTCAATTGGCTATCCAGTGAACGCTGGTTAGCTCTTGATTTTCCTTCCACACACCGAGCCTTCAGAAATCATTCTTATCTCCACTTCAGAATGTTCCATTCGTTCCCTGCGAATCTGGAATTCCTCTGACTCTCCACACCAGGCAGATTTTCCTAACAACACTGGTGAATGACCAGGTAATCCAATGCTGGTTTTCAGCGACTGTTCACACTCACAGCCTTGCTGTTCAATTGGCAATCCAGTCAAACCTAGTCAGCTCTTCATTTTCCTGTCCACACAACCCAGCGTTCAGAAATCATTGGAATCTCTACTACAGAAATTTCCATTCATTCACTGTGAATCTGGAAATAATCTGAATCTGCATTCCAGGAAGGCTTTCGTTACACCACTGATGAATGTCCAAGTAATGCAATGCTGCTTCTTAGTGGTCTGTTCACACTCGAAACCGTGCTGTTCATTGGCTATCCACTCAATATCGGTCAGCTCTTCAATATCCTGTCCAGACTATCCAGATTTCTAAATGTTGGCAATCACCACTACAGAATGTTCCATTCAGTCACGCGAATCTGGAATTCATCAGAGTCTCCACTCCTGGAAGGTTTTCGTGACACCACTGGTAAATGTCCAAGGAAGACAATGCTGGTTTTAAGCCGCCTGCTAACACACTCAGCCGTGCTGTTCAATTTGCTATCCACCCAACCCTATTCAGCTCTACATTTTCCTGTCCTCATAACCCAACCTTCAGAAATAATTGGTATCTCCTCCACAGAATGTTCCGTTCATTCACTAAGAATCTTAAATTCATCTGACTCTCAACTCCCGGCGGGTTATCGTTACACCACTTGTGAATGTCCAAGTAAGCCAATGCTGGTTTTCAGAGGCCTGTTCAACTCGCAGAAGTGCTGTTCAATGGGCTATCCACTCAATATTGGTCAGCTCTTCATTTTCCTCTCCACACAAACCAGCCTTCAGAAATCATTGGGATCTCCACTACAGACTGTTCCATTCATTCACTGCGATTCTGCAATTCATCTGACTCTCCACTCCAGGCAGGTTTTCATTACAGCACTGGTGAATGACCAAGTAATCCAATGCTGGTTTTCAGCCGCCTTTTCACACTCGCAGTGTGCTGTTCAATTGTCTATCCACTCAAACCTGGTCAGCCTTTCATTTTCTTTTCCACAATATCAGACTTCAGAAATCATTGGAATCGCCAGTACAGAATGTTCCATTCATTCACTGCCAATCTGGAATTCATCTGAATCTGCACTCCAGGTAGGCTTTCATTACACCACTTATGAATGTCCAAGTAACACAATGCTGGTTTTCAGCGGTCTGTTCACACTCTAAGCCCTGCTTTTTACTGGGTATCCACACAACTGTGGTCAGCTCTTCATTTTCATGTCCAAACAATCCAGACTTGAGAAATCATTGCAATCTCCAGTACAGAATGTTCCATTCATTCACTGCGAATCTGGAATTCAACTGAATCTCCACTACCTGCAGATTTATCTTACACCACTTGTGAATGTCCAAGTACAACAATGCTGGTTTTCAGAGGCCTGTTCATGTTCGCAGTCGTGCTGTTCAATTGGCTATCCACTCAACCTGTTTTGCTCCTCATTTTCCTGTGCACACAACCCAGCCTTCAGAAATCATTGTAATCTCCACTACAGGATGTTCCATTCATTCACTGGGAATCTGGAATTCATCTGAATCTGCACTCCACGCAGGCTTTCGTTACACCACTGCTGAAAGTCGAAGTAATGCAATACTGGTTTTCAGTGGTCTGTTCACATTCGAAGCCGAGGCTTTTTACAGGCTATCCACTCAACACTGGTCAGCTCTTCATTTTCGTGTCCCCACAATCCAGATTTCAGAAATCATTGCAATCTCCACTACAGAATGTTCCATTCATTCACTGCGAGTCTGGAGTTTATCTGATTCTCCACTCCCGCCTGGTTAACATTACACCACTTGTGAATGTCCAAGTAAGCCAATGCTGGTTTTCAGAGGCCTGTTCATACTCGCAGCCGTGCTGTTTAATTGACAATTCACTCCACCCTGTTCAGCTGTTCATTGTCCCACCACACTACCAGCCTTCAGAAATCTTTGTTATCTCCACTACAGAATGTTCCATTCATTCACTGCGAATCTGGAATTCATCTGACTCTCAACTCCACGCAGGTTTTCATTACACCACTGTTGAATGTCCAAGTAACCCAATGCTGGTTTTCAGCGGCCTGTTCATATTCGCAGCCCTGCTGTTTACTTGGCTATCGATTCAAGCCTGGTCAGCTCTTCATTTTCCTGTCCACACAACACAGGCTTCAGAAATCATTGGAATCTCCTCTACAGAATGTTCCATTCATTCACTGCGAATGTGGAATTCAACTGACTCTCCACTCCATGCAGGTTTTCCTTACACCACTGATGAATGTCCAAGTAACCCAATGCTGGTTTTCAGCTGCATGTTCACACTCGCAGCCATGCTATACAATTGGCTTTCCACTAAATCCTGATTAGTTCTTGATTTTCCTTCCACACGACCCAGCCTTCAGAAATCATTGGAATCTCCACTAGAGAATGTTCCATTCATTCACTGCGAATCTGGAATTCCTCTGAACCTCCACTCCCGGCAGGTTTTCGTTACACCACTGTTGAATGTCCAAGTAACCCAATGTTTTAAGTGTTTTCTTCACAAGCGCAGTGGTGCTGTTCAATTGGCTATCCACTCAACCCTGGCCAGCTCTACATTTTCCTGTCCACACCACAGAGACTGGAGAAATCATTGTTATCTCCACTACAGAATGTTCCATTCATTCACAGCGAATCTGGAATTCATCTGAATCTCCACTCCCGGCAGGTTTTCGTGACACCACTGGTAAATATCCAAGTAAGCCAATGCTGGTTTTAAGTGGCCTGCTCATACTCTCAGCCGTGCTGTTCAATTTGCTATCCACTCAACCCTCTTCAGCTCCATTTTCCTGTCCACATAACCAAAACTTCAGAAACAATTGGTATCTCCTCCACAGAATGTTCCATTCATTGACTGCAAATCTGAAATTCATCTAATTCTCAACTCCCGTCAGGTTTTCGTTACACCACTTGTGAATGTCCAATTAAGCCAAAGCTGGTTTTCAGTGGCCTGTTCTTACTACGAGACGTGCTGTTCATTTGGCTATCCATTCCACCCTGTTCAGCTCTACATTTTCGTGTCCACAAAACCCAGCCTTCAGAAATCATTGGAATCACCACTAGAGAATGTTCCATTCATTCACTGCGAATCTGGAATTCATCTGAATCTCCACTCCCGGCAGGTTTTCATTGCACCACTGCTGAATGTTCAAGTAACGCAATGATGGTTTTCAGCGGTCTATTCACACTCGAACCCGTGCTGTTCACGGTCTAGCGACTCAACACTGGTGAGTTCTTCTTTTTCCAGTTCAGACAATACAAACCCCAGAAACCATTGCAATCTACACTACAGAATGTTTCATTCATTCACGCGAATCTTGAATTCATCTTGTTCTCCACTCCCAGCAGGTTTTCGTTTCACCGCTGGTGAATGTCCAAGCAACCCAAGGCTGGTTTCAGCTGCGTGTTAACACTCGCAGCCGTGCTGTTCAATTGGCTATCCAGTGAACGCTGGTTAGCTCTTGATTTTCCTTCCACACACCGAGCCTTCAGAAATCATTCTTATCTCCACTTCAGAATGTTCCATTCGTTCCCTGCGAATCTGGAATTCCTCTGACTCTCCACACCAGGCAGATTTTCCTAACAACACTGGTGAATGACCAGGTAATCCAATGCTGGTTTTCAGCGGCTGTTCACACTCACAGCCTTGCTGTTCAATTGGCAATCCAGTCAAACCTAGTCAGCTCTTCATTTTCCTGTCCACACAACCCAGCGTTCAGAAATCATTGGAATCTCTACTACAGAAATTTCCATTCATTCACTGTGAATCTGGAAATAATCTGAATCTGCATTCCAGGAAGGCTTTCGTTACACCACTGATGAATGTCCAAGTAATGCAATGCTGCTTCTTAGTGGTCTGTTCACACTCGAAACCGTGCTGTTCATTGGCTATCCACTCAATATCGGTCAGCTCTTCAATATCCTGTCCAGACTATCCAGATTTCTAAATGTTGGCAATCACCACTACAGAATGTTCCATTCAGTCACGCGAATCTGGAATTCATCAGAGTCTCCACTCCTGGAAGGTTTTCGTGACACCACTGGTAAATGTCCAAGGAAGACAATGCTGGTTTTAAGCCGCCTGCTAACACACTCAGCCGTGCTGTTCAATTTGCTATCCACCCAACCCTATTCAGCTCTACATTTTCCTGTCCTCATAACCCAACCTTCAGAAATAATTGGTATCTCCTCCACAGAATGTTCCGTTCATTCACTGCGAATCTTAAATTCATCTGACTCTCAACTCCCGGCGGGTTATCGTTACACCACTTGTGAATGTCCAAGTAAGCCAATGCTGGTTTTCAGTGGCCTGTTCATACTAAGAGACGTGCTGTTCATTTGGCTATCCACTCCACCCTGTTCAGCTCTACATTTTCGTGTCCACAAAACCCAGCCTTCAGAAATCATTGGAATCACCACTAGAGAATGTTCCATTCATACACTGCGAATCTGGAATTCATCTGAACCTCCACTCCCGGCAGGTTTTCGTTACACCACTGGTGAATGTCCAAGTAACTCAATACTGGTTTTCAGAGGCATGTTCAACTCGCAGAAGTGCTGTTCAATGGGCTATCCACTCAATATTTGTCAGCTCTTCATTTTCCTCTCCACACAAACCAGCCTTCAGAAATCATTGGGATCTCCACTACAGACTGTTCCATTCATTCACTGCGATTCTGCAATTCATCTGACTCTCCGCTCCAGGCAGGTTTTCATTACAGCACTGGTGAATGACCAAGTAATCCAATGCTGGTTTTCAGCTGCCTTTTCACACTCGCAGTGTGCTGTTCAATTGTCTATCCACTCAAACCTGGTCAGCCTTTCATTTTCTTTTCCACAATATCAGACTTCAGAAATCATTGGATTCGCCAGTACAGAATGTTCCATTCATTCACTGCCAATCTGGAATTCATCTGAATCTGCACTCCAGGTAGGCTTTCATTACACCACTTATGAATGTCCAAGTAACACAATGCTGGTTTTCAGCAGTCTGTTCACACTCTAAGCCCTGCTTTTTACTGGGTATCCAACAACTGTGGTCAGCTCTTCATTTTCATGTCCAAACAATCCAGACTTGAGAAATCATTGCAATCTCCAGTACAGAATGTTCCATTCATTCACTGCGAATCTGGAATTCAACTGAATCTCCACTACCTGCAGATTTATCTTACACCACTTGTGAATGTCCAAGTAAAACAATGCTGGTTTTCAGAGGCCTGTTCATATTCGCAGTCGTGCTGTTCAATTGGCTATCCACTCAACCTGTTTTGCTCCTCATTTTCCTGTGCACACAACCCAGCCTTCAGAAATCATTGTAATCTCCACTACAGGATGTTCCATTCATTCACTGGGAATCTGGAATTCATCTGAATCTGCACTCCACGCAGGCTTTCGTTACACCACTGCTGAAAGTCGAAGTAATGCAATACTGGTTTTCAGTGGTCTGTTCACATTCGAAGCCGAGGCTTTTTACAGGCTATCCACTCAACACTGGTCAGCTCTTCATTTTCGTGTCCCCACAATCCAGATTTCAGAAATCATTGCAATCTCCACTACAGAATGTTCCATTCATTCACTGCGAGTCTGGAGTTTATCTGATTCTCCACTCCCGCCTGGTTAACATTACACCACTTGTGAATGTCCAAGTAAGCCAATGCTGGTTTTCAGAGGCCTGTTCATACTCGCAGCCGTGCTGTTTAATTGACAATTCACTCCACCCTGTTCAGCTCTTCATTGTCCCACCACACTACCAGCCTTCAGAAATCTTTGTTATCTCCACTACAGAATGTTCCATTCATTCACTGCGAATCTGGAATTCATCTGACTCTCAACTCCACGCAGGTTTTCATTACACCACTGTTGAATGTCCAAGTAACCCAATGCTGGTTTTCAGCGGCCTGTTCATATTCGCAGCCCTGCTGTTTACTTGGCTATCGATTCAAGCCTGGTCAGCTCTTCATTTTCCTGTCCACACAACACAGGCTTCAGAAATCATTGGAATCTCCTCTACAGAATGTTCCATTCATTCACTGCGAATGTGGAATTCAACTGACTCTCCACTCCATGCAGGTTTTCCTTACACCACTGATGAATGTCCAAGTAACCCAATGCTGGTTTTCAGCTGCATGTTCACACTCGCAGCCATGCTATACAATTGGCTTTCCACTAAATCCTGATTAGTTCTTGATTTTCCTTCCACACGACCCAGCCTTCAGAAATCATTGGAATCTCCACTAGAGAATGTTCCATTCATTCACTGCGAATCTGGAATTCCTCTGAACCTCCACTCCCGGCAGGTTTTCGTTACACCACTGTTGAATGTCCAAGTAACCCAATGTTTTAAGTGTTTTCTTCACAAGCGCAGTGGTGCTGTTCAATTGGCTATCCACTCAACCCTGGCCAGCTCTACATTTTCCTGTCCACACCACAGAGACTGGAGAAATCATTGTTATCTCCACTACAAAATGTTCCATTCATTCACAGCGAATCTGGAATTCATCTGAATCTCCACTCCCGGCAGGTTTTCGTGACACCACTGGTAAATATCCAAGTAAGCCAATGCTGGTTTTAAGTGGCCTGCTCCTACTCTCAGCCGTGCTGTTCAATTTGCTATCCACTCAACCCTCTTCAGCTCCATTTTCCTGTCCACATAACCCAAACTTCAGAAACAATTGGTATCTCCTCCACAGAATGTTCCATTCATTGACTGCAAATCTGAAATTCATCTAATTCTCAACTCCCGTCAGGTTTTCGTTACACCACTTGTGAATGTCCAATTAAGCCAAAGCTGGTTTTCAGTGGCCTGTTCTTACTACGAGACGTGCTGTTCATTTGGCTATCCATTCCACCCTGTTCAGCTCTACATTTTCGTGTCCACAAAACCCAGCCTTCAGAAATCATTGGAATCACCACTAGAGAATGTTCCATTCATTCACTGCGAATCTGGAATTCATCTGAATCTCCACTCCCGGCAGGTTTTCATTGCACCACTGCTGAATGTTCAAGTAACGCAATGATGGTTTTCAGCGGTCTATTCACACTCGAACCCGTGCTGTTCACGGTCTAGCGACTCAACACTGGTGAGTTCTTCTTTTTCCAGTTCAGACAATACAAACCTCAGAAACCATTGCAATCTACACTACAGAATGTTTCATTCATTCACGCGAATCTTGAATTCATCTTGTTCTCCACTCCCAGCAGGTTTTCGTTTCACCACTGGTGAATGTCCAAGCAACCCAAGGCTGGTTTCAGCTGCGTGTTAACACTCGCAGCCGTGCTGTTCAATTGGCTATCCAGTGAACGCTGGTTAGCTCTTGATTTTCCTTCCACACACCGAGCCTTCAGAAATCATTCTTATCTCCACTTCAGAATGTTCCATTCGTTCCCTGCGAATCTGGAATTCCTCTGACTCTCCACACCAGGCAGATTTTCCTAACAACACTGGTGAATGACCAGGTAATCCAATGCTGGTTTTCAGCGGCTGTTCACACTCACAGCCTTGCTGTTCAATTGGCAATCCAGTCAAACCTAGTCAGCTCTTCATTTTCCTGTCCACACAACCCAGCGTTCAGAAATCATTGGAATCTCTACTACAGAAATTTCCATTCATTCACTGTGAATCTGGAAATAATCTGAATCTGCATTCCAGGAAGGCTTTCGTTACACCACTGATGAATGTCCAAGTAATGCAATGCTGCTTCTTAGTGGTCTGTTCACACTCGAAACCGTGCTGTTCACTGGCTATCCACTCAACATTGGTCAGCTCTTCAATATCCTGTCCAGACTATCCAGATTTCTAAATCTTGGCAATCTCCACTACAGAATGTTCCATTCAATCACGCGAATCTGGAATTCATCAGAGTCTCCACTCCCGGCAGGTTTTCGTGACACCACTGGTATATGTCCAAGGAAGCCAATGCTGGTTTTAAGCCGCCTGCTTATACTCTCAGCCGTGCTGTTCAATTTGCTATCCACCCAACCCTATTCAGCTCTACATTTTCCTGTCCTCATAACCCAACCATCAGAAATAATTGGTATCTCCTCCACAGAATGTTCCGTTAATTCACTGCGAATCTTAAATTCATCTGACTCTCAACTCCCGGCGGGTTATCGTTACACCACTTGTGAATGTCCAAGTAAGCCAATGCTGGTTTTCAGTGGCCTGTTCATACTAAGAGACGTGCTGTTCATTTGGCTATCCACTCCACCCTGTTCAGCTCTACATTTTCGTGTCCACAAAACCCAGCCTTCAGAAATCATTGGAATCACCACTAGAGAATGTTCCATTCATTCACTGCGAATCTGGAATTCATCTGAACCTCCACTCCCGGCAGGTTTTCGTTACACCACTGGTGAATGTCCAAGTAACTCAATACTGGTTTTCAGAGGCATGTTCAACTCGCAGAAGTGCTGTTCAATGGGCTATCCACTCAATATTGGTCAGCTCTTCATTTTCCTCTCCACACAAACCAGCCTTCAGAAATCATTGGGATCTCCACTACAGACTGTTCCATTCATTCACTGCGATTCTGCAATTCATCTGACTCTCCGCTCCAGGCAGGTTTTCATTACAGCACTGGTGAATGACCAAGTAATCCAATGCTGGTTTTCAGCCGCCTTTTCACACTCGCAGTGTGCTGTTCAATTGTCTATCCACTCAAACCTGGTCAGCCTTTCATTTTCTTTTCCACAATATCAGACTTCAGAAATCATTGGAATCGCCAGTACAGAATGTTCCATTCATTCACTGCCAATCTGGAATTCATCTGAATCTGCACTCCAGGTAGGCTTTCATTACACCACTTATGAATGTCCAAGTAACACAATGCTGGTTTTCAGCGGTCTGTTCACACTCTAAGCCCTGCTTTTTACTGGGTATCCACACAACTGTGGTCAGCTCTTCATTTTCATGTCCAAACAATCCAGACTTGAGAAATCATTGCAATCTCCAGTACAGAATGTTCCATTCATTCACTGCGAATCTGGAATTCAACTGAATCTCCACTACCTGCAGATTTATCTTACACCACTTGTGAATGTCCAAGTAAAACAATGCTGGTTTTCAGAGGCCTGTTCATATTCGCAGTCGTGCTGTTCAATTGGCTATCCACTCAACCTGTTTTGCTCCTCATTTTCCTGTGCACACAACCCAGCCTTCAGAAATCATTGTAATCTCCACTACAGGATGTTCCATTCATTCACTGGGAATCTGGAATTCATCTGAATCTGCACTCCACGCAGGCTTTCGTTACACCACTGCTGAAAGTCGAAGTAATGCAATACTGGTTTTCAGTGGTCTGTTCACATTCGAAGCCGAGGCTTTTTACAGGCTATCCACTCAACACTGGTCAGCTCTTCATTTTCGTGTCCCCACAATCCAGATTTCAGAAATCATTGCAATCTCCACTACAGAATGTTCCATTCATTCACTGCGAGTCTGGAGTTTATCTGATTCTCCACTCCCGCCTGGTTAACATTACACCACTTGTGAATGTCCAAGTAAGCCAATGCTGGTTTTCAGAGGCCTGTTCATACTCGCAGCCGTGCTGTTTAATTGACAATTCACTCCACCCTGTTCAGCTCTTCATTGTCCCACCACACTACCAGCCTTCAGAAATCTTTGTTATCTCCACTACAGAATGTTCCATTCATTCACTGCGAATCTGGAATTCATCTGACTCTCAACTCCACGCAGGTTTTCATTACACCACTGTTGAATGTCCAAGTAACCCAATGCTGGTTTTCAGCGGCCTGTTCATATTCGCAGCCCTGCTGTTTACTTGGCTATCGATTCAAGCCTGGTCAGCTCTTCATTTTCCTGTCCACACAACACAGGCTTCAGAAATCATTGGAATCTCCTCTACAGAATGTTCCATTCATTCACTGCGAATGTGGAATTCAACTGACTCTCCACTCCATGCAGGTTTTCCTTACACCACTGATGAATGTCCAAGTAACCCAATGCTGGTTTTCAGCTGCATGTTCACACTCGCAGCCATGCTATACAATTGGCTTTCCACTAAATCCTGATTAGTTCTTGATTTTCCTTCCACACGACCCAGCCTTCAGAAATCATTGGAATCTCCACTAGAGAATGTTCCATTCATTCACTGCGAATCTGGAATTCCTCTGAACCTCCACTCCCGGCAGGTTTTCGTTACACCACTGTTGAATGTCCAAGTAACCCAATGTTTTAAGTGTTTTCTTCACAAGCGCAGTGGTGCTGTTCAATTGGCTATCCACTCAACCCTGGCCAGCTCTACATTTTCCTGTCCACACCACAGAGACTGGAGAAATCATTGTTATCTCCACTACAGAATGTTCCATTCATTCACAGCGAATCTGGAACTCATCTGAATCTCCACTCCCGGCAGGTTTTCGTGACACCACTGGTAAATATCCAAGTAAGCCAATGCTGGTTTTAAGTGGCCTGCTCATACTCTCAGCCGTGCTGTTCAATTTGCTATCCACTCAACCCTCTTCAGCTCCATTTTCCTGTCCACATAACCCAAACTTCAGAAACAATTGGTATCTCCTCCACAGAATGTTCCATTCATTGACTGCAAATCTGAAATTCATCTAATTCTCAACTCCCGTCAGGTTTTCGTTACACCACTTGTGAATGTCCAATTAAGCCAAAGCTGGTTTTCAGTGGCCTGTTCTTACTACGAGACGTGCTGTTCATTTGGCTATCCATTCCACCCTGTTCAGCTCTACATTTTCGTGTCCACAAAACCCAGCCTTCAGAAATCATTGGAATCACCACTAGAGAATGTTCCATTCATTCACTGCGAATCTGGAATTCATCTGAATCTCCACTCCCGGCAGGTTTTCATTGCACCACTGCTGAATGTTCAAGTAACGCAATGATGGTTTTCAGCGGTCTATTCACACTCGAACCCGTGCTGTTCACGGTCTAGCGACTCAACACTGGTGAGTTCTTCTTTTTCCAGTTCAGACAATACAAACCTCAGAAACCATTGCAATCTACACTACAGAATGTTTCATTCATTCACGCGAATCTTGAATTCATCTTGTTCTCCACTCCCAGCAGGTTTTCGTTTCACCACTGGTGAATGTCCAAGCAACCCAAGGCTGGTTTCAGCTGCGTGTTAACACTCGCAGCCGTGCTGTTCAATTGGCTATCCAGTGAACGCTGGTTAGCTCTTGATTTTCCTTCCACACACCGAGCCTTCAGAAATCATTCTTATCTCCACTTCAGAATGTTCCATTCGTTCCCTGCGAATCTGGAATTCCTCTGACTCTCCACACCAGGCAGATTTTCCTAACAACACTGGTGAATGACCAGGTAATCCAATGCTGGTTTTCAGCGGCTGTTCACACTCACAGCCTTGCTGTTCAACTGGCAATCCAGTCAAACCTAGTCAGCTCTTCATTTTCCTGTCCACACAACCCAGCGTTCAGAAATCATTGGAATCTCTACTACAGAAATTTCCATTCATTCACTGTGAATCTGGAAATAATCTGAATCTGCATTCCAGGAAGGCTTTCGTTACACCACTGATGAATGTCCAAGTAATGCAATGCTGCTTCTTAGTGGTCTGTTCACACTCGAAACCGTGCTGTTCACTGGCTATCCACTCAACATCGGTCAGCTCTTCCATATCCTGTCCAGACTATCCAGATTTCTAAATCTTGGCAATCTCCACTACAGAATGTTCCATTCAATCACGCGAATCTGGAATTCATCAGAGTCTCCACTCCCGGCAGGTTTTCGTGACACCACTGGTATATGTCCAAGGAAGCCAATGCAGGTTTTAAGCCGCCTGCTTATACTCTCAGCCGTGCTGTTCAATTTGCTATCCACCCAACCCTATTCAGCTCTACATTTTCCTGTCCTCATAACCCAACCTTCAGAAATAATTGGTATCTCCTCCACAGAATGTTCCGTTCATTCACTGCGAATCTTAAATTCATCTGACTCTCAACTCCCGGCGGGTTATCGTTACACCACTTGTGAATGTCCAAGTAAGCCAATGCTGGTTTTCAGTGGCCTGTTCATACTAAGAGACGTGCTGTTCATTTGGCTATCCACTCCACCCTGTTCAGCTCTACATTTTCGTGTCCACAAAACCCAGCCTTCAGAAATCATTGGAATCACCACTAGAGAATGTTCCATTCATTCACTGCGAATCTGGAATTCATCTGAACCTCCACTCCCGGCAGGTTTTCGTTACACCACTGGTGAATGTCCAAGTAACTCAATACTGGTTTTCAGAGGCCTGTTCAACTCGCAGAAGTGCTGTTCAATGGGCTATCCACTCAATATTGGTCAGCTCTTCATTTTCCTCTCCACACAAACCAGCCTTCAGAAATCATTGGGATCTCCACTACAGACTGTTCCATTCATTCACTGCGATTCTGCAATTCATCTGACTCTCCGCTCCAGGCAGGTTTTCATTACAGCACTCGTGAATGACCAAGTAATCCAATGCTGGTTTTCAGCCGCCTTTTCACACTCGCAGTGTGCTGTTCAATTGTCTATCCACTCAAACCTGGTCAGCCTTTCATTTTCTTTTCCACAATATCAGACTTCAGAAATCATTGGAATCGCCAGTACAGAATGTTCCATTCATTCATTGCCAATCTGGAATTCATCTGAATCTGCACTCCATGTAGGCTTTCATTACACCACTTATGAATGTCCAAGTAACACAATGCTGGTTTTCAGCGGTCTGTTCACACTCTAAGCCCTGCTTTTTACTGGGTATCCACACAACTGTGGTCAGCTCTTCATTTTCATGTCCAAACAATCCAGACTTGAGAAATCATTGCAATCTCCAGTACAGAATGTTCCATTCATTCACTGCGAATCTGGAATTCAACTGAATCTCCACTACCTGCAGATTTATCTTACACCACTTGTGAATGTCCAAGTAAAACAATGCTGGTTTTCAGAGGCCTGTTCATGTTCGCAGTCGTGCTGTTCAATTGGCTATCCACTCAACCTGTTTTGCTCCTCATTTTCCTGTGCACACAACCCAGCCTTCAGAAATCATTGTAATCTCCACTACAGGATGTTCCATTCATTCACTGGGAATCTGGAATTCATCTGAATCTGCACTCCACGCAGGCTTTCGTTACACCACTGCTGAAAGTCGAAGTAATGCAATACTGGTTTTCAGTGGTCTGTTCACATTCGAAGCCGAGGCTTTTTACAGGCTATCCACTCAACACTGGTCAGCTCTTCATTTTCGTGTCCCCACAATCCAGATTTCAGAAATCATTGCAATCTCCACTACAGAATGTTCCATTCATTCACTGCGAGTCTGGAGTTTATCTGATTCTCCACTCCCGCCTGGTTAACATTACACCACTTGTGAATGTCCAAGTAAGCCAATGCTGGTTTTCAGAGGCCTGTTCATACTCGCAGCCGTGCTGTTTAATTGACAATTCACTCCACCCTGTTCAGCTCTTCATTGTCCCACCACACTACCAGCCTTCAGAAATCTTTGTTATCTCCACTACAGAATGTTCCATTCATTCACTGCGAATCTGGAATTCATCTGACTCTCAACTCCACGCAGGTTTTCATTACACCACTGTTGAATGTCCAAGTAACCCAATGCTGGTTTTCAGCGGCCTGTTCATATTCGCAGCCCTGCTGTTTACTTGGCTATCGATTCAAGCCTGGTCAGCTCTTCATTTTCCTGTCCACACAACACAGGCTTCAGAAATCATTGGAATCTCCTCTACAGAATGTTCCATTCATTCACTGCGAATGTGGAATTCAACTGACTCTCCACTCCATGCAGGTTTTCCTTACACCACTGATGAATGTCCAAGTAACCCAATGCTGGTTTTCAGCTGCATGTTCACACTCGCAGCCATGCTATACAATTGGCTTTCCACTAAATCCTGATTAGTTCTTGATTTTCCTTCCACACGACCCAGCCTTCAGAAATCATTGGAATCTCCACTAGAGAATGTTCCATTCATTCACTGCGAATCTGGAATTCCTCTGAACCTCCACTCCCGGCAGGTTTTCGTTACACCACTGTTGAATGTCCAAGTAACCCAATGTTTTAAGTGTTTTCTTCACAAGCGCAGTGGTGCTGTTCAATTGGCTATCCACTCAACCCTGGCCAGCTCTACATTTTCCTGTCCACACCACAGAGACTGGAGAAATCATTGTTATCTCCACTACAGAATGTTCCATTCATTCACAGCGAATCTGGAACTCATCTGAATCTCCACTCCCGGCAGGTTTTCGTGACACCACTGGTAAATA
The DNA here is from genome assembly GCF_029834395.1 of Sorex fumeus. Lineage (NCBI taxonomy): Eukaryota > Metazoa > Chordata > Mammalia > Eulipotyphla > Soricidae > Sorex > Sorex fumeus. Next base: position 910,566 of record NW_026606231.1, read on the forward strand.
TCCAAGTAAGCCAATGCTGGTTTTAAGTGGCCTGCTCATACTCTCAGCCGTGCTGTTCAATTTGCTATCCACTCAACCCTCTTCAGCTCCATTTTCCTGTCCACATAACCCAAACTTCAGAAACAATTGGTATCTCCTCCACAGAATGTTCCATTCATTGACTGCAAATCTGAAATTCATCTAATTCTCAACTCCCGTCAGGTTTTCGTTACACCACTTGTGAATGTCCAATTAAGCCAAAGCTGGTTTTCAGTGGCCTGTTCTTACTACGAGACGTGCTGTTCATTTGGCTATCCATTCCACCCTGTTCAGCTCTACATTTTCGTGTCCACAAAACCCAGCCTTCAGAAATCATTGGAATCACCACTACAGAATGTTCCATTCATTCACTGGGAATCTGGAATTCATCTGAATCTGCACTCCACGCAGGCTTTCGTTACACCACTGCTGAAAGTCGAAGTAATGCAATACTGGTTTTCAGTGGTCTGTTCACATTCGAAGCCGAGGCTTTTTACAGGCTATCCACTCAACACTGGTCAGCTCTTCATTTTCGTGTCCCCACAATCCAGATTTCAGAAATCATTGCAATCTCCACTACAGAATGTTCCATTCATTCACTGCGAGTCTGGAGTTTATCTGATTCTCCACTCCCGCCTGGTTAACATTACACCACTTGTGAATGTCCAAGTAAGCCAATGCTGGTTTTCAGAGGCCTGTTCATACTCGCAGCCGTGCTGTTTAATTGACAATTCACTCCACCCTGTTCAGCTCTTCATTGTCCCACCACACTACCAGCCTTCAGAAATCTTTGTTATCTCCACTACAGAATGTTCCATTCATTCACTGCGAATCTGGAATTCATCTGACTCTCAACTCCACGCAGGTTTTCATTACACCACTGTTGAATGTCCAAGTAACCCAATGCTGGTTTTCAGCGGCCTGTTCATATTCGCAGCCCTGCTGTTTACTTGGCTATCGATTCAAGCCTGGTCAGCTCTTCATTTTCCTGTCCACACAACACAGGCTTCAGAAATCATTGGAATCTCCTCTACAGAATGTTCCATTCATTCACTGCGAATGTGGAATTCAACTGACTCTCCACTCCATGCAGGTTTTCCTTACACCACTGATGAATGTCCAAGTAACCCAATGCTGGTTTTCAGCTGCATGTTCACACTCGCAGCCATGCTATACAATTGGCTTTCCACTAAATCCTGATTAGTTCTTGATTTTCCTTCCACACGACCCAGCCTTCAGAAATCATTGGAATCTCCACTAGAGAATGTTCCATTCATTCACTGCGAATCTGGAATTCCTCTGAACCTCCACTCCCGGCAGGTTTTCGTTACACCACTGTTGAATGTCCAAGTAACCCAATGTTTTAAGTGTTTTCTTCACAAGCGCAGTGGTGCTGTTCAATTGGCTATCCACTCAACCCAGGCCAGCTCTACATTTTCCTGTCCACACCACAGAGACTGGAGAAATCATTGTTATCTCCACTACAGAATGTTCCATTCATTCACAGCGAATCTGGAATTCATCTGAATCTCCACTCCCGGCAGGTTTTCGTGACACCACTGGTAAATATCCAAGTAAGCCAATGCTGGTTTTAAGTGGCCTGCTCATACTCTCAGCCGTGCTGTTCAATTTGCTATCCACTCAACCCTCTTCAGCTCCATTTTCCTGTCCACATAACCCAAACTTCAGAAACAATTGGTATCTCCTCCACAGAATGTTCCATTCATTGACTGCAAATCTGAAATTCATCTAATTCTCAACTCCCGTCAGGTTTTCGTTACACCACTTGTGAATGTCCAATTAAGCCAAAGCTGGTTTTCAGTGGCCTGTTCTTACTACGAGACGTGCTGTTCATTTGGCTATCCATTCCACCCTGTTCAGCTCTACATTTTCGTGTCCACAAAACCCAGCCTTCAGAAATCATTGGAATCACCACTAGAGAATGTTCCATTCATTCACTGCGAATCTGGAATTCATCTGAATCTCCACTCCCGGCAGGTTTTCATTGCACCACTGCTGAATGTTCAAGTAACGCAATGATGGTTTTCAGCGGTCTATTCACACTCGAACCCGTGCTGTTCACGGTCTAGCGACTCAACACTGGTGAGTTCTTCTTTTTCCAGTTCAGACAATACAAACCTCAGAAACCATTGCAATCTACACTACAGAATGTTTCATTCATTCACGCGAATCTTGAATTCATCTTGTTCTCCACTCCCAGCAGGTTTTCGTATCACCACTGGTGAATGTCCAAGCAACCCAAGGCTGGTTTCAGCTGCGTGTTAACACTCGCAGCCGTGCTGTTCAATTGGCTATCCAGTGAACGCTGGTTAGCTCTTGATTTTCCTTCCACACACCGAGCCTTCAGAAATCATTCTTATCTCCACTTCAGAATGTTCCATTCGTTCCCTGCGAATCTGGAATTCCTCTGACTCTCCACACCAGGCAGATTTTCCTAACAACACTGGTGAATGACCAGGTAATCCAATGCTGGTTTTCAGCGGCTGTTCACACTCACAGCCTTGCTGTTCAATTGGCAATCCAGTCAAACCTAGTCAGCTCTTCATTTTCCTGTCCACACAACCCAGCGTTCAGAAATCATTGGAATCTCTACTACAGAAATTTCCATTCATTCACTGTGAATCTGGAAATAATCTGAATCTGCATTCCAGGAAGGCTTTCGTTACACCACTGATGAATGTCCAAGTAATGCAATGCTGCTTCTTAGTGGTCTGTTCACACTCGAAACCGTGCTGTTCATTGGCTATCCACTCAATATCGGTCAGCTCTTCAATATCCTGTCCAGACTATCCAGATTTCTAAATGTTGGCAATCACCACTACAGAATGTTCCATTCAATCACGCGAATCTGGAATTCATCAGAGGCTCCACTCCTGGAAGGTTTTCGTGACACCACTGGTAAATGTCCAAGGAAGATAATGCTGGTTTTAAGCCGCCTGCTAACACACTCAGCCGTTCTGTTCATTTGGCTATCCACCCAACCCTATTCAGCTCTACATTTTCCTGTCCACAAAACCCAGCCTTCAGAAATCATTGGAATCACCACTAGAGAATGTTCCATTCATTCACTGCGAATCTGGAATTCATCTGAACCTCCACTCCTGGCAGGTTTTCGTTACGCCACTGGTGAATGTCCAAGTAAGCCAATGCTGGTTTTCAGTGGCCTGTTCAACTCGCAGAAGTGCTGTTCAATGGGCTATCCACTCTATATTGGTCAGCTCTTCATTTTCCTCTCCACACAAACCAGCCTTCAGAAATCATTGGGATCTCCACTACAGACTGTTCCATTCATTCACTGCGATTCTGCAATTCATCTGACTCTCCGCTCCAGGCAGGTTTTCATTACAGCACTGGTGAATGACCAAGTAATCCAATGCTGGTTTTTCAGCCGCCTTTTCACACTCGCAGTGTGCTGTTCAATTGTCTATCCACTCAAACCTGGTCAGCCTTTCATTTTCTTTTCCACAATATCAGACTTCAGAAATCATTGGAATCGCCAGTACAGAATGTTCCATTCATTCACTGCCAATCTGGAATTCATCTGAATCTGCACTCCAGGTAGGCTTTCATTACACCACTTATGAATGTCCAAGTAACACAATGCTGGTTTTCAGCGGTCTGTTCACACTCTAAGCCCTGCTTTTTACTGGGTATCCACACAACTGTGGTCAGCTCTTCATTTTCATGTCCAAACAATCCAGACTTGAGAAATCATTGCAATCTCCAGTACAGAATGTTCCATTCATTCACTGCGAATCTGGAATTCAACTGAATCTCCACTACCTGCAGATTTATCTTACACCACTTGTGAATGTCCAAGTAAAACAATGCTGGTTTTCAGAGGCCTGTTCATGTTCGCAGTCGTGCTGTTCAATTGGCTATCCACTCAACCTGTTTTGCTCCTCATTTTCCTGTGCACACAACCCAGCCTTCAGAAATCATTGTAATCTCCACTACAGGATGTTCCATTCATTCACTGGGAATCTGGAATTCATCTGAATCTGCACTCCACGCAGGCTTTCGTTACACCACTGCTGAAAGTCGAAGTAATGCAATACTGGTTTTCAGTGGTCTGTTCACATTCGAAGCCGAGGCTTTTTACAGGCTATCCACTCAACACTGGTCAGCTCTTCATTTTCGTGTCCCCACAATCCAGATTTCAGAAATCATTGCAATCTCCACTACAGAATGTTCCATTCATTCACTGCGAGTCTGGAGTTTATCTGATTCTCCACTCCCGCCTGGTTAACATTACACCACTTGTGAATGTCCAAGTAAGCCAATGCTGGTTTTCAGAGGCCTGTTCATACTCGCAGCCGTGCTGTTTAATTGACAATTCACTCCACCCTGTTCAGCTCTTCATTGTCCCACCACACTACCAGCCTTCAGAAATCTTTGTTATCTCCACTACAGAATGTTCCATTCATTCACTGCGAATCTGGAATTCATCTGACTCTCAACTCCACGCAGGTTTTCATTACACCACTGTTGAATGTCCAAGTAACCCAATGCTGGTTTTCAGCGGCCTGTTCATATTCGCAGCCCTGCTGTTTACTTGGCTATCGATTCAAGCCTGGTCAGCTCTTCATTTTCCTGTCCACACAACACAGGCTTCAGAAATCATTGGAATCTCCTCTACAGAATGTTCCATTCATTCACTGCGAATGTGGAATTCAACTGACTCTCCACTCCATGCAGGTTTTCCTTACACCACTGATGAATGTCCAAGTAACCCAATGCTGGTTTTCAGCTGCATGTTCACACTCGCAGCCATGCTATACAATTGGCTTTCCACTAAATCCTGATTAGTTCTTGATTTTCCTTCCACACGACCCAGCCTTCAGAAATCATTGGAATCTCCACTAGAGAATGTTCCATTCATTCACTGCGAATTTGGAATTCCTCTGAACCTCCACTCCCGGCAGGTTTTCGTTACACCACTGTTGAATGTCCAAGTAACCCAATGTTTTAAGTGTTTTCTTCACAAGCGCAGTGGTGCTGTTCAATTGGCTATCCACTCAACCCTGGCCAGCTCTACATTTTCCTGTCCACACCACAGAGACTGGAGAAATCATTGTTATCTCCACTACAGAATGTTCCATTCATTCACAGCGAATCTGGAATTCATCTGAATCTCCACTCCCGGCAGGTTTTCGTGACACCACTGGTAAATATCCAAGTAAGCCAATGCTGGTTTTAAGTGGCCTGCTCATACTCTCAGCCGTGCTGTTCAATTTGCTATCCACTCAACCCTCTTCAGCTCCATTTTCCTGTCCACATAACCCAAACTTCAGAAACAATTGGTATCTCCTCCACAGAATGTTCCATTCATTGACTGCAAATCTGAAATTCATCTAATTCTCAACTCCCGTCAGGTTTTCGTTACACCACTTGTGAATGTCCAATTAAGCCAAAGCTGGTTTTCAGTGGCCTGTTCTTACTACGAGACGTGCTGTTCATTTGGCTATCCATTCCACCCTGTTCAGCTCTACATTTTCGTGTCCACAAAACCCAGCCTTCAGAAATCATTGGAATCACCACTAGAGAATGTTCCATTCATTCACTGCGAATCTGGAATTCATCTGAATCTCCACTCCCGGCAGGTTTTCATTGCACCACTGCTGAATGTTCAAGTAACGCAATGATGGTTTTCAGCGGTCTATTCACACTCGAACCCGTGCTGTTCACGGTCTAGCGACTCAACACTGGTGAGTTCTTCTTTTTCCAGTTCAGACAATACAAACCCCAGAAACCATTGCAATCTACACTACAGAATGTTTCATTCATTCACGCGAATCTTGAATTCATCTTGTTCTCCACTCCCAGCAGGTTTTCGTTTCACCACTGGTGAATGTCCAAGCAACCCAAGGCTGGTTTCAGCTGCGTGTTAACACTCGCAGCCGTGCTGTTCAATTGGCTATCCAGTGAACGCTGGTTAGCTCTTGATTTTCCTTCCACACACCGAGCCTTCAGAAATCATTCTTATCTCCACTTCAGAATGTTCCATTCGTTCCCTGCGAATCTGGAATTCCTCTGACTCTCCACACCAGGCAGATTTTCCTAACAACACTGGTGAATGACCAGGTAATCCAATGCTGGTTTTCAGCGGCTGTTCACACTCACAGCCTTGCTGTTCAACTGGCAATCCAGTCAAACCTAGTCAGCTCTTCATTTTCCTGTCCACACAACCCAGCGTTCAGAAATCATTGGAATCTCTACTACAGAAATTTCCATTCATTCACTGTGAATCTGGAAATAATCTGAATCTGCATTCCAGGAAGGCTTTCGTTACACCACTGATGAATGTCCAAGTAATGCAATGCTGCTTCTTAGTGGTCTGTTCACACTCGAAACCGTGCTGTTCACTGGCTATCCACTCAACATCGGTCAGCTCTTCCATATCCTGTCCAGACTATCCAGATTTCTAAATCTTGGCAATCTCCACTACAGAATGTTCCATTCAGTCACGCGAATCTGGAATTCATCAGAGTCTCCACTCCCGGCAGGTTTTCGTGACACCACTGGTATATGTCCAAGGAAGCCAAAGCTGGTTTTAAGCCGCCTGCTTATACTCTCAGCCGTGCTGTTCAATTTGCTATCCACCCAACCCTATTCAGCTCTACATTTTCCTGTCCTCATAACCCAACCTTCAGAAATAATTGGTATCTCCTCCACAGAATGTTCCGTTCATTCACTGCGAATCTTAAATTCATCTGACTCTCAACTCCCGGCGGGTTATCGTTACACCACTTGTGAATGTCCAAGTAAGCCAATGCTGGTTTTCAGTGGCCTGTTCATACTAAGAGACGTGCTGTTCATTTGGCTATCCACTCCACCCTGTTCAGCTCTACATTTTCGTGTCCACAAAACCCAGCCTTCAGAAATCATTGGAATCACCACTAGAGAATGTTCCATTCATTCACTGCGAATCTGGAATTCATCTGAACCTCCACTCCCGGCAGGTTTTCGTTACACCACTGGTGAATGTCCAAGTAACTCAGTACTGGTTTTCAGAGGCATGTTCAACTCGCAGAAGTGCTGTTCAATGGGCTATCCACTCAATATTGGTCAGCTCTTCATTTTCCTCTCCACACAAACCAGCCTTCAGAAATCATTGGGATCTCCACTACAGACTGTTCCATTCATTCACTGCGATTCTGCAATTCATCTGACTCTCCGCTCCAGGCAGGTTTTCATTACAGCACTGGTGAATGACCAAGTAATCCAATGCTGGTTTTCAGCCGCCTTTTCACACTCGCAGTGTGCTGTTCAATTGTCTATCCACTCAAACCTGGTCAGCCTTTCATTTTCTTTTCCACAATATCAGACTTCAGAAATCATTGGAATCGCCAGTACAGAATCTTCCATTCATTCACTGCCAATCTGGAATTCATCTGAATCTGCACTCCAGGTAGGCTTTCATTACACCACTTATGAATGTCCAAGTAACACAATGCTGGTTTTCAGCGGTCTGTTCACACTCTAAGCCCTGCTTTTTACTGGGTATCCACACAACTGTGGTCAGCTCTTCATTTTCATGTCCAAACAATCCAGACTTGAGAAATCATTGCAATCTCCAGTACAGAATGTTCCATTCATTCACTGCGAATCTGGAATTCAACTGAATCTCCACTACCTGCAGATTTATCTTACACCACTTGTGAATGTCCAAGTAAAACAATGCTGGTTTTCAGAGGCCTGTTCATGTTCGCAGTCGTGCTGTTCAATTGGCTATCCACTCAACCTGTTTTGCTCCTCATTTTCCTGTGCACACAACCCAGCCTTCAGAAATCATTGTAATCTCCACTACAGGATGTTCCATTCATTCACTGGGAATCTGGAATTCATCTGAATCTGCACTCCACGCAGGCTTTCGTTACACCACTGCTGAAAGTCGAAGTAATGCAATACTGGTTTTCAGTGGTCTGTTCACATTCGAAGCCGAGGCTTTTTACAGGCTATCCACTCAACACTGGTCAGCTCTTCATTTTCGTGTCCCCACAATCCAGATTTCAGAAATCATTGCAATCTCCACTACAGAATGTTCCATTCATTCACTGCGAGTCTGGAGTTTATCTGATTCTCCACTCCCGCCTGGTTAACATTACACCACTTGTGAATGTCCAAGTAAGCCAATGCTGGTTTTCAGAGGCCTGTTCATACTCGCAGCCGTGCTGTTTAATTGACAATTCACTCCACCCTGTTCAGCTCTTCATTGTCCCACCACACTACCAGCCTTCAGAAATCTTTGTTATCTCCACTACAGAATGTTCCATTCATTCACTGCGAATCTGGAATTCATCTGACTCTCAACTCCACGCAGGTTTTCATTACACCACTGTTGAATGTCCAAGTAACCCAATGCTGGTTTTCAGCGGCCTGTTCATATTCGCAGCCCTGCTGTTTACTTGGCTATCGATTCAAGCCTGGTCAGCTCTTCATTTTCCTGTCCACACAACACAGGCTTCAGAAATCATTGGAATCTCCTCTACAGAATGTTCCATTCATTCACTGCGAATGTGGAATTCAACTGACTCTCCACTCCATGCAGGTTTTCCTTACACCACTGATGAATGTCCAAGTAACCCAATGCTGGTTTTCAGCTGCATGTTCACACTCGCAGCCATGCTATACAATTGGCTTTCCACTAAATCCTGATTAGTTCTTGATTTTCCTTCCACACGACCCAGCCTTCAGAAATCATTGGAATCTCCACTAGAGAATGTTCCATTCATTCACTGCGAATCTGGAATTCCTCTGAACCTCCACTCCCGGCAGGTTTTCGTTACACCACTGTTGAATGTCCAAGTAACCCAATGTTTTAAGTGTTTTCTTCACAAGCGCAGTGGTGCTGTTCAATTGGCTATCCACTCAACCCTGGCCAGCTCTACATTTTCCTGTCCACACCACAGAGACTGGAGAAATCATTGTTATCTCCACTACAGAATGTTCCATTCATTCACAGCGAATCTGGAATTCATCTGAATCTCCACTCCCGGCAGGTTTTCGTGACACCACTGGTAAATATCCAAGTAAGCCAATGCTGGTTTTAAGTGGCCTGCTCATACTCTCAGCCGTGCTGTTCAATTTGCTATCCACTCAACCCTCTTCAGCTCCATTTTCCTGTCCACATAACCCAAACTTCAGAAACAATTGGTATCTCCTCCACAGAATGTTCCATTCATTGACTGCAAATCTGAAATTCATCTAATTCTCAACTCCCGTCAGGTTTTCGTTACACCACTTGTGAATGTCCAATTAAGCCAAAGCTGGTTTTCAGTGGCCTGTTCTTACTACGAGACGTGCTGTTCATTTGGCTATCCATTCCACCCTGTTCAGCTCTACATTTTCGTGTCCACAAAACCCAGCCTTCAGAAATCATTGGAATCACCACTAGAGAATGTTCCATTCATTCACTGCGAATCTGGAATTCATCTGAATCTCCACTCCCGGCAGGTTTTCATTGCACCACTGCTGAATGTTCAAGTAACGCAATGATGGTTTTCAGCGGTCTATTCACACTCGAACGCGTGCTGTTCACGGTCTAGCGACTCAACACTGGTGAGTTCTTCTTTTTCCAGTTCAGACAATACAAACCTCAGAAACCATTGCAATCTACACTACAGAATGTTTCATTCATTCACGCGAATCTTGAATTCATCTTGTTCTCCACTCCCAGCAGGTTTTCGTTTCACCACTGGTGAATGTCCAAGCAACCCAAGGCTGGTTTCAGCTGCGTGTTAACACTCGCAGCCGTGCTGTTCAATTGGCTATCCAGTGAACGCTGGTTAGCTCTTGATTTTCCTTCCACACACCGAGCCTTCAGAAATCATTCTTATCTCCACTTCAGAATGTTCCATTCGTTCCCTGCGAATCTGGAATTCCTCTGACTCTCCACACCAGGCAGATTTTCCTAACAACACTGGTGAATGACCAGGTAATCCAATGCTGGTTTTCAGCGGCTGTTCACACTCACAGCCTTGCTGTTCAACTGGCAATCCAGTCAAACCTAGTCAGCTCTTCATTTTCCTGTCCACACAACCCAGCGTTCAGAAATCATTGGAATCTCTACTACAGAAATTTCCATTCATTCACTGTGAATCTGGAAATAATCTGAATCTGCATTCCAGGAAGGCTTTCGTTACACCACTGATGAATGTCCAAGTAATGCAATGCTGCTTCTTAGTGGTCTGTTCACACTCGAAACCGTGCTGTTCATTGGCTATCCACTCAATATCGGTCAGCTCTTCAATATCCTGTCCAGACTATCCAGATTTCTAAATGTTGGCAATCACCACTACAGAATGTTCCATTCAATCACGCGAATCTGGAATTCATCAGAGTCTCCACTCCTTGAAGGTTTTCGTGACACCACTGGTAAATGTCCAAGGAAGACAATGCTGGTATTAAGCCGCCTGCTAACACACTCAGCCGTGCTGTTCAATTTGCTATCCACCCAACCCTATTCAGCTCTACATTTTCCTGTCCTCGTAACCCAACCTTCAGAAATAATTGGTATCTCCTCCACAGAATGTTCCGTTCATTCACTGCGAATCTTAAATTCATCTGACTCTCAACTCCCGGCGGGTTATCGTTACACCACTTGTGAATGTCCAAGTAAGCCAATGCTGGTTTTCAGTGGCCTGTTCATACTAAGAGACGTGCTGTTCATTTGGCTATCCACTCCACCCTGTTCAGCTCTACATTTTCGTGTCCACAAAACCCAGCCTTCAGAAATCATTGGAATCACCACTAGAGAATGTTCCATTCATTCACTGCGAATCTGGAATTCATCTGAACCTCCACTCCCGGCAGGTTTTCGTTACGCCACTGGTGAATGTCCAAGAAACTCAATACTGGTTTTCAGAGGCATGTTCAACTCGCAGAAGTGCTGTTCAATGGGCTATCCACTCAATATTGGTCAGCTCTTCATTTTCCTCTCCACACAAACCAGCCTTCAGAAATCATTGGGATCTCCACTACAGACTGTTCCATTCATTCACTGCGATTCTGCAATTCATCTGACTCTCCGCTCCAGGCAGGTTTTCATTACAGCACTGGTGAATGACCAAGTAATCCAATGCTGGTTTTCAGCCGCCTTTTCACACTCGCAGTGTGCTGTTCAATTGTCTATCCACTCAAACCTGGTCAGCCTTTCATTTTCTTTTCCACAATATCAGACTTCAGAAATCATTGGAATCGCCAGTACAGAATGTTCCATTCATTCACTGCCAATCTGGAATTCATCTGAATCTGCACTCCAGGTAGGCTTTCATTACACCACTTATGAATGTCCAAGTAACACAATGCTGGTTTTCAGCGGTCTGTTCACACTCTAAGCCCTGCTTTTTACTGGGTATCCACACAACTGTGGTCAGCTCTTCATTTTCATGTCCAAACAATCCAGACTTGAGAAATCATTGCAATCTCCAGTACAGAATGTTCCATTCATTCACTGCGAATCTGGAATTCAACTGAATCTCCACTACCTGCAGATTTATCTTACACCACTTGTGAATGTCCAAGTAAAACAATGCTGGTTTTCAGAGGCCTGTTCATATTCGCAGTCGTGCTGTTCAATTGGCTATCCACTCAACCTGTTTTGCTCCTCATTTTCCTGTGCACACAACCCAGCCTTCAGAAATCATTGTAATCTCCACTACAGGATGTTCCATTCATTCACTGGGAATCTGGAATTCATCTGAATCTGCACTCCACGCAGGCTTTCGTTACACCACTGCTGAAAGTCGAAGTAATGCAATACTGGTTTTCAGTGGTCTGTTCACATTCGAAGCCGAGGCTTTTTACAGGCTATCCACTCAACACTGGTCAGCTCTTCATTTTCGTGTCCCCACAATCCAGATTTCAGAAGTCATTGCAATCTCCACTACAGAATGTTCCATTCATTCACTGCGAGTCTGGAGTTTATCTGATTCTCCACTCCCGCCTGGTTAACATTACACCACTTGTGAATGTCCAAGTAAGCCAATGCTGGTTTTCAGAGGCCTGTTCATACTCGCAGCCGTGCTGTTTAATTGACAATTCACTCCACCCTGTTCAGCTCTTCATTGTCCCACCACACTACCAGCCTTCAGAAATCTTTGTTATCTCCACTACAGAATGTTCCATTCATTCACTGCGAATCTGGAATTCATCTGACTCTCAACTCCACGCAGGTTTTCATTACACCACTGTTGCATGTCCAAGTAACCCAATGCTGGTTTTCAGCGGCCTGTTCATATTCGCAGCCCTGCTGTTTACTTGGCTATCGATTCAAGCCTGGTCAGCTCTTCATTTTCCTGTCCACACAACACAGGCTTCAGAAATCATTGGAATCTCCTCTACAGAATGTTCCATTCATTCACTGCGAATGTGGAATTCAACTGACTCTCCACTCCATGTAGGTTTTCCTTACACCACTGATGAATGTCCAAGTAACCCAATGCTGGTTTTCAGCTGCATGTTCACACTCGCAGCCATGCTATACAATTGGCTTTCCACTAAATCCTGATTAGTTCTTGATTTTCCTTCCACACGACCCAGCCTTCAGAAATCATTGGAATCTCCACTAGAGAATGTTCCATTCATTCACTGCGAATCTGGAATTCCTCTGAACCTCCACTCCCGGCAGGTTTTCGTTACACCACTGTTGAATGTCCAAGTAACCCAATGTTTTAAGTGTTTTCTTCACAAGCGCAGTGGTGCTGTTCAATTGGCTATCCACTCAACCCTCTTCAGCTCCATTTTCCTGTCCACATAACCCAAACTTCAGAAACAATTGGTATCTCCTCCACAGAATGTTCCATTCATTGACTGCAAATCTGAAATTCATCTAATTCTCAACTCCTGTCAGGTTTTCGTTACACCACTTGTGAATGTCCAATTAAGCCAAAGCTGGTTTTCAGTGGCCTGTTCTTACTACGAGACGTGCTGTTCATTTGGCTATCCATTCCACCCTGTTCAGCTCTACATTTTCGTGTCCACAAAACCCAGCCTTCAGAAATCATTGGAATCACCACTAGAGAATGTTCCATGCATTCACTGCGAATCTGGAATTCATCTGAATCTCCACTCCCGGCAGGTTTTCATTGCACCACTGCTGAATGTTCAAGTAACGCAATGATGGTTTTCAGCGGTCTATTCACACTCGAACCCGTGCTGTTCACGGTCTAGCGACTCAACACTGGTGAGTTCTTCTTTTTCCAGTTCAGACAATACAAACCTCAGAAACCATTGCAATCTACACTACAGAATGTTTCATTCATTCACGCGAATCTTGAATTCATCTTGTTCTCCACTCCCAGCAGGTTTTCGTTTCACCACTGGTGAATGTCCAAGCAACCCAAGGCTGGTTTCAGCTGCGTGTTAACACTCGCAGCCGTGCTGTTCAATTGGCTATCCAGTGAACGCTGGTTAGCTCTTGATTTTCCTTCCACACACCGAGCCTTCAGAAATCATTCTTATCTCCACTTCAGAATGTTCCATTCGTTCCCTGCGAATCTGGAATTCCTCTGACTCTCCACACCAGGCAGATTTTCCTAACAACACTGGTGAATGACCAGGTAATCCAATGCTGGTTTTCAGCGGCTGTTCACACTCACAGCCTTGCTGTTCAACTGGCAATCCAGTCAAACCTAGTCAGCTCTTCATTTTCCTGTCCACACAACCCAGCGTTCAGAAATCATTGGAATCTCTACTACAGAAATTTCCATTCATTCACTGTGAATCTGGAAATAATCTGAATCTGCAATCCAGGAAGGCTTTCGTTACACCACTGATGAATGTCCAAGTAATGCAATGCTGCTTCTTAGTGGTCTGTTCACACTCGAAACCGTGCTGTTCATTGGCTATCCACTCAATATCGGTCAGCTCTTCAATATCCTGTCCAGACTATCCAGATTTCTAAATGTTGGCAATCACCACTACAGAATGTTCCATTCAATCACGCGAATCTGGAATTCATCAGAGTCTCCACTCCTGGAAGGTTTTCGTGACACCACTGGTAAATGTCCAAGGAAGACAATGCTGGTTTTAAGCCGCCTGCTAACACACTCAGCCGTGCTGTTCAATTTGCTATCCACCCAACCCTATTCAGCTCTACATTTTCCTGTCCTCATAACCCAACCTTCAGAAATAATTGGTATCTCCTCCACAGAATGTTCCGTTCATTCACTGCGAATCTTAAATTCATCTGACTCTCAACTCCCGGCGGGTTATCGTTACACCACTTGTGAATGTCCAAGTAAGCCAATGCTGGTTTTCAGTGGCCTGTTCATACTAAGAGACGTGCTGTTCATTTGGCTATCCACTCCACCCTGTTCAGCTCTACATTTTCGTGTCCACAAAACCCAGCCTTCAGAAATCATTGGAATCACCACTAGAGAATGTTCCATTCATTCACTGCGAATCTGGAATTCATCTGAACCTCCACTCCCGGCAGGTTTTCGTTACGCCACTGGTGAATGTCCAAGAAACTCAATACTGGTTTTCAGAGGCATGTTCAACTCGCAGAAGTGCTGTTCAATGGGCTATCCACTCAATATTGGTCAGCTCTTCATTTTCCTCTCCACACAAACCAGCCTTCAGAAATCATTGGGATCTCCACTACAGACTGTTCCATTCATTCACTGCGATTCTGCAATTCATCTGACTCTCCGCTCCAGGCAGGTTTTCATTACAGCACTGGTGAATGACCAAGTAATCCAATGCTGGTTTTCAGCCGCCTTTTCACACTCGCAGTGTGCTGTTCAATTGTCTATCCACTCAAACCTGGTCAGCCTTTCATTTTCTTTTCCACAATATCAGACTTCAGAAATCATTGGAATCGCCAGTACAGAATGTTCCATTCATTCACTGCCAATCTGGAATTCATCTGAATCTGCACTCCAGGTAGGCTTTCATTACACCACTTATGAATGTCCAAGTAACACAATGCTGGTTTTCAGCGGTCTGTTCACACTCTAAGCCCTGCTTTTTACTGGGTATCCACACAACTGTGTCAGCTCTTCATTTTCATGTCCAAACAATCCAGACTTGAGAAATCATTGCAATCTCCAGTACAGAATGTTCCATTCATTCACTGCGAATCTGGAATTCAACTGAATCTCCACTACCTGCAGATTTATCTTACACCACTTGTGAATGTCCAAGTAAAACAATGCTGGTTTTCAGAGGCCTGTTCATGTTCGCAGTCGTGCTGTTCAATTGGCTATCCACTCAACCTGTTTTGCTCCTCATTTTCCTGTGCACACAACCCAGCCTTCAGAAATCATTGTAATCTCCACTACAGGATGTTCCATTCATTCACTGGGAATCTGGAATTCATCTGAATCTGCACTCCACGCAGGCTTTCGTTACACCACTGCTGAAAGTCGAAGTAATGCAATACTGGTTTTCAGTGGTCTGTTCACATTCGAAGCCGAGGCTTTTTACAGGCTATCCACTCAACACTGGTCAGCTCTTCATTTTCGTGTCCCCACAATCCAGATTTCAGAAATCATTGCAATCTCCACTACAGAATGTTCCATTCATTCACTGCGAGTCTGGAGTTTATCTGATTCTCCACTCCCGCCTGGTTAACATTACACCACTTGTGAATGTCCAAGTAAGCCAATGCTGGTTTTCAGAGGCCTGTTCATACTCGCAGCCGTGCTGTTTAATTGACAATTCACTCCACCCTGTTCAGCTCTTCATTGTCCCACCACACTACCAGCCTTCAGAAATCTTTGTTATCTCCACTACAGAATGTTCCATTCATTCACTGCGAATCTGGAATTCATCTGACTCTCAACTCCACGCAGGTTTTCATTACACCACTGTTGAATGTCCAAGTAACCCAATGCTGGTTTTCAGCGGCCTGTTCATATTCGCAGCCCTGCTGTTTACTTGGCTATCGATTCAAGCCTGGTCAGCTCTTCATTTTCCTGTCCACACAACACAGGCTTCAGAAATCATTGGAATCTCCTCTACAGAATGTTCCATTCATTCACTGCGAATGTGGAATTCAACTGACTCTCCACTCCATGCAGGTTTTCCTTACACCACTGATGAATGTCCAAGTAACCCAATGCTGGTTTTCAGCTGCATGTTCACACTCGCAGCCATGCTATACAATTGGCTTTCCACTAAATCCTGATTAGTTCTTGATTTTCCTTCCACACGACCCAGCCTTCAGAAATCATTGGAATCTCCACTAGAGAATGTTCCATTCATTCACTGCGAATCTGGAATTCCTCTGAACCTCCACTCCCGGCAGGTTTTCGTTACACCACTGTTGAATGTCCAAGTAACCCAATGTTTTAAGTGTTTTCTTCACAAGCGCAGTGGTGCTGTTCAATTGGCTATCCACTCAACCCTGGCCAGCTCTACATTTTCCTGTCCACACCACAGAGACTGGAGAAATCATTGTTATCTCCACTACAGAATGTTCCATTCATTCACAGCGAATCTGGAATTCATCTGAATCTCCACTCCCGGCAGGTTTTCGTGACACCACTGGTAAATATCCAAGTAAGCCAATGCTGGTTTTAAGTGGCCTGCTCATACTCTCAGCCGTGCTGTTCAATTTGCTATCCACTCAACCCTCTTCAGCTCCATTTTCCTGTCCACATAACCCAAACCTCAGAAACAATTGGTATCTCCTCCACAGAATGTTCCATTCATTGACTGCAAATCTGAAATTCATCTAATTCTCAACTCCCGTCAGGTTTTCGTTACACCACTTGTGAATGTCCAATTAAGCCAAAGCTGGTTTTCAGTGGCCTGTTCTTACTACGAGACGTGCTGTTCATTTGGCTATCCATTCCACCCTGTTCAGCTCTACATTTTCGTGTCCACAAAACCCAGCCTTCAGAAATCATTGGAATCACCACTAGAGAATGTTCCATGCATTCACTGCGAATCTGGAATTCATCTGAATCTCCACTCCCGGCAGGTTTTCATTGCACCACTGCTGAATGTTCAAGTAACGCAATGATGGTTTTCAGCGGTCTATTCACACTCGAACCCGTGCTGTTCACGGTCTAGCGACTCAACACTGGTGAGTTCTTCTTTTTCCAGTTCAGACAATACAAACCTCAGAAACCATTGCAATCTACACTACAGAATGTTTCATTCATTCACGCGAATCTTGAATTCATCTTGTTCTCCACTCCCAGCAGGTTTTCGTTTCACCACTGGTGAATGTCCAAGCAACCCAAGGCTGGTTTCAGCTGCGTGTTAACACTCGCAGCCGTGCTGTTCAATTGGCTATCCAGTGAACGCTGGTTAGCTCTTGATTTTCCTTCCACACACCGAGCCTTCAGAAATCATTCCTATCTCCACTTCAGAATGTTCCATTCGTTCCCTGCGAATCTGGAATTCCTCTGACTCTCCACACCAGGCAGATTTTCCTAACAACACTGGTGAATGACCAGGTAATCCAATGCTGGTTTTCAGCGGCTGTTCACACTCACAGCCTTGCTGTTCAACTGGCAATCCAGTCAAACCTAGTCAGCTCTTCATTTTCCTGTCCACACAACCCAGCGTTCAGAAATCATTGGAATCTCTACTACAGAAATTTCCATTCATTCACTGTGAATCTGGAAATAATCTGAATCTGCATTCCAGGAAGGCTTTCGTTACACCACTGATGAATGTCCAAGTAATGCAATGCTGCTTCTTAGTGGTCTGTTCACACTCGAAACCGTGCTGTTCATTGGCTATCCACTCAATATCGGTCAGCTCTTCAATATCCTGTCCAGACTATCCAGATTTCTAAATGTTGGCAATCACCACTACAGAATGTTCCATTCAATCACGCGAATCTGGAATTCATCAGAGTCTCCACTCCTGGAAGGTTTTCGTGACACCACTGGTAAATGTCCAAGGAAGACAATGCTGGTTTTAAGCCGCCTGCTAACACACTCAGCCGTGCTGTTCAATTTGCTATCCACCCAACCCTATTCAGCTCTACATTTTCCTGTCCTCATAACCCAACCTTCAGAAATAATTGGTATCTCCTCCACAGAATGTTCCGTTCATTCACTGCGAATCTTAAATTCATCTGACTCTCAACTCCCGGCGGGTTATCGTTACACCACTTGTGAATGTCCAAGTAAGCCAATGCTGGTTTTCAGAGGCCTGTTCAACTCGCAGAAGTGCTGTTCAATGGGCTATCCACTCAATATTGGTCAGCTCTTCATTTTCCTCTCCACACAAACCAGCCTTCAGAAATCATTGGGATCTCCACTACAGACTGTTCCATTCATTCACTGCGATTCTGCAATTCATCTGACTCTCCACTCCAGGCAGGTTTTCATTACAGCACTGGTGAATGACCAAGTAATCCAATGCTGGTTTTCAGCCGCCTTTTCACACTCGCAGTGTGCTGTTCAATTGTCTAGCCACTCAAACCTGGTCAGCCTCTCATTTTCTTTTCCACAATATCAGACTTCAGAAATCATTGGAATCGCCAGTACAGAATGTTCCATTCATTCACTGCCAATCTGGAATTCATCTGAATCTGCACTCCAGGTAGGCTTTCATTACACCACTTATGAATGTCCAAGTAACACAATGCTGGTTTTCAGCGGTCTGTTCACACTCTAAGCCCTGCTTTTTACTGGGTATCCACACAACTGTGGTCAGCTCTTCATTTTCATGTCCAAACAATCCAGACTTGAGAAATCATTGCAATCTCCAGTACAGAATGTTCCATTCATTCACTGCGAATCTGGAATTCAACTGAATCTCCACTACCTGCAGATTTATCTTACACCACTTGTGAATGTCCAAGTAAAACAATGCTGGTTTTCAGAGGCCTGTTCATATTCGCAGTCGTGCTGTTCAATTGGCTATCCACTCAACCTGTTTTGCTCCTCATTTTCCTGTGCACACAACCCAGCGTTCAGAAATCATTGGAATCTCCACTACAGGATGTTCCATTCATTCACTGGGAATCTGGAATTCATCTGAATCTGCACTCCACGCAGGCTTTCGTTACACCACTGCTGAAAGTCGAAGTAATGCAATACTGGTTTTCAGTGGTCTGTTCACATTCGAAGCCGAGGCTTTTTACAGGCTATCCACTCAACACTGGTCAGCTCTTCATTTTCGTGTCCCCACAATCCAGATTTCAGAAATCATTGCAATCTCCACTACAGAATGTTCCATTCATTCACTGCGAGTCTGGAGTTTATCTGATTCTCCACTCCCGCCTGGTTAACATTACACCACTTGTGAATGTCCAAGTAAGCCAATGCTGGTTTTCAGAGGCCTGTTCATACTCGCAGCCGTGCTGTTTAATTGACAATTCACTCCACCCTGTTCAGCTCTTCATTGTCCCACCACACTACCAGCCTTCAGAAATCTTTGTTATCTCCACTACAGAATGTTCCATTCATTCACTGCGAATCTGGAATTCATCTGACTCTCAACTCCACGCAGGTTTTCATTACACCACTGTTGAATGTCCAAGTAACCCAATGCTGGTTTTCAGCGGCCTGTTCATATTCGCAGCCCTGCTGTTTACTTGGCTATCGATTCAAGCCTGGTCAGCTCTTCATTTTCCTGTCCACACAACACAGGCTTCAGAAATCATTGGAATCTCCTCTACAGAATGTTCCATTCATTCACTGCGAATGTGGAATTCAACTGACTCTCCACTCCATGCAGGTTTTCCTTACACCACTGATGAATGTCCAAGTAACCCAATGCTGGTTTTCAGCTGCATGTTCACACTCGCAGCCATGCTATACAATTGGCTTTCCACTAAATCCTGATTAGTTCTTGATTTTCCTTCCACACGACCCAGCCTTCAGAAATCATTGGAATCTCCACTAGAGAATGTTCCATTCATTCACTGCGAATCTGGAATTCCTCTGAACCTCCACTCCCGGCAGGTTTTCGTTACACCACTGTTGAATGTCCAAGTAACCCAATGTTTTAAGTGTTTTCTTCACAAGCGCAGTGGTGCTGTTCAATTGGCTATCCACTCAACCCTGGCCAGCTCTACATTTTCCTGTCCACACCACAGAGACTGGAGAAATCATTGTTATCTCCACTACAGAATGTTCCATTCATTCACAGCGAATCTGGAATTCATCTGAATCTCCACTCCCGGCAGGTTTTCGTGACACCACTGGTAAATATCCAAGTAAGCCAATGCTGGTTTTAAGTGGCCTGCTCATACTCTCAGCCGTGCTGTTCAATTTGCTATCCACTCAACCCTCTTCAGCTCCATTTTCCTGTCCACATAACCCAAACTTCAGAAACAATTGGTATCTCCTCCACAGAATGTTCCATTCATTGACTGCAAATCTGAAATTCATCTAATTCTCAACTCCCGTCAGGTTTTCGTTACAGCACTTGTGAATGTCCAATTAAGCCAAAGCTGGTTTTCAGTGGCCTGTTCTTACTACGAGACGTGCTGTTCATTTGGCTATCCATTCCACCCTGTTCAGCTCTACATTTTCGTGTCCACAAAACCCAGCCTTCAGAAATCATTGGAATCACCACTAGAGAATGTTCCATGCATTCACTGCGAATCTGGAATTCATCTGAATCTCCACTCCCGGCAGGTTTTCATTGCACCACTGCTGAATGTTCAAGTAACGCAATGATGGTTTTCAGCGGTCTATTCACACTCGAACCCGTGCTGTTCACGGTCTAGCGACTCAACACTGGTGAGTTCTTCTTTTTCCAGTTCAGACAATACAAACCTCAGAAACCATTGCAATCTACACTACAGAATGTTTCATTCATTCACGCGAATCTTGAATTCATCTTGTTCTCCACTCCCAGCAGGTTTTCGTTTCACCACTGGTGAATGTCCAAGCAACCCAAGGCTGGTTTCAGCTGCGTGTTAACACTCGCAGCCGTGCTGTTCAATTGGCTATCCAGTGAACGCTGGTTAGCTCTTGATTTTCCTTCCACACACCGAGCCTTCAGAAATCATTCTTATCTCCACTTCAGAATGTTCCATTCGTTCCCTGCGAATCTGGAATTCCTCTGACTCTCCACACCAGGCAGATTTTCCTAACAACACTGGTGAATGACCAGGTAATCCAATGCTGGTTTTCAGCGGCTGTTCACACTCACAGCCTTGCTGTTCAACTGGCAATCCAGTCAAACCTAGTCAGCTCTTAATTTTCCTGTCCACACAACCCAGCGTTCAGAAATCATTGGAATCTCTACTACAGAAATTTCCATTCATTCACTGTGAATCTGGAAATAATCTGAATCTGCATTCCAGGAAGGCTTTCGTTACACCACTGATGAATGTCCAAGTAATGCAATGCTGCTTCTTAGTGGTCTGTTCACACTCGAAACCGTGCTGTTCATTGGCTATCCACTCAATATCGGTCAGCTCTTCAATATCCTGTCCAGACTATCCAGATTTCTAAATGTTGGCAATCACCACTACAGAATGTTCCATTCAATCACGCGAATCTGGAATTCATCAGAGTCTCCACTCCTGGAAGGTTTTCGTGACACCACTGGTAAATGTCCAAGGAAGACAATGCTGGTTTTAAGCCGCCTGCTAACACACTCAGCCGTGCTGTTCAATTTGCTATCCACCCAACCCTATTCAGCTCTACATTTTCCTGTCCTCGTAACCCAACCTTCAGAAATAATTGGTATCTCCTCCACAGAATGTTCCGTTCATTCACTGCGAATCTTAAATTCATCTGACTCTCAACTCCCGGCGGGTTATCGTTACACCACTTGTGAATGTCCAAGTAAGCCAATGCTGGTTTTCAGTGGCCTGTTCATACTAAGAGACGTGCTGTTCATTTGGCTATCCACTCCACCCTGTTCAGCTCTACATTTTCGTGTCCACAAAACCCAGCCTTCAGAAATCATTGGAATCACCACTAGAGAATGTTCCATTCATTCACTGCGAATCTGGAATTCATCTGAACCTCCACTCCCGGCAGGTTTTCGTTACGCCACTGGTGAATGTCCAAGAAACTCAATACTGGTTTTCAGAGGCATGTTCAACTCGCAGAAGTGCTGTTCAATGGGCTATCCACTCAATATTGGTCAGCTCTTCATTTTCCTCTCCACACAAACCAGCCTTCAGAAATCATTGGGATCTCCACTACAGACTGTTCCATTCATTCACTGCGATTCTGCAATTCATCTGACTCTCCGCTCCAGGCAGGTTTTCATTACAGCACTGGTGAATGACCAAGTAATCCAATGCTGGTTTTCAGCCGCCTTTTCACACTCGCAGTGTGCTGTTCAATTGTCTATCCACTCAAACCTGGTCAGCCTTTCATTTTCTTTTCCACAATATCAGACTTCAGAAATCATTGGAATCGCCAGTACAGAATGTTCCATTCATTCACTGCCAATCTGGAATTCATCTGAATCTGCACTCCAGGTAGGCTTTCATTACACCACTTATGAATGTCCAAGTAACACAATGCTGGTTTTCAGCGGTCTGTTCACACTCTAAGCCCTGCTTTTTACTGGGTATCCACACAACTGTGGTCAGCTCTTCATTTTCATGTACAAACAATCCAGACTTGAGAAATCATTGCAATCTCCAGTACAGAATGTTCCATTCATTCACTGCGAATCTGGAATTCAACTGAATCTCCACTACCTGCAGATTTATCTTACACCACTTGTGAATGTCCAAGTAAAACAATGCTGGTTTTCAGAGGCCTGTTCATATTCGCAGTCGTGCTGTTCAATTGGCTATCCACTCAACCTGTTTTGCTCCTCATTTTCCTGTGCACACAACCCAGCCTTCAGAAATCATTGTAATCTCCACTACAGGATGTTCCATTCATTCACTGGGAATCTGGAATTCATCTGAATCTGCACTCCACGCAGGCTTTCGTTACACCACTGCTGAAAGTCGAAGTAATGCAATACTGGTTTTCAGTGGTCTGTTCACATTCGAAGCCGAGGCTTTTTACAGGCTATCCACTCAACACTGGTCAGCTCTTCATTTTCGTGTCCCCACAATCCAGATTTCAGAAATCATTGCAATCTCCACTACAGAATGTTCCATTCATTCACTGCGAGTCTGGAGTTTATCTGATTCTCCACTCCCGCCTGGTTAACATTACACCACTTGTGAATGTCCAAGTAAGCCAATGCTGGTTTTCAGAGGCCTGTTCATACTCGCAGCCGTGCTGTTTAATTGACAATTCACTCCACCCTGTTCAGCTCTTCATTGTCCCACCACACTACCAGCCTTCAGAAATCTTTGTTATCTCCACTACAGAATGTTCCATTCATTCACTGCGAATCTGGAATTCATCTGACTCTCAACTCCACGCAGGTTTTCATTACACCACTGTTGAATGTCCAAGTAACCCAATGCTGGTTTTCAGCGGCCTGTTCATATTCGCAGCCCTGCTGTTTACTTGGCTATCGATTCAAGCCTGGTCAGCTCTTCATTTTCCTGTCCACACAACACAGGCTTCAGAAATCATTGGAATCTCCTCTACAGAATGTTCCATTCATTCACTGCGAATGTGGAATTCAACTGACTCTCCACTCCATGCAGGTTTTCCTTACACCACTGATGAATGTCCAAGTAACCCAATGCTGGTTTTCAGCTGCATGTTCACACTCGCAGCCATGCTATACAATTGGCTTTCCACTAAATCCTGATTAGTTCTTGATTTTCCTTCCACACGACCCAGCCTTCAGAAATCATTGGAATCTCCACTAGAGAATGTTCCATTCATTCACTGCGAATCTGGAATTCCTCTGAACCTCCACTCCCGGCAGGTTTTCGTTACACCACTGTTGAATGTCCAAGTAACCCAATGTTTTAAGTGTTTTCTTCACAAGCGCAGTGGTGCTGTTCAATTGGCTATCCACTCAACCCTCTTCAGCTCCATTTTCCTGTCCACATAACCCAAACTTCAGAAACAATTGGTATCTCCTCCACAGAATGTTCCATTCATTGACTGCAAATCTGAAATTCATCTAATTCTCAACTCCTGTCAGGTTTTCGTTACACCACTTGTGAATGTCCAATTAAGCCAAAGCTGGTTTTCAGTGGCCTGTTCTTACTACGAGACGTGCTGTTCATTTGGCTATCCATTCCACCCTGTTCAGCTCTACATTTTCGTGTCCACAAAACCCAGCCTTCAGAAATCATTGGAATCACCACTAGAGAATGTTCCATGCATTCACTGCGAATCTGGAATTCATCTGAATCTCCACTCCCGGCAGGTTTTCATTGCACCACTGCTGAATGTTCAAGTAACGCAATGATGGTTTTCAGCGGTCTATTCACACTCGAACCCGTGCTGTTCACGGTCTAGCGACTCAACACTGGTGAGTTCTTCTTTTTCCAGTTCAGACAATACAAACCTCAGAAACCATTGCAATCTACACTACAGAATGTTTCATTCATTCACGCGAATCTTGAATTCATCTTGTTCTCCACTCCCAGCAGGTTTTCGTTTCACCACTGGTGAATGTCCAAGCAACCCAAGGCTGGTTTCAGCTGCGTGTTAACACTCGCAGCCGTGCTGTTCAATTGGCTATCCAGTGAACGCTGGTTAGCTCTTGATTTTCCTTCCACACACCGAGCCTTCAGAAATCATTCTTATCTCCACTTCAGAATGTTCCATTCGTTCCCTGCGAATCTGGAATTCCTCTGACTCTCCACACCAGGCAGATTTTCCTAACAACACTGGTGAATGACCAGGTAATCCAATGCTGGTTTTCAGCGGCTGTTCACACTCACAGCCTTGCTGTTCAACTGGCAATCCAGTCAAACCTAGTCAGCTCTTCATTTTCCTGTCCACACAACCCAGCGTTCAGAAATCATTGGAATCTCTACTACAGAAATTTCCATTCATTCACTGTGAATCTGGAAATAATCTGAATCTGCAATCCAGGAAGGCTTTCGTTACACCACTGATGAATGTCCAAGTAATGCAATGCTGCTTCTTAGTGGTCTGTTCACACTCGAAACCGTGCTGTTCATTGGCTATCCACTCAATATCGGTCAGCTCTTCAATATCCTGTCCAGACTATCCAGATTTCTAAATGTTGGCAATCACCACTACAGAATGTTCCATTCAATCACGCGAATCTGGAATTCATCAGAGTCTCCACTCCTGGAAGGTTTTCGTGACACCACTGGTAAATGTCCAAGGAAGACAATGCTGGTTTTAAGCCGCCTGCTAACACACTCAGCCGTGCTGTTCAATTTGCTATCCACCCAACCCTATTCAGCTCTACATTTTCCTGTCCTCATAACCCAACCTTCAGAAATAATTGGTATCTCCTCCACAGAATGTTCCGTTCATTCACTGCGAATCTTAAATTCATCTGACTCTCAACTCCCGGTGGGTTATCGTTACACCACTTGTGAATGTCCAAGTAAGCCAATGCTGGTTTTCAGTGGCCTGTTCATACTAAGAGACGTGCTGTTCATTTGGCTATCCACTCCACCCTGTTCAGCTCTACATTTTCGTGTCCACAAAACCCAGCCTTCAGAAATCATTGGAATCACCACTAGAGAATGTTCCATTCATTCACTGCGAATCTGGAATTCATCTGAACCTCCACTCCCGGCAGGTTTTCGTTACGCCACTGGTGAATGTCCAAGAAACTCAATACTGGTTTTCAGAGGCATGTTCAACTCGCAGAAGTGCTGTTCAATGGGCTATCCACTCAATATTGGTCAGCTCTTCATTTTCCTCTCCACACAAACCAGCCTTCAGAAATCATTGGGATCTCCACTACAGACTGTTCCATTCATTCACTGCGATTCTGCAATTCATCTGACTCTCCGCTCCAGGCAGGTTTTCATTACAGCACTGGTGAATGACCAAGTAATCCAATGCTGGTTTTCAGCCGCCTTTTCACACTCGCAGTGTGCTGTTCAATTGTCTATCCACTCAAACCTGGTCAGCCTTTCATTTTCTTTTCCACAATATCAGACTTCAGAAATCATTGGAATCGCCAGTACAGAATGTTCCATTCATTCACTGCCAATCTGGAATTCATCTGAATCTGCACTCCAGGTAGGCTTTCATTACACCACTTATGAATGTCCAAGTAACACAATGCTGGTTTTCAGCGGTCTGTTCACACTCTAAGCCCTGCTTTTTACTGGGTATCCACACAACTGTGTCAGCTCTTCATTTTCATGTCCAAACAATCCAGACTTGAGAAATCATTGCAATCTCCAGTACAGAATGTTCCATTCATTCACTGCGAATCTGGAATTCAACTGAATCTCCACTACCTGCAGATTTATCTTACACCACTTGTGAATGTCCAAGTAAAACAATGCTGGTTTTCAGAGGCCTGTTCATGTTCGCAGTCGTGCTGTTCAATTGGCTATCCACTCAACCTGTTTTGCTCCTCATTTTCCTGTGCACACAACCCAGCCTTCAGAAATCATTGTAATCTCCACTACAGGATGTTCCATTCATTCACTGGGAATCTGGAATTCATCTGAATCTGCACTCCACGCAGGCTTTCGTTACACCACTGCTGAAAGTCGAAGTAATGCAATACTGGTTTTCAGTGGTCTGTTCACATTCGAAGCCGAGGCTTTTTACAGGCTATCCACTCAACACTGGTCAGCTCTTCATTTTCGTGTCCCCACAATCCAGATTTCAGAAATCATTGCAATCTCCACTACAGAATGTTCCATTCATTCACTGCGAGTCTGGAGTTTATCTGATTCTCCACTCCCGCCTGGTTAACATTACACCACTTGTGAATGTCCAAGTAAGCCAATGCTGGTTTTCAGAGGCCTGTTCATACTCGCAGCCGTGCTGTTTAATTGACAATTCACTCCACCCTGTTCAGCTCTTCATTGTCCCACCACACTACCAGCCTTCAGAAATCTTTGTTATCTCCACTACAGAATGTTCCATTCATTCACTGCGAATCTGGAATTCATCTGACTCTCAACTCCACGCAGGTTTTCATTACACCACTGTTGAATGTCCAAGTAACCCAATGCTGGTTTTCAGCGGCCTGTTCATATTCGCAGCCCTGCTGTTTACTTGGCTATCGATTCAAGCCTGGTCAGCTCTTCATTTTCCTGTCCACACAACACAGGCTTCAGAAATCATTGGAATCTCCTCTACAGAATGTTCCATTCATTCACTGCGAATGTGGAATTCAACTGACTCTCCACTCCATGCAGGTTTTCCTTACACCACTGATGAATGTCCAAGTAACCCAATGCTGGTTTTCAGCTGCATGTTCACACTCGCAGCCATGCTATACAATTGGCTTTCCACTAAATCCTGATTAGTTCTTGATTTTCCTTCCACACGACCCAGCCTTCAGAAATCATTGGAATCTCCACTAGAGAATGTTCCATTCATTCACTGCGAATCTGGAATTCCTCTGAACCTCCACTCCCGGCAGGTTTTCGTTACACCACTGTTGAATGTCCAAGTAACCCAATGTTTTAAGTGTTTTCTTCACAAGCGCAGTGGTGCTGTTCAATTGGCTATCCACTCAACCCTGGCCAGCTCTACATTTTCCTGTCCACACCACAGAGACTGGAGAAATCATTGTTATCTCCACTACAGAATGTTCCATTCATTCACAGCGAATCTGGAATTCATCTGAATCTCCACTCCCGGCAGGTTTTCGTGACACCACTGGTAAATATCCAAGTAAGCCAATGCTGGTTTTAAGTGGCCTGCTCATACTCTCAGCCGTGCTGTTCAATTTGCTATCCACTCAACCCTCTTCAGCTCCATTTTCCTGTCCACATAACCCAAACCTCAGAAACAATTGGTATCTCCTCCACAGAATGTTCCATTCATTGACTGCAAATCTGAAATTCATCTAATTCTCAACTCCCGTCAGGTTTTCGTTACACCACTTGTGAATGTCCAATTAAGCCAAAGCTGGTTTTCAGTGGCCTGTTCTTACTACGAGACGTGCTGTTCATTTGGCTATCCATTCCACCCTGTTCAGCTCTACATTTTCGTGTCCACAAAACCCAGCCTTCAGAAATCATTGGAATCACCACTAGAGAATGTTCCATTCATTCACTGCGAATCTGGAATTCATCTGAATCTCCACTCCCGGCAGGTTTTCATTGCACCACTGCTGAATGTTCAAGTAACGCAATGATGGTTTTCAGCGGTCTATTCACACTCGAACCCGTGCTGTTCACGGTCTAGCGACTCAACACTGGTGAGTTCTTCTTTTTCCAGTTCAGACAATACAAACCTCAGAAACCATTGCAATCTACACTACAGAATGTTTCATTCATTCACGCGAATCTTGAATTCATCTTGTTCTCCACTCCCAGCAGGTTTTCGTTTCACCACTGGTGAATGTCCAAGCAACCCAAGGCTGGTTTCAGCTGCGTGTTAACACTCGCAGCCGTGCTGTTCAATTGGCTATCCAGTGAACGCTGGTTAGCTCTTGATTTTCCTTCCACACACCGAGCCTTCAGAAATCATTCTTATCTCCACTTCAGAATGTTCCATTCGTTCCCTGCGAATCTGGAATTCCTCTGACTCTCCACACCAGGCAGATTTTCCTAACAACACTGGTGAATGACCAGGTAATCCAATGCTGGTTTTCAGCGGCTGTTCACACTCACAGCCTTGCTGTTCAATTGGCAATCCAGTCAAACCTAGTCAGCTCTTCATTTTCCTGTCCACACAACCCAGCGTTCAGAAATCATTGGAATCTCTACTACAGAAATTTCCATTCATTCACTGTGAATCTGGAAATAATCTGAATCTGCATTCCAGGAAGGCTTTCGTTACACCACTGATGAATGTCCAAGTAATGCAATGCTGCTTCTTAGTGGTCTGTTCACACTCGAAACCGTGCTGTTCATTGGCTATCCACTCAATATCGGTCAGCTCTTCAATATCCTGTCCAGACTATCCAGATTTCTAAATGTTGGCAATCACCACTACAGAATGTTCCATTCAGTCACGCGAATCTGGAATTCATCAGAGTCTCCACTCCTGGAAGGTTTTCGTGACACCACTGGTAAATGTCCAAGGAAGACAATGCTGGTTTTAAGCCGCCTGCTAACACACTCAGCCGTGCTGTTCAATTTGCTATCCACCCAACCCTATTCAGCTCTACATTTTCCTGTCCTCATAACCCAACCTTCAGAAACAATTGGTATCTCCTCCACAGAATGTTCCGTTCATTCACTGCGAATCTTAAATTCATCTGACTCTCAACTCCCGGCGGGTTATCGTTACACCACTTGTGAATGTCCAAGTAAGCCAATGCTGGTTTTCAGTGGCCTGTTCATACTAAGAGACGTGCTGTTCGTTTGGCTATCCACTCCACCCTGTTCAGCTCTACATTTTCGTGTCCACAAAACCCAGCCTTCAGAAATCATTGGAATCACCACTAGAGAATGTTCCATTCATTCACTGCGAATCTGGAATTCATCTGAACCTCCACTCCCGGCAGGTTTTCGTTACGCCACTGGTGAATGTCCAAGTAACTCAATACTGGTTTTCAGAGGCATGTTCAACTCGCAGAAGTGCTGTTCAATGGGCTATCCACTCAATATTGGTCAGCTCTTCATTTTCCTCTCCACACAAACCAGCCTTCAGAAATCATTGGGATCTCCACTACAGACTGTTCCATTCATTCACTGCGATTCTGCAATTCATCTGACTCTCCACTCCAGGCAGGTTTTCATTACAGCACTGGTGAATGACCAAGTAATCCAATGCTGGTTTTCAGCTGCCTTTTCACACTCGCAGTGTGCTGTTCAATTGTCTATCCACTCAAACCTGGTCAGCCTTTCATTTTCTTTTCCACAATATCAGACTTCAGAAATCATTGGAATCGCCAGTACAGAATGTTCCATTCATTCACTGCCAATCTGGAATTCATCTGAATCTGCACTCCAGGTAGGCTTTCATTACACCACTTATGAATGTCCAAGTAACACAATGCTGGTTTTCAGCGGTCTGTTCACACTCTAAGCCCTGCTTTTTACTGGGTATCCACACAACTGTGGTCAGCTCTTCATTTTCATGTCCAAACAATCCAGACTTGAGAAATCATTGCAATCTCCAGTACAGAATGTTCCATTCATTCACTGCGAATCTGGAATTCAACTGAATCTCCACTACCTGCAGATTTATCTTACACCACTTGTGAATGTCCAAGTAAAACAATGCTGGTTTTCAGAGGCCTGTTCATGTTCGCAGTCGTGCTGTTCAATTGGCTATCCACTCAACCTGTTTTGCTCCTCATTTTCCTGTGCACACAACCCAGCCTTCAGAAATCATTGTAATCTCCACTACAGGATGTTCCATTCATTCACTGGGAATCTGGAATTCATCTGAATCTGCACTCCACGCAGGCTTTCGTTACACCACTGCTGAAAGTCGAAGTAATGCAATACTGGTTTTCAGTGGTCTGTTCACATTCGAAGCCGAGGCTTTTTACAGGCTATCCACTCAACATTGGTCAGCTCTTCATTTTCGTGTCCCCACAATCCAGATTTCAGAAATCATTGCAATCTCCACTACAGAATGTTCCATTCATTCACTGCGAGTCTGGAGTTTATCTGATTCTCCACTCCCGCCTGGTTAACATTACACCACTTGTGAATGTCCAAGTAAGCCAATGCTGGTTTTCAGAGGCCTGTTCATACTCGCAGCCGTGCTGTTTAATTGACAATTCACTCCACCCTGTTCAGCTCTTCATTGTCCCACCACACTACCAGCCTTCAGAAATCTTTGTTATCTCCACTACAGAATGTTCCATTCATTCACTGCGAATCTGGAATTCATCTGACTCTCAACTCCACGCAGGTTTTCATTACACCACTGTTGAATGTCCAAGTAACCCAATGCTGGTTTTCAGCGGCCTGTTCATATTCGCAGCCCTGCTGTTTACTTGGCTATCGATTCAAGCCTGGTCAGCTCTTCATTTTCCTGTCCACACAACACAGGCTTCAGAAATCATTGGAATCTCCTCTACAGAATGTTCCATTCATTCACTGCGAATGTGGAATTCAACTGACTCTCCACTCCATGCAGGTTTTCCTTACACCACTGATGAATGTCCAAGTAACCCAATGCTGGTTTTCAGCTGCATGTTCACACTCGCAGCCATGCTATACAATTGGCTTTCCACTAAATCCTGATTAGTTCTTGATTTTCCTTCCACACGACCCAGCCTTCAGAAATCATTGGAATCTCCACTAGAGAATGTTCCATTCATTCACTGCGAATCTGGAATTCCTCTGAACCTCCACTCCCGGCAGGTTTTCGTTACACCACTGTTGAATGTCCAAGTAACCCAATGTTTTAAGTGTTTTCTTCACAAGCGCAGTGGTGCTGTTCAATTGGCTATCCACTCAACCCTGGCCAGCTCTACATTTTCCTGTCCACACCACAGAGACTGGAGAAATCATTGTTATCTCCACTACAGAATGTTCCATTCATTCACAGCGAATCTGGAATTCATCTGAATCTCCACTCCCGGCAGGTTTTCGTGACACCACTGGTAAATATCCAAGTAAGCCAATGCTGGTTTTAAGTGGCCTGCTCATACTCTCAGCCGTGCTGTTCAATTTGCTATCCACTCAACCCTCTTCAGCTCCATTTTCCTGTCCACATAACCCAAACTTCAGAAACAATTGGTATCTCCTCCACAGAATGTTCCATTCATTGACTGCAAATCTGAAATTCATCTAATTCTCAACTCCCGTCAGGTTTTCGTTACACCACTTGTGAATGTCCAATTAAGCCAAAGCTGGTTTTCAGTGGCCTGTTCTTACTACGAGACGTGCTGTTCATTTGGCTATCCATTCCACCCTGTTCAGCTCTACATTTTCGTGTCCACAAAACCCAGCCTTCAGAAATCATTGGAATCACCACTAGAGAATGTTCCATGCATTCACTGCGAATCTGGAATTCATCTGAATCTCCACTCCCGGCAGGTTTTCATTGCACCACTGCTGAATGTTCAAGTAACGCAATGATGGTTTTCAGCGGTCTATTCACACTCGAACCCGTGCTGTTCACGGTCTAGCGACTCAACACTGGTGAGTTCTTCTTTTTCCAGTTCAGACAATACAAACCTCAGAAACCATTGCACGCGAATCTTGAATTCATCTTGTTCTCCACTCCCAGCAGGTTTTCGTTTCACCACTGTGAATGTCCAAGCAACCCAAGGCTGGTTTCAGCTGCGTGTTAACACTCGCAGCCGTGCTGTTCAATTGGCTATCCAGTGAACGCTGGTTAGCTCTTGATTTTCCTTCCACACACCGAGCCTTCAGAAATCATTCTTATCTCCACTTCAGAATGTTCCATTCGTTCCCTGCGAATCTGGAATTCCTCTGACTCTCCACACCAGGCAGATTTTCCTAACAACACTGGTGAATGACCAGGTAATCCAATGCTGGTTTTCAGCGGCTGTTCACACTCACAGCCTTGCTGTTCAATTGGCAATCCAGTCAAACCTAGTCAGCTCTTCATTTTCCTGTCCACACAACCCAGCGTTCAGAAATCATTGGAATCTCTACTACAGAAATTTCCATTCATTCACTGTGAATCTGGAAATAATCTGAATCTGCATTCCAGGAAGGCTTTCGTTACATCACTGATGAATGTCCAAGTAATGCAATGCTGCTTCTTAGTGGTCTGTTCACACTCGAAACCGTGCTGTTCATTGGCTATCCACTCAATATCGGTCAGCTCTTCAATATCCTGTCCAGACTATCCAGATTTCTAAATGTTGGCAATCACCACTACAGAATGTTCCATTCAGTCACGCGAATCTGGAATTCATCAGAGTCTCCACTCCTGGAAGGTTTTCGTGACACCACTGGTAAATGTCCAAGGAAGACAATGCTGGTTTTAAGCCGCCTGCTAACACACTCAGCCGTGCTGTTCAATTTGCTATCCACCCAACCCTATTCAGCTCTACATTTTCCTGTCCTCATAACCCAACCTTCAGAAATAATTGGTATCTCCTCCACAGAATGTTCCGTTCATTCACTAAGAATCTTAAATTCATCTGACTCTCAACTCCCGGCGGGTTATCGTTACACCACTTGTGAATGTCCAAGTAAGCCAATGCTGGTTTTCAGAGGCCTGTTCAACTCGCAGAAGTGCTGTTCAATGGGCTATCCACTCAATATTGGTCAGCTCTTCATTTTCCTCTCCACACAAACCAGCCTTCAGAAATCATTGGGATCTCCACTACAGACTGTTCCATTCATTCACTGCGATTCTGCAATTCATCTGACTCTCCACTCCAGGCAGGTTTTCATTACAGCACTGGTGAATGACCAAGGAATCCAATGCTGGTTTTCAGCCGCCTTTTCACACTCGCAGTGTGCTGTTCAATTGTCTATCCACTCAAACCTGGTCAGCCTTTCATTTTCTTTTCCACAATATCAGACTTCAGAAATCATTGGAATCGCCAGTACAGAATGTTCCATTCATTCACTGCCAATCTGGAATTCATCTGAATCTGCACTCCAGGTAGGCTTTCATTACACCACTTATGAATGTCCAAGTAACACAATGCTGGTTTTCAGCGGTCTGTTCACACTCTAAGCCCTGCTTTTTACTGGGTATCCACACAACTGTGGTCAGCTCTTCATTTTCATGTCCAAACAATCCAGACTTGAGAAATCATTGCAATCTCCAGTACAGAATGTTCCATTCATTCACTGCGAATCTGGAATTCAACTGAATCTCCACTACCTGCAGATTTATCTTACACCACTTGTGAATGTCCAAGTAAAACAATGCTGGTTTTCAGAGGCCTGTTCATATTCGCAGTCGTGCTGTTCAATTGGCTATCCACTCAACCTGTTTTGCTCCTCATTTTCCTGTGCACACAACCCAGCCTTCAGAAATCATTGTAATCTCCACTACAGGATGTTCCATTCATTCACTGGGAATCTGGAATTCATCTGAATCTGCACTCCACGCAGGCTTTCGTTACACCACTGCTGAAAGTCGAAGTAATGCAATACTGGTTTTCAGTGGTCTGTTCACATTCGAAGCCGAGGCTTTTTACAGGCTATCCACTCAACACTGGTCAGCTCTTCATTTTCGTGTCCCCACAATCCAGATTTCAGAAATCATTGCAATCTCCACTACAGAATGTTCCATTCATTCACTGCGAGTCTGGAGTTTATCTGATTCTCCACTCCCGCCTG
The DNA here is from genome assembly GCF_029834395.1 of Sorex fumeus. Lineage (NCBI taxonomy): Eukaryota > Metazoa > Chordata > Mammalia > Eulipotyphla > Soricidae > Sorex > Sorex fumeus. The sequence goes on from NW_026606231.1 coordinate 944,728, forward strand.
GTTAACATTACACCACTTGTGAATGTCCAAGTAAGCCAATGCTGGTTTTCAGAGGCCTGTTCATACTCGCAGCCGTGCTGTTTAATTGACAATTCACTCCACCCTGTTCAGCTCTTCATTGTCCCACCACACTACCAGCCTTCAGAAATCTTTGTTATCTCCACTACAGAATGTTCCATTCATTCACTGCGAATCTGGAATTCATCTGACTCTCAACTCCACGCAGGTTTTCATTACACCACTGTTGAATGTCCAAGTAACCCAATGCTGGTTTTCAGCGGCCTGTTCATATTCGCAGCCCTGCTGTTTACTTGGCTATCGATTCAAGCCTGGTCAGCTCTTCATTTTCCTGTCCACACAACACAGGCTTCAGAAATCATTGGAATCTCCTCTACAGAATGTTCCATTCATTCACTGCGAATGTGGAATTCAACTGACTCTCCACTCCATGCAGGTTTTCCTTACACCACTGATGAATGTCCAAGTAACCCAATGCTGGTTTTCAGCTGCATGTTCACACTCGCAGCCATGCTATACAATTGGCTTTCCACTAAATCCTGATTAGTTCTTGATTTTCCTTCCACACGACCCAGCCTTCAGAAATCATTGGAATCTCCACTAGAGAATGTTCCATTCATTCACTGCGAATCTGGAATTCCTCTGAACCTCCACTCCCGGCAGGTTTTCGTTACACCACTGTTGAATGTCCAAGTAACCCAATGTTTTAAGTGTTTTCTTCACAAGCGCAGTGGTGCTGTTCAATTGGCTATCCACTCAACCCTGGCCAGCTCTACATTTTCCTGTCCACACCACAGAGACTGGAGAAATCATTGTTATCTCCACTACAGAATGTTCCATTCATTCACAGCGAATCTGGAATTCATCTGAATCTCCACTCCCGGCAGGTTTTCGTGACACCACTGGTAAATATCCAAGTAAGCCAATGCTGGTTTTAAGTGGCCTGCTCATACTCTCAGCCGTGCTGTTCAATTTGCTATCCACTCAACCCTCTTCAGCTCCATTTTCCTGTCCACATAACCCAAACTTCAGAAACAATTGGTATCTCCTCCACAGAATGTTCCATTCATTGACTGCAAATCTGAAATTCATCTAATTCTCAACTCCCGTCAGGTTTTCGTTACACCACTTGTGAATGTCCAATTAAGCCAAAGCTGGTTTTCAGTGGCCTGTTCTTACTACGAGACGTGCTGTTCATTTGGCTATCCATTCCACCCTGTTCAGCTCTACATTTTCGTGTCCACAAAACCCAGCCTTCAGAAATCATTGGAATCACCACTACAGAATGTTCCATTCATTCACTGCGAATCTGGAATTCATCTGAATCTCCACTCCCGGCAGGTTTTCATTGCACCACTGCTGAATGTTCAAGTAACGCAATGATGGTTTTCAGCGGTCTATTCACACTCGAACCCGTGCTGTTCACGGTCTAGCGACTCAACACTGGTGAGTTCTTCTTTTTCCAGTTCAGACAATACAAACCTCAGAAACCATTGCAATCTACACTACAGAATGTTTCATTCATTCACGCGAATCTTGAATTCATCTTGTTCTCCACTCCCAGCAGGTTTTCGTTTCACCACTGGTGAATGTCCAAGCAACCCAAGGCTGGTTTCAGCTGCGTGTTAACACTCGCAGCCGTGCTGTTCAATTGGCTATCCAGTGAACGCTGGTTAGCTCTTGATTTTCCTTCCACACACCGAGCCTTCAGAAATCATTCTTATCTCCACTTCAGAATGTTCCATTCGTTCCCTGCGAATCTGGAATTCCTCTGACTCTCCACACCAGGCAGATTTTCCTAACAACACTGGTGAATGACCAGGTAATCCAATGCTGGTTTTCAGCGACTGTTCACACTCACAGCCTTGCTGTTCAATTGGCAATCCAGTCAAACCTAGTCAGCTCTTCATTTTCCTGTCCACACAACCCAGCGTTCAGAAATCATTGGAATCTCTACTACAGAAATTTCCATTCATTCACTGTGAATCTGGAAATAATCTGAATCTGCATTCCAGGAAGGCTTTCGTTACACCACTGATGAATGTCCAAGTAATGCAATGCTGCTTCTTAGTGGTCTGTTCACACTCGAAACCGTGCTGTTCATTGGCTATCCACTCAATATCGGTCAGCTCTTCAATATCCTGTCCAGACTATCCAGATTTCTAAATGTTGGCAATCACCACTATACAATGTTCCATTCAATCACGTGAATCTGGAATTCATCAGAGTCTCCACTCCTGGAAGGTTTTCGTGACACCACTGGTAAATGTCCAAGGAAGACAATGCTGGTTTTAAGCCGCCTGCTAACACACTCAGCCGTGCTTTTCAATTTGCTATCCACCCAACCCTATTCAGCTCTACATTTTCCTGTCCTCGTAACCCAACCTTCAGAAATAATTGGTATCTCCTCCACAGAATGTTCCGTTCATTCACTGCGAATCTTAAATTCATCTGACTCTCAACTCCCGGCGGGTTATCGTTACACCACTTGTGAATGTCCAAGTAAGCCAATGCTGGTTTTCAGAGGCCTGTTCAACTCGCAGAAGTGCTGTTCAATGGGCTATCCACTCAATATTGGTCAGCTCTTCATTTTCCTCTCCACACAAACCAGCCTTCAGAAATCATTGGGATCTCCACTACAGACTGTTCCATTCATTCACTGCGATTCTGCAATTCATCTGACTCTCCGCTCCAGGCAGGTTTTCATTACAGCACTGGTGAATGACCAAGTAATCCAATGCTGGTTTTCAGCCGCCTTTTCACACTCGCAGTGTGCTGTTCAATTGTCTATCCACTCAAACCTGGTCAGCCTTTCATTTTCTTTTCCACAATATCAGACTTCAGAAATCATTGGAATCGCCAGTACAGAATGTTCCATTCATTCACTGCCAATCTGGAATTCATCTGAATCTGCACTCCAGGTAGGCTTTCATTACACCACTTATGAATGTCCAAGTAACACAATGCTGGTTTTCAGCGGTCTGTTCACACTCTAAGCCCTGCTTTTTACTGGGTATCCACACAACTGTGGTCAGCTCTTCATTTTCATGTCCAAACAATCCAGACTTGAGAAATCATTGCAATCTCCAGTACAGAATGTTCCATTCATTCACTGCGAATCTGGAATTCAACTGAATCTCCACTACCTGCAGATTTATCTTACACCACTTGTGAATGTCCAAGTAAAACAATGCTGGTTTTCAGAGGCCTGTTCATATTCGCAGTCGTGCTGTTCAATTGGCTATCCACTCAACCTGTTTTGCTCCTCATTTTCCTGTGCACACAACCCAGCCTTCAGAAATCATTGTAATCTCCACTACAGGATGTTCCATTCATTCACTGGGAATCTGGAATTCATCTGAATCTGCACTCCACGCAGGCTTTCGTTACACCACTGCTGAAAGTCGAAGTAATGCAATACTGGTTTTCAGTGGTCTGTTCACATTCGAAGCCGAGGCTTTTTACAGGCTATCCACTCAACACTGGTCAGCTCTTCATTTTCGTGTCCCCACAATCCAGATTTCAGAAATCATTGCAATCTCCACTACAGAATGTTCCATTCATTCACTGCGAGTCTGGAGTTTATCTGATTCTCCACTCCCGCCTGGTTAACATTACACCACTTGTGAATGTCCAAGTAAGCCAATGCTGGTTTTCAGAGGCCTGTTCATACTCGCAGCCGTGCTGTTTAATTGACAATTCACTCCACCCTGTTCAGCTCTTCATTGTCCCACCACACTACCAGCCTTCAGAAATCTTTGTTATCTCCACTACAGAATGTTCCATTCATTCACTGCGAATCTGGAATTCATCTGACTCTCAACTCCACGCAGGTTTTCATTACACCACTGTTGAATGTCCAAGTAACCCAATGCTGGTTTTCAGCGGCCTGTTCATATTCGCAGCCCTGCTGTTTACTTGGCTATCGATTCAAGCCTGGTCAGCTCTTCATTTTCCTGTCCACACAACACAGGCTTCAGAAATCATTGGAATCTCCTCTACAGAATGTTCCATTCATTCACTGCGAATGTGGAATTCAACTGACTCTCCACTCCATGCAGGTTTTCCTTACACCACTGATGAATGTCCAAGTAACCCAATGCTGGTTTTCAGCTGCATGTTCACACTCGCAGCCATGCTATACAATTGGCTTTCCACTAAATCCTGATTAGTTCTTGATTTTCCTTCCACACGACCCAGCCTTCAGAAATCATTGGAATCTCCACTAGAGAATGTTCCATTCATTCACTGCGAATCTGCAATTCCTCTGAACCTCCACTCCCGGCAGGTTTTCGTTACACCACTGTTGAATGTCCAAGTAACCCAATGTTTTAAGTGTTTTCTTCACAAGCGCAGTGGTGCTGTTCAATTGGCTATCCACTCAACCCTGGCCAGCTCTACATTTTCCTGTCCACACCACAGAGACTGGAGAAATCATTGTTATCTCCACTACAGAATGTTCCATTCATTCACAGCGAATCTGGAATTCATCTGAATCTCCACTCCCGGCAGGTTTTCGTGACACCACTGGTAAATATCCAAGTAAGCCAATGCTGGTTTTAAGTGGCCTGCTCATACTCTCAGCCGTGCTGTTCAATTTGCTATCCACTCAACCCTCTTCAGCTCCATTTTCCTGTCCACATAACCCAAACTTCAGAAACAATTGGTATCTCCTCACAGAATGTTCCATTCATTGACTGCAAATATGAAAGTCATCTAATTCTCAACTCCCGTCAGGTTTTCGTTACACCACTTGTGAATGTCCAATTAAGCCAAAGCTGGTTTTCAGTGGCCTGTTCTTACTACGAGACGTGCTGTTCATTTGGCTATCCATTCCACCCTGTTCAGCTCTACATTTTCGTGTCCACAAAACCCAGCCTTCAGAAATCATTGGAATCACCACTAGAGAATGTTCCATTCATTCACTGCGAATCTGGAATTCATCTGAATCTCCACTCCCGGCAGGTTTTCATTGCACCACTGCTGAATGTTCAAGTAACGCAATGATGGTTTTCAGCGGTCTATTCACACTCGAACCCGTGCTGTTCACGGTCTAGCGACTCAACACTGGTGAGTTCTTCTTTTTCCAGTTCAGACAATACAAACCTCAGAAACCATTGCAATCTACACTACAGAATGTTTCATTCATTCACGCGAATCTTGAATTCATCTTGTTCTCCACTCCCAGCAGGTTTTCGTTTCACCACTGGTGAATGTCCAAGCAACCCAAGGCTGGTTTCAGCTGCGTGTTAACACTCGCAGCCGTGCTGTTCAATTGGCTATCCAGTGAACGCTGGTTAGCTCTTGATTTTCCTTCCACACACCGAGCCTTCAGAAATCATTCTTATCTCCACTTCAGAATGTTCCATTCGTTCCCTGCGAATCTGGAATTCCTCTGACTCTCCACACCAGGCAGATTTTCCTAACAACACTGGTGAATGACCAGGTAATCCAATGCTGGTTTTCAGCGACTGTTCACACTCACAGCCTTGCTGTTCAATTGGCAATCCAGTCAAACCTAGTCAGCTCTTCATTTTCCTGTCCACACAACCCAGCGTTCAGAAATCATTGGAATCTCTACTACAGAAATTTCCATTCATTCACTGTGAATCTGGAAATAATCTGAATCTGCATTCCAGGAAGGCTTTCGTTACACCACTGATGAATGTCCAAGTAATGCAATGCTGCTTCTTAGTGGTCTGTTCACACTCGAAACCGTGCTGTTCATTGGCTATCCACTCAATATCGGTCAGCTCTTCAATATCCTGTCCAGACTATCCAGATTTCTAAATGTTGGCAATCACCACTATAGAATGTTCCATTCAATCACGCGAATCTGGAATTCATCAGAGTCTCCACTCCTGGAAGGTTTTCGTGACACCACTGGTAAATGTCCAAGGAAGACAATGCTGGTTTTAAGCCGCCTGCTAACACACTCAGCCGTGCTTTTCAATTTGCTATCCACCCAACCCTATTCAGCTCTACATTTTCCTGTCCTCGTAACCCAACCTTCAGAAATAATTGGTATCTCCTCCACAGAATGTTCCGTTCATTCACTGCGAATCTTAAATTCATCTGACTCTCAACTCCCGGCGGGTTATCGTTACACCACTTGTGAATGTCCAAGTAAGCCAATGCTGGTTTTCAGAGGCCTGTTCAACTCGCAGAAGTGCTGTTCAATGGGCTATCCACTCAATATTGGTCAGCTCTTCATTTTCCTCTCCACACAAACCAGCCTTCAGAAATCATTGGGATCTCCACTACAGACTGTTCCATTCATTCACTGCGATTCTGCAATTCATCTGACTCTCCGCTCCAGGCAGGTTTTCATTACAGCACTGGTGAATGACCAAGTAATCCAATGCTGGTTTTCAGCCGCCTTTTCACACTCGCAGTGTGCTGTTCAATTGTCTATCCACTCAAACCTGGTCAGCCTTTCATTTTCTTTTCCACAATATCAGACTTCAGAAATCATTGGAATCGCCAGTACAGAATGTTCCATTCATTCACTGCCAATCTGGAATTCATCTGAATCTGCACTCCAGGTAGGCTTTCATTACACCACTTATGAATGTCCAAGTAACACAATGCTGGTTTTCAGCGGTCTGTTCACACTCTAAGCCCTGCTTTTTACTGGGTATCCACACAACTGTGGTCAGCTCTTCATTTTCATGTCCAAACAATCCAGACTTGAGAAATCATTGCAATCTCCAGTACAGAATGTTCCATTCATTCACTGCGAATTTGGAATTCAACTGAATCTCCACTACCTGCAGATTTATCTTACACCACTTGTGAATGTCCAAGTAAAACAATGCTGGTTTTCAGAGGCCTGTTCATATTCGCAGTCGTGCTGTTCAATTGGCTATCCACTCAACCTGTTTTGCTCCTCATTTTCCTGTGCACACAACCCAGCCTTCAGAAATCATTGTAATCTCCACTACAGGATGTTCCATTCATTCACTGGGAATCTGGAATTCATCTGAATCTGCACTCCACGCAGGCTTTCGTTACACCACTGCTGAAAGTCGAAGTAATGCAATACTGGTTTTCAGTGGTCTGTTCACATTCGAAGCCGAGGCTTTTTACAGGCTATCCACTCAACACTGGTCAGCTCTTCATTTTCGTGTCCCCACAATCCAGATTTCAGAAATCATTGCAATCTCCACTACAGAATGTTCCATTCATTCACTGCGAGTCTGGAGTTTATCTGATTCTCCACTCCCGCCTGGTTAACATTACACCACTTGTGAATGTCCAAGTAAGCCAATGCTGGTTTTCAGAGGCCTGTTCATACTCGCAGCCGTGCTGTTTAATTGACAATTCACTCCACCCTGTTCAGCTCTTCATTGTCCCACCACACTACCAGCCTTCAGAAATCTTTGTTATCTCCACTACAGAATGTTCCATTCATTCACTGCGAATCTGGAATTCATCTGACTCTCAACTCCACGCAGGTTTTCATTACACCACTGTTGAATGTCCAAGTAACCCAATGCTGGTTTTCAGCGGCCTGTTCATATTCGCAGCCCTGCTGTTTACTTGGCTATCGATTCAAGCCTGGTCAGCTCTTCATTTTCCTGTCCACACAACACAGGCTTCAGAAATCATTGGAATCTCCTCTACAGAATGTTCCATTCATTCACTGCGAATGTGGAATTCAACTGACTCTCCACTCCATGCAGGTTTTCCTTACACCACTGATGAATGTCCAAGTAACCCAATGCTGGTTTTCAGCTGCATGTTCACACTCGCAGCCATGCTATACAATTGGCTTTCCACTAAATCCTGATTAGTTCTTGATTTTCCTTCCACACGACCCAGCCTTCAGAAATCATTGGAATCTCCACTAGAGAATGTTCCATTCATTCACTGCGAATCTGGAATTCCTCTGAACCTCCACTCCCGGCAGGTTTTCGTTACACCACTGTTGAATGTCCAAGTAACCCAATGTTTTAAGTGTTTTCTTCACAAGCGCAGTGGTGCTGTTCAATTGGCTATCCACTCAACCCTGGCCAGCTCTACATTTTCCTGTCCACACCACAGAGACTGGAGAAATCATTGTTATCTCCACTACAGAATGTTCCATTCATTCACAGCGAATCTGGAATTCATCTGAATCTCCACTCCCGGCAGGTTTTCGTGACACCACTGGTAAATATCCAAGTAAGCCAATGCTGGTTTTAAGTGGCCTGCTCATACTCTCAGCCGTGCTGTTCAATTTGCTATCCACTCAACCCTCTTCAGCTCCATTTTCCTGTCCACATAACCCAAACTTCAGAAACAATTGGTATCTCCTCCACAGAATGTTCCATTCATTGACTGCAAATCTGAAATTCATCTAATTCTCAACTCCCGTCAGGTTTTCGTTACACCACTTGTGAATGTCCAATTAAGCCAAAGCTGGTTTTCAGTGGCCTGTTCTTACTACGAGACGTGCTGTTCATTTGGCTATCCATTCCACCCTGTTCAGCTCTACATTTTCGTGTCCACAAAACCCAGCCTTCAGAAATCATTGGAATCACCACTAGAGAATGTTCCATTCATTCACTGCGAATCTGGAATTCATCTGAATCTCCACTCCCGGCAGGTTTTCATTGCACCGCTGCTGAATGTTCAAGTAACGCAATGATGGTTTTCAGCGGTCTATTCACACTCGAACCCGTGCTGTTCACGGTCTAGCGACTCAACACTGGTGAGTTCTTCTTTTTCCAGTTCAGACAATACAAACCTCAGAAACCATTGCAATCTACACTACAGAATGTTTCATTCATTCACGCGAATCTTGAATTCATCTTGTTCTCCACTCCCAGCAGGTTTTCGTTTCACCACTGGTGAATGTCCAAGCAACCCAAGGCTGGTTTCAGCTGCGTGTTAACACTCGTAGCCGTGCTGTTCAATTGGCTATCCAGTGAACGCTGGTTAGCTCTTGATTTTCCTTCCACACACCGAGCCTTCAGAAATCATTCTTATCTCCACTTCAGAATGTTCCATTCGTACCCTGCGAATCTGGAATTCTTCTGACTCTCCACACCAGGCAGATTTTCCTAACAACACTGGTGAATGACCAGGTAATCCAATGCTGGTTTTCAGCGGCTGTTCACACTCACAGCCTTGCTGTTCAATTGGCAATCCAGTCAAACCTAGTCAGCTCTTCATTTTCCTGTCCACACAACCCAGCGTTCAGAAATCATTGGAATCTCTACTACAGAAATTTCCATTCATTCACTGTGAATCTGGAAATAATCTGAATCTGCATTCCAGGAAGGCTTTCGTTACACCACTGATGAATGTCCAAGTAATGCAATGCTGCTTCTTAGTGGTCTGTTCACACTCGAAACCGTGCTGTTCATTGGCTATCCACTCAATATCGGTCAGCTCTTCAATATCCTGTCCAGATTATCCAGATTTCTAAATGTTGGCAATCACCACTACAGAATGTTCCATTCAGTCACGCGAATCTGGAATTCATCAGAGTCTCCACTCCTGGAAGGTTTTCGTGACACCACTGGTAAATGTCCAAGGAAGACAATGCTGGTTTTAAGCCGCCTGCTAACACACTCAGCCGTGCTGTTCAATTTGCTATCCACCCAACCCTATTCAGCTCTACATTTTCCTGTCCTCATAACCCAACCTTCAGAAATAATTGGTATCTCCTCCACAGAATGTTCCGTTCATTCACTAAGAATCTTAAATTCATCTGACTCTCAACTCCCGGCGGGTTATCGTTACACCACTTGTGAATGTCCAAGTAAGCCAATGCTGGTTTTCAGAGGCCTGTTCAACTCGCAGAAGTGCTGTTCAATGGGCTATCCACTCAATATTGGTCAGCTCTTCATTTTCCTCTCCACACAAACCAGCCTTCAGAAATCATTGGGATCTCCACTACAGACTGTTCCATTCATTCACTGCGATTCTGCAATTCATCTGACTCTCCGCTCCAGGCAGGTTTTCATTACAGCACTGGTGAATGACCAAGTAATCCAATGCTGGTTTTCAGCCGCCTTTTCACACTCGCAGTGTGCTGTTCAATTGTCTATCCACTCAAACCTGGTCAGCCTTTCATTTTCTTTTCCACAATATCAGACTTCAGAAATCATTGGAATCGCCAGTACAGAATGTTCCATTCATTCACTGCCAATCTGGAATTCATCTGAATCTGCACTCCAGGTAGGCTTTCATTACACCACTTATGAATGTCCAAGTAACACAATGCTGGTTTTCAGCGGTCTGTTCACACTCTAAGCCCTGCTTTTTACTGGGTATCCACACAACTGTGGTCAGCTCTTCATTTTCATGTCCAAACAATCCAGACTTGAGAAATCATTGCAATCTCCAGTACAGAATGTTCCATTCATTCACTGCGAATTTGGAATTCAACTGAATCTCCACTACCTGCAGATTTATCTTACACCACTTGTGAATGTCCAAGTAAAACAATGCTGGTTTTCAGAGGCCTGTTCATATTCGCAGTCGTGCTGTTCAATTGGCTATCCACTCAACCTGTTTTGCTCCTCATTTTCCTGTGCACACAACCCAGCCTTCAGAAATCATTGTAATCTCCACTACAGGATGTTCCATTCATTCACTGGGAATCTGGAATTCATCTGAATCTGCACTCCACGCAGGCTTTCGTTACACCACTGCTGAAAGTCGAAGTAATGCAATACTGGTTTTCAGTGGTCTGTTCACATTCGAAGCCGAGGCTTTTTACAGGCTATCCACTCAACACTGGTCAGCTCTTCATTTTCGTGTCCCCACAATCCAGATTTCAGAAATCATTGCAATCTCCACTACAGAATGTTCCATTCATTCACTGCGAGTCTGGAGTTTATCTGATTCTCCACTCCCGCCTGGTTAACATTACACCACTTGTGAATGTCCAAGTAAGCCAATGCTGGTTTTCAGAGGCCTGTTCATACTCGCAGCCGTGCTGTTTAATTGACAATTCACTCCACCCTGTTCAGCTCTTCATTGTCCCACCACACTACCAGCCTTCAGAAATCTTTGTTATCTCCACTACAGAATGTTCCATTCATTCACTGCGAATCTGGAATTCATCTGACTCTCAACTCCACGCAGGTTTTCATTACACCACTGTTGAATGTCCAAGTAACCCAATGCTGGTTTTCAGCGGCCTGTTCATATTCGCAGCCCTGCTGTTTACTTGGCTATCGATTCAAGCCTGGTCAGCTCTTCATTTTCCTGTCCACACAACACAGGCTTCAGAAATCATTGGAATCTCCTCTACAGAATGTTCCATTCATTCACTGCGAATGTGGAATTCAACTGACTCTCCACTCCATGCAGGTTTTCCTTACACCACTGATGAATGTCCAAGTAACCCAATGCTGGTTTTCAGCTGCATGTTCACACTCGCAGCCATGCTATACAATTGGCTTTCCACTAAATCCTGATTAGTTCTTGATTTTCCTTCCACACGACCCAGCCTTCAGAAATCATTGGAATCTCCACTAGAGAATGTTCCATTCATTCACTGCGAATCTGGAATTCCTCTGAACCTCCACTCCCGGCAGGTTTTCGTTACACCACTGTTGAATGTCCAAGTAACCCAATGTTTTAAGTGTTTTCTTCACAAGCGCAGTGGTGCTGTTCAATTGGCTATCCACTCAACCCTGGCCAGCTCTACATTTTCCTGTCCACACCACAGAGACTGGAGAAATCATTGTTATCTCCACTACAGAATGTTCCATTCATTCACAGCGAATCTGGAATTCATCTGAATCTCCACTCCCGGCAGGTTTTCGTGACACCACTGGTAAATATCCAAGTAAGCCAATGCTGGTTTTAAGTGGCCTGCTCATACTCTCAGCCGTGCTGTTCAATTTGCTATCCACTCAACCCTCTTCAGCTCCATTTTCCTGTCCACATAACCCAAACTTCAGAAACAATTGGTATCTCCTCCACAGAATGTTCCATTCATTGACTGCAAATCTGAAATTCATCTAATTCTCAACTCCCGTCAGGTTTTCGTTACACCACTTGTGAATGTCCAATTAAGCCAAAGCTGGTTTTCAGTGGCCTGTTCTTACTACGAGACGTGCTGTTCATTTGGCTATCCATTCCACCCTGTTCAGCTCTACATTTTCGTGTCCACAAAACCCAGCCTTCAGAAATCATTGGAATCACCACTAGAGAATGTTCCATTCATTCACTGCGAATCTGGAATTCATCTGAATCTCCACTCCCGGCAGGTTTTCATTGCACCGCTGCTGAATGTTCAAGTAACGCAATGATGGTTTTCAGCGGTCTATTCACACTCGAACCCGTGCTGTTCACGGTCTAGCGACTCAACACTGGTGAGTTCTTCTTTTTCCAGTTCAGACAATACAAACCTCAGAAACCATTGCAATCTACACTACAGAATGTTTCATTCATTCACGCGAATCTTGAATTCATCTTGTTCTCCACTCCCAGCAGGTTTTCGTTTCACCACTGGTGAATGTCCAAGCAACCCAAGGCTGGTTTCAGCTGCGTGTTAACACTCGTAGCCGTGCTGTTCAATTGGCTATCCAGTGAACGCTGGTTAGCTCTTGATTTTCCTTCCACACACCGAGCCTTCAGAAATCATTCTTATCTCCACTTCAGAATGTTCCATTCGTACCCTGCGAATCTGGAATTCTTCTGACTCTCCACACCAGGCAGATTTTCCTAACAACACTGGTGAATGACCAGGTAATCCAATGCTGGTTTTCAGCGGCTGTTCACACTCACAGCCTTGCTGTTCAATTGGCAATCCAGTCAAACCTAGTCAGCTCTTCATTTTCCTGTCCATACAACCCAGCGTTCAGAAATCATTGGAATCTCTACTACAGAAATTTCCATTCATTCACTGTGAATCTGGAAATAATCTGAATCTGCATTCCAGGAAGGCTTTCGTTACACCACTGATGAATGTCCAAGTAATGCAATGCTGCTTCTTAGTGGTCTGTTCACACTCGAAACCGTGCTGTTCATTGGCTATCCACTCAATATCGGTCAGCTCTTCAATATCCTGTCCAGATTATCCAGATTTCTAAATGTTGGCAATCACCACTACAGAATGTTCCATTCAGTCACGCGAATCTGGAATTCATCAGAGTCTCCACTCCTGGAAGGTTTTCGTGACACCACTGGTAAATGTCCAAGGAAGACAATGCTGGTTTTAAGCCGCCTGCTAACACACTCAGCCGTGCTGTTCAATTTGCTATCCACCCAACCCTATTCAGCTCTACATTTTCCTGTCCTCATAACCCAACCTTCAGAAATAATTGGTATCTCCTCCACAGAATGTTCCGTTCATTCACTAAGAATCTTAAATTCATCTGACTCTCAACTCCCGGCGGGTTATCGTTACACCACTTGTGAATGTCCAAGTAAGCCAGTGCTGGTTTTCAGTGGCCTGTTCATACTAAGAGACGTGCTGTTCATTTGGCTATCCACTCCACCCTGTTCAGCTCTACATTTTCGTGTCCACAAAACCCAGCCTTCAGAAATCATTGGAATCACCACTAGAGAATGTTCCATTCATTCACTGCGAATCTGGAATTCATCTGAACCTCCACTCCCGGCAGGTTTTCGTTACACCACTGGTGAATGTCCAAGTAACTCAATACTGGTTTTCAGAGGCATGTTCAACTCGCAGAAGTGCTGTTCAATGGGCTATCCACTCAATATTGGTCAGCTCTTCATTTTCCTCTCCACACAAACCAGCCTTCAGAAATCATTGGGATCTCCACTACAGACTGTTCCATTCATTCACTGCGATTCTGCAATTCATCTGACTCTCAGCTCCAGGCAGGTTTTCATTACAGCACTGGTGAATGACCAAGTAATCCAATGCTGGTTTTCAGCCGCCTTTTCACACTCGCAGTGTGCTGTTCAATTGTCTATCCACTCAAACCTGGTCAGCCTTTCATTTTCTTTTCCACAATATCAGACTTCAGAAATCATTGGAATCGCCAGTACAGAATCTTCCATTCATTCACTGCCAATCTGGAATTCATCTGAATCTGCACTCCAGGTAGGCTTTCATTACACCACTTATGAATGTCCAAGTAACACAATGCTGGTTTTCAGCGGTCTGTTCACACTCTAAGCCCTGCTTTTTACTGGGTATCCACACAACTGTGGTCAGCTCTTCATTTTCATGTCCAAACAATCCAGACTTGAGAAATCATTGCAATCTCCAGTACAGAATGTTCCATTCATTCACTGCGAATCTGGAATTCAACTGAATCTCCACTACCTGCAGATTTATCTTACACCACTTGTGAATGTCCAAGTAAAACAATGCTGGTTTTCAGAGGCCTGTTCATGTTCGCAGTCGTGCTGTTCAATTGGCTATCCACTCAACCTGTTTTGCTCCTCATTTTCCTGTGCACACAACCCAGCCTTCAGAAATCATTGTAATCTCCACTACAGGATGTTCCATTCATTCACTGGGAATCTGGAATTCATCTGAATCTGCACTCCACGCAGGCTTTCGTTACACCACTGCTGAAAGTCGAAGTAATGCAATACTGGTTTTCAGTGGTCTGTTCACATTCGAAGCCGAGGCTTTTTACAGGCTATCCACTCAACACTGGTCAGCTCTTCATTTTCGTGTCCCCACAATCCAGATTTCAGAAATCATTGCAATCTCCACTACAGAATGTTCCATTCATTCACTGCGAGTCTGGAGTTTATCTGATTCTCCACTCCCGCCTGGTTAACATTACACCACTTGTGAATGTCCAAGTAAGCCAATGCTGGTTTTCAGAGGCCTGTTCATACTCGCAGCCGTGCTGTTTAATTGACAATTCACTCCACCCTGTTCAGCTCTTCATTGTCCCACCACACTACCAGCCTTCAGAAATCTTTGTTATCTCCACTACAGAATGTTCCATTCATTCACTGCGAATCTGGAATTCATCTGACTCTCAACTCCACGCAGGTTTTCATTACACCACTGTTGAATGTCCAAGTAACCCAATGCTGGTTTTCAGCGGCCTGTTCATATTCGCAGCCCTGCTGTTTACTTGGCTATCGATTCAAGCCTGGTCAGCTCTTCATTTTCCTGTCCACACAACACAGGCTTCAGAAATCATTGGAATCTCCTCTACAGAATGTTCCATTCATTCACTGCGAATGTGGAATTCAACTGACTCTCCACTCCATGCAGGTTTTCCTTACACCACTGATGAATGTCCAAGTAACCCAATGCTGCTTTTCAGCTGCATGTTCACACTCGCAGCCATGCTATACAATTGGCTTTCCACTAAATCCTAATTAGTTCTTGATTTTCCTTCCACACGACCCAGCCTTCAGAAATCATTGGAATCTCCACTAGAGAATGTTCCATTCATTCACTGCGAATCTGGAATTCCTCTGAACCTCCACTCCCGGCAGGTTTTCGTTACACCACTGTTGAATGTCCAAGTAACCCAATGTTTTAAGTGTTTTCTTCACAAGCGCAGTGGTGCTGTTCAATTGGCTATCCACTCAACCCTGGCCAGCTCTACATTTTCCTGTCCACACCACAGAGACTGGAGAAATCATTGTTATCTCCACTACAGAATGTTCCATTCATTCACAGCGAATCTGGAATTCATCTGAATCTCCACTCCCGGCAGGTTTTCGTGACACCACTGGTAAATATCCAAGTAAGCCAATGCTGGTTTTAAGTGGCCTGCTCATACTCTCAGCCGTGCTGTTCAATTTGCTATCCACTCAACCCTCTTCAGCTCCATTTTCCTGTCCACATAACCCAAACTTCAGAAACAATTGGTATCTCCTCCACAGAATGTTCCATTCATTGACGGCAAATCTGAAATTCATCTAATTCTCAACTCCCGTCAGGTTTTCGTTACACCACTTGTGAATGTCCAATTAAGCCAAAGCTGGTTTTCAGTGGCCTGTTCTTACTACGAGACGTGCTTTTCATTTGGCTATCCATTCCACCCTGTTCAGCTCTACATTTTCGTGTCCACAAAACCCAGCCTTCAGAAATCATTGGAATCACCACTAGAGAATGTTCCATTCATGCACTGCAATCTGGAATTCATCTGAATCTCCACTCCCGGCAGGTTTTCATTGCACCGCTGCTGAATGTTCAAGTAACGCAATGATGGTTTTCAGCGGTCTATTCACACTCGAACCCGTGCTGTTCACGGTCTAGCGACTCAACACTGGTGAGTTCTTCTTTTTCCAGTTCAGACAATACAAACCTCAGAAACCATTGCAATCTACACTACAGAATGTTTCATTCATTCACGCGAATCTTGAATTCATCTTGTTCTCCACTCCCAGCAGGTTTTCGTTTCACCACTGGTGAATGTCCAAGCAACCCAAGGCTGGTTTCAGCTGCGTGTTAACACTCGCAGCCGTGCTGTTCAATTGGCTATCCAGTGAACGCTGGTTAGCTCTTGATTTTCCTTCCACACACCGAGCCTTCAGAAATCATTCTTATCTCCACTTCAGAATGTTCCATTCGTTCCCTGCGAATCTGGAATTCCTCTGACTCTCCACACCAGGCAGATTTTCCTAACAACACTGGTGAATGACCAGGTAATCCAATGCTGGTTTTCAGCGGCTGTTCACACTCACAGCCTTGCTGTTCAACTGGCAATCCAGTCAAACCTAGTCAGCTCTTCATTTTCCTGTCCACACAACCCAGCGTTCAGAAATCATTGGAATCTCTACTACAGAAATTTCCATTCATTCACTGTGAATCTGGAAATAATCTGAATCTGCAATCCAGGAAGGCTTTCGTTACACCAATGATGAATGTCCAAGTAATGCAATGCTGCTTCTTAGTGGTCTGTTCACACTCGAAACCGTGCTGTTCATTGGCTATCCACTCAATATCGGTCAGCTCTTCAATATCCTGTCCAGACTATCCAGATTTCTAAATGTTGGCAATCACCACTACAGAATGTTCCATTCAATCACGCGAATCTGGAATTCATCAGAGTCTCCACTCCTGGAAGGTTTTCGTGACACCACTGGTAAATGTCCAAGGAAGACAATGCTGGTTTTAAGCCGCCTGCTAACACACTCAGCCGTGCTGTTCAATTTGCTATCCACCCAACCCTATTCAGCTCTACATTTTCCTGTCCTCATAACCCAACCTTCAGAAATAATTGGTATCTCCTCCACAGAATGTTCCGTTCATTCACTAAGAATCTTAAATTCATCTGACTCTCAACTCCCGGCGGGTTATCGTTACAACACTTGTGAATGTCCAAGTAAGCCAGTGCTGGTTTTCAGTGGCCTGTTCATACTAAGAGACGTGCTGTTCATTTGGCTATCCACTCCACCCTGTTCAGCTCTACATTTTCGTGTCCACAAAACCCAGCCTTCAGAAATCATTGGAATCACCACTAGAGAATGTTCCATTCATTCACTGCGAATCTGGAATTCATCTGAACCTCCACTCCCGGCAGGTTTTCCTTACACCACTGGTGAATGTCCAAGTAACTCAATACTGGTTTTCAGAGGCATGTTCAACTCGCAGAAGTGCTGTTCAATGGGCTATCCACTCAATATTGGTCAGCTCTTCATTTTCCTCTCCACACAAACCAGCCTTCAGAAATCATTGGGATCTCCACTACAGACTGTTCCATTCATTCACTGCGATTCTGCAATTCATCTGACTCTCCGCTCCAGGCAGGTTTTCATTACAGCACTGGTGAATGACCAAGTAATCCAATGCTGGTTTTCAGCCGCCTTTTCACACTCGCAGTGTGCTGTTCAATTGTCTATCCACTCAAACCTGGTCAGCCTTTCATTTTCTTTTCCACAATATCAGACTTCAGAAATCATTGGAATCGCCAGTACAGAATCTTCCATTCATTCACTGCCAATCTGGAATTCATCTGAATCTGCACTCCCGGTAGGCTTTCATTACACCACTTATGAATGTCCAAGTAACACAATGCTGGTTTTCAGCGGTCTGTTCACACTCTAAGCCCTGCTTTTTACTGGGTATCCACACAACTGTGGTCAGCTCTTCATTTTCATGTCCAAACAATCCAGACTTGAGAAATCATTGCAATCTCCAGTACAGAATGTTCCATTCATTCACTGCGAATCTGGAATTCAACTGAATCTCCACTACCTGCAGATTTATCTTACACCACTTGTGAATGTCCAAGTAAAACAATGCTGGTTTTCAGAGGCCTGTTCATGTTCGCAGTCGTGCTGTTCAATTGGCTATCCACTCAACCTGTTTTGCTCCTCATTTTCCTGTGCACACAACCCAGCCTTCAGAAATCATTGTAATCTCCACTACAGGATGTTCCATTCATTCACTGGGAATCTGGAATTCATCTGAATCTGCACTCCACGCAGGCTTTCGTTACACCACTGCTGAAAGTCGAAGTAATGCAATACTGGTTTTCAGTGGTCTGTTCACATTCGAAGCCGAGGCTTTTTACAGGCTATCCACTCAACACTGGTCAGCTCTTCATTTTCGTGTCCCCACAATCCAGATTTCAGAAATCATTGCAATCTCCACTACAGAATGTTCCATTCATTCACTGCGAGTCTGGAGTTTATCTGATTCTCCACTCCCGCCTGGTTAACATTACACCACTTGTGAATGTCCAAGTAAGCCAATGCTGGTTTTCAGAGGCCTGTTCATACTCGCAGCCGTGCTGTTTAATTGACAATTCACTCCACCCTGTTCAGCTCTTCATTGTCCCACCACACTACCAGCCTTCAGAAATCTTTGTTATCTCCACTACAGAATGTTCCATTCATTCACTGCGAATCTGGAATTCATCTGACTCTCAACTCCACGCAGGTTTTCATTACACCACTGTTGAATGTCCAAGTAACCCAATGCTGGTTTTCAGCGGCCTGTTCATATTCGCAGCCCTGCTGTTTACTTGGCTATCGATTCAAGCCTGGTCAGCTCTTCATTTTCCTGTCCACACAACACAGGCTTCAGAAATCATTGGAATCTCCTCTACAGAATGTTCCATTCATTCACTGCGAATGTGGAATTCAACTGACTCTCCACTCCATGCAGGTTTTCCTTACACCACTGATGAATGTCCAAGTAACCCAATGCTGGTTTTCAGCTGCATGTTCACACTCGCAGCCATGCTATACAATTGGCTTTCCACTAAATCCTGATTAGTTCTTGATTTTCCTTCCACACGACCCAGCCTTCAGAAATCATTGGAATCTCCACTAGAGAATGTTCCATTCATTCACTGCGAATCTGGAATTCCTCTGAACCTCCACTCCCGGCAGGTTTTCGTTACACCACTGTTGAATGTCCAAGTAACCCAATGTTTTAAGTGTTTTCTTCACAAGCGCAGTGGTGCTGTTCAATTGGCTATCCACTCAACCCTGGCCAGCTCTACATTTTCCTGTCCACACCACAGAGACTGGAGAAATCATTGTTATCTCCACTACAGAATGTTCCATTCATTCACAGCGAATCTGGAATTCATCTGAATCTCCACTCCCGGCAGGTTTTCGTGACACCACTGGTAAATATCCAAGTAAGCCAATGCTGGTTTTAAGTGGCCTGCTCATACTCTCAGCCGTGCTGTTCAATTTGCTATCCACTCAACCCTCTTCAGCTCCATTTTCCTGTCCACATAACCCAAACTTCAGAAACAATTGGTATCTCCTCCACAGAATGTTCCATTCATTGACGGCAAATCTGAAATTCATCTAATTCTCAACTCCCGTCAGGTTTTCGTTACACCACTTGTGAATGTCCAATTAAGCCAAAGCTGGTTTTCAGTGGCCTGTTCTTACTACGAGACGTGCTGTTCATTTGGCTATCCATTCCACCCTGTTCAGCTCTACATTTTCGTGTCCACAAAACCCAGCCTTCAGAAATCATTGGAATCACCACTAGAGAATGTTCCATTCATGCACTGCAATCTGGAATTCATCTGAATCTCCACTCCCGGCAGGTTTTCATTGCACCACTGCTGAATGTTCAAGTAACGCAATGATGGTTTTCAGCGGTCTATTCACACTCGAACCCGTGCTGTTCACGGTCTAGCGACTCAACACTGGTGAGTTCTTCTTTTTCCAGTTCAGACAATACAAACCTCAGAAACCATTGCAATCTACACTACAGAATGTTTCATTCATTCACGCGAATCTTGAATTCATCTTGTTCTCCACTCCCAGCAGGTTTTCGTTTCACCACTGGTGAATGTCCAAGCAACCCAAGGCTGGTTTCAGCTGCGTGTTAACACTCGCAGCCGTGCTGTTCAATTGGCTATCCAGTGAACGCTGGTTAGCTCTTGATTTTCCTTCCACACACCGAGCCTTCAGAAATCATTCTTATCTCCACTTCAGAATGTTCCATTCGTTCCCTGCGAATCTGGAATTCCTCTGACTCTCCACACCAGGCAGATTTTCCTAACAACACTGGTGAATGACCAGGTAATCCAATGCTGGTTTTCAGCGGCTGTTCACACTCACAGCCTTGCTGTTCAATTGGCAATCCAGTCAAACCCAGTCAGCTCTTCATTTTCCTGTCCACACAACCCAGCGTTCAGAAATCATTGGAATCTCTACTACAGAAATTTCCATTCATTCACTGTGAATCTGGAAATAATCTGAATCTGCATTCCAGGAAGGCTTTCGTTACACCACTGATGAATGTCCAAGTAATGCAATGCTGCTTCTTAGTGGTCTGTTCACACTCGAAACCGTGCTGTTCATTGGCTATCCACTCAATATCGGTCAGCTCTTCAATATCCTGTCCAGACTATCCAGATTTCTAAATGTTGGCAATCACCACTACAGAATGTTCCATTCAGTCACGCGAATCTGGATTTCATCAGAGTCTCCACTCCTGGAAGGTTTTCGTGACACCACTGGTAAATGTCCAAGGAAGACAATGCTGGTTTTAAGCCGCCTGCTAACACACTCAGCCGTGCTGTTCAATTTGCTATCCACCCAACCCTATTCAGCTCTACATTTTCCTGTCCTCATAACCCAACCTTCAGAAATAATTGGTATCTCCTCCACAGAATGTTCCGTTCATTCACTGCGAATCTTAAATTCATCTGACTCTCAACTCCCGGCGGGTTATCGTTACACCACTTGTGAATGTCCAAGTAAGCCAATGCTGGTTTTCAGTGGCCTGTTCATACTAAGAGACGTGCTGTTCATTTGGCTATCCACTCCACCCTGTTCAGCTCTACATTTTCGTGTCCACAAAACCCAGCCTTCAGAAATCATTGGAATCACCACTAGAGAATGTTCCATTCATTCACTGCGAATCTGGAATTCATCTGAACCTCCACTCCCGGCAGGTTTTCGTTACGCCACTGGTGAATGTCCAAGTAACTCAATACTGGTTTTCAGAGGCATGTTCAACTCGCAGAAGTGCTGTTCAATGGGCTATCCACTCAATATTGGTCAGCTCTTCATTTTCCTCTCCACACAAACCAGCCTTCAGAAATCATTGGGATCTCCACTACAGACTGTTCCATTCATTCACTGCGATTCTGCAATTCATCTGACTCTCCGCTCCAGGCAGGTTTTCATTACAGCACTGGTGAATGACCAAGTAATCCAATGCTGGTTTTCAGCCGCCTTTTCACACTCGCAGTGTGCTGTTCAATTGTCTAGCCACTCAAACCTGGTCAGCCTTTCATTTTCTTTTCCACAATATCAGACTTCAGAAATCATTGGAATCGCCAGTACAGAATGTTCCATTCATTCACTGCCAATCTGGAATTCATCTGAATCTGCACTCCAGGTAGGCTTTCATTACACCACTTATGAATGTCCAAGTAACACAATGCTGGTTTTCAGCGGTCTGTTCACACTCTAAGCCCTGCTTTTTACTGGGTATCCACACAACTGTGGTCAGCTCTTCATTTTCATGTCCAAACAATCCAGACTTGAGAAATCATTGCAATCTCCAGTACAGAATGTTCCATTCATTCACTGCGAATCTGGAATTCAACTGAATCTCCACTACCTGCAGATTTATCTTACACCACTTGTGAATGTCCAAGTAAAACAATGCTGGTTTTCAGAGGCCTGTTCATGTTCGCAGTCGTGCTGTTCAATTGGCTATCCACTCAACCTGTTTTGCTCCTCATTTTCCTGTGCACACAACCCAGCCTTCAGAAATCATTGTAATCTCCACTACAGGATGTTCCATTCATTCACTGGGAATCTGGAATTCATCTGAATCTGCACTCCACGCAGGCTTTCGTTACACCACTGCTGAAAGTCGAAGTAATGCAATACTGGTTTTCAGTGGTCTGTTCACATTCGAAGCCGAGGCTTTTTACAGGCTATCCACTCAACACTGGTCAGCTCTTCATTTTCGTGTCCCCACAATCCAGATTTCAGAAATCATTGCAATCTCCACTACAGAATGTTCCATTCATTCACTGCGAGTCTGGAGTTTATCTGATTCTCCACTCCCGCCTGGTTAACATTACACCACTTGTGAATGTCCAAGTAAGCCAATGCTGGTTTTCAGAGGCCTGTTCATACTCGCAGCCGTGCTGTTTAATTGACAATTCACTCCACCCTGTTCAGCTCTTCATTGTCCCACCACACTACCAGACTTCAGAAATCTTTGTTATCTCCACTACAGAATGTTCCATTCATTCACTGCGAATCTGGAATTCATCTGACTCTCAACTCCACGCAGGTTTTCATTACACCACTGTTGAATGTCCAAGTAACCCAATGCTGGTTTTCAGCGGCCTGTTCATATTCGCAGCCCTGCTGTTTACTTGGCTATCGATTCAGGCCTGGTCAGCTCTTCATTTTCCTGTCCACACAACACAGGCTTCAGAAATCATTGGAATCTCCTCTACAGAATGTTCCATTCATTCACTGCGAATGTGGAATTCAACTGACTCTCCACTCCATGCAGGTTTTCCTTACACCACTGATGAATGTCCAAGTAACCCAATGCTGCTTTTCAGCTGCATGTTCACACTCGCAGCCATGCTATACAATTGGCTTTCCACTAAATCCTGATTAGTTCTTGATTTTCCTTCCACACGACCCAGCCTTCAGAAATCATTGGAATCTCCACTAGAGAATGTTCCATTCATTCACTGCGAATCTGGAATTCCTCTGAACCTCCACTCCCGGCAGGTTTTCGTTACACCACTGTTGAATGTCCAAGTAACCCAATGTTTTAAGTGTTTTCTTCACAAGCGCAGTGGTGCTGTTCAATTGGCTATCCACTCAACCCTGGCCAGCTCTACATTTTCCTGTCCACACCACAGAGACTGGAGAAATCATTGTTATCTCCACTACAGAATGTTCCATTCATTCACAGCGAATCTGGAATTCATCTGAATCTCCACTCCCGGCAGGTTTTCGTGACACCACTGGTAAATATCCAAGTAAGCCAATGCTGGTTTTAAGTGGCCTGCTCATACTCTCAGCCGTGCTGTTCAATTTGCTATCCACTCAACCCTCTTCAGCTCCATTTTCCTGTCCACATAACCCAAACTTCAGAAACAATTGGTATCTCCTCCACAGAATGTTCCATTCATTGACTGCAAATCTGAAATTCATCTAATTCTCAACTCCCGTCAGGTTTTCGTTACACCACTTGTGAATGTCCAATTAAGCCAAAGCTGGTTTTCAGTGGCCTGTTCTTACTACGAGACGTGCTGTTCATTTGGCTATCCATTCCACCCTGTTCAGCTCTACATTTTCGTGTCCACAAAACCCAGCCTTCAGAAATCATTGGAATCACCACTAGAGAATGTTCCATTCATTCACTGCGAATCTGGAATTCATCTGAATCTCCACTCCCGGCAGGTTTTCATTGCACCACTGCTGAATGTTCAAGTAACGCAATGATGGTTTTCAGCGGTCTATTCACACTCGAACCCGTGCTGTTCACGGTCTAGCGACTCAACACTGGTGAGTTCTTCTTTTTCCAGTTCAGACAATACAAACCTCAGAAACCATTGCAATCTACACTACAGAATGTTTCATTCATTCACGCGAATCTTGATTTCATCTTGTTCTCCACTCCCAGCAGGTTTTCGTTTCACCACTGGTGAATGTCCAAGCAACCCAAGGCTGGTTTCAGCTGCGTGTTAACACTCGCAGCCGTGCTGTTCAATTGGCTATCCAGTGAACGCTGGTTAGCTCTTGATTTTCCTTCCACACACCGAGCCTTCAGAAATCATTCTTATCTCCACTTCAGAATGTTCCATTCGTTCCCTGCGAATCTGGAATTCCTCTGACTCTCCACACCAGGCAGATTTTCCTAACAACACTGGTGAATGACCAGGTAATCCAATACTGGTTTTCAGCGGCTGTTCACACTCACAGCCTTGCTGTTCAATTGGCAATCCAGTCAAACCTAGTCAGCTCTTCATTTTCCTGTCCACACAACCCAGCGTTCAGAAATCATTGGAATCTCTACTACAGAAATTTCCATTCATTCACTGTGAATCTGGAAATAATCTGAATCTGCATTCCAGGAAGGCTTTCGTTACACCACTGATGAATGTCCAAGTAATGCAATGCTGCTTCTTAGTGGTCTGTTCACACTCGAAACCGTGCTGTTCACTGGCTATCCACTCAACATTGGTCAGCTCTTCAATATCCTGTCCAGACTATCCAGATTTCTAAATCTTGGCAATCTCCACTACAGAATGTTCCATTCAATCACGCGAATCTGGAATTCATCAGAGTCTCCACTCCCGGCAGGTTTTCGTGACACCACTGGTATATGTGTAAGGAAGCCAATGCTGGTTTTAAGCCGCCTGCTTATACTCTCAGCCGTGCTGTTCAATTTGCTATCCACCCAACCCTATTCAGCTCTACATTTTCCTGTCCTCATAACCCAACCTTCAGAAATAATTGGTATCTCCTCCACAGAATGTTCCGTTCATTCACTGCGAATCTTAAATTCATCTGACTCTCAACTCCCGGCGGGTTATCGTTACACCACTTATGAATGTCCAAGTAAGCCAATGCTGGTTTTCAGTGGCCTGTTCATACTAAGAGACGTGCTGTTCATTTGGCTATCCACTCCACCCTGTTCAGCTCTACATTTTCGTGTCCACAAAACCCAGCCTTCAGAAATCATTGGAATCACCACTAGAGAATGTTCCATTCATTCACTGCGAATCTGGAATTCATCTGAACCTCCACTCCCGGCAGGTTTTCGTTACACCACTGGTGAATGTCCAAGTAACTCAATACTGGTTTTCAGAGGCATGTTCAACTCGCAGAAGTGCTGTTCAATGGGCTATCCACTCAATATTGGTCAGCTCTTCATTTTCCTCTCCACACAAACCAGCCTTCAGAAATCATTGGGATCTCCACTACAGACTGTTCCATTCATTCACTGCGATTCTGCAATTCATCTGACTCTCCGCTCCAGGCAGGTTTTCATTACAGCACTGGTGAATGACCAAGTAATCCAATGCTGGTTTTCAGCCGCCTTTTCACACTCGCAGTGTGCTGTTCAATTGTCTAGCCACTCAAACCTGGTCAGCCTTTCATTTTCTTTTCCACAATATCAGACTTCAGAAATCATTGGAATCGCCAGTACAGAATGTTCCATTCATTCACTGCCAATCTGGAATTCATCTGAATCTGCACTCCAGGTAGGCTTTCATTACACCACTTATGAATGTCCAAGTAACACAATGCTGGTTTTCAGCGGTCTGTTCACACTCTAAGCCCTGCTTTTTACTGGGTATCCACACAACTGTGGTCAGCTCTTCATTTTCATGTCCAAACAATCCAGACTTGAGAAATCATTGCAATCTCCAGTACAGAATGTTCCATTCATTCACTGCGAATCTGGAATTCAACTGAATCTCCACTACCTGCAGATTTATCTTACACCACTTGTGAATGTCCAAGTAAAACAATGCTGGTTTTCAGAGGCCTGTTCATGTTCGCAGTCGTGCTGTTCAATTGGCTATCCACTCAACCTGTTTTGCTCCTCATTTTCCTGTGCACACAACCCAGCCTTCAGAAATCATTGTAATCTCCACTACAGGATGTTCCATTCATTCACTGGGAATCTGGAATTCATCTGAATCTGCACTCCACGCAGGCTTTCGTTACACCACTGCTGAAAGTCGAAGTAATGCAATACTGGTTTTCAGTGGTCTGTTCACATTCGAAGCCGAGGCTTTTTACAGGCTATCCACTCAACACTGGTCAGCTCTTCATTTTCGTGTCCCCACAATCCAGATTTCAGAAATCATTGCAATCTCCACTACAGAATGTTCCATTCATTCACTGCGAGTCTGGAGTTTATCTGATTCTCCACTCCCGCCTGGTTAACATTACACCACTTGTGAATGTCCAAGTAAGCCAATGCTGGTTTTCAGAGGCCTGTTCATACTCGCAGCCGTGCTGTTTAATTGACAATTCACTCCACCCTGTTCAGCTCTTCATTGTCCCACCACACTACCAGCCTTCAGAAATCTTTGTTATCTCCACTACAGAATGTTCCATTCATTCACTGCGAATCTGGAATTCATCTGACTCTCAACTCCACGCAGGTTTTCATTACACCACTGTTGAATGTCCAAGTAACCCAATGCTGGTTTTCAGCGGCCTGTTCATATTCGCAGCCCTGCTGTTTACTTGGCTATCGATTCAAGCCTGGTCAGCTCTTCATTTTCCTGTCCACACAACACAGGCTTCAGAAATCATTGGAATCTCCTCTACAGAATGTTCCATTCATTCACTGCGAATGTGGAATTCAACTGACTCTCCACTCCATGCAGGTTTTCCTTACACCACTGATGAATGTCCAAGTAACCCAATGCTGGTTTTCAGCTGCATGTTCACACTCGCAGCCATGCTATACAATTGGCTTTCCACTAAATCCTGATTAGTTCTTGATTTTCCTTCCACACGACCCAGCCTTCAGAAATCATTGGAATCTCCACTAGAGAATGTTCCATTCATTCACTGCGAATCTGGAATTCCTCTGAACCTCCACTCCCGGCAGGTTTTCGTTACACCACTGTTGAATGTCCAAGTAACCCAATGTTTTAAGTGTTTTCTTCACAAGCGCAGTGGTGCTGTTCAATTGGCTATCCACTCAACCCTGGCCAGCTCTACATTTTCCTGTCCACACCACAGAGACTGGAGAAATCATTGTTATCTCCACTACAGAATGTTCCATTCATTCACAGCGAATCTGGAATTCATCTGAATCTCCACTCCCGGCAGGTTTTCGTGACACCACTGGTAAATATCCAAGTAAGCCAATGCTGGTTTTAAGTGGCCTGCTCATACTCTCAGCCGTGCTGTTCAATTTGCTATCCACTCAACCCTCTTCAGCTCCATTTTCCTGTCCACATAACCCAAACTTCAGAAACAATTGGTATCTCCTCCACAGAATGTTCCATTCATTGACGGCAAATCTGAAATTCATCTAATTCTCAACTCCCGTCAGGTTTTCGTTACACCACTTGTGAATGTCCAATTAAGCCAAAGCTGGTTTTCAGTGGCCTGTTCTTACTACGAGACGTGCTGTTCATTTGGCTATCCATTCCACCCTGTTCAGCTCTACATTTTCGTGTCCACAAAACCCAGCCTTCAGAAATCATTGGAATCACCACTAGAGAATGTTCCATTCATGCACTGCAATCTGGAATTCATCTGAATCTCCACTCCCGGCAGGTTTTCATTGCACCACTGCTGAATGTTCAAGTAACGCAATGATGGTTTTCAGCGGTCTATTCACACTCGAACCCGTGCTGTTCACGGTCTAGCGACTCAACACTGGTGAGTTCTTCTTTTTCCAGTTCAGACAATACAAACCTCAGAAACCATTGCAATCTACACTACAGAATGTTTCATTCATTCACGCGAATCTTGAATTCATCTTGTTCTCCACTCCCAGCAGGTTTTCGTTTCACCACTGGTGAATGTCCAAGCAACCCAAGGCTGGTTTCAGCTGCGTGTTAACACTCGCAGCCGTGCTGTTCAATTGGCTATCCAGTGAACGCTGGTTAGCTCTTGATTTTCCTTCCACACACCGAGCCTTCAGAAATCATTCTTATCTCCACTTCAGAATGTTCCATTCGTTCCCTGCGAATCTGGAATTCCTCTGACTCTCCACACCAGGCAGATTTTCCTAACAACACTGGTGAATGACCAGGTAATCCAATGCTGGTTTTCAGCGGCTGTTCACACTCACAGCCTTGCTGTTCAATTGGCAATCCAGTCAAACCCAGTCAGCTCTTCATTTTCCTGTCCACACAACCCAGCGTTCAGAAATCATTGGAATCTCTACTACAGAAATTTCCATTCATTCACTGTGAATCTGGAAATAATCTGAATCTGCATTCCAGGAAGGCTTTCGTTACACCACTGATGAATGTCCAAGTAATGCAATGCTGCTTCTTAGTGGTCTGTTCACACTCGAAACCGTGCTGTTCATTGGCTATCCACTCAATATCGGTCAGCTCTTCAATATCCTGTCCAGACTATCCAGATTTCTAAATGTTGGCAATCACCACTACAGAATGTTCCATTCAGTCACGCGAATCTGGAATTCATCAGAGTCTCCACTCCTGGAAGGTTTTCGTGACACCACTGGTAAATGTCCAAGGAAGACAATGCTGGTTTTAAGCCGCCTGCTAACACACTCAGCCGTGCTGTTCAATTTGCTATCCACCCAACCCTATTCAGCTCTACATTTTCCTGTCCTCATAACCCAACCTTCAGAAATAATTGGTATCTCCTCCACAGAATGTTCCGTTCATTCACTGCGAATCTTAAATTCATCTGACTCTCAACTCCCGGCGGGTTATCGTTACACCACTTGTGAATGTCCAAGTAAGCCAATGCTGGTTTTCAGTGGCCTGTTCATACTAAGAGACGTGCTGTTCATTTGGCTATCCACTCCACCCTGTTCAGCTCTACATTTTCGTGTCCACAAAACCCAGCCTTCAGAAATCATTGGAATCACCACTAGAGAATGTTCCATTCATTCACTGCGAATCTGGAATTCATCTGAACCTCCACTCCCGGCAGGTTTTCGTTACGCCACTGGTGAATGTCCAAGTAACTCAATACTGGTTTTCAGAGGCATGTTCAACTCGCAGAAGTGCTGTTCAATGGGCTATCCACTCAATATTGGTCAGCTCTTCATTTTCCTCTCCACACAAACCAGCCTTCAGAAATCATTGGGATCTCCACTACAGACTGTTCCATTCATTCACTGCGATTCTGCAATTCATCTGACTCTCCGCTCCAGGCAGGTTTTCATTACAGCACTGGTGAATGACCAAGTAATCCAATGCTGGTTTTCAGCCGCCTTTTCACACTCGCAGTGTGCTGTTCAATTGTCTAGCCACTCAAACCTGGTCAGCCTTTCATTTTCTTTTCCACAATATCAGACTTCAGAAATCATTGGAATCGCCAGTACAGAATGTTCCATTCATTCACTGCCAATCTGGAATTCATCTGAATCTGCACTCCAGGTAGGCTTTCATTACACCACTTATGAATGTCCAAGTAACACAATGCTGGTTTTCAGCGGTCTGTTCACACTCTAAGCCCTGCTTTTTACTGGGTATCCACACAACTGTGGTCAGCTCTTCATTTTCATGTCCAAACAATCCAGACTTGAGAAATCATTGCAATCTCCAGTACAGAATGTTCCATTCATTCACTGCGAATCTGGAATTCAACTGAATCTCCACTACCTGCAGATTTATCTTACACCACTTGTGAATGTCCAAGTAAAACAATGCTGGTTTTCAGAGGCCTGTTCATGTTCGCAGTCGTGCTGTTCAATTGGCTATCCACTCAACCTGTTTTGCTCCTCATTTTCCTGTGCACACAACCCAGCCTTCAGAAATCATTGTAATCTCCACTACAGGATGTTCCATTCATTCACTGGGAATCTGGAATTCATCTGAATCTGCACTCCACGCAGGCTTTCGTTACACCACTGCTGAAAGTCGAAGTAATGCAATACTGGTTTTCAGTGGTCTGTTCACATTCGAAGCCGAGGCTTTTTACAGGCTATCCACTCAACACTGGTCAGCTCTTCATTTTCGTGTCCCCACAATCCAGATTTCAGAAATCATTGCAATCTCCACTACAGAATGTTCCATTCATTCACTGCGAGTCTGGAGTTTATCTGATTCTCCACTCCCGCCTGGTTAACATTACACCACTTGTGAATGTCCAAGTAAGCCAATGCTGGTTTTCAGAGGCCTGTTCATACTCGCAGCCGTGCTGTTTAATTGACAATTCACTCCACCCTGTTCAGCTCTTCATTGTCCCACCACACTACCAGCCTTCAGAAATCTTTGTTATCTCCACTACAGAATGTTCCATTCATTCACTGCGAATCTGGAATTCATCTGACTCTCAACTCCACGCAGGTTTTCATTACACCACTGTTGAATGTCCAAGTAACCCAATGCTGGTTTTCAGCGGCCTGTTCATATTCGCAGCCCTGCTGTTTACTTGGCTATCGATTCAAGCCTGGTCAGCTCTTCATTTTCCTGTCCACACAACACAGGCTTCAGAAATCATTGGAATCTCCTCTACAGAATGTTCCATTCATTCACTGCGAATGTGGAATTCAACTGACTCTCCACTCCATGCAGGTTTTCCTTACACCACTGATGAATGTCCAAGTAACCCAATGCTGCTTTTCAGCTGCATGTTCACACTCGCAGCCATGCTATACAATTGGCTTTCCACTAAATCCTGATTAGTTCTTGATTTTCCTTCCACACGACCCAGCCTTCAGAAATCATTGGAATCTCCACTAGAGAATGTTCCATTCATTCACTGCGAATCTGGAATTCCTCTGAACCTCCACTCCCGGCAGGTTTTCGTTACACCACTGTTGAATGTCCAAGTAACCCAATGTTTTAAGTGTTTTCTTCACAAGCGCAGTGGTGCTGTTCAATTGGCTATCCACTCAACCCTGGCCAGCTCTACATTTTCCTGTCCACACCACAGAGACTGGAGAAATCATTGTTATCTCCACTACAGAATGTTC
The DNA here is from genome assembly GCF_029834395.1 of Sorex fumeus. Taxonomy (NCBI): domain Eukaryota; kingdom Metazoa; phylum Chordata; class Mammalia; order Eulipotyphla; family Soricidae; genus Sorex; species Sorex fumeus. The sequence goes on from NW_026606231.1 coordinate 975,719, forward strand.
CATTCATTCACAGCGAATCTGGAATTCATCTGAATCTCCACTCCCGGCAGGTTTTCGTGACACCACTGGTAAATATCCAAGTAAGCCAATGCTGGTTTTAAGTGGCCTGCTCATACTCTCAGCCGTGCTGTTCAATTTGCTATCCACTCAACCCTCTTCAGCTCCATTTTCCTGTCCACATAACCCAAACTTCAGAAACAATTGGTATCTCCTCCACAGAATGTTCCATTCATTGACTGCAAATCTGAAATTCATCTAATTCTCAACTCCCGTCAGGTTTTCGTTACACCACTTGTGAATGTCCAATTAAGCCAAAGCTGGTTTTCAGTGGCCTGTTCTTACTACGAGACGTGCTGTTCATTTGGCTATCCATTCCACCCTGTTCAGCTCTACATTTTCGTGTCCACAAAACCCAGCCTTCAGAAATCATTGGAATCACCACTAGAGAATGTTCCATTCATTCACTGCGAATCTGGAATTCATCTGAATCTCCACTCCCGGCAGGTTTTCATTGCACCACTGCTGAATGTTCAAGTAACGCAATGATGGTTTTCAGCGGTCTATTCACACTCGAACCCGTGCTGTTCACGGTCTAGCGACTCAACACTGGTGAGTTCTTCTTTTTCCAGTTCAGACAATACAAACCTCAGAAACCATTGCAATCTACACTACAGAATGTTTCATTCATTCACGCGAATCTTGAATTCATCTTGTTCTCCACTCCCAGCAGGTTTTCGTTTCACCACTGGTGAATGTCCAAGCAACCCAAGGCTGGTTTCAGCTGCGTGTTAACACTCGCAGCCGTGCTGTTCAATTGGCTATCCAGTGAACGCTGGTTAGCTCTTGATTTTCCTTCCACACACCGAGCCTTCAGAAATCATTCTTATCTCCACTTCAGAATGTTCCATTCGTTCCCTGCGAATCTGGAATTCCTCTGACTCTCCACACCAGGCAGATTTTCCTAACAACACTGGTGAATGACCAGGTAATCCAATACTGGTTTTCAGCGGCTGTTCACACTCACAGCCTTGCTGTTCAATTGGCAATCCAGTCAAACCTAGTCAGCTCTTCATTTTCCTGTCCACACAACCCAGCGTTCAGAAATCATTGGAATCTCTACTACAGAAATTTCCATTCATTCACTGTGAATCTGGAAATAATCTGAATCTGCATTCCAGGAAGGCTTTCGTTACACCACTGATGAATGTCCAAGTAATGCAATGCTGCTTCTTAGTGGTCTGTTCACACTCGAAACCGTGCTGTTCACTGGCTATCCACTCAACATTGGTCAGCTCTTCAATATCCTGTCCAGACTATCCAGATTTCTAAATCTTGGCAATCTCCACTACAGAATGTTCCATTCAATCACGCGAATCTGGAATTCATCAGAGTCTCCACTCCCGGCAGGTTTTCGTGACACCACTGGTATATGTGTAAGGAAGCCAATGCTGGTTTTAAGCCGCCTGCTTATACTCTCAGCCGTGCTGTTCAATTTGCTATCCACCCAACCCTATTCAGCTCTACATTTTCCTGTCCTCATAACCCAACCTTCAGAAATAATTGGTATCTCCTCCACAGAATGTTCCGTTCATTCACTGCGAATCTTAAATTCATCTGACTCTCAACTCCCGGCGGGTTATCGTTACACCACTTATGAATGTCCAAGTAAGCCAATGCTGGTTTTCAGTGGCCTGTTCATACTAAGAGACGTGCTGTTCATTTGGCTATCCACTCCACCCTGTTCAGCTCTACATTTTCGTGTCCACAAAACCCAGCCTTCAGAAATCATTGGAATCACCACTAGAGAATGTTCCATTCATTCACTGCGAATCTGGAATTCATCTGAACCTCCACTCCCGGCAGGTTTTCGTTACACCACTGGTGAATGTCCAAGTAACTCAATACTGGTTTTCAGAGGCATGTTCAACTCGCAGAAGTGCTGTTCAATGGGCTATCCACTCAATATTGGTCAGCTCTTCATTTTCCTCTCCACACAAACCAGCCTTCAGAAATCATTGGGATCTCCACTACAGACTGTTCCATTCATTCACTGCGATTCTGCAATTCATCTGACTCTCCGCTCCAGGCAGGTTTTCATTACAGCACTGGTGAATGACCAAGTAATCCAATGCTGGTTTTCAGCCGCCTTTTCACACTCGCAGTGTGCTGTTCAATTGTCTAGCCACTCAAACCTGGTCAGCCTTTCATTTTCTTTTCCACAATATCAGACTTCAGAAATCATTGGAATCGCCAGTACAGAATGTTCCATTCATTCACTGCCAATCTGGAATTCATCTGAATCTGCACTCCAGGTAGGCTTTCATTACACCACTTATGAATGTCCAAGTAACACAATGCTGGTTTTCAGCGGTCTGTTCACACTCTAAGCCCTGCTTTTTACTGGGTATCCACACAACTGTGGTCAGCTCTTCATTTTCATGTCCAAACAATCCAGACTTGAGAAATCATTGCAATCTCCAGTACAGAATGTTCCATTCATTCACTGCGAATCTGGAATTCAACTGAATCTCCACTACCTGCAGATTTATCTTACACCACTTGTGAATGTCCAAGTAAAACAATGCTGGTTTTCAGAGGCCTGTTCATGTTCGCAGTCGTGCTGTTCAATTGGCTATCCACTCAACCTGTTTTGCTCCTCATTTTCCTGTGCACACAACCCAGCCTTCAGAAATCATTGTAATCTCCACTACAGGATGTTCCATTCATTCACTGGGAATCTGGAATTCATCTGAATCTGCACTCCACGCAGGCTTTCGTTACACCACTGCTGAAAGTCGAAGTAATGCAATACTGGTTTTCAGTGGTCTGTTCACATTCGAAGCCGAGGCTTTTTACAGGCTATCCACTCAACACTGGTCAGCTCTTCATTTTCGTGTCCCCACAATCCAGATTTCAGAAATCATTGCAATCTCCACTACAGAATGTTCCATTCATTCACTGCGAGTCTGGAGTTTATCTGATTCTCCACTCCCGCCTGGTTAACATTACACCACTTGTGAATGTCCAAGTAAGCCAATGCTGGTTTTCAGAGGCCTGTTCATACTCGCAGCCGTGCTGTTTAATTGACAATTCACTCCACCCTGTTCAGCTCTTCATTGTCCCACCACACTACCAGCCTTCAGAAATCTTTGTTATCTCCACTACAGAATGTTCCATTCATTCACTGCGAATCTGGAATTCATCTGACTCTCAACTCCACGCAGGTTTTCATTACACCACTGTTGAATGTCCAAGTAACCCAATGCTGGTTTTCAGCGGCCTGTTCATATTCGCAGCCCTGCTGTTTACTTGGCTATCGATTCAAGCCTGGTCAGCTCTTCATTTTCCTGTCCACACAACACAGGCTTCAGAAATCATTGGAATCTCCTCTACAGAATGTTCCATTCATTCACTGCGAATGTGGAATTCAACTGACTCTCCACTCCATGCAGGTTTTCCTTACACCACTGATGAATGTCCAAGTAACCCAATGCTGCTTTTCAGCTGCATGTTCACACTCGCAGCCATGCTATACAATTGGCTTTCCACTAAATCCTGATTAGTTCTTGATTTTCCTTCCACACGACCCAGCCTTCAGAAATCATTGGAATCTCCACTAGAGAATGTTCCATTCATTCACTGCGAATCTGGAATTCCTCTGAACCTCCACTCCCGGCAGGTTTTCGTTACACCACTGTTGAATGTCCAAGTAACCCAATGTTTTAAGTGTTTTCTTCACAAGCGCAGTGGTGCTGTTCAATTGGCTATCCACTCAACCCTGGCCAGCTCTACATTTTCCTGTCCACACCACAGAGACTGGAGAAATCATTGTTATCTCCACTACAGAATGTTCCATTCATTCACAGCGAATCTGGAATTCATCTGAATCTCCACTCCCGGCAGGTTTTCGTGACACCACTGGTAAATATCCAAGTAAGCCAATGCTGGTTTTAAGTGGCCTGCTCATACTCTCAGCCGTGCTGTTCAATTTGCTATCCACTCAACCCTCTTCAGCTCCATTTTCCTGTCCACATAACCCAAACTTCAGAAACAATTGGTATCTCCTCCACAGAATGTTCCATTCATTGACTGCAAACCTGAAATTCATCTAATTCTCAACTCCCGTCAGGTTTTCGTTACACCACTTGTGAATGTCCAATTAAGCCAAAGCTGGTTTTCAGTGGCCTGTTCTTACTACGAGACGTGCTGTTCATTTGGCTATCCATTCCACCCTGTTCAGCTCTACATTTTCGTGTCCACAAAACCCAGCCTTCAGAAATCATTGGAATCACCACTAGAGAATGTTCCATTCATTCACTGCGAATCTGGAATTCATCTGAATCTCCACTCCCGGCAGGTTTTCATTGCACCACTGCTGAATGTTCAAGTAACGCAATGATGGTTTTCAGCGGTCTATTCACACTCGAACCCGTGCTGTTCACGGTCTAGCGACTCAACACTGGTGAGTTCTTCTTTTTCCAGTTCAGACAATACAAACCTCAGAAACCATTGCAATCTACACTACAGAATGTTTCATTCATTCACGCGAATCTTGAATTCATCTTGTTCTCCACTCCCAGCAGGTTTTCGTTTCACCACTGGTGAATGTCCAAGCAACCCAAGGCTGGTTTCAGCTGCGTGTTAACACTCGCAGCCGTGCTGTTCAATTGGCTATCCAGTGAACGCTGGTTAGCTCTTGATTTTCCTTCCACACACCGAGCCTTCAGAAATCATTCTTATCTCCACTTCAGAATGTTCCATTCGTTCCCTGCGAATCTGGAATTCCTCTGACTCTCCACACCAGGCAGATTTTCCTAACAACACTGGTGAATGACCAGGTAATCCAATACTGGTTTTCAGCGGCTGTTCACACTCACAGCCTTGCTGTTCAATTGGCAATCCAGTCAAACCTAGTCAGCTCTTCATTTTCCTGTCCACACAACCCAGCGTTCAGAAATCATTGGAATCTCTACTACAGAAATTTCCATTCATTCACTGTGAATCTGGAAATAATCTGAATCTGCATTCCAGGAAGGCTTTCGTTACACCACTGATGAATGTCCAAGTAATGCAATGCTGCTTCTTAGTGGTCTGTTCACACTCGAAACCGTGCTGTTCACTGGCTATCCACTCAACATTGGTCAGCTCTTCAATATCCTGTCCAGACTATCCAGATTTCTAAATCTTGGCAATCTCCACTACAGAATGTTCCATTCAATCACGCGAATCTGGAATTCATCAGAGTCTCCACTCCCGGCAGGTTTTCGTGACACCACTGGTATATGTGTAAGGAAGCCAATGCTGGTTTTAAGCCGCCTGCTTATACTCTCAGCCGTGCTGTTCAATTTGCTATCCACCCAACCCTATTCAGCTCTACATTTTCCTGTCCTCATAACCCAACCTTCAGAAATAATTGGTATCTCCTCCACAGAATGTTCCGTTCATTCACTGCGAATCTTAAATTCATCTGACTCTCAACTCCCGGCGGGTTATCGTTACACCACTTATGAATGTCCAAGTAAGCCAATGCTGGTTTTCAGTGGCCTGTTCATACTAAGAGACGTGCTGTTCATTTGGCTATCCACTCCACCCTGTTCAGCTCTACATTTTCGTGTCCACAAAACCCAGCCTTCAGAAATCATTGGAATCACCACTAGAGAATGTTCCATTCATTCACTGCGAATCTGGAATTCATCTGAACCTCCACTCCCGGCAGGTTTTCGTTACACCACTGGTGAATGTCCAAGTAACTCAATACTGGTTTTCAGAGGCATGTTCAACTCGCAGAAGTGCTGTTCAATGGGCTATCCACTCAATATTGGTCAGCTCTTCATTTTCCTCTCCACACAAACCAGCCTTCAGAAATCATTGGGATCTCCACTACAGACTGTTCCATTCATTCACTGCGATTCTGCAATTCATCTGACTCTCCGCTCCAGGCAGGTTTTCATTACAGCACTGGTGAATGACCAAGTAATCCAATGCTGGTTTTCAGCCGCCTTTTCACACTCGCAGTGTGCTGTTCAATTGTCTATCCACTCAAACCTGGTCAGCCTTTCATTTTCTTTTCCACAATATCAGACTTCAGAAATCATTGGAATCGCCAGTACAGAATGTTCCATTCATTCACTGCCAATCTGGAATTCATCTGAATCTGCACTCCAGGTAGGCTTTCATTACACCACTTATGAATGTCCAAGTAACACAATGCTGGTTTTCAGCGGTCTGTTCACACTCTAAGCCCTGCTTTTTACTGGGTATCCACACAACTGTGGTCAGCTCTTCATTTTCATGTCCAAACAATCCAGACTTGAGAAATCATTGCAATCTCCAGTACAGAATGTTCCATTCATTCACTGCGAATCTGGAATTCAACTGTATCTCCACTACCTGCAGATTTATCTTACACCACTTGTGAATGTCCAAGTAAAACAATGCTGGTTTTCAGAGGCCTGTTCATGTTCGCAGTCGTGCTGTTCAATTGGCTATCCACTCAACCTGTTTTGCTCCTCATTTTCCTGTGCACACAACCCAGCCTTCAGAAATCATTGTAATCTCCACTACAGGATGTTCCATTCATTCACTGGGAATCTGGAATTCATCTGAATCTGCACTCCACGCAGGCTTTCGTTACACCACTGCTGAAAGTCGAAGTAATGCAATACTGGTTTTCAGTGGTCTGTTCACATTCGAAGCCGAGGCTTTTTACAGGCTATCCACTCAACACTGGTCAGCTCTTCATTTTCGTGTCCCCACAATCCAGATTTCAGAAATCATTGCAATCTCCACTACAGAATGTTCCATTCATTCACTGCGAGTCTGGAGTTTATCTGATTCTCCACTCCCGCCTGGTTAACATTACACCACTTGTGAATGTCCAAGTAAGCCAATGCTGGTTTTCAGAGGCCTGTTCATACTCGCAGCCGTGCTGTTTAATTGACAATTCACTCCACCCTGTTCAGCTCTTCATTGTCCCACCACACTACCAGCCTTCAGAAATCTTTGTTATCTCCACTACAGAATGTTCCATTCATTCACTGCGAATCTGGAATTCATCTGACTCTCAACTCCACGCAGGTTTTCATTACACCACTGTTGAATGTCCAAGTAACCCAATGCTGGTTTTCAGCGGCCTGTTCATATTCGCAGCCCTGCTGTTTACTTGGCTATCGATTCAAGCCTGGTCAGCTCTTCATTTTCCTGTCCACACAACACAGGCTTCAGAAATCATTGGAATCTCCTCTACAGAATGTTCCATTCATTCACTGCGAATGTGGAATTCAACTGACTCTCCACTCCATGCAGGTTTTCCTTACACCACTGATGAATGTCCAAGTAACCCAATGCTGGTTTTCAGCTGCATGTTCACACTCGCAGCCATGCTATACAATTGGCTTTCCACTAAATCCTGATTAGTTCTTGATTTTCCTTCCACACGACCCAGCCTTCAGAAATCATTGGAATCTCCACTAGAGAATGTTCCATTCATTCACTGCGAATCTGGAATTCCTCTGAACCTCCACTCCCGGCAGGTTTTCGTTACACCACTGTTGAATGTCCAAGTAACCCAATGTTTTAAGTGTTTTCTTCACAAGCGCAGTGGTGCTGTTCAATTGGCTATCCACTCAACCCTGGCCAGCTCTACATTTTCCTGTCCACACCACAGAGACTGGAGAAATCATTGTTATCTCCACTACAGAATGTTCCATTCATTCACAGCGAATCTGGAATTCATCTGAATCTCCATTCCCGGCAGGTTTTCGTGACACCACTGGTAAATATCCAAGTAAGCCAATGCTGGTTTTAAGTGGCCTGCTCATACTCTCAGCCGTGCTGTTCAATTTGCTATCCACTCAACCCTCTTCAGCTCCATTTTCCTGTCCACATCACCCAAACTTCAGAAACAATTGGTATCTCCTCCACAGAATGTTCCATTCATTGACTGCAAACCTGAAATTCATCTAATTCTCAACTCCCGTCAGGTTTTCGTTACACCACTTGTGAATGTCCAATTAAGCCAAAGCTGGTTTTCAGTGGCCTGTTCTTACTACGAGACGTGCTGTTCATTTGGCTATCCATTCCACCCTGTTCAGCTCTACATTTTCGTGTCCACAAAACCCAGCCTTCAGAAATCATTGGAATCACCACTAGAGAATGTTCCATTCATTCACTGCGAATCTGGAATTCATCTGAATCTCCACTCCCGGCAGGTTTTCATTGCACCACTGCTGAATGTTCAAGTAACGCAATGATGGTTTTCAGCGGTCTATTCACACTCGAACCCGTGCTGTTCACGGTCTAGCGACTCAACACTGGTGAGTTCTTCTTTTTCCAGTTCAGACAATACAAACCTCAGAAACCATTGCAATCTACACTACAGAATGTTTCATTCATTCACGCGAATCTTGAATTCATCTTGTTCTCCACTCCCAGCAGGTTTTCGTTTCACCACTGGTGAATGTCCAAGCAACCCAAGGCTGGTTTCAGCTGCGTGTTAACACTCGCAGCCGTGCTGTTCAATTGGCTATCCAGTGAACGCTGGTTAGCTCTTGATTTTCCTTCCACACACCGAGCCTTCAGAAATCATTCTTATCTCCACTTCAGAATGTTCCATTCGTTCCCTGCGAATCTGGAATTCCTCTGACTCTCCACACCAGGCAGATTTTCCTAACAACACTGGTGAATGACCAGGTAATCCAATGCTGGTTTTCAGCGGCTGTTCACACTCACAGCCTTGCTGTTCAATTGGCAATCCAGTCAAACCTAGTCAGCTCTTCATTTTCCTGTCCACACAACCCAGCGTTCAGAAATCATTGGAATCTCTACTACAGAAATTTCCATTCATTCACTGTGAATCTGGAAATAATCTGAATCTGCATTCCAGGAAGGCTTTCGTTACACCACTGATGAATGTCCAAGTAATGCAATGCTGCTTCTTAGTGGTCTGTTCACACTCGAAACCGTGCTGTTCACTGGCTATCCACTCAACATTGGTCAGCTCTTCAATATCCTGTCCAGACTATCCAGATTTCTAAATCTTGGCAATCCCCACTACAGAATGTTCCATTCAATCACGCGAATCTGGAATTCATCAGAGTCTCCACTCCCGGCAGGTTTTCGTGACACCACTGGTATATGTCCAAGGAAGCCAATGCTGGTTTTAAGCCGCCTGCTTATACTCTCAGCCGTGCTGTTCAACTTGCTATCCACCCAACCCTATTCAGCTCTACATTTTCCTGTCCTCATAACCCAACCTTCAGAAATAATTGGTATCTCCTCCACAGAATGTTCCGTTCATTCACTGCGAATCTTAAATTCATCTGACTCTCAACTCCCGGCGGGTTATCGTTACACCACTTGTGAATGTCCAAGTAAGCCAATGCTGGTTTTCAGTGGCCTGTTCATACTAAGAGACGTGCTGTTCATTTGGCTATCCACTCCACCCTGTTCAGCTCTACATTTTCGTGTCCACAAAACCCAGCCTTCAGAAATCATTGGAATCACCACTAGAGAATGTTCCATTCATTCTCTGCGAATCTGGAATTCATCTGAACCTCCACTCCCGGCAGGTTTTCGTTACACCACTGGTGAATGTCCAAGTAACTCAATACTGGTTTTCAGAGGCATGTTCAACTCGCAGAAGTGCTGTTCAATGGGCTATCCACTCAATATTGGTCAGCTCTTCATTTTCCTCTCCACACAAACCAGCCTTCAGAAATCATTGGGATCTCCACTACAGACTGTTCCATTCATTCACTTCGATTCTGCAATTCATCTGACTCTCCGCTCCAGGCAGGTTTTCATTACAGCACTGGTGAATGACCAAGTAAACCAATGCTGGTTTTCAGCCGCCTTTTCACACTCGCAGTGTGCTGTTCAATTGTCTATCCACTCAAACCTGGTCAGCCTTCCATTTTCTTTTCCAAAATATCAGACTTCAGAAATCATTGGAATCGCCAGTACAGAATGTTCCATTCATTCACTGCCAATCTGGAATTCATCTGAATCTGCACTCCAGGTAGGCTTTCATTACACCACTTATGAATGTCCAAGTAACACAATGCTGGTTTTCAGCGGTCTGTTCACACGCTAAGCCCTGCTTTTTACTGGGTATCCACACAACTGTGGTCAGCTCTTCATTTTCATGTCCAAACAATCCAGACTTGAGAAATCATTGCAATCTCCAGTACAGAATGTTCCATTCATTCACTGCGAATCTGGAATTCAACTGAATCTCCACTACCTGCAGATTTATCTTACACCACTTGTGAATGTCCAAGTAAAACAATGCTGGTTTTCAGAGGCCTGTTCATGTTCGCAGTCGTGCTGTTCAATTGGCTATCCACTCAACCTGTTTTGCTCCTCATTTTCCTGTGCACACAACCCAGCCTTCAGAAATCATTGTAATCTCCACTACAGGATGTTCCATTCATTCACTGGGAATCTGGAATTCATCTGAATCTGCACTCCACGCAGGCTTTCGTTACACCACTGCTGAAAGTCGAAGTCATGCAATACTGGTTTTCAGTGGTCTGTTCACATTCGAAGCCGAGGCTTTTTACAGGCTATCCACTCAACACTGGTCAGCTCTTCATTTTCGTGTCCCCACAATCCAGATTTCAGAAATCATTGCAATCTCCACTACAGAATGTTCCATTCATTCACTGCGAGTCTGGAGTTTATCTGATTCTCCACTCCCGCCTGGTTAACATTACACCACTTGTGAATGTCCAAGTAAGCCAATGCTGGTTTTCAGAGGCCTGTTCATACTCGCAGCCGTGCTGTTTAATTGACAATTCACTCCACCCTGTTCAGCTCTTCATTGTCCCACCACACTACCAGCCTTCAGAAATCTTTGTTATCTCCACTACAGAATGTTCCATTCATTCACTGCGAATCTGGAATTCATCTGACTCTCAACTCCACGCAGGTTTTCATTACACCACTGTTGAATGTCCAAGTAACCCAATGCTGGTTTTCAGCGGCCTGTTCATATTCGCAGCCCTGCTGTTTACTTGGCTATCGATTCAAGCCTGGTCAGCTCTTCATTTTCCTGTCCACACAACACAGGCTTCAGAAATCATTGGAATCTCCTCTACAGAATGTTCCATTCATTCACTGCGAATGTGGAATTCAACTGACTCTCCACTCCATGCAGGTTTTCCTTACACCACTGATGAATGTCCAAGTAACCCAATGCTGGTTTTCAGCTGCATGTTCACACTCGCAGCCATGCTATACAATTGGCTTTCCACTAAATCCTGATTAGTTCTTGATTTTCCTTCCACACGACCCAGCCTTCAGAAATCATTGGAATCTCCACTAGAGAATGTTCCATTCATTCACTGCGAATCTGGAATTCCTATGAACCTCCACTCCCGGCAGGTTTTCGTTACACCACTGTTGAATGTCCAAGTAACCCAATGTTTTAAGTGTTTTCTTCACAAGCGCAGTGGTGCTGTTCAATTGGCTATCCACTCAACCCTGGCCAGCTCTACATTTTCCTGTCCACACCACAGAGACTGGAGAAATCATTGTTATCTCCACTACAGAATGTTCCATTCATTCACAGCGAATCTGGAATTCATCTGAATCTCCACTCCCGGCAGGTTTTCGTGACACCACTGGTAAATAATCAAGTAAGCCAATGCGGGTTTTAAGTGGCCTGCTCATACTCTCAGCCGTGCTGTTCAATTTGCTATCCACTCAACCCTCTTCAGCTCCATTTTCCTGTCCACATAACCCAAACTTCAGAAACAATTGGTATCTCCTCCACAGAATGTTCCATTCATGGACTGCAAACCTGAAATTCATCTAATTCTCAACTCCCGTCAGGTTTTCGTTACACCACTTGTGAATGTCCAATTAAGCCAAAGCTGGTTTTCAGTGGCCTGTTCTTACTACGAGACGTGCTGTTCATTTGGCTATCCATTCCACCCTGTTCAGCTCTACATTTTCGTGTCCACAAAAACCCAGCCTTCAGAAATCATTGGAATCACCACTAGAGAATGTTCCATTCATTCACTGCGAATCTGGAATTCATCTGAATCTCCACTCCCGGCAGGTTTTCATTGCACCACTGCTGAATGTTCAAGTAACGCAATGATGGTTTTCAGCGGTCTATTCACACTCGAACCCGTGCTGTTCACGGTCTAGCGACTCAACACTGGTGAGTTCTTCTTTTTCCAGTTCAGACAATACAAACCTCAGAAACCATTGCAATCTACACTACAGAATGTTTCATTCATTCACGCGAATCTTGAATTCATCTTGTTCTCCACTCCCAGCAGGTTTTCGTTTCACCACTGGTGAATGTCCAAGCAACCCAAGGCTGGTTTCAGCTGCATGTTAACACTCGCAGCCGTGCTGTTCAATTGGCTATCCAGTGAACGCTGGTTAGCTCTTGATTTTCCTTCCACACACCGAGCCTTCAGAAATCATTCTTATCTCCACTTCAGAATGTTCCATTCGTTCCCTGCGAATCTGGAATTCCTCTGACTCTCCACACCAGGCAGATTTTCCTAACAACACTGGTGAATGACCAGGTAATCCAATGCTGGTTTTCAGCGGCTGTTCACACTCACAGCCTTGCTGTTCAATTGGCAATCCAGTCAAACCTAGTCAGCTCTTCATTTTCCTGTCCACACAACCCAGCGTTCAGAAATCATTGGAATCTCTACTACAGAAATTTCCATTCATTCACTGTGAATCTGGAAATAATCTGAATCTGCATTCCAGGAAGGCTTTCGTTACACCACTGATGAATGTCCAAGTAATGCAATGCTGCTTCTTAGTGGTCTGTTCACACTCGAAACCGTGCTGTTCACTGGCTATCCACTCAACATTGGTCAGCTCTTCAATATCCTGTCCAGACTATCCAGATTTCTAAATCTTGGCAATCTCCACTACAGAATGTTCCATTCAATCACGCGAATCTGGAATTCATCAGAGTCTCCACTCCCGGCAGGTTTTCGTGACACCACTGGTATATGTCCAAGGAAGCCAATGCTGGTTTTAAGCCGCCTGCTTATACTCTCAGCCGTGCTGTTCAATTTGCTATCCACCCAACCCTATTCAGCTCTACATTTTCCTGTCCTCATAACCCAACCTTCAGAAATAATTGGTATCTCCTCCACAGAATGTTCCGTTCATTCACTGCGAATCTTAAATTCATCTGACTCTCAACTCCCGGCGGGTTATCGTTACACCACTTGTGAATGTCCAAGTAAGCCAATGCTGGTGTTCAGTGGCCTGTTCATACTAAGAGACGCGCTGTTCATTTGGCTATCCACTCCACCCTGTTCAGCTCTACATTTTCGTGTCCACAAAACCCAGCCTTCAGAAATCATTGGAATCACCACTAGAGAATGTTCCATTCATTCTCTGCGAATCTGGAATTCATCTGAACCTCCACTCCCGGCAGGTTTTCGTTACACCACTGGTGAATGTCCAAGTAACTCAATACTGGTTTTCAGAGGCATGTTCAACTCGCAGAAGTGCTGTTCAATGGGCTATCCACTCAATATTGGTCAGCTCTTCATTTTCCTCTCCACACAAACCAGCCTTCAGAAATCATTGGGATCTCCACTACAGACTGTTCCATTCATTCACTTCGATTCTGCAATTCATCTGACTCTCCGCTCCAGGCAGGTTTTCACTACAGCACTGGTGAATGACCAAGTAATCCAATGCTGGTTTTCAGCCGCCTTTTCACACTCGCAGTGTGCTGTTCAATTGTCTATCCACTCAAACCTGTTCAGCCTTTCATTTTCTTTTCCAAAATATCAGACTTCAGAAATCATTGGAATCGCCAGTACAGAATGTTCCATTCATTCACTGCCAATCTGGAACTCATCTGAATCTGCACTCCAGGTAGGCTTTCATTACACCACTTATGAATGTCCAAGTAACACAATGCTGGTTTTCAGCGGTCTGTTCACACGCTAAGCCCTGCTTTTTACTGGGTATCCACACAACTGTGGTCAGCTCTTCATTTTCATGTCCAAACAATCCAGACTTGAGAAATCATTGCAATCTCCAGTACAGAATGTTCCATTCATTCACTGCGAATCTGGAATTCAACTGAATCTCCACTACCTGCAGATTTATCTTACACCACTTGTGAATGTCCAAGTAAAACAATGCTGGTTTTCAGAGGCCTGTTCATGTTCGCAGTCGTGCTGTTCAATTGGCTATCCACTCAACCTGTTTTGCTCCTCATTTTCCTGTGCACACAACCCAGCCTTCAGAAATCATTGTAATCTCCACTACAGGATGTTCCATTCATTCACTGGGAATCTGGAATTCATCTGAATCTGCACTCCACGCAGGCTTTCGTTACACCACTGCTGAAAGTCGAAGTAATGCAATACTGGTTTTCAGTGGTCTGTTCACATTCGAAGCCGAGGCTTTTTACAGGCTATCCACTCAACACTGGTCAGCTCTTCATTTTCGTGTCCCCACAATCCAGATTTCAGAAATCATTGCAATCTCCTCTACAGAATGTTCCATTCATTCACTGCGAGTCTGGAGTTTATCTGATTCTCCACTCCCGCCTGGTTAACATTACACCACTTGTGAATGTCCAAGTAAGCCAATGCTGGTTTTCAGAGGCCTGTTCATACTCGCAGCCGTGCTGTTTAATTGACAATTCACTCCACCCTGTTCAGCTCTTCATTGTCCCACCACACTACCAGCCTTCAGAAATCTTTGTTATCTCCACTACAGAATGTTCCATTCATTCACTGCGAATCTGGAATTCATCTGACTCTCAACTCCACGCAGGTTTTCATTACACCACTGTTGAATGTCCAAGTAACCCAATGCTGGTTTTCAGCGGCCTGTTCATATTCGCAGCCCTGCTGTTTACTTGGCTATCGATTCAAGCCTGGTCAGCTCTTCATTTTCCTGTCCACACAACACAGGCTTCAGAAATCATTGGAATCTCCTCTACAGAATGTTCCATTCATTCACTGCGAATGTGGAATTCAACTGACTCTCCACTCCATGCAGGTTTTCCTTACACCACTGATGAATGTCCAAGTAACCCAATGCTGGTTTTCAGCTGCATGTTCACACTCGCAGCCATGCTATACAATTGGCTTTCCACTAAATCCTGATTAGTTCTTGATTTTCCTTCCACACGACCCAGCCTTCAGAAATCATTGGAATCTCCACTAGAGAATGTTCCATTCATTCACTGCGAATCTGGAATTCCTCTGAACCTCCACTCCCGGCAGGTTTTCGTTACACCACTGTTGAATGTCCAAGTAACCCAATGTTTTAAGTGTTTTCTTCACAAGCGCAGTGGTGCTGTTCAATTGGCTATCCACTCAACCCTGGCCAGCTCTACATTTTCCTGTCCACACCACAGAGACTGGAGAAATCATTGTTATCTCCACTACAGAATGTTCCATTCATTCACAGCGAATCTGGAATTCATCTGAATCTCCACTCCCGGCAGGTTTTCATGACACCACTGGTAAATATCCAAGTAAGCCAATGCTGGTTTTAAGTGGCCTGCTCATACTCTCAGCCGTGCTGTTCAATTTGCTATCCACTCAACCCTCTTCAGCTCCATTTTCCTGTCCACATAACCCAAACTTCAGAAACAATTGGTATCTCCTCCACAGAATGTTCCATTCATTGACTGCAAACCTGAAATTCATCTAATTCTCAACTCCCGTCAGGTTTTCGTTACACCACTTGTGAATGTCCAATTAAGCCAAAGCTGGTTTTCAGTGGCCTGTTCTTACTACGAGACGTGCTGTTCATTTGGCTATCCATTCCACCCTGTTCAGCTCTACATTTTCGTGTCCACAAAACCCAGCCTTCAGAAATCATTGGAATCACCACTAGAGAATGTTCCATTCATTCACTGCGAATCTGGAATTCATCTGAATCTCCACTCCCGGCAGGTTTTCATTGCACCACTGCTGAATGTTCAAGTAACGCAATGATGGTTTTCAGCGGTCTATTCACACTCGAACCCGTGCTGTTCACGGTCTAGCGACTCAACACTGGTGAGTTCTTCTTTTTCCAGTTCAGACAATACAAACCCCAGAAACCATTGCAATCTACACTACAGAATGTTTCATTCATTCACGCGAATCTTGAATTCATCTTGTTCTCCACTCCCAGCAGGTTTTCGTTTCATCACTGGTGAATGTCCAAGCAACCCAAGGCTGGTTTCAGCTGCGTGTTAACACTCGCAGCCGTGCTGTTCAATTGGCTATCCAGTGAACGCTGGTTAGCTCTTGATTTTCCTTCCACACACCGAGCCTTCAGAAATCATTCTTATCTCCACTTCAGAATGTTCCATTCGTTCCCTGCGAATCTGGAATTCCTCTGACTCTCCACACCAGGCAGATTTTCCCAACAACACTGGTGAATGAACAGGTAATCCAATGCTGGTTTTCAGCGGCTGTTCACACTCACAGCCTTGCTGTTCAATTGGCAATCCAGTCAAACCTAGTCAGCTCTTCATTTTCCTGTCCACACAACCCAGCGTTCAGAAATCATTGGAATCTCTACTACAGAAATTTCCATTCATTCACTGTGAATCTGGAAATAATCTGAATCTGCATTCCAGGAAGGCTTTCGTTACACCACTGATGAATGTCCAAGTAATGCAATGCTGCTTCTTAGTGGTCTGTTCACACTCGAAACCGTGCTGTTCACTGGCTATCCACTCAACATCGGTCAGCTCTTCAATATCCTGTCCAGACTATCCAGATTTCTAAATCTTGGCAATCTCCACTACAGAATGTTCCATTCAATCACGCGAATCTGGAATTCATCAGAGTCTCCACTCCCGGCAGGTTTTCGTGACACCACTGGTATATGTCCAAGGAAGCCAATGCTGGTTTTAAGCCGCCTGCTTATACTCTCAGCCGTGCTGTTCAATTTGCTATCCACCCAACCCTATTCAGCTCTACATTTTCCTGTCCTCATAACCCAACCTTCAGAAATAATTGGTATCTCCTCCACAGAATGTTCCGTTCATTCACTGCGAATCTTAAATTCATCTGACTCTCAACTCCCGGCGGGTTATCGTTACACCACTTGTGAATGTCCAAGTAAGCCAATGCTGGTTTTCAGTGGCCTGTTCATACTAAGAGACGTGCTGTTCATTTGGCTATCCACTCCACCCTGTTCAGCTCTACATTTTCGTGTCCACAAAACCCAGCCTTCAGAAATCATTGGAATCACCACTAGAGAATGTTCCATTCATTCTCTGCGAATCTGGAATTCATCTGAACCTCCACTCCCGGCAGGTTTTCGTTACACCACTGGTGAATGTCCAAGTAACTCAATACTGGTTTTCAGAGGCATGTTCAACTCGCAGAAGTGCTGTTCAATGGGCTATCCACTCAATATTGGTCAGCTCTTCATTTTCCTCTCCACACAAACCAGCCTTCAGAAATCATTGGGATCTCCACTACAGACTGTTCCATTCATTCACTTCGATTCTGCAATTCATCTGACTCTCCGCTCCAGGCAGGTTTTCATTACAGCACTGGTGAATGACCAAGTAATCCAATGCTGGTTTTCAGCCGCCTTTTCACACTCGCAGTGTGCTGTTCAATTGTCTATCCACTCAAACCTGGTCAGCCTTCCATTTTCTTTTCCAAAATATCAGACTTCAGAAATCATTGGAATCGCCAGTACAGAATGTTCCATTCATTCACTGCCAATCTGGAATTCATCTGAATCTGCACTCCAGGTAGGCTTTTATTACACCACTTATGAATGTCCAAGTAACACAATGCTGGTTTTCAGCGGTCTGTTCACACGCTAAACCCTGCTTTTTACTGGGTATCCACACAACTGTGGTCAGCTCTTCATTTTCATGTCCAAACAATCCAGACTTGAGAAATCATTGCAATCTCCAGTACAGAATGTTCCATTCATTCACTGCGAATCTGGAATTCAACTGAATCTCCACTACCTGCAGATTTATCTTACACCACTTGTGAATGTCCAAGTAAAACAATGCTGGTTTTCAGAGGCCTGTTCATGTTCGCAGTCGTGCTGTTCAATTGGCTATCCACTCAACCTGTTTTGCTCCTCATTTTCCTGTGCACACAACCCAGCCTTCAGAAATCATTGTAATCTCCACTACAGGATGTTCCATTCATTCACTGGGAATCTGGAATTCATCTGAATCTGCACTCCACGCAGGCTTTCGTTACACCACTGCTGAAAGTCGAAGTAATGCAATACTGGTTTTCAGTGGTCTGTTCACATTCGAAGCCGAGGCTTTTTACAGGCTATCCACTCAACACTGGTCAGCTCTTCATTTTCGTGTCCCCACAATCCAGATTTCAGAAATCATTGCAATCTCCACTACAGAATGTTCCATTCATTCACTGCGAGTCTGGAGTTTATCTGATTCTCCACTCCCGCCTGGTTAACATTACACCACTTGTGAATGTCCAAGTAAGCCAATGCTGGTTTTCAGAGGCCTGTTCATACTCGCAGCCGTGCTGTTTAATTGACAATTCACTCCACCCTGTTCAGCTCTTCATTGTCCCACCACACTACCAGCCTTCAGAAATCTTTGTTATCTCCACTACAGAATGTTCCATTCATTCACTGCGAATCTGGAATTCATCTGACTCTCAACTCCACGCAGGTTTTCATTACACCACTGTTGAATGTCCAAGTAACCCAATGCTGGTTTTCAGCGGCCTGTTCATATTCGCAGCCCTGCTGTTTACTTGGCTATCGATTCAAGCCTGGTCAGCTCTTCATTTTCCTGTCCACACAACACAGGCTTCAGAAATCATTGGAATCTCCTCTACAGAATGTTCCATTCATTCACTGCGAATGTGGAATTCAACTGACTCTCCACTCCATGCAGGTTTTCCTTACACCACTGATGAATGTCCAAGTAACCCAATGCTGGTTTTCAGCTGCATGTTCACACTCGCAGCCATGCTATACAATTGGCTTTCCACTAAATCCTGATTAGTTCTTGATTTTCCTTCCACACGACCCAGCCTTCAGAAATCATTGGAATCTCCACTAGAGAATGTTCCATTCATTCACTGCGAATCTGGAATTCCTCTGAACCTCCACTCCCGGCAGGTTTTCGTTACACCACTGTTGAATGTCCAAGTAACCCAATGTTTTAAGTGTTTTCTTCACAAGCGCAGTGGTGCTGTTCAATTGGCTATCCACTCAACCCTGGCCAGCTCTACATTTTCCTGTCCACACCACAGAGACTGGAGAAATCATTGTTATCTCCACTACAGAATGTTCCATTCATTCACAGCGAATCTGGAATTCATCTGAATCTCCACTCCCGGCAGGTTTTCATGACACCACTGGTAAATATCCAAGTAAGCCAATGCTGGTTTTAAGTGGCCTGCTCATACTCTCAGCCGTGCTGTTCAATTTGCTATCCACTCAACCCTCTTCAGCTCCATTTTCCTGTCCACATAACCCAAACTTCAGAAACAATTGGTATCTCCTCCACAGAATGTTCCATTCATTGACTGCAAACCTGAAATTCATCTAATTCTCAACTCCCGTCAGGTTTTCGTTACACCACTTGTGAATGTCCAATTAAGCCAAAGCTGGTTTTCAGTGGCCTGTTCTTACTACGAGACGTGCTGTTCATTTGGCTATCCATTCCACCCTGTTCAGCTCTACATTTTCGTGTCCACAAAACCCAGCCTTCAGAAATCATTGGAATCACCACTAGAGAATGTTCCATTCATTCACTGCGAATCTGGAATTCATCTGAATCTCCACTCCCGGCAGGTTTTCATTGCACCACTGCTGAATGTTCAAGTAACGCAATGATGGTTTTCAGCGGTCTATTCACACTCGAACCCGTGCTGTTCACGGTCTAGCGACTCAACACTGGTGAGTTCTTCTTTTTCCAGTTCAGACAATACAAACCCCAGAAACCATTGCAATCTACACTACAGAATGTTTCATTCATTCACGCGAATCTTGAATTCATCTTGTTCTCCACTCCCAGCAGGTTTTCGTTTCATCACTGGTGAATGTCCAAGCAACCCAAGGCTGGTTTCAGCTGCGTGTTAACACTCGCAGCCGTGCTGTTCAATTGGCTATCCAGTGAACGCTGGTTAGCTCTTGATTTTCCTTCCACACACCGAGCCTTCAGAAATCATTCTTATCTCCACTTCAGAATGTTCCATTCGTTCCCTGCGAATCTGGAATTCCTCTGACTCTCCACACCAGGCAGATTTTCCTAACAACACTGGTGAATGACCAGGTAATCCAATGCTGGTTTTCAGCGGCTGTTCACACTCACAGCCTTGCTGTTCAATTGGCAATCCAGTCAAACCTAGTCAGCTCTTCATTTTCCTGTCCACACAACCCAGCGTTCAGAAATCATTGGAATCTCTACTACAGAAATTTCCATTCATTCACTGTGAATCTGGAAATAATCTGAATCTGCATTCCAGGAAGGCTTTCGTTACACCACTGATGAATGTCCAAGTAATGCAATGCTGCTTCTTAGTGGTCTGTTCACACTCGAAACCGTGCTGTTCACTGGCTATCCACTCAACATCGGTCAGCTCTTCAATATCCTGTCCAGACTATCCAGATTTCTAAATCTTGGCAATCTCCACTACAGAATGTTCCATTCAATCACGCGAATCTGGAATTCATCAGAGTCTCCACTCCCGGCAGGTTTTCGTGACACCACTGGTATATGTCCAAGGAAGCCAATGCTGGTTTTAAGCCGCCTGCTTATACTCTCAGCCGTGCTGTTCAATTTGCTATCCACCCAACCCTATTCAGCTCTACATTTTCCTGTCCTCATAACCCAACCTTCAGAAATAATTGGTATCTCCTCCACAGAATGTTCCGTTCATTCACTGCGAATCTTAAATTCATCTGACTCTCAACTCCCGGCGGGTTATCGTTACACCACTTGTGAATGTCCAAGTAAGCCAATGCTGGTTTTCAGTGGCCTGTTCATACTAAGAGACGTGCTGTTCATTTGGCTATCCACTCCACCCTGTTCAGCTCTACATTTTCGTGTCCACAAAACCCAGCCTTCAGAAATCATTGGAATCACCACTAGAGAATGTTCCATTCATTCTCTGCGAATCTGGAATTCATCTGAACCTCCACTCCCGGCAGGTTTTCGTTACACCACTGGTGAATGTCCAAGTAACTCAATACTGGTTTTCAGAGGCATGTTCAACTCGCAGAAGTGCTGTTCAATGGGCTATCCACTCAATATTGGTCAGCTCTTCATTTTCCTCTCCACACAAACCAGCCTTCAGAAATCATTGGGATCTCCACTACAGACTGTTCCATTCATTCACTTCGATTCTGCAATTCATCTGACTCTCCGCTCCAGGCAGGTTTTCATTACAGCACTGGTGAATGACCAAGTAATCCAATGCTGGTTTTCAGCCGCCTTTTCACACTCGCAGTGTGCTGTTCAATTGTCTATCCACTCAAACCTGGTCAGCCTTCCATTTTCTTTTCCAAAATATCAGACTTCAGAAATCATTGGAATCGCCAGTACAGAATGTTCCATTCATTCACTGCCAATCTGGAATTCATCTGAATCTGCACTCCAGGTAGGCTTTTATTACACCACTTATGAATGTCCAAGTAACACAATGCTGGTTTTCAGCGGTCTGTTCACACGCTAAACCCTGCTTTTTACTGGGTATCCACACAACTGTGGTCAGCTCTTCATTTTCATGTCCAAACAATCCAGACTTGAGAAATCATTGCAATCTCCAGTACAGAATGTTCCATTCATTCACTGCGAATCTGGAATTCAACTGAATCTCCACTACCTGCAGATTTATCTTACACCACTTGTGAATGTCCAAGTAAAACAATGCTGGTTTTCAGAGGCCTGTTCATGTTCGCAGTCGTGCTGTTCAATTGGCTATCCACTCAACCTGTTTTGCTCCTCATTTTCCTGTGCACACAACCCATCCTTCAGAAATCATTGTAATCTCCACTACAGGATGTTCCATTCATTCACTGGGAATCTGGAATTCATCTGAATCTGCACTCCACGCAGGCTTTCGTTACACCACTGCTGAAAGTCGAAGTAATGCAATACTGGTTTTCAGTGGTCTGTTCACATTCGAAGCCGAGGCTTTTTACAGGCTATCCACTCAACACTGGTCAGCTCTTCATTTTCGTGTCCCCACAATCCAGATTTCAGAAATCATTGCAATCTCCACTACAGAATGTTCCATTCATTCACTGCGAGTCTGGAGTTTATCTGATTCTCCACTCCCGCCTGGTTAACATTACACCACTTGTGAATGTCCAAGTAAGCCAATGCTGGTTTTCAGAGGCCTGTTCATACTCGCAGCCGTGCTGTTTAATTGACAATTCACTCCACCCTGTTCAGCTCTTCATTGTCCCACCACACTACCAGCCTTCAGAAATCTTTGTTATCTCCACTACAGAATGTTCCATTCATTCACTGCGAATCTGGAATTCATCTGACTCTCAACTCCACGCAGGTTTTCATTACACCACTGTTGAATGTCCAAGTAACCCAATGCTGGTTTTCAGCGGCCTGTTCATATTCGCAGCCCTGCTGTTTACTTGGCTATCGATTCAAGCCTGGTCAGCTCTTCATTTTCCTGTCCACACAACACAGGCTTCAGAAATCATTGGAATCTCCTCTACAGAATGTTCCATTCATTCACTGCGAATGTGGAATTCAACTGACTCTCCACTCCATGCAGGTTTTCCTTACACCACTGATGAATGTCCAAGTAACCCAATGCTGGTTTTCAGCTGCATGTTCACACTCGCAGCCATGCTATACAATTGGCTTTCCACTAAATCCTGATTAGTTCTTGATTTTCCTTCCACACGACCCAGCCTTCAGAAATCATTGGAATCTCCACTAGAGAATGTTCCATTCATTCACTGCGAATCTGGAATTCCTCTGAACCTCCACTCCCGGCAGGTTTTCGTTACACCACTGTTGAATGTCCAAGTAACCCAATGTTTTAAGTGTTTTCTTCACAAGCGCAGTGGTGCTGTTCAATTGGCTATCCACTCAACCCTGGCCAGCTCTACATTTTCCTGTCCACACCACAGAGACTGGAGAAATCATTGTTATCTCCACTACAGAATGTTCCATTCATTCACAGCGAATCTGGAATTCATCTGAATCTCCACTCCCGGCAGGTTTTCATGACACCACTGGTAAATATCCAAGTAAGCCAATGCTGGTTTTAAGTGGCCTGCTCATACTCTCAGCCGTGCTGTTCAATTTGCTATCCACTCAACCCTCTTCAGCTCCATTTTCCTGTCCACATAACCCAAACTTCAGAAACAATTGGTATCTCCTCCACAGAATGTTCCATTCATTGACTGCAAACCTGAAATTCATCTAATTCTCAACTCCCGTCAGGTTTTCGTTACACCACTTGTGAATGTCCAATTAAGCCAAAGCTGGTTTTCAGTGGCCTGTTCTTACTACGAGACGTGCTGTTCATTTGGCTATCCATTCCACCCTGTTCAGCTCTACATTTTCGTGTCCACAAAACCCAGCCTTCAGAAATCATTGGAATCACCACTAGAGAATGTTCCATTCATTCACTGCGAATCTGGAATTCATCTGAATCTCCACTCCCGGCAGGTTTTCATTGCACCACTGCTGAATGTTCAAGTAACGCAATGATGGTTTTCAGCGGTCTATTCACACTCGAACCCGTGCTGTTCACGGTCTAGCGACTCAACACTGGTGAGTTCTTCTTTTTCCAGTTCAGACAATACAAACCCCAGAAACCATTGCAATCTACACTACAGAATGTTTCATTCATTCACGCGAATCTTGAATTCATCTTGTTCTCCACTCCCAGCAGGTTTTCGTTTCACCACTGGTGAATGTCCAAGCAACCCAAGGCTGGTTTCAGCTGCGTGTTAACACTCGCAGCCGTGCTGTTCAATTGGCTATCCAGTGAACGCTGGTTAGCTCTTGATTTTCCTTCCACACACCGAGCCTTCAGAAATCATTCTTATCTCCACTTCAGAATGTTCCATTCGTTCCCTGCGAATCTGGAATTCCTCTGACTCTCCACACCAGGCAGATTTTCCTAACAACACTGGTGAATGACCAGGTAATCCAATGCTGGTTTTCAGCGGCTGTTCACACTCACAGCCTTGCTGTTCAATTGGCAATCCAGTCAAACCTAGTCAGCTCTTCATTTTCCTGTCCACACAACCCAGCGTTCAGAAATCATTGGAATCTCTACTACAGAAATTTCCATTCATTCACTGTGAATCTGGAAATAATCTGAATCTGCATTCCAGGAAGGCTTTCGTTACACCACTGATGAATGTCCAAGTAATGCAATGCTGCTTCTTAGTGGTCTGTTCACACTCGAAACCGTGCTGTTCACTGGCTATCCACTCAACATCGGTCAGCTCTTCAATATCCTGTCCAGACTATCCAGATTTCTAAATCTTGGCAATCTCCACTACAGAATGTTCCATTCAATCACGCGAATCTGGAATTCATCAGAGTCTCCACTCCCGGCAGGTTTTCGTGACACCACTGGTATATGTGTAAGGAAGCCAATGCTGGTTTTAAGCCGCCTGCTTATACTCTCAGCCGTGCTGTTCAATTTGCTATCCACCCAACCCTATTCAGCTCTACATTTTCCTGTCCTCATAACCCAACCTTCAGAAATAATTGGTATCTCCTCCACAGAATGTTCCGTTCATTCACTGCGAATCTTAAATTCATCTGACTCTCAACTCCCGGCGGGTTATCGTTACACCACTTGTGAATGTCCAAGTAAGCCAATGCTGGTTTTCAGTGGCCTGTTCATACTAAGAGACGTGCTGTTCATTTGGCTATCCACTCCACCCTGTTCAGCTCTACATTTTCGTGTCCACAAAACCCAGCCTTCAGAAATCATTGGAATCACCACTAGAGAATGTTCCATTCATTCTCTGCGAATCTGGAATTCATCTGAACCTCCACTCCCGGCAGGTTTTCGTTACACCACTGGTGAATGTCCAAGTAACTCAATACTGGTTTTCAGAGGCATGTTCAACTCGCAGAAGTGCTGTTCAATGGGCTATCCACTCAATATTGGTCAGCTCTTCATTTTCCTCTCCACACAAACCAGCCTTCAGAAATCATTGGGATCTCCACTACAGACTGTTCCATTCATTCACTTCGATTCTGCAATTCATCTGACTCTCCGCTCCAGGCAGGTTTTCATTACAGCACTGGTGAATGACCAAGTAATCCAATGCTGGTTTTCAGCCGCCTTTTCACACTCGCAGTGTGCTGTTCAATTGTCTAGCCACTCAAACCTGGTCAGCCTTTCATTTTCTTTTCCACAATATCAGACTTCAGAAATCATTGGAATCGCCAGTACAGAATGTTCCATTCATTCACTGCCAATCTGGAATTCATCTGAATCTGCACTCCAGGTAGGCTTTCATTACACCACTTATGAATGTCCAAGTAACACAATGCTGGTTTTCAGCGGTCTGTTCACACGCTAACCCCTGCTTTTTACTGGGTATCCACACAACTGTGGTCAGCTCTTCATTTTCATGTCCAAACAATCCAGACTTGAGAAATCATTGCAATCTCCAGTACAGAATGTTCCATTCATTCACTGCGAATCTGGAATTCAACTGAATCTCCACTACCTGCAGATTTATCTTACACCACTTGTGAATGTCCAAGTAAAACAATGCTGGTTTTCAGAGGCCTGTTCATGTTCGCAGTCGTGCTGTTCAATTGGCTATCCACTCAACCTGTTTTGCTCCTCATTTTCCTGTGCACACAACCCAGCCTTCAGAAATCATTGTAATCTCCACTACAGGATGTTCCATTCATTCACTGGGAATCTGGAATTCATCTGAATCTGCACTCCACGCAGGCTTTCGTTACACCACTGCTGAAAGTCGAAGTAATGCAATACTGGTTTTCAGTGGTCTGTTCACATTCGAAGCCGAGGCTTTTTACAGGCTATCCACTCAACACTGGTCAGCTCTTCATTTTCGTGTCCCCACAATCCAGATTTCAGAAATCATTGCAATCTCCACTACAGAATGTTCCATTCATTCACTGCGAGTCTGGAGTTTATCTGATTCTCCACTCCCGCCTGGTTAACATTACACCACTTGTGAATGTCCAAGTAAGCCAATGCTGGTTTTCAGAGGCCTGTTCATACTCGCAGCCGTGCTGTTTAATTGACAATTCACTCCACCCTGTTCAGCTCTTCATTGTCCCACCACACTACCAGCCTTCAGAAATCTTTGTTATCTCCACTACAGAATGTTCCATTCATTCACTGCGAATCTGGAATTCATTTGACTCTCAACTCCACGCAGGTTTTCATTACACCACTGTTGAATGTCCAAGTAACCCAATGCTGGTTTTCAGCGGCCTGTTCATATTCGCAGCCCTGCTGTTTACTTGGCTATCGATTCAAGCCTGGTCAGCTCTTCATTTTCCTGTCCACACAACACAGGCTTCAGAAATCATTGGAATCTCCTCTACAGAATGTTCCATTCATTCACTGCGAATGTGGAATTCAACTGACTCTCCACTCCATGCAGGTTTTCCTTACACCACTGATGAATGTCCAAGTAACCCAATGCTGGTTT
Source organism: Sorex fumeus (assembly GCF_029834395.1). Taxonomy (NCBI): domain Eukaryota; kingdom Metazoa; phylum Chordata; class Mammalia; order Eulipotyphla; family Soricidae; genus Sorex; species Sorex fumeus. The sequence continues at coordinate 1,002,338 of NW_026606231.1, forward strand.
TCAGCTGCATGTTCACACTCGCAGCCATGCTATACAATTGGCTTTCCACTAAATCCTGATTAGTTCTTGATTTTCCTTCCACACGACCCAGCCTTCAGAAATCATTGGAATCTCCACTAGAGAATGTTCCATTCATTCACTGCGAATCTGGAATTCCTCTGAACCTCCACTCCCGGCAGGTTTTCGTTACACCACTGTTGAATGTCCAAGTAACCCAATGTTTTAAGTGTTTTCTTCACAAGCGCAGTGGTGCTGTTCAATTGGCTATCCACTCAACCCTGGCCAGCTCTACATTTTCCTGTCCACACCACAGAGACTGGAGAAATCATTGTTATCTCCACTACAGAATGTTCCATTCATTCACAGCGAATCTGGAATTCATCTGAATCTCCACTCCCGGCAGGTTTTCGTGACACCACTGGTAAATATCCAAGTAAGCCAATGCTGGTTTTAAGTGGCCTGCTCATACTCTCAGCCGTGCTGTTCAATTTGCTATCCACTCAACCCTCTTCAGCTCCATTTTCCTGTCCACATAACCCAAACTTCAGAAACAATTGGTATCTCCTCCACAGAATGTTCCATTCATTGACTGCAAACCTGAAATTCATCTAATTCTCAACTCCCGTCAGGTTTTCGTTACACCACTTGTGAATGTCCAATTAAGCCAAAGCTGGTTTTCAGTGGCCTGTTCTTACTACGAGACGTGCTGTTCATTTGGCTATCCATTCCACCCTGTTCAGCTCTACATTTTCGTGTCCACAAAACACAGCCTTCAGAAATCATTGGAATCACCACTAGAGAATGTTCCATTCATTCACTGCGAATCTGGAATTCATCTGAATCTCCACTCCCGGCAGGTTTTCATTGCACCACTGCTGAATGTTCAAGTAACGCAATGATGGTTTTCAGCGGTCTATTCACACTCGAACCCGTGCTGTTCACGGTCTAGCGACTCAACACTGGTGAGTTCTTCTTTTTCCAGTTCAGACAATACAAACCCCAGAAACCATTGCAATCTACACTACAGAATGTTTCATTCATTCACGCGAATCTTGAATTCATCTTTTTCTCCACTCCCAGCAGGTTTTCGTTTCACCACTGGTGAATGTCCAAGCAACCCAAGGCTGGTTTCAGCTGCGTGTTAACACTCGCAGCCGTGCTGTTCAATTGGCTATCCAGTGAACGCTGGTTAGCTCTTGATTTTCCTTCCACACACCGAGCCTTCAGAAATCATTCTTATCTCCACTTCAGAATGTTCCATTCGTTCCCTGCGAATCTGGAATTCCTCTGACTCTCCACACCAGGCAGATTTTCCTAACAACACTGGTGAATGACCAGGTAATCCAATGCTGGTTTTCAGCGGCTGTTCACACTCACAGCCTTGCTGTTCAACTGGCAATCCAGTCAAACCTAGTCAGCTCTTCATTTTCCTGTCCACACAACCCAGCGTTCAGAAATCATTGGAATCTCTACTACAGAAATTTCCATTCATTCACTGTGAATCTGGAAATAATCTGAATCTGCATTCCAGGAAGGCTTTCGTTACACCACTGATGAATGTCCAAGTAATGCAATGCTGCTTCTTAGTGGTCTGTTCACACTCGAAACCGTGCTGTTCACTGGCTATCCACTCAACATTGGTCAGCTCTTCAATATCCTGTCCAGACTATCCAGATTTCTAAATCTTGGCAATCTCCACTACAGAATGTTCCATTCAATCACGCGAATCTGGAATTCATCAGAGTCTCCACTCCCGGCAGGTTTTCGTGACACCACTGGTATATGTCCAAGGAAGCCAATGCTGGTTTTAAGCCGCCTGCTTATACTCTCAGCCGTGCTGTTCAATTTGCTATCCACCCAACCCTATTCAGCTCTACATTTTCCTGTCCTCATAACCCAACCTTCAGAAATAATTGGTATCTCCTCCACAGAATGTTCCGTTCATTCACTGCGAATCTTAAATTCATCTGACTCTCAACTCCCGGCGGGTTATCGTTACACCACTTGTGAATGTCCAAGTAAGCCAATGCTGGTTTTCAGTGGCCTGTTCATACTAAGAGACGTGCTGTTCATTTGGCTATCCACTCCACCCTGTTCAGCTCTACATTTTCGTGTCCACAAAACCCAGCCTTCAGAAATCATTGGAATCACCACTAGAGAATGTTCCATTCATTCACTGCGAATCTGGAATTCATCTGAACCTCCACTCCCGGCAGGTTTTCGTTACGCCACTGGTGAATGTCCAAGTAACTCAATACTGGTTTTCAGAGGCATGTTCAACTCGCAGAAGTGCTGTTCAATGGGCTATCCACTCAATATTGGTCAGCTCTTCATTTTCCTCTCCACACACACCAGCCTTCAGAAATCATTGGGATCTCCACTACAGACTGTTCCATTCATTCACTGCGATTCTGCAATTCATCTGACTCTCCGCTCCAGGCAGGTTTTCATTACAGCACTGGTGAATGACCAAGTAATCCAATGCTGGTTTTCAGCCGCCTTTTCACACTCGCAGTGTGCTGTTCAATTGTCTATCCACTCAAACCTGGTCAGCCTTTCATTTTCTTTTCCACAATATCAGACTTCAGAAATCATTGGAATCGCCAGTACAGAATGTTCCATTCATTCACTGCCAATCTGGAATTCATCTGAATCTGCACTCCAGGTAGGCTTTCATTACACCACTTATGAATGTCCAAGTAACACAATGCTGGTTTTCAGCGGTCTGTTCACACTCTAAGCCCTGCTTTTTACTGGGTATCCACACAACTGTGGTCAGCTCTTCATTTTCATGTCCAAACAATCCAGACTTGAGAAATCATTGCAATCTCCAGTACAGAATGTTCCATTCATTCACTGCGAATCTGGAATTCAACTGAATCTCCACTACCTGCAGATTTATCTTACACCACTTGTGAATGTCCAAGTAAAACAATGCTGGTTTTCAGAGGCCTGTTCATGTTCGCAGTCGTGCTGTTCAATTGGCTATCCACTCAACCTGTTTTGCTCCTCATTTTCCTGTGCACACAACCCAGCCTTCAGAAATCATTGTAATCTCCACTACAGGATGTTCCATTCATTCACTGGGAATCTGGAATTCATCTGAATCTGCACTCCACGCAGGCTTTCGTTACACCACTGCTGAAAGTCGAAGTAATGCAATACTGGTTTTCAGTGGTCTGTTCACATTCGAAGCCGAGGCTTTTTACAGGCTATCCACTCAACACTGGTCAGCTCTTCATTTTCGTGTCCCCACAATCCAGATTTCAGAAATCATTGCAATCTCCACTACAGAATGTTCCATTCATTCACTGCGAGTCTGGAGTTTATCTGATTCTCCACTCCCGCCTGGTTAACATTACACCACTTGTGAATGTCCAAGTAAGCCAATGCTGGTTTTCAGAGGCCTGTTCATACTCGCAGCCGTGCTGTTTAATTGACAATTCACTCCACCCTGTTCAGCTCTTCATTGTCCCACCACACTACCAGCCTTCAGAAATCTTTGTTATCTCCACTACAGAATGTTCCATTCATTCACTGCGAATCTGGAATTCATCTGACTCTCAACTCCACGCAGGTTTTCATTACACCACTGTTGAATGTCCAAGTAACCCAATGCTGGTTTTCAGCGGCCTGTTCATATTCGCAGCCCTGCTGTTTACTTGGCTATCGATTCAAGCCTGGTCAGCTCTTCATTTTCCTGTCCACACAACACAGGCTTCAGAAATCATTGGAATCTCCTCTACAGAATGTTCCATTCATTCACTGCGAATGTGGAATTCAACTGACTCTCCACTCCATGCAGGTTTTCCTTACACCACTGATGAATGTCCAAGTAACCCAATGCTGGTTTTCAGCTGCATGTTCACACTCGCAGCCATGCTATACAATTGGCTTTCCACTAAATCCTGATTAGTTCTTGATTTTCCTTCCACACGACCCAGCCTTCAGAAATCATTGGAATCTCCACTAGAGAATGTTCCATACATTCACTGCGAATCTGGAATTCCTCTGAACCTCCACTCCCGGCAGGTTTTCGTTACACCACTGTTGAATGTCCAAGTAACCCAATGTTTTAAGTGTTTTCTTCACAAGCGCAGTGGTGCTGTTCAATTGGCTATCCACTCAACCCTGGCCAGCTCTACATTTTCCTGTCCACACCACAGAGACTGGAGAAATCATTGTTATCTCCACTACAGAATGTTCCATTCATTCACAGCGAATCTGGAATTCATCTGAATCTCCACTCCCGGCAGGTTTTCGTGACACCACTGGTAAATATCCAAGTAAGCCAATGCTGGTTTTAAGTGGCCTGCTCATACTCTCAGCCGTGCTGTTCAATTTGCTATCCACTCAACCCTCTTCAGCTCCATTTTCCTGTCCACATAACCCAAACTTCAGAAACAATTGGTATCTCCTCCACAGAATGTTCCATTCATTGACTGCAAATCTGAAATTCATCTAATTCTCAACTCCCGTCAGGTTTTCGTTACACCACTTGTGAATGTCCAATTAAGCCAAAGCTGGTTTTCAGTGGCCTGTTCTTACTACGAGACGTGCTGTTCATTTGGCTATCCATTCCACCCTGTTCAGCTCTACATTTTCGTGTCCACAAAACCCAGCCTTCAGAAATCATTGGAATCACCACTAGAGAATGTTCCATGCATTCACTGCGAATCTGGAATTCATCTGAATCTCCACTCCCGGCAGGTTTTCATTGCACCACTGCTGAATGTTCAAGTAACGCAATGATGGTTTTCAGCGGTCTATTCACACTCGAACCCGTGCTGTTCACGGTCTAGCGACTCAACACTGGTGAGTTCTTCTTTTTCCAGTTCAGACAATACAAACCCCAGAAACCATTGCAATCTACACTACAGAATGTTTCATTCATTCACGCGAATCTTGAATTCATCTTGTTCTCCACTCCCAGCAGGTTTTCGTTTCACCACTGGTGAATGTCCAAGCAACCCAAGGCTGGTTTCAGCTGCGTGTTAACACTCGCAGCCGTGCTGTTCAATTGGCTATCCAGTGAACGCTGGTTAGCTCTTGATTTTCCTTCCACACACCGAGCCTTCAGAAATCATTCTTATCTCCACTTCAGAATGTTCCATTCTTTCCCTGCGAATCTGGAATTCCTCTGACTCTCCACACCAGGCAGATTTTCCTAACAACACTGGTGAATGACCAGGTAATCCAATGCTGGTTTTCAGCGGCTGTTCACACTCACAGCCTTGCTGTTCAATTGGCAATCCAGTCAAACCTAGTCAGCTCTTCATTTTCCTGTCCACACAACCCAGCGTTCAGAAATCATTGGAATCTCTACTACAGAAATTTCCATTCATTCACTGTGAATCTGGAAATAATCTGAATCTGCATTCCAGGAAGGCTTTCGTTACACCACTGATGAATGTCCAAGTAATGCAATGCTGCTTCTTAGTGTTCTGTTCACACTCGAAACCGTGCTGTTCACTGGCTATCCACTCAACATTGGTCAGCTCTTCAATATCCTGTCCAGACTATCCAGATTTCTAAATCTTGGCAATCTCCACTACAGAATGTTCCATTCAATCACGCGAATCTGGAATTCATCAGAGTCTCCACTCCCGGCAGGTTTTCGTGACACCACTGGTATATGTCCAAGGAAGCCAATGCTGGTTTTAAGCCGCCTGCTTATACTCTCAGCCGTGCTGTTCAATTTGCTATCCACCCAACCCTATTCAGCTCTACATTTTCCTGTCCTCATAACCCAACCTTCAGAAATAATTGGTATCTCCTCCACAGAATGTTCCGTTCATTCACTGCGAATCTTAAATTCATCTGACTCTCAACTCCCGGCGGGTTATCGTTACACCACTTGTGAATGTCCAAGTAAGCCAATGCTGGTTTTCAGTGGCCTGTTCATACTAAGAGACGTGCTGTTCATTTGGCTATCCACTCCACCCTGTTCAGCTCTACATTTTCGTGTCCACAATACCCAGCCTTCAGAAATCATTGGAATCACCACTAGAGAATGTTCCATTCATTCACTGCGAATCTGGAATTCATCTGAACCTCCACTCCCGGCAGGTTTTCGTTACGCCACTGGTGAATGTCCAAGTAACTCAATACTGGTTTTCAGAGGCATGTTCAACTCGCAGAAGTGCTGTTCAATGGGCTATCCACTCAATATTGGTCAGCTCTTCATTTTCCTCTCCACACAAACCAGCCTTCAGAAATCATTGGGATCTCCACTACAGACTGTTCCATTCATTCACTGCGATTCTGCAATTCATCTGACTCTCCGCTCCAGGCAGGTTTTCATTACAGCACTGGTGAATGACCAAGTAATCCAATGCTGGTTTTCAGCCGCCTTTTCACACTCGCAGTGTGCTGTTCAATTGTCTATCCACTCAAACCTGGTCAGCCTTTCATTTTCTTTTCCACAATATCAGACTTCAGAAATCATTGGAATCGCCAGTACAGAATGTTCCATTCATTCACTGCCAATCTGGAATTCATCTGAATCTGCACTCCAGGTAGGCTTTCATTACACCACTTATGAATGTCCAAGTAACACAATGCTGGTTTTCAGCGGTCTGTTCACACTCTAAGCCCTGCTTTTTACTGGGTATCCACACAACTGTGGTCAGTGTTTCATTTTCATGTCCAAACAATCCAGACTTGAGAAATCATTGCAATCTCCAGTACAGAATGTTCCATTCATTCACTGCGAATCTGGAATTCAACTGAATCTCCACTACCTGCAGATTTATCTTACACCACTTGTGAATGTCCAAGTAAAACAATGCTGGTTTTCAGAGGCCTGTTCATGTTCGCAGTCGTGCTGTTCAATTGGCTATCCACTCAACCTGTTTTGCTCCTCATTTTCCTGTGCACACAACCCAGCCTTCAGAAATCATTGTAATCTCCACTACAGGATGTTCCATTCATTCACTGGGAATCTGGAATTCATCTGAATCTGCACTCCACGCAGGCTTTCGTTACACCACTGCTGAAAGTCGAAGTAATGCAATACTGGTTTTCAGTGGTCTGTTCACATTCGAAGCCGAGGCTTTTTACAGGCTATCCACTCAACACTGGTCAGCTCTTCATTTTCGTGTCCCCACAATCCAGATTTCAGAAATCATTGCAATCTCCACTACAGAATGTTCCATTCATTCACTGCGAGTCTGGAGTTTATCTGATTCTCCACTCCCGCCTGGTTAACATTACACCACTTGTGAATGTCCAAGTAAGCCAATGCTGGTTTTCAGAGGCCTGTTCATACTCGCAGCCGTGCTGTTTAATTGACAATTCACTCCACCCTGTTCAGCTCTTCATTGTCCCACCACACTACCAGCCTTCAGAAATCTTTGTTATCTCCACTACAGAATGTTCCATTCATTCACTGCGAATCTGGAATTCATCTGACTCTCAACTCCACGCAGGTTTTCATTACACCACTGTTGAATGTCCAAGTAACCCAATGCTGGTTTTCAGCGGCCTGTTCATATTCGCAGCCCTGCTGTTTACTTGGCTATCGATTCAAGCCTGGTCAGCTCTTCATTTTCCTGTCCACACAACACAGGCTTCAGAAATCATTGGAATCTCCTCTACAGAATGTTCCATTCATTCACTGCGAATGTGGAATTCAACTGACTCTCCACTCCATGCAGGTTTTCCTTACACCACTGATGAATGTCCAAGTAACCCAATGCTGGTTTTCAGCTGCATGTTCACACTCGCAGCCATGCTATACAATTGGCTTTCCACTAAATCCTGATTAGTTCTTGATTTTCCTTCCACACGACCCAGCCTTCAGAAATCATTGGAATCTCCACTAGAGAATGTTCCATTCATTCACTGCGAATCTGGAATTCCTCTGAACCTCCACTCCCGGCAGGTTTTCGTTACACCACTGTTGAATGTCCAAGTAACCCAATGTTTTAAGTGTTTTCTTCACAAGCGCAGTGGTGCTGTTCAATTGGCTATCCACTCAACCCTGGCCAGCTCTACATTTTCCTGTCCACACCACAGAGACTGGAGAAATCATTGTTATCTCCACTACAGAATGTTCCATTCATTCACAGCGAATCTGGAATTCATCTGAATCTCCACTCCCGGCAGGTTTTCGTGACACCACTGGTAAATATCCAAGTAAGCCAATGCTGGTTTTAAGTGGCCTGCTCATACTCTCAGCCGTGCTGTTCAATTTGCTATCCACTCAACCCTCTTCAGCTCCATTTTCCTGTCCACATAACCCAAACTTCAGAAACAATTGGTATCTCCTCCACAGAATGTTCCATTCATTGACTGCAAATCTGAAATTCATCTAATTCTCAACTCCCGTCAGGTTTTCGTTACACCACTTGTGAATGTCCAATTAAGCCAAAGCTGGTTTTCAGTGGCCTGTTCTTACTACGAGACGTGCTGTTCATTTGGCTATCCATTCCACCCTGTTCAGCTCTACATTTTCGTGTCCACAAAACCCAGCCTTCAGAAATCATTGGAATCACCACTAGAGAATGTTCCATGCATTCACTGCGAATCTGGAATTCATCTGAATCTCCACTCCCGGCAGGTTTTCATTGCACCACTGCTGAATGTTCAAGTAACGCAATGATGGTTTTCAGCGGTCTATTCACACTCGAACCCGTGCTGTTCACGGTCTAGCGACTCAACATTGGTGAGTTCTTCTTTTTCCAGTTCAGACAATACAAACCTCAGAAACCATTGCAATCTACACTACAGAATGTTTCATTCATTCACGCGAATCTTGAATTCATCTTGTTCTCCACTCCCAGCAGGTTTTCGTTTCACCACTGGTGAATGTCCAAGCAACCCAAGGCTGGTTTCAGCTGCGTGTTAACACTCGCAGCCGTGCTGTTCAATTGGCTATCCAGTGAACGCTGGTTAGCTCTTGATTTTCCTTCCACACACCGAGCCTTCAGAAATCATTCTTATCTCCACTTCAGAATGTTCCATTCGTTCCCTGCGAATCTGGAATTCCTCTGACTCTCCACACCAGGCAGATTTTCCTAACAACACTGGTGAATGACCAGGTAATCCAATGCTGGTTTTCAGCGGCTGTTCACACTCACAGCCTTGCTGTTCAATTGGCAATCCAGTCAAACCTAGTCAGCTCTTCATTTTCCTGTCCACACAACCCAGCGTTCAGAAATCATTGGAATCTCTACTACAGAAATTTCCATTCATTCACTGTGAATCTAGAAATAATCTGAATCTGCATTCCAGGAAGGCTTTTGTTACACCACTGATGAATGTCCAAGTAAGCCAATGCTGGTTTTCAGTGGCCTGTTCATACTAAGAGACGTGCTGTTCATTTGGCTATCCACTCCACCCTGTTCAGCTCTACATTTTCGTGTCCACAAAACCCAGCCTTCAGAAATCATTGGAATCACCACTAGAGAATGTTCCATTCATTCAATGCGAATCTGGAATTCATCTGAACCTCCACTCCCGGCAGGTTTTCGTTACGCCACTGGTGAATGTCCAAGTAACTCAATACTGGTTTTCAGAGGCATGTTCAACTCGCAGAAGTGCTGTTCAATGGGCTATCCACTCAATATTGGTCAGCTCTTCATTTTCCTCTCCACACAAACCAGCCTTCAGAAATCATTGGGATCTCCACTACAGACTGTTCCATTCATTCACTGCGATTCTGCAATTCATCTGACTCTCCGCTCCAGGCAGGTTTTCATTACAGCACTGGTGAATGACCAAGTAATCCAATGCTGGTTTTCAGCCGCCTTTTCACACTCGCAGTGTGCTGTTCAATTGTCTATCCACTCAAACCTGGTCAGCCTTTCATTTTCTTTTCCACAATATCAGACTTCAGAAATCATTGGAATCGCCAGTACAGAATGTTCCATTCATTCACTGCCAATCTGGAATTCATCTGAATCTGCACTCCAGGTAGGCTTTCATTACACCACTTATGAATGTCCAAGTAACACAATGCTGGTTTTCAGCGGTCTGTTCACACTCTAAGCCCTGCTTTTTACTGGGTATCCACACAACTGTGGTCAGCTCTTCATTTTCATGTCCAAACAATCCAGACTTGAGAAATCATTGCAATCTCCAGTACAGAATGTTCCATTCATTCACTGCGAATCTGGAATTCAACTGAATCTCCACTACCTGCAGATTTATCTTACACCACTTGTGAATGTCCAAGTAAAACAATGCTGGTTTTCAGAGGCCTGTTCATGTTCGCAGTCGTGCTGTTCAATTGGCTATCCACTCAACCTGTTTTGCTCCTCATTTTCCTGTGCACACAACCCAGCCTTCAGAAATCATTGTAATCTCCACTACAGGATGTTCCATTCATTCACTGGGAATCTGGAATTCATCTGAATCTGCACTCCACGCAGGCTTTCGTTACACCACTGCTGAAAGTCGAAGTAATGCAATACTGGTTTTCAGTGGTCTGTTCACATTCGAAGCCGAGGCTTTTTACAGGCTATCCACTCAACACTGGTCAGCTCTTCATTTTCGTGTCCCCACAATCCAGATTTCAGAAATCATTGCAATCTCCACTACAGAATGTTCCATTCATTCACTGCGAGTCTGGAGTTTATCTGATTCTCCACTCCCGCCTGGTTAACATTACACCACTTGTGAATGTCCAAGTAAGCCAATGCTGGTTTTCAGAGGCCTGTTCATACTCGCAGCCGTGCTGTTTAATTGACAATTCACTCCACCCTGTTCAGCTCTTCATTGTCCCACCACACTACCAGCCTTCAGAAATCTTTGTTATCTCCACTACAGAATGTTCCATTCATTCACTGCGAATCTGGAATTCATCTGACTCTCAACTCCACGCAGGTTTTCATTACACCACTGTTGAATGTCCAAGTAACCCAATGCTGGTTTTCAGCGGCCTGTTCATATTCGCAGCCCTGCTGTTTACTTGGCTATCGATTCAAGCCTGGTCAGCTCTTCATTTTCCTGTCCACACAACACAGGCTTCAGAAATCATTGGAATCTCCTCTACAGAATGTTCCATTCATTCACTGCGAATGTGGAATTCAACTGACTCTCCACTCCATGCAGGTTTTCCTTACACCACTGATGAATGTCCAAGTAACCCAATGCTGGTTTTCAGCTGCATGTTCACACTCGCAGCCATGCTATACAATTGGCTTTCCACTAAATCCTGATTAGTTCTTGATTTTCCTTCCACACGACCCAGCCTTCAGAAATCATTGGAATCTCCACTAGAGAATGTTCCATTCATTCACTGCGAATCTGGAATTCCTCTGAACCTCCACTCCCGGCAGGTTTTCGTTACACCACTGTTGAATGTCCAAGTAACCCAATGTTTTAAGTGTTTTCTTCACAAGCGCAGTGGTGCTGTTCAATTGGCTATCCACTCAACCCTGGCCAGCTCTACATTTTCCTGTCCACACCACAGAGACTGGAGAAATCATTGTTATCTCCACTACAGAATGTTCCATTCATTCACAGCGAATCTGGAATTCATCTGAATCTCCACTCCCGGCAGGTTTTCGTGACACCACTGGTAAATATCCAAGTAAGCCAATGCTGGTTTTAAGTGGCCTGCTCATACTCTCAGCCGTGCTGTTCAATTTGCTATCCACTCAACCCTCTTCAGCTCCATTTTCCTGTCCACATAACCCAAACTTCAGAAACAATTGGTATCTCCTCCACAGAATGTTCCATTCATTGACTGCAAATCTGAAATTCATCTAATTCTCAACTCCCGTCAGGTTTTCGTTACACCACTTGTGAATGTCCAATTAAGCCAAAGCTGGTTTTCAGTGGCCTGTTCTTACTACGAGACGTGCTGTTCATTTGGCTATCCATTCCACCCTGTTCAGCTCTACATTTTCGTGTCCACAAAACCCAGCCTTCAGAAATCATTGGAATCACCACTAGAGAATGTTCCATTCATTCACTGCGAATCTGGAATTCATCTGAATCTCCACTCCCGGCAGGTTTTCATTGCACCACTGCTGAATGTTCAAGTAACGCAATGATGGTTTTCCGCGGTCTATTCACACTCGAACCCGTGCTGTTCACGGTCTAGCGACTCAACACTGGTGAGTTCTTCTTTTTCCAGTTCAGACAATACAAACCCCAGAAACCATTGCAATCTACACTACAGAATGTTTCATTCATTCACGCGAATCTTGAATTCATCTTGTTCTCCACTCCCAGCAGGTTTTCGTTTCACCACTGGTGAATGTCCAAGCAACCCAAGGCTGGTTTCAGCTGCGTGTTAACACTCGCAGCCGTGCTGTTCAATTGGCTATCCAGTGAACGCTGGTTAGCTCTTGATTTTCCTTCCACACACCGAGCCTTCAGAAATCATTCTTATCTCCACTTCAGAATGTTCCATTCGTTCCCTGCGAATCTGGAATTCCTCTGACTCTCCACACCAGGCAGATTTTCCTAACAACACTGGTGAATGACCAGGTAATCCAATGCTGGTTTTCAGCGGCTGTTCACACTCACAGCCTTGCTGTTCAATTGGCAATCCAGTCAAACCTAGTCAGCTCTTCATTTTCCTGTCCACACAACCCAGCGTTCAGAAATCATTGGAATCTCTACTACAGAAATTTCCATTCATTCACTGTGAATCTGGAAATAATCTGAATCTGCATTCCAGGAAGGCTTTCGTTACACCACTGATGAATGTCCAAGTAAGCCAATGCTGGTTTTCAGTGGCCTGTTCATACTAAGAGACGTGCTGTTCATTTGGCTATCCACTCCACCCTGTTCAGCTCTACATTTTCGTGTCCACAAAACCCAGCCTTCAGAAATCATTGGAATCACCACTAGAGAATGTTCCATTCATTCACTGCGAATCTGGAATTCATCTGAACCTCCACTCCCGGCAGGTTTTCGTTACGCCACTGGTGAATTTCCAAGTAACTCAATACTGGTTTTCAGAGGCATGTTCAACTCGCAGAAGTGCTGTTCAATGGGCTATCCACTCAATATTGGTCAGCTCTTCATTTTCCTCTCCACACAAACCAGCCTTCAGAAATCATTGGGATCTCCACTACAGACTGTTCCATTCATTCACTGCGATTCTGCAATTCATCTGACTCTCCGCTCCAGGCAGGTTTTCATTACAGCACTGGTGAATGACCAAGTAATCCAATGCTGGTTTTCAGCCGCCTTTTCACACTCGCAGTGTGCTGTTCAATTGTCTATCCACTCAAACCTGGTCAGCCTTTCATTTTCTTTTCCACAATATCAGACTTCAGAAATCATTGGAATCGCCAGTACAGAATGTTCCATTCATTCACTGCCAATCTGGAATTCATCTGAATCTGCACTCCAGGTAGGCTTTCATTACACCACTTATGAATGTCCAAGTAACACAATGCTGGTTTTCAGCGGTCTGTTCACACGCTAAGCCCTGCTTTTTACTGGGTATCCACACAACTGTGGTCAGCTCTTCATTTTCATGTCCAAACAATCCAGACTTGAGAAATCATTGCAATCTCCAGTACAGAATGTTCCATTCATTCACTGCGAATCTGGAATTCAACTGAATCTCCACTACCTGCAGATTTATCTTACACCACTTGTGAATGTCCAAGTAAAACAATGCTGGTTTTCAGAGGCCTGTTCATGTTCGCAGTCGTGCTGTTCAATTGGCTATCCACTCAACCTGTTTTGCTCCTCATTTTCCTGTGCACACAACCCAGCCTTCAGAAATCATTGTAATCTCCACTACAGGATGTTCCATTCATTCACTGGGAATCTGGAATTCATCTGAATCTGCACTCCACGCAGGCTTTCGTTACACCACTGCTGAAAGTCGAAGTAATGCAATACTGGTTTTCAGTGGTCTGTTCACATTCGAAGCCGAGGCTTTTTACAGGCTATCCACTCAACACTGGTCAGCTCTTCATTTTCGTGTCCCCACAATCCAGATTTCAGAAATCATTGCAATCTCCACTACAGAATGTTCCATTCATTCACTGCGAGTCTGGAGTTTATCTGATTCTCCACTCCCGCCTGGTTAACATTACACCACTTGTGAATGTCCAAGTAAGCCAATGCTGGTTTTCAGAGGCCTGTTCATACTCGCAGCCGTACTGTTTAATTGACAATTCACTCCACCCTGTTCAGCTCTTCATTGTCCCACCACACTACCAGCCTTCAGAAATCTTTGTTATCTCCACTACAGAATGTTCCATTCATTCACTGCGAATCTGGAATTCATCTGACTCTCAACTCCACGCAGGTTTTCATTACACCACTGTTGAATGTCCAAGTAACCCAATGCTGGTTTTCAGCGGCCTGTTCATATTCGCAGCCCTGCTGTTTACTTGGCTATCGATTCAAGCCTGGTCAGCTCTTCATTTTCCTGTCCACACAACACAGGCTTCAGAAATCATTGGAATCTCCTCTACAGAATGTTCCATTCATTCACTGCGAATGTGGAATTCAACTGACTCTCCACTCCATGCAGGTTTTCCTTACACCACTGATGAATGTCCAAGTAACCCAATGCTGGTTTTCAGCTGCATGTTCACACTCGCAGCCATGCTATACAATTGGCTTTCCACTAAATCCTGATTAGTTCTTGATTTTCCTTCCACACGACCCAGCCTTCAGAAATCATTGGAATCTCCACTAGAGAATGTTCCATTCATTCACTGCGAATCTGGAATTCCTCTGAACCTCCACTCCCGGCAGGTTTTCGTTACACCACTGTTGAATGTCCAAGTAACCCAATGTTTTAAGTGTTTTCTTCACAAGCGCAGTGGTGCTGTTCAATTGGCTATCCACTCAACCCTGGCCAGCTCTACATTTTCCTGTCCACACCACAGAGACTGGAGAAATCATTGTTATCTCCACTACAGAATGTTCCATTCATTCACAGCGAATCTGGAATTCATCTGAATCTCCACTCCCGGCAGGTTTTCGTGACACCACTGGTAAATATCCAAGTAAGCCAATGCTGGTTTTAAGTGGCCTGCTCATACTCTCAGCCGTGCTGTTCAATTTGCTATCCACTCAACCCTCTTCAGCTCCATTTTCCTGTCCACATAACCCAAACTTCAGAAACAATTGGTATCTCCTCCACAGAATGTTCCATTCATTGACTGCAAATCTGAAATTCATCTAATTCTCAACTCCCGTCAGGTTTTCGTTACACCACTTGTGAATGTCCAATTAAGCCAAAGCTGGTTTTCAGTGGCCTGTTCTTACTACGAGACGTGCTGTTCATTTGGCTATCCATTCCACCCTGTTCAGCTCTACATTTTCGTGTCCACAAAACCCAGCCTTCAGAAATCATTGGAATCACCACTAGAGAATGTTCCATTCATTCATTGCGAATCTGGAATTCATCTGAATCTCCACTCCCGGCAGGTTTTCATTGCACCACTGCTGAATGTTCAAGTAACGCAATGATGGTTTTCAGCGGTCTATTCACACTCGAACCCGTGCTGTTCACGGTCTAGCGACTCAATACTGGTGAGTTCTTCTTTTTCCAGTTCAGACAATACAAACCTCAGAAACCATTGCAATCTACACTACAGAATGTTTCATTCATTCACGCGAATCTTGAATTCATCTTGTTCTCCACTCCCAGCAGGTTTTCGTTTCACCACTGGTGAATGTCCAAGCAACCCAAGGCTGGTTTCAGCTGCGTGTTGACACTCGCAGCCGTGCTGTTCAATTGGCTATCCAGTGAACGCTGGTTAGCTCTTGATTTTCCTTCCACACACCGAGCCTTCAGAAATCATTCTTATCTCCACTTCAGAATGTTCCATTCGTTCCCTGCGAATCTGGAATTCCTCTGACTCTCCACACCAGGCAGATTTTCCTAACAACACTGGTGAATGACCAGGTAATCCAATGCTGGTTTTCAGCGGCTGTTCACACTCACAGCCTTGCTGTTCAATTGGCAATCCAGTCAAACCTAGTCAGCTCTTCTTCATTTTCCTGTCCACACAACCCAGCGTTCAGAAATCATTGGAATCTCTACTACAGAAATTTCCATTCATTCACTGTGAATCTGGAAATAATCTGAATCTGCATTCCAGGAAGGCTTTCGTTACACCACTGATGAATGTCCAAGTAATGCAATGCTGCTTCTTAGTGGTCTGTTCACACTCGAAACCGTGCTGTTCATTGGCTATCCACTCAACATTGGTCAGCTCTTCAATATCCTGTCCAGACTATCCAGATTTCTAAGTGTTGGCAATCACCACTACAGAATGTTCCATTCAGTCACGCGAATCTGGAATTCATCAGAGTCTCCAATCCTGGAAGGTTTTCGTGACACCACTGGTAAATGTCCAAGGAAGACAATGCTGGTTTTAAGCCGCCTGCTAACACACACAGCCGTGCTGTTCAATTTGCTATCCACCCAACCCTATTCAGCTCTACATTTTCCTGTCCTCATAACCCAACCTTCAGAAATAATTGGTATCTCCTCCACAGAATGTTCCGTTCATTCACTGCGAATCTTAAATTCATCTGACTCTCAACTCCCGGCGGGTTATCGTTACACCACTTGTGAATGTCCAAGTAAGCCAATGCTGGTTTTCAGTGGCCTGTTCATACTAAGAGACGTGCTGTTCATTTGGCTATCCACTCCACCCTGTTCAGCTCTACATTTTCGTGTCCACAAAACCCAACCTTCAGAAATCATTGGAATCACCACTAGAGAATGTTCCATTCATTCACTGCGAATCTGGAATTCATCTGAACATCCACTCCCGGCAGGTTTTCGTTACGCCACTGGTGAATGTCCAAGTAACTCAATACTGGTTTTCAGAGGCATGTTCAACTCGCAGAAGTGCTGTTCAATGGGCTATCCACTCAATATTGGTCAGCTCTTCATTTTCCTCTCCACACAAACCAGCCTTCAGAAATCATTGGGATCTCCACTACAGACTGTTCCATTCATTCACTGCGATTCTGCAATTCATCTGACTCTCCGCTCCAGGCAGGTTTTCATTACAGCACTGGTGAATGACCAAGTAATCCAATGCTGGTTTTCAGCCGCCTTTTCACACTCGCAGTGTGCTGTTCAATTGTCTATCCACTCAAACCTGGTCAGCCTTTCATTTTCTTTTCCACAATATCAGACTTCAGAAATCATTGGAATCGCCAGTACAGAATGTTCCATTCATTCACTGCCAATCTGGAATTCATCTGAATCTGCACTCCAGGTAGGCTTTCATTACACCACTTATGAATGTCCAAGTAACACAATGCTGGTTTTCAGCGGTCTGTTCACACTCTAAGCCCTGCTTTTTACTGGGTATCCACACAACTGTGGTCAGCTCTTCATTTTCATGTCCAAACAATCCAGACTTGAGAAATCATTGCAATCTCCAGTACAGAATGTTCCATTCATTCACTGCGAATCTGGAATTCAACTGAATCTCCACTACCTGCAGATTTATCTTACACCACTTGTGAATGTCCAAGTAAAACAATGCTGGTTTTCAGAGGCCTGTTCATGTTCGCAGTCGTGCTGTTCAATTGGCTATCCACTCAACCTGTTTTGCTCCTCATTTTCCTGTGCACACAACCCAGCCTTCAGAAATCATTGTAATCTCCACTACAGGATGTTCCATTCATTCACTGGGAATCTGGAATTCATCTGAATCTGCACTCCACGCAGGCTTTCGTTACACCACTGCTGAAAGTCGAAGTAATGCAATACTGGTTTTCAGTGGTCTGTTCACATTCGAAGCCGAGGCTTTTTACAGGCTATCCACTCAACACTGGTCAGCTCTTCATTTTCGTGTCCCCACAATCCAGATTTCAGAAATCATTGCAATCTCCACTACAGAATGTTCCATTCATTCACTGCGAGTCTGGAGTTTATCTGATTCTCCACTCCCGCCTGGTTAACATTACACCACTTGTGAATGTCCAAGTAAGCCAATGCTGGTTTTCAGAGGCCTGTTCATACTCGCAGCCGTGCTGTTTAATTGACAATTCACTCCACCCTGTTCAGCTCTTCATTGTCCCACCACACTACCAGCCTTCAGAAATCTTTGTTATCTCCACTACAGAATGTTCCATTCATTCACTGCGAATCTGGAATTCATCTGACTCTCAACTCCACGCAGGTTTTCATTACACCACTGTTGAATGTCCAAGTAACCCAATGCTGGTTTTCAGCGGCCTGTTCATATTCGCAGCCCTGCTGTTTACTTGGCTATCGATTCAAGCCTGGTCAGCTCTTCATTTTCCTGTCCACACAACACAGGCTTCAGAAATCATTGGAATCTCCTCTACAGAATGTTCCATTCATTCACTGCGAATGTGGAATTCAACTGACTCTCCACTCCATGCAGGTTTTCCTTACACCACTGATGAATGTCCAAGTAACCCAATGCTGGTTTTCAGCTGCATGTTCACACTCGCAGCCATGCTATACAATTGGCTTTCCACTAAATCCTGATTAGTTCTTGATTTTCCTTCCACACGACCCAGCCTTCAGAAATCATTGGAATCTCCACTAGAGAATGTTCCATTCATTCACTGCGAATCTGGAATTCCTCTGAACCTCCACTCCCGGCAGGTTTTCGTTACACCACTGTTGAATGTCCAAGTAACCCAATGTTTTAAGTGTTTTCTTCACAAGCGCAGTGGTGCTGTTCAATTGGCTATCCACTCAACCCTGGCCAGCTCTACATTTTCCTGTCCACACCACAGAGACTGGAGAAATCATTGTTATCTCCACTACAGAATGTTCCATTCATTCACAGCGAATCTGGAATTCATCTGAATCTCCACTCCCGGCAGGTTTTCGTGACACCACTGGTAAATATCCAAGTAAGCCAATGCTGGTTTTAAGTGGCCTGCTCATACTCTCAGCCGTGCTGTTCAATTTGCTATCCACTCAACCCTCTTCAGCTCCATTTTCCTGTCCACATAACCCAAACTTCAGAAACAATTGGTATCTCCTCCACAGAATGTTCCATTCATTGACTGCAAATCTGAAATTCATCTAATTCTCAACTCCCGTCAGGTTTTCGTTACACCACTTGTGAATGTCCAATTAAGCCAAAGCTGGTTTTCAGTGGCCTGTTCTTACTACGAGACGTGCTGTTCATTTGGCTATCCATTCCACCCTGTTCAGCTCTACATTTTCGTGTCCACAAAACCCAGCCTTCAGAAATCATTGGAATCACCACTAGAGAATGTTCCATGCATTCACTGCGAATCTGGAATTCATCTGAATCTCCACTCCCGGCAGGTTTTCATTGCACCACTGCTGAATGTTCAAGTAACGCAATGATGGTTTTCAGCGGTCTATTCACACTCGAACCCGTGCTGTTCACGGTCTAGCGACTCAACACTGGTGAGTTCTTCTTTTTCCAGTTCAGACAATACAAACCTCAGAAACCATTGCAATCTACACTACAGAATGTTTCATTCATTCACGCGAATCTTGAATTCATCTTGTTCTCCACTCCCAGCAGGTTTTCGTTTCACCCCTGGTGAATGTCCAAGCAACCCAAGGCTGGTTTCAGCTGCGTGTTAACACTCGCAGCCGTGCTGTTCAATTGGCTATCCAGTGAACGCTGGTTAGCTCTTGATTTTCCTTCCACACACCGAGCCTTCAGAAATCATTCTTATCTCCACTTCAGAATGTTCCATTCGTTCCCTGCGAATCTGGAATTCCTCTGACTCTCCACACCAGGCAGATTTTCCTAACAACACTGGTGAATGACCAGGTAATCCAATGCTGGTTTTCAGCGGCTGTTCACACTCACAGCCTTGCTGTTCAATTGGCAATCCAGTCAAACCTAGTCAGCTCTTCATTTTCCTGTCCACACAACCCAGCGTTCAGAAATCATTGGAATCTCTACTACAGAAATTTCCATTCATTCACTGTGAATCTGGAAATAATCTGAATCTGCATTCCAGGAAGGCTTTCGTTACACCACTGATGAATGTCCAAGTAATGCAATGCTGCTTCTTAGTGGTCTGTTCACACTCGAAACCGTGCTGTTCACTGGCTATCCACTCAACATTGGTCAGCTCTTCAATATCCTGTCCAGACTATCCAGATTTCTAAATCTTGGCAATCTCCACTACAGAATGTTCCATTCAATCACGCGAATCTGGAATTCATCAGAGTCTCCACTCCCGGCAGGTTTTCGTGACACCACTGGTATATGTCCAAGGAAGCCAATGCTGGTTTTAAGCCGCCTGCTTATACTCTCAGCCGTGCTGTTCAATTTGCTATCCACCCAACCCTATTCAGCTCTACATTTTCCTGTCCTCATAACCCAACCTTCAGAAATAATTGGTATCTCCTCCACAGAATGTTCCGTTCATTCACTGCGAATCTTAAATTCATCTGACTCTCAACTCCCGGCGGGTTATCGTTACACCACTTGTGAATGTCCAAGTAAGCCAATGCTGGTTTTCAGTGGCCTGTTCATACTAAGAGACGTGCTGTTCATTTGGCTATCCACTCCACCCTGTTCAGCTCTACATTTTCGTGTCCACAAAACCCAGCCTTCAGAAATCATTGGAATCACCACTAGAGAATGTTCCATTCATTCACTGCGAATCTGGAATTCATCTGAACCTCCACTCCCGGCAGGTTTTCGTTACACCACTGGTGAATGTCCAAGTAACTCAATACTGGTTTTCAGAGGCATGTTCAACTCGCAGAAGTGCTGTTCAATGGGCTATCCACTCAATATTGGTCAGCTCTTCATTTTCCTCTCCACACAAACCAGCCTTCAGAAATCATTGGGATCTCCACTACAGACTGTTCCATTCATTCACTGCGAATCTGGAATTCATCTGAACCTCCACTCCCGGCAGGTTTTCGTTACGCCACTGGTGAATGTCCAAGAAACTCAATACTGGTTTTCAGAGGCATGTTCAACTCGCAGAAGTGCTGTTCAATGGGCTATCCACTCAATATTGGTCAGCTCTTCATTTTCCTCTCCACACAAACCAGCCTTCAGAAATCATTGGGATCTCCACTACAGACTGTTCCATTCATTCACTGCGATTCTGCAATTCATCTGACTCTCCGCTCCAGGCAGGTTTTCATTACAGCACTGGTGAATGACCAAGTAATCCAATGCTGGTTTTCAGCCGCCTTTTCACACTCGCAGTGTGCTGTTCAATTGTCTATCCACTCAAACCTGGTCAGCCTTTCATTTTCTTTTCCACAATATCAGACTTCAGAAATCATTGGAATCGCCAGTACAGAATGTTCCATTCATTCACTGCCAATCTGGAATTCATCTGAATCTGCACTCCAGGTAGGCTTTCATTACACCACTTATGAATGTCCAAGTAACACAATGCTGGTTTTCAGCGGTCTGTTCACACGCTAAGCCCTGCTTTTTACTGGGTATCCACACAACTGTGGTCAGCTCTTCATTTTCATGTCCAAACAATCCAGACTTGAGAAATCATTGCAATCTCCAGTACAGAATGTTCCATTCATTCACTGCGAATCTGGAATTCAACTGAATCTCCACTACCTGCAGATTTATCTTACACCACTTGTGATTGTCCAAGTAAAACAATGCTGGTTTTCAGAGGCCTGTTCATGTTCGCAGTCGTGCTGTTCAATTGGCTATCCACTCAACCTGTTTTGCTCCTCATTTTCCTGTGCACACAACCCAGCCTTCAGAAATCATTGTAATCTCCACTACAGGATGTTCCATTCATTCACTGGGAATCTGGAATTCATCTGAATCTGCACTCCACGCAGGCTTTCGTTACACCACTGCTGAAAGTCGAAGTAATGCAATACTGGTTTTCAGTGGTCTGTTCACATTCGAAGCCGAGGCTTTTTACAGGCTATCCACTCAACACTGGTCAGCTCTTCATTTTCGTGTCCCCACAATCCAGATTTCAGAAATCATTGCAATCTCCACTACAGAATGTTCCATTCATTCACTGCGAGTCTGGAGTTTATCTGATTCTCCACTCCCGCCTGGTTAACATTACACCACTTGTGAATGTCCAAGTAAGCCAATGCTGGTTTTCAGAGGCCTGTTCATACTCGCAGCCGTGCTGTTTAATTGACAATTCACTCCACCCTGTTCAGCTCTTCATTGTCCCACCACACTACCAGCCTTCAGAAATCTTTGTTATCTCCACTACAGAATGTTCCATTCATTCACTGCGAATCTGGAATTCATCTGACTCTCAACTCCACGCAGGTTTTCATTACACCACTGTTGAATGTCCAAGTAACCCAATGCTGGTTTTCAGCGGCCTGTTCATATTCGCAGCCCTGCTGTTTACTTGGCTATCGATTCAAGCCTGGTCAGCTCTTCATTTTCCTGTCCACACAACACAGGCTTCAGAAATCATTGGAATCTCCTCTACAGAATGTTCCATTCATTCACTGCGAATGTGGAATTCAACTGACTCTCCACTCCATGCAGGTTTTCCTTACACCACTGATGAATGTCCAAGTAACCCAATGCTGGTTTTCAGCTGCATGTTCACACTCGCAGCCATGCTATACAATTGGCTTTCCACTAAATCCTGATTAGTTCTTGATTTTCCTTCCACACGACCCAGCCTTCAGAAATCATTGGAATCTCCACTAGAGAATGTTCCATTCATTCACTGCGAATCTGGAATTCCTCTGAACCTCCACTCCCGGCAGGTTTTCGTTACACCACTGTTGAATGTCCAAGTAACCCAATGTTTTAAGTGTTTTCTTCACAAGCGCAGTGGTGCTGTTCAATTGGCTATCCACTCAACCCTGGCCAGCTCTACATTTTCCTGTCCACACCACAGAGACTGGAGAAATCATTGTTATCTCCACTACAGAATGTTCCATTCATTCACAGCGAATCTGGAATTCATCTGAATCTCCACTCCCGGCAGGTTTTCGTGACACCACTGGTAAATATCCAAGTAAGCCAATGCTGGTTTTAAGTGGCCTGCTCATACTCTCAGCCGTGCTGTTCAATTTGCTATCCACTCAACCCTCTTCAGCTCCATTTTCCTGTCCACATAACCCAAACTTCAGAAACAATTGGTATCTCCTCCACAGAATGTTCCATTCATTGACTGCAAATCTGAAATTCATCTAATTCTCAACTCCCGTCAGGTTTTCGTTACACCACTTGTGAATGTCCAATTAAGCCAAAGCTGGTTTTCAGTGGCCTGTTCTTACTACGAGACGTGCTGTTCATTTGGCTATCCATTCCACCCTGTTCAGCTCTACATTTTCGTGTCCACAAAACCCAGCCTTCAGAAATCATTGGAATCACCACTAGAGAATGTTCCATTCATTCACTGCGAATCTGGAATTCATCTGAATCTCCACTCCCGGCAGGTTTTCATTGCACCACTGCTGAATGTTCAAGTAACGCAATGATGGTTTTCAGCGGTCTATTCACACTCGAACCCGTGCTGTTAGCGGTCTAGCGACTCAACACTGGTGAGTTCTTCTTTTTCCAGTTCAGACAATACAAACCCCAGAAACCATTGCAATCTACACTACAGAATGTTTCATTCATTCACGCGAATCTTGAATTCATCTTGTTCTCCACTCCCAGCAGGTTTTCGTTTCACCACTGGTGAATGTCCAAGCAACCCAAGGCTGGTTTCAGCTGCGTGTTAACACTCGCAGCCGTGCTGTTCAATTGGCTATCCAGTGAACGCTGGTTAGCTCTTGATTTTCCTTCCACACACCGAGCCTTCAGAAATCATTCTTATCTCCACTTCAGAATGTTCCATTCGTTCCCTGCGAATCTGGAATTCCTCTGACTCTCCACACCAGGCAGATTTTCCTAACAACACTGGTGAATGACCAGGTAATCCAATGCTGGTTTTCAGCGGCTGTTCACACTCACAGCCTTGCTGTTCAATTGGCAATCCAGTCAAACCTAGTCAGCTCTTCATTTTCCTGTCCACACAACCCAGCGTTCAGAAATCATTCGAATCTCTACTACAGAAATTTCCATTCATTCACTGTGAATCTGGAAATAATCTGAATCTGCATTCCAGGAAGGCTTTCGTTACACCACTGATGAATGTCCAAGTAATGCAATGCTGCTTCTTAGTGGTCTGTTCACACTCGAAACCGTGCTGTTCATTGGTTATCCACTCAATATCGGTCAGCTCTTCAATATCCTGTCCAGACTATCCAGATTTCTAAATGTTGG
Source organism: Sorex fumeus (assembly GCF_029834395.1). Taxonomy (NCBI): domain Eukaryota; kingdom Metazoa; phylum Chordata; class Mammalia; order Eulipotyphla; family Soricidae; genus Sorex; species Sorex fumeus. The sequence goes on from NW_026606231.1 coordinate 1,026,469, forward strand.
CAATCACCACTACAGAATGTTCCATTCAGTCACGCGAATCTGGAATTCATCAGAGTCTCCACTCCTGGAAGGTTTTCGTGACACCACTGGTAAATGTCCAAGGAAGACAATGCTGGTTTTAAGCCGCCTGCTAACACACTCAGCCGTGCTGTTCAATTTGCTATCCACCCAACCCTATTCAGCTCTACATTTTCCTGTCCTCATAACCCAACCTTCAGAAATAATTGGTATCTCCTCCACAGAATGTTCCGTTCATTCACTGCGAATCTTAAATTCATCTGACTCTCAACTCCCGGCGGGTTATCGTTACACCACTTGTGAATGTCCAAGTAAGCCAATGCTGGTTTTCAGTGGCCTGTTCATACTAAGAGACGTGCTGTTCATTTGGCTATCCACTCCACCCTGTTCAGCTCTACATTTTCGTGTCCACAAAACCCAGCCTTCAGAAATCATTGGAATCACCACTAGAGAATGTTCCATTCATTCACTGCGAATCTGGAATTCATCTGAACATCCACTCCCGGCAGGTTTTCGTTACACCACTGGTGAATGTCCAAGTAACTCAATACTGGTTTTCAGAGGCATGTTCAACTCGCAGAAGTGCTGTTCAATGGGCTATCCACTCAATATTGGTCAGCTCTTCATTTTCCTCTCCACACAAACCAGCCTTCAGAAATCATTGGGATCTCCACTACAGACTGTTCCATTCATTCACTGCGATTCTGCAATTCATCTGACTCTCCGCTCCAGGCAGGTTTTCATTACAGCACTGGTGAATGACCAAGTAATCCAATGCTGGTTTTCAGCCGCCTTTTCACACTCGCAGTGTGCTGTTCAATTGTCTATCCACTCAAACCTGGTCAGCCTTTCATTTTCTTTTCCACAATATCAGACTTCAGAAATCATTGGAATCGCCAGTACAGAATGTTCCATTCATTCACTGCCAATCTGGAATTCATCTGAATCTGCACTCCAGGTAGGCTTTCATTACACCACTTATGAATATCCAAGTAACACAATGCTGGTTTTCAGCGGTCTGTTCACACTCTAAGCCCTGCTTTTTACTGGGTATCCACACAACTGTGGTCAGCTCTTCATTTTCATGTCCAAACAATCCAGACTTGAGAAATCATTGCAATCTCCAGTACAGAATGTTCCATTCATTCACTGCGAATCTGGAATTCAACTGAATCTCCACTACCTGCAGATTTATCTTACACCACTTGTGAATGTCCAAGTAAAACAATGCTGGTTTTCAGAGGCCTGTTCATGTTCGCAGTCGTGCTGTTCAATTGGCTATCCACTCAACCTGTTTTGCTCCTCATTTTCCTGTGCACACAACCCAGCCTTCAGAAATCATTGTAATCTCCACTACAGGATGTTCCATTCATTCACTGGGAATCTGGAATTCATCTGAATCTGCACTCCACGCAGGCTTTCGTTACACCACTGCTGAAAGTCGAAGTAATGCAATACTGGTTTTCAGTGGTCTGTTCACATTCGAAGCCGAGGCTTTTTACAGGCTATCCACTCAACACTGGTCAGCTCTTCATTTTCGTGTCCCCACAATCCAGATTTCAGAAATCATTGCAATCTCCACTACAGAATGTTCCATTCATTCACTGCGAGTCTGGAGTTTATCTGATTCTCCACTCCCGCCTGGTTAACATTACACCACTTGTGAATGTCCAAGTAAGCCAATGCTGGTTTTCAGAGGCCTGTTCATACTCGCAGCCGTGCTGTTTAATTGACAATTCACTCCACCCTGTTCAGCTCTTCATTGTCCCACCACACTACCAGCCTTCAGAAATCTTTGTTATCTCCACTACAGAATGTTCCATTCATTCACTGCGAATCTGGAATTCATCTGACTCTCAACTCCACGCAGGTTTTCATTACACCACTGTTGAATGTCCAAGTAACCCAATGCTGGTTTTCAGCGGCCTGTTCATATTCGCAGCCCTGCTGTTTACTTGGCTATCGATTCAAGCCTGGTCAGCTCTTCATTTTCCTGTCCACACAACACAGGCTTCAGAAATCATTGGAATCTCCTCTACAGAATGTTCCATTCATTCACTGCGAATGTGGAATTCAACTGACTCTCCACTCCATGCAGGTTTTCCTTACACCACTGATGAATGTCCAAGTAACCCAATGCTGGTTTTCAGCTGCATGTTCACACTCGCAGCCATGCTATACAATTGGCTTTCCACTAAATCCTGATTAGTTCTTGATTTTCCTTCCACACGACCCAGCCTTCAGAAATCATTGGAATCTCCACTAGAGAATGTTCCATTCATTCACTGCGAATCTGGAATTCCTCTGAACCTCCACTCCCGGCAGGTTTTCGTTACACCACTGTTGAATGTCCAAGTAACCCAATGTTTTAAGTGTTTTCTTCACAAGCGCAGTGGTGCTGTTCAATTGGCTATCCACTCAACCCTGGCCAGCTCTACATTTTCCTGTCCACACCACAGAGACTGGAGAAATCATTGTTATCTCCACTACAGAATGTTCCATTCATTCACAGCGAATCTGGAATTCATCTGAATCTCCACTCCCGGCAGGTTTTCGTGACACCACTGGTAAATATCCAAGTAAGCCAATGCTGGTTTTAAGTGGCCTGCTCATACTCTCAGCCGTGCTGTTCAATTTGCTATCCACTCAACCCTCTTCAGCTCCATTTTCCTGTCCACATAACCCAAACTTCAGAAACAATTGGTATCTCCTCCACAGAATGTTCCATTCATTGACTGCAAATCTGAAATTCATCTAATTCTCAACTCCCGTCAGGTTTTCGTTACACCACTTGTGAATGTCCAATTAAGCCAAAGCTGGTTTTCAGTGGCCTGTTCTTACTACGAGACGTGCTGTTCATTTGGCTATCCATTCCACCCTGTTCAGCTCTACATTTTCGTGTCCACAAAACCCAGCCTTCAGAAATCATTGGAATCACCACTAGAGAATGTTCCATGCATTCACTGCGAATCTGGAATTCATCTGAATCTCCACTCCCGGCAGGTTTTCATTGCACCACTGCTGAATGTTCAAGTAACGCAATGATGGTTTTCAGCGGTCTATTCACACTCGAACCCGTGCTGTTCACGGTCTAGCGACTCAACACTGGTGAGTTCTTCTTTTTCCAGTTCAGACAATACAAACCTCAGAAACCATTGCAATCTACACTACAGAATGTTTCATTCATTCACGCGAATCTTGAATTCATCTTGTTCTCCACTCCCAGCAGGTTTTCGTTTCACCCCTGGTGAATGTCCAAGCAACCCAAGGCTGGTTTCAGCTGCGTGTTAACACTCGCAGCCGTGCTGTTCAATTGGCTATCCAGTGAACGCTGGTTAGCTCTTGATTTTCCTTCCACACACCGAGCCTTCAGAAATCATTCTTATCTCCACTTCAGAATGTTCCATTCGTTCCCTGCGAATCTGGAATTCCTCTGACTCTCCACACCAGGCAGATTTTCCTAACAACACTGGTGAATGACCAGGTAATCCAATGCTGGTTTTCAGCGGCTGTTCACACTCACAGCCTTGCTGTTCAATTGGCAATCCAGTCAAACCTAGTCAGCTCTTCATTTTCCTGTCCACACAACCCAGCGTTCAGAAATCATTGGAATCTCTACTACAGAAATTTCCATTCATTCACTGTGAATCTGGAAATAATCTGAATCTGCATTCCAGGAAGGCTTTCGTTACACCACTGATGAATGTCCAAGTAATGCAATGCTGCTTCTTAGTGGTCTGTTCACACTCGAAACCGTGCTGTTCACTGGCTATCCACTCAACATTGGTCAGCTCTTCAATATCCTGTCCAGACTATCCAGATTTCTAAATCTTGGCAATCTCCACTACAGAATGTTCCATTCAATCACGCGAATCTGGAATTCATCAGAGTCTCCACTCCCGGCAGGTTTTCGTGACACCACTGGTATATGTCCAAGGAAGCCAATGCTGGTTTTAAGCCGCCTGCTTATACTCTCAGCCGTGCTGTTCAATTTGCTATCCACCCAACCCTATTCAGCTCTACATTTTCCTGTCCTCATAACCCAACCTTCAGAAATAATTGGTATCTCCTCCACAGAATGTTCCGTTCATTCACTGCGAATCTTAAATTCATCTGACTCTCAACTCCCGGCGGGTTATCGTTACACCACTTGTGAATGTCCAAGTAAGCCAATGCTGGTTTTCAGTGGCCTGTTCATACTAAGAGACGTGCTGTTCATTTGGCTATCCACTCCACCCTGTTCAGCTCTACATTTTCGTGTCCACAAAACCCAGCCTTCAGAAATCATTGGAATCACCACTAGAGAATGTTCCATTCATTCACTGCGAATCTGGAATTCATCTGAACCTCCACTCCCGGCAGGTTTTCGTTACACCACTGGTGAATGTCCAAGTAACTCAATACTGGTTTTCAGAGGCATGTTCAACTCGCAGAAGTGCTGTTCAATGGGCTATCCACTCAATATTGGTCAGCTCTTCATTTTCCTCTCCACACAAACCAGCCTTCAGAAATCATTGGGATCTCCACTACAGACTGTTCCATTCATTCACTGCGAATCTGGAATTCATCTGAACCTCCACTCCCGGCAGGTTTTCGTTACGCCACTGGTGAATGTCCAAGAAACTCAATACTGGTTTTCAGAGGCATGTTCAACTCGCAGAAGTGCTGTTCAATGGGCTATCCACTCAATATTGGTCAGCTCTTCATTTTCCTCTCCACACAAACCAGCCTTCAGAAATCATTGGGATCTCCACTACAGACTGTTCCATTCATTCACTGCGATTCTGCAATTCATCTGACTCTCCGCTCCAGGCAGGTTTTCATTACAGCACTGGTGAATGACCAAGTAATCCAATGCTGGTTTTCAGCCGCCTTTTCACACTCGCAGTGTGCTGTTCAATTGTCTATCCACTCAAACCTGGTCAGCCTTTCATTTTCTTTTCCACAATATCAGACTTCAGAAATCATTGGAATCGCCAGTACAGAATGTTCCATTCATTCACTGCCAATCTGGAATTCATCTGAATCTGCACTCCAGGTAGGCTTTCATTACACCACTTATGAATGTCCAAGTAACACAATGCTGGTTTTCAGCGGTCTGTTCACACGCTAAGCCCTGCTTTTTACTGGGTATCCACACAACTGTGGTCAGCTCTTCATTTTCATGTCCAAACAATCCAGACTTGAGAAATCATTGCAATCTCCAGTACAGAATGTTCCATTCATTCACTGCGAATCTGGAATTCAACTGAATCTCCACTACCTGCAGATTTATCTTACACCACTTGTGATTGTCCAAGTAAAACAATGCTGGTTTTCAGAGGCCTGTTCATGTTCGCAGTCGTGCTGTTCAATTGGCTATCCACTCAACCTGTTTTGCTCCTCATTTTCCTGTGCACACAACCCAGCCTTCAGAAATCATTGTAATCTCCACTACAGGATGTTCCATTCATTCACTGGGAATCTGGAATTCATCTGAATCTGCACTCCACGCAGGCTTTCGTTACACCACTGCTGAAAGTCGAAGTAATGCAATACTGGTTTTCAGTGGTCTGTTCACATTCGAAGCCGAGGCTTTTTACAGGCTATCCACTCAACACTGGTCAGCTCTTCATTTTCGTGTCCCCACAATCCAGATTTCAGAAATCATTGCAATCTCCACTACAGAATGTTCCATTCATTCACTGCGAGTCTGGAGTTTATCTGATTCTCCACTCCCGCCTGGTTAACATTACACCACTTGTGAATGTCCAAGTAAGCCAATGCTGGTTTTCAGAGGCCTGTTCATACTCGCAGCCGTGCTGTTTAATTGACAATTCACTCCACCCTGTTCAGCTCTTCATTGTCCCACCACACTACCAGCCTTCAGAAATCTTTGTTATCTCCACTACAGAATGTTCCATTCATTCACTGCGAATCTGGAATTCATCTGACTCTCAACTCCACGCAGGTTTTCATTACACCACTGTTGAATGTCCAAGTAACCCAATGCTGGTTTTCAGCGGCCTGTTCATATTCGCAGCCCTGCTGTTTACTTGGCTATCGATTCAAGCCTGGTCAGCTCTTCATTTTCCTGTCCACACAACACAGGCTTCAGAAATCATTGGAATCTCCTCTACAGAATGTTCCATTCATTCACTGCGAATGTGGAATTCAACTGACTCTCCACTCCATGCAGGTTTTCCTTACACCACTGATGAATGTCCAAGTAACCCAATGCTGGTTTTCAGCTGCATGTTCACACTCGCAGCCATGCTATACAATTGGCTTTCCACTAAATCCTGATTAGTTCTTGATTTTCCTTCCACACGACCCAGCCTTCAGAAATCATTGGAATCTCCACTAGAGAATGTTCCATTCATTCACTGCGAATCTGGAATTCCTCTGAACCTCCACTCCCGGCAGGTTTTCGTTACACCACTGTTGAATGTCCAAGTAACCCAATGTTTTAAGTGTTTTCTTCACAAGCGCAGTGGTGCTGTTCAATTGGCTATCCACTCAACCCTGGCCAGCTCTACATTTTCCTGTCCACACCACAGAGACTGGAGAAATCATTGTTATCTCCACTACAGAATGTTCCATTCATTCACAGCGAATCTGGAATTCATCTGAATCTCCACTCCCGGCAGGTTTTCGTGACACCACTGGTAAATATCCAAGTAAGCCAATGCTGGTTTTAAGTGGCCTGCTCATACTCTCAGCCGTGCTGTTCAATTTGCTATCCACTCAACCCTCTTCAGCTCCATTTTCCTGTCCACATAACCCAAACTTCAGAAACAATTGGTATCTCCTCCACAGAATGTTCCATTCATTGACTGCAAATCTGAAATTCATCTAATTCTCAACTCCCGTCAGGTTTTCGTTACACCACTTGTGAATGTCCAATTAAGCCAAAGCTGGTTTTCAGTGGCCTGTTCTTACTACGAGACGTGCTGTTCATTTGGCTATCCATTCCACCCTGTTCAGCTCTACATTTTCGTGTCCACAAAACCCAGCCTTCAGAAATCATTGGAATCACCACTAGAGAATGTTCCATTCATTCACTGCGAATCTGGAATTCATCTGAATCTCCACTCCCGGCAGGTTTTCATTGCACCACTGCTGAATGTTCAAGTAACGCAATGATGGTTTTCAGCGGTCTATTCACACTCGAACCCGTGCTGTTAGCGGTCTAGCGACTCAACACTGGTGAGTTCTTCTTTTTCCAGTTCAGACAATACAAACCCCAGAAACCATTGCAATCTACACTACAGAATGTTTCATTCATTCACGCGAATCTTGAATTCATCTTGTTCTCCACTCCCAGCAGGTTTTCGTTTCACCACTGGTGAATGTCCAAGCAACCCAAGGCTGGTTTCAGCTGCGTGTTAACACTCGCAGCCGTGCTGTTCAATTGGCTATCCAGTGAACGCTGGTTAGCTCTTGATTTTCCTTCCACACACCGAGCCTTCAGAAATCATTCTTATCTCCACTTCAGAATGTTCCATTCGTTCCCTGCGAATCTGGAATTCCTCTGACTCTCCACACCAGGCAGATTTTCCTAACAACACTGGTGAATGACCAGGTAATCCAATGCTGGTTTTCAGCGGCTGTTCACACTCACAGCCTTGCTGTTCAATTGGCAATCCAGTCAAACCTAGTCAGCTCTTCATTTTCCTGTCCACACAACCCAGCGTTCAGAAATCATTCGAATCTCTACTACAGAAATTTCCATTCATTCACTGTGAATCTGGAAATAATCTGAATCTGCATTCCAGGAAGGCTTTCGTTACACCACTGATGAATGTCCAAGTAATGCAATGCTGCTTCTTAGTGGTCTGTTCACACTCGAAACCGTGCTGTTCATTGGTTATCCACTCAATATCGGTCAGCTCTTCAATATCCTGTCCAGACTATCCAGATTTCTAAATGTTGGCAATCACCACTACAGAATGTTCCATTCAGTCACGCGAATCTGGAATTCATCAGAGTCTCCACTCCTGGAAGGTTTTCGTGACACCACTGGTAAATGTCCAAGGAAGACAATGCTGGTTTTAAGCCGCCTGCTAACACACTCAGCCGTGCTGTTCAATTTGCTATCCACCCAACCCTATTCAGCTCTACATTTTCCTGTCCTCATAACCCAACCTTCAGAAATAATTGGTATCTCCTCCACAGAATGTTCCGTTCATTCACTGCGAATCTTAAATTCATCTGACTCTCAACTCCCGGCGGGTTATCGTTACACCACTTGTGAATGTCCAAGTAAGCCAATGCTGGTTTTCAGTGGCCTGTTCATACTAAGAGACGTGCTGTTCATTTGGCTATCCACTCCACCCTGTTCAGCTCTACATTTTCGTGTCCACAAAACCCAGCCTTCAGAAATCATTGGAATCACCACTAGAGAATGTTCCATTCATTCACTGCGAATCTGGAATTCATCTGAACATCCACTCCCGGCAGGTTTTCGTTACACCACTGGTGAATGTCCAAGTAACTCAATACTGGTTTTCAGAGGCATGTTCAACTCGCAGAAGTGCTGTTCAATGGGCTATCCACTCAATATTGGTCAGCTCTTCATTTTCCTCTCCACACAAACCAGCCTTCAGAAATCATTGGGATCTCCACTACAGACTGTTCCATTCATTCACTGCGATTCTGCAATTCATCTGACTCTCCGCTCCAGGCAGGTTTTCATTACAGCACTGGTGAATGACCAAGTAATCCAATGCTGGTTTTCAGCCGCCTTTTCACACTCGCAGTGTGCTGTTCAATTGTCTATCCACTCAAACCTGGTCAGCCTTTCATTTTCTTTTCCACAATATCAGACTTCAGAAATCATTGGAATCGCCAGTACAGAATGTTCCATTCATTCACTGCCAATCTGGAATTCATCTGAATCTGCACTCCAGGTAGGCTTTCATTACACCACTTATGAATATCCAAGTAACACAATGCTGGTTTTCAGCGGTCTGTTCACACTCTAAGCCCTGCTTTTTACTGGGTATCCACACAACTGTGGTCAGCTCTTCATTTTCATGTCCAAACAATCCAGACTTGAGAAATCATTGCAATCTCCAGTACAGAATGTTCCATTCATTCACTGCGAATCTGGAATTCAACTGAATCTCCACTACCTGCAGATTTATCTTACACCACTTGTGAATGTCCAAGTAAAACAATGCTGGTTTTCAGAGGCCTGTTCATGTTCGCAGTCATGCTGTTCAATTGGCTATCCACTCAACCTGTTTTGCTCCTCATTTTCCTGTGCACACAACCCAGCCTTCAGAAATCATTGTAATCTCCACTACAGGATGTTCCATTCATTCACTGGGAATCTGGAATTCATCTGAATCTGCACTCCACGCAGGCTTTCGTTACACCACTGCTGAAAGTCGAAGTAATGCAATACTGGTTTTCAGTGGTCTGTTCACATTCGAAGCCGAGGCTTTTTACAGGCTATCCACTCAACACTGGTCAGCTCTTCATTTTCGTGTCCCCACAATCCAGATTTCAGAAATCATTGCAATCTCCACTACAGAATGTTCCATTCATTCACTGCGAGTCTGGAGTTTATCTGATTCTCCACTCCCGCCTGGTTAACATTACACCACTTGTGAATGTCCAAGTAAGCCAATGCTGGTTTTCAGAGGCCTGTTCATACTCGCAGCCGTGCTGTTTAATTGACAATTCACTCCACCCTGTTCAGCTCTTCATTGTCCCACCACACTACCAGCCTTCAGAAATCTTTGTTATCTCCACTACAGAATGTTCCATTCATTCACTGCGAATCTGGAATTCATCTGACTCTCAACTCCACGCAGGTTTTCATTACACCACTGTTGAATGTCCAAGTAACCCAATGCTGGTTTTCAGCGGCCTGTTCATATTCGCAGCCCTGCTGTTTACTTGGCTATCGATTCAAGCCTGGTCAGCTCTTCATTTTCCTGTCCACACAACACAGGCTTCAGAAATCATTGGAATCTCCTCTACAGAATGTTCCATTCATTCACTGCGAATGTGGAATTCAACTGACTCTCCACTCCATGCAGGTTTTCCTTACACCACTGATGAATGTCCAAGTAACCCAATGCTGGTTTTCAGCTGCATGTTCACACTCGCAGCCATGCTATACAATTGGCTTTCCACTAAATCCTGATTAGTTCTTGATTTTCCTTCCACACGACCCAGCCTTCAGAAATCATTGGAATCTCCACTAGAGAATGTTCCATTCATTCACTGCGAATCTGGAATTCCTCTGAACCTCCACTCCCGGCAGGTTTTCGTTACACCACTGTTGAATGTCCAAGTAACCCAATGTTTTAAGTGTTTTCTTCACAAGCGCAGTGGTGCTGTTCAATTGGCTATCCACTCAACCCTGGCCAGCTCTACATTTTCCTGTCCACACCACAGAGACTGGAGAAATCATTGTTATCTCCACTACAGAATGTTCCATTCATTCACAGCGAATCTGGAATTCATCTGAATCTCCACTCCCGGCAGGTTTTCGTGACACCACTGGTAAATATCCAAGTAAGCCAATGCTGGTTTTAAGTGGCCTGCTCATACTCTCAGCCGTGCTGTTCAATTTGCTATCCACTCAACCCTCTTCAGCTCCATTTTCCTGTCCACATAACCCAAACCTCAGAAACAATTGGTATCTCCTCCACAGAATGTTCCATTCATTGACTGCAAATCTGAAATTCATCTAATTCTCAACTCCCGTCAGGTTTTCGTTACACCACTTGTGAATGTCCAATTAAGCCAAAGCTGGTTTTCAGTGGCCTGTTCTTACTACGAGACGTGCTGTTCATTTGGCTATCCATTCCACCCTGTTCAGCTCTACATTTTCGTGTCCACAAAACCCAGCCTTCAGAAATCATTGGAATCACCACTAGAGAATGTTCCATTCATTCACTGCGAATCTGGAATTCATCTGAATCTCCACTCCCGGCAGGTTTTCATTGCACCACTGCTGAATGTTCAAGTAACGCAATGATGGTTTTCCGCGGTCTATTCACACTCGAACCCGTGCTGTTCACGGTCTAGCGACTCAACACTGGTGAGTTCTTCTTTTTCCAGTTCAGACAATACAAACCCCAGAAACCATTGCAATCTACACTACAGAATGTTTCATTCATTCACGCGAATCTTGAATTCATCTTGTTCTCCACTCCCAGCAGGTTTTCGTTTCACCACTGGTGAATGTCCAAGCAACCCAAGGCTGGTTTCAGCTGCGTGTTAACACTCGCAGCCGTGCTGTTCAATTGGCTATCCAGTGAACGCTGGTTAGCTCTTGATTTTCCTTCCACACACCGAGCCTTCAGAAATCATTCTTATCTCCACTTCAGAATGTTCCATTCGTTCCCTGCGAATCTGGAATTCCTCTGACTCTCCACACCAGGCAGATTTTCCTAACAACACTGGTGAATGACCAGGTAATCCAATGCTGGTTTTCAGCGGCTGTTCACACTCACAGCCTTGCTGTTCAATTGGCAATCCAGTCAAACCTAGTCAGCTCTTCATTTTCCTGTCCACACAACCCAGCGTTCAGAAATCATTGGAATCTCTACTACAGAAATTTCCATTCATTCACTGTGAATCTGGAAATAATCTGAATCTGCATTCCAGGAAGGCTTTCGTTACACCACTGATGAATGTCCAAGTAATGCAATGCTGCTTCTTAGTGGTCTGTTCACACTCGAAACCGTGCTGTTCACTGGCTATCCACTCAACATTGGTCAGCTCTTCAATATTCTGTCCAGACTATCCAGATTTCTAAATCTTGGCAATCTCCACTACAGAATGTTCCATTCAATCACGCGAATCTGGAATTCATCAGAGTCTCCACTCCCGGCAGGTTTTCGTGACACCACTGGTATATGTCCAAGGAAGCCAATGCTGGTTTTAAGCCGCCTGCTTATACTCTCAGCCGTGCTGTTCAATTTGCTATCCACCCAACCCTATTCAGCTCTACATTTTCCTGTCCTCATAACCCAACCTTCAGAAATAATTGGTATCTCCTCCACAGAATGTTCCGTTCATTCACTGCGAATCTTAAATTCATCTGACTCTCAACTCCCGGCGGGTTATCGTTACACCACTTGTGAATGTCCAAGTAAGCCAATGCTGGTTTTCAGTGGCCTGTTCATACTAAGAGACGTGCTGTTCATTTGGCTATCCACTCCACCCTGTTCAGCTCTACATTTTCGTGTCCACAAAACCCAGCCTTCAGAAATCATTGGAATCACCACTAGAGAATGTTCCATTCATTCACTGCGAATCTGGAATTCATCTGAACCTCCACTCCCGGCAGGTTTTCGTTACGCCACTGGTGAATGTCCAAGTAACTCAATACTGGTTTTCAGAGGCATGTTCAACTCGCAGAAGTGCTGTTCAATGGGCTATCCACTCAATATTGGTCAGCTCTTCATTTTCCTCTCCACACAAACCAGCCTTCAGAAATCATTGGGATCTCCACTACAGACTGTTCCATTCATTCACTGCGATTCTGCAATTCATCTGACTCTCCGCTCCAGGCAGGTTTTCATTACAGCACTGGTGAATGACCAAGTAATCCAATGCTGGTTTTCAGCCGCCTTTTCACACTCGCAGTGTGCTGTTCAATTGTCTATCCACTCAAACCTGGTCAGCCTTTCATTTTCTTTTCCACAATATCAGACTTCAGAAATCATTGGAATCGCCAGTACAGAATGTTCCATTCATTCACTGCCAATCTGGAATTCATCTGAATCTGCACTCCAGGTAGGCTTTCATTACACCACTTATGAATATCCAAGTAACACAATGCTGGTTTTCAGCGGTCTGTTCACACTCTAAGCCCTGCTTTTTACTGGGTATCCACACAACTGTGGTCAGCTCTTCATTTTCATGTCCAAACAATCCAGACTTGAGAAATCATTGCAATCTCCAGTACAGAATGTTCCATTCATTCACTGCGAATCTGGAATTCAACTGAATCTCCACTACCTGCAGATTTATCTTACACCACTTGTGAATGTCCAAGTAAAACAATGCTGGTTTTCAGAGGCCTGTTCATGTTCGCAGTCGTGCTGTTCAATTGGCTATCCACTCAACCTGTTTTGCTCCTCATTTTCCTGTGCACACAACCCAGCCTTCAGAAATCATTGTAATCTCCACTACAGGATGTTCCATTCATTCACTGGGAATCTGGAATTCATCTGAATCTGCACTCCACGCAGGCTTTCGTTACACCACTGCTGAAAGTCGAAGTAATGCAATACTGGTTTTCAGTGGTCTGTTCACATTCGAAGCCGAGGCTTTTTACAGGCTATCCACTCAACACTGGTCAGCTCTTCATTTTCGTGTCCCCACAATCCAGATTTCAGAAATCATTGCAATCTCCACTACAGAATGTTCCATTCATTCACTGCGAGTCTGGAGTTTATCTGATTCTCCACTCCCGCCTGGTTAACATTACACCACTTGTGAATGTCCAAGTAAGCCAATGCTGGTTTTCAGAGGCCTGTTCATACTCGCAGCCGTGCTGTTTAATTGACAATTCACTCCACCCTGTTCAGCTCTTCATTGTCCCACCACACTACCAGCCTTCAGAAATCTTTGTTATCTCCACTACAGAATGTTCCATTCATTCACTGCGAATCTGGAATTCATCTGACTCTCAACTCCACGCAGGTTTTCATTACACCACTGTTGAATGTCCAAGTAACCCAATGCTGGTTTTCAGCGGCCTGTTCATATTCGCAGCCCTGCTGTTTACTTGGCTATCGATTCAAGCCTGGTCAGCTCTTCATTTTCCTGTCCACACAACACAGGCTTCAGAAATCATTGGAATCTCCTCTACAGAATGTTCCATTCATTCACTGCGAATGTGGAATTCAACTGACTCTCCACTCCATGCAGGTTTTCCTTACACCACTGATGAATGTCCAAGTAACCCAATGCTGGTTTTCAGCTGCATGTTCACACTCGCAGCCATGCTATACAATTGGCTTTCCACTAAATCCTGATTAGTTCTTGATTTTCCTTCCACACGACCCAGCCTTCAGAAATCATTGGAATCTCCACTAGAGAATGTTCCATTCATTCACTGCGAATCTGGAATTCCTCTGAACCTCCACTCCCGGCAGGTTTTCGTTACACCACTGTTGAATGTCCAAGTAACCCAATGTTTTAAGTGTTTTCTTCACAAGCGCAGTGGTGCTGTTCAATTGGCTATCCACTCAACCCTGGCCAGCTCTACATTTTCCTGTCCACACCACAGAGACTGGAGAAATCATTGTTATCTCCACTACAGAATGTTCCATTCATTCACAGCGAATCTGGAATTCATCTGAATCTCCACTCCCGGCAGGTTTTCGTGACACCACTGGTAAATATCCAAGTAAGCCAATGCTGGTTTTAAGTGGCCTGTTCATACTAGGAGACGTGCTGTTCATTTGGCTATCCACTCCACCCTGTTCAGCTCTACATTTTCGTGTCCACAAAACCCAGCCTTCAGAAATCATTGGAATCACCACTAGAGAATGTTCCATTCATTCACTGCGAATCTGGAATTCATCTGAACCTCCACTCCCGGCAGGTTTTCGTTACACCACTGGTGAATGTCCAAGTAACTCAATACTGGTTTTCAGAGGCATGTTCAACTCGCAGAAGTGCTGTTCAATGGGCTATCCACTCAATATTGGTCAGCTCTTCATTTTCCTCTCCACACAAACCAGCCTTCAGAAATCATTGGGATCTCCACTACAGACTGTTCCATTCATTCACTGCGATTCTGCAATTCATCTGACTCTCCGCTCCAGGCAGGTTTTCATTACAGCACTGGTGAATGACCAAGTAATCCAATGCTGGTTTTCAGCCGCCTTTTCACACTCGCAGTGTGCTGTTCAATTGTCTATCCACTCAAACCTGGTCAGCCTTTCATTTTCTTTTCCACAATATCAGACTTCAGAAATCATTGGAATCGCCAGTACAGAATGTTCCATTCATTCACTGCCAATCTGGAATTCATCTGAATCTGCACTCCAGGTAGGCTTTCATTACACCACTTATGAATGTCCAAGTAACACAATGCTGGTTTTCAGCGGTCTGTTCACACTCTAAGCCCTGCTTTTTACTGGGTATCCACACAACTGTGGTCAGCTCTTCATTTTCATGTCCAAACAATCCAGACTTGAGAAATCATTGCAATCTCCAGTACAGAATGTTCCATTCATTCACTGCGAATCTGGAATTCAACTGAATCTCCACTACCTGCAGATTTATCTTACACCACTTGTGAATGTCCAAGTAAAACAATGCTGGTTTTCAGAGGCCTGTTCATGTTCGCAGTCGTGCTGTTCAATTGGCTATCCACTCAACCTGTTTTGCTCCTCATTTTCCTGTGCACACAACCCAGCCTTCAGAAATCATTGTAATCTCCACTACAGGATGTTCCATTCATTCACTGGGAATCTGGAATTCATCTGAATCTGCACTCCACGCAGGCTTTCGTTACACCACTGCTGAAAGTCGAAGTAATGCAATACTGGTTTTCAGTGGTCTGTTCACATTCGAAGCCGAGGCTTTTTACAGGCTATCCACTCAACACTGGTCAGCTCTTCATTTTCGTGTCCCCACAATCCAGATTTCAGAAATCATTGCAATCTCCACTACAGAATGTTCCATTCATTCACTGCGAGTCTGGAGTTTATCTGATTCTCCACTCCCGCCTGGTTAACATTACACCACTTGTGAATGTCCAAGTAAGCCAATGCTGGTTTTCAGAGGCCTGTTCATACTCGCAGCCGTGCTGTTTAATTGACAATTCACTCCACCCTGTTCAGCTCTTCATTGTCCCACCACACTACCAGCCTTCAGAAATCTTTGTTATCTCCACTACAGAATGTTCCATTCATTCACTGCGAATCTGGAATTCATCTGACTCTCAACTCCACGCAGGTTTTCATTACACCACTGTTGAATGTCCAAGTAACCCAATGCTGGTTTTCAGCGGCCTGTTCATATTCGCAGCCCTGCTGTTTACTTGGCTATCGATTCAAGCCTGGTCAGCTCTTCATTTTCCTGTCCACACAACACAGGCTTCAGAAATCATTGGAATCTCCTCTACAGAATGTTCCATTCATTCACTGCGAATGTGGAATTCAACTGACTCTCCACTCCATGCAGGTTTTCCTTACACCACTTATGAATGTCCAAGTAACCCAATGCTGGTTTTCAGCTGCATGTTCACACTCGCAGCCATGCTATACAATTGGCTTTCCACTAAATCCTGATTAGTTCTTGATTAGAGGTCACCCCAAAAGCCTCTATACCTCTCGGAAAGACTGGCAAGCTACCGAGAGTATTCCGCCCGCACGGAAGAGCCTGGCAAGCTATCCGCTTTGTATTCGATATGCCAAAACCAGTAACTACAACTGGTCTCATTCACCTGACCCTGAAGGCTTCACCGACATGGCAGCACTGAGAAGGATGAGAAAGGAGAGGCCGACAAAATCTCAAGGCCGACCTAGGCTGCCACAACGAAGGAAGACAAAAATGATCGTCTGTACTTTCAATGCACGTACGCTAGCATCAGATGCATCCATCGAGGACCTGATGGTACAAGCGCGAATGATCAAGTACGACATCATTGGTCTGACCGAGACAAGAAGACACGAATCTCACCATGCCGTTTTCGACACTGGAGAAGAATTGTTCCTCGGAACATGCGATAAAAGAGGTGTTGGAGGCGTCGGCGTCCTTGTCAACACAAACTTGGCCAAGAGCATTGATTCATTCGAATGCCTAACAACCCGAATCGGACGTTTACATTTGAATAGATGTGGCTCACTGCCTGCAGTTTCTATCTTCGTTGTCTACGCACCAACATCTCATTATGATGAAAGAGAAATCGAGAAGTTCTACATGGAGCTAGAGAAGTTCTATAAAGAAGACCACACCTTCTACAAGATCATTGTGGGTGATTTTAATGCCAAGATAGGACCGAGAAGATCAGCTGAAGAACTTCACATCGGAACCCATGGCCTAGAATGGAACGAACAGGGTGAGAGACTGTCTGAGTTCATCATGTCGACCAAGACCATTCATGGTAACTCACAGTTCCAGAAGGCAGAATCTAAACGATGGACATGGGAGTCTCCCGGTGGACGATTCCACAACGAAATAGACCACATCATATTCAATCGACGGTTTTGCCTGACTGATGTCGCTGTTGTCCCAAAATTTCGAACGGGATCGGACCACCGTCTCCTTCGTGCAAAATTCTACTTCACAGAGCGGGGAGAAAGGGCTGCAAAGTTCAAAAAGAGAACTCCCAGAACGACCACCAACTGGGAACTCTTTGGTACTATTGCAGCAACATGGGAAGATGCCATTGTTGACAACATTGACGAGGAATACGATCGACTGGTTCAGCACCTCCATGAATGTGCGAGGAACGCCAAGAGAGAGATAGCCACAAAAAGTCGCCTATCTTCGAAAACTCTTGAGCTAATTCGCCAGCGTGGTTTGGCGCATGCCTCAGGCAACCGCAAGCTAACGTCCGAGCTTGCAAAGCAGTGCAGAGATGCGATCAAGGAAGACCTCAAAGAGAGAAGAGCAGAAGTACTGGTAGATGCGGCAGAAGCCGGGAAAAGTATTCGTAACGCCCGCCTGTCCTTCGCCAACTATAAGACCAAGATGACTGCCCTCCGACGTCCTGATGGATCCATCACATCCTCCAGAACGGCAATGGAGAAGATTATCCATGACTTCTACTCAAATCTCTTCGATAGCCATGTCCACTTGCCGACATACCAAATTCCACAGGATGGGTATGTCGTTCCCAACGTTCTCCCTTCCGAAATCCGACACGCCATTTCGTCAGTAAAGAAGCAAACAGCACCCGGCCCAGACAAGGTCAGACCTGAACACCTGAAGAACCTGCCGTCAGTACTCATCAATACACTGGCTCGGCTCTTCACTCGCTACCTGTCTGAATGCAAGGTTCCATCTCAATGGAAAACCAGCAGGACCGTACTACTGTTCAAGAAGGGAGACATCCATGACATTGGCAACTATCGCCCGATCTGCCTATTGTCTGTCATCTACAAGTTGTTCACTCGAGTCATCCTGAATAGGATTGGCAGAACACTAGATGAAGGACAACCATGTGAGCAAGCAGGGTTCCGCAAAGGATTCAGCACCATCGACCATATCCACACGATAACCAAACTCATTGAGGTTTCTCGGGAGTTCAAGATGCCGCTCTGCTTAACGTTCATTGATTTAAAGAAGGCCTTTGATTCTGTTGAGACGGAAGCGGTCATTGAAGCCCTAGCCAATCAGGGCATTCAAGCCCAATACATCAGGATCCTCCGTGAGCTGTATTGCGGATTCACTACCAGGATCTCACCATTCTACAAAGAAGTGATCATTGATGTCAAGAGAGGGGTGCGGCAGGGTGATACCATTTCACCAAAACTCTTCAGTGCCACCCTCGAGAACATCATGCGACGACTGGAATGGGAAGGAATGGGAGTGAAGATAGATGGTCGGCAACTACACCACCTCCGCTTTGCTGATGACATTGTTTTAATAACACCAAACATCAGCCAAGCGGCACAAATGCTGGCCGACTTTGACCGTGAGTGTGGAAAGGTAGGACTACAGCTGAATCTTACGAAGACAATGTTTATGAGAAACAGCCTTGTTCCTGACGCCCCATTCGCTCTCAATGGAACGACCATCTCCGAATGCAACAGCTATGTGTACCTAGGTCGAGAGGTCAACATGACAAATGACCTGGCACCCGAGCTGCGCAGGAGGAAGAGAGCGGCTTGGAACACCTTCAAGAACGTCGAAGAAATAGCTAAGAGGACGAAGAACCTCCGGCTCCGGGCACATCTCTTTGATTCCACTGTTCTTCCTGCATTAACATATGCCTCAGAGACCTGGGCCCTACGCAAACAAGATGAGAACGCCATTCAGGTCTCCCAAAGAAGAATAGAAAGAGCTATGCTTGGAATATCACGTTTCACTCAAATGAGAGAACGAATCCGGAGTTCTGACATCCGTCAACGATCAAGGATCAGAGACGCTGTCTCATTTGCCAAGGGGTCGAAAATCAGATGGGCTGGTCACGTAATGAGATTTAAAGACGACCGTTGGACTAGAGCTGTTACTGATTGGATTCCACGGGATGTCAAGAGACCACGTGGCCGCCCACCTACCAGATGGTCAGACTTTTTTGTCAAGGTCATGAACGATCGGTTTGAGGCCCTCCATGTTCCCGGAGCGAAGAGATGCCATTGGGCTATACTAGCACGCGACAGGGACAAATGGAGACGTTACTGGCGCCCGCTCGAGCAAATCGACGACTAACGGGAAGTTAAGTGATTAAGTGATTAAGTTCACACTCGCAGCCATGCTATACAATTGGCTTTCCACTAAATCCTGATTAGTTCTTGATTTTCCTTCCACACGACCCAGCCTTCAGAAATCATTGGAATCTCCACTAGAGAATGTTCCATTCATTCACTGCGAATCTGGAATTCCTCTGAACCTCCACTCCCGGCAGGTTTTCGTTACACCACTGTTGAATGTCCAAGTAACCCAATGTTTTAAGTGTTTTCTTCACAAGCGCAGTGGTGCTGTTCAATTGGCTATCCACTCAACCCTGGCCAGCTCTACATTTTCCTGTCCACACCACAGAGACTGGAGAAATCATTGTTATCTCCACTACAGAATGTTCCATTCATTCACAGCGAATCTGGAATTCATCTGAATCTCCACCCCCGGCAGGTTTTCGTGACACCACTGGTAAATATCCAAGTAAGCCAATGCTGGTTTTAAGTGGCCTGCTCATACTCTCAGCCGTGCTGTTCAATTTGCTATCCACTCAACCCTCTTCAGCTCCATTTTCCTGTCCACATAACCCAAACTTCAGAAACAATTGGTATCTCCTCCACAGAATGTTCCATTCATTGACTGCAAATCTGAAATTCATCTAATTCTCAACTCCCGTCAGGTTTTCGTTACACCACTTGTGAATGTCCAATTAAGCCAAAGCTGGTATTCAGTGGCCTGTTCTTACTACGAGACGTGCTGTTCATTTGGCTATCCATTCCACCCTGTTCAGCTCTACATTTTCGTGTCCACAAAACCCAGCCTTCAGAAATCATTGGAATCACCACTAGAGAATGTTCCATTCATTCACTGCGAATCTGGAATTCATCTGAATCTCCACTCCCGGCAGGTTTTCATTGCACCACTGCTGAATGTTCAAGTAACGCAATGATGGTTTTCAGCGGTCTATTCACACTCGAACCCGTGCTGTTCACGGTCTAGCGACTCAACACTGGTGAGTTCTTCTTTTTCCAGTTCAGACAATACAAACCTCAGAAACCATTGCAATCTACACTACAGAATGTTTCATTCATTCACGCGAATCTTGAATTCATCTTGTTCTCCACTCCCAGCAGGTTTTCGTTTCACCACTGGTGAATGTCCAAGCAACCCAAGGCTGGTTTCAGCTGCGTGTTAACACTCGCAGCCGTGCTGTTCAATTGGCTATCCAGTGAACGCTGGTTAGCTCTTGATTTTCCTTCCACACACCGAGCCTTCAGAAATCATTCTTATCTCCACTTCAGAATGTTCCATTCGTTCCCTGCGAATCTGGAATTCCTCTGACTCTCCACACCAGGCAGATTTTCCTAACAACACTGGTGAATGACCAGGTAATCCAATGCTGGTTTTCAGCGGCTGTTCACACTCACAGCCTTGCTGTTCAATTGGCAATCCAGTCAAACCTAGTCAGCTCTTCATTTTCCTGTCCACACAACCCAGCGTTCAGAAATCATTGGAATCTCTACTACAGAAATTTCCATTCATTCACTGTGAATCTGGAAATAATCTGAATCTGCATTCCAGGAAGGCTTTCGTTACACCACTGATGAATGTCCAAGTAATGCAATGCTGCTTCTTAGTGGTCTGTTCACACTCGAAACCGTGCTGTTCACTGGCTATCCACTCAACATTGGTCAGCTCTTCAATATCCTGTCCAGACTATCCAGATTTCTAAATCTTGGCAATCTCCACTACAGAATGTTCCATTCAATCACGCGAATCTGGAATTCATCAGAGCCTCCACTCCCGGCAGGTTTTCGTGACACCACTGGTATATGTCCAAGGAAGCCAATGCTGGTTTTAAGCCGCCTGCTTATACTCTCAGCCTTGCTGTTCAATTTGCTATCCACCCAACCCTATTCAGCTCTACATTTTCCTGTCCTCATAACCCAACATTCAGAAATAATTGGTATCTCCTCCACAGAATGTTCCGTTCATTCACTGCGAATCTTAAATTCATCTGACTCTCAACTCCCGGCGGGTTATCGTTACACCACTTGTGAATGTCCAAGTAAGCCAATGCTGGTTTTCAGTGGCCTGTTCATACTAAGAGACGTGCTGTTCATTTGGCTATCCACTCCACCCTGTTCAGCTCTACATTTTCGTGTCCACAAAACCCAGCCTTCAGAAATCATTGGAATCACCACTAGAGAATGTTCCATTCATTCACTGCGAATCTGGAATTCATCTGAACCTCCACTCCCGGCAGGTTTTCGTTACGCCACTGGTGAATGTCCAAGTAACTCAATACTGGTTTTCAGAGGCATGTTCAACTCGCAGAAGTGCTGTTCAATGGGCTATCCACTCAATATTGGTCAGCTCTTCATTTTCCTCTCCACACAAACCAGCCTTCAGAAATCATTGGGATCTCCACTACAGACTGTTCCATTCATTCACTGCGATTCTGCAATTCATCTGACTCTCCGCTCCAGGCAGGTTTTCATTACAGCACTGGTGAATGACCAAGTAATCCAATGCTGGTTTTCAGCCGCCTTTTCACACTCGCAGTGTGCTGTTCAATTGTCTAGCCACTCAAACCTGGTCAGCCTTTCATTTTCTTTTCCACAATATCAGACTTCAGAAATCATTGGAATCGCCAGTACAGAATGTTCCATTCATTCACTGCCAATCTGGAATTCATCTGAATCTGCACTCCAGGTAGGCTTTCATTACACCACTTATGAATGTCCAAGTAACACAATGCTGGTTTTCAGCGGTCTGTTCACACTCTAAGCCCTGCTTTTTACTGGGTATCCACACAACTGTGGTCAGCTCTTCATTTTCATGTCCAAACAATCCAGACTTGAGAAATCATTGCAATCTCCAGTACAGAATGTTCCATTCATTCACTGCGAATCTGGAATTCAACTGAATCTCCACTACCTGCAGATTTATCTTACACCACTTGTGAATGTCCAAGTAAAACAATGCTGGTTTTCAGAGGCCTGTTCATGTTCGCAGTCGTGCTGTTCAATTGGCTATCCACTCAACCTGTTTTGCTCCTCATTTTCCTGTGCACACAACCCAGCCTTCAGAAATCATTGTAATCTCCACTACAGGATGTTCCATTCATTCACTGGGAATCTGGAATTCATCTGAATCTGCACTCCACGCAGGCTTTCGTTACACCACTGCTGAAAGTCGAAGTAATGCAATACTGGTTTTCAGTGGTCTGTTCACATTCGAAGCCGAGGCTTTTTACAGGCTATCCACTCAACACTGGTCAGCTCTTCATTTTCGTGTCCCCACAATCCAGATTTCAGAAATCATTGCAATCTCCACTACAGAATGTTCCATTCATTCACTGCGCGTCTGGAGTTTATCTGATTCTCCACTCCCGCCTGGTTAACATTACACCACTTGTGAATGTCCAAGTAAGCCAATGCTGGTTTTCAGAGGCCTGTTCATACTCGCAGCCATGCTGTTTAGTTGACAATTCACTCCACCCTGTTCAGCTCTTCATTGTCCCACCACACTACCAGCCTTCAGAAATCTTTGTTATCTCCACTACAGAATGTTCCATTCATTCACTGCGAATCTGGAATTCATCTGACTCTCAACTCCACGCAGGTTTTCATTACACCACTGTTGAATGTCCAAGTAACCCAATGCTGGTTTTCAGCGGCCTGTTCATATTCGCAGCCCTGCTGTTTACTTGGCTATCGATTCAAGCCTGGTCAGCTCTTCATTTTCCTGTCCACACAACACAGGCTTCAGAAATCATTGGAATCTCCTCTACAGAATGTTCCATTCATTCACTGAGAATGTGGAATTCAACTGACTCTCCACTCCATGCAGGTTTTCCTTACACCACTGATGAATGTCCAAGTAACCCAATGCTGGTTTTCAGCTGCATGTTCACACTCGCAGCCATGCTATACAATTGGCTTTCCACTAAATCCTGATTAGTTCTTGATTTTCCTTCCACACGACCCAGCCTTCAGAAATCATTGGAATCTCCACTAGAGAATGTTCCATTCATTCACTGCGAATCTGGAATTCCTCTGAACCTCCACTCCCGGCAGGTTTTCGTTACACCACTGTTGAATGTCCAAGTAACCCAATGTTTTAAGTGTTTTCTTCACAAGCGCAGTGGTGCTGTTCAATTGGCTATCCACTCAACCCTGGCCAGCTCTACATTTTCCTGTCCACACCACAGAGACTGGAGAAATCATTGTTATCTCCACTACAGAATGTTCCATTCATTCACAGCGAATCTGGAATTCATCTGAATCTCCACTCCCGGCAGGTTTTCGTGACACCACTGGTAAATATCCAAGTAAGCCAATGCTGGTTTTAAGTGGCCTGCTCATACTCTCAGCCGTGCTGTTCAATTTGCTATCCACTCAACCCTCTTCAGCTCCATTTTCCTGTCCACATAACCCAAACTTCAGAAACAATTGGTATCTCCTCCACAGAATGTTCCATTCATTGACTGCAAATCTGAAATTCATCTAATTCTCAACTCCCGTCAGGTTTTCGTTACACCACTTGTGAATGTCCAATTAAGCCAAAGCTGGTTTTCAGTGGCCTGTTCTTACTACGAGACGTGCTGTTCATTTGGCTATCCATTCCACCCTGTTCAGCTCTACATTTTCGTGTCCACAAAACCCAGCCTTCAGAAATCATTGGAATCACCACTAGAGAATGTTCCATTCATTCACTGCGAATCTGGAATTCATCTGAATCTCCACTCCCGGCAGGTTTTCATTGCACCACTGCTGAATGTTCAAGTAACGCAATGATGGTTTTCAGCGGTCTATTCACACTCGAACCCGTGCTGTTCACGGTCTAGCGACTCAACACTGGTGAGTTCTTCTTTTTCCAGTTCAGACAATACAAACCTCAGAAACCATTGCAATCTACACTACAGAATGTTTCATTCATTCAGGCGAATCTTGAATTCATCTTGTTCTCCACTCCCAGCAGGTTTTCGTTTCACCACTGGTGAATGTCCAAGCAACCCAAGGCTGGTTTCAGCTGCGTGTTAACACTCGCAGCCGTGCTGTTCAATTGGCTATCCAGTGAACGCTGGTTAGCTCTTGATTTTCCTTCCACACACCGAGCCTTCAGAAATCATTCTTATCTCCACTTCAGAATGTTCCATTCGTTCCCTGCGAATCTGGAATTCCTCTGACTCTCCACACCAGGCAGATTTTCCTAACAACACTGGTGAATGACCAGGTAATCCAATGCTGGTTTTCAGCGGCTGTTCACACTCACAGCCTTGCTGTTCAATTGGCAATCCAGTCAAAACTAGTCAGCTCTTCATTTTCCTGTCCACACAACCCAGCGTTCAGAAATCATTGGAATCTCTACTACAGAAATTTCCATTCATTCACTGTGAATCTGGAAATAATCTGAATCTGCATTCCAGGAAGGCTTTCGTTACACCACTGATGAATGTCCAAGTAATGCAATGCTGCTTCTTAGTGGTCTGTTCACACTCGAAACCGTGCTGTTCACTGGCTATCCACTCAACATTGGTCAGCTCTTCAATACCCTGTCCAGACTATCCAGATTTCTAAATCTTGGCAATCTCCACTACAGAATGTTCCATTCAATCACGCGAATCTGGAATTCATCAGAGTCTCCACTCCCGGCAGGTTTTCGTGACACCACTGGTATATGTCCAAGGAAGCCAATGCTGGTTTTAAGCCGCCTGCTTATACTCTCAGCCGTGCTGTTCAATTTGCTATCCACCCAACCCTATTCAGCTCTACATTTTCCTGTCCTCATAACCCAACCTTCAGAAATAATTGGTATCTCCTCCACAGAATGTTCCGTTCATTCACTGCGAATCTTAAATTCATCTGACTCTCAACTCCCGGCGGGTTATCGTTACACCACTTGTGAATGTCCAAGTAAGCCAATGCTGGTGTTCAGTGGCCTGTTCATACTAAGAGACGTGCTGTTCATTTGGCTATCCACTCCACCCTGTTCAGCTCTACATTTTCGTGTCCACAAAACCCAGCCTTCAGAAATCATTGGAATCACCACTAGAGAATGTTCCATTCATTCACTGCGAATCTGGAATTCATCTGAACCTCCACTCCCGGCAGGTTTTCGTTACACCACTGGTGAATGTCCAAGTAACTCAATACTGGTTTTCAGAGGCATGTTCAACTCGCAGAAGTGCTGATCAATGGGCTATCCACTCAATATTGGTCAGCTCTTCATTTTCCTCTCCACACAAACCAGCCTTCAGAAATCATTGGGATCTCCACTACAGACTGTTCCATTCATTCACTGCGATTCTGCAATTCATCTGACTCTCCGCTCCAGGCAGGTTTTCATTACAGCACTGGTGAATGACCAAGTAATCCAATGCTGGTTTTCAGCCGCCTTTTCACACTCGCAGTGTGCTGTTCAATTGTCTATCCACTCAAACCTGGTCAGCCTTTCATTTTCTTTTCCACAATATCAGACTTCAGAAATCATTGGAATCGCCAGTACAGAATGTTCCATTCATTCACTGCCAATCTGGAATTCATCTGAATCTGCACTCCAGGTAGGCTTTCATTACACCACTTATGAATGTCCAAGTAACACAATGCTGGTTTTCAGCGGTCTGTTCACACTCTAAGCCCTGCTTTTTACTGGGTATCCACACAACTGTGGTCAGCTCTTCATTTTCATGTCCAAACAATCCAGACTTGAGAAATCATTGCAATCTCCAGTACAGAATGTTCCATTCATTCACTGCGAATCTGGAATTCAACTGAATCTCCACTACCTGCAGATTTATCTTACACCACTTGTGAATGTCCAAGTAAAACAATGCTGGTTTTCAGAGGCCTGTTCATGTTCGCAGTCGTGCTGTTCAATTGGCTATCCACTCAACCTGTTTTGCTCCTCATTTTCCTGTGCACACAACCCAGCCTTCAGAAATCATTGTAATCTCCACTACAGGATGTTCCATTCATTCACTGGGAATCTGGAATTCATCTGAATCTGCACTCCACGCAGGCTTTCGTTACACCACTGCTGAAAGTCGAAGTAATGCAATACTGGTTTTCAGTGGTCTGTTCACATTCGAAGCCGAGGCTTTTTACAGGCTATCCACTCAACACTGGTCAGCTCTTCATTTTCGTGTCCCCACAATCCAGATTTCAGAAATCATTGCAATCTCCACTACAGAATGTTCCATTCATTCACTGCGAGTCTGGAGTTTATCTGATTCTCCACTCCCGCCTGGTTAACATTACACCACTTGTGAATGTCCAAGTAAGCCAATGCTGGTTTTCAGAGGCCTGTTCATACTCGCAGCCGTGCTGTTTAATTGACAATTCACTCCACCCTGTTCAGCTCTTCATTGTCCCACCACACTACCAGCCTTCAGAAATCTTTGTTATCTCCACTACAGAATGTTCCATTCATTCACTGCGAATCTGGAATTCATCTGACTCTCAACTCCACGCAGGTTTTCATTACACCACTGTTGAATGTCCAAGTAACCCAATGCTGGTTTTCAGCGGCCTGTTCATATTCGCAGCCCTGCTGTTTACTTGGCTATCGATTCAAGCCTGGTCAGCTCTTCATTTTCCTGTCCACACAACACAGGCTTCAGAAATCATTGGAATCTCCTCTACAGAATGTTCCATTCATTCACTGCGAATGTGGAATTCAACTGACTCTCCACTCCATGCAGGTTTTCCTTACACCACTGATGAATGTCCAAGTAACCCAATGCTGGTTTTCAGCTGCATGTTCACACTCGCAGCCATGCTATACAATTGGCTTTCCACTAAATCCTGATTAGTTCTTGATTTTCCTTCCACACGACCCAGCCTTCAGAAATCATTGGAATCTCCACTAGAGAATGTTCCATTCATTCACTGCGAATCTGGAATTCCTCTGAACCTCCACTCCCGGCAGGTTTTCGTTACACCACTGTTGAATGTCCAAGTAACCCAATGTTTTAAGTGTTTTCTTCACAAGCGCAGTGGTGCTGTTCAATTGGCTATCCACTCAACCCTGGCCAGCTCTACATTTTCCTGTCCACACCACAGAGACTGGAGAAATCATTGTTATCTCCACTACAGAATGTTCCATTCATTCACAGCGAATCTGGAATTCATCTGAATCTCCACTCCCGGCAGGTTTTCGTGACACCACTGGTAAATATCCAAGTAAGCCAATGCTGGTTTTAAGTGGCCTGCTCATACTCTCAGCCGTGCTGTTCAATTTGCTATCCACTCAACCCTCTTCAGCTCCATTTTCCTGTCCACATAACCCAAACTTCAGAAACAATTGGTATCTCCTCCACAGAATGTTCCATTCATTGACTGCAAATCTGAAATTCATCTAATTCTCAACTCCTGTCAGGTTTTCGTTACACCACTTGTGAATGTCCAATTAAGCCAAAGCTGGTTTTCAGTGGCCTGTTCTTACTACGAGACGTGCTGTTCATTTGGCTATCCATTCCACCCTGTTCAGCTCTACATTTTCGTGTCCACAAAACCCAGCCTTCAGAAATCATTGGAATCACCACTAGAGAATGTTCCATTCATTCACTGCGAATCTGGAATTCATCTGAATCTCCACTCCCGGCAGGTTTTCATTGCACCACTGCTGAATGTTCAAGTAACGCAATGATGGTTTTCAGCGGTCTATTCACACTCGAACCCGTGCTGTTCACGGTCTAGCGACTCAACACTGGTGAGTTCTTCTTTTTCCAGTTCAGACAATACAAACCTCAGAAACCATTGCAATCTACACTACAGAATGTTTCATTCATTCACGCGAATCTTGAATTCATCTTGTTCTCCACTCCCAGCAGGTTTTCGTTTCACCACTGGTGAATGTCCAAGCAACCCAAGGCTGGTTTCAGCTGCGTGTTAACACTCGCAGCCGTGCTGTTCAATTGGCTATCCAGTGAACGCTGGTTAGCTCTTGATTTTCCTTCCACACACCGAGCCTTCAGAAATCATTCTTATCTCCACTTCAGAATGTTCCATTCGTTCCCTGCGAATCTGGAATTCCTCTGACTCTCCACACCAGGCAGATTTTCCTAACAACACTGGTGAATGACCAGGTAATCCAATGCTGGTTTTCAGCGGCTGTTCACACTCACAGCCTTGCTGTTCAATTGGCAATCCAGTCAAACCTAGTCAGCTCTTCATTTTCCTGTCCACACAACCCAGCGTTCAGAAATCATTGGAATCTCTACTACAGAAATTTCCATTCATTCACTGTGAATCTGGAAATAATCTGAATCTGCATTCCAGGAAGGCTTTCGTTACACCACTGATGAATGTCCAAGTAATGCAATGCTGCTTCTTAGTGGTCTGTTCACACTCGAAACCGTGCTGTTCACTGGCTATCCACTCAACATTGGTCAGCTCTTCAATATCCTGTCCAGACTATCCAGATTTCTAAATCTTGGCAATCTCCACTACAGAATGTTCCATTCAATCACGCGAATCTGGAATTCATCAGAGTCTCCACTCCCGGCAGGTTTTCGTGACACCACTGGTATATGTCCAAGGAAGCCAATGCTGGTTTTAAGCCGCCTGCTTATACTCTCAGCCGTGCTGTTCAATTTGCTATCCACCCAACCCTATTCAGCTCTACATTTTCCTGTCCTCATAACCCAACCTTCAGAAATAATTGGTATCTCCTCCACAGAATGTTCCGTTAATTCACTGCGAATCTTAAATTCATCTGACTCTCAACTCCCGGCGGGTTATCGTTACACCACTTGTGAATGTCCAAGTAAGCCAATGCTGGTGTTCAGTGGCCTGTTCATACTAAGAGACGTGCTGTTCATTTGGCTATCCACTCCACCCTGTTCAGCTCTACATTTTCGTGTCCACAAAACCCAGCCTTCAGAAATCATTGGAATCACCACTAGAGAATGTTCCATTCATTCACTGCGAATCTGGAATTCATCTGAACCTCCACTCCCGGCAGGTTTTCGTTACACCACTGGTGAATGTCCAAGTAACTCAATACTGGTTTTCAGAGGCATGTTCAACTCGCAGAAGTGCTGTTCAATGGGCTATCCACTCAATATTGGTCAGCTCTTCATTTTCCTCTCCACACAAACCAGCCTTCAGAAATCATTGGGATCTCCACTACAGACTGTTCCATTCATTCACTGCGATTCTGCAATTCATCTGACTCTCCGCTCCAGGCAGGTTTTCATTACAGCACTGGTGAATGACCAAGTAATCCAATGCTGGTTTTCAGCCGCCTTTTCACACTCGCAGTGTGCTGTTCAATTGTCTATCCACTCAAACCTGGTCAGCCTTTCATTTTCTTTTCCACAATATCAGACTTCAGAAATCATTGGAATCGCCAGTACAGAATGTTCCATTCATTCACTGCCAATCTGGAATTCATTTGAATCTGCACTCCAGGTAGGCTTTCATTACACCACTTATGAATGTCCAAGTAACACAATGCTGGTTTTCAGCGGTCTGTTCACACTCTAAGCCCTGCTTTTTACTGGGTATCCACACAACTGTGGTCAGCTCTTCATTTTCATGTCCAAACAATCCAGACTTGAGAAATCATTGCAATCTCCAGTACAGAATGTTCCATTCATTCACTGCGAATCTGGAATTCAACTGAATCTCCACTACCTGCAGATTTATCTTACACCACTTGTGAATGTCCAAGTAAAACAATGCTGGTTTTCAGAGGCCTGTTCATGTTCGCAGTCGTGCTGTTCAATTGGCTATCCACTCAACCTGTTTTGCTCCTCATTTTCCTGTGCACACAACCCAGCCTTCAGAAATCATTGTAATCTCCACTACAGGATGTTCCATTCATTCACTGGGAATCTGGAATTCATCTGAATCTGCACTCCACGCAGGCTTTCGTTACACCACTGCTGAAAGTCGAAGTAATGCAATACTGGTTTTCAGTGGTCTGTTCACATTCGAAGCCGAGGCTTTTTACAGGCTATCCACTCAACACTGGTCAGCTCTTCATTTTCGTGTCCCCACAATCCAGATTTCAGAAATCATTGCAATCTCCACTACAGAATGTTCCATTCATTCACTGCGAGTCTGGAGTTTATCTGATTCTCCACTCCCGCCTGGTTAACATTACACCACTTGTGAATGTCCAAGTAAGCCAATGCTGGTTTTCAGAGGCCTGTTCATACTCGCAGCCGTGCTGTTTAATTGACAATTCACTCCACCCTGTTCAGCTCTTCATTGTCCCACCACACTACCAGCCTTCAGAAATCTTTGTTATCTCCACTACAGAATGTTCCATTCATTCACTGCGAATCTGGAATTCATCTGACTCTCAACTCCACGCAGGTTTTCATTACACCACTGTTGAATGTCCAAGTAACCCAATGCTGGTTTTCAGCGGCCTGTTCATATTCGCAGCCCTGCTGTTTACTTGGCTATCGATTCAAGCCTGGTCAGCTCTTCATTTTCCTGTCCACACAACACAGGCTTCAGAAATCATTGGAATCTCCTCTACAGAATGTTCCATTCATTCACTGCGAATGTGGAATTCAACTGACTCTCCACTCCATGCAGGTTTTCCTTACACCACTGATGAATGTCCAAGTAACCCAATGCTGGTTTTCAGCTGCATGTTCACACTCGCAGCCATGCTATACAATTGGCTTTCCACTAAATCCTGATTAGTTCTTGATTTTCCTTCCACACGACCCAGCCTTCAGAAATCATTGGAATCTCCACTAGAGAATGTTCCATTCATTCACTGCGAATCTGGAATTCCTCTGAACCTCCACTCCCGGCAGGTTTTCGTTACACCACTGTTGAATGTCCAAGTAACCCAATGTTTTAAGTGTTTTCTTCACAAGCGCAGTGGTGCTGTTCAATTGGCTATCCACTCAACCCTGGCCAGCTCTACATTTTCCTGTCCACACCACAGAGACTGGAGAAATCATTGTTATCTCCACTACAGAATGTTCCATTCATTCACAGCGAATCTGGAATTCATCTGAATCTCCACTCCCGGCAGGTTTTCGTGACACCACTGGTAAATATCCAAGTAAGCCAATGCTGGTTTTAAGTGGCCTGCTCATACTCTCAGCCGTGCTGTTCAATTTGCTATCCACTCAACCCTCTTCAGCTCCATTTTCCTGTCCACATAACCCAAACTTCAGAAACAATTGGTATCTCCTCCACAGAATGTTCCATTCATTGACTGCAAATCTGAAATTCATCTAATTCTCAACTCCCGTCAGGTTTTCGTTACACCACTTGTGAATGTCCAATTAAGCCAAAGCTGGTTTTCAGTGGCCTGTTCTTACTACGAGACGTGCTGTTCATTTGGCTATCCATTCCACCCTGTTCAGCTCTACATTTTCGTGTCCACAAAACCCAGCCTTCAGAAATCATTGGAATCACCACTAGAGAATGTTCCATTCATTCACTGCGAATCTGGAATTCATCTGAATCTCCACTCCCGGCAGGTTTTCATTGCACCACTGCTGAATGTTCAAGTAACGCAATGATGGTTTTCAGCGGTCTATTCACACTCGAACCCGTGCTGTTCACGGTCTAGCGACTCAACACTGGTGAGTTCTTCTTTTTCCAGTTCAGACAATACAAACCTCAGAAACCATTGCAATCTACACTACAGAATGTTTCATTCATTCACGCGAATCTTGAATTCATCTTGTTCTCCACTCCCAGCAGGTTTTCGTTTCACCACTGGTGAATGTCCAAGCAACCCAAGGCTGGTTTCAGCTGCGTGTTAACACTCGCAGCCGTGCTGTTCAATTGGCTATCCAGTGAACGCTGGTTAGCTCTTGATTTTCCTTCCACACACCGAGCCTTCAGAAATCATTCTTATCTCCACTTCAGAATGTTCCATTCGTTCCCTGCGAATCTGGAATTCCTCTGACTCTCCACACCAGGCAGATTTTCCTAACAACACTGGTGAATGACCAGGTAATCCAATGCTGGTTTTCAGCGGCTGTTCACACTCACAGCCTTGCTGTTCAATTGGCAATCCAGTCAAACCTAGTCAGCTCTTCTTCATTTTCCTGTCCACACAACCCAGCGTTCAGAAATCATTGGAATCTCTACTACAGAAATTTCCATTCATTCACTGTGAATCTGGAAATAATCTGAATCTGCATTCCAGGAAGGCTTTCGTTACACCACTGATGAATGTCCAAGTAATGCAATGCTGCTTCTTAGTGGTCTGTTCACACTCGAAACCGTGCTGTTCACTGGCTATCCACTCAACATTGGTCAGCTCTTCAATATCCTGTCCAGACTATCCAGATTTCTAAATCTTGGCAATCTCCACTACAGAATGTTCCATTCAATCACGCGAATCTGGAATTCATCAGAGTCTCCACTCCCGGCAGGTTTTCGTGACACCACTGGTATATGTCCAAGGAAGCCAATGCTGGTTTTAAGCCGCCTGCTTATACTCTCAGCCGTGCTGTTCAATTTGCTATCCACCCAACCCTATTCAGCTCTACATTTTCCTGTCCTCATAACCCAACCTTCAGAAATAATTGGTATCTCCTCCACAGAATGTTCCGTTCATTCACTGCGAATCTTAAATTCATCTGACTCTCAACTCCCGGCGGGTTATCGTTACACCACTTGTGAATGTCCAAGTAAGCCAATGCTGGTGTTCAGTGGCCTGTTCATACTAAGAGACGTGCTGTTCATTTGGCTATCCACTCCACCCTGTTCAGCTCTACATTTTCGTGTCCACAAAACCCAGCCTTCAGAAATCATTGGAATCACCACTAGAGAATGTTCCATTCATTCACTGCGAATCTGGAATTCATCTGAACCTCCACTCCCGGCAGGTTTTCGTTACACCACTGGTGAATGTCCAAGTAACTCAATACTGGTTTTCAGAGGCATGTTCAACTCGCAGAAGTGCTGTTCAATGGGCTATCCACTCAATATTGGTCAGCTCTTCATTTTCCTCTCCACACAAACCAGCCTTCAGAAATCATTGGGATCTCCACTACAGACTGTTCCATTCATTCACTGCGATTCTGCAATTCATCTGACTCTCCGCTCCAGGCAGGTTTTCATTACAGCACTGGTGAATGACCAAGTAATCCAATGCTGGTTTTCAGCCGCCTTTTCACACTCGCAGTGTGCTGTTCAATTGTCTATCCACTCAAACCTGGTCAGCCTTTCATTTTCTTTTCCACAATATCAGACTTCAGAAATCATTGGAATCGCCAGTACAGAATGTTCCATTCATTCACTGCCAATCTGGAATTCATTTGAATCTGCACTCCAGGTAGGCTTTCATTACACCACTTATGAATGTCCAAGTAACACAATGCTGGTTTTCAGCGGTCTGTTCACACTCTAAGCCCTGCTTTTTACTGGGTATCCACACAACTGTGGTCAGCTCTTCATTTTCATGTCCAAACAATCCAGACTTGAGAAATCATTGCAATCTCCAGTACAGAATGTTCCATTCATTCACTGCGAATCTGGAATTCAACTGAATCTCCACTACCTGCAGATTTATCTTACACCACTTGTGAATGTCCAAGTAAAACAATGCTGGTTTTCAGAGGCCTGTTCATGTTCGCAGTCGTGCTGTTCAATTGGCTATCCACTCAACCTGTTTTGCTCCTCATTTTCCTGTGCACACAACCCAGCCTTCAGAAATCATTGTAATCTCCACTACAGGATGTTCCATTCATTCACTGGGAATCTGGAATTCATCTGAATCTGCACTCCACGCAGGCTTTCGTTACACCACTGCTGAAAGTCGAAGTAATGCAATACTGGTTTTCAGTGGTCTGTTCACATTCGAAGCCGAGGCTTTTTACAGGCTATCCACTCAACACTGGTCAGCTCTTCATTTTCGTGTCCCCACAATCCAGATTTCAGAAATCATTGCAATCTCCACTACAGAATGTTCCATTCATTCACTGCGAGTCTGGAGTTTATCTGATTCTCCACTCCCGCCTGGTTAACATTACACCACTTGTGAATGTCCAAGTAAGCCAATGCTGGTTTTCAGAGGCCTGTTCATACTCGCAGCCGTGCTGTTTAATTGACAATTCACTCCACCCTGTTCAGCTCTTCATTGTCCCACCACACTACCAGCCTTCAGAAATCTTTGTTATCTCCACTACAGAATGTTCCATTCATTCACTGCGAATCTGGAATTCATCTGACTCTCAACTCCACGCAGGTTTTCATTACACCACTGTTGAATGTCCAAGTAACCCAATGCTGGTTTTCAGCGGCCTGTTCATATTCGCAGCCCTGCTGTTTACTTGGCTATCGATTCAAGCCTGGTCAGCTCTTCATTTTCCTGTCCACACAACACAGGCTTCAGAAATCATTGGAATCTCCTCTACAGAATGTTCCATTCATTCACTGCGAATGTGGAATTCAACTGACTCTCCACTCCATGCAGGTTTTCCTTACACCACTGATGAATGTCCAAGTAACCCAATGCTGGTTTTCAGCTGCATGTTCACACTCGCAGCCATGCTATACAATTGGCTTTCCACTAAATCCTGATTAGTTCTTGATTTTCCTTCCACACGACCCAGCCTTCAGAAATCATTGGAATCTCCACTAGAGAATGTTCCATTCATTCACTGCGAATCTGGAATTCCTCTGAACCTCCACTCCCGGCAGGTTTTCGTTACACCACTGTTGAATGTCCAAGTAACCCAATGTTTTAAGTGTTTTCTTCACAAGCGCAGTGGTGCTGTTCAATTGGCTATCCACTCAACCCTGGCCAGCTCTACATTTTCCTGTCCACACCACAGAGACTGGAGAAATCATTGTTATCTCCACTACAGAATGTTCCATTCATTCACAGCGAATCTGGAATTCATCTGAATCTCCACTCCCGGCAGGTTTTCGTGACACCACTGGTAAATATCCAAGTAAGCCAATGCTGGTTTTAAGTGGCCTGCTCATACTCTCAGCCGTGCTGTTCAATTTGCTATCCACTCAACCCTCTTCAGCTCCATTTTCCTGTCCACATAACCCAAACTTCAGAAACAATTGGTATCTCCTCCACAGAATGTTCCATTCATTGACTGCAAATCTGAAATTCATCTAATTCTCAACTCCCGTCAGGTTTTCGTTACACCACTTGTGAATGTCCAATTAAGCCAAAGCTGGTTTTCAGTGGCCTGTTCTTACTACGAGACGTGCTGTTCATTTGGCTATCCATTCCACCCTGTTCAGCTCTACATTTTCGTGTCCACAAAACCCAGCCTTCAGAAATCATTGGAATCACCACTAGAGAATGTTCCATTCATTCACTGCGAATCTGGAATTCATCTGAATCTCCACTCCCGGCAGGTTTTCATTGCACCACTGCTGAATGTTCAAGTAACGCAATGATGGTTTTCAGCGGTCTATTCACACTCGAACCCGTGCTGTTCACGGTCTAGCGACTCAACACTGGTGAGTTCTTCTTTTTCCAGTTCAGACAATACAAACCTCAGAAACCATTGCAATCTACACTACAGAATGTTTCATTCATTCACGCGAATCTTGAATTCATCTTGTTCTCCACTCCCAGCAGGTTTTCGTTTCACCACTGGTGAATGTCCAAGCAACCCAAGGCTGGTTTCAGCTGCGTGTTAACACTCGCAGCCGTGCTGTTCAATTGGCTATCCAGTGAACGCTGGTTAGCTCTTGATTTTCCTTCCACACACCGAGCCTTCAGAAATCATTCTTATCTCCACTTCAGAATGTTCCATTCGTTCCCTGCGAATCTGGAATTCCTCTGACTCTCCACACCAGGCAGATTTTCCTAACAACACTGGTGAATGACCAGGTAATCCAATGCTGGTTTTCAGCGGCTGTTCACACTCACAGCCTTGCTGTTCAATTGGCAATCCAGTCAAACCTAGTCAGCTCTTCTTCATTTTCCTGTCCACACAACCCAGCGTTCAGAAATCATTGGAATCTCTACTACAGAAATTTCCATTCATTCACTGTGAATCTGGAAATAATCTGAATCTGCATTCCAGGAAGGCTTTCGTTACACCACTGATGAATGTCCAAGTAATGCAATGCTGCTTCTTAGTGGTCTGTTCACACTCGAAACCGTGCTGTTCACTGGCTATCCACTCAACATTGGTCAGCTCTTCAATATCCTGTCCAGACTATCCAGATTTCTAAATCTTGGCAATCTCCACTACAGAATGTTCCATTCAATCACGCGAATCTGGAATTCATCAGAGTCTCCACTCCCGGCAGGTTTTCGTGACACCACTGGTATATGTCCAAGGAAGCCAATGCTGGTTTTAAGCCGCCTGCTTATACTCTCAGCCGTGCTGTTCAATTTGCTATCCACCCAACCCTATTCAGCTCTACATTTTCCTGTCCTCATAACCCAACCTTCAGAAATAATTGGTATCTCCTCCACAGAATGTTCCGTTCATTCACTGCGAATCTTAAATTCATCTGACTCTCAACTCCCGGCGGGTTATCGTTACACCACTTGTGAATGTCCAAGTAAGCCAATGCTGGTGTTCAGTGGCCTGTTCATACTAAGAGACGTGCTGTTCATTTGGCTATCCACTCCACCCTGTTCAGCTCTACATTTTCGTGTCCACAAAACCCAGCCTTCAGAAATCATTGGAATCACCACTAGAGAATGTTCCATTCATTCACTGCGAATCTGGAATTCATCTGAACCTCCACTCCCGGCAGGTTTTCGTTACACCACTGGTGAATGTCCAAGTAACTCAATACTGGTTTTCAGAGGCATGTTCAACTCGCAGAAGTGCTGTTCAATGGGCTATCCACTCAATATTGGTCAGCTCTTCATTTTCCTCTCCACACAAACCAGCCTTCAGAAATCATTGGCATCTCCACTACAGACTGTTCCATTCATTCACTGCGATTCTGCAATTCATCTGACTCTCCGCTCCAGGCAGGTTTTCATTACAGCACTGGTGAATGACCAAGTAATCCAATGCTGGTTTTCAGCCGCCTTTTCACACTCGCAGTGTGCTGTTCAATTGTCTATCCACTCAAACCTGGTCAGCCTTTCATTTTCTTTTCCACAATATCAGACTTCAGAAATCATTGGAATCGCCAGTACAGAATGTTCCATTCATTCACTGCCAATCTGGAATTCATCTGAATCTGCACTCCAGGTAGGCTTTCATTACACCACTTATGAATGTCCAAGTAACACAATGCTGGTTTTCAGCGGTCTGTTCACACTCTAAGCCCTGCTTTTTACTGGGTATCCACACAACTGTGGTCAGCTCTTCATTTTCATGTCCAAACAATCCAGACTTGAGAAATCATTGCAATCTCCAGTACAGAATGTTCCATTCATTCACTGCGAATCTGGAATTCAACTGAATCTCCACTACCTGCAGATTTATCTTACACCACTTGTGAATGTCCAAGTAAAACAATGCTGGTTTTCAGAGGCCTGTTCATGTTCGCAGTCGTGCTGTTCAATTGGCTATCCACTCAACCTGTTTTGCTCCTCATTTTCCTGTGCACACAACCCAGCCTTCAGAAATCATTGTAATCTCCACTACAGGATGTTCCATTCATTCACTGGGAATCTGGAATTCATCTGAATCTGCACTCCACGCAGGCTTTCGTTACACCACTGCTGAAAGTCGAAGTAATGCAATACTGGTTTTCAGTGGTCTGTTCACATTCGAAGCCGAGGCTTTTTACAGGCTATCCACTCAACACTGGTCAGCTCTTCATTTTCGTGTCCCCACAATCCAGATTTCAGAAATCATTGCAATCTCCACTACAGAATGTTCCATTCATTCACTGCGAGTCTGGAGTTTATCTGATTCTCCACTCCCGCCTGGTTAACATTACACCACTTGTGAATGTCCAAGTAAGCCAATGCTGGTTTTCAGAGGCCTGTTCATACTCGCAGCCGTGCTGTTTAATTGACAATTCACTCCACCCTGTTCAGCTCTTCATTGTCCCACCACACTACCAGCCTTCAGAAATCTTTGTTATCTCCACTACAGAATGTTCCATTCATTCACTGCGAATCTGGAATTCATCTGACTCTCAACTCCACGCAGGTTTTCATTACACCACTGTTGAATGTCCAAGTAACCCAATGCTGGTTTTCAGCGGCCTGTTCATATTCGCAGCCCTGCTGTTTACTTGGCTATCGATTCAAGCCTGGTCAGCTCTTCATTTTCCTGTCCACACAACACAGGCTTCAGAAATCATTGGAATCTCCTCTACAGAATGTTCCATTCATTCACTGCGAATGTGGAATTCAACTGACTCTCCACTCCATGCAGGTTTTCCTTACACCACTGATGAATGTCCAAGTAACCCAATGCTGGTTTTCAGCTGCATGTTCACACTCGCAGCCATGCTATACAATTGGCTTTCCACTAAATCCTGATTAGTTCTTGATTTTCCTTCCACACGACCCAGCCTTCAGAAATCATTGGAATCTCCACTAGAGAATGTTCCATTCATTCACTGCGAATCTGGAATTCCTCTGAACCTCCACTCCCGGCAGGTTTTCGTTACACCACTGTTGAATGTCCAAGTAACCCAATGTTTTAAGTGTTTTCTTCACAAGCGCAGTGGTGCTGTTCAATTGGCTATCCACTCAACCCTGGCCAGCTCTACATTTTCCTGTCCACACCACAGAGACTGGAGAAATCATTGTTATCTCCACTACAGAATGTTCCATTCATTCACAGCGAATCTGGAATTCATCTGAATCTCCACTCCCGGCAGGTTTTCGTGACACCACTGGTAAATATCCAAGTAAGCCAATGCTGGTTTTAAGTGGCCTGCTCATACTCTCAGCCGTGCTGTTCAATTTGCTATCCACTCAACCCTCTTCAGCTCCATTTTCCTGTCCACATAACCCAAACTTCAGAAACAATTGGTATCTCCTCCACAGAATGTTCCATTCATTGACTGCAAATCTGAAATTCATCTAATTCTCAACTCCCGTCAGGTTTTCGTTACACCACTTGTGAATGTCCAATTAAGCCAAAGCTGGTTTTCAGTGGCCTGTTCTTACTACGAGACGTGCTGTTCATTTGGCTATCCATTCCACCCTGTTCAGCTCTACATTTTCGTGTCCACAAAACCCAGCCTTCAGAAATCATTGGAATCACCACTAGAGAATGTTCCATGCATTCACTGCGAATCTGGAATTCATCTGAATCTCCACTCCCGGCAGGTTTTCATTGCACCACTGCTGAATGTTCAAGTAACGCAATGATGGTTTTCAGCGGTCTATTCACACTCGAACCCGTGCTGTTCACGGTCTAGCGACTCAACACTGGTGAGTTCTTCTTTTTCCAGTTCAGACAATACAAACCTCAGAAACCATTGCAATCTACACTACAGAATGTTTCATTCATTCACGCGAATCTTGAATTCATCTTGTTCTCCACTCCCAGAGGGTTTTCGTTTCACCACTGGTGAATGTCCAAGCAACCCAAGGCTGGTTTCAGCTGCGTGTTAACACTCGCAGCCGTGCTGTTCAATTGGCTATCCAGTGAACGCTGGTTAGCTCTTGATTTTCCTTCCACACACCGAGCCTTCAGAAATCATTCTTATCTCCACTTCAGAATGTTCCATTCGTTCCCTGCGAATCTGGAATTCCTCTGACTCTCCACACCAGGCAGATTTTCCTAACAACACTGGTGAATGACCAGGTAATCCAATGCTGGTTTTCAGCGGCTGTTCACACTCACAGCCTTGCTGTTCAATTGGCAATCCAGTCAAACCTAGTCAGCTCTTCATTTTCCTGTCCACACAACCCAGCGTTCAGAAATCATTGGAATCTCTACTACAGAAATTTCCATTCATTCACTGTGAATCTGGAAATAATCTGAATCTGCATTCCAGGAAGGCTTTCGTTACACCACTGATGAATGTCCAAGTAAGCCAATGCTGGTTTTCAGTGGCCTGTTCATACTACGAGACGTGCTGTTCATTTGGCTATCCACTCCACCCTGTTCAGCTCTACATTTTCGTGTCCACAATACCCAGCCTTCAGAAATCATTGGAATCACCACTAGAGAATGCTCCATTCATTCACTGCGAATCTTGAATTCATCTCAACCTCCACTCCCGGCAGGTTTTCGTTACCCCACTGGTGAATGTCCAAGTAACTCAATACTGGTTTTCAGAGGCATGTTCAACTCGCAGAAGTGCTGTTCAATGGGCTATCCACTCAATATTGGTCAGCTCTTCATTTTCCTCTCCACACAAACCAGCCTTCAGAAATCATTGGGATCTCCACTACAGACTGTTCCATTCATTCACTGCGATTCTGCAATTCATCTGACTCTCTGCTCCAGGCAGGTTTTCATTACAGCACTGGTGAATGACCAAGTAATCCAATGCTGGTTTTCAGCCGCCTTTTCACACTCGCAGTGTGCTGTTCAATTGTCTATCCACTCAAACCTGGTCAGCCTTTCATTTTCTTTTCCACAATATCAGACTTCAGAAATCATTGGAATCGCCAGTACAGAATGTTCCATTCATTCACTGCCAATCTGGAATTCATCTGAATCTGCACTCCAGGTAGGCTTTCATTACACCACTTATGAATGTCCAAGTAACACAATGCTGGTTTTCAGCGGTCTGTTCACACTCTAAGCCCTGCTTTTTACTGGGTATCCACACAACTGTGGTCAGCTCTTCATTTTCATGTCCAAACAATCCAGACTTGAGAAATCATTGCAATCTCCAGTACAGAATGTTCCATTCATTCACTGCGAATCTGGAATTCAACTGAATCTCCACTACCTGCAGATTTATCTTACACCACTTGTGAATGTCCAAGTAAAACAATGCTGGTTTTCAGAGGCCTGTTCATGTTCGCAGTCGTGCTGTTCAATTGGCTATCCACTCAACCTGTTTTGCTCCTCATTTTCCTGTGCACACAACCCAGCCTTCAGAAATCATTGTAATCTCCACTACAGGATGTTCCATTCATTCACTGGGAATCTGGAATTCATCTGAATCTGCACTCCACGCAGGCTTTCGTTACACCACTGCTGAAAGTCGAAGTAATGCAATACTGGTTTTCAGTGGTCTGTTCACATTCGAAGCCGAGGCTTTTTACAGGCTATCCACTCAACACTGGTCAGCTCTTCATTTTCGTGTCCCCACAATCCAGATTTCAGAAATCATTGCAATCTCCACTACAGAATGTTCCATTCATTCACTGCGAGTCTGGAGTTTATCTGATTCTCCACTCCCGCCTGGTTAACATTACACCACTTGTGAATGTCCAAGTAAGCCAATGCTGGTTTTCAGAGGCCTGTTCATACTCGCAGCCGTGCTGTTTAATTGACAATTCACTCCACCCTGTTCAGCTCTTCATTGTCCCA
Source organism: Sorex fumeus (assembly GCF_029834395.1). NCBI lineage: Eukaryota > Metazoa > Chordata > Mammalia > Eulipotyphla > Soricidae > Sorex > Sorex fumeus. The sequence continues at coordinate 1,068,146 of NW_026606231.1, forward strand.
CCACACTACCAGCCTTCAGAAATCTTTGTTATCTCCACTACAGAATGTTCCATTCATTCACTGCGAATCTGGAATTCATCTGACTCTCAACTCCACGCAGGTTTTCATTACACCACTGTTGAATGTCCAAGTAACCCAATGCTGGTTTTCAGCGGCCTGTTCATATTCGCAGCCCTGCTGTTTACTTGGCTATCGATTCAAGCCTGGTCAGCTCTTCATTTTCCTGTCCACACAACACAGGCTTCAGAAATCATTGGAATCTCCTCTACAGAATGTTCCATTCATTCACTGCGAATGTGGAATTCAACTGACTCTCCACTCCATGCAGGTTTTCCTTACACCACTGATGAATGTCCAAGTAACCCAATGCTGGTTTTCAGCTGCATGTTCACACTCGCAGCCATGCTATACAATTGGCTTTCCACTAAATCCTGATTAGTTCTTGATTTTCCTTCCACACGACCCAGCCTTCAGAAATCATTGGAATCTCCACTAGAGAATGTTCCATTCATTCACTGCGAATCTGGAATTCCTCTGAACCTCCACTCCCGGCAGGTTTTCGTTACACCACTGTTGAATGTCCAAGTAACCCAATGTTTTAAGTGTTTTCTTCACAAGCGCAGTGGTGCTGTTCAATTGGCTATCCACTCAACCCTGGCCAGCTCTACATTTTCCTGTCCACACCACAGAGACTGGAGAAATCATTGTTATCTCCACTACAGAATGTTCCATTCATTCACAGCGAATCTGGAATTCATCTGAATCTCCACTCCCGGCAGGTTTTCGTGACACCACTGGTAAATATCCAAGTAAGCCAATGCTGGTTTTAAGTGGCCTGCTCATACTCTCAGCCGTGCTGTTCAATTTGCTATCCACTCAACCCTCTTCAGCTCCATTTTCCTGTCCACATAACCCAAACTTCAGAAACAATTGGTATCTCCTCCACAGAATGTTCCATTCATTGACTGCAAATCTGAAATTCATCTAATTCTCAACTCCCGTCAGGTTTTCGTTACACCACTTGTGAATGTCCAATTAAGCCAAAGCTGGTTTTCAGTGGCCTGTTCTTACTACGAGACGTGCTGTTCATTTGGCTATCCATTCCACCCTGTTCAGCTCTACATTTTCGTGTCCACAAAACCCAGCCTTCAGAAATCATTGGAATCACCACTAGAGAATGTTCCATTCATTCACTGCGAATCTGGAATTCATCTGAATCTCCACTCCCGGCAGGTTTTCATTGCACCACTGCTGAATGTTCAAGTAACGCAATGATGGTTTTCAGCGGTCTATTCACACTCGAACCCGTGCTGTTCACGGTCTAGCGACTCAACACTGGTGAGTTCTTCTTTTTCCAGTTCAGACAATACAAACCCAGAAACCATTGCAATCTACACTACAGAATGTTTCATTCATTCACGCGAATCTTGAATTCATCTTGTTCTCCACTCCCAGCAGGTGTTCGTTTCACCACTGGTGAATGTCCAAGCAACCCAAGGCTGGTTTCAGCTGCGTGTTAACACTCGCAGCCGTGCTGTTCAATTGGCTATCCAGTGAACGCTGGTTAGCTCTTGATTTTCCTTCCACACACCGAGCCTTCAGAAATCATTCTTATCTCCACTTCAGAATGTTCCATTCGTTCCCTGAGAATCTGGAATTCCTCTGACTCTCCACACCAGGCAGATTTTCCTAATAACACTGGTGAATGACCAGGTAATCCAATGCTGGTTTTCAGCGGCTGTTCACACTCACAGCCTTGCTGTTCAATTGGCAATCCAGTCAAACCTAGTCAGCTCTTCATTTTCCTGTCCACACAACCCAGCGTTCAGAAATCATTGGAATCTCTACTACAGAAATTTCCATTCATTCACTGTGAATCTGGAAATAATCTGAATCTGCATTCCAGGAAGGCTTTCGTTACACCACTGATGAATGTCCAAGTAATGCAATGCTGCTTCTTAGTGGTCTGTTCACACTCGAAACCGTGCTGTTCACTGGCTATCCACTCAATATCGGTCAGCTCTTCAATATCCTGTCCAGACTATCCAGATTTCTAAATGTTGGCAATCACCACTACAGAATGTTCCATACAATCACGCGAATCTGGAATTCATCAGAGTCTCCACTCCCGGAAGGTTTTCGTGACACCACTGGTAAATGTCCAAGGAAGACAATGCTGGTTTTAAGCCGCCTGCTAACACACTCAGCCGTGCTGTTCAATTTGCTATCCACCCAACCCTATTCAGCTCTACATTTTCCTGTCCTCATAACCCAACCTTCAGAAATAATTGGTATCTCCTCCACAGAATGTTCCGTTCATTCACTGCGAATCTTAAATTCATCTGACTCTCAACTCCCGGCGGGTTATCGTTACACCACTTGTGAATGTCCAAGTAAGCCAATGCTGGTTTTCAGTGGCCTGTTCATACTAACAGACGTGCTGTTCATTTGGCTATCCACTCCACCCTGTTCAGCTCTACATTTTCGTGTCCACAAAACCCAGCCTTCAGAAATCATTGGAATCACCACTAGAGAATGTTCCATTCATTCACTGCGAATCTGGAATTCATCTGAACCTCCACTCCCGGCAGGTTTTCGTTACGCCACTGGTGAATGTCCAAGTAACTCAATACTGGTTTTCAGAGGCATGTTCAACTCGCAGAAGTGCTGTTCAATGGGCTATCCACTCAATATTGGTCAGCTCTTCATTTTCCTCTCCACACAAACCAGCCTTCAGAAATCATTGAGATCTCCACTACAGACTGTTCCATTCATTCACAGCGATTCTGCAATTCATCTGACTCTCCGCTCCAGGCAGGTTTTCATTACAGCACTGGTGAATGTCCAAGTAACCCAATGCTGGTTTTCAGCTGCATGTTCACACTCGCAGCCATGCTATACAATTGGCTTTCCACTAAATCCTGATTAGTTCTTGATTTTCCTTCCACACGACCCAGCCTTCAGAAATCATTGGAATCTCCACTAGAGAATGTTCCATTCATTCACTGCGAATCTGGAATTCCTCTGAACCTCCACTCCCGGCAGGTTTTCGTTACACCACTGTTGAATGTCCAAGTAACCCAATGTTTTAAGTGTTTTCTTCACAAGCGCAGTGGTGCTGTTCAATTGGCTATCCACTCAACCCTGGCCAGCTCTACATTTTCCTGTCCACACCACAGAGACTGGAGAAATCATTGTTATCTCCACTACAGAATGTTCCATTCATTCACAGCGAATCTGGAATTCATCTGAATCTCCACTCCCGGCAGGTTTTCGTGACACCACTGGTAAATATCCAAGTAAGCCAATGCTGGTTTTAAGTGGCCTGCTCATACTCTCAGCCGTGCTGTTCAATTTGCTATCCACTCAACCCTCTTCAGCTCCATTTTCCTGTCCACATAACCCAAACTTCAGAAACAATTGGTATCTCCTCCACAGAATGTTCCATTCATTGACTGCAAATCTGAAATTCATCTAATTCTCAACTCCCGTCAGGTTTTCGTTACACCACTTGTGAATGTCCAATTAAGCCAAAGCTGGTTTTCAGTGGCCTGTTCTTACTACGAGACGTCCTGTTCATTTGGCTATCCATTCCACCCTGTTCAGCTCTACATTTTCGTGTCCACAAAACCCAGCCTTCAGAAATCATTGGAATCACCACTAGAGAATGTTCCATTCATTCACTGCGAATCTGGAATTCATCTGAATCTCCACTCCCGGCAGGTTTTCATTGCACCACTGCTGAATGTTCAAGTAACGCAATGATGGTTTTCAGCGGTCTATTCACACTCGAACCCGTGCTGTTCACGGTCTAGCGACTCAACACTGGTGAGTTCTTCTTTTTCCAGTTCAGACAATACAAACCCCAGAAACCATTGCAATCTACACTACAGAATGTTTCATTCATTCACGCGAATCTTGAATTCATCTTGTTCTCCACTCCCAGCAGGTGTTCGTTTCACCACTGGTGAATGTCCAAGCAACCCAAGGCTGGTTTCAGCTGCGTGTTAACACTCGCAGCCGTGCTGTTCAATTGGCTATCCAGTGAACGCTGGTTAGCTCTTGATTTTCCTTCCACACACCGAGCCTTCAGAAATCATTCTTATCTCCACTTCAGAATGTTCCATTCGTTCCCTGCGAATCTGGAATTCCTCTGACTCTCCACACCAGGCAGATTTTCCTAACAACACTGGTGAATGACCAGGTAATCCAATGCTGGTTTTCAGCGGCTGTTCACACTCACAGCCTTGCTGTTCAATTGGCAATCCAGTCAAACCTAGTCAGCTCTTCATTTTCCTGTCCACACAACCCAGCGTTCAGAAATCATTGGAATCTCTACTACAGAAATTTCCATTCATTCACTGTGAATCTGGAAATAATCTGAATCTGCATTCCAGGAAGGCTTTCGTTACACCACTGATGAATGTCCAAGTAATGCAATGCTGCTTCTTAGTGGTCTGTTCACACTCGAAACCGTGCTGTTCACTGGCTATCCACTCAATATCGGTCAGCTCTTCAATATCCTGTCCAGACTATCCAGATTTCTAAATGTTGGCAATCACCACTACAGAATGTTCCATACAATCACGCGAATCTGGAATTCATCAGAGTCTCCACTCCCGGAAGGTTTTCGTGACACCACTGGTAAATGTCCAAGGAAGACAATGCTGGTTTTAAGCCGCCTGCTAACACACTCAGCCGTGCTGTTCAATTTGCTATCCACCCAACCCTATTCAGCTCTACATTTTCCTGTCCTCATAACCCAACCTTCAGAAATAATTGGTATCTCCTCCACAGAATGTTCCGTTCATTCACTGCGAATCTTAAATTCATCTGACTCTCAACTCCCGGCGGGTTATCGTTACACCACTTGTGAATGTCCAAGTAAGCCAATGCTGGTTTTCAGTGGCCTGTTCATACTAACAGACGTGCTGTTCATTTGGCTATCCACTCCACCCTGTTCAGCTCTACATTTTCGTGTCCACAAAACCCAGCCTTCAGAAATCATTGGAATCACCACTAGAGAATGTTCCATTCATTCACTGCGAATCTGGAATTCATCTGAACCTCCACTCCCGGCAGGTTTTCGTTACGCCACTGGTGAATGTCCAAGTAACTCAATACTGGTTTTCAGAGGCATGTTCAACTCGCAGAAGTGCTGTTCAATGGGCTATCCACTCAATATTGGTCAGCTCTTCATTTTCCTCTCCACACAAACCAGCCTTCAGAAATCATTGGGATCTCCACTACAGACTGTTCTATTCATTCACAGCGATTCTGCAATTCATCTGACTCTCCGCTCCAGGCAGGTTTTCATTACAGCACTGGTGAATGACCAAGTAATCCAATGCTGGTTTTCAGCCGCCTTTTCACACTCGCAGTGTGCTGTTCAATTGTCTATCCACTCAAACCTGGTCAGCCTTTCATTTTCTTTTCCACAATATCAGACTTCAGAAATCATTGGAATCGCCAGTACAGAATCTTCCATTCATTCACTGCCAATCTGGAATTCATCTGAATCTGCACTCCAGGTAGGCTTTCATTACACCACTTATGAATGTCCAAGTAACACAATGCTGGTTTTCAGCGGTCTGTTCACACTCTAAGCCCTGCTTTTTACTGGGTATCCACACAACTGTGGTCAGCTCTTCATTTTCATGTCCAAACAATCCAGACTTGAGAAATCATTGCAATCTCCAGTACAGAATGTTCCATTCATTCACTGCGAATCTGGAATTCAACTGAATCTCCACTACCTGCAGATTTATCTTACACCACTTGTGAATGTCCAAGTAAAACAATGCTGGTTTTCAGAGGCCTGTTCATATTCGCAGTCGTGCTGTTCAATTGGCTATCCACTCAACCTGTTTTGCTCCTCATTTTCCTGTGCACACAACCCAGCCTTCAGAAATCATTGTAATCTCCACTACAGGATGTTCCATTCATTCACTGGGAATCTGGAATTCATCTGAATCTGCACTCCACGCAGGCTTTCGTTACACCACTGCTGAAAGTCGAAGTAATGCAATACTGGTTTTCAGTGGTCTGTTCACATTCGAAGCCGAGGCTTTTTACAGGCTATCCACTCAACACTGGTCAGCTCTTCATTTTCGTGTCCCCACAATCCAGATTTCAGAAATCATTGCAATCTCCACTACAGAATGTTCCATTCATTCACTGCGAGTCTGGAGTTTATCTGATTCTCCACTCCCGCCTGGTTAACATTACACCACTTGTGAATGGCCAAGTAAGCCAATGCTGGTTTTCAGAGGCCTGTTCATACTCGCAGCCGTGCTGTTTAATTGACAATTCACTCCACCCTGTTCAGCTCTTCATTGTCCCACCACACTACCAGCCTTCAGAAATCTTTGTTATCTCCACTACAGAATGTTCCATTCATTCACTGCGAATCTGGAATTCATCTGACTCTCAACTCCACGCAGGTTTTCATTACACCACTGTTGAATGTCCAAGTAACCCAATGCTGGTTTTCAGCGGCCTGTTCATATTCGCAGCCCTGCTGTTTACTTGGCTATCGATTCAAGCCTGGTCAGCTCTTCATTTTCCTGTCCACACAACACAGGCTTCAGAAATCATTGGAATCTCCTCTACAGAATGTTCCATTCATTCACTGCGAATGTGGAATTCAACTGACTCTCCACTCCATGCAGGTTTTCCTTACACCACTGATGAATGTCCAAGTAACCCAATGCTGGTTTTCAGCTGCATGTTCACACTCGCAGCCATGCTATACAATTGGCTTTCCACTAAATCCTGATTAGTTCTTGATTTTCCTTCCACACGACCCAGCCTTCAGAAATCATTGGAATCTCCACTAGAGAATGTTCCATTCATTCACTGCGAATCTGGAATTCCTCTGAACCTCCACTCCCGGCAGGTTTTCGTTACACCACTGTTGAATGTCCAAGTAACCCAATGTTTTAAGTGTTTTCTTCACAAGCGCAGTGGTGCTGTTCAATTGGCTATCCACTCAACCCTGGCCAGCTCTACATTTTCCTGTCCACACCACAGAGACTGGAGAAATCATTGTTATCTCCACTACAGAATGTTCCATTCATTCACAGCGAATCTGGAATTCATCTGAATCTCCACTCCCGGCAGGTTTTCGTGACACCACTGGTAAATATCCAAGTAAGCCAATGCTGGTTTTAAGTGGCCTGCTCATACTCTCAGCCGTGCTGTTCAATTTGCTATCCACTCAACCCTCTTCAGCTCCATTTTCCTGTCCACATAACCCAAACTTCAGAAACAATTGGTATCTCCTCCACAGAATGTTCCATTCATTGACTGCAAATCTGAAATTCATCTAATTCTCAACTCCCGTCAGGTTTTCGTTACACCACTTGTGAATGTCCAATTAAGCCAAAGCTGGTTTTCAGTGGCCTGTTCTTACTACGAGACGTGCTGTTCATTTGGCTATCCATTCCACCCTGTTCAGCTCTACATTTTCGTGTCCACAAAACCCAGCCTTCAGAAATCATTGGAATCACCACTAGAGAATGTTCCATTCATTCACTGCGAATCTGGAATTCATCTGAATCTCCACTCCCGGCAGGTTTTCATTGCACCACTGCTGAATGTTCAAGTAACGCAATGATGGTTTTCAGCGGTCTATTCACACTCGAACCCGTGCTGTTCACGGTCTAGCGACTCAACACTGGTGAGTTCTTCTTTTTCCAGTTCAGACAATACAAACCCCAGAAACCATTGCAATCTACACTACAGAATGTTTCATTCATTCACGCGAATCTTGAATTCATCTTGTTCTCCACTCCCAGCAGGTGTTCGTTTCACCACTGGTGAATGTCCAAGCAACCCAAGGCTGGTTTCAGCTGCGTGTTAACACTCGCAGCCGTGCTGTTCAATTGGCTATCCAGTGAACGCTGGTTAGCTCTTGATTTTCCTTCCACACACCGAGCCTTCAGAAATCATTCTTATCTCCACTTCAGAATGTTCCATTCGTTCCCTGCGAATCTGGAATTCCTCTGACTCTCCACACCAGGCAGATTTTCCTAACAACACTGGTGAATGACCAGGTAATCCAATGCTGGTTTTCAGCGGCTGTTCACACTCACAGCCTTGCTGTTCAATTGGCAATCCAGTCAAACCTAGTCAGCTCTTCATTTTCCTGTCCACACAACCCAGCGTTCAGAAATCATTCGAATCTCTACTACAGAAATTTCCATTCATTCACTGTGAATCTGGAAATAATCTGAATCTGCATTCCAGGAAGGCTTTCGTTACACCACTGATGAATGTCCAAGTAATGCAATGCTGCTTCTTAGTGGTCTGTTCACACTCGAAACCGTGCTGTTCACTGGCTATCCACTCAACATTGGTCAGCTCTTCAATATCCTGTCCAGACTATCCAGATTTCTAAATCTTGGCAATCTCCACTACAGAATGTTCCATTCAATCACGCGAATCTGGAATTCATCAGAGTCTCCACTCCCGGCAGGTTTTCGTGACACCACTGGTATATGTCCAAGGAAGCCAATGCTGGTTTTAAGCCGCCTGCTTATACTCTCAGCCGTGCTGTTCAATTTGCTATCCACCCAACCCTATTCAGCTCTACATTTTCCTGTCCTCATAACCCAACCTTCAGAAATAATTGGTATCTCCTCCACAGAATGTTCCGTTCATTCACTGCGAATCTTAAATTCATCTGACTCTCAACTCCCGGCGGGTTATCGTTACACCACTTGTGAATGTCCAAGTAAGCCAATGCTGGTTTTCAGTGGCCTGTTCATACTAAGAGACGTGCTGTTCATTTGGCTATCCACTCCACCCTGTTCAGCTCTACATTTTCGTGTCCACAAAACCCAGCCTTCAGAAATCATTGGAATCACCACTAGAGAATGTTCCATTCATTCACTGCGAATCTGGAATTCATCTGAACCTCCACTCCCGGCAGGTTTTCGTTACACCACTGGTGAATGTCCAAGTAACTCAATACTGGTTTTCAGAGGCATGTTCAACTCGCAGAAGTGCTGTTCAATGGGCTATCCACTCAATATTGGTCAGCTCTTCATTTTCCTCTCCACACAAACCAGCCTTCAGAAATCATTGGGATCTCCACTACAGACTGTTCCATTCATTCACTGCGAATCTGGAATTCATCTGAACCTCCACTCCCGGCAGGTTTTCGTTACGCCACTGGTGAATGTCCAAGAAACTCAATACTGGTTTTCAGAGGCATGTTCAACTCGCAGAAGTGCTGTTCAATGGGCTATCCACTCAATATTGGTCAGGTCTTCATTTTCCTCTCCACACAAACCAGCCTTCAGAAATCATTGGGATCTCCACTACAGACTGTTCCATTCATTCACTGCGATTCTGCAATTCATCTGACTCTCCGCTCCAGGCAGGTTTTCATTACAGCACTGGTGAATGACCAAGTAATCCAATGCTGGTTTTCAGCGGCCTTTTCACACTCGCAGTGTGCTGTTCAATTGTCTATCCACTCAAACCTGGTCAGCCTTTCATTTTCTTTTCCACAATATCAGACTTCAGAAATCATTGGAATCGCCAGTACAGAATGTTCCATTCATTCACTGCCAATCTGGAATTCATCTGAATCTGCACTCCAGGTAGGCTTTCATTACACCACTTATGAATGTCCAAGTAACACAATGCTGGTTTTCAGCGGTCTGTTCACACTCTAAGCCCTGCTTTTTACTGGGTATCCACACAACTGTGGTCAGCTCTTCATTTTCATGTCCAAACAATCCAGACTTGAGAAATCATTGCAATCTCCAGTACAGAATGTTCCATTCATTCACTGCGAATCTGGAATTCAACTGAATCTCCACTACCTGCAGATTTATCTTACACCACTTGTGAATGTCCAAGTAAAACAATGCTGGTTTTCAGAGGCCTGTTCATGTTCGCAGTCGTGCTGTTCAATTGGCTATCCACTCAACCTGTTTTGCTCCTCATTTTCCTGTGCACACAACCCAGCCTTCAGAAATCATTGTAATCTCCACTACAGGATGTTCCATTCATTCACTGGGAATCTGGAATTCATCTGAATCTGCACTCCACGCAGGCTTTCGTTACACCACTGCTGAAAGTCGAAGTAATGCAATACTGGTTTTCAGTGGTCTGTTCACATTCGAAGCCGAGGCTTTTTACAGGCTATCCACTCAACACTGGTCAGCTCTTCATTTTCGTGTCCCCACAATCCAGATTTCAGAAATCATTGCAATCTCCACTACAGAATGTTCCATTCATTCACTGCGAGTCTGGAGTTTATCTGATTCTCCACTCCCGCCTGGTTAACATTACACCACTTGTGAATGGCCAAGTAAGCCAATGCTGGTTTTCAGAGGCCTGTTCATACTCGCAGCCGTGCTGTTTAATTGACAATTCACTCCACCCTGTTCAGCTCTTCATTGTCCCACCACACTACCAGCCTTCAGAAATCTTTGTTATCTCCACTACAGAATGTTCCATTCATTCACTGCGAATCTGGAATTCATCTGACTCTCAACTCCACGCAGGTTTTCATTACACCACTGTTGAATGTCCAAGTAACCCAATGCTGGTTTTCAGCGGCCTGTTCATATTCGCAGCCCTGCTGTTTACTTGGCTATCGATTCAAGCCTGGTCAGCTCTTCATTTTCCTGTCCACACAACACAGGCTTCAGAAATCATTGGAATCTCCTCTACAGAATGTTCCATTCATTCACTGCGAATGTGGAATTCAACTGACTCTCCACTCCATGCAGGTTTTCCTTACACCACTGATGAATGTCCAAGTAACCCAATGCTGGTTTTCAGCTGCATGTTCACACTCGCAGCCATGCTATACAATTGGCTTTCCACTAAATCCTGATTAGTTCTTGATTTTCCTTCCACACGACCCAGCCTTCAGAAATCATTGGAATCTCCACTAGAGAATGTTCCATTCATTCACTGCGAATCTGGAATTCCTCTGAACCTCCACTCCCGGCAGGTTTTCGTTACACCACTGTTGAATGTCCAAGTAACCCAATGTTTTAAGTGTTTTCTTCACAAGCGCAGTGGTGCTGTTCAATTGGCTATCCACTCAACCCTGGCCAGCTCTACATTTTCCTGTCCACACCACAGAGACTGGAGAAATCATTGTTATCTCCACTACAGAATGTTCCATTCATTCACAGCGAATCTGGAATTCATCTGAATCTCCACTCCCGGCAGGTTTTCGTGACACCACTGGTAAATATCCAAGTAAGCCAATGCTGGTTTTAAGTGGCCTGCTCATACTCTCAGCCGTGCTGTTCAATTTGCTATCCACTCAACCCTCTTCAGCTCCATTTTCCTGTCCACATAACCCAAACTTCAGAAACAATTGGTATCTCCTCCACAGAATGTTCCATTCATTGACTGCAAATCTGAAATTCATCTAATTCTCAACTCCCGTCAGGTTTTCGTTACACCACTTGTGAATGTCCAATTAAGCCAAAGCTGGTTTTCAGTGGCCTGTTCTTACTACGAGACGTGCTGTTCATTTGGCTATCCATTCCACCCTGTTCAGCTCTACATTTTCGTGTCCACAAAACCCAGCCTTCAGAAATCATTGGAATCACCACTAGAGAATGTTCCATTCATTCACTGCGAATCTGGAATTCATCTGAATCTCCACTCCCGGCAGGTTTTCATTGCACCACTGCTGAATGTTCAAGTAACGCAATGATGGTTTTCAGCGGTCTATTCACACTCGAACCCGTGCTGTTCACGGTCTAGCGACTCAACACTGGTGAGTTCTTCTTTTTCCAGTTCAGACAATACAAACCTCAGAAACCATTGCAATCTACACTACAGAATGTTTCATTCATTCACGCGAATCTTGAATTCATCTTGTTCTCCACTCCCAGCAGGTTTTCGTTTCACCACTGGTGAATGTCCAAGCAACCCAAGGCTGGTTTCAGCTGCGTGTTAACACTCGCAGCCGTGCTGTTCAATTGGCTATCCAGTGAACGCTGGTTAGCTATTGATTTTCCTTCCACACACCGAGCCTTCAGAAATCATTCTTATCTCCACTTCAGAATGTTCCATTCGTTCCCTGCGAATCTGGAATTCCTCTGACTCTCCACACCAGGCAGATTTTCCTAACAACACTGGTGAATGACCAGGTAATCCAATGCTGGTTTTCAGCGGCTGTTCACACTCACAGCCTTGCTGTTCAATTGGCAATCCAGTCAAACCTAGTCAGCTCTTCTTCATTTTCCTGTCCACACAACCCAGCGTTCAGAAATCATTGGAATCTCTACTACAGAAATTTCCATTCATTCACTGTGAATCTGGAAATAATCTGAATCTGCATTCCAGGAAGGCTTTCGTTACACCACTGATGAATGTCCAAGTAATGCAATGCTGCTTCTTAGTGGTCTGTTCACACTCGAAACCGTGCTGTTCACTGGCTATCCACTCAACATTGGTCAGCTCTTCAATATCCTGTCCAGACTATCCAGATTTCTAAATCTTGGCAATCTCCACTACAGAATGTTCCATTCAATCACGCGAATCTGGAATTCATCAGAGTCTCCACTCCCGGCAGGTTTTCGTGACACCACTGGTATATGTCCAAGGAAGCCAATGCTGGTTTTAAGCCGCCTGCTTATACTCTCAGCCGTGCTGTTCAATTTGCTATCCACCCAACCCTATTCAGCTCTACATTTTCCTGTCCTCATAACCCAACCTTCAGAAATAATTGGTATCTCCTCCACAGAATGTTCCGTTCATTCACTGCGAATCTTAAATTCATCTGACTCTCAACTCCCGGCGGGTTATCGTTACACCACTTGTGAATGTCCAAGTAAGCCAATGCTAGTGTTCAGTGGCCTGTTCATACTAAGAGACGTGCTGTTCATTTGGCTATCCACTCCACCCTGTTCAGCTCTACATTTTCGTGTCCACAAAACCCAGCCTTCAGAAATCATTGGAATCACCACTAGAGAATGTTCCATTCATTCACTGCGAATCTGGAATTCATCTGAACCTCCACTCCCGGCAGGTTTTCGTTACACCACTGGTGAATGTCCAAGTAACTCAATACTGGTTTTCAGAGGCATGTTCAACTCGCAGAAGTGCTGTTCAATGGGCTATCCACTCAATATTGGTCAGCTCTTCATTTTCCTCTCCACACAAACCAGCCTTCAGAAATCATTGGGATCTCCACTACAGACTGTTCCATTCATTCACTGCGATTCTGCAATTCATCTGACTCTCCGCTCCAGGCAGGTTTTCATTACAGCACTGGTGAATGACCAAGTAATCCAATGCTGGTTTTCAGCCGCCTTTTCACACTCGCAGTGTGCTGTTCAATTGTCTATCCACTCAAACCTGGTCAGCCTTTCATTTTCTTTTCCACAATATCAGACTTCAGAAATCATTGGAATCGCCAGTACAGAATGTTCCATTCATTCACTGCCAATCTGGAATTCATCTGAATCTGCACTCCAGGTAGGCTTTCATTACACCACTTATGAATGTCCAAGTAACACAATGCTGGTTTTCAGCGGTCTGTTCACACTCTAAGCCCTGCTTTTTACTGGGTATCCACACAACTGTGGTCAGCTCTTCATTTTCATGTCCAAACAATCCAGACTTGAGAAATCATTGCAATCTCCAGTACAGAATGTTCCATTCATTCACTGCGAATCTGGAATTCAACTGAATCTCCACTACCTGCAGATTTATCTTACACCACTTGTGAATGTCCAAGTAAAACAATGCTGGTTTTCAGAGGCCTGTTCATGTTCGCAGTCGTGCTGTTCAATTGGCTATCCACTCAACCTGTTTTGCTCCTCATTTTCCTGTGCACACAACCCAGCCTTCAGAAATCATTGTAATCTCCACTACAGGATGTTCCATTCATTCACTGGGAATCTGGAATTCATCTGAATCTGCACTCCACGCAGGCTTTCGTTACACCACTGCTGAAAGTCGAAGTAATGCAATACTGGTTTTCAGTGGTCTGTTCACATTCGAAGCCGAGGCTTTTTACAGGCTATCCACTCAACACTGGTCAGCTCTTCATTTTCGTGTCCCCACAATCCAGATTTCAGAAATCATTGCAATCTCCACTACAGAATGTTCCATTCATTCACTGCGAGTCTGGAGTTTATCTGATTCTCCACTCCCGCCTGGTTAACATTACACCACTTGTGAATGTCCAAGTAAGCCAATGCTGGTTTTCAGAGGCCTGTTCATACTCGCAGCCGTGCTGTTTAATTGACAATTCACTCCACCCTGTTCAGCTCTTCATTGTCCCACCACACTACCAGCCTTCAGAAATCTTTGTTATCTCCACTACAGAATGTTCCATTCATTCACTGCGAATCTGGAATTCATCTGACTCTCAACTCCACGCAGGTTTTCATTACACCACTGTTGAATGTCCAAGTAACCCAATGCTGGTTTTCAGCGGCCTGTTCATATTCGCAGCCCTGCTGTTTACTTGGCTATCGATTCAAGCCTGGTCAGCTCTTCATTTTCCTGTCCACACAACACAGGCTTCAGAAATCATTGGAATCTCCTCTACAGAATGTTCCATTCATTCACTGCGAATGTGGAATTCAACTGACTCTCCACTCCATGCAGGTTTTCCTTACACCACTGATGAATGTCCAAGTAACCCAATGCTGGTTTTCAGCTGCATGTTCACACTCGCAGCCATGCTATACAATTGGCTTTCCACTAAATCCTGATTAGTTCTTGATTTTCCTTCCACACGACCCAGCCTTCAGAAATCATTGGAATCTCCACTAGAGAATGTTCCATTCATTCACTGCGAATCTGGAATTCCTCTGAACCTCCACTCCCGGCAGGTTTTCGTTACACCACTGTTGAATGTCCAAGTAACCCAATGTTTTAAGTGTTTTCTTCACAAGCGCAGTGGTGCTGTTCAATTGGCTATCCACTCAACCCTGGCCAGCTCTACATTTTCCTGTCCACACCACAGAGACTGGAGAAATCATTGTTATCTCCACTACAGAATGTTCCATTCATTCACAGCGAATCTGGAATTCATCTGAATCTCCACCCCCGGCAGGTTTTCGTGACACCACTGGTAAATATCCAAGTAAGCCAATGCTGGTTTTAAGTGGCCTGCTCATACTCTCAGCCGTGCTGTTCAATTTGCTATCCACTCAACCCTCTTCAGCTCCATTTTCCTGTCCACATAACCCAAACTTCAGAAACAATTGGTATCTCCTCCACAGAATGTTCCATTCATTGACTGCAAATCTGAAAGTCATCTAATTCTCAACTCCCGTCAGGTTTTCGTTACACCACTTGTGAATGTCCAATTAAGCCAAAGCTGGTTTTCAGTGGCCTGTTCTTACTACGAGACGTGCTGTTCATTTGGCTATCCATTCCACCCTGTTCAGCTCTACATTTTCGTGTCCACAAAACCCAGCCTTCAGAAATCATTGGAATCACCACTAGAGAATGTTCCATTCATTCACTGCGAATCTGGAATTCATCTGAATCTCCACTCCCGGCAGGTTTTCATTGCACCACTGCTGAATGTTCAAGTAACGCAATGATGGTTTTCAGCGGTCTATTCACACTCGAACCCGTGCTGTTCACGGTCTAGCGACTCAACACTGGTGAGTTCTTCTTTTTCCAGTTCAGACAATACAAACCTCAGAAACCATTGCAATCTACACTACAGAATGTTTCATTCATTCACGCGAATCTTGAATTCATCTTGTTCTCCACTCCCAGCAGGTTTTCGTTTCACCACTGGTGAATGTCCAAGCAACCCAAGACTGGTTTCAGCTGCGTGTTAACACTCGCAGCCGTGCTGTTCAATTGGCTAGCCAGTGAACGCTGGTTAGCTCTTGATTTTCCTTCCACACACCGAGCCTTCAGAAATCATTCTTATCTCCACTTCAGAATGTTCCATTCGTTCC
The DNA here is from genome assembly GCF_029834395.1 of Sorex fumeus. Lineage (NCBI taxonomy): Eukaryota > Metazoa > Chordata > Mammalia > Eulipotyphla > Soricidae > Sorex > Sorex fumeus. Next base: position 1,084,069 of record NW_026606231.1, read on the forward strand.
CTGCGAATCTGGAATTCCTCTGACTCTCCACACCAGGCAGATTTTCCTAACAACACTGGTGAATGACCAGGTAATGCAATGCTGGTTTTCAGCGGCTGTTCACACTCACAGCCTTGCTGTTCAATTGGCAATCCAGTCAAACCTAGTCAGCTCTTCATTTTCCTGTCCACACAACCCAGCGTTCAGAAATCATTGGAATCTCTACTACAGAAATTTCCATTCATTCAATGTGAATCTGGAAATAATCTGAATCTGCATTCCAGGAAGGCTTTCGTTACACCACTGACGAATGTCCAAGTAAGCCAATGCTGGTTTTCAGTGACCTGTTCATACTAAGCGACGTGCTGTTCATTTGGCTATCCACTCCACCCTGTTCAGCTCTACATTTTCGTGTCCACAAAACCCAGCCTTCAGAAATCATTGGAATCACCACTAGAGAATGTTCCATTCATTCACTGCGAATCTGGAATTCATCTGAACCTCCACTCCCGGCAGGTTTTCGTTACGCCACTGGTGAATGTCCAAGTAACTCAATACTGGTTTTCAGAGGCATGTTCAACTCGCAGAAGTGCTGTTCAATGGGCTATCCACTCAATATTGGTCAGCTCTTCATTTTCCTCTCCACACAAACCAGCCTTCAGAAATCATTGGGATCTCCACTACAGACTGTTCCATTCATTCACTGCGATTCTGCAATTCATCTGACTCTCCGCTCCAGGCAGGTTTTCATTACAGCACTGGTGAATGACCAAGTAATCCAATGCTGGTTTTCAGCCGCCTTTTCACACTCGCAGTGTGCTGTTCAATTGTCTATCCACTCAAACCTGGTCAGCCTTTCATTTTCTTTTCCACAATATCAGACTTCAGAAATCATTGGAATCGCCAGTACAGAATGTTCCATTCATTCACTGCCAATCTGGAATTCATCTGAATCTGCACTCCAGGTAGGCTTTCATTACACCACTTATGAATGTCCAAGTAACACAATGCTGGTTTTCAGCGGTCTGTTCACACTCTAAGCCCTGCTTTTTACTGGGTATCCACACAACTGTGGTCAGCTCTTCATTTTCATGTCCAAACAATCCAGACTTGAGAAATCATTGCAATCTCCAGTACAGAATGTTCCATTCATTCACTGCGAATCTGGAATTCAACTGAATCTCCACTACCTGCAGATTTATCTTACACCACTTGTGAATGTCCAAGTAAAACAATGCTGGTTTTCAGAGGCCTGTTCATGTTCGCAGTCGTGCTGTTCAATTGGCTATCCACTCAACCTGTTTTGCTCCTCATTTTCCTGTGCACACAACCCAGCCTTCAGAAATCATTGTAATCTCCACTACAGGATGTTCCATTCATTCACTGGGAATCTGGAATTCATCTGAATCTGCACTCCACGCAGGCTTTCGTTACACCACTGCTGAAAGTCGAAGTAATGCAATACTGGTTTTCAGTGGTCTGTTCACATTCGAAGCCGAGGCTTTTTACAGGCTATCCACTCAACACTGGTCAGCTCTTCATTTTCGTGTCCCCACAATCCAGATTTCAGAAATCATTGCAATCTCCACTACAGAATGTTCCATTCATTCACTGCGAGTCTGGAGTTTATCTGATTCTCCACTCCCGCCTGGTTAACATTACACCACTTGTGAATGTCCAAGTAAGCCAATGCTGGTTTTCAGAGGCCTGTTCATACTCGCAGCCGTGCTGTTTAATTGACAATTCACTCCACCCTGTTCAGCTCTTCATTGTCCCACCACACTACCAGCCTTCAGAAATCTTTGTTATCTCCACTACAGAATGTTCCATTCATTCACTGCGAATCTGGAATTCATCTGACTTTCAACTCCACGCAGGTTTTCATTACACCACTGTTGAATGTCCAAGTAACCCAATGCTGGTTTTCAGCGGCCTGTTCATATTCGCAGCCCTGCTGTTTACTTGGCTATCGATTCAAGCCTGGTCAGCTCTTCATTTTCCTGTCCACACAACACAGGCTTCAGAAATCATTGGAATCTCCTCTACAGAATGTTCCATTCATTCACTGCGAATGTGGAATTCAACTGACTCTCCACTCCATGCAGGTTTTCCTTACACCACTGATGAATGTCCAAGTAACCCAATGCTGGTTTTCAGCTGCATGTTCACACTCGCAGCCATGCTATACAATTGGCTTTCCACTAAATCCTGATTAGTTCTTGATTTTCCTTCCACACGACCCAGCCTTCAGAAATCATTGGAATCTCCACTAGAGAATGTTCCATTCATTCACTGCGAATCTGGAATTCCTCTGAACCTCCACTCCCGGCAGGTTTTCGTTACACCACTGTTGAATGTCCAAGTAACCCAATGTTTTAAGTGTTTTCTTCACAAGCGCAGTGGTGCTGTTCAATTGGCTATCCACTCAACCCTGGCCAGCTCTACATTTTCCTGTCCACACCACAGAGACTGGAGAAATCATTGTTATCTCCACTACAGAATGTTCCATTCATTCACAGCGAATCTGGAATTCATCTGAATCTCCACCCCCGGCAGGTTTTCGTGACACCACTGGTAAATATCCAAGTAAGCCAATGCTGGTTTTAAGTGGCCTGCTCATACTCTCAGCCGTGCTGTTCAATTTGCTATCCACTCAACCCTCTTCAGCTCCATTTTCCTGTCCACATAACCCAAACTTCAGAAACAATTGGTATCTCCTCCACAGAATGTTCCATTCATTGACTGCAAATCTGAAATTCATCTAATTCTCAACTCCCGTCAGGTTTTCGTTACACCACTTGTGAATGTCCAATTAAGCCAAAGCTGGTTTTCAGTGGCCTGTTCTTACTACGAGACGTGCTGTTCATTTGGCTATCCATTCCACCCTGTTCAGCTCTACATTTTCGTGTCCACAAAACCCAGCCTTCAGAAATCATTGGAATCACCACTAGAGAATGTTCCATTCATTCACTGCGAATCTGGAATTCATCTGAATCTCCACTCCCGGCAGGTTTTCATTGCACCACTGCTGAATGTTCAAGTAACGCAATGATGGTTTTCAGCGGTCTATTCACACTCGAACCCGTGCTGTTCACGGTCTAGCGACTCAACACTGGTGAGTTCTTCTTTTTCCAGTTCAGACAATACAAACCTCAGAAACCATTGCAATCTACACTACAGAATGTTTCATTCATTCACGCGAATCTTGAATTCATCTTGTTCTCCACTCCCAGCAGGTTTTCGTTTCACCACTGGTGAATGTCCAAGCAACCCAAGACTGGTTTCAGCTGCGTGTTAACACTCGCAGCCGTGCTGTTCAATTGGCTAGCCAGTGAACGCTGGTTAGCTCTTGATTTTCCTTCCACACACCGAGCCTTCAGAAATCATTCTTATCTCCACTTCAGAATGTTCCATTCGTTCCCTGCGAATCTGGAATTCCTCTGACTCTCCACACCAGGCACATTTTCCTAACAACACTGGTGAATGACCAGGTAATGCAATGCTGGTTTTCAGCGGCTGTTCACACTCACAGCCTTGCTGTTCAATTGGCAATCCAGTCAAACCTAGTCAGCTCTTCATTTTCCTGTCCACACAACCCAGCGTTCAGAAATCATTGGAATCTCTACTACAGAAATTTCCATTCATTCAATGTGAATCTGGAAATAATCTGAATCTGCATTCCAGGAAGGCTTTCGTTACACCACTGACGAATGTCCAAGTAAGCCAATGCTGGTTTTCAGTGACCTGTTCATACTAAGCGACGTGCTGTTCATTTGGCTATCCACTCCACCCTGTTCAGCTCTACATTTTCGTGTCCACAAAACCCAGCCTTCAGAAATCATTGGAATCACCACTAGAGAATGTTCCATTCATTCACTGCGAATCTGGAATTCATCTGAACCTCCACTCCCGGCAGGTTTTCGTTACGCCACTGGTGAATGTCCAAGTAACTCAATACTGGTTTTCAGAGGCATGTTCAACTCGCAGAAGTGCTGTTCAATGGGCTATCCACTCAATATTGGTCAGCTCTTCATTTTCCTCTCCACACAAACCAGCCTTCAGAAATCATTGGGATCTCCACTACAGACTGTTCCATTCATTCACTGCGATTCTGCAATTCATCTGACTCTCCGCTCCAGGCAGGTTTTCATTACAGCACTGGTGAATGACCAAGTAATCCAATGCTGGTTTTCAGCCGCCTTTTCACACTCGCAGTGTGCTGTTCAATTGTCTATCCACTCAAACCTGGTCAGCCTTTCATTTTCTTTTCCACAATATCAGACTTCAGAAATCATTGGAATCGCCAGTACAGAATGTTCCATTCATTCACTGCCAATCTGGAATTCATCTGAATCTGCACTCCAGGTAGGCTTTCATTACACCACTTATGAATGTCCAAGTAACACAATGCTGGTTTTCAGCGGTCTGTTCACACTCTAAGCCCTGCTTTTTACTGGGTATCCACACAACTGTGGTCAGCTCTTCATTTTCATGTCCAAACAATCCAGACTTGAGAAATCATTGCAATCTCCAGTACAGAATGTTCCATTCATTCACTGCGAATCTGGAATTCAACTGAATCTCCACTACCTGCAGATTTATCTTACACCACTTGTGAATGTCCAAGTAAAACAATGCTGGTTTTCAGAGGCCTGTTCATGTTCGCAGTCGTGCTGTTCAATTGGCTATCCACTCAACCTGTTTTGCTCCTCATTTTCCTGTGCACACAACCCAGCCTTCAGAAATCATTGTAATCTCCACTACAGGATGTTCCATTCATTCACTGGGAATCTGGAATTCATCTGAATCTGCACTCCACGCAGGCTTTCGTTACACCACTGCTGAAAGTCGAAGTAATGCAATACTGGTTTTCAGTGGTCTGTTCACATTCGAAGCCGAGGCTTTTTACAGGCTATCCACTCAACACTGGTCAGCTCTTCATTTTCGTGTCCCCACAATCCAGATTTCAGAAATCATTGCAATCTCCACTACAGAATGTTCCATTCATTCACTGCGAGTCTGGAGTTTATCTGATTCTCCACTCCCGCCTGGTTAACATTACACCACTTGTGAATGTCCAAGTAAGCCAATGCTGGTTTTCAGAGGCCTGTTCATACTCGCAGCCGTGCTGTTTAATTGACAATTCACTCCACCCTGTTCAGCTCTTCATTGTCCCACCACACTACCAGCCTTCAGAAATCTTTGTTATCTCCACTACAGAATGTTCCATTCATTCACTGCGAATCTGGAATTCATCTGACTCTCAACTCCACGCAGGTTTTCATTACACCACTGTTGAATGTCCAAGTAACCCAATGCTGGTTTTCAGCGGCCTGTTCATATTCGCAGCCCTGCTGTTTACTTGGCTATCGATTCAAGCCTGGTCAGCTCTTCATTTTCCTGTCCACACAACACAGGCTTCAGAAATCATTGGAATCTCCTCTACAGAATGTTCCATTCATTCACTGCGAATGTGGAATTCAACTGACTCTCCACTCCATGCAGGTTTTCCTTACACCACTGATGAATGTCCAAGTAACCCAATGCTGGTTTTCAGCTGCATGTTCACACTCGCAGCCATGCTATACAATTGGCTTTCCACTAAATCCTGATTAGTTCTTGATTTTCCTTCCACACGACCCAGCCTTCAGAAATCATTGGAATCTCCACTAGAGAATGTTCCATTCATTCACTGCGAATCTGGAATTCCTCTGAACCTCCACTCCCGGCAGGTTTTCGTTACACCACTGTTGAATGTCCAAGTAACCCAATGTTTTAAGTGTTTTCTTCACAAGCGCAGTGGTGCTGTTCAATTGGCTATCCACTCAACCCTGGCCAGCTCTACATTTTCCTGTCCACACCACAGAGACTGGAGAAATCATTGTTATCTCCACTACAGAATGTTCCATTCATTCACAGCGAATCTGGAATTCATCTGAATCTCCACCCCCGGCAGGTTTTCGTGACACCACTGGTAAATATCCAAGTAAGCCAATGCTGGTTTTAAGTGGCCTGCTCATACTCTCAGCCGTGCTGTTCAATTTGCTATCCACTCAACCCTCTTCAGCTCCATTTTCCTGTCCACATAACCCAAACTTCAGAAACAATTGGTATCTCCTCCACAGAATGTTCCATTCATTGACTGCAAATCTGAAATTCATCTAATTCTCAACTCCCGTCAGGTTTTCGTTACACCACTTGTGAATGTCCAATTAAGCCAAAGCTGGTTTTCAGTGGCCTGTTCTTACTACGAGACGTGCTGTTCATTTGGCTATCCATTCCACCCTGTTCAGCTCTACATTTTCGTGTCCACAAAACCCAGCCTTCAGAAATCATTGGAATCACCACTAGAGAATGTTCCATTCATTCACTGCGAATCTGGAATTCATCTGAATCTCCACTCCCGGCAGGTTTTCATTGCACCACTGCTGAATGTTCAAGTAACGCAATGATGGTTTTCAGCGGTCTATTCACACTCGAACCCGTGCTGTTCACGGTCTAGCGACTCAACACTGGTGAGTTCTTCTTTTTCCAGTTCAGACAATACAAACCTCAGAAACCATTGCAATCTACACTACAGAATGTTTCATTCATTCACGCGAATCTTGAATTCATCTTGTTCTCCACTCCCAGCAGGTTTTCGTTTCACCACTGGTGAATGTCCAAGCAACCCAAGACTGGTTTCAGCTGCGTGTTAACACTCGCAGCCGTGCTGTTCAATTGGCTAGCCAGTGAACGCTGGTTAGCTCTTGATTTTCCTTCCACACACCGAGCCTTCAGAAATCATTCTTATCTCCACTTCAGAATGTTCCATTCGTTCCCTGCGAATCTGGAATTCCTCTGACTCTCCACACCAGGCACATTTTCCTAACAACACTGGTGAATGACCAGGTAATGCAATGCTGGTTTTCAGCGGCTGTTCACACTCACAGCCTTGCTGTTCAATTGGCAATCCAGTCAAACCTAGTCAGCTCTTCATTTTCCTGTCCACACAACCCAGCGTTCAGAAATCATTGGAATCTCTACTACAGAAATTTCCATTCATTCAATGTGAATCTGGAAATAATCTGAATCTGCATTCCAGGAAGGCTTTCGTTACACCACTGACGAATGTCCAAGTAAGCCAATGCTGGTTTTCAGTGACCTGTTCATACTAAGCGACGTGCTGTTCATTTGGCTATCCACTCCACCCTGTTCAGCTCTACATTTTCGTGTCCACAAAACCCAGCCTTCAGAAATCATTGGAATCACCACTAGAGAATGTTCCATTCATTCACTGCGAATCTGGAATTCATCTGAACCTCCACTCCCGGCAGGTTTTCGTTACGCCACTGGTGAATGTCCAAGTAACTCAATACTGGTTTTCAGAGGCATGTTCAACTCGCAGAAGTGCTGTTCAATGGGCTATCCACTCAATATTGGTCAGCTCTTCATTTTCCTCTCCACACAAACCAGCCTTCAGAAATCATTGGGATCTCCACTACAGACTGTTCCATTCATTCACTGCGATTCTGCAATTCATCTGACTCTCCGCTCCAGGCAGGTTTTCATTACAGCACTGGTGAATGACCAAGTAATCCAATGCTGGTTTTCAGCCGCCTTTTCACACTCGCAGTGTGCTGTTCAATTGTCTATCCACTCAAACCTGGTCAGCCTTTCATTTTCTTTTCCACAATATCAGACTTCAGAAATCATTGGAATCGCCAGTACAGAATGTTCCATTCATTCACTGCCAATCTGGAATTCATCTGAATCTGCACTCCAGGTAGGCTTTCATTACACCACTTATGAATGTCCAAGTAACACAATGCTGGTTTTCAGCGGTCTGTTCACACTCTAAGCCCTGCTTTTTACTGGGTATCCACACAACTGTGGTCAGCTCTTCATTTTCATGTCCAAACAATCCAGACTTGAGAAATCATTGCAATCTCCAGTACAGAATGTTCCATTCATTCACTGCGAATCTGGAATTCAACTGAATCTCCACTACCTGCAGATTTATCTTACACCACTTGTGAATGTCCAAGTAAAACAATGCTGGTTTTCAGAGGCCTGTTCATGTTCGCAGTCGTGCTGTTCAATTGGCTATCCACTCAACCTGTTTTGCTCCTCATTTTCCTGTGCACACAACCCAGCCTTCAGAAATCATTGTAATCTCCACTACAGGATGTTCCATTCATTCACTGGGAATCTGGAATTCATCTGAATCTGCACTCCACGCAGGCTTTCGTTACACCACTGCTGAAAGTCGAAGTAATGCAATACTGGTTTTCAGTGGTCTGTTCACATTCGAAGCCGAGGCTTTTTACAGGCTATCCACTCAACACTGGTCAGCTCTTCATTTTCGTGTCCCCACAATCCAGATTTCAGAAATCATTGCAATCTCCACTACAGAATGTTCCATTCATTCACTGCGAGTCTGGAGTTTATCTGATTCTCCACTCCCGCCTGGTTAACATTACACCACTTGTGAATGTCCAAGTAAGCCAATGCTGGTTTTCAGAGGCCTGTTCATACTCGCAGCCGTGCTGTTTAATTGACAATTCACTCCACCCTGTTCAGCTCTTCATTGTCCCACCACACTACCAGCCTTCAGAAATCTTTGTTATCTCCACTACAGAATGTTCCATTCATTCACTGCGAATCTGGAATTCATCTGACTCTCAACTCCACGCAGGTTTTCATTACACCACTGTTGAATGTCCAAGTAACCCAATGCTGGTTTTCAGCGGCCTGTTCATATTCGCAGCCCTGCTGTTTACTTGGCTATCGATTCAAGCCTGGTCAGCTCTTCATTTTCCTGTCCACACAACACAGGCTTCAGAAATCATTGGAATCTCCTCTACAGAATGTTCCATTCATTCACTGCGAATGTGGAATTCAACTGACTCTCCACTCCATGCAGGTTTTCCTTACACCACTGATGAATGTCCAAGTAACCCAATGCTGGTTTTCAGCTGCATGTTCACACTCGCAGCCATGCTATACAATTGGCTTTCCACTAAATCCTGATTAGTTCTTGATTTTCCTTCCACACGACCCAGCCTTCAGAAATCATTGGAATCTCCACTAGAGAATGTTCCATTCATTCACTGCGAATCTGGAATTCCTCTGAACCTCCACTCCCGGCAGGTTTTCGTTACACCACTGTTGAATGTCCAAGTAACCCAATGTTTTAAGTGTTTTCTTCACAAGCGCAGTGGTGCTGTTCAATTGGCTATCCACTCAACCCTGGCCAGCTCTACATTTTCCTGTCCACACCACAGAGACTGGAGAAATCATTGTTATCTCCACTACAGAATGTTCCATTCATTCACAGCGAATCTGGAATTCATCTGAATCTCCACTCCCGGCAGGTTTTCGTGACACCACTGGTAAATATCCAAGTAAGCCAATGCTGGTTTTAAGTGGCCTGCTCATACTCTCAGCCGTGCTGTTCAATTTGCTATCCACTCAACCCTCTTCAGCTCCATTTTCCTGTCCACATAACCCAAACTTCAGAAACAATTGGTATCTCCTCCACAGAATGTTCCATTCATTGACTGCAAATCTGAAATTCATCTAATTCTCAACTCCCGTCAGGTTTTCGTTACACCACTTGTGAATGTCCAATTAAGCCAAAGCTGGTTTTCAGTGGCCTGTTCTTACTACGAGACGTGCTGTTCATTTGGCTATCCATTCCACCCTGTTCAGCTCTACATTTTCGTGTCCACAAAACCCAGCCTTCAGAAATCATTGGAATCACCACTAGAGAATGTTCCATTCATTCACTGCGAATCTGGAATTCATCTGAATCTCCACTCCCGGCAGGTTTTCATTGCACCACTGCTGAATGTTCAAGTAACGCAATGATGGTTTTCAGCGGTCTATTCACACTCGAACCCGTGCTGTTCACGGTCTAGCGACTCAACACTGGTGAGTTCTTCTTTTTCCAGTTCAGACAATACAAACCTCAGAAACCATTGCAATCTACACTACAGAATGTTTCATTCATTCACGCGAATCTTGAATTCATCTTGTTCTCCACTCCCAGCAGGTTTTCGTTTCACCACTGGTGAATGTCCAAGCAACCCAAGGCTGGTTTCAGCTGCGTGTTAACACTCGCAGCCGTGCTGTTCAATTGGCTATCCAGTGAACGCTGGTTAGCTCTTGATTTTCCTTCCACACACCGAGCCTTCAGAAATCATTCTTATCTCCACTTCAGAATGTTCCATTCGTTCCCTGCGAATCTGGAATTCCTCTGACTCTCCACACCAGGCAGATTTTCCTAACAACACTGGTGAATGACCAGGTAATCCAATGCTGGTTTTCAGCGGCTGTTCACACTCACAGCCTTGCTGTTCAATTGGCAATCCAGTCAAACCTAGTCAGCTCTTCATTTTCCTGTCCACACAACCCAGCGTTCAGAAATCATTGGAATCTCTACTACAGAAATTTCCATTCATTCACTGTGAATCTGGAAATAATCTGAATTTGCATTCCAGGAAGGCTTTCGTTACACCACTGACGAATGTCCAAGTAAGCCAATGCTGGTTTTCAGTGGCCTGTTCATACTAAGAGACGTGCTGTTCATTTGGCTATCCACTCCACCCTGTTCAGCTCTACATTTTCGTGTCCACAAAACCCAGCCTTCAGAAATCATTGGAATCACCACTAGAGAATGTTCCATTCATTCACTGCGAATCTGGAATTCATCTGAACCTCCACTCCCGGCAGGTTTTCGTTACGCCACTGGTGAATGTCCAAGTAACTCAATACTGGTTTTCAGAGGCATGTTCAACTCGCAGAAGTGCTGTTCAATGGGCTATCCACTCAATATTGGTCAGCTCTTCATTTTCCTCTCCACACAAACCAGCCTTCAGAAATCATTGGGATCTCCACTACAGACTGTTCCATTCATTCACTGCGATTCTGCAATTCATCTGACTCTCCGCTCCAGGCAGGTTTTCATTACAGCACTGGTGAATGACCAAGTAATCCAATGCTGGTTTTCAGCCGCCTTTTCACACTCGCAGTGTGCTGTTCAATTGTCTATCCACTCAAACCTGGTCAGCCTTTCATTTTCTTTTCCACAATATCAGACTTCAGAAATCATTGGAATCGCCAGTACAGAATGTTCCATTCATTCACTGCCAATCTGGAATTCATCTGAATCTGCACTCCAGGTAGGCTTTCATTACACCACTTATGAATGTCCAAGTAACACAATGCTGGTTTTCAGCGGTCTGTTCACACTCTAAGCCCTGCTTTTTACTGGGTATCCACACAACTGTGGTCAGCTCTTCATTTTCATGTCCAAACAATCCAGACTTGAGAAATCATTGCAATCTCCAGTACAGAATGTTCCATTCATTCACTGCGAATCTGGAATTCAACTGAATCTCCACTACCTGCAGATTTATCTTACACCACTTGTGAATGTCCAAGTAAAACAATGCTGGTTTTCAGAGGCCTGTTCATGTTCGCAGTCGTGCTGTTCAATTGGCTATCCACTCAACCTGTTTTGCTCCTCATTTTCCTGTGCACACAACCCAGCCATCAGAAATCATTGTAATCTCCACTACAGGATGTTCCATTCATTCACTGGGAATCTGGAATTCATCTGAATCTGCACTCCACGCAGGCTTTCGTTACACCACTGCTGAAAGTCGAAGTAATGCAATACTGGTTTTCAGTGGTCTGTTCACATTCGAAGCCGAGGCTTTTTACAGGCTATCCACTCAACACTGGTCAGCTCTTCATTTTCGTGTCCCCACAATCCAGATTTCAGAAATCATTGCAATCTCCACTACAGAATGTTCCATTCATTCACTGCGAGTCTGGAGTTTATCTGATTCTCCACTCCCGCCTGGTTAACATTACACCACTTGTGAATGTCCAAGTAAGCCAATGCTGGTTTTCAGAGGCCTGTTCATACTCGCAGCCGTGCTGTTTAATTGACAATTCACTCCACCCTGTTCAGCTCTTCATTGTCCCACCACACTACCAGCCTTCAGAAATCTTTGTTATCTCCACTACAGAATGTTCCATTCATTCACTGCGAATCTGGAATTCATCTGACTCTCAACTCCACGCAGGTTTTCATTACACCACTGTTGAATGTCCAAGTAACCCAATGCTGGTTTTCAGCGGCCTGTTCATATTCGCAGCCCTGCTGTTTACTTGGCTATCGATTCAAGCCTGGTCAGCTCTTCATTTTCCTGTCCACACAACACAGGCTTCAGAAATCATTGGAATCTCCTCTACAGAATGTTCCATTCATTCACTGCGAATGTGGAATTCAACTGACTCTCCACTCCATGCAGGTTTTCCTTACACCACTGATGAATGTCCAAGTAACCCAATGCTGGTTTTCAGCTGCATGTTCACACTCGCAGCCATGCTATACAATTGGCTTTCCACTAAATCCTGATTAGTTCTTGATTTTCCTTCCACACGACCCAGCCTTCAGAAATCATTGGAATCTCCACTAGAGAATGTTCCATTCATTCACTGCGAATCTGGAATTCCTCTGAACCTCCACTCCCGGCAGGTTTTCGTTACACCACTGTTGAATGTCCAAGTAACCCAATGTTTTAAGTGTTTTCTTCACAAGCGCAGTGGTGCTGTTCAATTGGCTATCCACTCAACCCTGGCCAGCTCTACATTTTCCTGTCCACACCACAGAGACTGGAGAAATCATTGTTATCTCCACTACAGAATGTTCCATTCATTCACAGCGAATCTGGAATTCATCTGAATCTCCACTCCCGGCAGGTTTTCGTGACACCACTGGTAAATATCCAAGTAAGCCAATGCTGGTTTTAAGTGGCCTGCTCATACTCTCAGCCGTGCTGTTCAATTTGCTATCCACTCAACCCTCTTCAGCTCCATTTTCCTGTCCACATAACCCAAACTTCAGAAACAATTGGTATCTCCTCCACAGAATGTTCCATTCATTGACTGCAAATCTGAAATTCATCTAATTCTCAACTCCCGTCAGGTTTTCGTTACACCACTTGTGAATGTCCAATTAAGCCAAAGCTGGTTTTCAGTGGCCTGTTCTTACTACGAGACGTGCTGTTCATTTGGCTATCCATTCCACCCTGTTCAGCTCTACATTTTCGTGTCCACAAAACCCAGCCTTCAGAAATCATTGGAATCACCACTAGAGAATGTTCCATGCATTCACTGCGAATCTGGAATTCATCTGAATCTCCACTCCCGGCAGGTTTTCATTGCACCACTGCTGAATGTTCAAGTAACGCAATGATGGTTTTCAGCGGTCTATTCACACTCGAACCCGTGCTGTTCACGGTCTAGCGACTCAACACTGGTGAGTTCTTCTTTTTCCAGTTCAGACAATACAAACCTCAGAAACCATTGCAATCTACACTACAGAATGTTTCATTCATTCACGCGAATCTTGAATTCATCTTGTTCTCCACTCCCAGCAGGTTTTCGTTTCACCACTGGTGAATGTCCAAGCAACCCAAGGCTGGTTTCAGCTGCGTGTTAACACTCGCAGCCGTGCTGTTCAATTGGCTAGCCAGTGAACGCTGGTTAGCTCTTGATTTTCCTTCCACACACCGAGCCTTCAGAAATCATTCTTATCTCCACTTCAGAATGTTCCATTCGTTCCCTGCGAATCTGGAATTCCTCTGACTCTCCACACCAGGCACATTTTCCTAACAACACTGGTGAATGACCAGGTAATCCAATGCTGGTTTTCAGCGGCTGTTCACACTCACAGCCTTGCTGTTCAATTGGCAATCCAGTCAAACCTAGTCAGCTCTTCATTTTCCTGTCCACACAACCCAGCGTTCAGAAATCATTGGAATCTCTACTACAGAAATTTCCATTCATTCACTGTGAATCTGGAAATAATCTGAATCTGCATTCCAGGAAGGCTTTCGTTACACCACTGATGAATGTCCAAGTAAGCCAATGCTGGTTTTCAGTGGCCTGTTCATACTACGAGACGTGCTGTTCATTTGGCTATCCACTCCACCCTGTTCAGCTCTACATTTTCGTGTCCACAAAACCCAGCCTTCAGAAATCATTGGAATCACCACTAGAGAATGCTCCATTCATTCACTGCGAATCTGGAATTCATCTCAACCTCCACTCCCGGCAGGTTTTCGTTACCCCACTGGTGAATGTCCAAGTAACTCAATACTGGTTTTCAGAGGCATGTTCAACTCGCAGAAGTGCTGTTCAATGGGCTATCCACTCAATATTGGTCAGCTCTTCATTTTCCTCTCCACACAAACCAGCCTTCAGAAATCATTGGGATCTCCACTACAGACTGTTCCATTCATTCACTGCGATTCTGCAATTCATCTGACTCTCCGCTCCAGGCAGGTTTTCATTACAGCACTGGTGAATGACCAAGTAATCCAATGCTGGTTTTCAGCCGCCTTTTCACACTCGCAGTGTGCTGTTCAATTGTCTAGCCACTCAAACCTGGTCAGCCTTTCATTTTCTTTTCCACAATATCAGACTTCAGAAATCATTGGAATCGCCAGTACAGAATGTTCCATTCATTCACTGCCAATCTGGAATTCATCTGAATCTGCACTCCAGGTAGGCTTTCATTACACCACTTATGAATGTCCAAGTAACACAATGCTGGTTTTCAGCGGTCTGTTCACACTCTAAGCCCTGCTTTTTACTGGGTATCCACACAACTGTGGTCAGCTCTTCATTTTCATGTCCAAACAATCCAGACTTGAGAAATCATTGCAATCTCCAGTACAGAATGTTCCATTCATTCACTGCGAATCTGGAATTCAACTGAATCTCCACTACCTGCAGATTTATCTTACACCACTTGTGAATGTCCAAGTAAAACAATGCTGGTTTTCAGAGGCCTGTTCATGTTCGCAGTCGTGCTGTTCAATTGGCTATCCACTCAACCTGTTTTGCTCCTCATTTTCCTGTGCACACAACCCAGCCTTCAGAAATCATTGTAATCTCCACTACAGGATGTTCCATTCATTCACTGGGAATCTGGAATTCATCTGAATCTGCACTCCACGCAGGCTTTCGTTACACCACTGCTGAAAGTCGAAGTAATGCAATACTGGTTTTCAGTGGTCTGTTCACATTCGAAGCCGAGGCTTTTTACAGGCTATCCACTCAACACTGGTCAGCTCTTCATTTTCGTGTCCCCACAATCCAGATTTCAGAAATCATTGCAATCTCCACTACAGAATGTTCCATTCATTCACTGCGAGTCTGGAGTTTATCTGATTCTCCACTCCCGCCTGGTTAACATTACACCACTTGTGAATGTCCAAGTAAGCCAATGCTGGTTTTCAGAGGCCTGTTCATACTCGCAGCCGTGCTGTTTAATTGACAATTCACTCCACCCTGTTCAGCTCTTCATTGTCCCACCACACTACCAGCCTTCAGAAATCTTTGTTATCTCCACTACAGAATGTTCCATTCATTCACTGCGAATCTGGAATTCATCTGACTCTCAACTCCACGCAGGTTTTCATTACACCACTGTTGAATGTCCAAGTAACCCAATGCTGGTTTTCAGCGGCCTGTTCATATTCGCAGCCCTGCTGTTTACTTGGCTATCGATTCAAGCCTGGTCAGCTCTTCATTTTCCTGTCCACACAACACAGGCTTCAGAAATCATTGGAATCTCCTCTACAGAATGTTCCATTCATTCACTGCGAATGTGGAATTCAACTGACTCTCCACTCCATGCAGGTTTTCCTTACACCACTGATGAATGTCCAAGTAACCCAATGCTGGTTTTCAGCTGCATGTTCACACTCGCAGCCATGCTATACAATTGGCTTTCCACTAAATCCTGATTAGTTCTTGATTTTCCTTCCACACGACCCAGCCTTCAGAAATCATTGGAATCTCCACTAGAGAATGTTCCATTCATTCACTGCGAATCTGGAATTCCTCTGAACCTCCACTCCCGGCAGGTTTTCGTTACACCACTGTTGAATGTCCAAGTAACCCAATGTTTTAAGTGTTTTCTTCACAAGCGCAGTGGTGCTGTTCAATTGGCTATCCACTCAACCCTGGCCAGCTCTACATTTTCCTGTCCACACCACAGAGACTGGAGAAATCATTGTTATCTCCACTACAGAATGTTCCATTCATTCACAGCGAATCTGGAATTCATCTGAATCTCCACTCCCGGCAGGTTTTCGTGACACCACTGGTAAATATCCAAGTAAGCCAATGCTGGTTTTAAGTGGCCTGCTCATACTCTCAGCCGTGCTGTTCAATTTGCTATCCACTCAACCCTCTTCAGCTCCATTTTCCTGTCCACATAACCCAAACTTCAGAAACAATTGGTATCTCCTCCACAGAATGTTCCATTCATTGACTGCAAATCTGAAAGTCATCTAATTCTCAACTCCCGTCAGGTTTTCGTTACACCACTTGTGAATGTCCAATTAAGCCAAAGCTGGTTTTCAGTGGCCTGTTCTTACTACGAGACGTGCTGTTCATTTGGCTATCCATTCCACCCTGTTCAGCTCTACATTTTCGTGTCCACAAAACCCAGCCTTCAGAAATCATTGGAATCACCACTAGAGAATGTTCCATTCATTCACTGCGAATCTGGAATTCATCTGAATCTCCACTCCCGGCAGGTTTTCATTGCACCACTGCTGAATGTTCAAGTAACGCAATGATGGTTTTCCGCGGTCTATTCACACTCGAACCCGTGCTGTTCACGGTCTAGCGACTCAACACTGGTGAGTTCTTCTTTTTCCAGTTCAGACAATACAAACCCCAGAAACCATTGCAATCTACACTACAGAATGTTTCATTCATTCACGCGAATCTTGAATTCATCTTGTTCTCCACTCCCAGCAGGTGTTCGTTTCACCACTGGTGAATGTCCAAGCAACCCAAGGCTGGTTTCAGCTGCGTGTTAACACTCGCAGCCGTGCTGTTCAATTGGCTATCCAGTGAACGCTGGTTAGCTCTTGATATTCCTTCCACACACCGAGCCTTCAGAAATCATTCTTATCTCCACTTCAGAATGTTCCATTCGTTCCCTGCGAATCTGGAATTCCTCTGACTCTCCACACCAGGCAGATTTTCCTAACAACACTGGTGAATGACCAGGTAATCCAATGCTGGTTTTCAGCGGCTGTTCACACTCACAGCCTTGCTGTTCAATTGGCAATCCAGTCAAACCTAGTCAGCTCTTCATTTTCCTGTCCACACAACCCAGCGTTCAGAAATCATTGGAATCTCTACTACAGAAATTTCCATTCATTCACTGTGAATCTGGAAATAATCTGAATCTGCATTCCAGGAAGGCTTTCGTTACACCACTGATGAATGTCCAAGTAATGCAATGCTGCTTCTTAGTGGTCTGTTCACACTCGAAACCGTGCTGTTCACTGGCTATCCACTCAACATTGGTCAGCTCTTCAATATCCTGTCCAGACTATCCAGATTTCTAAATCTTGGCAATCTCCACTACAGAATGTTCCATTCAATCACGCGAATCTGGAATTCATCAGAGTCTCCACTCCCGGCAGGTTTTCGTGACACCACTGGTAAATGTCCAAGGAAGCCAATGCTGGTTTTAAGCCGCCTGCTTATACTCTCAGCCGTGCTGTTCAATTTGCTATCCACCCAACCCTATTCAGCTCTACATTTTCCTGTCCTCATAACCCAACCTTCAGAAATAATTGGTATCTCCTCCACAGAATGTTCCGTTCATTCACTACGAATCTTAAATTCATCTGACTCTCAACTCCCGGCGGGTTATCGTTACACCACTTGTGAATGTCCAAGTAAGCCAATGCTGGTTTTCAGTGGCCTGTTCATACTAAGAGACGTGCTGTTCATTTGGCTATCCACTCCACCCTGTTCAGCTCTACATTTTCGTGTCCACAAAACCCAGCCTTCAGAAATCATTGGAATCACCACTAGAGAATGTTCCATTCATTCACTGCGAATCTGGAATTCATCTGAACCTCCACTCCCGGCAGGTTTTCGTTACGCCACTGGTGAATGTCCAAGTAACTCAATACTGGTTTTCAGAGGCATGTTCAACTCGCAGAAGTGCTGTTCAATGGGCTATCCACTCAATATTGGTCAGCTCTTCATTTTCCTCTCCACACAAACCAGCCTTCAGAAATCATTGGGATCTCCACTACAGACTGTTCCATTCATTCACTGCGATTCTGCAATTCATCTGACTCTCCGCTCCAGGCAGGTTTTCATTACAGCACTGGTGAATGACCAAGTAATCCAATGCTGGTTTTCAGCCGCCTTTTCACACTCGCAGTGTGCTGTTCAATTGTCTATCCACTCAAACCTGGTCAGCCTTTCATTTTCTTTTCCACAATATCAGACTTCAGAAATCATTGGAATCGCCAGTACAGAATGTTCCATTCATTCACTGCCAATCTGGAATTCATCTGAATCTGCACTCCAGGTAGGCTTTCATTACACCACTTATGAATGTCCAAGTAACACAATGCTGGTTTTCAGCGGTCTGTTCACACTCTAAGCCCTGCTTTTTACTGGGTATCCACACAACTGTGGTCAGCTCTTCATTTTCATGTCCAAACAATCCAGACTTGAGAAATCATTGCAATCTCCAGTACAGAATGTTCCATTCATTCACTGCGAATCTGGAATTCAACTGAATCTCCACTACCTGCAGATTTATCTTACACCACTTGTGAATGTCCAAGTAAAACAATGCTGGTTTTCAGAGGCCTGTTCATGTTCGCAGTCGTGCTGTTCAATTGGCTATCCACTCAACCTGTTTTACTCCTCATTTTCCTGTGCACACAACCCAGCCTTCAGAAATCATTGTAATCTCCACTACAGGATGTTCCATTCATTCACTGGGAATCTGGAATTCATCTGAATCTGCACTCCACGCAGGCTTTCGTTACACCACTGCTGAAAGTCGAAGTAATGCAATACTGGTTTTCAGTGGTCTGTTCACATTCGAAGCCGAGGCTTTTTACAGGCTATCCACTCAACACTGGTCAGCTCTTCATTTTCGTGTCCCCACAATCCAGATTTCAGAAATCATTGCAATCTCCACTACAGAATGTTCCATTCATTCACTGCGAGTCTGGAGTTTATCTGATTCTCCACTCCCGCCTGGTTAACATTACACCACTTGTGAATGTCCAAGTAAGCCAATGCTGGTTTTCAGAGGCCTGTTCATACTCGCAGCCGTGCTGTTTAATTGACAATTCACTCCACCCTGTTCAGCTCTTCATTGTCCCACCACACTACCAGCCTTCAGAAATCTTTGTTATCTCCACTACAGAATGTTCCATTCATTCACTGCGAATCTGGAATTCATCTGACTCTCAACTCCACGCAGGTTTTCATTACACCACTGTTGAATGTCCAAGTAACCCAATGCTGGTTTTCAGCGGCCTGTTCATATTCGCAGCCCTGCTGTTTACTTGGCTATCGATTCAAGCCTGGTCAGCTCTTCATTTTCCTGTCCACACAACACAGGCTTCAGAAATCATTGGAATCTCCTCTACAGAATGTTCCATTCATTCACTGCGAATGTGGAATTCAACTGACTCTCCACTCCATGCAGGTTTTCCTTACACCACTGATGAATGTCCAAGTAACCCAATGCTGGTTTTCAGCTGCATGTTCACACTCGCAGCCATGCTATACAATTGGCTTTCCACTAAATCCTGATTAGTTCTTGATTTTCCTTCCACACGACCCAGCCTTCAGAAATCATTGGAATCTCCACTAGAGAATGTTCCATTCATTCACTGCGAATCTGGAATTCCTCTGAACCTCCACTCCCGGCAGGTTTTCGTTACACCACTGTTGAATGTCCAAGTAACCCAATGTTTTAAGTGTTTTCTTCACAAGCGCAGTGGTGCTGTTCAATTGGCTATCCACTCAACCCTGGCCAGCTCTACATTTTCCTGTCCACACCACAGAGACTGGAGAAATCATTGTTATCTCCACTACAGAATGTTCCATTCATTCACAGCGAATCTGGAATTCATCTGAATCTCCACTCCCGGCAGGTTTTCGTGACACCACTGGTAAATATCCAAGTAAGCCAATGCTGGTTTTAAGTGGCCTGCTCATACTCTCAGCCGTGCTGTTCAATTTGCTATCCACTCAACCCTCTTCAGCTCCATTTTCCTGTCCACATAACCCAAACTTCAGAAACAATTGGTATCTCCTCCACAGAATGTTCCATTCATTGACTGCAAATCTGAAAGTCATCTAATTCTCAACTCCCGTCAGGTTTTCGTTACACCACTTGTGAATGTCCAATTAAGCCAAAGCTGGTTTTCAGTGGCCTGTTCTTACTACGAGACGTGCTGTTCATTTGGCTATCCATTCCACCCTGTTCAGCTCTACATTTTCGTGTCCACAAAACCCAGCCTTCAGAAATCATTGGAATCACCACTAGAGAATGTTCCATTCATTCACTGCGAATCTGGAATTCATCTGAATCTCCACTCCCGGCAGGTTTTCATTGCACCACTGCTGAATGTTCAAGTAACGCAATGATGGTTTTCCGCGGTCTATTCACACTCGAACCCGTGCTGTTCACGGTCTAGCGACTCAACACTGGTGAGTTCTTCTTTTTCCAGTTCAGACAATACAAACCCCAGAAACCATTGCAATCTACACTACAGAATGTTTCATTCATTCACGCGAATCTTGAATTCATCTTGTTCTCCACTCCCAGCAGGTGTTCGTTTCACCACTGGTGAATGTCCAAGCAACCCAAGGCTGGTTTCAGCTGCGTGTTAACACTCGCAGCCGTGCTGTTCAATTGGCTATCCAGTGAACGCTGGTTAGCTCTTGATATTCCTTCCACACACCGAGCCTTCAGAAATCATTCTTATCTCCACTTCAGAATGTTCCATTCGTTCCCTGCGAATCTGGAATTCCTCTGACTCTCCACACCAGGCAGATTTTCCTAACAACACTGGTGAATGACCAGGTAATCCAATGCTGGTTTTCAGCGGCTGTTCACACTCACAGCCTTGCTGTTCAATTGGCAATCCAGTCAAACCTAGTCAGCTCTTCATTTTCCTGTCCACACAACCCAGCGTTCAGAAATCATTGGAATCTCTACTACAGAAATTTCCATTCATTCACTGTGAATCTGGAAATAATCTGAACCTGCATTCCAGGAAGGCTTTCGTTACACCACTGATGAATGTCCAAGTAATGCAATGCTGCTTCTTAGTGGTCTGTTCACACTCGAAACCGTGCTGTTCACTGGCTATCCACTCAACATTGGTCAGCTCTTCAATATCCTGTCCAGACTATCCAGATTTCTAAATCTTGGCAATCTCCACTACAGAATGTTCCATTCAATCACGCGAATCTGGAATTCATCAGAGTCTCCACTCCCGGCAGGTTTTCGTGACACCACTGGTAAATGTCCAAGGAAGCCAATGCTGGTTTTAAGCCGCCTGCTTATACTCTCAGCCGTGCTGTTCAATTTGCTATCCACCCAACCCTATTCAGCTCTACATTTTCCTGTCCTCATAACCCAACCTTCAGAAATAATTGGTATCTCCTCCACAGAATGTTCCGTTCATTCACTACGAATCTTAAATTCATCTGACTCTCAACTCCCGGCGGGTTATCGTTACACCACTTGTGAATGTCCAAGTAAGCCAATGCTGGTTTTCAGTGGCCTGTTCATACTAAGAGACGTGCTGTTCATTTGGCTATCCACTCCACCCTGTTCAGCTCTACATTTTCGTGTCCACAAAACCCAGCCTTCAGAAATCATTGGAATCACCACTAGAGAATGTTCCATTCATTCACTGCGAATCTGGAATTCATCTGAACCTCCACTCCCGGCAGGTTTTCGTTACACCACTGGTGAATGTCCAAGAAACTCAATACTGGTTTTCAGAGGCATGTTCAACTCGCAGAAGTGCTGTTCAATGGGCTATCCACTCAATATTGGTCAGCTCTTCATTTTCCTCTCCACACAAACCAGCCTTCAGAAATCATTGGGATCTCCACTACAGACTGTTCCATTCATTCACTGCGATTCTGCAATTCATCTGACTCTCCGCTCCAGGCAGGTTTTGATTACAGCACTGGTGAATGACCAAGTAATCCAATGCTGGTTTTCAGCCGCCTTTTCACACTCGCAGTGTGCTGTTCAATTGTCTATCCACTCAAACCTGGTCAGCCTTTCATTTTCTTTTCCACAATATCAGACTTCAGAAATCATTGGAATCGCCAGTACAGAATGTTCCATTCATTCACTGCCAATCTGGAATTCATCTGAATCTGCACTCCAGGTAGGCTTTCATTACACCACTTATGAATGTCCAAGTAACACAATGCTGGTTTTCAGCGGTCTGTTCACACTCTAAGCCCTGCTTTTTACTGGGTATCCACACAACTGTGGTCAGCTCTTCATTTTCATGTCCAAACAATCCAGACTTGAGAAATCATTGCAATCTCCAGTACAGTATGTTCCATTCATTCACTGCGAATCTGGAATTCAACTGAATCTCCACTACCTGCAGATTTATCTTACACCACTTGTGAATGTCCAAGTAAAACAATGCTGGTTTTCAGAGGCCTGTTCATGTTCGCAGTCGTGCTGTTCAATTGGCTATCCACTCAACCTGTTTTGCTCCTCATTTTCCTGTGCACACAACCCAGCCTTCAGAAATCATTGTAATCTCCACTACAGGATGTTCCATTCATTCACTGGGAATCTGGAATTCATCTGAATCTGCACTCCACGCAGGCTTTCGTTACACCACTGCTGAAAGTCGAAGTAATGCAATACTGGTTTTCAGTGGTCTGTTCACATTCGAAGCCGAGGCTTTTTACAGGCTATCCACTCAACACT
The DNA here is from genome assembly GCF_029834395.1 of Sorex fumeus. Taxonomy (NCBI): domain Eukaryota; kingdom Metazoa; phylum Chordata; class Mammalia; order Eulipotyphla; family Soricidae; genus Sorex; species Sorex fumeus. Next base: position 1,106,882 of record NW_026606231.1, read on the forward strand.
GGTCAGCTCTTCATTTTCGTGTCCCCACAATCCAGATTTCAGAAATCATTGCAATCTCCACTACAGAATGTTCCATTCATTCACTGCGAGTCTGGAGTTTATCTGATTCTCCACTCCCGCCTGGTTAACATTACACCACTTGTGAATGTCCAAGTAAGCCAATGCTGGTTTTCAGAGGCCTGTTCATACTCGCAGCCGTGCTGTTTAATTGACAATTCACTCCACCCTGTTCAGCTCTTCATTGTCCCACCACACTACCAGCCTTCAGAAATCTTTGTTATCTCCACTACAGAATGTTCCATTCATTCACTGCGAATCTGGAATTCATCTGACTCTCAACTCCACGCAGGTTTTCATTACACCACTGTTGAATGTCCAAGTAACCCAATGCTGGTTTTCAGCGGCCTGTTCATATTCGCAGCCCTGCTGTTTACTTGGCTATCGATTCAAGCCTGGTCAGCTCTTCATTTTCCTGTCCACACAACACAGGCTTCAGAAATCATTGGAATCTCCTCTACAGAATGTTCCATTCATTCACTGCGAATGTGGAATTCAACTGACTCTCCACTCCATGCAGGTTTTCCTTACACCACTGATGAATGTCCAAGTAACCCAATGCTGGTTTTCAGCTGCATGTTCACACTCGCAGCCATGCTATACAATTGGCTTTCCACTAAATCCTGATTAGTTCTTGATTTTCCTTCCACACGACCCAGCCTTCAGAAATCATTGGAATCTCCACTAGAGAATGTTCCATTCATTCACTGCGAATCTGGAATTCCTCTGAACCTCCACTCCCGGCAGGTTTTCGTTACACCACTGTTGAATGTCCAAGTAACCCAATGTTTTAAGTGTTTTCTTCACAAGCGCAGTGGTGCTGTTCAATTGGCTATCCACTCAACCCTGGCCAGCTCTACATTTTCCTGTCCACACCACAGAGACTGGAGAAATCATTGTTATCTCCACTACAGAATGTTCCATTCATTCACAGCGAATCTGGAATTCATCTGAATCTCCACTCCCGGCAGGTTTTCGTGACACCACTGGTAAATATCCAAGTAAGCCAATGCTGGTTTTAAGTGGCCTGCTCATACTCTCAGCCGTGCTGTTCAATTTGCTATCCACTCAACCCTCTTCAGCTCCATTTTCCTGTCCACATAACCCAAACTTCAGAAACAATTGGTATCTCCTCCACAGAATGTTCCATTCATTGACTGCAAATCTGAAAGTCATCTAATTCTCAACTCCCGTCAGGTTTTCGTTACACCACTTGTGAATGTCCAATTAAGCCAAAGCTGGTTTTCAGTGGCCTGTTCTTACTACGAGACGTGCTGTTCATTTGGCTATCCATTCCACCCTGTTCAGCTCTACATTTTCGTGTCCACAAAACCCAGCCTTCAGAAATCATTGGAATCACCACTAGAGAATGTTCCATTCATTCACTGCGAATCTGGAATTCATCTGAATCTCCACTCCCGGCAGGTTTTCATTGCACCACTGCTGAATGTTCAAGTAACGCAATGATGGTTTTCAGCGGTCTATTCACACTCGAACCCGTGCTGTTCACGGTCTAGCGACTCAACACTGGTGAGTTCTTCTTTTTCCAGTTCAGACAATACAAACCCCAGAAACCATTGCAATCTACACTACAGAATGTTTCATTCATTCACGCGAATCTTGAATTCATCTTGTTCTCCACTCCCAGCAGGTTTTCGTTTCACCACTGGTGAATGTCCAAGCAACCCAAGGCTGGTTTCAGCTGCGTGTTAACACTCGCAGCCGTGCTGTTCAATTGGCTATCCAGTGAACGCTGGTTAGCTCTTGATTTTCCTTCCACACACCGAGCCTTCAGAAATCATTCTTATCTCCACTTCAGAATGTTCCATTCGTTCCCTGCGAATCTGGAATTCCTCTGACTCTCCACACCAGGCAGATTTTCCTAACAACACTGGTGAATGACCAGGTAATCCAATGCTGGTTTTCAGCGGCTGTTCACACTCACAGCCTTGCTGTTCAATTGGCAATCCAGTCAAACCTAGTCAGCTCTTCATTTTCCTGTCCACACAACCCAGCGTTCAGAAATCATTGGAATCTCTACTACAGAAATTTCCATTCATTCACTGTGAATCTGGAAATAATCTGAATCTGCATTCCAGGAAGGCTTTCGTTACACCACTGATGAATGTCCAAGTAATGCAATGCTGCTTCTTAGTGGTCTGTTCACACTCGAAACCGTGCTGTTCACTGGCTATCCACTCAACACTGGTCAGCTCTTCATTTTCGTGTCCCCACAATCCAGATTTCAGAAATCATTGCAATCTCCACTACAGAATGTTCCATTCATTCACTGCGAGTCTGGAGTTTATCTGATTCTCCACTCCCGCCTGGTTAACATTACACCACTTGTGAATGTCCAAGTAAGCCAATGCTGGTTTTCAGAGGCCTGTTCATACTCGCAGCCGTGCTGTTTAATTGACAATTCACTCCACCCTGTTCAGCTCTTCATTGTCCCACCACACTACCAGCCTTCAGAAATCTTTGTTATCTCCACTACAGAATGTTCCATTCATTCACTGCGAATCTGGAATTCATCTGACTCTCAACTCCACGCAGGTTTTCATTACACCACTGTTGAATGTCCAAGTAACCCAATGCTGGTTTTCAGCGGCCTGTTCATATTCGCAGCCCTGCTGTTTACTTGGCTATCGATTCAAGCCTGGTCAGCTCTTCATTTTCCTGTCCACACAACACAGGCTTCAGAAATCATTGGAATCTCCTCTACAGAATGTTCCATTCATTCACTGCGAATGTGGAATTCAACTGACTCTCCACTCCATGCAGGTTTTCCTTACACCACTGATGAATGTCCAAGTAACCCAATGCTGGTTTTCAGCTGCATGTTCACACTCGCAGCCATGCTATACAATTGGCTTTCCACTAAATCCTGATTAGTTCTTGATTTTCCTTCCACACGACCCAGCCTTCAGAAATCATTGGAATCTCCACTAGAGAATGTTCCATTCATTCACTGCGAATCTGGAATTCCTCTGAACCTCCACTCCCGGCAGGTTTTCGTTACACCACTGTTGAATGTCCAAGTAACCCAATGTTTTAAGTGTTTTCTTCACAAGCGCAGTGGTGCTGTTCAATTGGCTATCCACTCAACCCTGGCCAGCTCTACATTTTCCTGTCCACACCACAGAGACTGGAGAAATCATTGTTATCTCCACTACAGAATGTTCCATTCATTCACAGCGAATCTGGAATTCATCTGAATCTCCACTCCCGGCAGGTTTTCGTGACACCACTGGTAAATATCCAAGTAAGCCAATGCTGGTTTTAAGTGGCCTGCTCATACTCTCAGCCGTGCTGTTCAATTTGCTATCCACTCAACCCTCTTCAGCTCCATTTTCCTGTCCACATAACCCAAACTTCAGAAACAATTGGTATCTCCTCCACAGAATGTTCCATTCATTGACTGCAAATCTGAAAGTCATCTAATTCTCAACTCCCGTCAGGTTTTCGTTACACCACTTGTGAATGTCCAATTAAGCCAAAGCTGGTTTTCAGTGGCCTGTTCTTACTACGAGACGTGCTGTTCATTTGGCTATCCATTCCACCCTGTTCAGCTCTACATTTTCGTGTCCACAAAACCCAGCCTTCAGAAATCATTGGAATCACCACTAGAGAATGTTCCATTCATTCACTGCGAATCTGGAATTCATCTGAATCTCCACTCCCGGCAGGTTTTCATTGCACCACTGCTGAATGTTCAAGTAACGCAATGATGGTTTTCAGCGGTCTATTCACACTCGAACCCGTGCTGTTCACGGTCTAGCGACTCAACACTGGTGAGTTCTTCTTTTTCCAGTTCAGACAATACAAACCCCAGAAACCATTGCAATCTACACTACAGAATGTTTCATTCATTCACGCGAATCTTGAATTCATCTTGTTCTCCACTCCCAGCAGGTTTTCGTTTCACCACTGGTGAATGTCCAAGCAACCCAAGGCTGGTTTCAGCTGCGTGTTAACACTCGCAGCCGTGCTGTTCAATTGGCTATCCAGTGAACGCTGGTTAGCTCTTGATTTTCCTTCCACACACCGAGCCTTCAGAAATCATTCTTATCTCCACTTCAGAATGTTCCATTCGTTCCCTGCGAATCTGGAATTCCTCTGACTCTCCACACCAGGCAGATTTTCCTAACAACACTGGTGAATGACCAGGTAATCCAATGCTGGTTTTCAGCGGCTGTTCACACTCACAGCCTTGCTGTTCAATTGGCAATCCAGTCAAACCTAGTCAGCTCTTCATTTTCCTGTCCACACAACCCAGCGTTCAGAAATCATTGGAATCTCTACTACAGAAATTTCCATTCATTCACTGTGAATCTGGAAATAATCTGAATCTGCATTCCAGGAAGGCTTTCGTTACACCACTGATGAATGTCCAAGTAATGCAATGCTGCTTCTTAGTGGTCTGTTCACACTCGAAACCGTGCTGTTCACTGGCTATCCACTCAACATTGGTCAGCTCTTCAATATCCTGTCCAGACTATCCAGATTTCTAAATCTTGGCAATCTCCACTACAGAATGTTCCATTCAATCACGCGAATCTGGAATTCATCAGAGTCTCCACTCCCGGCAGGTTTTCGTGACACCACTGGTATATGTCCAAGGAAGACAATGCTGGTTTTAAGCCGCCTGCTTATACTCTCAGCCGTGCTGTTCAATTTGCTATCCACCCAACCCTATTCAGCTCTACATTTTCCTGTCCTCATAACCCAACCTTCAGAAATAATTGGTATCTCCTCCACAGAATGTTCCGTTCATTCACTGCGAATCTTAAATTCATCTGACTCTCAACTCCCGGCGGGTTATCGTTACACCACTTGTGAATGTCCAAGTAAGCCAATGCTGGTTTTCAGTGGCCTGTTCATACTAAGAGACGTGCTGTTCATTTGGCTATCCACTCCATCCTGTTCAGCTCTACATTTTCGTGTCCACAAAACCCAGCCGTCAGAAATCATTGGAATCACCACTAGAGAATGTTCCATTCATTCACTGCGAATCTGGAATTCATCTGAACCTCCACTCCCGGCAGGTTTTCGTTACGCCACTGGTGAATGTCCAAGTAACTCAATACTGGTTTTCAGAGGCATGTTCAACTCGCAGAAGTGCTGTTCAATGGGCTATCCACTCAATATTGGTCAGCTCTTCATTTTCCTCTCCACACAAACCAGCCTTCAGAAATCATTGAGATCTCCACTACAGACTGTTCCATTCATTCACTGCGATTCTGCAATTCATCTGACTCTCCGCTCCAGGCAGGTTTTCATTACAGCACTGGTGAATGACCAAGTAATCCAATGCTGGTTTTCAGCCGCCTTTTCACACTCGCAGTGTGCTGTTCAATTGTCTATCCACTCAAACCTGGTCAGCCTTTCATTTTCTTTTCCACAATATCAGACTTCAGAAATCATTGGAATCGCCAGTACAGAATCTTCCATTCATTCACTGCCAATCTGGAATTCATCTGAATCTGCACTCCAGGTAGGCTTTCATTACACCACTTATGAATGTCCAAGTAACACAATGCTGGTTTTCAGCGGTCTGTTCACACTCTAAGCCCTGCTTTTTACTGGGTATCCACACAACTGTGGTCAGCTCTTCATTTTCATGTCCAAACAATCCAGACTTGAGAAATCATTGCAATCTCCAGTACAGAATGTTCCATTCATTCACTGCGAATCTGGAATTCAACTGAATCTCCACTACCTGCAGATTTATCTTACACCACTTGTGAATGTCCAAGTAAAACAATGCTGGTTTTCAGAGGCCTGTTCATGTTCGCAGTCGTGCTGTTCAATTGGCTATCCACTCAACCTGTTTTGCTCCTCATTTTCCTGTGCACACAACCCAGCCTTCAGAAATCATTGTAATCTCCACTACAGGATGTTCCATTCATTCACTGGGAATCTGGAATTCATCTGAATCTGCACTCCACGCAGGCTTTCGTTACACCACTGCTGAAAGTCGAAGTAATGCAATACTGGTTTTCAGTGGTCTGTTCACATTCGAAGCCGAGGCTTTTTACAGGCTATCCACTCAACACTGGTCAGCTCTTCATTTTCGTGTCCCCACAATCCAGATTTCAGAAATCATTGCAATCTCCACTACAGAATGTTCCATTCATTCACTGCGAGTCTGGAGTTTATCTGATTCTCCACTCCCGCCTGGTTAACATTACACCACTTGTGAATGTCCAAGTAAGCCAATGCTGGTTTTCAGAGGCCTGTTCATACTCGCAGCCGTGCTGTTTAATTGACAATTCACTCCACCCTGTTCAGCTCTTCATTGTCCCACCACACTACCAGCCTTCAGAAATCTTTGTTATCTCCACTACAGAATGTTCCATTCATTCACTGCGAATCTGGAATTCATCTGACTCTCAACTCCACGCAGGTTTTCATTACACCACTGTTGAATGTCCAAGTAACCCAATGCTGGTTTTCAGCGGCCTGTTCATATTCGCAGCCCTGCTGTTTACTTGGCTATCGATTCAAGCCTGGTCAGCTCTTCATTTTCCTGTCCACACAACACAGGCTTCAGAAATCATTGGAATCTCCTCTACAGAATGTTCCATTCATTCACTGCGAATGTGGAATTCAACTGACTCTCCACTCCATGCAGGTTTTCCTTACACCACTGATGAATGTCCAAGTAACCCAATGCTGGTTTTCAGCTGCATGTTCACACTCGCAGCCATGCTATACAATTGGCTTTCCACTAAATCCTGATTAGTTCTTGATTTTCCTTCCACACGACCCAGCCTTCAGAAATCATTGGAATCTCCACTAGAGAATGTTCCATTCATTCACTGCGAATCTGGAATTCCTCTGAACCTCCACTCCCGGCAGGTTTTCGTTACACCACTGTTGAATGTCCAAGTAACCCAATGTTTTAAGTGTTTTCTTCACAAGCGCAGTGGTGCTGTTCAATTGGCTATCCACTCAACCCTGGCCAGCTCTACATTTTCCTGTCCACACCACAGAGACTGGAGAAATCATTGTTATCTCCACTACAGAATGTTCCATTCATTCACAGCGAATCTGGAATTCATCTGAATCTCCACTCCCGGCAGGTTTTCGTGACACCACTGGTAAATATCCAAGTAAGCCAATGCTGGTTTTAAGTGGCCTGCTCATACTCTCAGCCGTGCTGTTCAATTTGCTATCCACTCAACCCTCTTCAGCTCCATTTTCCTGTCCACATAACCCAAACTTCAGAAACAATTGGTATCTCCTCCACAGAATGTTCCATTCATTGACTGCAAATCTGAAAGTCATCTAATTCTCAACTCCCGTCAGGTTTTCGTTACACCACTTGTGAATGTCCAATTAAGCCAAAGCTGGTTTTCAGTGGCCTGTTCTTACTACGAGACGTGCTGTTCATTTGGCTATCCATTCCACCCTGTTCAGCTCTACATTTTCGTGTCCACAAAACCCAGCCTTCAGAAATCATTGGAATCACCACTAGAGAATGTTCCATTCATTCACTGCGAATCTGGAATTCATCTGAATCTCCACTCCCGGCAGGTTTTCATTGCACCACTGCTGAATGTTCAAGTAACGCAATGATGGTTTTCAGCGGTCTATTCACACTCGAACCCGTGCTGTTCACGGTCTAGCGACTCAACACTGGTGAGTTCTTCTTTTTCCAGTTCAGACAATACAAACCCCAGAAACCATTGCAATCTACACTACAGAATGTTTCATTCATTCACGCGAATCTTGAATTCATCTTGTTCTCCACTCCCAGCAGGTTTTCGTTTCACCACTGGTGAATGTCCAAGCAACCCAAGGCTGGTTTCAGCTGCGTGTTAACACTCGCAGCCGTGCTGTTCAATTGGCTATCCAGTGAACGCTGGTTAGCTCTTGATTTTCCTTCCACACACCGAGCCTTCAGAAATCATTCTTATCTCCACTTCAGAATGTTCCATTCGTTCCCTGCGAATCTGGAATTCCTCTGACTCTCCACACCAGGCAGATTTTCCTAACAACACTGGTGAATGACCAGGTAATCCAATGCTGGTTTTCAGCGGCTGTTCACACTCACAGCCTTGCTGTTCAATTGGCAATCCAGTCAAACCTAGTCAGCTCTTCATTTTCCTGTCCACACAACCCAGCGTTCAGAAATCATTGGAATCTCTACTACAGAAATTTCCATTCATTCACTGTGAATCTGGAAATAATCTGAATCTGCATTCCAGGAAGGCTTTCGTTACACCACTGATGAATGTCCAAGTAATGCAATGCTGCTTCTTAGTGGTCTGTTCACACTCGAAACCGTGCTGTTCACTGGCTATCCACTCAACACTGGTCAGCTCTTCATTTTCGTGTCCCCACAATCCAGATTTCAGAAATCATTGCAATCTCCACTACAGAATGTTCCATTCATTCACTGCGAGTCTGGAGTTTATCTGATTCTCCACTCCCGCCTGGTTAACATTACACCACTTGTGAATGTCCAAGTAAGCCAATGCTGGTTTTCAGAGGCCTGTTCATACTCGCAGCCGTGCTGTTTAATTGACAATTCACTCCACCCTGTTCAGCTCTTCATTGTCCCACCACACTACCAGCCTTCAGAAATCTTTGTTATCTCCACTACAGAATGTTCCATTCATTCACTGCGAATCTGGAATTCATCTGACTCTCAACTCCACGCAGGTTTTCATTACACCACTGTTGAATGTCCAAGTAACCCAATGCTGGTTTTCAGCGGCCTGTTCATATTCGCAGCCCTGCTGTTTACTTGGCTATCGATTCAAGCCTGGTCAGCTCTTCATTTTCCTGTCCACACAACACAGGCTTCAGAAATCATTGGAATCTCCTCTACAGAATGTTCCATTCATTCACTGCGAATGTGGAATTCAACTGACTCTCCACTCCATGCAGGTTTTCCTTACACCACTGATGAATGTCCAAGTAACCCAATGCTGGTTTTCAGCTGCATGTTCACACTCGCAGCCATGCTATACAATTGGCTTTCCACTAAATCCTGATTAGTTCTTGATTTTCCTTCCACACGACCCAGCCTTCAGAAATCATTGGAATCTCCACTAGAGAATGTTCCATTCATTCACTGCGAATCTGGAATTCCTCTGAACCTCCACTCCCGGCAGGTTTTCGTTACACCACTGTTGAATGTCCAAGTAACCCAATGTTTTAAGTGTTTTCTTCACAAGCGCAGTGGTGCTGTTCAATTGGCTATCCACTCAACCCTGGCCAGCTCTACATTTTCCTGTCCACACCACAGAGACTGGAGAAATCATTGTTATCTCCACTACAGAATGTTCCATTCATTCACAGCGAATCTGGAATTCATCTGAATCTCCACTCCCGGCAGGTTTTCGTGACACCACTGGTAAATATCCAAGTAAGCCAATGCTGGTTTTAAGTGGCCTGCTCATACTCTCAGCCGTGCTGTTCAATTTGCTATCCACTCAACCCTCTTCAGCTCCATTTTCCTGTCCACATAACCCAAACTTCAGAAACAATTGGTATCTCCTCCACAGAATGTTCCATTCATTGACTGCAAATCTGAAAGTCATCTAATTCTCAACTCCCGTCAGGTTTTCGTTACACCACTTGTGAATGTCCAATTAAGCCAAAGCTGGTTTTCAGTGGCCTGTTCTTACTACGAGACGTGCTGTTCATTTGGCTATCCATTCCACCCTGTTCAGCTCTACATTTTCGTGTCCACAAAACCCAGCCTTCAGAAATCATTGGAATCACCACTAGAGAATGTTCCATTCATTCACTGCGAATCTGGAATTCATCTGAATCTCCACTCCCGGCAGGTTTTCATTGCACCACTGCTGAATGTTCAAGTAACGCAATGATGGTTTTCAGCGGTCTATTCACACTCGAACCCGTGCTGTTCACGGTCTAGCGACTCAACACTGGTGAGTTCTTCTTTTTCCAGTTCAGACAATACAAACCCCAGAAACCATTGCAATCTACACTACAGAATGTTTCATTCATTCACGCGAATCTTGAATTCATCTTGTTCTCCACTCCCAGCAGGTTTTCGTTTCACCACTGGTGAATGTCCAAGCAACCCAAGGCTGGTTTCAGCTGCGTGTTAACACTCGCAGCCGTGCTGTTCAATTGGCTATCCAGTGAACGCTGGTTAGCTCTTGATTTTCCTTCCACACACCGAGCCTTCAGAAATCATTCTTATCTCCACTTCAGAATGTTCCATTCGTTCCCTGCGAATCTGGAATTCCTCTGACTCTCCACACCAGGCAGATTTTCCTAACAACACTGGTGAATGACCAGGTAATCCAATGCTGGTTTTCAGCGGCTGTTCACACTCACAGCCTTGCTGTTCAATTGGCAATCCAGTCAAACCTAGTCAGCTCTTCATTTTCCTGTCCACACAACCCAGCGTTCAGAAATCATTGGAATCTCTACTACAGAAATTTCCATTCATTCACTGTGAATCTGGAAATAATCTGAATCTGCATTCCAGGAAGGCTTTCGTTACACCACTGATGAATGTCCAAGTAATGCAATGCTGCTTCTTAGTGGTCTGTTCACACTCGAAACCGTGCTGTTCACTGGCTATCCACTCAACATTGGTCAGCTCTTCAATATCCTGTCCAGACTATCCAGATTTCTAAATCTTGGCAATCTCCACTACAGAATGTTCCATTCAATCACGCGAATCTGGAATTCATCAGAGTCTCCACTCCCGGCAGGTTTTCGTGACACCACTGGTATATGTCCAAGGAAGACAATGCTGGTTTTAAGCCGCCTGCTTATACTCTCAGCCGTGCTGTTCAATTTGCTATCCACCCAACCCTATTCAGCTCTACATTTTCCTGTCCTCATAACCCAACCTTCAGAAATAATTGGTATCTCCTCCACAGAATGTTCCGTTCATTCACTGCGAATCTTAAATTCATCTGACTCTCAACTCCCGGCGGGTTATCGTTACACCACTTGTGAATGTCCAAGTAAGCCAATGCTGGTTTTCAGTGGCCTGTTCATACTAAGAGACGTGCTGTTCATTTGGCTATCCACTCCATCCTGTTCAGCTCTACATTTTCGTGTCCACAAAACCCAGCCGTCAGAAATCATTGGAATCACCACTAGAGAATGTTCCATTCATTCACTGCGAATCTGGAATTCATCTGAACCTCCACTCCCGGCAGGTTTTCGTTACGCCACTGGTGAATGTCCAAGTAACTCAATACTGGTTTTCAGAGGCATGTTCAACTCGCAGAAGTGCTGTTCAATGGGCTATCCACTCAATATTGGTCAGCTCTTCATTTTCCTCTCCACACAAACCAGCCTTCAGAAATCATTGAGATCTCCACTACAGACTGTTCCATTCATTCACTGCGATTCTGCAATTCATCTGACTCTCCGCTCCAGGCAGGTTTTCATTACAGCACTGGTGAATGACCAAGTAATCCAATGCTGGTTTTCAGCCGCCTTTTCACACTCGCAGTGTGCTGTTCAATTGTCTATCCACTCAAACCTGGTCAGCCTTTCATTTTCTTTTCCACAATATCAGACTTCAGAAATCATTGGAATCGCCAGTACAGAATCTTCCATTCATTCACTGCCAATCTGGAATTCATCTGAATCTGCACTCCAGGTAGGCTTTCATTACACCACTTATGAATGTCCAAGTAACACAATGCTGGTTTTCAGCGGTCTGTTCACACTCTAAGCCCTGCTTTTTACTGGGTATCCACACAACTGTGGTCAGCTCTTCATTTTCATGTCCAAACAATCCAGACTTGAGAAATCATTGCAATCTCCAGTACAGAATGTTCCATTCATTCACTGCGAATCTGGAATTCAACTGAATCTCCACTACCTGCAGATTTATCTTACACCACTTGTGAATGTCCAAGTAAAACAATGCTGGTTTTCAGAGGCCTGTTCATGTTCGCAGTCGTGCTGTTCAATTGGCTATCCACTCAACCTGTTTTGCTCCTCATTTTCCTGTGCACACAACCCAGCCTTCAGAAATCATTGTAATCTCCACTACAGGATGTTCCATTCATTCACTGGGAATCTGGAATTCATCTGAATCTGCACTCCACGCAGGCTTTCGTTACACCACTGCTGAAAGTCGAAGTAATGCAATACTGGTTTTCAGTGGTCTGTTCACATTCGAAGCCGAGGCTTTTTACAGGCTATCCACTCAACACTGGTCAGCTCTTCATTTTCGTGTCCCCACAATCCAGATTTCAGAAATCATTGCAATCTCCACTACAGAATGTTCCATTCATTCACTGCGAGTCTGGAGTTTATCTGATTCTCCACTCCCGCCTGGTTAACATTACACCACTTGTGAATGTCCAAGTAAGCCAATGCTGGTTTTCAGAGGCCTGTTCATACTCGCAGCCGTGCTGTTTAATTGACAATTCACTCCACCCTGTTCAGCTCTTCATTGTCCCACCACACTACCAGCCTTCAGAAATCTTTGTTATCTCCACTACAGAATGTTCCATTCATTCACTGCGAATCTGGAATTCATCTGACTCTCAACTCCACGCAGGTTTTCATTACACCACTGTTGAATGTCCAAGTAACCCAATGCTGGTTTTCAGCGGCCTGTTCATATTCGCAGCCCTGCTGTTTACTTGGCTATCGATTCAAGCCTGGTCAGCTCTTCATTTTCCTGTCCACACAACACAGGCTTCAGAAATCATTGGAATCTCCTCTACAGAATGTTCCATTCATTCACTGCGAATGTGGAATTCAACTGACTCTCCACTCCATGCAGGTTTTCCTTACACCACTGATGAATGTCCAAGTAACCCAATGCTGGTTTTCAGCTGCATGTTCACACTCGCAGCCATGCTATACAATTGGCTTTCCACTAAATCCTGATTAGTTCTTGATTTTCCTTCCACACGACCCAGCCTTCAGAAATCATTGGAATCTCCACTAGAGAATGTTCCATTCATTCACTGCGAATCTGGAATTCCTCTGAACCTCCACTCCCGGCAGGTTTTCGTTACACCACTGTTGAATGTCCAAGTAACCCAATGTTTTAAGTGTTTTCTTCACAAGCGCAGTGGTGCTGTTCAATTGGCTATCCACTCAACCCTGGCCAGCTCTACATTTTCCTGTCCACACCACAGAGACTGGAGAAATCATTGTTATCTCCACTACAGAATGTTCCATTCATTCACAGCGAATCTGGAATTCATCTGAATCTCCACTCCCGGCAGGTTTTCGTGACACCACTGGTAAATATCCAAGTAAGCCAATGCTGGTTTTAAGTGGCCTGCTCATACTCTCAGCCGTGCTGTTCAATTTGCTATCCACTCAACCCTCTTCAGCTCCATTTTCCTGTCCACATAACCCAAACTTCAGAAACAATTGGTATCTCCTCCACAGAATGTTCCATTCATTGACTGCAAATCTGAAAGTCATCTAATTCTCAACTCCCGTCAGGTTTTCGTTACACCACTTGTGAATGTCCAATTAAGCCAAAGCTGGTTTTCAGTGGCCTGTTCTTACTACGAGACGTGCTGTTCATTTGGCTATCCATTCCACCCTGTTCAGCTCTACATTTTCGTGTCCACAAAACCCAGCCTTCAGAAATCATTGGAATCACCACTAGAGAATGTTCCATTCATTCACTGCGAATCTGGAATTCATCTGAATCTCCACTCCCGGCAGGTTTTCATTGCACCACTGCTGAATGTTCAAGTAACGCAATGATGGTTTTCAGCGGTCTATTCACACTCGAACCCGTGCTGTTCACGGTCTAGCGACTCAACACTGGTGAGTTCTTCTTTTTCCAGTTCAGACAATACAAACCTCAGAAACCATTGCAATCTACACTACAGAATGTTTCATTCATTCACGCGAATCTTGAATTCATCTTGTTCTCCACTCCCAGCAGGTTTTCGTTTCACCACTGGTGAATGTCCAAGCAACCCAAGGCTGGTTTCAGCTGCGTGTTAACACTCGCAGCCGTGCTGTTCAATTGGCTATCCAGTGAACGCTGGTTAGCTCTTGATTTTCCTTCCACACACCGAGCCTTCAGAAATCATTCTTATCTCCACTTCAGAATGTTCCATTCGTTCCCTGCGAATCTGGAATTCCTCTGACTCTCCACACCAGGCAGATTTTCCTAACAACACTGGTGAATGACCAGGTAATCCAATGCTGGTTTTCAGCGGCTGTTCACACTCACAGCCTTGCTGTTCAATTGGCAATCCAGTCAAACCTAGTCAGCTCTTCATTTTCCTGTCCACACAACCCAGCGTTCAGAAATCATTGGAATCTCTACTACAGAAATTTCCATTCATTCACTGTGAATCTGGAAATAATCTGAATCTGCATTCCAGGAAGGCTTTCGTTACACCACTTGTGAATGTCCAAGTAAGCCAATGCTGGTTTTCAGTGGCCTGTTCATACTAAGAGACGTGCTGTTCATTTGGCTATCCACTCTACCCTGTTCAGCTCTACATTTTCGTGTCCACAAAACCCAGCCTTCAGAAATCATTGGAATCACCACTAGAGAATGTTCCATTCATTCACTGCGAATCTGGAATTCATCTGAACCTCCACTCCCGGCAGGTTTTCGTTACACCACTGGTGAATGTCCAAGTAACTCAATACTGGTTTTCAGAGGCATGTTCAACTCGCAGAAGTGCTGTTCAATGGGCTATCCACTCAATATTGGTCAGCTCTTCATTTTCCTATCCACACAAACCAGCCTTCAGAAATCATTGGGATCTCCACTACAGACTGTTCCATTCATTCACTGCGATTCTGCAATTCATCTGACTCTCCACTCCAGGCAGGTTTTGATTACAGCACTGGTGAATGACCAAGTAATCCAATGCTGGTTTTCAGCCGCCTTTTCACACTCGCAGTGTGCTGTTCAATTGTCTATCCACTCAAACCTGGTCAGCCTTTCATTTTCTTTTCCACAATATCAGACTTCAGAAATCATTGGAATCGCCAGTACAGAATGTTCCATTCATTCACTGCCAATCTGGAATTCATCTGAATCTGCACTCCAGGTAGGCTTTCATTACACCACTTATGAATGTCCAAGTAACACAATGCTGGTTTTCAGCGGTCTGTTCACACTCTAAGCCCTGCTTTTTACTGGGTATCCACACAACTGTGGTCAGCTCTTCATTTTCATGTCCAAACAATCCAGACTTGAGAAATCATTGCAATCTCCAGTACAGAATGTTCCATTCATTCACTGCGAATCTGGAATTCAACTGAATCTCCACTACCTGCAGATTTATCTTACACCACTTGTGAATGTCCAAGTAAAACAATGCTGGTTTTCAGAGGCCTGTTCATGTTCGCAGTCGTGCTGTTCAATTGGCTATCCACTCAACCTGTTTTGCTCCTCATTTTCCTGTGCACACAACCCAGCCTTCAGAAATCATTGTAATCTCCACTACAGGATGTTCCATTCATTCACTGGGAATCTGGAATTCATCTGAATCTGCACTCCACGCAGGCTTTCGTTACACCACTGCTGAAAGTCGAAGTAATGCAATACTGGTTTTCAGTGGTCTGTTCACATTCGAAGCCGAGGCTTTTTACAGGCTATCCACTCAACACTGGTCAGCTCTTCATTTTCGTGTCCCCACAATCCAGATTTCAGAAATCATTGCAATCTCCACTACAGAATGTTCCATTCATTCACTGCGAGTCTGGAGTTTATCTGATTCTCCACTCCCGCCTGGTTAACATTACACCACTTGTGAATGTCCAAGTAAGCCAATGCTGGTTTTCAGAGGCCTGTTCATACTCGCAGCCGTGCTGTTTAATTGACAATTCACTCCACCCTGTTCAGCTCTTCATTGTCCCACCACACTACCAGCCTTCAGAAATCTTTGTTATCTCCACTACAGAATGTTCCATTCATTCACTGCGAATCTGGAATTCATCTGACTCTCAACTCCACGCAGGTTTTCATTACACCACTGTTGAATGTCCAAGTAACCCAATGCTGGTTTTCAGCGGCCTGTTCATATTCGCAGCCCTGCTGTTTACTTGGCTATCGATTCAAGCCTGGTCAGCTCTTCATTTTCCTGTCCACACAACACAGGCTTCACAAATCATTGGAATCTCCTCTACAGAATGTTCCATTCATTCACTGCGAATGTGGAATTCAACTGACTCTCCACTCCATGCAGGTTTTCCTTACACCACTGATGAATGTCCAAGTAACCCAATGCTGGTTTTCAGCTGCATGTTCACACTCGCAGCCATGCTATACAATTGGCTTTCCACTAAATCCTGATTAGTTCTTGATTTTCCTTCCACACGACCCAGCCTTCAGAAATCATTGGAATCTCCACTAGAGAATGTTCCATTCATTCACTGCGAATCTGGAATTCCTCTGAACCTCCACTCCCGGCAGGTTTTCGTTACACCACTGTTGAATGTCCAAGTAACCCAATGTTTTAAGTGTTTTCTTCACAAGCGCAGTGGTGCTGTTCAATTGGCTATCCACTCAACCCTGGCCAGCTCTACATTTTCCTGTCCACACCACAGAGACTGGAGAAATCATTGTTATCTCCACTACAGAA
Organism: Sorex fumeus; assembly: GCF_029834395.1. NCBI lineage: Eukaryota > Metazoa > Chordata > Mammalia > Eulipotyphla > Soricidae > Sorex > Sorex fumeus. The sequence goes on from NW_026606231.1 coordinate 1,123,489, forward strand.
TGTTCCATTCATTCACAGCGAATCTGGAATTCATCTGAATCTCCACTCCCGGCAGGTTTTCGTGACACCACTGGTAAATATCCAAGTAAGCCAATGCTGGTTTTAAGTGGCCTGCTCATACTCTCAGCCGTGCTGTTCAATTTGCTATCCACTCAACCCTCTTCAGCTCCATTTTCCTGTCCACATAACCCAAACTTCAGAAACAATTGGTATCTCCTCCACAGAATGTTCCATTCATTGACTGCAAATCTGAAATTCATCTAATTCTCAACTCCCGTCAGGTTTTCGTTACACCACTTGTGAATGTCCAATTAAGCCAAAGCTGGTTTTCAGTGGCCTGTTCTTACTACGAGACGTGCTGTTCATTTGGCTATCCATTCCACCCTGTTCAGCTCTACATTTTCGTGTCCACAAAACCCAGCCTTCAGAAATCATTGGAATCACCACTAGAGAATGTTCCATGCATTCACTGCGAATCTGGAATTCATCTGAATCTCCACTCCCGGCAGGTTTTCATTGCACCACTGCTGAATGTTCAAGTAACGCAATGATGGTTTTCAGCGGTCTATTCACACTCGAACCCGTGCTGTTCACGGTCTAGCGACTCAACACTGGTGAGTTCTTCTTTTTCCAGTTCAGACAATACAAACCTCAGAAACCATTGCAATCTACACTACAGAATGTTTCATTCATTCAGGCGAATCTTGAATTCATCTTGTTCTCCACTCCCAGCAGGTTTTCGTTTCACCACTGGTGAATGTCCAAGCAACCCAAGGCTGGTTTCAGCTGCGTGTTAACACTCGCAGCCGTGCTGTTCAATTGGCTATCCAGTGAACGCTGGTTAGCTCTTGATTTTCCTTCCACACACCGAGCCTTCAGAAATCATTCTTATCTCCACTTCAGAATGTTCCATTCGTTCCCTGCGAATCTGGAATTCCTCTGACTCTCCACACCAGGCAGATTTTCCTAACAACACTGGTGAATGACCAGGTAATACAATGCTGGTTTTCAGCGGCTGTTCACACTCACAGCCTTGCTGTTCAATTGGCAATCCAGTCAAACCTAGTCAGCTCTTCATTTTCCTGTCCACACAACCCAGCGTTCAGAAATCATTGGAATCTCTACTACAGAAATTTCCATTCATTCACTGTGAATCTGGAAATAATCTGAATCTGCATTCCAGGAAGGCTTTCGTTACACCACTGATGAATGTCCAAGTAATGCAATGCTGCTTCTTAGTGGTCTGTTCACACTCGAAACCGTGCTGTTCACTGGCTATCCACTCAACATTGGTCAGCTCTTCAATATCCTGTCCAGACTATCCAGATTTCTAAATCTTGGCAATCTCCACTACAGAATGTTCCATTCAATCACGAGAATCTGGAATTCATCAGAGTCTCCACTCCCGGCAGGTTTTCGTGACACCACTGGTATATGTCCAAGGAAGCCAATGCTGGTTTTAAGCCGCCTGCTTATACTCTCAGCCGTGCTGTTCAATTTGCTATCCACCCAACCCTATTCAGCTCTACATTTTCCTGTCCTCATAACCCAACCTTCAGAAATAATTGGTATCTCCTCCACAGAATGTTCCGTTCATTCACTGCGAATCTTAAATTCATCTGACTCTCAACTCCCGGCGGGTTATCGTTACACCACTTGTGAATGTCCAAGTAAGCCAATGCTGGTTTTCAGTGGCCTGTTCATACTAAGAGACGTGCTGTTCATTTGGCTATCCACTCCACCCTGTTCAGCTCTACATTTTCGTGTCCACAAAACCCAGCCTTCAGAAATCATTGGAATCACCACTAGAGAATGTTCCATTCATTCACTGCGAATCTGGAATTCATCTGAACCTCCACTCCCGGCAGGTTTTCGTTACACCACTGGTGAATGTCCAAGTAACTCAATACTGGTTTTCAGAGGCATGTTCAACTCGCAGAAGTGCTGTTCAATGGGCTATCCACTCAATATTGGTCAGCTCTTCATTTTCCTCTCCACACAAACCAGCCTTCAGAAATCATTGGGATCTCCACTACAGACTGTTCCATTCATTCACTGCGATTCTGCAATTCATCTGACTCTCCGCTCCAGGCAGGTTTTCATTACAGCACTGGTGAATGACCAAGTAATCCAATGCTGGTTTTCAGCCGCCTTTTCACACTCGCAGTGTGCTGTTCAATTGTCTATCCACTCAAACCTGGTCAGCCTTTCATTTTCTTTTCCACAATATCAGACTTCAGAAATCATTGGAATCGCCAGTACAGAATGTTCCATTCATTCACTGCCAATCTGGAATTCATCTGAATCTGCACTCCAGGTAGGCTTTCATTACACCACTTATGAATGTCCAAGTAACACAATGCTGGTTTTCAGCGGTCTGTTCACACTCTAAGCCCTGCTTTTTACTGGGTATCCACACAACTGTGGTCAGCTCTTCATTTTCATGTCCAAACAATCCAGACTTGAGAAATCATTGCAATCTCCAGTACAGAATGTTCCATTCATTCACTGCGAATCTGGAATTCAACTGAATCTCCACTACCTGCAGATTTATCTTACACCACTTGTGAATGTCCAAGTAAAACAATGCTGGTTTTCAGAGGCCTGTTCATGTTCGCAGTCGTGCTGTTCAATTGGCTATCCACTCAACCTGTTTTACTCCTCATTTTCCTGTGCACACAACCCAGCCTTCAGAAATCATTGTAATCTCCACTACAGGATGTTCCATTCATTCACTGGGAATCTGGAATTCATCTGAATCTGCACTCCACGCAGGCTTTCGTTACACCACTGCTGAAAGTCGAAGTAATGCAATACTGGTTTTCAGTGGTCTGTTCACATTCGAAGCCGAGGCTTTTTACAGGCTATCCACTCAACACTGGTCAGCTCTTCATTTTCGTGTCCCCACAATCCAGATTTCAGAAATCATTGCAATCTCCACTACAGAATGTTCCATTCATTCACTGCGAGTCTGGAGTTTATCTGATTCTCCACTCCCGCCTGGTTAACATTACACCACTTGTGAATGTCCAAGTAAGCCAATGCTGGTTTTCAGAGGCCTGTTCATACTCGCAGCCGTGCTGTTTAATTGACAATTCACTCCACCCTGTTCAGCTCTTCATTGTCCCACCACACTACCAGCCTTCAGAAATCTTTGTTATCTCCACTACAGAATGTTCCATTCATTCACTGCGAATCTGGAATTCATCTGACTCTCAACTCCACGCAGGTTTTCATTACACCACTGTTGAATGTCCAAGTAACCCAATGCTGGTTTTCAGCGGCCTGTTCATATTCGCAGCCCTGCTGTTTACTTGGCTATCGATTCAAGCCTGGTCAGCTCTTCATTTTCCTGTCCACACAACACAGGCTTCAGAAATCATTGGAATCTCCTCTACAGAATGTTCCATTCATTCACTGCGAATGTGGAATTCAACTGACTCTCCACTCCATGCAGGTTTTCCTTACACCACTGATGAATGTCCAAGTAACCCAATGCTGGTTTTCAGCTGCATGTTCACACTCGCAGCCATGCTATACAATTGGCTTTCCACTAAATCCTGATTAGTTCTTGATTTTCCTTCCACACGACCCAGCCTTCAGAAATCATTGGAATCTCCACTAGAGAATGTTCCATTCATTCACTGCGAATCTGGAATTCCTCTGAACCTCCACTCCCGGCAGGTTTTCGTTACACCACTGTTGAATGTCCAAGTAACCCAATGTTTTAAGTGTTTTCTTCACAAGCGCAGTGGTGCTGTTCAATTGGCTATCCACTCAACCCTGGCCAGCTCTACATTTTCCTGTCCACACCACAGAGACTGGAGAAATCATTGTTATCTCCACTACAGAATGTTCCATTCATTCACAGCGAATCTGGAATTCATCTGAATCTCCACTCCCGGCAGGTTTTCGTGACACCACTGGTAAATATCCAAGTAAGCCAATGCTGGTTTTAAGTGGCCTGCTCATACTCTCAGCCGTGCTGTTCAATTTGCTATCCACTCAACCCTCTTCAGCTCCATTTTCCTGTCCACATAACCCAAACTTCAGAAACAATTGGTATCTCCTCCACAGAATGTTCCATTCATTGACTGCAAATCTGAAAGTCATCTAATTCTCAACTCCCGTCAGGTTTTCGTTACACCACTTGTGAATGTCCAATTAAGCCAAAGCTGGTTTTCAGTGGCCTGTTCTTACTACGAGACGTGCTGTTCATTTGGCTATCCATTCCACCCTGTTCAGCTCTACATTTTCGTGTCCACAAAACCCAGCCTTCAGAAATCATTGGAATCACCACTAGAGAATGTTCCATGCATTCACTGCGAATCTGGAATTCATCTGAATCTCCACTCCCGGCAGGTTTTCATTGCACCACTGCTGAATGTTCAAGTAACGCAATGATGGTTTTCAGCGGTCTATTCACACTCGAACCCGTGCTGTTCACGGTCTAGCGACTCAACACTGGTGAGTTCTTCTTTTTCCAGTTCAGACAATACAAACCTCAGAAACCATTGCAATCTACACTACAGAATGTTTCATTCATTCACGCGAATCTTGAATTCATCTTGTTCTCCACTCCCAGCAGGTTTTCGTTTCACCACTGGTGAATGTCCAAGCAACCCAAGGCTGGTTTCAGCTGCGTGTTAACACTCGCAGCCGTGCTGTTCAATTGGCTATCCAGTGAACGCTGGTTAGCTCTTGATTTTCCTTCCACACACCGAGCCTTCAGAAATCATTCTTATCTCCACTTCAGAATGTTCCATTCGTTCCCTGCGAATCTGGAATTCCTCTGACTCTCCACACCAGGCAGATTTTCCTAACAACACTGGTGAATGACCAGGTAATCCAATGCTGGTTTTCAGCGGCTGTTCACACTCACAGCCTTGCTGTTCAATTGGCAATCCAGTCAAACCTAGTCAGCTCTTCATTTTCCTGTCCACACAACCCAGCGTTCAGAAATCATTGGAATCTCTACTACAGAAATTTCCATTCATTCACTGTGAATCTGGAAATAATCTGAATCTGCATTCCAGGAAGGCTTTCGTTACACCACTGATGAATGTCCAAGTAATGCAATGCTGCTTCTTAGTGGTCTGTTCACACTCGAAACCGTGCTGTTCACTGGCTATCCACTCAACATTGGTCAGCTCTTCAATATCCTGTCCAGACTATCCAGATTTCTAAATCTTGGCAATCTCCACTACAGAATGTTCCATTCAATCACGCGAATCTGGAATTCATCAGAGTCTCCACTCCCGGCAGGTTTTCGTGACACCACTGGTATATGTCCAAGGAAGCCAATGCTGGTTTTAAGCCGCCTGCTTATACTCTCAGCCGTGCTGTTCAATTTGCTATCCACCCAACCCTATTCAGCTCTACATTTTCCTGTCCTCATAACCCAACCTTCAGAAATAATTGGTATCTCCTCCACAGAATGTTCCGTTCATTCACTGCGAATCTTAAATTCATCTGACTCTCAACTCCCGGCGGGTTATCGTTACACCACTTGTGAATGTCCAAGTAAGCCAATGCTGGTTTTCAGTGGCCTGTTCATACTAAGAGACGTGCTGTTCATTTGGCTATCCACTCCACCCTGTTCAGCTCTACATTTTCGTGTCCACAAAACCCAGCCTTCAGAAATCATTGGAATCACCACTAGAGAATGTTCCATTCATTCACTGCGAATCTGGAATTCATCTGAACCTCCACTCCCGGCAGGTTTTCGTTACACCACTGGTGAATGTCCAAGTAACTCAATACTGGTTTTCAGAGGCATGTTCAACTCGCAGAAGTGCTGTTCAATGGGCTATCCACTCAATATTGGTCAGCTCTTCATTTTCCTCTCCAAACAAACCAGCCTTCAGAAATCATTGGGATCTCCACTACAGACTGTTCCATTCATTCACTGCGATTCTGCAATTCATCTGACTCTCTGCTCCAGGCAGGTTTTGATTACAGCACTGGTGAATGACCAAGTAATCCAATGCTGGTTTTCAGCCGCCTTTTCACACTCGCAGTGTGCTGTTCAATTGTCTATCCACTCAAACCTGGTCAGCCTTTCATTTTCTTTTCCACAATATCAGACTTCAGAAATCATTGGAATCGCCAGTACAGAATGTTCCATTCATTCACTGCCAATCTGGAATTCATCTGAATCTGCACTCCAGGTAGGCTTTCATTACACCACTTATGAATGTCCAAGTAACACAATGCTGGTTTTCAGCGGTCTGTTCACACTCTAAGCCCTGCTTTTTACTGGGTATCCACACAACTGTGGTCAGCTCTTCATTTTCATGTCCAAACAATCCAGACTTGAGAAATCATTGCAATCTCCAGTACAGAATGTTCCATTCATTCACTGCGAATCTGGAATTCAACTGAATCTCCACTACCTGCAGATTTATCTTACACCACTTGTGAATGTCCAAGTAAAACAATGCTGGTTTTCAGAGGCCTGTTCATGTTCGCAGTCGTGCTGTTCAATTGGCTATCCACTCAACCTGTTTTGCTCCTCATTTTCCTGTGCACACAACCCAGCCTTCAGAAATCATTGTAATCTCCACTACAGGATGTTCCATTCATTCACTGGGAATCTGGAATTCATCTGAATCTGCACTCCACGCAGGCTTTCGTTACACCACTGCTGAAAGTCGAAGTAATGCAATACTGGTTTTCAGTGGTCTGTTCACATTCGAAGCCGAGGCTTTTTACAGGCTATCCACTCAACACTGGTCAGCTCTTCATTTTCGTGTCCCCACAATCCAGATTTCAGAAATCATTGCAATCTCCACTACAGAATGTTCCATTCATTCACTGCGAGTCTGGAGTTTATCTGATTCTCCACTCCCGCCTGGTTAACATTACACCACTTGTGAATGTCCAAGTAAGCCAATGCTGGTTTTCAGAGGCCTGTTCATACTCGCAGCCGTGCTGTTTAATTGACAATTCACTCCACCCTGTTCAGCTCTTCATTGTCCCACCACACTACCAGCCTTCAGAAATCTTTGTTATCTCCACTACAGAATGTTCCATTCATTCACTGCGAATCTGGAATTCATCTGACTCTCAACTCCACGCAGGTTTTCATTACACCACTGTTGAATGTCCAAGTAACCCAATGCTGGTTTTCAGCGGCCTGTTCATATTCGCAGCCCTGCTGTTTACTTGGCTATCGATTCAAGCCTGGTCAGCTCTTCATTTTCCTGTCCACACAACACAGGCTTCAGAAATCATTGGAATCTCCTCTACAGAATGTTCCATTCATTCACTGCGAATGTGGAATTCAACTGACTCTCCACTCCATGCAGGTTTTCCTTACACCACTGATGAATGTCCAAGTAACCCAATGCTGGTTTTCAGCTGCATGTTCACACTCGCAGCCATGCTATACAATTGGCTTTCCACTAAATCCTGATTAGTTCTTGATGTTCCTTCCACACGACCCAGCCTTCAGAAATCATTGGAATCTCCACTAGAGAATGTTCCATTCATTCACTGCGAATCTGGAATTCCTCTGAACCTCCACTCCCGGCAGGTTTTCGTTACACCACTGTTGAATGTCCAAGTAACCCAATGTTTTAAGTGTTTTCTTCACAAGCGCAGTGGTGCTGTTCAATTGGCTATCCACTCAACCCTGGCCAGCTCTACATTTTCCTGTCCACACCACAGAGACTGGAGAAATCATTGTTATCTCCACTACAGAATGTTCCATTCATTCACAGCGAATCTGGAATTCATCTGAATCTCCACTCCCGGCAGGTTTTCGTGACACCACTGGTAAATATCCAAGTAAGCCAATGCTGGTTTTAAGTGGCCTGCTCATACTCTCAGCCGTGCTGTTCAATTTGCTATCCACTCAACCCTCTTCAGCTCCATTTTCCTGTCCACATAACCCAAACTTCAGAAACAATTGGTATCTCCTCCACAGAATGTTCCATTCATTGACTGCAAATCTGAAAGTCATCTAATTCTCAACTCCCGTCAGGTTTTCGTTACACCACTTGTGAATGTCCAATTAAGCCAAAGCTGGTTTTCAGTGGCCTGTTCTTACTACGAGACGTGCTGTTCATTTGGCTATCCATTCCACCCTGTTCAGCTCTACATTTTCGTGTCCACAAAACCCAGCCTTCAGAAATCATTGGAATCACCACTAGAGAATGTTCCATGCATTCACTGCGAATCTGGAATTCATCTGAATCTCCACTCCCGGCAGGTTTTCATTGCACCACTGCTGAATGTTCAAGTAACGCAATGATGGTTTTCAGCGGTCTATTCACACTCGAACCCGTGCTGTTCACGGTCTAGCGACTCAACACTGGTGAGTTCTTCTTTTTCCAGTTCAGACAATACAAACCTCAGAAACCATTGCAATCTACACTACAGAATGTTTCATTCATTCACGCGAATCTTGAATTCATCTTGTTCTCCACTCCCAGCAGGTTTTCGTTTCACCACTGGTGAATGTCCAAGCAACCCAAGGCTGGTTTCAGCTGCGTGTTAACACTCGCAGCCGTGCTGTTCAATTGGCTATCCAGTGAACGCTGGTTAGCTCTTGATTTTCCTTCCACACACCGAGCCTTCAGAAATCATTCTTATCTCCACTTCAGAATGTTCCATTCGTTCCCTGCGAATCTGGAATTCCTCTGACTCTCCACACCAGGCAGATTTTCCTAACAACACTGGTGAATGACCAGGTAATCCAATGCTGGTTTTCAGCGGCTGTTCACACTCACAGCCTTGCTGTTCAATTGGCAATCCAGTCAAACCTAGTCAGCTCTTCATTTTCCTGTCCACACAACCCAGCGTTCAGAAATCATTGGAATCTCTACTACAGAAATTTCCATTCATTCACTGTGAATCTGGAAATAATCTGAATCTGCATTCCAGGAAGGCTTTCGTTACACCACTGATGAATGTCCAAGTAATGCAATGCTGCTTCTTAGTGGTCTGTTCACACTCGAAACCGTGCTGTTCACTGGCTATCCACTCAACATTGGTCAGCTCTTCAATATCCTGTCCAGACTATCCAGATTTCTAAATCTTGGCAATCTCCACTACAGAATGTTCCATTCAATCACGCGAATCTGGAATTCATCAGAGTCTCCACTCCCGGCAGGTTTTCGTGACACCACTGGTATATGTCCAAGGAAGCCAATGCTGGTTTTAAGCCGCCTGCTTATACTCTCAGCCGTGCTGTTCAATTTGCTATCCACCCAACCCTATTCAGCTCTACATTTTCCTGTCCTCATAACCCAACCTTCAGAAATAATTGGTATCTCCTCCACAGAATGTTCCGTTCATTCACTGCGAATCTTAAATTCATCTGACTCTCAACTCCCGGCGGGTTATCGTTACACCACTTGTGAATGTCCAAGTAAGCCAATGCTGGTTTTCAGTGGCCTGTTCATACTAAGAGACGTGCTGTTCATTTGGCTATCCACTCCACCCTGTTCAGCTCTACATTTTCGTGTCCACAAAACCCAGCCTTCAGAAATCATTGGAATCACCACTAGAGAATGTTCCATTCATTCACTGCGAATCTGGAATTCATCTGAACCTCCACTCCCGGCAGGTTTTCGTTACACCACTGGTGAATGTCCAAGTAACTCAATACTGGTTTTCAGAGGCATGTTCAACTCGCAGAAGTGCTGTTCAATGGGCTATCCACTCAATATTGGTCAGCTCTTCATTTTCCTCTCCAAACAAACCAGCCTTCAGAAATCATTGGGATCTCCACTACAGACTGTTCCATTCATTCACTGCGATTCTGCAATTCATCTGACTCTCTGCTCCAGGCAGGTTTTGATTACAGCACTGGTGAATGACCAAGTAATCCAATGCTGGTTTTCAGCCGCCTTTTCACACTCGCAGTGTGCTGTTCAATTGTCTATCCACTCAAACCTGGTCAGCCTTTCATTTTCTTTTCCACAATATCAGACTTCAGAAATCATTGGAATCGCCAGTACAGAATGTTCCATTCATTCACTGCCAATCTGGAATTCATCTGAATCTGCACTCCAGGTAGGCTTTCATTACACCACTTATGAATGTCCAAGTAACACAATGCTGGTTTTCAGCGGTCTGTTCACACTCTAAGCCCTGCTTTTTACTGGGTATCCACACAACTGTGGTCAGCTCTTCATTTTCATGTCCAAACAATCCAGACTTGAGAAATCATTGCAATCTCCAGTACAGAATGTTCCATTCATTCACTGCGAATCTGGAATTCAACTGAATCTCCACTACCTGCAGATTTATCTTACACCACTTGTGAATGTCCAAGTAAAACAATGCTGGTTTTCAGAGGCCTGTTCATGTTCGCAGTCGTGCTGTTCAATTGGCTATCCACTCAACCTGTTTTGCTCCTCATTTTCCTGTGCACACAACCCAGCCTTCAGAAATCATTGTAATCTCCACTACAGGATGTTCCATTCATTCACTGGGAATCTGGAATTCATCTGAATCTGCACTCCACGCAGGCTTTCGTTACACCACTGCTGAAAGTCGAAGTAATGCAATACTGGTTTTCAGTGGTCTGTTCACATTCGAAGCCGAGGCTTTTTACAGGCTATCCACTCAACACTGGTCAGCTCTTCATTTTCGTGTCCCCACAATCCAGATTTCAGAAATCATTGCAATCTCCACTACAGAATGTTCCATTCATTCACTGCGAGTCTGGAGTTTATCTGATTCTCCACTCCCGCCTGGTTAACATTACACCACTTGTGAATGTCCAAGTAAGCCAATGCTGGTTTTCAGAGGCCTGTTCATACTCGCAGCCGTGCTGTTTAATTGACAATTCACTCCACCCTGTTCAGCTCTTCATTGTCCCACCACACTACCAGCCTTCAGAAATCTTTGTTATCTCCACTACAGAATGTTCCATTCATTCACTGCGAATCTGGAATTCATCTGACTCTCAACTCCACGCAGGTTTTCATTACACCACTGTTGAATGTCCAAGTAACCCAATGCTGGTTTTCAGCGGCCTGTTCATATTCGCAGCCCTGCTGTTTACTTGGCTATCGATTCAAGCCTGGTCAGCTCTTCATTTTCCTGTCCACACAACACAGGCTTCAGAAATCATTGGAATCTCCTCTACAGAATGTTCCATTCATTCACTGCGAATGTGGAATTCAACTGACTCTCCACTCCATGCAGGTTTTCCTTACACCACTGATGAATGTCCAAGTAACCCAATGCTGGTTTTCAGCTGCATGTTCACACTCGCAGCCATGCTATACAATTGGCTTTCCACTAAATCCTGATTAGTTCTTGATGTTCCTTCCACACGACCCAGCCTTCAGAAATCATTGGAATCTCCACTAGAGAATGTTCCATTCATTCACTGCGAATCTGGAATTCCTCTGAACCTCCACTCCCGGCAGGTTTTCGTTACACCACTGTTGAATGTCCAAGTAACCCAATGTTTTAAGTGTTTTCTTCACAAGCGCAGTGGTGCTGTTCAATTGGCTATCCACTCAACCCTGGCCAGCTCTACATTTTCCTGTCCACACCACAGAGACTGGAGAAATCATTGTTATCTCCACTACAGAATGTTCCATTCATTAACAGCGAATCTGGAATTCATCTGAATCTCCACTCCCGGCAGGTTTTCGTGACACCACTGGTAAATATCCAAGTAAGCCAATGCTGGTTTTAAGTGGCCTGCTCATACTCTCAGCCGTGCTGTTCAATTTGCTATCCACTCAACCCTCTTCAGCTCCATTTTCCTGTCCACATAACCCAAACTTCAGAAACAATTGGTATCTCCTCCACAGAATGTTCCATTCATTGACTGCAAATCTGAAATTCATCTAATTCTCAACTCCCGACAGGTTTTCGTTACACCACTTGTGAATGTCCAATTAAGCCAAAGCTGGTTTTCAGTGGCCTGTTCTTACTACGAGACGTGCTGTTCATTTGGCTATCCATTCCACCCTGTTCAGCTCTACATTTTCGTGTCCACAAAACCCAGTCTTCAGAAATCATTGGAATCACCACTAGAGAATGTTCCATTCATTCACTGCGAATCTGGAATTCATCTGAATCTCCACTCCCGGCAGGTTTTCATTGCACCACTGCTGAATGTTCAAGTAACGCAATGATGGTTTTCAGCGGTCTATTCACACTCGAACCCGTGCTGTTCACGGTCTAGCGACTCAACACTGGTGAGTTCTTCTTTTTCCAGTTCAGACAATACAAACCTCAGAAACCATTGCAATCTACACTACAGAATGTTTCATTCATTCACGCGAATCTTGAATTCATCTTGTTCTCCACTCCCAGCAGGTTTTCGTTTCACCACTGGTGAATGTCCAAGCAACCCAAGACTGGTTTCAGCTGCGTGTTAACACTCGCAGCCGTGCTGTTCAATTGGCTATCCAGTGAACGCTGGTTAGCTCTTGATTTTCCTTCCACACACCGAGCCTTCAGAAATCATTCTTATCTCCACTTCAGAATGTTCCATTCGTTCCCTGCGAATCTGGAATTCCTCTGACTCTCCACACCAGGCAGATTTTCCTAACAACACTGGTGAATGACCAGGTAATCCAATGCTGGTTTTCAGCGGCTGTTCACACTCACAGCCTTGCTGTTCAATTGGCAATCCAGTCAAACCTAGTCAGCTCTTCATTTTCCTGTCCACACAACCCAGCGTTCAGAAATCATTGGAATCTCTACTACAGAAATTTCCATTCATTCACTGTGAATCTGGAAATAATCTGAATCTGCATTCCAGGAAGGCTTTCGTTACACCACTGATGAATGTCCAAGTAAGCCAATGCTGGTTTTCAGTGGCCTGTTCATACTAAGAGACGTGCTGTTCATTTGGCTATCCACTCCACCCTGTTCAGCTCTACATTTTCGTGTCCACAAAACCCAGCCTTCAGAAATCATTGGAATCACCACTAGAGAATGTTCCATTCATTCACTGCGAATCTGGAATTCATCTGAACCTCCACTCCCGGCAGGTTTTCGTTACGCCACTGGTGAATGTCCAAGTAACTCAATACTGGTTTTCAGAGGCATGTTCAACTCGCAGAAGTGCTGTTCAATGGGCTATCCACTCAATATTGGTCAGCTCTTCATTTTCCTCTCCAAACAAACCAGCCTTCAGAAATCATTGGGATCTCCACTACAGACTGTTCCATTCATTCACTGCGATTCTGCAATTCATCTGACTCTCCGCTCCAGGCAGGTTTTCATTACAGCACTGGTGAATGACCAAGTAATCCAATGCTGGTTTTCAGCCGCCTTTTCACACTCGCAGTGTGCTGTTCAATTGTCTATCCACTCAAACCTGGTCAGCCTTTCATTTTCTTTTCCACAATATCAGACTTCAGAAATCATTGGAATCGCCAGTACAGAATGTTCCATTCATTCACTGCCAATCTGGAATTCATCTGAATCTGCACTCCAGGTAGGCTTTCATTACACCACTTATGAATGTCCAAGTAACACAATGCTGGTTTTCAGCGGTCTGTTCACACTCTAAGCCCTGCTTTTTACTGGGTATCCACACAACTGTGGTCAGCTCTTCATTTTCATGTCCAAACAATCCAGACTTGAGAAATCATTGCAATCTCCAGTACAGAATGTTCCATTCATTCACTGCGAATCTGGAATTCAACTGAATCTCCACTACCTGCAGATTTATCTTACACCACTTGTGAATGTCCAAGTAAAACAATGCTGGTTTTCAGAGGCCTGTTCATGTTCGCAGTCGTGCTGTTCAATTGGCTATCCACTCAACCTGTTTTGCTCCTCATTTTCCTGTGCACACAACCCAGCCTTCAGAAATCATTGTAATCTCCACTACAGGATGTTCCATTCATTCACTGGGAATCTGGAATTCATCTGAATCTGCACTCCACGCAGGCTTTCGTTACACCACTGCTGAAAGTCGAAGTAATGCAATACTGGTTTTCAGTGGTCTGTTCACATTCGAAGCCGAGGCTTTTTACAGGCTATCCACTCAACACTGGTCAGCTCTTCATTTTCGTGTCCCCACAATCCAGATTTCAGAAATCATTGCAATCTCCACTACAGAATGTTCCATTCATTCACTGCGAGTCTGGAGTTTATCTGATTCTCCACTCCCGCCTGGTTAACATTACACCACTTGTGAATGTCCAAGTAAGCCAATGCTGGTTTTCAGAGGCCTGTTCATACTCGCAGCCGTGCTGTTTAATTGACAATTCACTCCACCCTGTTCAGCTCTTCATTGTCCCACCACACTACCAGCCTTCAGAAATCTTTGTTATCTCCACTACAGAATGTTCCATTCATTCACTGCGAATCTGGAATTCATCTGACTCTCAACTCCACGCAGGTTTTCATTACACCACTGTTGAATGTCCAAGTAACCCAATGCTGGTTTTCAGCGGCCTGTTCATATTCGCAGCCCTGCTGTTTACTTGGCTATCGATTCAAGCCTGGTCAGCTCTTCATTTTCCTGTCCACACAACACAGGCTTCAGAAATCATTGGAATCTCCTCTACAGAATGTTCCATTCATTCACTGCGAATGTGGAATTCAACTGACTCTCCACTCCATGCAGGTTTTCCTTACACCACTGATGAATGTCCAAGTAACCCAATGCTGGTTTTCAGCTGCATGTTCACACTCGCAGCCATGCTATACAATTGGCTTTCCACTAAATCCTGATTAGTTCTTGATTTTCCTTCCACACGACCCAGCCTTCAGAAATCATTGGAATCTCCACTAGAGAATGTTCCATTCATTCACTGCGAATCTGGAATTCCTCTGAACCTCCACTCCCGGCAGGTTTTCGTTACACCACTGTTGAATGTCCAAGTAACCCAATGTTTTAAGTGTTTTCTTCACAAGCGCAGTGGTGCTGTTCAATTGGCTATCCACTCAACCCTGGCCAGCTCTACATTTTCCTGTCCACACCACAGAGACTGGAGAAATCATTGTTATCTCCACTACAGAATGTTCCATTCATTCACAGCGAATCTGGAATTCATCTGAATCTCCACTCTCGGCAGGTTTTCGTGACACCACTGGTAAATATCCAAGTAAGCCAATGCTGGTTTTAAGTGGCCTGCTCATACTCTCAGCCGTGCTGTTCAATTTGCTATCCACTCAACCCTCTTCAGCTCCATTTTCCTGTCCACATAACCCAAACTTCAGAAACAATTGGTATCTCCTCCACAGAATGTTCCATTCATTGACTGCAAATCTGAAATTCATCTAATTCTCAACTCCCGTCAGGTTTTCGTTACACCACTTGTGAATGTCCAATTAAGCCAAAGCTGGTTTTCAGTGGCCTGTTCTTACTACGAGACGTGCTGTTCATTTGGCTATCCATTCCACCCTGTTCAGCTCTACATTTTCGTGTCCACAAAACCCAGCCTTCAGAAATCATTGGAATCACCACTAGAGAATGTTCCATGCATTCACTGCGAATCTGGAATTCATCTGAATCTCCACTCCCGGCAGGTTTTCATTGCACCACTGCTGAATGTTCAAGTAACGCAATGATGGTTTTCAGCGGTCTATTCACACTCGAACCCGTGCTGTTCACGGTCTAGCGACTCAACACTGGTGAGTTCTTCTTTTTCCAGTTCAGACAATACAAACCTCAGAAACCATTGCAATCTACACTACAGAATGTTTCATTCATTCACGCGAATCTTGAATTCATCTTGTTCTCCACTCCCAGCAGGTTTTCGTTTCACCACTGGTGAATGTCCAAGCAACCCAAGGCTGGTTTCAGCTGCGTGTTAACACTCGCAGCCGTGCTGTTCAATTGGCTATCCAGTGAACGCTGGTTAGCTCTTGATTTTCCTTCCACACACCGAGCCTTCAGAAATCATTCTTATCTCCACTTCAGAATGTTCCATTCGTTCCCTGCGAATCTGGAATTCCTCTGACTCTCCACACCAGGCAGATTTTCCTAACAACACTGGTGAATGACCAGGTAATCCAATGCTGGTTTTCAGCGGCTGTTCACACTCACAGCCTTGCTGTTCAATTGGCAATACAGTCAAACCTAGTCAGCTCTTCATTTTCCTGTCCACACAACCCAGCGTTCAGAAATCATTGGAATCTCTACTACAGAAATTTCCATTCATTCACTGTGAATCTGGAAATAATCTGAATCTGCATTCCAGGAAGGCTTTCGTTACACCACTGATGAATGTCCAAGTAATGCAATGCTGCTTCTTAGTGGTCTGTTCACACTCGAAACCGTGCTGTTCACTGGCTATCCACTCAACATTGGTCAGCTCTTCAATATCCTGTCCAGACTATCCAGATTTCTAAATCTTGGCAATCTCCACTACAGAATGTTCCATTCAATCACGCGAATCTGGAATTCATCAGAGTCTCCACTCCCGGCAGGTTTTCGTGACACCACCGGTATATGTCCAAGGAAGCCAATGCTGGTTTTAAGCCGCCTGCTTATACTCTCAGCCGTGCTGTTCAATTTGCTATCCACCCAACCCTATTCAGCTCTACATTTTCCTGTCCTCATAACCCAACCTTCAGAAATAATTGGTATCTCCTCCACAGAATGTTCCGTTCATTCACTGCGAATCTTAAATTCATCTGACTCTCAACTCCCGGCGGGTTAACGTTACACCACTTGTGAATGTCCAAGTAAGCCAATGCTGGTTTTCAGTGGCCTGTTCATACTAAGAGACGTGCTGTTCATTTGGCTATCCACTCCACCCTGTTCAGCTCTACATTTTCGTGTCCACAAAACCCAGCCTTCAGAAATCATTGGAATCACCACTAGAGAATATTCCATTCATTCACTGCGAATCTGGAATTCATCTGAACCTCCACTCCCGGCAGGTTTTCGTTACGCCACTGGTGAATGTCCAAGTAACTCAATACTGGTTTTCAGAGGCATGTTCAACTCGCAGAAGTGCTGTTCAATGGGCTATCCACTCAATATTGGTCAGCTCTTCATTTTCCTCTCCACACAAACCAGCCTTCAGAAATCATTGGGATCTCCACTACAGACTGTTCCATTCATTCACTGCGATTCTGCAATTCATCTGACTCTCTGCTCCAGGCAGGTTTTCATTACAGCACTGGTGAATGACCAAGTAATCCAATGCTGGTTTTCAGCCGCCTTTTCACACTCGCAGTGTGCTGTTCAATTGTCTATCCACTCAAACCTGGTCAGCCTTTCATTTTCTTTTCCACAATATCAGACTTCAGAAATCATTGGAATCGCCAGTACAGAATGTTCCATTCATTCACTGCCAATCTGGAATTCATCTGAATCTGCACTCCAGGTAGGCTTTCATTACACCACTTATGAATGTCCAAGTAACACAATGCTGGTTTTCAGCGGTCTGTTCACACTCTAAGCCCTGCTTTTTACTGGGTATCCACACAACTGTGGTCAGCTCTTCATTTTCATGTCCAAACAATCCAGACTTGAGAAATCATTGCAATCTCCAGTACAGAATGTTCCATTCATTCACTGCGAATCTGGAATTCAACTGAATCTCCACTACCTGCAGATTTATCTTACACCACTTGTGAATGTCCAAGTAAAACAATGCTGGTTTTCAGAGGCCTGTTCATGTTCGCAGTCGTGCTGTTCAATTGGCTATCCACTCAACCTGTTTTGCTCCTCATTTTCCTGTGCACACAACCCAGCCTTCAGAAATCATTGTAATCTCCACTACAGGATGTTCCATTCATTCACTGGGAATCTGGAATTCATCTGAATCTGCACTCCACGCAGGCTTTCGTTACACCACTGCTGAAAGTCGAAGTAATGCAATACTGGTTTTCAGTGGTCTGTTCACATTCGAAGCCGAGGCTTTTTACAGGCTATCCACTCAACACTGGTCAGCTCTTCATTTTCGTGTCCCCACAATCCAGATTTCAGAAATCATTGCAATCTCCACTACAGAATGTTCCATTCATTCACTGCGAGTCTGGAGTTTATCTGATTCTCCACTCCCGCCTGGTTAACATTACACCACTTGTGAATGTCCAAGTAAGCCAATGCTGGTTTTCAGAGGCCTGTTCATACTCGCAGCCGTGCTATTTAATTGACAATTCACTCCACCCTGTTCAGCTCTTCATTGTCCCACCACACTACCAGCCTTCAGAAATCTTTGTTATCTCCACTACAGAATGTTCCATTCATTCACTGCGAATCTGGAATTCATCTGACTCTCAACTCCACGCAGGTTTTCATTACACCACTTTTGAATGTCCAAGTAACCCAATGCTGGTTTTCAGCGGCCTGTTCATATTCGCAGCCCTGCTGTTTACTTGGCTATCGATTCAAGCCTGGTCAGCTCTTCATTTTCCTGTCCACACAACACAGGCTTCAGAAATCATTGGAATCTCCTCTACAGAATGTTCCATTCATTCACTGCGAATGTGGAATTCAACTGACTCTCCACTCCATGCAGGTTTTCCTTACACCACTGATGAATGTCCAAGTAACCCAATGCTGGTTTTCAGCTGCATGTTCACACTCGCAGCCATGCTATACAATTGGCTTTCCACTAAATCCTGATTAGTTCTTGATTTTCCTTCCACACGACCCAGCCTTCAGAAATCATTGGAATCTCCACTAGAGAATGTTCCATTCATTCACTGCGAATCTGGAATTCCTCTGAACCTCCACTCCCGGCAGGTTTTCGTTACACCACTGTTGAATGTCCAAGTAACCCAATGTTTTAAGTGTTTTCTTCACAAGCGCAGTGGTGCTGTTCAATTGGCTATCCACTCAACCCTGGCCAGCTCTACATTTTCCTGTCCACACCACAGAGACTGGAGAAATCATTGTTATCTCCACTACAGAATGTTCCATTCATTCACAGCGAATCTGGAATTCATCTGAATCTCCACTCCCGGCAGGTTTTCGTGACACCACTGGTAAATATCCAAGTAAGCCAATGCTGGTTTTAAGTGGCCTGCTCATACTCTCAGCCGTGCTGTTCAATTTGCTATCCACTCAACCCTCTTCAGCTCCATTTTCCTGTCCACATAACCCAAACTTCAGAAACAATTGGTATCTCCTCCACAGAATGTTCCATTCATTGACTGCAAATCTGAAATTCATCTAATTCTCAACTCCCGTCAGGTTTTCGTTACACCACTTGTGAATGTCCAATTAAGCCAAAGCTGGTTTTCAGTGGCCTGTTCTTACTACGAGACGTGCTGTTCATTTGGCTATCCATTCCACCCTGTTCAGCTCTACATTTTCGTGTCCACAAAACCCAGCCTTCAGAAATCATTGGAATCACCACTAGAGAATGTTCCATTCATTCACTGCGAATCTGGAATTCATCTGAATCTCCACTCCCGGCAGGTTTTCATTGCACCACTGCTGAATGTTCAAGTAACGCAATGATGGTTTTCAGCGGTCTATTCACACTCGAACCCGTGCTGTTCACGGTCTAGCGACTCAACACTGGTGAGTTCTTCTTTTTCCAGTTCAGACAATACAAACCTCAGAAACCATTGCAATCTACACTACAGAATGTTTCATTCATTCACGCGAATCTTGAATTCATCTTGTTCTCCACTCCCAGCAGGTTTTTGTTTCACCACTGGTGAATGTCCAAGCAACCCAAGGCTGGTTTCAGCTGCGTGTTAACACTCGCAGCCGTGCTGTTCAATTGGCTATCCAGTGAACGCTGGTTAGCTCTTGATTTTCCTTCCACACACCGAGCCTTCAGAAATCATTCTTATCTCCACTTCAGAATGTTCCATTCGTTCCCTGCGAATCTGGAATTCCTCTGACTCTCCACACCAGGCAGATTTTCCTAACAACACTGGTGAATGACCAGGTAATCCAATGCTGGTTTTCAGCGGCTGTTCACACTCACAGCCTTGCTGTTCAATTGGCAATCCAGTCAAACCTAGTCAGCTCTTCATTTTCCTGTCCACACAACCCAGCGTTCAGAAATCATTGGAATCTCTACTACAGAAATTTCCATTCATTCACTGTGAATCTGGAAATAATCTGAATCTGCATTCCAGGAAGGCTTTCGTTACACCACTGATGAATGTCCAAGTAAGCCAATGCTGGTTTTCAGTGGCCTGTTCATACTAAGAGACGTGCTGTTCATTTGGCTATCCACTCCACCCTGTTCAGCTCTACATTTTCGTGTCCACAAAACCCAGCCTTCAGAAATCATTGGAATCACCACTAGAGAATGTTCCATTCATTCACTGCGAATCTGGAATTCATCTGAACCTCCACTCCCGGCAGGTTTTCGTTACGCCACTGGTGAATGTCCAAGTAACTCAATACTGGTTTTCAGAGGCATGTTCAACTCGCAGAAGTGCTGTTCAATGGGCTATCCACTCAATATTGGTCAGCTCTTCATTTTCCTCTCCACACAAACCAGCCTTCAGAAATCATTGGGATCTCCACTACAGACTGTTCCATTCATTCACTGCGATTCTGCAATTCATCTGACTCTCCGCTCCAGGCAGTTTTTCATTACAGCACTGGTGAATGACCAAGTAATCCAATGCTGGTTTTCAGCCGCCTTTTCACACTCGCAGTGTGCTGTTCAATTGTCTATCCACTCAAACCTGGTCAGCCTTTCATTTTCTTTTCCACAATATCAGACTTCAGAAATCATTGGAATCGCCAGTACAGAATGTTCCATTCATTCACTGCCAATCTGGAATTCATCTGAATCTGCACTCCAGGTAGGCTTTCATTACACCACTTATGAATGTCCAAGTAACACAATGCTGGTTTTCAGCGGTCTGTTCACACTCTAAGCCCTGCTTTTTACTGGGTATCCACACAACTGTGGTCAGCTCTTCATTTTCATGTCCAAACAATCCAGACTTGAGAAATCATTGCAATCTCCAGTACAGAATGTTCCATTCATTCACTGCGAATCTGGAATTCAACTGAATCTCCACTACCTGCAGATTTATCTTACACCACTTGTGAATGTCCAAGTAAAACAATGCTGGTTTTCAGAGGCCTGTTCATGTTCGCAGTCGTGCTGTTCAATTGGCTATCCACTCAACCTGTTTTGCTCCTCATTTTCCTGTGCACACAACCCAGCCTTCAGAAATCATTGTAATCTCCACTACAGGATGTTCCATTCATTCACTGGGAATCTGGAATTCATCTGAATCTGCACTCCACGCAGGCTTTCGTTACACCACTGCTGAAAGTCGAAGTAATGCAATACTGGTTTTCAGTGGTCTGTTCACATTCGAAGCCGAGGCTTTTTACAGGCTATCCACTCAACACTGGTCAGCTCTTCATTTTCGTGTCCCCACAATCCAGATTTCAGAAATCATTGCAATCTCCACTACAGAATGTTCCATTCATTCACTGCGAGTCTGGAGTTTATCTGATTCTCCACTCCCGCCTGGTTAACATTACACCACTTGTGAATGTCCAAGTAAGCCAATGCTGGTTTTCAGAGGCCTGTTCATACTCGCAGCCGTGCTGTTTAATTGACAATTCACTCCACCCTGTTCAGCTCTTCATTGTCCCACCACACTACCAGCCTTCAGAAATCTTTGTTATCTCCACTACAGAATGTTCCATTCATTCACTGCGAATCTGGAATTCATCTGACTCTCAACTCCACGCAGGTTTTCATTACACCACTGTTGAATGTCCAAGTAACCCAATGCTGGTTTTCAGCGGCCTGTTCATATTCGCAGCCCTGCTGTTTACTTGGCTATCGATTCAAGCCTGGTCAGCTCTTCATTTTCCTGTCCACACAACACAGGCTTCAGAAATCATTGGAATCTCCTCTACAGAATGTTCCATTCATTCACTGCGAATGTGGAATTCAACTGACTCTCCACTCCATGCAGGTTTTCCTTACACCACTGATGAATGTCCAAGTAACCCAATGCTGGTTTTCAGCTGCATGTTCACACTCGCAGCCATGCTATACAATTGGCTTTCCACTAAATCCTGATTAGTTCTTGATTTTCCTTCCACACGACCCAGCCTTCAGAAATCATTGGAATCTCCACTAGAGAATGTTCCATTCATTCACTGCGAATCTGGAATTCCTCTGAACCTCCACTCCCGGCAGGTTTTCGTTACACCACTGTTGAATGTCCAAGTAACCCAATGTTTTAAGTGTTTTCTTCACAAGCGCAGTGGTGCTGTTCAATTGGCTATCCACTCAACCCTGGCCAGCTCTACATTTTCCTGTCCACACCACAGAGACTGGAGAAATCATTGTTATCTCCACTACAGAATGTTCCATTCATTCACAGCGAATCTGGAATTCATCTGAATCTCCACTCCCGGCAGGTTTTCGTGACACCACTGGTAAATATCCAAGTAAGCCAATGCTGGTTTTAAGTGGCCTGCTCATACTCTCAGCCGTGCTGTTCAATTTGCTATCCACTCAACCCTCTTCAGCTCCATTTTCCTGTCCACATAACCCAAACTTCAGAAACAATTGGTATCTCCTCCACAGAATGTTCCATTCATTGACTGCAAATCTGAAATTCATCTAATTCTCAACTCCCGTCAGGTTTTCGTTACACCACTTGTGAATGTCCAATTAAGCCAAAGCTGGTTTTCAGTGGCCTGTTCTTACTACGAGACGTGCTGTTCATTTGGCTATCCATTCCACCCTGTTCAGCTCTACATTTTCGTGTCCACAAAACCCAGCCTTCAGAAATCATTGGAATCACCACTAGAGAATGTTCCATGCATTCACTGCGAATCTGGAATTCATCTGAATCTCCACTCCCGGCAGGTTTTCATTGCACCACTGCTGAATGTTCAAGTAACGCAATGATGGTTTTCAGCGGTCTATTCACACTCGAACCCGTGCTGTTCACGGTCTAGCGACTCAACACTGGTGAGTTCTTCTTTTTCCAGTTCAGACAATACAAACCTCAGAAACCATTGCAATCTACACTACAGAATGTTTCATTCATTCACGCGAATCTTGAATTCATCTTGTTCTCCACTCCCAGCAGGTTTTCGTTTCACCACTGGTGAATGTCCAAGCAACCCAAGGCTGGTTTCAGCTGCGTGTTAACACTCGCAGCCGTGCTGTTCAATTGGCTATCCAGTGAACGCTGGTTAGCTCTTGATTTTCCTTCCACACACCGAGCCTTCAGAAATCATTCTTATCTCCACTTCAGAATGTTCCATTCGTTCCCTGCGAATCTGGAATTCCTCTGACTCTCCACACCAGGCAGATTTTCCTAACAACACTGGTGAATGACCAGGTAATCCAATGCTGGTTTTCAGCGGCTGTTCACACTCACAGCCTTGCTGTTCAATTGGCAATCCAGTCAAACCTAGTCAGCTCTTCATTTTCCTGTCCACACAACCCAGCGTTCAGAAATCATTGGAATCTCTACTACAGAAATTTCCATTCATTCACTGTGAATCTGGAAATAATCTGAATCTGCATTCCAGGAAGGCTTTCGTTACACCACTGATGAATGTCCAAGTAATGCAATGCTGCTTCTTAGTGGTCTGTTCACACTCGAAACCGTGCTGTTCACTGGCTATCCACTCAACATTGGTCAGCTCTTCAATATCCTGTCCAGACTATCCAGATTTCTAAATCTTGGCAATCTCCACTACAGAATGTTCCATTCAATCACGCGAATCTGGAATTCATCAGAGTCTCCACTCCCGGCAGGTTTTCGTGACACCACCGGTATATGTCCAAGGAAGCCAATGCTGGTTTTAAGCCGCCTGCTTATACTCTCAGCCGTGCTGTTCAATTTGCTATCCACCCAACCCTATTCAGCTCTACATTTTCCTGTCCTCATAACCCAACCTTCAGAAATAATTGGTATCTCCTCCACAGAATGTTCCGTTCATTCACTGCGAATCTTAAATTCATCTGACTCTCAACTCCCGGCGGGTTATCGTTACACCACTTGTGAATGTCCAAGTAAGCCAATGCTGGTTTTCAGTGGCCTGTTCATACTAAGAGACGTGCTGTTCATTTGGCTATCCACTCCACCCTGTTCAGCTCTACATTTTCGTGTCCACAAAACCCAGCCTTCAGAAATCATTGGAATCACCACTAGAGAATATTCCATTCATTCACTGCGAATCTGGAATTCATCTGAACCTCCACTCCCGGCAGGTTTTCGTTACGCCACTGGTGAATGTCCAAGTAACTCAATACTGGTTTTCAGAGGCATGTTCAACTCGCAGAAGTGCTGTTCAATGGGCTATCCACTCAATATTGGTCAGCTCTTCATTTTCCTCTCCACACAAACCAGCCTTCAGAAATCATTGGGATCTCCACTACAGACTGTTCCATTCATTCACTGCGATTCTGCAATTCATCTGACTCTCTGCTCCAGGCAGGTTTTCATTACAGCACTGGTGAATGACCAAGTAATCCAATGCTGGTTTTCAGCCGCCTTTTCACACTCGCAGTGTGCTGTTCAATTGTCTATCCACTCAAACCTGGTCAGCCTTTCATTTTCTTTTCCACAATATCAGACTTCAGAAATCATTGGAATCGCCAGTACAGAATGTTCCATTCATTCACTGCCAATCTGGAATTCATCTGAATCTGCACTCCAGGTAGGCTTTCATTACACCACTTATGAATGTCCAAGTAACACAATGCTGGTTTTCAGCGGTCTGTTCACACTCTAAGCCCTGCTTTTTACTGGGTATCCACACAACTGTGGTCAGCTCTTCATTTTCATGTCCAAACAATCCAGACTTGAGAAATCATTGCAATCTCCAGTACAGAATGTTCCATTCATTCACTGCGAATCTGGAATTCAACTGAATCTCCACTACCTGCAGATTTATCTTACACCACTTGTGAATGTCCAAGTAAAACAATGCTGGTTTTCAGAGGCCTGTTCATGTTCGCAGTCGTGCTGTTCAATTGGCTATCCACTCAACCTGTTTTGCTCCTCATTTTCCTGTGCACACAACCCAGCCTTCAGAAATCATTGTAATCTCCACTACAGGATGTTCCATTCATTCACTGGGAATCTGGAATTCATCTGAATCTGCACTCCACGCAGGCTTTCGTTACACCACTGCTGAAAGTCGAAGTAATGCAATACTGGTTTTCAGTGGTCTGTTCACATTCGAAGCCGAGGCTTTTTACAGGCTATCCACTCAACACTGGTCAGCTCTTCATTTTCGTGTCCCCACAATCCAGATTTCAGAAATCATTGCAATCTCCACTACAGAATGTTCCATTCATTCACTGCGAGTCTGGAGTTTATCTGATTCTCCACTCCCGCCTGGTTAACATTACACCACTTGTGAATGTCCAAGTAAGCCAATGCTGGTTTTCAGAGGCCTGTTCATACTCGCAGCCGTGCTATTTAATTGACAATTCACTCCACCCTGTTCAGCTCTTCATTGTCCCACCACACTACCAGCCTTCAGAAATCTTTGTTATCTCCACTACAGAATGTTCCATTCATTCACTGCGAATCTGGAATTCATCTGACTCTCAACTCCACGCAGGTTTTCATTACACCACTTTTGAATGTCCAAGTAACCCAATGCTGGTTTTCAGCGGCCTGTTCATATTCGCAGCCCTGCTGTTTACTTGGCTATCGATTCAAGCCTGGTCAGCTCTTCATTTTCCTGTCCACACAACACAGGCTTCAGAAATCATTGGAATCTCCTCTACAGAATGTTCCATTCATTCACTGCGAATGTGGAATTCAACTGACTCTCCACTCCATGCAGGTTTTCCTTACACCACTGATGAATGTCCAAGTAACCCAATGCTGGTTTTCAGCTGCATGTTCACACTCGCAGCCATGCTATACAATTGGCTTTCCACTAAATCCTGATTAGTTCTTGATTTTCCTTCCACACGACCCAGCCTTCAGAAATCATTGGAATCTCCACTAGAGAATGTTCCATTCATTCACTGCGAATCTGGAATTCCTCTGAACCTCCACTCCCGGCAGGTTTTCGTTACACCACTGTTGAATGTCCAAGTAACCCAATGTTTTAAGTGTTTTCTTCACAAGCGCAGTGGTGCTGTTCAATTGGCTATCCACTCAACCCTGGCCAGCTCTACATTTTCCTGTCCACACCACAGAGACTGGAGAAATCATTGTTATCTCCACTACAGAATGTTCCATTCATTCACAGCGAATCTGGAATTCATCTGAATCTCCACTCCCGGCAGGTTTTCGTGACACCACTGGTAAATATCCAAGTAAGCCAATGCTGGTTTTAAGTGGCCTGCTCATACTCTCAGCCGTGCTGTTCAATTTGCTATCCACTC
The DNA here is from genome assembly GCF_029834395.1 of Sorex fumeus. NCBI lineage: Eukaryota > Metazoa > Chordata > Mammalia > Eulipotyphla > Soricidae > Sorex > Sorex fumeus. The sequence goes on from NW_026606231.1 coordinate 1,149,708, forward strand.
AACCCTCTTCAGCTCCATTTTCCTGTCCACATAACCCAAACTTCAGAAACAATTGGTATCTCCTCCACAGAATGTTCCATTCATTGACTGCAAATCTGAAATTCATCTAATTCTCAACTCCCGTCAGGTTTTCGTTACACCACTTGTGAATGTCCAATTAAGCCAAAGCTGGTTTTCAGTGGCCTGTTCTTACTACGAGACGTGCTGTTCATTTGGCTATCCATTCCACCCTGTTCAGCTCTACATTTTCGTGTCCACAAAACCCAGCCTTCAGAAATCATTGGAATCACCACTAGAGAATGTTCCATTCATTCACTGCGAATCTGGAATTCATCTGAATCTCCACTCCCGGCAGGTTTTCATTGCACCACTGCTGAATGTTCAAGTAACGCAATGATGGTTTTCAGCGGTCTATTCACACTCGAACCCGTGCTGTTCACGGTCTAGCGACTCAACACTGGTGAGTTCTTCTTTTTCCAGTTCAGACAATACAAACCTCAGAAACCATTGCAATCTACACTACAGAATGTTTCATTCATTCACGCGAATCTTGAATTCATCTTGTTCTCCACTCCCAGCAGGTTTTTGTTTCACCACTGGTGAATGTCCAAGCAACCCAAGGCTGGTTTCAGCTGCGTGTTAACACTCGCAGCCGTGCTGTTCAATTGGCTATCCAGTGAACGCTGGTTAGCTCTTGATTTTCCTTCCACACACCGAGCCTTCAGAAATCATTCTTATCTCCACTTCAGAATGTTCCATTCGTTCCCTGCGAATCTGGAATTCCTCTGACTCTCCACACCAGGCAGATTTTCCTAACAACACTGGTGAATGACCAGGTAATCCAATGCTGGTTTTCAGCGGCTGTTCACACTCACAGCCTTGCTGTTCAATTGGCAATCCAGTCAAACCTAGTCAGCTCTTCATTTTCCTGTCCACACAACCCAGCGTTCAGAAATCATTGGAATCTCTACTACAGAAATTTCCATTCATTCACTGTGAATCTGGAAATAATCTGAATCTGCATTCCAGGAAGGCTTTCGTTACACCACTGATGAATGTCCAAGTAAGCCAATGCTGGTTTTCAGTGGCCTGTTCATACTAAGAGACGTGCTGTTCATTTGGCTATCCACTCCACCCTGTTCAGCTCTACATTTTCGTGTCCACAAAACCCAGCCTTCAGAAATCATTGGAATCACCACTAGAGAATGTTCCATTCATTCACTGCGAATCTGGAATTCATCTGAACCTCCACTCCCGGCAGGTTTTCGTTACGCCACTGGTGAATGTCCAAGTAACTCAATACTGGTTTTCAGATGCATGTTCAACTCGCAGAAGTGCTGTTCAATGGGCTATCCACTCAATATTGGTCAGCTCTTCATTTTCCTCTCCAAACAAACCAGCCTTCAGAAATCATTGGGATCTCCACTACAGACTGTTCCATTCATTCACTGCGATTCTGCAATTCATCTGACTCTCCGCTCCAGGCAGTTTTTCATTACAGCACTGGTGAATGACCAAGTAATCCAATGCTGGTTTTCAGCCGCCTTTTCACACTCGCAGTGTGCTGTTCAATTGTCTATCCACTCAAACCTGGTCAGCCTTTCATTTTCTTTTCCACAATATCAGACTTCAGAAATCATTGGAATCGCCAGTACAGAATGTTCCATTCATTCACTGCCAATCTGGAATTCATCTGAATCTGCACTCCAGGTAGGCTTTCATTACACCACTTATGAATGTCCAAGTAACACAATGCTGGTTTTCAGCGGTCTGTTCACACTCTAAGCCCTGCTTTTTACTGGGTATCCACACAACTGTGGTCAGCTCTTCATTTTCATGTCCAAACAATCCAGACTTGAGAAATCATTGCAATCTCCAGTACAGAATGTTCCATTCATTCACTGCGAATCTGGAATTCAACTGAATCTCCACTACCTGCAGATTTATCTTACACCACTTGTGAATGTCCAAGTAAAACAATGCTGGTTTTCAGAGGCCTGTTCATGTTCGCAGTCGTGCTGTTCAATTGGCTATCCACTCAACCTGTTTTGCTCCTCATTTTCCTGTGCACACAACCCAGCCTTCAGAAATCATTGTAATCTCCACTACAGGATGTTCCATTCATTCACTGGGAATCTGGAATTCATCTGAATCTGCACTCCACGCAGGCTTTCGTTACACCACTGCTGAAAGTCGAAGTAATGCAATACTGGTTTTCAGTGGTCTGTTCACATTCGAAGCCGAGGCTTTTTACAGGCTATCCACTCAACACTGGTCAGCTCTTCATTTTCGTGTCCCCACAATCCAGATTTCAGAAATCATTGCAATCTCCACTACAGAATGTTCCATTCATTCACTGCGAGTCTGGAGTTTATCTGATTCTCCACTCCCGCCTGGTTAACATTACACCACTTGTGAATGTCCAAGTAAGCCAATGCTGGTTTTCAGAGGCCTGTTCATACTCGCAGCCGTGCTGTTTAATTGACAATTCACTCCACCCTGTTCAGCTCTTCATTGTCCCACCACACTACCAGCCTTCAGAAATCTTTGTTATCTCCACTACAGAATGTTCCATTCATTCACTGCGAATCTGGAATTCATCTGACTCTCAACTCCACGCAGGTTTTCATTACACCACTGTTGAATGTCCAAGTAACCCAATGCTGGTTTTCAGCGGCCTGTTCATATTCGCAGCCCTGCTGTTTACTTGGCTATCGATTCAAGCCTGGTCAGCTCTTCATTTTCCTGTCCACACAACACAGGCTTCAGAAATCATTGGAATCTCCTCTACAGAATGTTCCATTCATTCACTGCGAATGTGGAATTCAACTGACTCTCCACTCCATGCAGGTTTTCCTTACACCACTGATGAATGTCCAAGTAACCCAATGCTGGTTTTCAGCTGCATGTTCACACTCGCAGCCATGCTATACAATTGGCTTTCCACTAAATCCTGATTAGTTCTTGATTTTCCTTCCACACGACCCAGCCTTCAGAAATCATTGGAATCTCCACTAGAGAATGTTCCATTCATTCACTGCGAATCTGGAATTCCTCTGAACCTCCACTCCCGGCAGGTTTTCGTTACACCACTGTTGAATGTCCAAGTAACCCAATGTTTTAAGTGTTTTCTTCACAAGCGCAGTGGTGCTGTTCAATTGGCTATCCACTCAACCCTGGCCAGCTCTACATTTTCCTGTCCACACCACAGAGACTGGAGAAATCATTGTTATCTCCACTACAGAATGTTCCATTCATTCACAGCGAATCTGGAATTCATCTGAATCTCCACTCCCGGCAGGTTTTCGTGACACCACTGGTAAATATCCAAGTAAGCCAATGCTGGTTTTAAGTGGCCTGCTCATACTCTCAGCCGTGCTGTTCAATTTGCTATCCACTCAACCCTCTTCAGCTCCATTTTCCTGTCCACATAACCCAAACTTCAGAAACAATTGGTATCTCCTCCACAGAATGTTCCATTCATTGACTGCAAATCTGAAATTCATCTAATTCTCAACTCCCGTCAGGTTTTCGTTACACCACTTGTGAATGTCCAATTAAGCCAAAGCTGGTTTTCAGTGGCCTGTTCTTACTACGAGACGTGCTGTTCATTTGGCTATCCATTCCACCCTGTTCAGCTCTACATTTTCGTGTCCACAAAACCCAGCCTTCAGAAATCATTGGAATCACCACTAGAGAATGTTCCATGCATTCACTGCGAATCTGGAATTCATCTGAATCTCCACTCCCGGCAGGTTTTCATTGCACCACTGCTGAATGTTCAAGTAACGCAATGATGGTTTTCAGCGGTCTATTCACACTCGAACCCGTGCTGTTCACGGTCTAGCGACTCAACACTGGTGAGTTCTTCTTTTTCCAGTTCAGACAATACAAACCTCAGAAACCATTGCAATCTACACTACAGAATGTTTCATTCATTCACGCGAATCTTGAATTCATCTTGTTCTCCACTCCCAGCAGGTTTTCGTTTCACCACTGGTGAATGTCCAAGCAACCCAAGGCTGGTTTCAGCTGCGTGTTAACACTCGCAGCCGTGCTGTTCAATTGGCTATCCAGTGAACGCTGGTTAGCTCTTGATTTTCCTTCCACACACCGAGCCTTCAGAAATCATTCTTATCTCCACTTCAGAATGTTCCATTCGTTCCCTGCGAATCTGGAATTCCTCTGACTCTCCACACCAGGCAGATTTTCCTAACAACACTGGTGAATGACCAGGTAATCCAATGCTGGTTTTCAGCGGCTGTTCACACTCACAGCCTTGCTGTTCAATTGGCAATCCAGTCAAACCTAGTCAGCTCTTCTTCATTTTCCTGTCCACACAACCCAGCGTTCAGAAATCATTGGAATCTCTACTACAGAAATTTCCATTCATTCACTGTGAATCTGGAAATAATCTGAATCTGCATTCCAGGAAGGCTTTCGTTACACCACTGATGAATGTCCAAGTAATGCAATGCTGCTTCTTAGTGGTCTGTTCACACTCGAAACCGTGCTGTTCACTGGCTATCCACTCAACATTGGTCAGCTCTTCAATATCCTGTCCAGACTATCCAGATTTCTAAATCTTGGCAATCTCCACTACAGAATGTTCCATTCAATCACGCGAATCTGGAATTCATCAGAGTCTCCACTCCCGGTAGGTTTTCGTGACACCACTGGTATATGTCCAAGGAAGCCAATGCTGGTTTTAAGCCGCCTGCTTATACTCTCAGCCGTGCTGTTCAATTTGCTATCCACCCAACCCTATTCAGCTCTACATTTTCCTGTCCTCATAACCCAACCTTCAGAAATAATTGGTATCTCCTCCACAGAATGTTCCGTTCATTCACTGCGAATCTTAAATTCATCTGACTCTCAACTCCCGGCGGGTTATCGTTACACCACTTGTGAATGTCCAAGTAAGCCAATGCTGGTTTTCAGTGGCCTGTTCATACTAAGAGACGTGCTGTTCATTTGGCTATCCACTCCACCCTGTTCAGCTCTACATTTTCGTGTCCACAAAACCCAGCCTTCAGAAATCATTGGAATCACCACTAGAGAATGCTCCATTCATTCACTGCGAATCTGGAATTCATCTGAACCTCCACTCCCGGCAGGTTTTCGTTACGCCACTGGTGAATGTCCAAGTAACTCAATACTGGTTTTCAGAGGCATGTTCAACTCGCAGAAGTGCTGTTCAATGGGCTATCCACTCAATATTGGTCAGCTCTTCATTTTCCTCTCCACACAAACCAGCCTTCAGTAATCATTGGGATCTCCACTACAGACTGTTCCATTCATTCACTGCGATTCTGCAATTCATCTGACTCTCCGCTCCAGGCAGTTTTTCATTACAGCACTGGTGAATGACCAAGTAATCCAATGCTGGTTTTCAGCCGCCTTTTCACACTCGCAGTGTGCTGTTCAATTGTCTATCCACTCAAACCTGGTCAGCCTTTCATTTTCTTTTCCACAATATCAGACTTCAGAAATCATTGGAATCGCCAGTACAGAATGTTCCATTCATTCACTGCCAATCTGGAATTCATCTGAATCTGCACTCCAGGTAGGCTTTCATTACACCACTTATGAATGTCCAAGTAACACAATGCTGGTTTTCAGCGGTCTGTTCACACTCTAAGCCCTGCTTTTTACTGGGTATCCACACAACTGTGGTCAGCTCTTCATTTTCATGTCCAAACAATCCAGACTTGAGAAATCATTGCAATCTCCAGTACAGAATGTTCCATTCATTCACTGCGAATCTGGAATTCAACTGAATCTCCACTACCTGCAGATTTATCTTACACCACTTGTGAATGTCCAAGTAAAACAATGCTGGTTTTCAGAGGCCTGTTCATGTTCGCAGTCGTGCTGTTCAATTGGCTATCCACTCAACCTGTTTTGCTCCTCATTTTCCTGTGCACACAACCCAGCCTTCAGAAATCATTGTAATCTCCACTACAGGATGTTCCATTCATTCACTGGGAATCTGGAATTCATCTGAATCTGCACTCCACGCAGGCTTTCGTTACACCACTGCTGAAAGTCGAAGTAATGCAATACTGGTTTTCAGTGGTCTGTTCACATTCGAAGCCGAGGCTTTTTACAGGCTATCCACTCAACACTGGTCAGCTCTTCATTTTCGTGTCCCCACAATCCAGATTTCAGAAATCATTGCAATCTCCACTACAGAATGTTCCATTCATTCACTGCGAGTCTGGAGTTTATCTGATTCTCCACTCCCGCCTGGTTAACATTACACCACTTGTGAATGTCCAAGTAAGCCAATGCTGGTTTTCAGAGGCCTGTTCATACTCGCAGCCGTGCTGTTTAATTGACAATTCACTCCACCCTGTTCAGCTCTTCATTGTCCCACCACACTACCAGCCTTCAGAAATCTTTGTTATCTCCACTACAGAATGTTCCATTCATTCACTGCGAATCTGGAATTCATCTGACTCTCAACTCCACGCAGGTTTTCATTACACCACTGTTGAATGTCCAAGTAACCCAATGCTGGTTTTCAGCGGCCTGTTCATATTCGCAGCCCTGCTGTTTACTTGGCTATCGATTCAAGCCTGGTCAGCTCTTCATTTTCCTGTCCACACAACACAGGCTTCAGAAATCATTGGAATCTCCTCTACAGAATGTTCCATTCATTCACTGCGAATGTGGAATTCAACTGACTCTCCACTCCATGCAGGTTTTCCTTACACCACTGATGAATGTCCAAGTAACCCAATGCTGGTTTTCAGCTGCATGTTCACACTCGCAGCCATGCTATACAATTGGCTTTCCACTAAATCCTGATTAGTTCTTGATTTTCCTTCCACACGACCCAGCCTTCAGAAATCATTGGAATCTCCACTAGAGAATGTTCCATTCATTCACTGCGAATCTGGAATTCCTCTGAACCTCCACTCCCGGCAGGTTTTCGTTACACCACTGTTGAATGTCCAAGTAACCCAATGTTTTAAGTGTTTTCTTCACAAGCGCAGTGGTGCTGTTCAATTGGCTATCCACTCAACCCTGGCCAGCTCTACATTTTCCTGTCCACACCACAGAGACTGGAGAAATCATTGTTATCTCCACTACAGAATGTTCCATTCATTCACAGCGAATCTGGAATTCATCTGAATCTCCACTCCCGGCAGGTTTTCGTGACACCACTGGTAAATATCCAAGTAAGCCAATGCTGGTTTTAAGTGGCCTGCTCATACTCTCAGCCGTGCTGTTCAATTTGCTATCCACTCAACCCTCTTCAGCTCCATTTTCCTGTCCACATAACCCAAACTTCAGAAACAATTGGTATCTCCTCCACAGAATGTTCCATTCATTGACTGCAAATCTGAAATTCATCTAATTCTCAACTCCCGTCAGGTTTTCGTTACACCACTTGTGAATGTCCAATTAAGCCAAAGCTGGTTTTCAGTGGCCTGTTCTTACTACGAGACGTGCTGTTCATTTGGCTATCCATTCCACCCTGTTCAGCTCTACATTTTCGTGTCCACAAAACCCAGCCTTCAGAAATCATTGGAATCACCACTAGAGAATGTTCCATGCATTCACTGCGAATCTGGAATTCATCTGAATCTCCACTCCCGGCAGGTTTTCATTGCACCACTGCTGAATGTTCAAGTAACGCAATGATGGTTTTCAGCGGTCTATTCACACTCGAACCCGTGCTGTTCACGGTCTAGCGACTCAACACTGGTGAGTTCTTCTTTTTCCAGTTCAGACAATACAAACCTCAGAAACCATTGCAATCTACACTACAGAATGTTTCATTCATTCACGCGAATCTTGAATTCATCTTGTTCTCCACTCCCAGCAGGTTTTCGTTTCACCACTGGTGAATGTCCAAGCAACCCAAGGCTGGTTTCAGCTGCGTGTTAACACTCGCAGCCGTGCTGTTCAATTGGCTATCCAGTGAACGCTGGTTAGCTCTTGATTTTCCTTCCACACACCGAGCCTTCAGAAATCATTCTTATCTCCACTTCAGAATGTTCCATTCGTTCCCTGCGAATCTGGAATTCCTCTGACTCTCCACACCAGGCAGATTTTCCTAACAACACTGGTGAATGACCAGGTAATCCAATGCTGGTTTTCAGCGGCTGTTCACACTCACAGCCTTGCTGTTCAATTGGCAATCCAGTCAAACCTAGTCAGCTCTTCTTCATTTTCCTGTCCACACAACCCAGCGTTCAGAAATCATTGGAATCTCTACTACAGAAATTTCCATTCATTCACTGTGAATCTGGAAATAATCTGAATCTGCATTCCAGGAAGGCTTTCGTTACACCACTGATGAATGTCCAAGTAATGCAATGCTGCTTCTTAGTGGTCTGTTCACACTCGAAACCGTGCTGTTCACTGGCTATCCACTCAACATTGGTCAGCTCTTCAATATCCTGTCCAGACTATCCAGATTTCTAAATCTTGGCAATCTCCACTACAGAATGTTCCATTCAATCACGCGAATCTGGAATTCATCAGAGTCTCCACTCCCGGTAGGTTTTCGTGACACCACTGGTATATGTCCAAGGAAGCCAATGCTGGTTTTAAGCCGCCTGCTTATACTCTCAGCCGTGCTGTTCAATTTGCTATCCACCCAACCCTATTCAGCTCTACATTTTCCTGTCCTCATAACCCAACCTTCAGAAATAATTGGTATCTCCTCCACAGAATGTTCCGTTCATTCACTGCGAATCTTAAATTCATCTGACTCTCAACTCCCGGCGGGTTATCGTTACACCACTTGTGAATGTCCAAGTAAGCCAATGCTGGTTTTCAGTGGCCTGTTCATACTAAGAGACGTGCTGTTCATTTGGCTATCCACTCCACCCTGTTCAGCTCTACATTTTCGTGTCCACAAAACCCAGCCTTCAGAAATCATTGGAATCACCACTAGAGAATGCTCCATTCATTCACTGCGAATCTGGAATTCATCTGAACCTCCACTCCCGGCAGGTTTTCGTTACGCCACTGGTGAATGTCCAAGTAACTCAATACTGGTTTTCAGAGGCATGTTCAACTCGCAGAAGTGCTGTTCAATGGGCTATCCACTCAATATTGGTCAGCTCTTCATTTTCCTCTCCACACAAACCAGCCTTCAGTAATCATTGGGATCTCCACTACAGACTGTTCCATTCATTCACTGCGATTCTGCAATTCATCTGACTCTCCGCTCCAGGCAGGTTTTCATTACAGCACTGGTGAATGACCAAGGAATCCAATGCTGGTTTTCAGCCGCCTTTTCACACTCGCAGTGTGCTGTTCAATTGTCTATCCACTCAAACCTGGTCAGCCTTTCATTTTCTTTTCCACAATATCAGACTTCAGAAATCATTGGAATCGCCAGTACAGAATGTTCCATTCATTCACTGCCAATCTGGAATTCATCTGAATCTGCACTCCAGGTAGGCTTTCATTACACCACTTATGAATGTCCAAGTAACACAATGCTGGTTTTCAGCGGTCTGTTCACACTCTAAGCCCTGCTTTTTACTGGGTATCCACACAACTGTGGTCAGCTCTTCATTTTCATGTCCAAACAATCCAGACTTGAGAAATCATTGCAATCTCCAGTACAGAATGTTCCATTCATTCACTGCGAATCTGGAATTCAACTGAATCTCCACTACCTGCAGATTTATCTTACACCACTTGTGAATGTCCAAGTAAAACAATGCTGGTTTTCAGAGGCCTGTTCATGTTCGCAGTCGTGCTGTTCAATTGGCTATCCACTCAACCTGTTTTGCTCCTCATTTTCCTGTGCACACAACCCAGCCTTCAGAAATCATTGTAATCTCCACTACAGGATGTTCCATTCATTCACTGGGAATCTGGAATTCATCTGAATCTGCACTCCACGCAGGCTTTCGTTACACCACTGCTGAAAGTCGAAGTAATGCAATACTGGTTTTCAGTGGTCTGTTCACATTCGAAGCCGAGGCTTTTTACAGGCTATCCACTCAACACTGGTCAGCTCTTCATTTTCGTGTCCCCACAATCCAGATTTCAGAAATCATTGCAATCTCCACTACAGAATGTTCCATTCATTCACTGCGAGTCTGGAGTTTATCTGATTCTCCACTCCCGCCTGGTTAACATTACACCACTTGTGAATGTCCAAGTAAGCCAATGCTGGTTTTCAGAGGCCTGTTCATACTCGCAGCCGTGCTGTTTAATTGACAATTCACTCCACCCTGTTCAGCTCTTCATTGTCCCACCACACTACCAGCCTTCAGAAATCTTTGTTATCTCCACTACAGAATGTTCCATTCATTCACTGCGAATCTGGAATTCATCTGACTCTCAACTCCACGCAGGTTTTCATTACACCACTGTTGAATGTCCAAGTAACCCAATGCTGGTTTTCAGCGGCCTGTTCATATTCGCAGCCCTGCTGTTTACTTGGCTATCGATTCAAGCCTGGTCAGCTCTTCATTTTCCTGTCCACACAACACAGGCTTCAGAAATCATTGGAATCTCCTCTACAGAATGTTCCATTCATTCACTGCGAATGTGGAATTCAACTGACTCTCCACTCCATGCAGGTTTTCCTTACACCACTGATGAATGTCCAAGTAACCCAATGCTGGTTTTCAGCTGCATGTTCACACTCGCAGCCATGCTATACAATTGGCTTTCCACTAAATCCTGATTAGTTCTTGATTTTCCTTCCACACGACCCAGCCTTCAGAAATCATTGGAATCTCCACTAGAGAATGTTCCATTCATTCACTGCGAATCTGGAATTCCTCTGAACCTCCACTCCCGGCAGGTTTTCGTTACACCACTGTTGAATGTCCAAGTAACCCAATGTTTTAAGTGTTTTCTTCACAAGCGCAGTGGTGCTGTTCAATTGGCTATCCACTCAACCCTGGCCAGCTCTACATTTTCCTGTCCACACCACAGAGACTGGAGAAATCATTGTTATCTCCACTACAGAATGTTCCATTCATTCACAGCGAATCTGGAATTCATCTGAATCTCCACTCCCGGCAGGTTTTCGTGACACCACTGGTAAATATCCAAGTAAGCCAATGCTGGTTTTAAGTGGCCTGCTCATACTCTCAGCCGTGCTGTTCAATTTGCTATCCACTCAACCCTCTTCAGCTCCATTTTCCTGTCCACATAACCCAAACTTCAGAAACAATTGGTATCTCCTCCACAGAATGTTCCATTCATTGACTGCAAATCTGAAATTCATCTAATTCTCAACTCCCGTCAGGTTTTCGTTACACCACTTGTGAATGTCCAATTAAGCCAAAGCTGGTTTTCAGTGGCCTGTTCTTACTACGAGACGTGCTGTTCATTTGGCTATCCATTCCACCCTGTTCAGCTCTACATTTTCGTGTCCACAAAACCCAGCCTTCAGAAATCATTGGAATCACCACTAGAGAATGTTCCATGCATTCACTGCGAATCTGGAATTCATCTGAATCTCCACTCCCGGCAGGTTTTCATTGCACCACTGCTGAATGTTCAAGTAACGCAATGATGGTTTTCAGCGGTCTATTCACACTCGAACCCGTGCTGTTCACGGTCTAGCGACTCAACACTGGTGAGTTCTTCTTTTTCCAGTTCAGACAATACAAACCTCAGAAACCATTGCAATCTACACTACAGAATGTTTCATTCATTCACGCGAATCTTGAATTCATCTTGTTCTCCACTCCCAGCAGGTTTTCGTTTCACCACTGGTGAATGTCCAAGCAACCCAAGGCTGGTTTCAGCTGCGTGTTAACACTCGCAGCCGTGCTGTTCAATTGGCTATCCAGTGAACGCTGGTTAGCTCTTGATTTTCCTTCCACACACCGAGCCTTCAGAAATCATTCTTATCTCCACTTCAGAATGTTCCATTCGTTCCCTGCGAATCTGGAATTCCTCTGACTCTCCACACCAGGCAGATTTTCCTAACAACACTGGTGAATGACCAGGTAATCCAATGCTGGTTTTCAGCGGCTGTTCACACTCACAGCCTTGCTGTTCAATTGGCAATCCAGTCAAACCTAGTCAGCTCTTCTTCATTTTCCTGTCCACACAACCCAGCGTTCAGAAATCATTGGAATCTCTACTACAGAAATTTCCATTCATTCACTGTGAATCTGGAAATAATCTGAATCTGCATTCCAGGAAGGCTTTCGTTACACCACTGATGAATGTCCAAGTAATGCAATGCTGCTTCTTAGTGGTCTGTTCACACTCGAAACCGTGCTGTTCACTGGCTATCCACTCAACATTGGTCAGCTCTTCAATATCCTGTCCAGACTATCCAGATTTCTAAATCTTGGCAATCTCCACTACAGAATGTTCCATTCAATCACGCGAATCTGGAATTCATCAGAGTCTCCACTCCCGGCAGGTTTTCGTGACACCACTGGTATATGTCCAAGGAAGCCAATGCTGGTTTTAAGCCGCCTGCTTATACTCTCAGCCGTGCTGTTCAATTTGCTATCCACCCAACCCTATTCAGCTCTACATTTTCCTGTCCTCATAACCCAACCTTCAGAAATAATTGGTATCTCCTCCACAGAATGTTCCGTTCATTCACTGCGAATCTTAAATTCATCTGACTCTCAACTCCCGGCGGGTTATCGTTACACCACTTGTGAATGTCCAAGTAAGCCAATGCTGGTTTTCAGTGGCCTGTTCATACTAAGAGACGTGCTGTTCATTTGGCTATCCACTCCACCCTGTTCAGCTCTACATTTTCGTGTCCACAAAACCCAGCCTTCAGAAATCATTGGAATCACCACTAGAGAATGTTCCATTCATTCACTGCGAATCTGGAATTCATCTGAACCTCCACTCCCGGCAGGTTTTCGTTACGCCACTGGTGAATGTCCAAGTAACTCAATACTGGTTTTCAGAGGCATGTTCAACTCGCAGAAGTGCTGTTCAATGGGCTATCCACTCAATATTGGTCAGCTCTTCATTTTCCTCTCCACACAAACCAGCCTTCAGAAATCATTGGGATCTCCACTACAGACTGTTCCATTCATTCACTGCGATTCTGCAATTCATCTGACTCTCCGCTCCAGGCAGGTTTTCATTACAGCACTGGTGAATGACCAAGTAATCCAATGCTGGTTTTCAGCCGCCTTTTCACACTCGCAGTGTGCTGTTCAATTGTCTATCCACTCAAACCTGGTCAGCCTTTCATTTTCTTTTCCACAATATCAGACTTCAGAAATCATTGGAATCGCCAGTACAGAATGTTCCATTCATTCACTGCCAATCTGGAATTCATCTGAATCTGCACTCCAGGTAGGCTTTCATTACACCACTTATGAATGTCCAAGTAACACAATGCTGGTTTTCAGCGGTCTGTTCACACTCTAAGCCCTGCTTTTTACTGGGTATCCACACAACTGTGGTCAGCTCTTCATTTTCATGTCCAAACAATCCAGACTTGAGAAATCATTGCAATCTCCAGTACAGAATGTTCCATTCATTCACTGCGAATCTGGAATTCAACTGAATCTCCACTACCTGCAGATTTATCTTACACCACTTGTGAATGTCCAAGTAAAACAATGCTGGTTTTCAGAGGCCTGTTCATGTTCGCAGTCGTGCTGTTCAATTGGCTATCCACTCAACCTGTTTTGCTCCTCATTTTCCTGTGCACACAACCCAGCCTTCAGAAATCATTGTAATCTCCACTACAGGATGTTCCATTCATTCACTGGGAATCTGGAATTCATCTGAATCTGCACTCCACGCAGGCTTTCGTTACACCACTGCTGAAAGTCGAAGTAATGCAATACTGGTTTTCAGTGGTCTGTTCACATTCGAAGCCGAGGCTTTTTACAGGCTATCCACTCAACACTGGTCAGCTCTTCATTTTCGTGTCCCCACAATCCAGATTTCAGAAATCATTGCAATCTCCACTACAGAATGTTCCATTCATTCACTGCGAGTCTGGAGTTTATCTGATTCTCCACTCCCGCCTGGTTAACATTACACCACTTGTGAATGTCCAAGTAAGCCAATGCTGGTTTTCAGAGGCCTGTTCATACTCGCAGCCGTGCTGTTTAATTGACAATTCACTCCACCCTGTTCAGCTCTTCATTGTCCCACCACACTACCAGCCTTCAGAAATCTTTGTTATCTCCACTACAGAATGTTCCATTCATTCACTGCGAATCTGGAATTCATCTGACTCTCAACTCCACGCAGGTTTTCATTACACCACTGTTGAATGTCCAAGTAACCCAATGCTGGTTTTCAGCGGCCTGTTCATATTCGCAGCCCTGCTGTTTACTTGGCTATCGATTCAAGCCTGGTCAGCTCTTCATTTTCCTGTCCACACAACACAGGCTTCAGAAATCATTGGAATCTCCTCTACAGAATGTTCCATTCATTCACTGCGAATGTGGAATTCAACTGACTCTCCACTCCATGCAGGTTTTCCTTACACCACTGATGAATGTCCAAGTAACCCAATGCTGGTTTTCAGCTGCATGTTCACACTCGCAGCCATGCTATACAATTGGCTTTCCACTAAATCCTGATTAGTTCTTGATTTTCCTTCCACACGACCCAGCCTTCAGAAATCATTGGAATCTCCACTAGAGAATGTTCCATTCATTCACTGCGAATCTGGAATTCCTCTGAACCTCCACTCCCGGCAGGTTTTCGTTACACCACTGTTGAATGTCCAAGTAACCCAATGTTTTAAGTGTTTTCTTCACAAGCGCAGTGGTGCTGTTCAATTGGCTATCCACTCAACCCTGGCCAGCTCTACATTTTCCTGTCCACACCACAGAGACTGGAGAAATCATTGTTATCTCCACTACAGAATGTTCCATTCATTCACAGCGAATCTGGAATTCATCTGAATCTCCACTCCCGGCAGGTTTTCGTGACACCACTGGTAAATATCCAAGTAAGCCAATGCTGGTTTTAAGTGGCCTGCTCATACTCTCAGCCGTGCTGTTCAATTTGCTATCCACTCAACCCTCTTCAGCTCCATTTTCCTGTCCACATAACCCAAACTTCAGAAACAATTGGTATCTCCTCCACAGAATGTTCCATTCATTGACTGCAAATCTGAAATTCATCTAATTCTCAACTCCCGTCAGGTTTTCGTTACACCACTTGTGAATGTCCAATTAAGCCAAAGCTGGTTTTCAGTGGCCTGTTCTTACTACGAGACGTGCTGTTCATTTGGCTATCCATTCCACCCTGTTCAGCTCTACATTTTCGTGTCCACAAAACCCAGCCTTCAGAAATCATTGGAATCACCACTAGAGAATGTTCCATTCATTCACTGCGAATCTGGAATTCATCTGAATCTCCACTCCCGGCAGGTTTTCATTGCACCACTGCTGAATGTTCAAGTAACGCAATGATGGTTTTCAGCGGTCTACTCACACTCGAACCCGTGCAGTTCACGGTCTAGCGACTCAACACTGGTGAGTTCTTCTTTTTCCAGTTCAGACAATACAAACCTCAGAAACCATTGCAATCTACACTACAGAATGTTTCATTCATTCACGCGAATCTTGAATTCATCTTGTTCTCCACTCCCAGCAGGTTTTCGTTTCACCATTGGTGAATGTCCAAGCAACCCAAGGCTGGTTTCAGCTGCGTGTTAACACTCGCAGCCGTGCTGTTCAATTGGCTATCCAGTGAACGCTGGTTAGCTCTTGATTTTCCTTCCACACACCGAGCCTTCAGAAATCATTCTTATCTCCACTTCAGAATGTTCCATTCGTTCCCTGCGAATCTGGAATTCCTCTGACTCTCCACACCAGGCAGATTTTCCTAACAACACTGGTGAATGACCAGGTAATACAATGCTGGTTTTCAGCGGCTGTTCACACTCACAGCCTTGCTGTTCAATTGGCAATCCAGTCAAACCTAGTCAGCTCTTCATTTTCCTGTCCACACAACCCAGCGTTCAGAAATCATTGGAATCTCTACTACAGAAATTTCCATTCATTCACTGTGAATCTGGAAATAATCTGAATCTGCATTCCAGGAAGGCTTTCGTTACACCACTGATGAATGTCCAAGTAATGCAATGCTGCTTCTTAGTGGTCTGTTCACACTCGAAACCGTGCTGTTCACTGGCTATCCACTCAACATTGGTCAGCTCTTCAATATCCTGTCCAGACTATCCAGATTTCTAAATCTTGGCAATCTCCACTACAGAATGTTCCATTCAATCACGCGAATCTGGAATTCATCAGAGTCTCCACTCCCGGCAGGTTTTCGTGACACCACTGGTATATGTCCAAGGAAGCCAATGCTGGTTTTAAGCCGCCTGCTTATACTCTCAGCCGTGCTGTTCAATTTGCTATCCACCCAACCCTATTCAGCTCTACATTTTCCTGTCCTCATAACCCAACCTTCAGAAATAATTGGTATCTCCTCCACAGAATGTTCCGTTCATTCACTGCGAATCTTAAATTCCTCTGACTCTCAACTCCCGGCGGGTTATCGTTACACCACTTGTGAATGTCCAAGTAAGCCAATGCTGGTTTTCAGTGGCCTGTTCATACTAAGAGACGTGCTGTTCATTTGGCTATCCACTCCACCCTGTTCAGCTCTACATTTTCGTGTCCACAAAACCCAGCCTTCAGAAATCATTGGAATCACCACTAGAGAATGTTCCATTCATTCACTGCGAATCTGGAATTCATCTGAACCTCCAGTCCCGGCAGGTTTTCGTTACGCCACTGGTGAATGTCCAAGTAACTCAATACTGGTTTTCAGAGTCATGTTCAACTCGCAGAAGTGCTGTTCAATGGGCTATCCACTCAATATTGGTCAGCTCTTCATTTTCCTCTCCACACAAACCAGCCTTCAGAAATCATTGGGATCTCCACTACAGACTGTTCCATTCATTCACTGCGATTCTGCAATTCATCTGACTCTCCGCTCCAGGCAGGTTTTCATTACAGCACTGGTGAATGACCAAGTAATCCAATGCTGGTTTTCAGCCGCCTTTTCACACTCGCAGTGTGCTGTTCAATTGTCTATCCACTCAAACCTGGTCAGCCTTTCATTTTCTTTTCCACAATATCAGACTTCAGAAATCATTGGAATCGCCAGTACAGAATGTTCCATTCATTCACTGCCAATCTGGAATTCATCTGAATCTGCACTCCAGGTAGGCTTTCATTACACCACTTATGAATGTCCAAGTAACACAATGCTGGTTTTCAGCGGTCTGTTCACACTCTAAGCCCTGCTTTTTACTGGGTATCCACACAACTGTGGTCAGCTCTTCATTTTCATGTCCAAACAATCCAGACTTGAGAAATCATTGCAATCTCCAGTACAGAATGTTCCATTCATTCACTGCGAATCTGGAATTCAACTGAATCTCCACTACCTGCAGATTTATCTTACACCACTTGTGAATGTCCAAGTAAAACAATGCTGGTTTTCAGAGGCCTGTTCATGTTCGCAGTCGTGCTGTTCAATTGGCTATCCACTCAACCTGTTTTGCTCCTCATTTTCCTGTGCACACAACCCAGCCTTCAGAAATCATTGTAATCTCCACTACAGGATGTTCCATTCATTCACTGGGAATCTGGAATTCATCTGAATCTGCACTCCACGCAGGCTTTCGTTACACCACTGCTGAAAGTCGAAGTAATGCAATACTGGTTTTCAGTGGTCTGTTCACATTCGAAGCCGAGGCTTTTTACAGGCTATCCACTCAACACTGGTCAGCTCTTCATTTTCGTGTCCCCACAATCCAGATTTCAGAAATCATTGCAATCTCCACTACAGAATGTTCCATTCATTCACTGCGAGTCTGGAGTTTATCTGATTCTCCACTCCCGCCTGGTTAACATTACACCACTTGTGAATGTCCAAGTAAGCCAATGCTGGTTTTCAGAGGCCTGTTCATACTCGCAGCCGTGCTGTTTAATTGACAATTCACTCCACCCTGTTCAGCTCTTCATTGTCCCACCACACTACCAGCCTTCAGAAATCTTTGTTATCTCCACTACAGAATGTTCCATTCATTCACTGCGAATCTGGAATTCATCTGACTCTCAACTCCACGCAGGTTTTCATTACACCACTGTTGAATGTCCAAGTAACCCAATGCTGGTTTTCAGCGGCCTGTTCATATTCGCAGCCCTGCTGTTTACTTGGCTATCGATTCAAGCCTGGTCAGCTCTTCATTTTCCTGTCCACACAACACAGGCTTCAGAAATCATTGGAATCTCCTCTACAGAATGTTCCATTCATTCACTGCGAATGTGGAATTCAACTGACTCTCCACTCCATGCAGGTTTTCCTTACACCACTGATGAATGTCCAAGTAACCCAATGCTGGTTTTCAGCTGCATGTTCACACTCGCAGCCATGCTATACAATTGGCTTTCCACTAAATCCTGATTAGTTCTTGATTTTCCTTCCACACGACCCAGCCTTCAGAAATCATTGGAATCTCCACTAGAGAATGTTCCATTCATTCACTGCGAATCTGGAATTCCTCTGAACCTCCACTCCCGGCAGGTTTTCGTTACACCACTGTTGAATGTCCAAGTAACCCAATGTTTTAAGTGTTTTCTTCACAAGCGCAGTGGTGCTGTTCAATTGGCTATCCACTCAACCCTGGCCAGCTCTACATTTTCCTGTCCACACCACAGAGACTGGAGAAATCATTGTTATCTCCACTACAGAATGTTCCATTCATTCACAGCGAATCTGGAATTCATCTGAATCTCCACTCCCGGCAGGTTTTCGTGACACCACTGGTAAATATCCAAGTAAGCCAATGCTGGTTTTAAGTGGCCTGCTCATACTCTCAGCCGTGCTGTTCAATTTGCTATCCACTCAACCCTCTTCAGCTCCATTTTCCTGTCCACATAACCCAAACTTCAGAAACAATTGGTATCTCCTCCACAGAATGTTCCATTCATTGACTGCAAATCTGAAATTCATCTAATTCTCAACTCCCGTCAGGTTTTCATTACACCACTTGTGAATGTCCAATTAAGCCAAAGCTGGTTTTCAGTGGCCTGTTCTTACTACGAGACGTGCTGTTCATTTGGCTATCCATTCCACCCTGTTCAGCTCTACATTTTCGTGTCCACAAAACCCAGCCTTCAGAAATCATTGGAATCACCACTAGAGAATGTTCCATTCATTCACTGCGAATCTGGAATTCATCTGAATCTCCACTCCCGGCAGGTTTTCATTGCACCACTGCTGAATGTTCAAGTAACGCAATGATGGTTTTCAGCGGTCTACTCACACTCGAACCCGTGCAGTTCACGGTCTAGCGACTCAACACTGGTGAGTTCTTCTTTTTCCAGTTCAGACAATACAAACCTCAGAAACCATTGCAATCTACACTACAGAATGTTTCATTCATTCACGCGAATCTTGAATTCATCTTGTTCTCCACTCCCAGCAGGTTTTCGTTTCACCACTGGTGAATGTCCAAGCAACCCAAGGCTGGTTTCAGCTGCGTGTTAACACTCGCAGCCGTGCTGTTCAATTGGCTATCCAGTGAACGCTGGTTAGCTCTTGATTTTCCTTCCACACACCGAGCCTTCAGAAATCATTCTTATCTCCACTTCAGAATGTTCCATTCGTTCCCTGCGAATCTGGAATTCCTCTGACTCTCCACACCAGGCAGATTTTCCTAACAACACTGGTGAATGACCAGGTAATCCAATGCTGGTTTTCAGCGGCTGTTCACACTCACAGCCTTGCTGTTCAATTGGCAATCCAGTCAAACCTAGTCAGCTCTTCATTTTCCTGTCCACACAACCCAGCGTTCAGAAATCATTGGAATCTCTACTACAGAAATTTCCATTCATTCACTGTGAATCTGGAAATAATCTGAATCTGCATTCCAGGAAGGCTTTCGTTACACCACTGATGAATGTCCAAGTAATGCAATGCTGCTTCTTAGTGGTCTGTTCACACTCGAAACCGTGCTGTTCACTGGCTATCCACTCAACATTGGTCAGCTCTTCAATATCCTGTCCAGACTATCCAGATTTCTAAATCTTGGCAATCTCCACTACAGAATGTTCCATTCAATCACGCGAATCTGGAATTCATCAGAGTCTCCACTCCCGGCAGGTTTTCGTGACACCACTGGTATATGTCCAAGGAAGCCAATGCTGGTTTTAAGCCGCCTGCTTATACTCTCAGCCGTGCTGTTCAATTTCCTATCCACCCAACCCTATTCAGCTCTACATTTTCCTGTCCTCATAACCCAACCTTCAGAAATAATTGGTATCTCCTCCACAGAATGTTCCGTTCATTCACTGCGAATCTTAAATTCATCTGACTCTCAACTCCCGGCGGGTTATCGTTACACCACTTGTGAATGTCCAAGTAAGCCAATGCTGGTTTTCAGTGGCCTGTTCATACTAAGAGACGTGCTGTTCATTTGGCTATCCACTCCACCCTGTTCAGCTCTACATTTTCGTGTCCACAAAACCCAGCCTTCAGAAATCATTGGAATCACCACTAGAGAATGTTCCATTCATTCACTGCGAATCTGGAATTCATCTGAACCTCCACTCCCGGCAGGTTTTCGTTACGCCACTGGTGAATGTCCAAGTAACTCAATACTGGTTTTCAGAGGCATGTTCAACTCGCAGAAGTGCTGTTCAATGGGCTATCCACTCAATATTGGTCAGCTCTTCATTTTCCTCTCCACACAAACCAGCCTTCAGAAATCATTGGGATCTCCACTACAGACTGTTCCATTCATTCACTGCGATTCTGCAATTCATCTGACTCTCCGCTCCAGGCAGGTTTTCATTACAGCACTGGTGAATGACCAAGTAATCCAATGCTGGTTTTCAGCCGCCTTTTCACACTCGCAGTGTGCTGTTCAATTGTCTATCCACTCAAACCTGGTCAGCCTTTCATTTTCTTTTCCACAATATCAGACTTCAGAAATCATTGGAATCGCCAGTACAGAATGTTCCATTCATTCACTGCCAATCTGGAATTCATCTGAATCTGCACTCCAGGTAGGCTTTCATTACACCACTTATGAATGTCCAAGTAACACAATGCTGGTTTTCAGCGGTCTGTTCACACTCTAAGCCCTGCTTTTTACTGGGTATCCACACAACTGTGGTCAGCTCTTCATTTTCATGTCCAAACAATCCAGACTTGAGAAATCATTGCAATCTCCAGTACAGAATGTTCCATTCATTCACTGCGAATCTGGAATTCAACTGAATCTCCACTACCTGCAGATTTATCTTACACCACTTGTGAATGTCCAAGTAAAACAATGCTGGTTTTCAGAGGCCTGTTCATGTTCGCAGTCGTGCTGTTCAATTGGCTATCCACTCAACCTGTTTTGCTCCTCATTTTCCTGTGCACACAACCCAGCCTTCAGAAATCATTGTAATCTCCACTACAGGATGTTCCATTCATTCACTGGGAATCTGGAATTCATCTGAATCTGCACTCCACGCAGGCTTTCGTTACACCACTGCTGAAAGTCGAAGTAATGCAATACTGGTTTTCAGTGGTCTGTTCACATTCGAAGCCGAGGCTTTTTACAGGCTATCCACTCAACACTGGTCAGCTCTTCATTTTCGTGTCCCCACAATCCAGATTTCAGAAATCATTGCAATCTCCACTACAGAATGTTCCATTCATTCACTGCGCGTCTGGAGTTTATCTGATTCTCCACTCCCGCCTGGTTAACATTACACCACTTGTGAATGTCCAAGTAAGCCAATGCTGGTTTTCAGAGGCCTGTTCATACTCGCAGCCGTGCTGTTTAATTGACAATTCACTCCACCCTGTTCAGCTCTTCATTGTCCCACCACACTACCAGCCTTCAGAAATCTTTGTTATCTCCACTACAGAATGTTCCATTCATTCACTGCGAATCTGGAATTCATCTGACTCTCAACTCCACGCAGGTTTTCATTACACCACTGTTGAATGTCCAAGTAACCCAATGCTGGTTTTCAGCGGCCTGTTCATATTCGCAGCCCTGCTGTTTACTTGGCTATCGATTCAAGCCTGGTCAGCTCTTCATTTTCCTGTCCACACAACACAGGCTTCAGAAATCATTGGAATCTCCTCTACAGAATGTTCCATTCATTCACTGCGAATGTGGAATTCAACTGACTCTCCACTCCATGCAGGTTTTCCTTACACCACTGATGAATGTCCAAGTAACCCAATGCTGGTTTTCAGCTGCATGTTCACACTCGCAGCCATGCTATACAATTGGCTTTCCACTAAATCCTGATTAGTTCTTGATTTTCCTTCCACACGACCCAGCCTTCAGAAATCATTGGAATCTCCACTAGAGAATGTTCCATTCATTCACTGCGAATCTGGAATTCCTCTGAACCTCCACTCCCGGCAGGTTTTCGTTACACCACTGTTGAATGTCCAAGTAACCCAATGTTTTAAGTGTTTTCTTCACAAGCGCAGTGGTGCTGTTCAATTGGCTATCCACTCAACCCTGGCCAGCTCTACATTTTCCTGTCCACACCACAGAGACTGGAGAAATCATTGTTATCTCCACTACAGAATGTTCCATTCATTCACAGCGAATCTGGAATTCATCTGAATCTCCACTCCCGGCAGGTTTTCGTGACACCACTGGTAAATATCCAAGTAAGCCAATGCTGGTTTTAAGTGGCCTGCTCATACTCTCAGCCGTGCTGTTCAATTTGCTATCCACTCAACCCTCTTCAGCTCCATTTTCCTGTCCACATAACCCAAACTTCAGAAACAATTGGTATCTCCTCCACAGAATGTTCCATTCATTGACTGCAAATCTGAAATTCATCTAATTCTCAACTCCCGTCAGGTTTTCGTTACACCACTTGTGAATGTCCAATTAAGCCAAAGCTGGTTTTCAGTGGCCTGTTCTTACTACGAGACGTGCTGTTCATTTGGCTATCCATTCCACCCTGTTCAGCTCTACATTTTCGTGTCCACAAAACCCAGCCTTCAGAAATCATTGGAATCACCACTAGAGAATGTTCCATTCATTCACTGCGAATCTGGAATTCATCTGAATCTCCACTCCCGGCAGGTTTTCATTGCACCACTGCTGAATGTTCAAGTAACGCAATGATGGTTTTCAGCGGTCTACTCACACTCGAACCCGTGCTGTTCACGGTCTAGCGACTCAACACTGGTGAGTTCTTCTTTTTCCAGTTCAGACAATACAAACCTCAGAAACCATTGCAATCTACACTACAGAATGTTTCATTCATTCACGCGAATCTTGAATTCATCTTGTTCTCCACTCCCAGCAGGTTTTCGTTTCACCACTGGTGAATGTCCAAGCAACCCAAGGCTGGTTTCAGCTGCGTGTTAACACTCGCAGCCGTGCTGTTCAATTGGCTATCCAGTGAACGCTGGTTAGCTCTTGATTTTCCTTCCACACACCGAGCCTTCAGAAATCATTCTTATCTCCACTTCAGAATGTTCCATTCGTTCCCTGCGAATCTGGAATTCCTCTGACTCTCCACACCAGGCAGATTTTCCTAACAACACTGGTGAATGACCAGGTAATCCAATGCTGGTTTTCAGCGGCTGTTCACACTCACAGCCTTGCTGTTCAACTGGCAATCCAGTCAAACCTAGTCAGCTCTTCATTTTCCTGTCCACACAACCCAGCGTTCAGAAATCATTGGAATCTCTACTACAGAAATTTCCATTCATTCACTGTGAATCTGGAAATAATCTGAATCTGCATTCCAGGAAGGCTTTCGTTACACCACTGATGAATGTCCAAGTAATGCAATGCTGCTTCTTAGTGGTCTGTTCACACTCGAAACCGTGCTGTTCACTGGCTATCCACTCAACATTGGTCAGCTCTTCAATATCCTGTCCAGACTATCCAGATTTCTAAATCTTGGCAATCTCCACTACAGAATGTTCCATTCAATCACGCGAATCTGGAATTCATCAGAGTCTCCACTCCCGGCAGGTTTTCGTGACACCACTGGTATATGTCCAAGGAAGACAATGCTGGTTTTAAGCCGCCTGCTTATACTCTCAGCCGTGCTGTTCAATTTGCTATCCACCCAACCCTATTCAGCTCTACATTTTCCTGTCCTCATAACCCAACCTTCAGAAATAATTGGTATCTCCTCCACAGAATGTTCCGTTCATTCACTGCGAATCTTAAATTCATCTGACTCTCAACTCCCGGCGGGTTATCGTTACACCACTTGTGAATGTCCAAGTAAGCCAATGCTGGTTTTCAGTGGCCTGTTCATACTAAGAGACGTGCTGTTCATTTGGCTATCCACTCCACCCTGTTCAGCTCTACATTTTCGTGTCCACAAAACCCAGCCTTCAGAAATCATTGGAATCACCACTAGAGAATGTTCCATTCATTCACTGCGAATCTGGAATTCATCTGAACCTCCACTCCCGGCAGGTTTTCGTTACACCACTGGTGAATGTCCAAGTAACTCAATACTGGTTTTCAGAGGCATGTTCAACTCGCAGAAGTGCTGTTCAATGGGCTATCCACTCAATATTGGTCAGCTCTTCATTTTCCTCTCCACACAAACCAGCCTTCAGAAATCATTGGGATCTCCACTACAGACTGTTCCATTCATTCACTGCGATTCTGCAATTCATCTGACTCTCCGCTCCAGGCAGGTTTTCATTAAAGCACTGGTGAATGACCAAGTAATCCAATGCTGGTTTTCAGCCGCCTTTTCACACTCGCAGTGTGCTGTTCAATTGTCTATCCACTCAAACCTGGTCAGCCTTTCATTTTCTTTTCCACAATATCAGACTTCAGAAATCATTGGAATCGCCAGTACAGAATGTTCCATTCATTCACTGCCAATCTGGAATTCATCTGAATCTGCACTCCAGGTAGGCTTTCATTACACCACTTATGAATGTCCAAGTAACACAATGCTGGTTTTCAGCGGTCTGTTCACACTCTAAGCCCTGCTTTTTACTGGGTATCCACACAACTGTGGTCAGCTCTTCATTTTCATGTCCAAACAATCCAGACTTGAGAAATCATTGCAATCTCCAGTACAGAATGTTCCATTCATTCACTGCGAATCTGGAATTCAACTGAATCTCCACTACCTGCAGATTTATCTTACACCACTTGTGAATGTCCAAGTAAAACAATGCTGGTTTTCAGAGGCCTGTTCATGTTCGCAGTCGTGCTGTTCAATTGGCTATCCACTCAACCTGTTTTGCTCCTCATTTTCCTGTGCACACAACCCAGCCTTCAGAAATCATTGTAATCTCCACTACAGGATGTTCCATTCATTCACTGGGAATCTGGAATTCATCTGAATCTGCACTCCACGCAGGCTTTCGTTACACCACTGCTGAAAGTCGAAGTAATGCAATACTGGTTTTCAGTGGTCTGTTCACATTCGAAGCCGAGGCTTTTTACAGGCTATCCACTCAACACTGGTCAGCTCTTCATTTTCGTGTCCCCACAATCCAGATTTCAGAAATCATTGCAATCTCCACTACAGAATGTTCCATTCATTCACTGCGAGTCTGGAGTTTATCTGATTCTCCACTCCCGCCTGGTTAACATTACACCACTTGTGAATGTCCAAGTAAGCCAATGCTGGTTTTCAGAGGCCTGTTCATACTCGCAGCCGTGCTGTTTAATTGACAATTCACTCCACCCTGTTCAGCTCTTCATTGTCCCACCACACTACCAGCCTTCAGAAATCTTTGTTATCTCCACTACAGAATGTTCCATTCATTCACTGCGAATCTGGAATTCATCTGACTCTCAACTCCACGCAGGTTTTCATTACACCACTGTTGAATGTCCAAGTAACCCAATGCTGGTTTTCAGCGGCCTGTTCATATTCGCAGCCCTGCTGTTTACTTGGCTATCGATTCAAGCCTGGTCAGCTCTTCATTTTCCTGTCCACACAACACAGGCTTCAGAAATCATTGGAATCTCCTCTACAGAATGTTCCATTCATTCACTGCGAATGTGGAATTCAACTGACTCTCCACTCCATGCAGGTTTTCCTTACACCACTGATGAATGTCCAAGTAACCCAATGCTGGTTTTCAGCTGCATGTTCACACTCGCAGCCATGCTATACAATTGGCTTTCCACTAAATCCTGATTAGTTCTTGATTTTCCTTCCACACGACCCAGCCTTCAGAAATCATTGGAATCTCCACTAGAGAATGTTCCATTCATTCACTGCGAATCTGGAATTCCTCTGAACCTCCACTCCCGGCAGGTTTTCGTTACACCACTGTTGAATGTCCAAGTAACCCAATGTTTTAAGTGTTTTCTTCACAAGCGCAGTGGTGCTGTTCAATTGGCTATCCACTCAACCCTGGCCAGCTCTACATTTTCCTGTCCACACCACAGAGACTGGAGAAATCATTGTTATCTCCACTACAGAATGTTCCATTCATTCACAGCGAATCTGGAATTCATCTGAATCTCCACTCCCGGCAGGTTTTCGTGACACCACTGGTAAATATCCAAGTAAGCCAATGCTGGTTTTAAGTGGCCTGCTCATACTCTCAGCCGTGCTGTTCAATTTGCTATCCACTCAACCCTCTTCAGCTCCATTTTCCTGTCCACATAACCCAAACTTCAGAAACAATTGGTATCTCCTCCACAGAATGTTCCATTCATTGACTGCAAATCTGAAATTCATCTAATTCTCAACTCCCGTCAGGTTTTCGTTACACCACTTGTGAATGTCCAATTAAGCCAAAGCTGGTTTTCAGTGGCCTGTTCTTACTACGAGACGTGCTGTTCATTTGGCTATCCATTCCACCCTGTTCAGCTCTACATTTTCGTGTCCACAAAACCCAGCCTTCAGAAATCATTGGAATCACCACTAGAGAATGTTCCATTCATTCACTGCGAATCTGGAATTCATCTGAATCTCCACTCCCGGCAGGTTTTCATTGCACCACTGCTGAATGTTCAAGTAACGCAATGATGGTTTTCAGCGGTCTACTCACACTCGAACCCGTGCAGTTCACGGTCTAGCGACTCAACACTGGTGAGTTCTTCTTTTTCCAGTTCAGACAATACAAACCTCAGAAACCATTGCAATCTACACTACAGAATGTTTCATTCATTCACGCGAATCTTGAATTCATCTTGTTCTCCACTCCCAGCAGGTTTTCGTTTCACCACTGGTGAATGTCCAAGCAACCCAAGGCTGGTTTCAGCTGCGTGTTAACACTCGCAGCCGTGCTGTTCAATTGGCTATCCAGTGAACGCTGGTTAGCTCTTGATTTTCCTTCCACACACCGAGCCTTCAGAAATCATTCTTATCTCCACTTCAGAATGTTCCATTCGTTCCCTGCGAATCTGGAATTCCTCTGACTCTCCACACCAGGCAGATTTTCCTAACAACACTGGTGAATGACCAGGTAATCCAATGCTGGTTTTCAGCGGCTGTTCACACTCACAGCCTTGCTGTTCAATTGGCAATCCAGTCAAACCTAGTCAGCTCTTCATTTTCCTGTCCACACAACCCAGCGTTCAGAAATCATTGGAATCTCTACTACAGAAATTTCCATTCATTCACTGTGAATCTGGAAATAATCTGAATCTGCATTCCAGGAAGGCTTTCGTTACACCACTGATGAATGTCCAAGTAATGCAATGCTGCTTCTTAGTGGTCTGTTCACACTCGAAACCGTGCTGTTCACTGGCTATCCACTCAACATTGGTCAGCTCTTCAATATCCTGTCCAGACTATCCAGATTTCTAAATCTTGGCAATCTCCACTACAGAATGTTCCATTCAATCACGCGAATCTGGAATTCATCAGAGTCTCCACTCCCGGCAGGTTTTCGTGACACCACTGGTATATGTCCAAGGAAGCCAATGCTGGTTTTAAGCCGCCTGCTTATACTCTCAGCCGTGCTGTTCAATTTGCTATCCACCCAACCCTATTCAGCTCTACATTTTCCTGTCCTCATAACCCAACCTTCAGAAATAATTGGTATCTCCTCCACAGAATGTTCCGTTCATTCACTGCGAATCTTAAATTCATCTGACTCTCAACTCCCGGCGGGTTATCGTTACACCACTTGTGAATGTCCAAGTAAGCCAATGCTGGTTTTCAGTGGCCTGTTCATACTAAGAGACGTGCTGTTCATTTGGCTATCCACTCCACCCTGTTCAGCTCTACATTTTCGTGTCCACAAAACCCAGCCTTCAGAAATCATTGGAATCACCACTAGAGAATGTTCCATTCATTCACTGCGAATCTGGAATTCATCTGAACCTCCAGTCCCGGCAGGTTTTCGTTACGCCACTGGTGAATGTCCAAGTAACTCAATACTGGTTTTCAGAGTCATGTTCAACTCGCAGAAGTGCTGTTCAATGGGCTATCCACTCAATATTGGTCAGCTCTTCATTTTCCTCTCCACACAAACCAGCCTTCAGAAATCATTGGGATCTCCACTACAGACTGTTCCATTCATTCACTGCGATTCTGCAATTCATCTGACTCTCCGCTCCAGGCAGGTTTTCATTACAGCACTGGTGAATGACCAAGTAATCCAATGCTGGTTTTCAGCCGCCTTTTCACACTCGCAGTGTGCTGTTCAATTGTCTATCCACTCAAACCTGGTCAGCCTTTCATTTTCTTTTCCACAATATCAGACTTCAGAAATCATTGGAATCGCCAGTACAGAATGTTCCATTCATTCACTGCCAATCTGGAATTCATCTGAATCTGCACTCCAGGTAGGCTTTCATTACACCACTTATGAATGTCCAAGTAACACAATGCTGGTTTTCAGCGGTCTGTTCACACTCTAAGCCCTGCTTTTTACTGGGTATCCACACAACTGTGGTCAGCTCTTCATTTTCATGTCCAAACAATCCAGACTTGAGAAATCATTGCAATCTCCAGTACAGAATGTTCCATTCATTCACTGCGAATCTGGAATTCAACTGAATCTCCACTACCTGCAGATTTATCTTACACCACTTGTGAATGTCCAAGTAAAACAATGCTGGTTTTCAGAGGCCTGTTCATGTTCGCAGTCGTGCTGTTCAATTGGCTATCCACTCAACCTGTTTTGCTCCTCATTTTCCTGTGCACACAACCCAGCCTTCAGAAATCATTGTAATCTCCACTACAGGATGTTCCATTCATTCACTGGGAATCTGGAATTCATCTGAATCTGCACTCCACGCAGGCTTTCGTTACACCACTGCTGAAAGTCGAAGTAATGCAATACTGGTTTTCAGTGGTCTGTTCACATTCGAAGCCGAGGCTTTTTACAGGCTATCCACTCAACACTGGTCAGCTCTTCATTTTCGTGTCCCCACAATCCAGATTTCAGAAATCATTGCAATCTCCACTACAGAATGTTCCATTCATTCACTGCGCGTCTGGAGTTTATCTGATTCTCCACTCCCGCCTGGTTAACATTACACCACTTGTGAATGTCCAAGTAAGCCAATGCTGGTTTTCAGAGGCCTGTTCATACTCGCAGCCGTGCTGTTTAATTGACAATTCACTCCACCCTGTTCAGCTCTTCATTGTCCCACCACACTACCAGCCTTCAGAAATCTTTGTTATCTCCACTACAGAATGTTCCATTCATTCACTGCGAATCTGGAATTCATCTGACTCTCAACTCCACGCAGGTTTTCATTACACCACTGTTGAATGTCCAAGTAACCCAATGCTGGTTTTCAGCGGCCTGTTCATATTCGCAGCCCTGCTGTTTACTTGGCTATCGATTCAAGCCTGGTCAGCTCTTCATTTTCCTGTCCACACAACACAGGCTTCAGAAATCATTGGAATCTCCTCTACAGAATGTTCCATTCATTCACTGCGAATGTGGAATTCAACTGACTCTCCACTCCATGCAGGTTTTCCTTACACCACTGATGAATGTCCAAGTAACCCAATGCTGGTTTTCAGCTGCATGTTCACACTCGCAGCCATGCTATACAATTGGCTTTCCACTAAATCCTGATTAGTTCTTGATTTTCCTTCCACACGACCCAGCCTTCAGAAATCATTGGAATCTCCACTAGAGAATGTTCCATTCATTCACTGCGAATCTGGAATTCCTCTGAACCTCCACTCCCGGCAGGTTTTCGTTACACCACTGTTGAATGTCCAAGTAACCCAATGTTTTAAGTGTTTTCTTCACAAGCGCAGTGGTGCTGTTCAATTGGCTATCCACTCAACCCTGGCCAGCTCTACATTTTCCTGTCCACACCACAGAGACTGGAGAAATCATTGTTATCTCCACTACAGAATGTTCCATTCATTCACAGCGAATCTGGAATTCATCTGAATCTCCACTCCCGGCAGGTTTTCGTGACACCACTGGTAAATATCCAAGTAAGCCAATGCTGGTTTTAAGTGGCCTGCTCATACTCTCAGCCGTGCTGTTCAATTTGCTATCCACTCAACCCTCTTCAGCTCCATTTTCCTGTCCACATAACCCAAACTTCAGAAACAATTGGTATCTCCTCCACAGAATGTTCCATTCATTGACTGCAAATCTGAAATTCATCTAATTCTCAACTCCCGTCAGGTTTTCGTTACACCACTTGTGAATGTCCAATTAAGCCAAAGCTGGTTTTCAGTGGCCTGTTCTTACTACGAGACGTGCTGTTCATTTGGCTATCCATTCCACCCTGTTCAGCTCTACATTTTCGTGTCCACAAAACCCAGCCTTCAGAAATCATTGGAATCACCACTAGAGAATGTTCCATTCATTCACTGCGAATCTGGAATTCATCTGAATCTCCACTCCCGGCAGGTTTTCATTGCACCACTGCTGAATGTTCAAGTAACGCAATGATGGTTTTCAGCGGTCTACTCACACTCGAACCCGTGCTGTTCACGGTCTAGCGACTCAACACTGGTGAGTTCTTCTTTTTCCAGTTCAGACAATACAAACCTCAGAAACCATTGCAATCTACACTACAGAATGTTTCATTCATTCACGCGAATCTTGAATTCATCTTGTTCTCCACTCCCAGCAGGTTTTCGTTTCACCACTGGTGAATGTCCAAGCAACCCAAGGCTGGTTTCAGCTGCGTGTTAACACTCGCAGCCGTGCTGTTCAATTGGCTATCCAGTGAACGCTGGTTAGCTCTTGATTTTCCTTCCACACACCGAGCCTTCAGAAATCATTCTTATCTCCACTTCAGAATGTTCCATTCGTTCCCTGCGAATCTGGAATTCCTCTGACTCTCCACACCAGGCAGATTTTCCTAACAACACTGGTGAATGACCAGGTAATCCAATGCTGGTTTTCAGCGGCTGTTCACACTCACAGCCTTGCTGTTCAATTGGCAATCCAGTCAAACCTAGTCAGCTCTTCATTTTCCTGTCCACACAACCCAGCGTTCAGAAATCATTGGAATCTCTACTACAGAAATTTCCATTCATTCACTGTGAATCTGGAAATAATCTGAATCTGCATTCCAGGAAGGCTTTCGTTACACCACTGATGAATGTCCAAGTAATGCAATGCTGCTTCTTAGTGGTCTGTTCACACTCG
This sequence comes from Sorex fumeus, assembly GCF_029834395.1. Taxonomy (NCBI): domain Eukaryota; kingdom Metazoa; phylum Chordata; class Mammalia; order Eulipotyphla; family Soricidae; genus Sorex; species Sorex fumeus. The sequence continues at coordinate 1,181,190 of NW_026606231.1, forward strand.
AAACCGTGCTGTTCACTGGCTATCCACTCAACATTGGTCAGCTCTTCAATATCCTGTCCAGACTATCCAGATTTCTAAATCTTGGCAATCTCCACTACAGAATGTTCCATTCAATCACGCGAATCTGGAATTCATCAGAGTCTCCACTCCCGGCAGGTTTTCGTGACACCACTGGTATATGTCCAAGGAAGCCAATGCTGGTTTTAAGCCGCCTGCTTATACTCTCAGCCGTGCTGTTCAATTTGCTATCCACCCAACCCTATTCAGCTCTACATTTTCCTGTCCTCATAACCCAACCTTCAGAAATAATTGGTATCTCCTCCACAGAATGTTCCGTTCATTCACTGCGAATCTTAAATTCATCTGACTCTCAACTCCCGGCGGGTTATCGTTACACCACTTGTGAATGTCCAAGTAAGACAATGCTGGTTTTCAGTGGCCTGTTCATACTAAGAGACGTGCTGTTCATTTGGCTATCCACTCCACCCTGTTCAGCTCTACATTTTCGTGTCCACAAAACCCAGCCTTCAGAAATCATTGGAAGCACCACTAGAGAATGCTCCATTCATTCACTGCGAATCTGGAATTCATCTGAACCTCCACTCCCGGCAGGTTTTCGTTACGCCACTGGTGAATGTCCAAGTAACTCAATACTGGTTTTCAGAGGCATGTTCAACTCGCAGAAGTGCTGTTCAATGGGCTATCCACTCAATATTGGTCAGCTCTTCATTTTCCTCTCCACACAAACCAGCCTTCAGTAATCATTGGGATCTCCACTACAGACTGTTCCATTCATTCACTGCGATTCTGCAATTCATCTGACTCTCCGCTCCAGGCAGGTTTTCATTACAGCACTGGTGAATGACCAAGTAATCCAATGCTGGTTTTCAGCCGCCTTTTCACACTCGCAGTGTGCTGTTCAATTGTCTATCCACTCAAACCTGGTCAGCCTTTCATTTTCTTTTCCACAATATCAGACTTCAGAAATCATTGGAATCGCCAGTACAGAATGTTCCATTCATTCACTGCCAATCTGGAATTCATCTGAATCTGCACTCCAGGTAGGCTTTCATTACACCACTTATGAATGTCCAAGTAACACAATGCTGGTTTTCAGCGGTCTGTTCACACTCTAAGCCCTGCTTTTTACTGGGTATCCACACAACTGTGGTCAGCTCTTCATTTTCATGTCCAAACAATCCAGACTTGAGAAATCATTGCAATCTCCAGTACAGAATGTTCCATTCATTCACTGCGAATCTGGAATTCAACTGAATCTCCACTACCTGCAGATTTATCTTACACCACTTGTGAATGTCCAAGTAAAACAATGCTGGTTTTCAGAGGCCTGTTCATGTTCGCAGTCGTGCTGTTCAATTGGCTATCCACTCAACCTGTTTTGCTCCTCATTTTCCTGTGCACACAACCCAGCCTTCAGAAATCATTGTAATCTCCACTACAGGATGTTCCATTCATTCACTGGGAATCTGGAATTCATCTGAATCTGCACTCCACGCAGGCTTTCGTTACACCACTGCTGAAAGTCGAAGTAATGCAATACTGGTTTTCAGTGGTCTGTTCACATTCGAAGCCGAGGCTTTTTACAGGCTATCCACTCAACACTGGTCAGCTCTTCATTTTCGTGTCCCCACAATCCAGATTTCAGAAATCATTGCAATCTCCACTACAGAATGTTCCATTCATTCACTGCGAGTCTGGAGTTTATCTGATTCTCCACTCCCGCCTGGTTAACATTACACCACTTGTGAATGTCCAAGTAAGCCAATGCTGGTTTTCAGAGGCCTGTTCATACTCGCAGCCGTGCTGTTTAATTGACAATTCACTCCACCCTGTTCAGCTCTTCATTGTCCCACCACACTACCAGCCTTCAGAAATCTTTGTTATCTCCACTACAGAATGTTCCATTCATTCACTGCGAATCTGGAATTCATCTGACTCTCAACTCCACGCAGGTTTTCATTACACCACTGTTGAATGTCCAAGTAACCCAATGCTGGTTTTCAGCGGCCTGTTCATATTCGCAGCCCTGCTGTTTACTTGGCTATCGATTCAAGCCTGGTCAGCTCTTCATTTTCCTGTCCACACAACACAGGCTTCAGAAATCATTGGAATCTCCTCTACAGAATGTTCCATTCATTCACTGCGAATGTGGAATTCAACTGACTCTCCACTCCATGCAGGTTTTCCTTACACCACTGATGAATGTCCAAGTAACCCAATGCTGGTTTTCAGCTGCATGTTCACACTCGCAGCCATGCTATACAATTGGCTTTCCACTAAATCCTGATTAGTTCTTGATTTTCCTTCCACACGACCCAGCCTTCAGAAATCATTGGAATCTCCACTAGAGAATGTTCCATTCATTCACTGCGAATCTGGAATTCCTCTGAACCTCCACTCCCGGCAGGTTTTCGTTACACCACTGTTGAATGTCCAAGTAACCCAATGTTTTAAGTGTTTTCTTCACAAGCGCAGTGGTGCTGTTCAATTGGCTATCCACTCAACCCTGGCCAGCTCTACATTTTCCTGTCCACACCACAGAGACTGGAGAAATCATTGTTATCTCCACTACAGAATGTTCCATTCATTCACAGCGAATCTGGAATTCATCTGAATCTCCACTCCCGGCAGGTTTTCGTGACACCACTGGTAAATATCCAAGTAAGCCAATGCTGGTTTTAAGTGGCCTGCTCATACTCTCAGCCGTGCTGTTCAATTTGCTATCCACTCAACCCTCTTCAGCTCCATTTTCCTGTCCACATAACCCAAACTTCAGAAACAATTGGTATCTCCTCCACAGAATGTTCCATTCATTGACTGCAAATCTGAAATTCATCTAATTCTCAACTCCCGTCAGGTTTTCGTTACACCACTTGTGAATGTCCAATTAAGCCAAAGCTGGTTTTCAGTGGCCTGTTCTTACTACGAGACGTGCTGTTCATTTGGCTATCCATTCCACCCTGTTCAGCTCTACATTTTCGTGTCCACAAAACCCAGCCTTCAGAAATCATTGGAATCACCACTAGAGAATGTTCCATTCATTCACTGCGAATCTGGAATTCATCTGAATCTCCACTCCCGGCAGGTTTTCATTGCACCACTGCTGAATGTTCAAGTAACGCAATGATGGTTTTCAGCGGTCTACTCACACTCGAACCCGTGCTGTTCACGGTCTAGCGACTCAACACTGGTGAGTTCTTCTTTTTCCAGTTCAGACAATACAAACCTCAGAAACCATTGCAATCTACACTACAGAATGTTTCATTCATTCACGCGAATCTTGAATTCATCTTGTTCTCCACTCCCAGCAGGTTTTCGTTTCACCACTGGTGAATGTCCAAGCAACCCAAGGCTGGTTTCAGCTGCGTGTTAACACTCGCAGCCGTGCTGTTCAATTGGCTATCCAGTGAACGCTGGTTAGCTCTTGATTTTCCTTCCACACACCGAGCCTTCAGAAATCATTCTTATCTCCACTTCAGAATGTTCCATTCGTTCCCTGCGAATCTGGAATTCCTCTGACTCTCCACACCAGGCAGATTTTCCTAACAACACTGGTGAATGACCAGGTAATCCAATGCTGGTTTTCAGCGGCTGTTCACACTCACAGCCTTGCTGTTCAATTGGCAATCCAGTCAAACCTAGTCAGCTCTTCATTTTCCTGTCCACACAACCCAGCGTTCAGAAATCATTGGAATCTCTACTACAGAAATTTCCATTCATTCACTGTGAATCTGGAAATAATCTGAATCTGCATTCCAGGAAGGCTTTCGTTACACCACTGATGAATGTCCAAGTAATGCAATGCTGCTTCTTAGTGGTCTGTTCACACTCGAAACCGTGCTGTTCACTGGCTATCCACTCAACATTGGTCAGCTCTTCAATATCCTGTCCAGACTATCCAGATTTCTAAATCTTGGCAATCTCCACTACAGAATGTTCCATTCAATCACGCGAATCTGGAATTCATCAGAGTCTCCACTCCCGGCAGGTTTTCGTGACACCACTGGTATATGTCCAAGGAAGCCAATGCTGGTTTTAAGCCGCCTGCTTATACTCTCAGCCGTGCTGTTCAATTTGCTATCCACCCAACCCTATTCAGCTCTACATTTTCCTGTCCTCATAACCCAACCTTCAGAAATAATTGGTATCTCCTCCACAGAATGTTCCGTTCATTCACTGCGAATCTGAAATTCATCTGACTCTCAACTCCCGGCGGGTTATCGTTACACCACTTGTGAATGTCCAAGTAAGCCAATGCTGGTTTTCAGTGGCCTGTTCATACTAAGAGACGTGCTGTTCATTTGGCTATCCACTCCACCCTGTTCAGCTCTACATTTTCGTGTCCACAAAACCCAGCCTTCAGAAATCATTGGAATCACCACTAGAGAATGTTCCATTCATTCACTGCGAATCTGGAATTCATCTGAACCTCCACTCCCGGCAGGTTTTCGTTACGCCACTGGTGAATGTCCAAGTAACTCAATACTGGTTTTCAGAGGCATGTTCAACTCGCAGAAGTGCTGTTCAATGGGCTATCCACTCAATATTGGTCAGCTCTTCATTTTCCTCTCCACACAAACCAGCCTTCAGAAATCATTGGGATCTCCACTACAGACTGTTCCATTCATTCACTGCGATTCTGCAATTCATCTGACTCTCCGCTCCAGGCAGGTTTTCATTACAGCACTGGTGAATGACCAAGTAATCCAATGCTGGTTTTCAGCCGCCTTTTCACACTCGCAGTGTGCTGTTCAATTGTCTATCCACTCAAACCTGGTCAGCCTTTCATTTTCTTTTCCACAATATCAGACTTCAGAAATCATTGGAATCGCCAGTACAGAATGTTCCATTCATTCACTGCCAATCTGGAATTCATCTGAATCTGCACTCCAGGTAGGCTTTCATTACACCACTTATGAATGTCCAAGTAACACAATGCTGGTTTTCAGCGGTCTGTTCACACTCTAAGCCCTGCTTTTTACTGGGTATCCACACAACTGTGGTCAGCTCTTCATTTTCATGTCCAAACAATCCAGACTTGAGAAATCATTGCAATCTCCAGTACAGAATGTTCCATTCATTCACTGCGAATCTGGAATTCAACTGAATCTCCACTACCTGCAGATTTATCTTACACCACTTGTGAATGTCCAAGTAAAACAATGCTGGTTTTCAGAGGCCTGTTCATGTTCGCAGTCGTGCTGTTCAATTGGCTATCCACTCAACCTGTTTTGCTCCTCATTTTCCTGTGCACACAACCCAGCCTTCAGAAATCATTGTAATCTCCACTACAGGATGTTCCATTCATTCACTGGGAATCTGGAATTCATCTGAATCTGCACTCCACGCAGGCTTTCGTTACACCACTGCTGAAAGTCGAAGTAATGCAATACTGGTTTTCAGTGGTCTGTTCACATTCGAAGCCGAGGCTTTTTACAGGCTATCCACTCAACACTGGTCAGCTCTTCATTTTCGTGTCCCCACAATCCAGATTTCAGAAATCATTGCAATCTCCACTACAGAATGTTCCATTCATTCACTGCGAGTCTGGAGTTTATCTGATTCTCCACTCCCGCCTGGTTAACATTACACCACTTGTGAATGTCCAAGTAAGCCAATGCTGGTTTTCAGAGGCCTGTTCATACTCGCAGCCGTGCTGTTTAATTGACAATTCACTCCACCCTGTTCAGCTCTTCATTGTCCCACCACACTACCAGCCTTCAGAAATCTTTGTTATCTCCACTACAGAATGTTCCATTCATTCACTGCGAATCTGGAATTCATCTGACTCTCAACTCCACGCAGGTTTTCATTACACCACTGTTGAATGTCCAAGTAACCCAATGCTGGTTTTCAGCGGCCTGTTCATATTCGCAGCCCTGCTGTTTACTTGGCTATCGATTCAAGCCTGGTCAGCTCTTCATTTTCCTGTCCACACAACACAGGCTTCAGAAATCATTGGAATCTCCTCTACAGAATGTTCCATTCATTCACTGCGAATGTGGAATTCAACTGACTCTCCACTCCATGCAGGTTTTCCTTACACCACTGATGAATGTCCAAGTAACCCAATGCTGGTTTTCAGCTGCATGTTCACACTCGCAGCCATGCTATACAATTGGCTTTCCACTAAATCCTGATTAGTTCTTGATTTTCCTTCCACACGACCCAGCCTTCAGAAATCATTGGAATCTCCACTAGAGAATGTTCCATTCATTCACTGCGAATCTGGAATTCCTCTGAACCTCCACTCCCGGCAGGTTTTCGTTACACCACTGTTGAATGTCCAAGTAACCCAATGTTTTAAGTGTTTTCTTCACAAGCGCAGTGGTGCTGTTCAATTGGCTATCCACTCAACCCTGGCCAGCTCTACATTTTCCTGTCCACACCACAGAGACTGGAGAAATCATTGTTATCTCCACTACAGAATGTTCCATTCATTCACAGCGAATCTGGAATTCATCTGAATCTCCACTCCCGGCAGGTTTTCGTGACACCACTGGTAAATATCCAAGTAAGCCAATGCTGGTTTTAAGTGGCCTGCTCATACTCTCAGCCGTGCTGTTCAATTTGCTATCCACTCAACCCTCTTCAGCTCCATTTTTTTGTCCACATAACCCAAACTTCAGAAACAATTGGTATCTCCTCCACAGAATGTTCCATTCATTGACTGCAAATCTGAAATTCATCTAATTCTCAACTCCCGTCAGGTTTTCGTTACACCACTTGTGAATGTCCAATTAAGCCAAAGCTGGTTTTCAGTGGCCTGTTCTTACTACGAGACGTGCTGTTCATTTGGCTATCCATTCCACCCTGTTCAGCTCTACATTTTCGTGTCCACAAAACCCAGCCTTCAGAAATCATTGGAATCACCACTAGAGAATGTTCCATGCATTCACTGCGAATCTGGAATTCATCTGAATCTCCACTCCCGGCAGGTTTTCATTGCACCACTGCTGAATGTTCAAGTAACGCAATGATGGTTTTCAGCGGTCTATTCACACTCGAACCCGTGCTGTTCACGGTCTAGCGACTCAACACTGGTGAGTTCTTCTTTTTCCAGTTCAGACAATACAAACCTCAGAAACCATTGCAATCTACACTACAGAATGTTTCATTCATTCACGCGAATCTTGAATTCATCTTGTTCTCCACTCCCAGCAGGTTTTCGTTTCACCACTGGTGAATGTCCAAGCAACCCAAGGCTGGTTTCAGCTGCGTGTTAACACTCGCAGCCGTGCTGTTCAATTGGCTATCCAGTGAACGCTGGTTAGCTCTTGATTTTCCTTCCACACACCGAGCCTTCAGAAATCATTCTTATCTCCACTTCAGAATGTTCCATTCGTTCCCTGCGAATCTGGAATTCCTCTGACTCTCCACACCAGGCAGATTTTCCTAACAACACTGGTGAATGACCAGGTAATACAATGCTGGTTTTCAGCGGCTGTTCACACTCACAGCCTTGCTGTTCAATTGGCAATCCAGTCAAACCTAGTCAGCTCTTCATTTTCCTGTCCACACAACCCAGCGTTCAGAAATCATTGGAATCTCTACTACAGAAATTTACATTCATTCACTGTGAATCTGGAAATAATCTGAATCTGCATTCCAGGAAGGCTTTCGTTACACCACTGATGAATGTCCAAGTAAGCCAATGCTGGTTTTCAGTGGCCTGTTCATACTAAGAGACGTGCTGTTCATTTGGCTATCCACTCCACCCTGTTCAGCTCTACATTTTCGTGTCCACAAAACCCAGCCTTCAGAAATCATTGGAATCACCACTAGAGAATGTTCCATTCATTCACTGCGAATCTGGAATTCATCTGAACCTCCACTCCCGGCAGGTTTTCGTTACGCCACTGGTGAATGTCCAAGAAACTCAATACTGGTTTTCAGAGGCATGTTCAACTCGCAGAAGTGCTGTTCAATGGGCTATCCACTCAATATTGGTCAGCTCTTCATTTTCCTCTCCACACAAACCAGCCTTCAGAAATCATTGGGATCTCCACTACAGACTGTTCCATTCATTCACTGCGATTCTGCAATTCATCTGACTCTCCGCTCCAGGCAGGTTTTCATTACAGCACTGGTGAATGACCAAGTAATCCAATGCTGGTTTTCAGCCGCCTTTTCACACTCGCAGTGTGCTGTTCAATTGTCTATCCACTCAAACCTGGTCAGCCTTTCATTTTCTTTTCCACAATATCAGACTTCAGAAATCATTGGAATCGCCAGTACAGAATGTTCCATTCATTCACTGCCAATCTGGTATTCATCTGAATCTGCACTCCAGGTAGGCTTTCATTACACCACTTATGAATGTCCAAGTAACACAATGCTGGTTTTCAGCGGTCTGTTCACACTCTAAGCCCTGCTTTTTACTGGGTATCCACACAACTGTGGTCAGCTCTTCATTTTCATGTCCAAACAATCCAGACTTGAGAAATCATTGCAATCTCCAGTACAGAATGTTCCATTCATTCACTGCGAATCTGGAATTCAACTGAATCTCCACTACCTGCAGATTTATCTTACACCACTTGTGAATGTCCAAGTAAAACAATGCTGGTTTTCAGAGGCCTGTTCATGTTCGCAGTCGTGCTGTTCAATTGGCTATCCACTCAACCTGTTTTGCTCCTCATTTTCCTGTGCACACAACCCAGCCTTCAGAAATCATTGTAATCTCCACTACAGGATGTTCCATTCATTCACTGGGAATCTGGAATTCATCTGAATCTGCACTCCACGCAGGCTTTCGTTACACCACTGCTGAAAGTCGAAGTAATGCAATACTGGTTTTCAGTGGTCTGTTCACATTCGAAGCCGAGGCTTTTTACAGGCTATCCACTCAACACTGGTCAGCTCTTCATTTTCGTGTCCCCACAATCCAGATTTCAGAAATCATTGCAATCTCCACTACAGAATGTTCCATTCATTCACTGCGAGTCTGGAGTTTATCTGATTCTCCACTCCCGCCTGGTTAACATTACACCACTTGTGAATGTCCAAGTAAGCCAATGCTGGTTTTCAGAGGCCTGTTCATACTCGCAGCCGTGCTGTTTAATTGACAATTCACTCCACCCTGTTCAGCTCTTCATTGTCCCACCACACTACCAGCCTTCAGAAATCTTTGTTATCTCCACTACAGAATGTTCCATTCATTCACTGCGAATCTGGAATTCATCTGACTCTCAACTCCACGCAGGTTTTCATTACACCACTGTTGAATGTCCAAGTAACCCAATGCTGGTTTTCAGCGGCCTGTTCATATTCGCAGCCCTGCTGTTTACTTGGCTATCGATTCAAGCCTGGTCAGCTCTTCATTTTCCTGTCCACACAACACAGGCTTCAGAAATCATTGGAATCTCCTCTACAGAATGTTCCATTCATTCACTGCGAATGTGGAATTCAACTGACTCTCCACTCCATGCAGGTTTTCCTTACACCACTGATGAATGTCCAAGTAACCCAATGCTGGTTTTCAGCTGCATGTTCACACTCGCAGCCATGCTATACAATTGGCTTTCCACTAAATCCTGATTAGTTCTTGATTTTCCTTCCACACGACCCAGCCTTCAGAAATCATTGGAATCTCCACTAGAGAATGTTCCATTCATTCACTGCGAATCTGGAATTCCTCTGAACCTCCACTCCCGGCAGGTTTTTGTTACACCACTGTTGAATGTCCAAGTAACCCAATGTTTTAAGTGTTTTCTTCACAAGCGCAGTGGTGCTGTTCAATTGGCTATCCACTCAACCCTGGCCAGCTCTACATTTTCCTGTCCACACCACAGAGACTGGAGAAATCATTGTTATCTCCACTACAGAATGTTCCATTCATTCACAGCGAATCTGGAATTCATCTGAATCTCCACTCCCGGCAGGTTTTCGTGACACCACTGGTAAATATCCAAGTAAGCCAATGCTGGTTTTAAGTGGCCTGCTCATACTCTCAGCCGTGCTGTTCAATTTGCTATCCACTCAACCCTCTTCAGCTCCATTTTCCTGTCCACATAACCCAAACTTCAGAAACAATTGGTATCTCCTCCACAGAATGTTCCATTCATTGACTGCAAATCTGAAATTCATCTAATTCTCAACTCCCGTCAGGTTTTCGTTACACCACTTGTGAATGTCCAATTAAGCCAAAGCTGGTTTTCAGTGGCCTGTTCTTACTACGAGACGTGCTGTTCATTTGGCTATCCATTCCACCCTGTTCAGCTCTACATTTTCGTGTCCACAAAACCCAGCCTTCAGAAATCATTGGAATCACCACTAGAGAATGTTCCATGCATTCACTGCGAATCTGGAATTCATCTGAATCTCCACTCCCGGCAGGTTTTCATTGCACCACTGCTGAATGTTCAAGTAACGCAATGATGGTTTTCAGCGGTCTATTCACACTCGAACCCGTGCTGTTCACGGTCTAGCGACTCAACACTGGTGAGTTCTTCTTTTTCCAGTTCAGACAATACAAACCTCAGAAACCATTGCAATCTACACTACAGAATGTTTCATTCATTCACGCGAATCTTGAATTCATCTTGTTCTCCACTCCCAGCAGGTTTTCGTTTCACCACTGGTGAATGTCCAAGCAACCCAAGGCTGGTTTCAGCTGCGTGTTAACACTCGCAGCCGTGCTGTTCAATTGGCTATCCAGTGAACGCTGGTTAGCTCTTGATTTTCCTTCCACACACCGAGCCTTCAGAAATCATTCTTATCTCCACTTCAGAATGTTCCATTCGTTCCCTGCGAATCTGGAATTCCTCTGACTCTCCACACCAGGCAGATTTTCCTAACAACACTGGTGAATGACCAGGTAATCCAATGCTGGTTTTCAGCGGCTGTTCACACTCACAGCCTTGCTGTTCAATTGGCAATCCAGTCAAACCTAGTCAGCTCTTCATTTTCCTGTCCACACAACCCAGCGTTCAGAAATCATTGGAATCTCTACTACAGAAATTTCCATTCATTCACTGTGAATCTGGAAATAATCTGAATCTGCATTCCAGGAAGGCTTTCGTTACACCACTGATGAATGTCCAAGTAAGCCAATGCTGGTTTTCAGTGGCCTGTTCATACTAAGAGACGTGCTGTTCATTTGGCTATCCACTCCACCCTGTTCAGCTCTACATTTTCGTGTCCACAAAACCCAGCCTTCAGAAATCATTGGAATCACCACTAGAGAATGTTCCATTCATTCACTGCGAATCTGGAATTCATCTGAACCTCCACTCCCGGCAGGTTTTCGTTACGCCACTGGTGAATGTCCAAGAAACTCAATACTGGTTTTCAGAGGCATGTTCAACTCGCAGAAGTGCTGTTCAATGGGCTATCCACTCAATATTGGTCAGCTCTTCATTTTCCTCTCCACACAAACCAGCCTTCAGAAATCATTGGGATCTCCACTACAGACTGTTCCATTCATTCACTGCGATTCTGCAATTCATCTGACTCTCCGCTCCAGGCAGGTTTTCATTACAGCACTGGTGAATGACCAAGTAATCCAATGCTGGTTTTCAGCCGCCTTTTCACACTCGCAGTGTGCTGTTCAATTGTCTATCCACTCAAACCTGGTCAGCCTTTCATTTTCTTTTCCACAATATCAGACTTCAGAAATCATTGGAATCGCCAGTACAGAATGTTCCATTCATTCACTGCCAATCTGGAATTCATCTGAATCTGCACTCCAGGTAGGCTTTCATTACACCACTTATGAATGTCCAAGTAACACAATGCTGGTTTTCAGCGGTCTGTTCACACTCTAAGCCCTGCTTTTTACTGGGTATCCACACAACTGTGGTCAGCTCTTCATTTTCATGTCCAAACAATCCAGACTTGAGAAATCATTGCAATCTCCAGTACAGAATGTTCCATTCATTCACTGCGAATCTGGAATTCAACTGAATCTCCACTACCTGCAGATTTATCTTACACCACTTGTGAATGTCCAAGTAAAACAATGCTGGTTTTCAGAGGCCTGTTCATGTTCGCAGTCGTGCTGTTCAATTGGCTATCCACTCAACCTGTTTTGCTCCTCATTTTCCTGTGCACACAACCCAGCCTTCAGAAATCATTGTAATCTCCACTACAGGATGTTCCATTCATTCACTGGGAATCTGGAATTCATCTGAATCTGCACTCCACGCAGGCTTTCGTTACACCACTGCTGAAAGTCGAAGTAATGCAATACTGGTTTTCAGTGGTCTGTTCACATTCGAAGCCGAGGCTTTTTACAGGCTATCCACTCAACACTGGTCAGCTCTTCATTTTCGTGTCCCCACAATCCAGATTTCAGAAATCATTGCAATCTCCACTACAGAATGTTCCATTCATTCACTGCGAGTCTGGAGTTTATCTGATTCTCCACTCCCGCCTGGTTAACATTACACCACTTGTGAATGTCCAAGTAAGCCAATGCTGGTTTTCAGAGGCCTGTTCATACTCGCAGCCGTGCTGTTTAATTGACAATTCACTCCACCCTGTTCAGCTCTTCATTGTCCCACCACACTACCAGCCTTCAGAAATCTTTGTTATCTCCACTACAGAATGTTCCATTCATTCACTGCGAATCTGGAATTCATCTGACTCTCAACTCCACGCAGGTTTTCATTACACCACTGTTGAATGTCCAAGTAACCCAATGCTGGTTTTCAGCGGCCTGTTCATATTCGCAGCCCTGCTGTTTACTTGGCTATCGATTCAAGCCTGGTCAGCTCTTCATTTTCCTGTCCACACAACACAGGCTTCAGAAATCATTGGAATCTCCTCTACAGAATGTTCCATTCATTCACTGCGAATGTGGAATTCAACTGACTCTCCACTCCATGCAGGTTTTCCTTACACCACTGATGAATGTCCAAGTAACCCAATGCTGGTTTTCAGCTGCATGTTCACACTCGCAGCCATGCTATACAATTGGCTTTCCACTAAATCCTGATTAGTTCTTGATTTTCCTTCCACACGACCCAGCCTTCAGAAATCATTGGAATCTCCACTAGAGAATGTTCCATTCATTCACTGCGAATCTGGAATTCCTCTGAACCTCCACTCCCGGCAGGTTTTCGTTACACCACTGTTGAATGTCCAAGTAACCCAATGTTTTAAGTGTTTTCTTCACAAGCGCAGTGGTGCTGTTCAATTGGCTATCCACTCAACCCTGGCCAGCTCTACATTTTCCTGTCCACACCACAGAGACTGGAGAAATCATTGTTATCTCCACTACAGAATGTTCCATTCATTCACAGCGAATCTGGAATTCATCTGAATCTCCACTCCCGGCAGGTTTTCGTGACACCACTGGTAAATATCCAAGTAAGCCAATGCTGGTTTTAAGTGGCCTGCTCATACTCTCAGCCGTGCTGTTCAATTTGCTATCCACTCAACCCTCTTCAGCTCCATTTTCCTGTCCACATAACCCAAACTTCAGAAACAATTGGTATCTCCTCCACAGAATGTTCCATTCATTGACTGCAAATCTGAAATTCATCTAATTCTCAACTCCCGTCAGGTTTTCGTTACACCACTTGTGAATGTCCAATTAAGCCAAAGCTGGTTTTCAGTGGCCTGTTCTTACTACGAGACGTGCTGTTCATTTGGCTATCCATTCCACCCTGTTCAGCTCTACATTTTCGTGTCCACAAAACCCAGCCTTCAGAAATCATTGGAATCACCACTAGAGAATGTTCCATGCATTCACTGCGAATCTGGAATTCATCTGAATCTCCACTCCCGGCAGGTTTTCATTGCACCACTGCTGAATGTTCAAGTAACGCAATGATGGTTTTCAGCGGTCTATTCACACTCGAACCCGTGCTGTTCACGGTCTAGCGACTCAACACTGGTGAGTTCTTCTTTTTCCAGTTCAGACAATACAAACCTCAGAAACCATTGCAATCTACACTACAGAATGTTTCATTCATTCACGCGAATCTTGAATTCATCTTGTTCTCCACTCCCAGCAGGTTTTCGTTTCACCACTGGTGAATGTCCAAGCAACCCAAGGCTGGTTTCAGCTGCGTGTTAACACTCGCAGCCGTGCTGTTCAATTGGCTATCCAGTGAACGCTGGTTAGCTCTTGATTTTCCTTCCACACACCGAGCCTTCAGAAATCATTCTTATCTCCACTTCAGAATGCTCCATTCGTTCCCTGCGAATCTGGAATTCCTCTGACTCTCCACACCAGGCAGATTTTCCTAACAACACTGGTGAATGACCAGGTAATCCAATGCTGGTTTTCAGCGGCTGTTCACACTCACAGCCTTGCTGTTCAATTGGCAATCCAGTCAAACCCAGTCAGCTCTTCATTTTCCTGTCCACACAACCCAGCGTTCAGAAATCATTGGAATCTCTACTACAGAAATTTCCATTCATTCACTGTGAATCTGGAAATAATCTGAATCTGCATTCCAGGAAGGCTTTCGTTACACCACTGATGAATGTCCAAGTAAGCCAATGCTGGTTTTCAGTGGCCTGTTCATACTAAGAGACGTGCTGTTCATTTGGCTATCCACTCCACCCTGTTCAGCTCTACATTTTCGTGTCCACAAAACCCAGCCTTCAGAAATCATTGGAATCACCACTAGAGAATGTTCCATTCATTCACTGCGAATCTGGAATTCATCTGAACCTCCACTCCCTGCAGGTTTTCGTTACGCCACTGGTGAATGTCCAAGAAACTCAATACTGGTTTTCAGAGGCATGTTCAACTCGCAGAAGTGCTGTTCAATGGGCTATCCACTCAATATTGGTCAGCTCTTCATTTTCCTCTCCACACAAACCAGCCTTCAGAAATCATTGGGATCTCCACTACAGACTGTTCCATTCATTCACTGCGATTCTGCAATTCATCTGACTCTCCGCTCCAGGCAGGTTTTCATTACAGCACTGGTGAATGACCAAGTAATCCAATGCTGGTTTTCAGCCGCCTTTTCACACTCGCAGTGTGCTGTTCAATTGTCTATCCACTCAAACCTGGTCAGCCTTTCATTTTCTTTTCCACAATATCAGACTTCAGAAATCATTGGAATCGCCAGTACAGAATGTTCCATTCATTCACTGCCAATCTGGAATTCATCTGAATCTGCACTCCAGGTAGGCTTTCATTACACCACTTATGAATGTCCAAGTAACACAATGCTGGTTTTCAGCGGTCTGTTCACACTCTAAGCCCTGCTTTTTACTGGGTATCCACACAACTGTGGTCAGCTCTTCATTTTCATGTCCAAACAATCCAGACTTGAGAAATCATTGCAATCTCCAGTACAGAATGTTCCATTCATTCACTGCGAATCTGGAATTCAACTGAATCTCCACTACCTGCAGATTTATCTTACACCACTTGTGAATGTCCAAGTAAAACAATGCTGGTTTTCAGAGGCCTGTTCATGTTCGCAGTCGTGCTGTTCAATTGGCTATCCACTCAACCTGTTTTGCTCCTCATTTTCCTGTGCACACAACCCAGCCTTCAGAAATCATTGTAATCTCCACTACAGGATGTTCCATTCATTCACTGGGAATCTGGAATTCATCTGAATCTGCACTCCACGCAGGCTTTCGTTA
Organism: Sorex fumeus; assembly: GCF_029834395.1. NCBI lineage: Eukaryota > Metazoa > Chordata > Mammalia > Eulipotyphla > Soricidae > Sorex > Sorex fumeus. Next base: position 1,196,772 of record NW_026606231.1, read on the forward strand.
CACCACTGCTGAAAGTCGAAGTAATGCAATACTGGTTTTCAGTGGTCTGTTCACATTCGAAGCCGAGGCTTTTTACAGGCTATCCACTCAACACTGGTCAGCTCTTCATTTTCGTGTCCCCACAATCCAGATTTCAGAAATCATTGCAATCTCCACTACAGAATGTTCCATTCATTCACTGCGAGTCTGGAGTTTATCTGATTCTCCACTCCCGCCTGGTTAACATTACACCACTTGTGAATGTCCAAGTAAGCCAATGCTGGTTTTCAGAGGCCTGTTCATACTCGCAGCCGTGCTGTTTAATTGACAATTCACTCCACCCTGTTCAGCTCTTCATTGTCCCACCACACTACCAGCCTTCAGAAATCTTTGTTATCTCCACTACAGAATGTTCCATTCATTCACTGCGAATCTGGAATTCATCTGACTCTCAACTCCACGCAGGTTTTCATTACACCACTGTTGAATGTCCAAGTAACCCAATGCTGGTTTTCAGCGGCCTGTTCATATTCGCAGCCCTGCTGTTTACTTGGCTATCGATTCAAGCCTGGTCAGCTCTTCATTTTCCTGTCCACACAACACAGGCTTCAGAAATCATTGGAATCTCCTCTACAGAATGTTCCATTCATTCACTGCGAATGTGGAATTCAACTGACTCTCCACTCCATGCAGGTTTTCCTTACACCACTGATGAATGTCCAAGTAACCCAATGCTGGTTTTCAACTGCATGTTCACACTCGCAGCCATGCTATACAATTGGCTTTCCACTAAATCCTGATTAGTTCTTGATTTTCCTTCCACACGACCCAGCCTTCAGAAATCATTGGAATCTCCACTAGAGAATGTTCCATTCATTCACTGCGAATCTGGAATTCCTCTGAACCTCCACTCCCGGCAGGTTTTCGTTACACCACTGTTGAATGTCCAAGTAACCCAATGTTTTAAGTGTTTTCTTCACAAGCGCAGTGGTGCTGTTCAATTGGCTATCCACTCAACCCTGGCCAGCTCTACATTTTCCTGTCCACACCACAGAAACTGGAGAAATCATTGTTATCTCCACTACAGAATGTTCCATTCATTCACAGCGAATCTGGAATTCATCTGAATCTCCACTCCCGGCAGGTTTTCGTGACACCACTGGTAAATATCCAAGTAAGCCAATGCTGGTTTTAAGTGGCCTGCTCATACTCTCAGCCGTGCTGTTCAATTTGCTATCCACTCAACCCTCTTCAGCTCCATTTTCCTGTCCACATAACCCAAACTTCAGAAACAATTGGTATCTCCTCCACAGAATGTTCCATTCATTGACTGCAAATCTGAAATTCATCTAATTCTCAACTCCCGTCAGGTTTTCGTTACACCACTTGTGAATGTCCAATTAAGCCAAAGCTGGTTTTCAGTGGCCTGTTCTTACTACGAGACGTGCTGTTCATTTGGCTATCCATTCCACCCTGTTCAGCTCTACATTTTCGTGTCCACAAAACCCAGCCTTCAGAAATCATTGGAATCACCACTAGAGAATGTTCCATGCATTCACTGCGAATCTGGAATTCATCTGAATCTCCACTCCCGGCAGGTTTTCATTGCACCACTGCTGAATGTTCAAGTAACGCAATGATGGTTTTCAGCGGTCTATTCACACTCGAACCCGTGCTGTTCACGGTCTAGCGACTCAACACTGGTGAGTTCTTCTTTTTCCAGTTCAGACAATACAAACCTCAGAAACCATTGCAATCTACACTACAGAATGTTTCATTCATTCACGCGAATCTTGAATTCATCTTGTTCTCCACTCCCAGCAGGTTTTCGTTTCACCACTGGTGAATGTCCAAGCAACCCAAGGCTGGTTTCAGCTGCGTGTTAACACTCGCAGCCGTGCTGTTCAATTGGCTATCCAGTGAACGCTGGTTAGCTCTTGATTTTCCTTCCACACACCGAGCCTTCAGAAATCATTCTTATCTCCACTTCAGAATGTTCCATTCGTTCCCTGCGAATCTGGAATTCCTCTGACTCTCCACACCAGGCAGATTTTCCTAACAACACTGGTGAATGACCAGGTAATCCAATGCTGGTTTTCAGCGGCTGTTCACACTCACAGCCTTGCTGTTCAATTGGCAATCCAGTCAAACCTAGTCAGCTCTTCATTTTCCTGTCCACACAACCCAGCGTTCAGAAATCATTGGAATCTCTACTACAGAAATTTCCATTCATTCACTGTGAATCTGGAAATAATCTGAATCTGCATTCCAGGAAGGCTTTCGTTACACCACTGATGAATGTCCAAGTAATGCAATGCTGCTTCTTAGTGGTCTGTTCACACTCGAAACCGTGCTGTTCATTGTCTATCCACTCAATATCGGTCAGCTCTTCAATATCCTGTCCAGACTATCCAGATTTCTAAATGTTGGCAATCACCACTACAGAATGTTCCATTCAATCACGCGAATCTGGAATTCATCAGAGTCTCCACTCCTGGAAGGTTTTCGTGACACCACTGGTAAATGTCCAAGGAAGACAATGCTGGTTTTAAGCCGCCTGCTAACACACTCAGCCGTGCTGTTCAATTTGCTATCCACCCAACCCTATTCAGCTCTACATTTTCCTGTCCTCATAACCCAACCTTCAGAAATAATTGGTATCTCCTCCACAGAATGTTCCGTTCATTCACTGCGAATCTTAAATTCATCTGACTCTCAACTCCCGGCGGGTTATCGTTACACCACTTGTGAATGTCCAAGTAAGCCAATGCTGGTTTTCAGTGGCCTGTTCATACTAAGAGACGTGCTGTTCATTTGGCTATCCACTCCACCCTGTTCAGCTCTACATTTTCGTGTCCACAAAACCCAGCCTTCAGAAATCATTGGAATCACCACTAGAGAATGTTCCATTCATTCACTGCGAATCTGGAATTCATCTGAACCTCCACTCCTGGCAGGTTTTCGTTACGCCACTGGTGAATGTCCAAGAAACTCAATACTGGTTTTCAGAGGCATGTTCAACTCGCAGAAGTGCTGTTCAATGGGCTATCCACTCAATATTGGTCAGCTCTTCATTTTCCTCTCCACACAAACCAGCCTTCAGAAATCATTGGGATCTCCACTACAGACTGTTCCATTCATTCACTGCGATTCTGCAATTCATCTGACTCTCCGCTCCAGGCAGGTTTTCATTACAGCACTGGTGAATGACCAAGTAATCCAATGCTGGTTTTCAGCCGCCTTTTCACACTCGCAGTGTGCTGTTCAATTGTCTATCCACTCAAACCTGGTCAGCCTTTCATTTTCTTTTCCACAATATCAGACTTCAGAAATCATTGGAATCGCCAGTACAGAATGTTCCATTCATTCACTGCCAATCTGGAATTCATCTGAATCTGCACTCCAGGTAGGCTTTCATTACACCACTTATGAATGTCCAAGTAACACAATGCTGGTTTTCAGCGGTCTGTTCACACTCTAAGCCCTGCTTTTTACTGGGTATCCACACAACTGTGGTCAGCTCTTCATTTTCATGTCCAAACAATCCAGACTTGAGAAATCATTGCAATCTCCAGTACAGAATGTTCCATTCATTCACTGCGAATCTGGAATTCAACTGAATCTCCACTACCTGCAGATTTATCTTACACCACTTGTGAATGTCCAAGTAAAACAATGCTGGTTTTCAGAGGCCTGTTCATGTTCGCAGTCGTGCTGTTCAATTGGCTATCCACTCAACCTGTTTTGCTCCTCATTTTCCTGTGCACACAACCCAGCCTTCAGAAATCATTGTAATCTCCACTACAGGATGTTCCATTCATTCACTGGGAATCTGGAATTCATCTGAATCTGCACTCCACGCAGGCTTTCGTTACACCACTGCTGAAAGTCGAAGTAATGCAATACTGGTTTTCAGTGGTCTGTTCACATTCGAAGCCGAGGCTTTTTACAGGCTATCCACTCAACACTGGTCAGCTCTTCATTTTCGTGTCCCCACAATCCAGATTTCAGAAATCATTGCAATCTCCACTACAGAATGTTCCATTCATTCACTGCGAGTCTGGAGTTTATCTGATTCTCCACTCCCGCCTGGTTAACATTACACCACTTGTGAATGTCCAAGTAAGCCAATGCTGGTTTTCAGAGGCCTGTTCATACTCGCAGCCGTGCTGTTTAATTGACAATTCACTCCACCCTGTTCAGCTCTTCATTGTCCCACCACACTACCAGCCTTCAGAAATCTTTGTTATCTCCACTACAGAATGTTCCATTCATTCACTGCGAATCTGGAATTCATCTGACTCTCAACTCCACGCAGGTTTTCATTACACCACTGTTGAATGTCCAAGTAACCCAATGCTGGTTTTCAGCGGCCTGTTCATATTCGCAGCCCTGCTGTTTACTTGGCTATCGATTCAAGCCTGGTCAGCTCTTCATTTTCCTGTCCACACAACACAGGCTTCAGAAATCATTGGAATCTCCTCTACAGAATGTTCCATTCATTCACTGCGAATGTGGAATTCAACTGACTCTCCACTCCATGCAGGTTTTCCTTACACCACTGATGAATGTCCAAGTAACCCAATGCTGGTTTTCAGCTGCATGTTCACACTCGCAGCCATGCTATACAATTGGCTTTCCACTAAATCCTGATTAGTTCTTGATTTTCCTTCCACACGACCCAGCCTTCAGAAATCATTGGAATCTCCACTAGAGAATGTTCCATTCATTCACTGCGAATCTGGAATTCCTCTGAACCTCCACTCCCGGCAGGTTTTCGTTACACCACTGTTGAATGTCCAAGTAACCCAATGTTTTAAGTGTTTTCTTCACAAGCGCAGTGGTGCTGTTCAATTGGCTATCCACTCAACCCTGGCCAGCTCTACATTTTCCTGTCCACACCACAGAGACTGGAGAAATCATTGTTATCTCCACTACAGAATGTTCCATTCATTCACAGCGAATCTGGAATTCATCTGAATCTCCACTCCCGGCAGGTTTTCGTGACACCACTGGTAAATATCCAAGTAAGCCAATGCTGGTTTTAAGTGGCCTGCTCATACTCTCAGCCGTGCTGTTCAATTTGCTATCCACTCAACCCTCTTCAGCTCCATTTTCCTGTCCACATAACCCAAACTTCAGAAACAATTGGTGTCTCCTCCACAGAATGTTCCATTCATTGACTGCAAATCTGAAATTCATCTAATTCTCAACTCCCGTCAGGTTTTCGTTACACCACTTGTGAATGTCCAATTAAGCCAAAGCTGGTTTTCAGTGGCCTGTTCTTACTACGAGACGTGCTGTTCATTTGGCTATCCATTCCACCCTGTTCAGCTCTACATTTTCGTGTCCACAAAACCCAGCCTTCAGAAATCATTGGAATCACCACTAGAGAATGTTCCATTCATTCACTGCGAATCTGGAATTCATCTGAATCTCCACTCCCGGCAGGTTTTCATTGCACCACTGCTGAATGTTCAAGTAACGCAATGATGGTTTTCAGCGGTCTATTCACACTCGAACCCGTGCTGTTCACGGTCTAGCGACTCAACACTGGTGAGTTCTTCTTTTTCCAGTTCAGACAATACAAACCTCAGAAACCATTGCAATCTACACTACAGAATGTTTCATTCATTCACGCGAATCTTGAATTCATCTTGTTCTCCACTCCCAGCAGGTTTTCGTTTCACCACTGGTGAATGTCCAAGCAACCCAAGGCTGGTTTCAGCTGCGTGTTAACACTCGCAGCCGTGCTGTTCAATTGGCTATCCAGTGAACGCTGGTTAGCTCTTGATTTTCCTTCCACACACCGAGCCTTCAGAAATCATTCTTATCTCCACTTCAGAATGTTCCATTCGTTCCCTGCGAATCTGGAATTCCTCTGACTCTCCACACCAGGCAGATTTTCCTAACAACACTGGTGAATGACCAGGTAATCCAATGCTGGTTTTCAGCGGCTGTTCACACTCACAGCCTTGCTGTTCAATTGGCAATCCAGTCAAACCTAGTCAGCTCTTCATTTTCCTGTCCACACAACCCAGCGTTCAGAAATCATTGGAATCTCTACTACAGAAATTTCCATTCATTCACTGTGAATCTGGAAATAATCTGAATCTGCATTCCAGGAAGGCTTTCGTTACACCACTGATGAATGTCCAAGTAAGCCAATGCTGGTTTTCAGTGGCCTGTTCATACTAAGAGACGTGCTGTTCATTTGGCTATCCACTCCACCCTGTTCAGCTCTACATTTTCGTGTCCACAAAACCCAGCCTTCAGAAATCATTGGAATCACCACTAGAGAATGTTCCATTCATTCACTGCGAATCTGGAATTCATCTGAACCTCCACTCCCGGCAGGTTTTCGTTACGCCACTGGTGAATGTCCAAGAAACTCAATACTGGTTTTCAGAGGCATGTTCAACTCGCAGAAGTGCTGTTCAATGGGCTATCCACTCAATATTGGTCAGCTCTTCATTTTCCTCTCCACACAAACCAGCCTTCAGAAATCATTGGGATCTCCACTACAGACTGTTCCATTCATTCACTGCGATTCTGCAATTCATCTGACTCTCCGCTCCAGGCAGGTTTTCATTACAGCACTGGTGAATGACCAAGTAATCCAATGCTGGTTTTCAGCCGCCTTTTCACACTCGCAGTGTGCTGTTCAATTGTCTATCCACTCAAACCTGGTCAGCCTTTCATTTTCTTTTCCACAATATCAGACTTCAGAAATCATTGGAATCGCCAGTACAGAATGTTCCATTCATTCACTGCCAATCTGGAATTCATCTGAATCTGCACTCCAGGTAGGCTTTCATTACACCACTTATGAATGTCCAAGTAACACAATGCTGGTTTTCAGCGGTCTGTTCACACTCTAAGCCCTGCTTTTTACTGGGTATCCACACAACTGTGGTCAGCTCTTCATTTTCATGTCCAAACAATCCAGACTTGAGAAATCATTGCAATCTCCAGTACAGAATGTTCCATTCATTCACTGCGAATCTGGAATTCAACTGAATCTCCACTACCTGCAGATTTATCTTACACCACTTGTGAATGTCCAAGTAAAACAATGCTGGTTTTCAGAGGCCTGTTCATGTTCGCAGTCGTGCTGTTCAATTGGCTATCCACTCAACATGTTTTGCTCCTCATTTTCCTGTGCACACAACCCAGCCTTCAGAAATCATTGTAATCTCCACTACAGGATGTTCCATTCATTCACTGGGAATCTGGAATTCATCTGAATCTGCACTCCACGCAGGCTTTCGTTACACCACTGCTGAAAGTCGAAGTAATGCAATACTGGTTTTCAGTGGTCTGTTCACATTCGAAGCCGAGGCTTTTTACAGGCTATCCACTCAACACTGGTCAGCTCTTCATTTTCGTGTCCCCACAATCCAGATTTCAGAAATCATTGCAATCTCCACTACAGAATGTTCCATTCATTCACTGCGAGTCTGGAGTTTATCTGATTCTCCACTCCCGCCTGGTTAACATTACACCACTTGTGAATGTCCAAGTAAGCCAATGCTGGTTTTCAGAGGCCTGTTCATACTCGCAGCCGTGCTGTTTAATTGACAATTCACTCCACCCTGTTCAGCTCTTCATTGTCCCACCACACTACCAGCCTTCAGAAATCTTTGTTATCTCCACTACAGAATGTTCCATTCATTCACTGCGAATCTGGAATTCATCTGACTCTCAACTCCACGCAGGTTTTCATTACACCACTGTTGAATGTCCAAGTAACCCAATGCTGGTTTTCAGCGGCCTGTTCATATTCGCAGCCCTGCTGTTTACTTGGCTATCGATTCAAGCCTGGTCAGCTCTTCATTTTCCTGTCCACACAACACAGGCTTCAGAAATCATTGGAATCTCCTCTACAGAATGTTCCATTCATTCACTGCGAATGTGGAATTCAACTGACTCTCCACTCCATGCAGGTTTTCCTTACACCACTGATGAATGTCCAAGTAACCCAATGCTGGTTTTCAGCTGCATGTTCACACTCGCAGCCATGCTATACAATTGGCTTTCCACTAAATCCTGATTAGTTCTTGATTTTCCTTCCACACGACCCAGCCTTCAGAAATCATTGGAATCTCCACTAGAGAATGTTCCATTCATTCACTGCGAATCTGGAATTCCTCTGAACCTCCACTCCCGGCAGGTTTTCGTTACACCACTGTTGAATGTCCAAGTAACCCAATGTTTTAAGTGTTTTCTTCACAAGCGCAGTGGTGCTGTTCAATTGGCTATCCACTCAACCCTGGCCAGCTCTACATTTTCCTGTCCACACCACAGAGACTGGAGAAATCATTGTTATCTCCACTACAGAATGTTCCATTCATTCACAGCGAATCTGGAATTCATCTGAATCTCCACTCCCGGCAGGTTTTCGTGACACCACTGGTAAATATCCAAGTAAGCCAATGCTGGTTTTAAGTGGCCTGCTCATACTCTCAGCCGTGCTGTTCAATTTGCTATCCACTCAACCCTCTTCAGCTCCATTTTCCTGTCCACATAACCCAAACTTCAGAAACAATTGGTATCTCCTCCACAGAATGTTCCATTCATTGACTGCAAATCTGAAATTCATCTAATTCTCAACTCCCGTCAGGTTTTCGTTACACCACTTGTGAATGTCCAATTAAGCCAAAGCTGGTTTTCAGTGGCCTGTTCTTACTACGAGACGTGCTGTTCATTTGGCTATCCATTCCACCCTGTTCAGCTCTACATTTTCGTGTCCACAAAACCCAGCCTTCAGAAATCATTGGAATCACCACTAGAGAATGTTCCATGCATTCACTGCGAATCTGGAATTCATCTGAATCTCCACTCCCGGCAGGTTTTCATTGCACCACTGCTGAATGTTCAAGTAACGCAATGATGGTTTTCAGCGGTCTATTCACACTCGAACCCGTGCTGTTCACGGTCTAGCGACTCAACACTGGTGAGTTCTTCTTTTTCCAGTTCAGACAATACAAACCTCAGAAACCATTGCAATCTACACTACAGAATGTTTCATTCATTCACGCGAATCTTGAATTCATCTTGTTCTCCACTCCCAGCAGGTTTTCGTTTCACCACTGGTGAATGTCCAAGCAACCCAAGGCTGGTTTCAGCTGCGTGTTAACACTCGCAGCCGTGCTGTTCAATTGGCTATCCAGTGAACGCTGGTTAGCTCTTGATTTTCCTTCCACACACCGAGCCTTCAGAAATCATACTTATCTCCACTTCAGAATGTTCCATTCGTTCCCTGCGAATCTGGAATTGCTCTGACTCTCCACACCAGGCAGATTTTCCTAACAACACTGGTGAATGACCAGGTAATCCAATGCTGGTTTTCAGCGGCTGTTCACACTCACAGCCTTGCTGTTCAATTGGCAATCCAGTCAAAACTAGTCAGCTCTTCATTTTCCTGTCCACACAACCCAGCGTTCAGAAATCATTGGAATCTCTACTACAGAAATTTCCATTCATTCACTGTGAATCTGGAAATAATCTGAATCTGCATTCCAGGAAGGCTTTCGTTACACCACTGATGAATGTCCAAGTAAGCCAATGCTGGTTTTCAGTGGCCTGTTCATACTAAGAGACGTGCTGTTCATTTGGCTATCCACTCCACCCTGTTCAGCTCTACATTTTCGTGTCCACAAAACCCAGCCTTCAGAAATCATTGGAATCACCACTAGAGAATGTTCCATTCATTCACTGCGAATCTGGAATTCATCTGAACCTCCACTCCCGGCAGGTTTTCGTTACGCCACTGGTGAATGTCCAAGAAACTCAATACTGGTTTTCAGAGGCATGTTCAACTCGCAGAAGTGCTGTTCAATGGGCTATCCACTCAATATTGGTCAGCTCTTCATTTTCCTCTCCACACAAACCAGCCTTCAGAAATCATTGGGATCTCCACTACAGACTGTTCCATTCATTCACTGCGATTCTGCAATTCATCTGACTCTCCGCTCCAGGCAGGTTTTCATTACAGCACTGGTGAATGACCAAGTAATCCAATGCTGGTTTTCAGCCGCCTTTTCACACTCGCAGTGTGCTGTTCAATTGTCTATCCACTCAAACCTGGTCAGCCTTTCATTTTCTTTTCCACAATATCAGACTTCAGAAATCATTGGAATCGCCAGTACAGAATGTTCCATTCATTCACTGCCAATCTGGAATTCATCTGAATCTGCACTCCAGGTAGGCTTTCATTACACCACTTATGAATGTCCAAGTAACACAATGCTGGTTTTCAGCGGTCTGTTCACACTCTAAGCCCTGCTTTTTACTGGGTATCCACACAACTGTGGTCAGCTCTTCATTTTCATGTCCAAACAATCCAGACTTGAGAAATCATTGCAATCTCCAGTACAGAATGTTCCATTCATTCACTGCGAATCTGGAATTCAACTGAATCTCCACTACCTGCAGATTTATCTTACACCACTTGTGAATGTCCAAGTAAAACAATGCTGGTTTTCAGAGGCCTGTTCATGTTCGCAGTCGTGCTGTTCAATTGGCTATCCACTCAACCTGTTTTGCTCCTCATTTTCCTGTGCACACAACCCAGCCTTCAGAAATCATTGTAATCTCCACTACAGGATGTTCCATTCATTCACTGGGAATCTGGAATTCATCTGAATCTGCACTCCACGCAGGCTTTCGTTACACCACTGCTGAAAGTCGAAGTAATGCAATACTGGTTTTCAGTGGTCTGTTCACATTCGAAGCCGAGGCTTTTTACAGGCTATCCACTCAACACTGGTCAGCTCTTCATTTTCGTGTCCCCACAATCCAGATTTCAGAAATCATTGCAATCTCCACTACAGAATGTTCCATTCATTCACTGCGAGTCTGGAGTTTATCTGATTCTCCACTCCCGCCTGGTTAACATTACACCACTTGTGAATGTCCAAGTAAGCCAATGCTGGTTTTCAGAGGCCTGTTCATACTCGCAGCCGTGCTGTTTAATTGACAATTCACTCCACCCTGTTCAGCTCTTCATTGTCCCACCACACTACCAGCCTTCAGAAAACTTTGTTATCTCCACTACAGAATGTTCCATTCATTCACTGCGAATCTGGAATTCATCTGACTCTCAACTCCACGCAGGTTTTCATTACACCACTGTTGAATGTCCAAGTAACCCAATGCTGGTTTTCAGCGGCCTGTTCATATTCGCAGCCCTGCTGTTTACTTGGCTATCGATTCAAGCCTGGTCAGCTCTTCATTTTCCTGTCCACACAACACAGGCTTCAGAAATCATTGGAATCTCCTCTACAGAATGTTCCATTCATTCACTGCGAATGTGCAATTCAACTGACTCTCCACTCCATGCAGGTTTTCCTTACACCACTGATGAATGTCCAAGTAACCCAATGCTGGTTTTCAGCTGCATGTTCACACTCGCAGCCATGCTATACAATTGGCTTTCCACTAAATCCTGATTAGTTCTTGATTTTCCTTCCACACGACCCAGCCTTCAGAAATCATTGGAATCTCCACTAGAGAATGTTCCATTCATTCACTGCGAATCTGGAATTCCTCTGAACCTCCACTCCCGGCAGGTTTTCGTTACACCACTGTTGAATGTCCAAGTAACCCAATGTTTTAAGTGTTTTCTTCACAAGCGCAGTGGTGCTGTTCAATTGGCTATCCACTCAACCCTGGCCAGCTCTACATTTTCCTGTCCACACCACAGAGACTGGAGAAATCATTGTTATCTCCACTACAGAATGTTCCATTCATTCACAGCGAATCTGGAATTCATCTGAATCTCCACTCCCGGCAGGTTTTCGTGACACCACTGGTAAATATCCAAGTAAGCCAATGCTGGTTTTAAGTGGCCTGCTCATACTCTCAGCCGTGCTGTTCAATTTGCTATCCACTCAACCCTCTTCAGCTCCATTTTCCTGTCCACATAACCCAAACTTCAGAAACAATTGGTATCTCCTCCACAGAATGTTCCATTCATTGACTGCAAATCTGAAATTCATCTAATTCTCAACTCCCGTCAGGTTTTCGTTACACCACTTGTGAATGTCCAATTAAGCCAAAGCTGGTTTTCAGTGGCCTGTTCTTACTACGAGACGTGCTGTTCATTTGGCTATCCATTCCACCCTGTTCAGCTCTACATTTTCGTGTCCACAAAACCCAGCCTTCAGAAATCATTGGAATCACCACTAGAGAATGTTCCATGCATTCACTGCGAATCTGGAATTCATCTGAATCTCCACTCCCGGCAGGTTTTCATTGCACCACTGCTGAATGTTCAAGTAACGCAATGATGGTTTTCAGCGGTCTATTCACACTCGAACCCGTGCTGTTCACGGTCTAGCGACTCAACACTGGTGAGTTCTTCTTTTTCCAGTTCAGACAATACAAACCTCAGAAACCATTGCAATCTACACTACAGAATGTTTCATTCATTCACGCGAATCTTGAATTCATTTTTCGTTTCACCACTGGTGAATGTCCAAGCAACCCAAGGCTGGTTTCAGCTGCGTGTTAACACTCGCAGCCGTGCTGTTCAATTGGCTATCCAGTGAACGCTGGTTAACTCTTGATTTTCCTTCCACACACCGAGCCTTCAGAAATCATTCTTATCTCCACTTCAGAATGTTCCATTCGTTCCCTGCGAATCTGGAATTCCTCTGACTCTCCACACCAGGCAGATTTTCCTAACAACACTGGTGAATGACAAGGTAATCCAATGCTGGTTTTCAGCGGCTGTTCACACTCACAGCCTTGCTGTTCAATTGGCAATCCAGTCAAACCTAGTCAGCTCTTCATTTTCCTGTCCACACAACCCAGCGTTCAGAAATCATTGGAATCTCTACTACAGAAATTTCCATTCATTCACTGTGAATCTGGAATTAATCTGAATCTGCATTCCAGGAAGGCTTTCGTTACACCACTGATGAATGTCCAAGTAAGCCAATGCTGGTTTTCAGTGGCCTGTTCATACTAAGAGACGTGCTGTTCATTTGGCTATCCACTCCACCCTGTTCAGCTCTACATTTTCGTGTCCACAAAACCCAGCCTTCAGAAATCATTGGAATCACCACTAGAGAATGTTCCATTCATTCACTGCGAATCTGGAATTCATCTGAACCTCCACTCCCGGCAGGTTTTCGTTACGCCACTGGTGAATGTCCAAGTAACTCAATACTGGTTTTCAGAGGCATGTTCAACTCGCAGAAGTGCTGTTCAATGGGCTATCCACTCAATATTGGTCAGCTCTTCATTTTCCTCTCCACACAAACCAGCCTTCAGAAATCATTGGGATCTCCACTACAGACTGTTCCATTCATTCACTGCGATTCTGCAATTCATCTGACTCTCCGCTCCAGGCAGGTTTTCATTACAGCACTGGTGAATGACCAAGTAATCCAATGCTGGTTTTCAGCCGCCTTTTCACACTCGCAGTGTGCTGTTCAATTGTCTATCCACTCAAACCTGGTCAGCCTTTCATTTTCTTTTCCACAATATCAGACTTCAGAAATCATTGGAATCGCCAGTACAGAATGTTCCATTCATTCACTGCCAATCTGGAATTCATCTGAATCTGCACTCCAGGTAGGCTTTCATTACACCACTTATGAATGTCCAAGTAACACAATGCTGGTTTTCAGCGGTCTGTTCACACTCTAAGCCCTGCTTTTTACTGGGTATCCACACAACTGTGGTCAGCTCTTCATTTTCATGTCCAAACAATCCAGACTTGAGAAATCATTGCAATCTCCAGTACAGAATGTTCCATTCATTCACTGCGAATCTGGAATTCAACTGAATCTCCACTACCTGCAGATTTATCTTACACCACTTGTGAATGTCCAAGTAAAACAATGCTGGTTTTCAGAGGCCTGTTCATGTTCGCAGTCGTGCTGTTCAATTGGCTATCCACTCAACCTGTTTTGCTCCTCATTTTCCTGTGCACACAACCCAGCCTTCAGAAATCATTGTAATCTCCACTACAGGATGTTCCATTCATTCACTGGGAATCTGGAATTCATCTGAATCTGCACTCCACGCAGGCTTTCGTTACACCACTGCTGAAAGTCGAAGTAATGCAATACTGGTTTTCAGTGGTCTGTTCACATTCGAAGCCGAGGCTTTTTACAGGCTATCCACTCAACACTGGTCAGCTCTTCATTTTCGTGTCCCCACAATCCAGATTTCAGAAATCATTGCAATCTCCACTACAGAATGTTCCATTCATTCACTGCGCGTCTGGAGTTTATCTGATTCTCCACTCCCGCCTGGTTAACATTACACCACTTGTGAATGTCCAAGTAAGCCAATGCTGGTTTTCAGAGGCCTGTTCATACTCGCAGCCGTGCTGTTTAATTGACAATTCACTCCACCCTGTTCAGCTCTTCATTGTCCCACCACACTACCAGCCTTCAGAAATCTTTGTTATCTCCACTACAGAATGTTCCATTCATTCACTGCGAATCTGGAATTCATCTGACTCTCAACTCCACGCAGGTTTTCATTACACCACTGTTGAATGTCCAAGTAACCCAATGCTGGTTTTCAGCGGCCTGTTCATATTCGCAGCCCTGCTGTTTACTTGGCTATCGATTCAAGCCTGGTCAGCTCTTCATTTTCCTGTCCACACAACACAGGCTTCAGAAATCATTGGAATCTCCTCTACAGAATGTTCCATTCATTCACTGCGAATGTGGAATTCAACTGACTCTCCACTCCATGCAGGTTTTCCTTACACCACTGATGAATGTCCAAGTAACCCAATGCTGGTTTTCAGCTGCATGTTCACACTCGCAGCCATGCTATACAATTGGCTTTCCACTAAATCCTGATTAGTTCTTGATTTTCCTTCCACACGACCCAGCCTTCAGAAATCATTGGAATCTCCACTAGAGAATGTTCCATTCATTCACTGCGAATCTGGAATTCCTCTGAACCTCCACTCCCGGCAGGTTTTCGTTACACCACTGTTGAATGTCCAAGTAACCCAATGTTTTAAGTGTTTTCTTCACAAGCGCAGTGGTGCTGTTCAATTGGCTATCCACTCAACCCTGGCCAGCTCTACATTTTCCTGTCCACACCACAGAGACTGGAGAAATCATTGTTATCTCCACTACAGAATGTTCCATTCATTCACAGCGAATCTGGAATTCATCTGAATCTCCACTCCCGGCAGGTTTTCGTGACACCACTGGTAAATATCCAAGTAAGCCAATGCTGGTTTTAAGTGGCCTGCTCATACTCTCAGCCGTGCTGTTCAATTTGCTATCCACTCAACCCTCTTCAGCTCCATTTTCCTGTCCACATAACCCAAACTTCAGAAACAATTGGTATCTCCTCCACAGAATGTTCCATTCATTGACTGCAAATCTGAAATTCATCTAATTCTCAACTCCCGTCAGGTTTTCGTTACACCACTTGTGAATGTCCAATTAAGCCAAAGCTGGTTTTCAGTGGCCTGTTCTTACTACGAGACGTGCTGTTCATTTGGCTATCCATTCCACCCTGTTCAGCTCTACATTTTCGTGTCCACAAAACCCAGCCTTCAGAAATCATTGGAATCACCACTAGAGAATGTTCCATGCATTCACTGCGAATCTGGAATTCATCTGAATCTCCACTCCCGGCAGGTTTTCATTGCACCACTGCTGAATGTTCAAGTAACGCAATGATGGTTTTCAGCGGTCTATTCACACTCGAACCCGTGCTGTTCACGGTCTAGCGACTCAACACTGGTGAGTTCTTCTTTTTCCAGTTCAGACAATACAAACCTCAGAAACCATTGCAATCTACACTACAGAATGTTTCATTCATTCACGCGAATCTTGAATTCATCTTGTTCTCCACTCCCAGCAGGTTTTCGTTTCACCACTGGTGAATGTCCAAGCAACCCAAGGCTGGTTTCAGCTGCGTGTTAACACTCGCAGCCGTGCTGTTCAATTGGCTATCCAGTGAACGCTGGTTAGCTCTTGATTTTCCTTCCACACACCGAGCCTTCAGAAATCATTCTTATCTCCACTTCAGAATGTTCCATTCGTTCCCTGCGAATCTGGAATTCCTCTGACTCTCCACACCAGGCAGATTTTCCTAACAACACTGGTGAATGACCAGGTAATCCAATGCTGGTTTTCAGCGGCTGTTCACACTCACAGCCTTGCTGTTCAATTGGCAATCCAGTCAAACCTAGTCAGCTCTTCATTTTCCTGTCCACACAACCCAGCGTTCAGAAATCATTGGAATCTCTACTACAGAAATTTCCATTCATTCACTGTGAATCTGGAAATAATCTGAATCTGCATTCCAGGAAGGCTTTCGTTACACCACTGATGAATGTCCAAGTAATGCAATGCTGCTTCTTACTGGTCTGTTCACACTCGAAACCGTGCTGTTCATTGGCTATCCACTCAATATCGGTCAGCTCTTCAATATCCTGTCCAGACTATCCAGATTTCTAAATGTTGGCAATCACCACTACAGAATGTTCCATTCAATCACGCGAATCTGGAATTCATCAGAGTCTCCACTCCTGGAAGGTTTTCGTGACACCACTGGTAAATGTCCAAGGAAGACAATGCTGGTTTTAAGCCGCCTGCTAACACACTCAGCCGTGCTGTTCAATTTGCTATCCACCCAACCCTATTCAGCTCTACATTTTCCTGTCCTCATAACCCAACCTTCAGAAATAATTGGTATCTCCTCCACAGAATGTTCCGTTCATTCACTGCGAATCTTAAATTCATCTGACTCTCAACTCCCGGCGGGTTATCGTTACACCACTTGTGAATGTCCAAGTAAGCCAATGCTGGTTTTCAGTGGCCTGTTCATACTAAGAGACGTGCTGTTCATTTGGCTATCCACTCCACCCTGTTCAGCTCTACATTTTCGTGTCCACAAAACCCAGCCTTCAGAAATCATTGGAATCACCACTAGAGAATGTTCCATTCATTCACTGCGAATCTGGAATTCATCTGAACCTCCACTCCCGGCAGGTTTTCGTTACGCCACTGGTGAATGTCCAAGAAACTCAATACTGGTTTTCAGAGGCATGTTCAACTCGCAGAAGTGCTGTTCAATGGGCTATCCACTCAATATTGGTCAGCTCTTCATTTTCCTCTCCACACAAACCAGCCTTCAGAAATCATTGGGATCTCCACTACAGACTGTTCCATTCATTCACTGCGATTCTGCAATTCATCTGACTCTCCGCTCCAGGCAGGTTTTCATTACAGCACTGGTGAATGACCAAGTAATCCAATGCTCGTTTTCAGCCGCCTTTTCACACTCGCAGTGTGCTGTTCAATTGTCTATCCACTCAAACCTGGTCAGCCTTTCATTTTCTTTTCCACAATATCAGACTTCAGAAATCATTGGAATCGCCAGTACAGAATCTTCCATTCATTCACTGCCAATCTGGAATTCATCTGAATCTGCACTCCAGGTAGGCTTTCATTACACCACTTATGAATGTCCAAGTAACACAATGCTGGTTTTCAGCGGTCTGTTCACACTCTAAGCCCTGCTTTTTACTGGGTATCCACACAACTGTGGTCAGCTCTTCATTTTCATGTCCAAACAATCCAGACTTGAGAAATCATTGCAATCTCCAGTACAGAATGTTCCATTCATTCACTGCGAATCTGGAATTCAACTGAATCTCCACTACCTGCAGATTTATCTTACACCACTTGTGAATGTCCAAGTAAAACAATGCTGGTTTTCAGAGGCCTGTTCATGTTCGCAGTCGTGCTGTTCAATTGGCTATCCACTCAACCTGTTTTGCTCCTCATTTTCCTGTGCACACAACCCAGCCTTCAGAAATCATTGTAATCTCCACTACAGGATGTTCCATTCATTCACTGGGAATCTGGAATTCATCTGAATCTGCACTCCACGCAGGCTTTCGTTACACCACTGCTGAAAGTCGAAGTAATGCAATACTGGTTTTCAGTGGTCTGTTCACATTCGAAGCCGAGGCTTTTTACAGGCTATCCACTCAACACTGGTCAGCTCTTCATTTTCGTGTCCCCACAATCCAGATTTCAGAAATCATTGCAATCTCCACTACAGAATGTTCCATTCATTCACTGCGAGTCTGGAGTTTATCTGATTCTCCACTCCCGCCTGGTTAACATTACACCACTTGTGAATGTCCAAGTAAGCCAATGCTGGTTTTCAGAGGCCTGTTCATACTCGCAGCCGTGCTGTTTAATTGACAATTCACTCCACCCTGTTCAGCTCTTCATTGTCCCACCACACTACCAGCCTTCAGAAATCTTTGTTATCTCCACTACAGAATGTTCCATTCATTCACTGCGAATCTGGAATTCATCTGACTCTCAACTCCACGCAGGTTTTCATTACACCACTGTTGAATGTCCAAGTAACCCAATGCTGGTTTTCAGCGGCCTGTTCATATTCGCAGCCCTGCTGTTTACTTGGCTATCGATTCAAGCCTGGTCAGCTCTTCATTTTCCTGTCCACACAACACAGGCTTCAGAAATCATTGGAATCTCCTCTACAGAATGTTCCATTCATTCACTGCGAATGTGCAATTCAACTGACTCTCCACTCCATGCAGGTTTTCCTTACACCACTGATGAATGTCCAAGTAACCCAATGCTGGTTTTCAGCTGCATGTTCACACTCGCAGCCATGCTATACAATTGGCTTTCCACTAAATCCTGATTAGTTCTTGATTTTCCTTTCACACGACCCAGCCTTCAGAAATCATTGGAATCTCCACTAGAGAATGTTCCATTCATTCACTGCGAATCTGGAATTCCTCTGAACCTCCACTCCCGGCAGGTTTTCGTTACACCACTGTTGAATGTCCAAGTAACCCAATGTTTTAAGTGTTTTCTTCACAAGCGCAGTGGTGCTGTTCAATTGGCTATCCACTCAACCCTCTTCAGCTCCATTTTCCTGTCCACATAACCCAAACTTCAGAAACAATTGGTATCTCCTCCACAGAATGTTCCATTCATTGACTGCAAATCTGAAATTCATCTAATTCTCAACTCCCGTCAGGTTTTCGTTACACCACTTGTGAATGTCCAATTAAGCCAAAGCTGGTTTTCAGTGGCCTGTTCTTACTACGAGACGTGCTGTTCATTTGGCTATCCATTCCACCCTGTTCAGCTCTACATTTTCGTGTCCACAAAACCCAGCATTCAGAAATCATTGGAAACACCACTAGAGAATGTTCCATGCATTCACTGCGAATCTGGAATTCATCTGAATCTCCACTCCCGGCAGGTTTTCATTGCACCACTGCTGAATGTTCAAGTAACGCAATGATGGTTTTCAGCGGTCTATTCACACTCGAACCCGTGCTGTTCACGGTCTAGCGACTCAACACTGGTGAGTTCTTCTTTTTCCAGTTCAGACAATACAAACCTCAGAAACCATTGCAATCTACACTACAGAATGTTTCATTCATTCACGCGAATCTTGAATTCATCATGTTCTCCACTCCCAGCAGGTTTTCGTTTCACCACTGGTGAATGTCCAAGCAACCCAAGGCTGGTTTCAGCTGCGTGTTAACACTCGCAGCCGTGCTGTTCAATTGGCTATCCAGTGAACGCTGGTTAGCTCTTGATTTTCCTTCCACACACCGAGCCTTCAGAAATCATTCTTATCTCCACTTCAGAATGTTCCATTCGTTCCCTGCGAATCTGGAATTCCTCTGACTCTCCACACCAGGCAGATTTTCCTAACAACACTGGTGAATGATCAGGTAATCCAATGCTGGTTTTCAGCGGCTGTTCACACTCACAGCCTTGCTGTTCAATTGGCAATCCAGTCAAACCTAGTCAGCTCTTCATTTTCCTGTCCATACAACCCAGCGTTCAGAAATCATTGGAATCTCTACTACAGAAATTTCCATTCATTCACTGTGAATCTGGAAATAATCTGAATCTGCATTCCAGGAAGGCTTTCGTTACACCACTGATGAATGTCCAAGTAATGCAATGCTGCTTCTTAGTGGTCTGTTCACACTCGAAACCGTGCTGTTCATTGGCTATCCACTCAATATCGGTCAGCTCTTCAATATCCTGTCCAGACTATCCAGATTTCTAAATGTTGGCAATCACCACTACAGAATGTTCCATTCAATCACGCGAATCTGGAATTCATCAGAGTCTCCACTCCTGGAAGGTTTTCGTGACACCACTGGTAAATGTCCAAGGAAGACAATGCTGGTTTTAAGCCGCCTGCTAACACACTCAGCCGTGCTGTTCAATTTGCTATCCACCCAACCCTATTCAGCTCTACATTTTCCTGTCCTCATAACCCAACCTTCAGAAATAATTGGTATCTCCTCCACAGAATGTTCCGTTCATTCACTGCGAATCTTAAATTCATCTGACTCTCAACTCCCGGCGGGTTATCGTTACACCACTTGTGAATGTCCAAGTAAGCCAATGCTGGTTTTCAGTGGCCTGTTCATACTAAGAGACGTGCTGTTCATTTGGCTATCCACTCCACCCTGTTCAGCTCTACATTTTCGTGTCCACAAAACCCAGCCTTCAGAAATCATTGGAATCACCACTAGAGAATGTTCCATTCATTCACTGCGAATCTGGAATTCATCTGACCCTCCACTCCCGGCAGGTTTTCGTTACGCCACTGGTGAATGTCCAAGTAACTCAATACTGGTTTTCAGAGGCATGTTCAACTCGCAGAAGTGCTGTTCAATGGGCTATCCACTCAATATTGGTCAGCTCTTCATTTTCCTCTCCACACAAACCAGCCTTCAGAAATCATTGGGATCTCCACTACAGACTGTTCCATTCATTCACTGCGATTCTGCAATTCATCTGACTCCGCTCCAGACAGGTTTTCATTACAGCACTGGTGAATGACCAAGTAATCCAATGCTGGTTTTCAGCTGCCTTTTCACACTCGCAGTGTGCTGTTCAATTGTCTATCCACTCAAACCTGGTCAGCCTTTCATTTTCTTTTCCACAATATCAGACTTCAGAAATCATTGGAATCGCCAGTACAGAATGTTCCATTCATTCACTGCCAATCTGGAATTCATCTGAATCTGCACTCCAGGTAGGCTTTCATTACACCACTTATGAATGTCCAAGTAACACAATGCTGGTTTTCAGCGGTCTGTTCACACTCTAAGCCCTGCTTTTTACTGGGTATCCACACAACTGTGGTCAGCTTTTCATTTTCATGTCCAAACAATCCAGACTTGAGAAATCATTGCAATCTCCAGTACAGAATGTTCCATTCATTCACTGCGAATCTGGAATTCAACTGAATCTCCACTACCTGCAGATTTATCTTACACCACTTGTGAATGTCCAAGTAAAACAATGCTGGTTTTCAGAGGCCTGTTCATGTTCGCAGTCGTGCTGTTCAATTGGCTATCCACTCAACCTGTTTTGCTCCTCATTTTCCTGTGCACACAACCCAGCCTTCAGAAATCATTGTAATCTCCACTACAGGATGTTCCATTCATTCACTGGGAATCTGGAATTCATCTGAATCTGCACTCCACGCAGGCTTTCGTTACACCACTGCTGAAAGTCGAAGTAATGCAATACTGGTTTTCAGTGGTCTGTTCACATTCGAAGCCGAGGCTTTTTACAGGCTATCCACTCAACACTGGTCAGCTCTTCATTTTCGTGTCCCCACAATCCAGATTTCAGAAATCATTGCAATCTCCACTACAGAATGTTCCATTCATTCACTGCGAGTCTGGAGTTTATCTGATTCTCCACTCCCGCCTGGTTAACATTACACCACTTGTGAATGTCCAAGTAAGCCAATGCTGGTTTTCAGAGGCCTGTTCATACTCGCAGCCGTGCTGTTTAATTGACAATTCACTCCACCCTGTTCAGCTCTTCATTGTCCCACCACACTACCAGCCTTCAGAAATCTTTGTTATCTCCACTACAGAATGTTCCATTCATTCACTGCGAATCTGGAATTCATCTGACTCTCAACTCCACGCAGGTTTTCATTACACCACTGTTGAATGTCCAAGTAACCCAATGCTGGTTTTCAGCGGCCTGTTCATATTCGCAGCCCTGCTGTTTACTTGGCTATCGATTCAAGCCTGGTCAGCTCTTCATTTTCCTGTCCACACAACACAGGCTTCAGAAATCATTGGAATCTCCTCTACAGAATGTTCCATTCATTCACTGCGAATGTGGAATTCAACTGACTCTCCACTCCATGCAGGTTTTCCTTACACCACTGATGAATGTCCAAGTAACCCAATGCTGGTTTTCAGCTGCATGTTCACACTCGCAGCCATGCTATACAATTGGCTTTCCACTAAATCCTGATTAGTTCTTGATTTTCCTTCCACACGACCCAGCCTTCAGAAATCATTGGAATCTCCACTAGAGAATGTTCCATTCATTCACTGCGAATCTGGAATTCCTCTGAACCTCCACTCCCGGCAGGTTTTCGTTACACCACTGTTGAATGTCCAAGTAACCCAATGTTTTAAGTGTTTTCTTCACAAGCGCAGTGGTGCTGTTCAATTGGCTATCCACTCAACCCTGGCCAGCTCTACATTTTCCTGTCCACACCACAGAGACTGGAGAAATCATTGTTATCTCCACTACAGAATGTTCCATTCATTCACAGCGAATCTGGAATTCATCTGAATCTCCACTCCCGGCAGGTTTTCGTGACACCACTGGTAAATATCCAAGTAAGCCAATGCTGGTTTTAAGTGGCCTGCTCATACTCTCAGCCGTGCTGTTCAATTTGCTATCCACTCAACCCTCTTCAGCTCCATTTTCCTGTCCACATAACCCAAACTTCAGAAACAATTGGTATCTCCTCCACAGAATGTTCCATTCATTGACTGCAAATCTGAAATTCATCTAATTCTCAACTCCCGTCAGGTTTTCGTTACACCACTTGTGAATGTCCAATTAAGCCAAAGCTGGTTTTCAGTGGCCTGTTCTTACTACGAGACGTGCTGTTCATTTGGCTATCCATTCCACCCTGTTCAGCTCTACATTTTCGTGTCCACAAAACCCAGCCTTCAGAAATCATTGGAATCACCACTAGAGAATGTTCCATGCATTCACTGCGAATCTGGAATTCATCTGAATCTCCACTCCCGGCAGGTTTTCATTGCACCACTGCTGAATGTTCAAGTAACGCAATGATGGTTTTCAGCGGTCTATTCACACTCGAACCCGTGCTGTTCACGGTCTAGCGACTCAACACTGGTGAGTTCTTCTTTTTCCAGTTCAGACAATACAAACCTCAGAAACCATTGCAATCTACACTACAGAATGTTTCATTCATTCACGCGAATCTTGAATTCATCTTGTTCTCCACTCCCAGCAGGTTTTCGTTTCACCACTGGTGAATGTCCAAGCAACCCAAGGCTGGTTTCAGCTGCGTGTTAACACTCGCAGCCGTGCTGTTCAATTGGCTATCCAGTGAACGCTGGTTAGCTCTTGATTTTCCTTCCACACACCGAGCCTTCAGAAATCATTCTTATCTCCACTTCAGAATGTTCCATTCGTTCCCTGCGAATCTGGAATTCCTCTGACTCTCCACACCAGGCAGATTTTCCTAACAACACTGGTGAATGACCAGGTAATCCAATGCTGGTTTTCAGCGGCTGTTCACACTCACAGCCTTGCTGTTCAATTGGCAATCCAGTCAAACCTAGTCAGCTCTTCATTTTCCTGTCCACACAACCCAGCGTTCAGAAATCATTGGAATCTCTACTACAGAAATTTCCATTCATTCACTGTGAATCTGGAAATAATCTGAATCTGCATTCCAGGAAGGCTTTCGTTACACCACTGATGAATGTCCAAGTAATGCAATGCTGCTTCTTACTGGTCTGTTCACACTCGAAACCGTGCTGTTCATTGGCTATCCACTCAATATCGGTCAGCTCTTCAATATCCTGTCCAGACTATCCAGATTTCTAAATGTTGGCAATCACCACTACAGAATGTTCCATTCAATCACGCGAATCTGGAATTCATCAGAGTCTCCACTCCCGGCAGGTTTTCGTGACACCACTGGTATATGTCCAAGGAAGCCAATGCTGGTTTTAAGCCGCCTGCTTATACTCTCAGCCGTGCTGTTCAATTTGCTATCCACCCAACCCTATTCAGCTCTACATTTTCCTGTCCTCATAACCCAACCTTCAGAAATAATTGGTATCTCCTCCACAGAATGTTCCGTTCATTCACTGCGAATCTTAAATTCATCTGACTCTCAACTCCCGGCGGGTTATCGTTACACCACTTGTGAATGTCCAAGTAAGCCAATGCTGGTTTTCAGTGGCCTGTTCATACTAAGAGACGTGCTGTTCATTTGGCTATCCACTCCACCCTGTTCAGCTCTACATTTTCGTGTCCACAAAACCCAGCCGTCAGAAATCATTGGAATCACCACTAGAGAATGTTCCATTCATTCACTGCGAATCTGGAATTCATCTGAAACTCCACTCCCGGCAGGTTTTCGTTACGCCACTGGTGAATGTCCAAGTAACTCAATACTGGTTTTCAGAGGCATGTTCAACTCGCAGAAGTGCTGTTCAATGGGCTATCCACTCAATATTGGTCAGCTCTTCATTTTCCTCTCCACACAAACCAGCCTTCAGAAATCATTGGGATCTCCACTACAGACTTTTCCATTCATTCACTGCGATTCTGCAATTCATCTGACTCTCCGCTCCAGGCAGGTTTTCATTACAGCACTGGTGAATGACCAAGTAATCCAATGCTGGTTTTCAGCCGCCTTTTCACACTCGCAGTGTGCTGTTCAATTGTCTATCCACTCAAACCTGGTCAGCCTTTCATTTTCTTTTCCACAATATCAGACTTCAGAAATCATTGGAATCGCCAGTACAGAATGTTCCATTCATTCACTGCCAATCTGGAATTCATCTGAATCTGCACTCCAGGTAGGCTTTCATTACACCACTTATGAATGTCCAAGTAACACAATGCTGGTTTTCAGCGGTCTGGTCACACTCTAAGCCCTGCTTTTTACTGGGTATCCACACAACTGTGGTCAGCTCTTCATTTTCATGTCCAAACAATCCAGACTTGAGAAATCATTGCAATCTCCAGTACAGAATGTTCCATTCATTCACTGGGAATCTGGAATTCATCTGAATCTGCACTCCACGCAGGCTTTCGTTACACCACTGCTGAAAGTCGAAGTAATGCAATACTGGTTTTCAGTGGTCTGTTCACATTCGAAGCCGAGGCTTTTTACAGGCTATCCACTCAACACTGGTCAGCTCTTCATTTTCGTGTCCCCACAATCCAGATTTCAGAAATCATTGCAATCTCCACTACAGAATGTTCCATTCATTCACTGCGCGTCTGGAGTTTATCTGATTCTCCACTCCCGCCTGGTTAACATTACACCACTTGTGAATGTCCAAGTAAAACAATGCTGGTTTTCAGAGGCCTGTTCATGTTCGCAGTCGTGCTGTTCAATTGACAAATCACTCCACCCTGTTCAGCTCTTCATTGTCCCACCACACTACCAGCCTTCAGAAATCTTTGTTATCTCCACTACAGAATGTTCCATTCATTCACTGCGAATCTGGAATTCAACTGACTCTCAACTCCACGCAGGTTTTCATTACACCACTGTTGAATGTCCAAGTAACCCAATGCTGGTTTTCAGCGGCCTGTTCATATTCGCAGCCCTGCTGTTTACTTGGCTATCGATTCAAGCCTGGTCAGCTCTTCATTTTCCTGTCCACACAACACAGGCTTCAGAAATCATTGGAATCTCCTCTACAGAATGTTCCATTCATTCACTGCGAATGTGGAATTCAACTGACTCTCCACTCCATGCAGGTTTTCCTTACACCACTGATGAATGTCCAAGTAACCCAATGCTGGTTTTCAGCTGCATGTTCACACTCGCAGCCATGCTATACAATTGGCTTTCCACTAAATCCTGATTAGTTCTTGATTTTCCTTCCACACGACCCAGCCTTCAGAAATCATTGGAATCTCCACTAGAGAATGTTCCATTCATTCACTGCGAATCTGGAATTCCTCTGAACCTCCACTCCCGGCAGGTTTTCGTTACACCACTGTTGAATGTCCAAGTAACCCAATGTTTTAAGTGTTTTCTTCACAAGCGCAGTGGTGCTGTTCAATTGGCTATCCACTCAACCCTGGCCAGCTCTACATTTTCCTGTCCACACCACAGAGACTGGAGAAATCATTGTTATCTCCACTACAGAATGTTCCATTCATTCACAGCGAATCTGGAATTCATCTGAATCTCCACTCCCGGCAGGTTTTCGTGACACCACTGGTAAATATCCAAGTAAGCCAATGCTGGTTTTAAGTGGCCTGCTCATACTCTCAGCCGTGCTGTTCAATTTGCTATCCACTCAACCCTCTTCAGCTCCATTTTCCTGTCCACATAACCCAAACTTCAGAAACAATTGGTATCTCCTCCACAGAATGTTCCATTCATTGACTGCAAATCTGAAATTCATCTAATTCTCAACTCCCGTCAGGTTTTCGTTACACCACTTGTGAATGTCCAATTAAGCCAAAGCTGGTTTTCAGTGGCCTGTTCTTACTACGAGACGTGCTGTTCATTTGGCTATCCATTCCACCCTGTTCAGCTCTACATTTTCGTGTCCACAAAACCCAGCCTTCAGAAATCATTGGAATCACCACTAGAGAATGTTCCATGCATTCACTGCGAATCTGGAATTCATCTGAATCTCCACTCCCGGCAGGTTTTCATTGCACCACTGCTGAATGTTCAAGTAACGCAATGATGGTTTTCAGCGGTCTATTCACACTCGAACCCGTGCTGTTCACGGTCTAGCGACTCAACACTGGTGAGTTCTTCTTTTTCCAGTTCAGACAATACAAACCTCAGAAACCATTGCAATCTACACTACAGAATGTTTCATTCATTCACGCGAATCTTGAATTCATCTTGTTCTCCACTCCCAGCAGGTTTTCGTTTCACCACTGGTGAATGTCCAAGCAACCCAAGGCTGGTTTCAGCTGCGTGTTAACACTCGCAGCCGTGCTGTTCAATTGGCTATCCAGTGAACGCTGGTTAGCTCTTGATTTTCCTTCCACACACCGAGCCTTCAGAAATCATTCTTATCTCCACTTCAGAATGTTCCATTCGTTCCCTGCGAATCTGGAATTCCTCTGACTCTCCACACCAGGCAGATTTTCCTAACAACACTGGTGAATGACCAGGTAATCCAATGCTGGTTTTCAGCGGCTGTTCACACTCACAGCCTTGCTGTTCAATTGGCAATCCAGTCAAACCTAGTCAGCTCTTCATTTTCCTGTCCACACAACCCAGCGTTCAGAAATCATTGGAATCTCTACTACAGAAATTTCCATTCATTCACTGTGAATCTGGAAATAATCTGAATCTGCATTCCAGGAAGGCTTTCGTTACACCACTGATGAATGTCCAAGTAATGCAATGCTGCTTCTTAGTGGTCTGTTCACACTCGAAACCGTGCTGTTCATTGGCTATCCACTCAATATCGGTCAGCTCTTCAATATCCTGTCCAGACTATCCAGATTTCTAAATGTTGGCAATCACCACTACAGAATGTTCCATTCAATCACGCGAATCTGGAATTCATCAGAGTCTCCACTCCTGGAAGGTTTTCGTGACACCACTGGTAAATGTCCAAGGAAGACAATGCTGGTTTTAAGCCGCCTGCTAACACACTCAGCCGTGCTGTTCAATTTGCTATCCACCCAACCCTATTCAGCTCTACATTTTCCTGTCCTCATAACCCAACCTTCAGAAATAATTGGTATCTCCTCCACAGAATGTTCCGTTCATTCACTGCGAATCTTAAATTCATCTGACTCTCAACTCCCGGCGGGTTATCGTTACACCACTTGTGAATGTCCAAGTAAGCCAATGCTGGTTTTCAGTGGCCTGTTCATACTAAGAGACGTGCTGTTCATTTGGCTATCCACTCCACCCTGTTCAGCTCTACATTTTCGTGTCCACAAAACCCAGCCTTCAGAAATCATTGGAATCACCACTAGAGAATGTTCCATTCATTCACTGCGAATCTGGAATTCATCTGAACCTCCACTCCTGGCAGGTTTTCGTTACGCCACTGGTGAATGTCCAAGAAACTCAATACTGGTTTTCAGAGGCATGTTCAACTCGCAGAAGTGCTGTTCAATGGGCTATCCACTCAATATTGGTCAGCTCTTCATTTTCCTCTCCACACAAACCAGCCTTCAGAAATCATTGGGATCTCCACTACAGACTGTTCCATTCATTCACTGCGATTCTGCAATTCATCTGACTCTCCGCTCCAGGCAGGTTTTCATTACAGCACTGGTGAATGACCAAGTAATCCAATGCTGGTTTTCAGCCGCCTTTTCACACTCGCAGTGTGCTGTTCAATTGTCTATCCACTCAAACCTGGTCAGCCTTTCATTTTCTTTTCCACAATATCAGACTTCAGAAATCATTGGAATCGCCAGTACAGAATGTTCCATTCATTCACTGCCAATCTGGAATTCATCTGAATCTGCACTCCAGGTAGGCTTTCATTACACCACTTATGAATGTCCAAGTAACACAATGCTGGTTTTCAGCGGTCTGTTCACACTCTAAGCCCTGCTTTTTACTGGGTATCCACACAACTGTGGTCAGCTCTTCATTTTCATGTCCAAACAATCCAGACTTGAGAAATCATTGCAATCTCCAGTACAGAATGTTCCATTCATTCACTGCGAATCTGGAATTCAACTGAATCTCCACTACCTGCAGATTTATCTTACACCACTTGTGAATGTCCAAGTAAAACAATGCTGGTTTTCAGAGGCCTGTTCATGTTCGCAGTCGTGCTGTTCAATTGGCTATCCACTCAACCTGTTTTGCTCCTCATTTTCCTGTGCACACAACCCAGCCTTCAGAAATCATTGTAATCTCCACTACAGGATGTTCCATTCATTCACTGGGAATCTGGAATTCATCTGAATCTGCACTCCACGCAGGCTTTCGTTACACCACTGCTGAAAGTCGAAGTAATGCAATACTGGTTTTCAGTGGTCTGTTCACATTCGAAGCCGAGGCTTTTTACAGGCTATCCACTCAACACTGGTCAGCTCTTCATTTTCGTGTCCCCACAATCCAGATTTCAGAAATCATTGCAATCTCCACTACAGAATGTTCCATTCATTCACTGCGAGTCTGGAGTTTATCTGATTCTCCACTCCCGCCTGGTTAACATTACACCACTTGTGAATGTCCAAGTAAGCCAATGCTGGTTTTCAGAGGCCTGTTCATACTCGCAGCCGTGCTGTTTAATTGACAATTCACTCCACCCTGTTCAGCTCTTCATTGTCCCACCACACTACCAGCCTTCAGAAATCTTTGTTATCTCCACTACAGAATGTTCCATTCATTCACTGCGAATCTGGAATTCATCTGACTCTCAACTCCACGCAGGTTTTCATTACACCACTGTTGAATGTCCAAGTAACCCAATGCTGGTTTTCAGCGGCCTGTTCATATTCGCAGCCCTGCTGTTTACTTGGCTATCGATTCAAGCCTGGTCAGCTCTTCATTTTCCTGTCCACACAACACAGGCTTCAGAAATCATTGGAATCTCCTCTACAGAATGTTCCATTCATTCACTGCGAATGTGGAATTCAACTGACTCTCCACTCCATGCAGGTTTTCCTTACACCACTGATGAATGTCCAAGTAACCCAATGCTGGTTTTCAGCTGCATGTTCACACTCGCAGCCATGCTATACAATTGGCTTTCCACTAAATCCTGATTAGTTCTTGATTTTCCTTCCACACGACCCAGCCTTCAGAAATCATTGGAATCTCCACTAGAGAATGTTCCATTCATTCACTGCGAATCTGGAATTCCTCTGAACCTCCACTCCCGGCAGGTTTTCGTTACACCACTGTTGAATGTCCAAGTAACCCAATGTTTTAAGTGTTTTCTTCACAAGCGCAGTGGTGCTGTTCAATTGGCTATCCACTCAACCCTGGCCAGCTCTACATTTTCCTGTCCACACCACAGAGACTGGAGAAATCATTGTTATCTCCACTACAGAATGTTCCATTCATTCACAGCGAATCTGGAATTCATCTGAATCTCCACTCCCGGCAGGTTTTCGTGACACCACTGGTAAATATCCAAGTAAGCCAATGCTGGTTTTAAGTGGCCTGCTCATACTCTCAGCCGTGCTGTTCAATTTGCTATCCACTCAACCCTCTTCAGCTCCATTTTCCTGTCCACATAACCCAAACTTCAGAAACAATTGGTATCTCCTCCACAGAATGTTCCATTCATTGACTGCAAATCTGAAATTCATCTAATTCTCAACTCCCGTCAGGTTTTCGTTACACCACTTGTGAATGTCCAATTAAGCCAAAGCTGGTTTTCAGTGGCCTGTTCTTACTACGAGACGTGCTGTTCATTTGGCTATCCATTCCACCCTGTTCAGCTCTACATTTTCGTGTCCACAAAACCCAGCCTTCAGAAATCATTGGAATCACCACTAGAGAATGTTCCATGCATTCACTGCGAATCTGGAATTCATCTGAATCTCCACTCCCGGCAGGTTTTCATTGCACCACTGCTGAATGTTCAAGTAACGCAATGATGGTTTTCAGCGGTCTATTCACACTCGAACCCGTGCTGTTCACGGTCTAGCGACTCAACACTGGTGAGTTCTTCTTTTTCCAGTTCAGACAATACAAACCTCAGAAACCATTGCAATCTACACTACAGAATGTTTCATTCATTCACGCGAATCTTGAATTCATCTTGTTCTCCACTCCCAGCAGGTTTTCGTTTCACCACTGGTGAATGTCCAAGCAACCCAAGGCTGGTTTCAGCTGCGTGTTAACACTCGCAGCCGTGCTGTTCAATTGGCTATCCAGTGAACGCTGGTTAGCTCTTGATTTTCCTTCCACACACCGAGCCTTCAGAAATCATTCTTATCTCCACTTCAGAATGTTCCATTCGTTCCCTGCGAATCTGGAATTCCTCTGACTCTCCACACCAGGCAGATTTTCCTAACAACACTGGTGAATGACCAGGTAATCCAATGCTGGTTTTCAGCGGCTATTCACACTCACAGCCTTGCTGTTCAATTGGCAATCCAGTCAAACCTAGTCAGCTCTTCATTTTCCTGTCCACACAACCCAGCGTTCAGAAATCATTGGAATCTCTACTACAGAAATTTCCATTCATTCACTGTGAATCTGGAAATAATCTGAATCTGCATTCCAGGAAGGCTTTCGTTACACCACTGATGAATGTCCAAGTAATGCAATGCTGCTTCTTAGTGGTCTGTTCACACTCGAAACCGTGCTGTTCATTGGCTATCCACTCAATATCGGTCAGCTCTTCAATATCCTGTCCAGACTATCCAGATTTCTAAATGTTGGCAATCACCACTACAGAATGTTCCATTCAATCACGCGAATCTGGAATTCATCAGAGTCTCCACTCCTGGAAGGTTTTCGTGACACCACTGGTAAATGTCCAAGGAAGACAATGCTGGTTTTAAGCCGCCTGCTAACACACTCAGCCGTGCTGTTCAATTTGCTATCCACCCAACCCTATTCAGCTCTACATTTTCCTGTCCTCATAACCCAACCTTCAGAAATAATTGGTATCTCCTCCACAGAATGTTCCGTTCATTCACTGCGAATCTTAAATTCATGTGACTCTCAACTCCCGGCGGGTTATCGTTACACCACTTGTGAATGTCCAAGTAAGCCAATGCTGGTTTTCAGTGGCCTGTTCATACTAAGAGACGTGCTGTTCATTTGGCTATCCACTCCACCCTGTTCAGCTCTACATTTTCGTGTCCACAAAACCCAGCCTTCAGAAATCATTGGAATCACCACTAGAGAATGTTCCATTCATTCACTGCGAATCTGGAATTCATCTGAACCTCCACTCCCGGCAGGTTTTCGTTACACCACTGGTGAATGTCCAAGTAACTCAATACTGGTTTTCAGAGGCATGTTCAACTCGCAGAAGTGCTGTTCAATGGGCTATCCACTCAATATTGGTCAGCTCTTCATTTTCCTCTCCACACAAACCAGCCTTCAGAAATCATTGGGATCTCCACTACAGACTGTTCCATTCATTCACTGCGATTCTGCAATTCATCTGACTCTCCGCTCCAGGCAGGTTTTCATTACAGCACTGGTGAATGACCAAGTAATCCAATGCTGGTTTTCAGCCGCCTTTTCACACTCGCAGTGTGCTGTTCAATTGTCTATCCACTCAAACCTGGTCAGCCTTTCATTTTCTTTTCCACAATATCAGACTTCAGAAATCATTGGAATCGCCAGTACAGAATGTTCCATTCATTCACTGCCAATCTGGAATTCATCTGAATCTGCACTCCAGGTAGGCTTTCATTACACCACTTATGAATGTCCAAGTAACACAATGCTGGTTTTCAGCGGTCTGTTCACACTCTAAGCCCTGCTTTTTACTGGGTATCCACACAACTGTGGTCAGCTCTTCATTTTCATGTCCAAACAATCCAGACTTGAGAAATCATTGCAATCTCCAGTACAGAATGTTCCATTCATTCACTGCGAATCTGGAATTCAACTGAATCTCCACTACCTGCAGATTTATCTTACACCACTTGTGAATGTCCAAGTAAAACAATGCTGGTTTTCAGAGGCCTGTTCATATTCGCAGTCGTGCTGTTCAATTGGCTATCCACTCAACCTGTTTTGCTCCTCATTTTCCTGTGCACACAACCCAGCCTTCAGAAATCATTGTAATCTCCACTACAGGATGTTCCATTCATTCACTGGGAATCTGGAATTCATCTGAATCTGCACTCCACGCAGGCTTTCGTTACACCACTGCTGAAAGTCGAAGTAATGCAATACTGGTTTTCAGTGGTCTGTTCACATTCGAAGCCGAGGCTTTTTACAGGCTATCCACTCAACACTGGTCAGCTCTTCATTTTCGTGTCCCCACAATCCAGATTTCAGAAATCATTGCAATCTCCACTACAGAATGTTCCATTCATTCACTGCGAGTCTGGAGTTTATCTGATTCTCCACTCCCGCCTGGTTAACATTACACCACTTGTGAATGTCCAAGTAAGCCAATGCTGGTTTTCAGAGGCCTGTTCATACTCGCAGCCGTGCTGTTTAATTGACAATTCACTCCACCCTGTTCAGCTCTTCATTGTCCCACCACACGACCAGCCTTCAGAAATCTTTGTTATCTCCACTACAGAATGTTCCATTCATTCACTGCGAATCTGGAATTCATCTGACTCTCAACTCCACGCAGGTTTTCATTACACCACTGTTGAATGTCCAAGTAACCCAATGCTGGTTTTCAGCGGCCTGTTCATATTCGCAGCCCTGCTGTTTACTTGGCTATCGATTCAAGCCTGGTCAGCTCTTCATTTTCCTGTCCACACAACACAGGCTTCAGAAATCATTGGAATCTCCTCTACAGAATGTTCCATTCATTCACTGCGAATGTGGAATTCAACTGACTCTCCACTCCATGCAGGTTTTCCTTACACCACTGATGAATGTCCAAGTAACCCAATGCTGGTTTTCAGCTGCATGTTCACACTCGCAGCCATGCTATACAATTGGCTTTCCACTAAATCCTGATTAGTTCTTGATTTTCCTTCCACACGACCCAGCCTTCAGAAATCATTGGAATCTCCACTAGAGAATGTTCCATTCATTCACTGCGAATCTGGAATTCCTCTGAACCTCCACTCCCGGCAGGTTTTCGTTACACCACTGTTGAATGTCCAAGTAACCCAATGTTTTAAGTGTTTTCTTCACAAGCGCAGTGGTGCTGTTCAATTGGCTATCCACTCAACCCTGGCCAGCTCTACATTTTCCTGTCCACACCACAGAGACTGGAGAAATCATTGTTATCTCCACTACAGAATGTTCCATTCATTCACAGCGAATCTGGAATTCATCTGAATCTCCACTCCCGGCAGGTTTTCGTGACACCACTGGTAAATATCCAAGTAAGCCAATGCTGGTTTTAAGTGGCCTGCTCATACTCTCAGCCGTGCTGTTCAATTTGCTATCCACTCAACCCTCTTCAGCTCCATTTTCCTGTCCACATAACCCAAACTTCAGAAACAATTGGTATCTCCTCCACAGAATGTTCCATTCATTGACTGCAAATCTGAAATTCATCTAATTCTCAACTCCCGTCAGGTTTTCGTTACACCACTTGTGAATGTCCAATTAAGCCAAAGCTGGTTTTCAGTGGCCTGTTCTTACTACGAGACGTGCTGTTCATTTGGCTATCCATTCCACCCTGTTCAGCTCTACATTTTCGTGTCCACAAAACCCAGCCTTCAGAAATCATTGGAATCACCACTAGAGAATGTTCCATGCATTCACTGCGAATCTGGAATTCATCTGAATCTCCACTCCCGGCAGGTTTTCATTGCACCACTGCTGAATGTTCAAGTAACGCAATGATGGTTTTCAGCGGTCTATTCACACTCGAACCCGTGCTGTTCACGGTCTAGCGACTCAACACTGGTGAGTTCTTCTTTTTCCAGTTCAGACAATACAAACCTCAGAAACCATTGCAATCTACACTACAGAATGTTTCATTCATTCACGCGAATCTTGAATTCATCTTGTTCTCCACTCCCAGCAGGTTTTCGTTTCACCACTGGTGAATGTCCAAGCAACCCAAGGCTGGTTTCAGCTGCGTGTTAACACTCGCAGCCGTGCTGTTCAATTGGCTATCCAGTGAACGCTGGTTAGCTCTTGATTTTCCTTCCACACACCGAGCCTTCAGAAATCATTCTTATCTCCACTTCAGAATGTTCCATTCGTTCCCTGCGAATCTGGAATTCCTCTGACTCTCCACACCAGGCAGATTTTCCTAACAACACTGGTGAATGACCAGGTAATCCAATGCTGGTTTTCAGCGGCTGTTCACACTCACAGCCTTGCTGTTCAATTGGCAATGCAGTCAAACCTAGTCAGCTCTTCATTTTCCTGTCCACACAACCCAGCGTTCAGAAATCATTGGAATCTCTACTACAGAAATTTCCATTCATTCACTGTGAATCTGGAAATAATCTGAATCTGCATTCCAGGAAGGCTTTCGTTACACCACTGATGAATGTCCAAGTAATGCAATGCTGCTTCTTAGTGGTCTGTTCACACTCGAAACCGTGCTGTTCATTGGCTATCCACTCAATATCGGTCAGCTCTTCAATATCCTGTCCAGACTATCCAGATTTCTAAATGTTGGCAATCACCAATACAGAATGTTAAATTCAATCACGCGAATCTGGAATTCATCAGAGTCTCCACTCCTGGAAGGTTTTCGTGACACCACTGGTAAATGTCCAAGGAAGACAATGCTGGTTTTAAGCCGCCTGCTAACACACTCAGCCGTGCTGTTCATTTGGCTATCCACCCAACCCTATTCAGCTCTACATTTTCCTGTCCACAAAACCCAGCCTTCAGAAATCATTGGAATCACCACTAGAGAATGTTCCATTCATTCACTGCGAATCTGGAATTCATCTGAACCTCCACTCCTGGCAGGTTTTCGTTACGCCACTGGTGAATGTCCAAGTAAGCCAATGCTGGTTTTCAGTGGCCTGTTCAACTCGCAGAAGTGCTGTTCAATGGGCTATCCACTCTATATTGGTCAGCTCTTCATTTTCCTCTCCACACAAACCAGCCTTCAGAAATCATTGGGATCTCCACTACAGACTGTTCCATTCATTCACTGCGATTCTGCAATTCATCTGACTCTCCACTCCAGGCAGGTTTTCATTACAGCACTGGTGAATGACCAAGTAATCCAATGCTGGTTTTCAGCCGCCTTTTCACACTCGCAGTGTGCTGTTCAATTGTCTATCCACTCAAACCTGGTCAGCCTTTCATTTTCTTTTCCACAATATCAGACTTCAGAAATCATTGGAATCGCCAGTACAGAATGTTCCATTCATTCACTGCCAATCTGGAATTCATCTGAATCTGCACTCCAGTTAGGCTTTCATTACACCACTTATGAATGTCCAAGTAACACAATGCTGGTTTTCAGCGGTCTGTTCACACTCTAAGCCCTGCTTTTTACTGGGTATCCACACAACTGTGGTCAGCTCTTCATTTTCATGTCCAAACAATCCAGACTTGAGAAATCATTGCAATCTCCAGTACAGAATGTTCCATTCATTCACTGCTAATCTGGAATTCAACTGAATCTCCACTACCTGCAGATTTATCTTACACCACTTGTGAATGTCCAAGTAAAACAATGCTGGTTTTCAGAGGCCTGTTCATATTCGCAGTCGTGCTGTTCAAATGGCTATCCACTCAACCTGTTTTGCTCCTCATTTTCCTGTGCACACAACCCAGCCTTCAGAAATCATTGTAATCTCCACTACAGGATGTTCCATTCATTCACTGGGAATCTGGAATTCATCTGAATCTGCACTCCACGCAGGCTTTCGTTACACCACTGCTGAAAGTCGAAGTAATGCAATACTGGTTTTCAGTGGGCTGTTCACATTCGAAGCCGAGGCTTTTTACAGGCTATCCACTCAACACTGGTCAGCTCTTCATTTTCGTGTCCCCACAATCCAGATTTCAGAAATCATTGCAATCTCCACTACAGAATGTTCCATTCATTCACTGCGAGTCTGGAGTTTATCTGATTCTCCACTCCCGCCTGGTTAACATTACACCACTTGTGAATGTCCAAGTAAGCCAATGCTGGTTTTCAGAGGCCTGTTCATACTCGCAGCCGTGCTGTTTAATTGACAATTCACTCCACCCTGTTCAGCTCTTCATTGTCCCACCACACTACCAGCCTTCAGAAATCTTTGTTATCTCCACTACAGAATGTTCCATTCATTCACTGCGAATCTGGAATTCATCTGACTCTCAACTCCACGCAGGTTTTCATTACACCACTGTTGAATGTCCAAGTAACCCAATGCTGGTTTTCAGCGGCCTGTTCATATTCGCAGCCCTGCTGTTTACTTGGCTATCGATTCAAGCCTGGTCAGCTCTTCATTTTCCTGTCCACACAACACAGGCTTCAGAAATCATTGGAATCTCCTCTACAGAATGTTCCATTCATTCACTGCGAATGTGGAATTCAACTGACTCTCCACTCCATGCAGGTTTTCCTTACACCACTGATGAATGTCCAAGTAACCCAATGCTGGTTTTCAGCTGCATGTTCACACTCGCAGCCATGCTATACAATTGGCTTTCCACTAAATCCTGATTAGTTCTTGATTTTCCTTCCACACGACCCAGCCTTCAGAAATCATTGGAATCTCCACTAGAGAATGTTCCATTCATTCACTGCGAATCTGGAATTCCTCTGAACCTCCACTCCCGGCAGGTTTTCGTTACACCACTGTTGAATGTCCAAGTAACCCAATGTTTTAAGTGTTTTCTTCACAAGCGCAGTGGTGCTGTTCAATTGGCTATCCACTCAACCCTGGCCAGCTCTACATTTTCCTGTCCACACCACAGAGACTGGAGAAATCATTGTTATCTCCACTACAGAATGTTCCATTCATTCACAGCGAATCTGGAATTCATCTGAATCTCCACTCCCGGCAGGTTTTCGTGACACCACTGGTAAATATCCAAGTAAGCCAATGCTGGTTTTAAGTGGCCTGCTCATACTCTCAGCCGTGCTGTTCAATTTGCTATCCACTCAACCCTCTTCAGCTCCATTTTCCTGTCCACATAACCCAAACTTCAGAAACAATTGGTATCTCCTCCACAGAATGTTCCATTCATTGACTGCAAATCTGAAATTCATCTAATTCTCAACTCCCGTCAGGTTTTCGTTACACCACTTGTGAATGTCCAATTAAGCCAAAGCTGGTTTTCAGTGGCCTGTTCTTACTATGAGACGTGCTGTTCATTTGGCTATCCATTCCACCCTGTTCAGCTCTACATTTTCGTGTCCACAAAACCCAGCCTTCAGAAATCATTGGAATCACCACTAGAGAATGTTCCATGCATTCACTGCGAATCTGGAATTCATCTGAATCTCCACTCCCGGCAGGTTTTCATTGCACCACTGCTGAATGTTCAAGTAACGCAATGATGGTTTTCAGCGGTCTATTCACACTCGAACCCGTGCTGTTCACGGTCTAGCGACTCAACACTGGTGAGTTCTTCTTTTTCCAGTTCAGACAATACAAACCTCAGAAACCATTGCAATCTACACTACAGAATGTTTCATTCATTCACGCGAATCTTGAATTCATCTTGTTCTCCACTCCCAGCAGGTTTTCGTTTCACCACTGATGAATGTCCAAGCAACCCAAGGCTGGTTTCAGCTGCGTGTTAACACTCGCAGCCGTGCTGTTCAATTGGCTATCCAGTGAACGCTGGTTAGCTCTTGATTTTCCTTCCACACACCGAGCCTTCAGAAATCATTCTTATCTCCACTTCAGAATGTTCCATTCGTTCCCTGCGAATCTGGAATTCCTCTGACTCTCCACACCAGGCAGATTTTCCTAACAACACTGGTGAATGACCAGGTAATCCAATGCTGGTTTTCAGCGGCTGTTCACACTCACAGCCTTGCTGTTCAATTGGCAATCCAGTCAAACCTAGTCAGCTCTTCATTTTCCTGTCCACACAACCCAGCGTTCAGAAATCATTGGAATCTCTACTACAGAAATTTCCATTCATTCACTGT
Source organism: Sorex fumeus (assembly GCF_029834395.1). Taxonomy (NCBI): domain Eukaryota; kingdom Metazoa; phylum Chordata; class Mammalia; order Eulipotyphla; family Soricidae; genus Sorex; species Sorex fumeus. The sequence continues at coordinate 1,235,455 of NW_026606231.1, forward strand.
GAATCTGGAAATAATCTGAATCTGCATTCCAGGAAGGCTTTCGTTACACCACTGATGAATGTCCAAGTAATGCAATGCTGCTTCTTAGTGGTCTGTTCACACTCGAAACCGTGCTGTTCATTGGCTATCCACTCAATATCGGTCAGCTCTTCAATATCCTGTCCAGACTATCCAGATTTCTAAATGTTGGCAATCACCACTACAGAATGTTCCATTCAATCACGCGAATCTGGAATTCATCAGAGTCTCCACTCCTGGAAGGTTTTCGTGACACCACTGGTAAATGTCCAAGGAAGACAATGCTGGTTTTAAGCCGCCTGCTAACACACTCAGCCGTGCTGTTCATTTGGCTATCCACCCAACCCTATTCAGCTCTACATTTTCCTGTCCACAAAACCCAGCCTTCAGAAATCATTGGAATCACCACTAGAGAATGTTCCATTCATTCACTGCGAATCTGGAATTCATCTGAACCTCCACTCCTGGCAGGTTTTCGTTACGCCACTGGTGAATGTCCAAGTAAGCCAATGCTGGTTTTCAGTGGCCTGTTCAACTCGCAGAAGTGCTGTTCAATGGGCTATCCACTCTATATTGGTCAGCTCTTCATTTTCCTCTCCACACAAACCAGCCTTCAGAAATCATTGGGATCTCCACTACAGACTGTTCCATTCATTCACTGCGATTCTGCAATTCATCTGACTCTCCACTCCAGGCAGGTTTTCATTACAGCACTGGTGAATGACCAAGTAATCCAATGCTGGTTTTCAGCCGCCTTTTAACACTCGCAGTGTGCTGTTCAATTGTCTATCCACTCAAACCTGGTCAGCCTTTCATTTTCTTTTCCACAATATCAGACTTCAGAAATCATTGGAATCGCCAGTACAGAATGTTCCATTCATTCACTGCCAATCTGGAACTCATCTGAATCTGCACTCCAGGTAGGCTTTCATTACACCACTTTTGAATGTCCAAGTAACACAATGCTGGTTTTCAGCGGTCTGTTCACACTCTAAGCCCTGCTTTTTACTGGGTATCCACACAACTGTGGTCAGCTCTTCATTTTCATGTCCAAACAATCCAGACTTGAGAAATCATTGCAATCTCCAGTACAGAATGTTCCATTCATTCACTGCGAATCTGGAATTCAACTGAATCTCCACTACCTGCAGATTTATCTTACACCACTTGTGAATGTCCAAGTAAAACAATGCTGGTTTTCAGAGGCCTGTTCATGTTCGCAGTCGTGCTGTTCAATTGGCTATCCACTCAACCTGTTTTGCTCCTCATTTTCCTGTGCACACAACCCAGCCTTCAGAAATCATTGTAATCTCCACTACAGGATGTTCCATTCATTCACTGGGAATCTGGAATTCATCTGAATCTGCACTCCACGCAGGCTTTCGTTACACCACTGCTGAAAGTCGAAGTAATGCAATACTGGTTTTCAGTGGTCTGTTCACATTCGAAGCCGAGGCTTTTTACAGGCTATCCACTCAACACTGGTCAGCTCTTCATTTTCGTGTCCCCACAATCCAGATTTCAGAAATCATTGCAATCTCCACTACAGAATGTTCCATTCATTCACTGCGAGTCTGGAGTTTATCTGATTCTCCACTCCCGCCTGGTTAACATTACACCACTTGTGAATGTCCAAGTAAGCCAATGCTGGTTTTCAGAGGCCTGTTCATACTCGCAGCCGTGCTGTTTAATTGACAATTCACTCCACCCTGTTCAGCTCTTCATTGTCCCACCACACTACCAGCCTTCAGAAATCTTTGTTATCTCCACTACAGAATGTTCCATTCATTCACTGCGAATCTGGAATTCATCTGACTCTCAACTCCACGCAGGTTTTCATTACACCACTGTTGAATGTCCAAGTAACCCAATGCTGGTTTTCAGCGGCCTGTTCATATTCGCAGCCCTGCTGTTTACTTGGCTATCGATTCAAGCCTGGTCAGCTCTTCATTTTCCTGTCCACACAACACAGGCTTCAGAAATCATTGGAATCTCCTCTACAGAATGTTCCATTCATTCACTGCGAATGTGGAATTCAACTGACTCTCCACTCCATGCAGGTTTTCCTTACACCACTGATGAATGTCCAAGTAACCCAATGCTGGTTTTCAGCTGCATGTTCACACTCGCAGCCATGCTATACAATTGGCTTTCCACTAAATCCTGATTAGTTCTTGATTTTCCTTCCACACGACCCAGCCTTCAGAAATCATTGGAATCTCCACTAGAGAATGTTCCATTCATTCGCTGCGAATCTGGAATTCCTCTGAACCTCCACTCCCGGCAGGTTTTCGTTACACCACTGTTGAATGTCCAAGTAACCCAATGTTTTAAGTGTTTTCTTCACAAGCGCAGTGGTGCTGTTCAATTGGCTATCCACTCAACCCTGGCCAGCTCTACATTTTCCTGTCCACACCACAGAGACTGGAGAAATCATTGTTATCTCCACTACAGAATGTTCCATTCATTCACAGCGAATCTGGAATTCATCTGAATCTCCACTCCCGGCAGGTTTTCGTGACACCACTGGTAAATATCCAAGTAAGCCAATGCTGGTTTTAAGTGGCCAGCTCATACTCTCAGCCGTGCTGTTCAATTTGCTATCCACTCAACCCTCTTCAGCTCCATTTTCCTGTCCACATAACCCAAACTTCAGAAACAATTGGTATCTCCTCCACAGAATGTTCCAGTCATTGACTGCAAATCTGAAATTCATCTAATTCTCAACTCCCGTCAGGTTTTCGTTACACCTCTTGTGAATGTCCAATTAAGCCAAAGCTGGTTTTCAGTGGCCTGTTCTTACTACGAGACGTGCTGTTCATTTGGCTATCCATTCCACCCTGTTCAGCTCTACATTTTCGTGTCCACAAAACCCAGCCTTCAGAAATCATTGGAATCACCACTAGAGAATGTTCCATGCATTCACTGCGAATCTGGAATTCATCTGAATCTCCACTCCCGGCAGGTTTTCATTGCACCACTGCTGAATGTTCAAGTAACGCAATGATGGTTTTCAGCGGTCTATTCACACTCGAACCCGTGCTGTTCACGGTCTAGCGACTCAACACTGGTGAGTTCTTCTTTTTCCAGTTCAGACAATACAAACCTCAGAAACCATTGCAATCTACACTACAGAATGTTTCATTCATTCACGCGAATCTTGAATTCATCTTGTTCTCCACTCCCAGCAGGTTTTCGTTTCACCACTGGTGAATGTCCAAGCAACCCAAGGCTGGTTTCAGCTGCGTGTTAACACTCGCAGCCGTGCTGTTCAATTGGCTATCCAGTGAACGCTGGTTAGCTCTTGATTTTCCTTCCACACACCGAGCCTTCAGAAATCATTCTTATCTCCACTTCAGAATGTTCCATTCGTTCCCTGCGAATCTGGAATTCCTCTGACTCTCCACACCAGGCAGATTTTCCTAACAACACTGGTGAATGACCAGGTAATGCAATGCTGGTTTTCAGCGGCTGTTCACACTCACAGCCTTGCTGTTCAATTGGCAATCCAGTCAAACCTAGTCAGCTCTTCATTTTCCTGTCCACACAACCCAGCGTTCAGAAATCATTGGAATCTCTACTACAGAAATTTCCATTCATTCACTGTGAATCTGGAAATAATCTGAATCTGCATTCCAGGAAGGCTTTCGATACACCACTGATGAATGTCCAAGTAATGCAATGCTGCTTCTTAGTGGTCTGTTCACACTCGAAACCGTGCTGTTCATTGGCTATACACTCAATATCGGTCAGCTCTTCAATATCCTGTCCAGACTTTCCAGATTTCTAAATGTTGGCAATCACCACTACAGAATGTTCCATTCAATCACGCGAATCTGGAATTCATCAGAGTCTCCACTCCTGGAAGGTTTTCGTGACACCACTGGTAAATGTCCAAGGAAGACAATGCTGGTTTTAAGCCGCCTGCTAACACACTCAGCCGTGCTGTTCAATTTGCTATCCACCCAACCCTATTCAGCTCTACATTTTCCTGTCCTCATAACCCAACCTTCAGAAATAATTGGTATCTCCTCCACAGAATGTTCCGTTCATTCACTGCGAATCTTAAATTCATCTGACTCTCAACTCCCGGCGGGTTATCGTTACACCACTTGTGAATGTCCAAGTAAGCCAATGCTGGTTTTCAGTGGCCTGTTCATACTAAGAGACGTGCTGTTCATTTGGCTATCCACTCCACCCTGTTCAGCCCTACATTTTCGTGTCCACAAAACCCAGCCTTCAGAAATCATTGGAATCACCACTAGAGAATGTTCCATTCATTCACTGCGAATCTGGAATTCATCTGAACCTCCACTCCCGGCAGGTTTTCGTTACGCCACTGGTGAATGTCCAAGAAACTCAATACTGGTTTTCAGAGGCATGTTCAACTCGCAGAAGTGCTGTTCAATGGGCTATCCACTCAATATTGGTCAGCTCTTCATTTTCCTCTCCACACAAACCAGCCTTCAGAAATCATTGGGATCTCCACTACAGACTGTTCCATTCATTCACTGCGATTCTGCAATTCATCTGACTCTCCGCTCCAGGCAGGTTTTCATTACAGCACTGGTGAATGACCAAGTAATCCAATGCTGGTTTTCAGCCGCCTTTTCACACTCGCAGTGTGCTGTTCAATTGTCTATCCACTCAAACCTGGTCAGCCTTTCATTTTCTTTTCCACAATATCAGACTTCAGAAATCATTGGAATCGCCAGTACAGAATGTTCCATTCATTCACTGCCAATCTGGAATTCATCTGAATCTGCACTCCAGGTAGGCTTTCATTACACCACTTATGAATGTCCAAGTAACACAATGCTGGTTTTCAGCGGTCTGTTCACACTCTAAGCCCTGCTTTTTACTGGGTATCCACACAACTGTGGTCAGCTCTTCATTTTCATGTCCAAACAATCCAGACTTGAGAAATCATTGCAATCTCCAGTACAGAATGTTCCATTCATTCACTGCGAATCTGGAATTCAACTGAATCTCCACTACCTGCAGATTTATCTTACACCACTTGTGAATGTCCAAGTAAAACAATGCTGGTTTTCAGAGGCCTGTTCATGTTCGCAGTCGTGCTGTTCAATTGGCTATCCACTCAACCTGTTTTGCTCCTCATTTTCCTGTGCACACAACCCAGCCTTCAGAAATCATTGTAATCTCCACTACAGGATGTTCCATTCATTCACTGGGAATCTGGAATTCATCTGAATCTGCACTCCACGCAGGCTTTCGTTACACCACTGCTGAAAGTCGAAGTAATGCAATACTGGTTTTCAGTGGTCTGTTCACATTCGAAGCCGAGGCTTTTTACAGGCTATCCACTCAACACTGGTCAGCTCTTCATTTTCGTGTCCCCACAATCCAGATTTCAGAAATCATTGCAATCTCCACTACAGAATGTTCCATTCATTCACTGCGAGTCTGGAGTTTATCTGATTCTCCACTCCCGCCTGGTTAACATTACACCACTTGTGAATGTCCAAGTAAGCCAATGCTGGTTTTCAGAGGCCTGTTCATACTCGCAGCCGTGCTGTTTAATTGACAATTCACTCCACCCTGTTCAGCTCTTCATTGTCCCACCACACTACCAGCCTTCAGAAATCTTTGTTATCTCCACTACAGAATGTTCCATTCATTCACTGCGAATCTGGAATTCATCTGACTCTCAACTCCACGCAGGTTTTCATTACACCACTGTTGAATGTCCAAGTAACCCAATGCTGGTTTTCAGCGGCCTGTTCATATTCGCAGCCCTGCTGTTTACTTGGCTATCGATTCAAGCCTGGTCAGCTCTTCATTTTCCTGTCCACACAACACAGGCTTCAGAAATCATTGGAATCTCCTCTACAGAATGTTCCATTCATTCACTGCGAATGTGGAATTCAACTGACTCTCCACTCCATGCAGGTTTTCCTTACACCACTGATGAATGTCCAAGTAACCCAATGCTGGTTTTCAGCTGCATGTTCACACTCGCAGCCATGCTATACAATTGGCTTTCCACTAAATCCTGATTAGTTCTTGATTTTCCTTCCACACGACCCAGCCTTCAGAAATCATTGGAATCTCCACTAGAGAATGTTCCATTCATTCACTGCGAATCTGGAATTCCTCTGAACCTCCACTCCCGGCAGGTTTTCGTTACACCACTGTTGAATGTCCAAGTAACCCAATGTTTTAAGTGTTTTCTTCACAAGCGCAGTGGTGCTGTTCAATTGGCTATCCACTCAACCCTGGCCAGCTCTACATTTTCCTGTCCACACCACAGAGACTGGAGAAATCATTGTTATCTCCACTACAGAATGTTCCATTCATTCACAGCGAATCTGGAATTCATCTGAATCTCCACTCCCGGCAGGTTTTCGTGACACCACTGGTAAATATCCAAGTAAGCCAATGCTGGTTTTAAGTGGCCAGCTCATACTCTCAGCCGTGCTGTTCAATTTGCTATCCACTCAACCCTCTTCAGCTCCATTTTCCTGTCCACATAACCCAAACTTCAGAAACAATTGGTATCTCCTCCACAGAATGTTCCATTCATTGACTGCAAATCAGAAATTCATCTAATTCTCAACTCCCGTCAGGTTTTCGTTACACCACTTGTGAATGTCCAATTAAGCCAAAGCTGGTTTTCAGTGGCCTGTTCTTACTACGAGACGTGCTGTTCATTTGGCTATCCATTCCACCCTGTTCAGCTCTACATTTTCGTGTCCACAAAACCCAGCCTTCAGAAATCATTGGAATCACCACTAGAGAATGTTCCATGCATTCACTGCGAATCTGGAATTCATCTGAATCTCCACTCCCGGCAGGTTTTCATTGCACCACTGCTGAATGTTCAAGTAAAGCAATGATGGTTTTCAGCGGTCTATTCACACTCGAACCCGTGCTGTTCACGGTCTAGCGACTCAACACTGGTGAGTTCTTCTTTTTCCAGTTCAGACAATACAAACCTCAGAAACCATTGCAATCTACACTACAGAATGTTTCATTCATTCACGCGAATCTTGAATTCATCTTGTTCTCCACTCCCAGCAGGTTTTCGTTTCACCACTGGTGAATGTCCAAGCAACCCAAGGCTGGTTTCAGCTGCGTGTTAACACTCGCAGCCGTGCTGTTCAATTGGCTATCCAGTGAACGCTGGTTAGCTCTTGATTTTCCTTCCACACACCGAGCCTTCAGAAATCATTCTTATCTCCACTTCAGAATGTTCCATTCGTTCCCTGCGAATCTGGAATTCCTCTGACTCTCCACACCAGGCAGATTTTCCTAACAACACTGGTGAATGACCAGGTAATCCAATGCTGGTTTTCAGCGGCTGTTCACACTCACAGCCTTGCTGTTCAATTGGCAATCCAGTCAAACCTAGTCAGCTCTCCATTTTCCTGTCCACACAACCCAGCGTTCAGAAATCATTGGAATCTCTACTACAGAAATTTCCATTCATTCACTGTGAATCTGGAAATAATCTGAATCTGCATTCCAGGAAGGCTTTCGTTACACCACTGATGAATGTCCAAGTAATGCAATGCTGCTTCTTAGTGGTCTGTTCACACTCGAAACCGTGCTGTTCATTGGCTATCCACTCAATATCGGTCAGCTCTTCAATATCCTGTCCAGACTATCCAGATTTCTAAATGTTGGCAATCACCACTACAGAATGTTCCATTCAATCACGCGAATCTGGAATTCATCAGAGTCTCCACTCCTGGAAGGTTTTCGTGACACCACTGGTAAATGTCCAAGGAAGACAATGCTGGTTTTAAGCCGCCTGCTAACACACTCAGCCGTGCTGTTCAATTTGCTATCCACCCAACCCTATTCAACTCTACATTTTCCTGTCCTCATAACCCAACCTTCAGAAATAATTGGTATCTCCTCCACAGAATGTTCCGTTCATTCACTGCGAATCTTAAATTCATCTGACTCTCAACTCCCGGCGGGTTATCGTTACACCACTTGTGAATGTCCAAGTAAGCCAATGCTGGTTTTCAGTGGCCTGTTCATACTAAGAGACGTGCTGTTCATTTGGCTATCCACTCCACCCTGTTCAGCTCTACATTTTCGTGTCCACAAAACCCAGCCTTCAGAAATCATTGGAATCACCACTAGAGAATGTTCCATTCATTCACTGCGAATCTGGAATTCATCTGAACCTCCACTCCCGGCAGGTTTTCGTTACGCCACTGGTGAATGTCCAAGAAACTCAATACTGGTTTTCAGAGGCATGTTCAACTCGCAGAAGTGCTGTTCAATGGGCTATCCACTCAATATTGGTCAGCTCTTCATTTTCCTCTCCACACAAACCAGCCTTCAGAAATCATTGGGATCTCCACTACAGACTGTTCCATTCATTCACTGCGATTCTGCAATTCATCTGACTCTCCGCTCCAGGCAGGTTTTCATTACAGCACTGGTGAATGACCAAGTAATCCAATGCTGGTTTTCAGCCGCCTTTTCACACTCGCAGTGTGCTGTTCAATTGTCTATCCACTCAAACCTGGTCAGCCTTTCATTTTCTTTTCCACAATATCAGACTTCAGAAATCATTGGAATCGCCAGTACAGAATGTTCCATTCATTCACTGCCAATCTGGAATTCATCTGAATCTGCACTCCAGGTAGACTTTCATTACACCACTTATGAATGTCCAAGTAACACAATGCTGGTTTTCAGCGGTCTGTTCACACTCTAAGCCCTGCTTTTTACTGGGTATCCACACAACTGTGGTCAGCTCTTCATTTTCATGTCCAAACAATCCAGACTTGAGAAATCATTGCAATCTCCAGTACAGAATGTTCCATTCATTCACTGCGAATCTGGAATTCAACTGAATCTCCACTACCTGCAGATTTATCTTACACCACTTGTGAATGTCCAAGTAAAACAATGCTGGTTTTCAGAGGCCTGTTCATGTTCGCAGTCGTGCTGTTCAATTGGCTATCCACTCAACCTGTTTTGCTCCTCATTTTCCTGTGCACACAACCCAGCCTTCAGAAATCATTGTAATCTCCACTACAGGATGTTCCATTCATTCACTGGGAATCTGGAATTCATCTGAATCTGCACTCCACGCAGGCTTTCGTTACACCACTGCTGAAAGTCGAAGTAATGCAATACTGGTTTTCAGTGGTCTGTTCACATTCGAAGCCGAGGCTTTTTACAGGCTATCCACTCAACACTGGTCAGCTCTTCATTTTCGTGTCCCCACAATCCAGATTTCAGAAATCATTGCAATCTCCACTACAGAATGTTCCATTCATTCACTGCGAGTCTGGAGTTTATCTGATTCTCCACTCCCGCCTGGTTAACATTACACCACTTGTGAATGTCCAAGTAAGCCAATGCTGGTTTTCAGAGGCCTGTTCATACTCGCAGCCGTGCTGTTTAATTGACAATTCACTCCACCCTGTTCAGCTCTTCATTGTCCCACCACACTACCAGCCTTCAGAAATCTTTGTTATCTCCACTACAGAATGTTCCATTCATTCACTGCGAATCTGGAATTCATCTGACTCTCAACTCCACGCAGGTTTTCATTACACCACTGTTGAATGTCCAAGTAACCCAATGCTGGTTTTCAGCGGCCTGTTCATATTCGCAGCCCTGCTGTTTACTTGGCTATCGATTCAAGCCTGGTCAGCTCTTCATTTTCCTGTCCACACAACACAGGCTTCAGAAATCATTGGAATCTCCTCTACAGAATGTTCCATTCATTCACTGCGAATGTGGAATTCAACTGACTCTCCACTCCATGCAGGTTTTCCTTACACCACTGATGAATGTCCAAGTAACCCAATGCTGGTTTTCAGCTGCATGTTCACACTCGCAGCCATGCTATACAATTGGCTTTCCACTAAATCCTGATTAGTTCTTGATTTTCCTTCCACACGACCCAGCCTTCAGAAATCATTGGAATCTCCACTAGAGAATGTTCCATTCATTCACTGCGAATCTGGAATTCCTCTGAACCTCCACTCCCGGCAGGTTTTCGTTACACCACTGTTGAATGTCCAAGTAACCCAATGTTTTAAGTGTTTTCTTCACAAGCGCAGTGGTGCTGTTCAATTGGCTATCCACTCAACCCTGGCCAGCTCTACATTTTCCTGTCCACACCACAGAGACTGGAGAAATCATTGTTATCTCCACTACAGAATGTTCCATTCATTCACAGCGAATCTGGAATTCATCTGAATCTCCACTCCCGGCAGGTTTTCGTGACACCACTGGTAAATATCCAAGTAAGCCAATGCTGGTTTTAAGTGGCCTGCTCATACTCTCAGCCGTGCAGTTCAATTTGCTATCCACTCAACCCTCTTCAGCTCCATTTTCCTGTCCACATAACCCAAACTTCAGAAACAATTGGTATCTCCTCCACAGAATGTTCCATTCATTGACTGCAAATCTGAAATTCATCTAATTCTCAACTCCCGTCAGGTTTTCGTTACACCACTTGTGAATGTCCAATTAAGCCAAAGCTGGTTTTCAGTGGCCTGTTCTTACTACGAGACGTGCTGTTCATTTGGCTATCCATTCCACCCTGTTCAGCTCTACATTTTCGTGTCCACAAAACCCAGCCTTCAGAAATCATTGGAATCACCACTAGAGAATGTTCCATTCATTCACTGCGAATCTGGAATTCATCTGAATCTCCACTCCCGGCAGGTTTTCATTGCACCACTGCTGAATGTTCAAGTAACGCAATGATGGTTTTCCGCGATCTATTCACACTCGAACCCGTGCTGTTCACGGTCTAGCGACTCAACACTGGTGAGTTCTTCTTTTTCCAGTTCAGACAATACAAACCTCAGAAACCATTGCAATCTACACTACAGAATGTTTCATTCATTCACGCGAATCTTGAATTCATCTTGTTCTCCACTCCCAGCAGGTTTTCGTTTCACCACTGGTGAATGTCCAAGCAACCCAAGGCTGGTTTCAGCTGCGTGTTAACACTCGCAGCCGTGCTGTTCAATTGGCTATCCAGTGAACGCTGGTTAGCTCTTGATTTTCCTTCCACACACCGAGCCTTCAGAAATCATTCTTATCTCCACTTCAGAATGTTCCATTCGTTCCCTGCGAATCTGGAATTCCTCTGACTCTCCACACCAGGCAGATTTTCCTAACAACACTGGTGAATGACCAGGTAATGCAATGCTGGTTTTCAGCGGCTGTTCACACTCACAGCCTTACTGTTCAATTGGCAATCCAGTCAAACCTAGTCAGCGCTTCATTTTCCTGTCCACACAACCCAGCGTTCAGAAATCATTGGAATCTCTACTACAGAAATTTCCATTCATTCACTGTGAATCTGGAAATAATCTGAATCTGCATTCCAGGAAGGCTTTCGTTACACCACTGATGAATGTCCAAGTAATGCAATGCTGCTTCTTAGTGGTCTGTTCACCCTCGAAACCGTGCTGTTCATTGGCTATCCACTCAATATCGGTCAGCTCTTCAATATCCTGTCCAGACTATCCAGATTTCTAAATGTTGGCAATCACCACTACAGAATGTTCCAATCAATCACGCGAATCTGGAATTCATCAGAGTCTCCACTCCTGGAAGGTTTTCGTGACACCACTGGTAAATGTCCAAGGAAGACAATGCTGGTTTTAAGCCGCCTGCTAACACACTCAGCCGTGCTGTTCAATTTGCTATCCACCCAACCCTATTCAGCTCTACATTTTCCTGTCCTCATAACCCAACCTTCAGAAATAATTGGTATCTCCTCCACAGAATGTTCCGTTCATTCACTGCGAATCTTAAATTCATCTGACTCTCAACTCCCGGCGGGTTATCGTTACACCACTTGTGAATGTCCAAGTAAGCCAATGCTGGTTTTCAGTGGCCTGTTCATACTAAGAGACGTGCTGTTCATTTGGCTATCCACTCCACCCTGTTCAGCTCTACATTTTCGTGTCCACAAAACCCAGCCTTCAGAAATCATTGGAATCACCACTAGAGAATGTTCCATTCATTCACTGCGAATCTGGAATTCATCTGAACCTCCACTCCTGGCAGGTTTTCGTTACGCCACTGGTGAATGTCCAAGTAACTCAATACTGGTTTTCAGAGGCATGTTCAACTCGCAGAAGTGCTGTTCAATGGGCTATCCACTCAATATTGGTCAGCTCTTCATTTTCCTCTCCACACAAACCAGCCTTCAGAAATCATTGGGATCTCCACTACAGACTGTTCCATTCATTCACTGCGATTCTGCAATTCATCTGACTCTCCGCTCCAGGCAGGTTTTCATTACAGCACTGGTGAATGACCAAGTAATCCAATGCTGGTTTTCAGCCGCCTTTTCACACTCGCAGTGTGCTGTTCAATTGTCTATCCACTCAAACCTGGTCAGCCTTTCATTTTCTTTTCCACAATATCAGACTTCAGAAATCATTGGAATCGCCAGTACAGAATGTTCCATTCATTCACTGCCAATCTGGAATTCATCTGAATCTGCACTCCAGGTAGGCTTTCATTACACCACTTATGAATGTCCAAGTAACACAATGCTGGTTTTCAGCGGTCTGTTCACACTCTAAGCCCTGCTTTTTACTGGGTATCCACACAACTGTGGTCAGCTCTTCATTTTCATGTCCAAACAATCCAGACTTGAGAAATCATTGCAATCTCCAGTACAGAATGTTCCATTCATTCACTGCGAATCTGGAATTCAACTGAATCTCCACTACCTGCAGATTTATCTTACACCACTTGTGAATGTCCAAGTAAAACAATGCTGGTTTTCAGAGGCCTGTTCATGTTCGCAGTCGTGCTGTTCAATTGGCTATCCACTCAACCTGTTTTGCTCCTCATTTTCCTGTGCACACAACCCAGCCTTCAGAAATCATTGTAATCTCCACTACAGGATGTTCCATTCATTCACTGGGAATCTGGAATTCATCTGAATCTGCACTCCACGCAGGCTTTCGTTACACCACTGCTGAAAGTCGAAGTAATGCAATACTGGTTTTCAGTGGTCTGTTCACATTCGAAGCCGAGGCTTTTTACAGGCTATCCACTCAACACTGGTCAGCTCTTCATTTTCGTGTCCCCACAATCCAGATTTCAGAAATCATTGCAATCTCCACTACAGAATGTTCCATTCATTCACTGCGAGTCTGGAGTTTATCTGATTCTCCACTCCCGCCTGGTTAACATTACACCACTTGTGAATGTCCAAGTAAGCCAATGCTGGTTTTCAGAGGCCTGTTCATACTCGCAGCCGTGCTGTTTAATTGACAATTCACTCCACCCTGTTCAGCTCTTCATTGTCCCACCACACTACCAGCCTTCAGAAATCTTTGTTATCTCCACTACAGAATGTTCCATTCATTCACTGCGAATCTGGAATTCATCTGACTCTCAACTCCACGCAGGTTTTCATTACACCACTGTTGAATGTCCAAGTAACCCAATGCTGGTTTTCAGCGGCCTGTTCATATTCGCAGCCCTGCTGTTTACTTGGCTATCGATTCAAGCCTGGTCAGCTCTTCATTTTCCTGTCCACACAACACAGGCTTCAGAAATCATTGGAATCTCCTCTACAGAATGTTCCATTCATTCACTGCGAATGTGGAATTCAACTGACTCTCCACTCCATGCAGGTTTTCCTTACACCACTGATGAATGTCCAAGTAACCCAATGCTGGTTTTCAGCTGCATGTTCACACTCGCAGCCATGCTATACAATTGGCTTTCCACTAAATCCTGATTAGTTCTTGATTTTCCTTCCACACGACCCAGCCTTCAGAAATCATTGGAATCTCCACTAGAGAATGTTCCATTCATTCACTGCGAATCTGGAATTCCTCTGAACCTCCACTCCCGGCAGGTTTTCGTTACACCACTGTTGAATGTCCAAGTAACCCAATGTTTTAAGTGTTTTCTTCACAAGCGCAGTGGTGCTGTTCAATTGGCTATCCACTCAACCCTGGCCAGCTCTACATTTTCCTGTCCACACCACAGAGACTGGAGAAATCATTGTTATCTCCACTACAGAATGTTCCATTCATTCACAGCGAATCTGGAATTCATCTGAATCTCCACTCCCGGCAGGTTTTCGTGACACCACTGGTAAATATCCAAGTAAGCCAATGCTGGTTTTAAGTGGCCTGCTCATACTCTCAGCCGTGCTGTTCAATTTGCTATCCACTCAACCCTCTTCAGCTCCATTTTCCTGTCCACATAACCCAAACTTCAGAAACAATTGGTATCTCCTCCACAGAATGTTCCATTCATTGACTGCAAATCTGAAATTCATCTAATTCTCAACTCCCGTCAGGTTTTCGTTACACCACTTGTGAATGTCCAATTAAGCCAAAGCTTGTTTTCAGTGGCCTGTTCTTACTACGAGACGTGCTGTTCATTTGGCTATCCATTCCACCCTGTTCAGCTCTACATTTTCGTGTCCACAAAACCCAGCCTTCAGAAATCATTGGAATCACCACTAGAGAATGTTCCATGCATTCACTGCGAATCTGGAATTCATCTGAATCTCCACTCCCGGCAGGTTTTCATTGCACCACTGCTGAATGTTCAAGTAACGCAATGATGGTTTTCAGCGGTCTATTCACACTCGAACCCGTGCTGTTCACGGTCTAGCGACTCAACACTGGTGAGTTCTTCTTTTTCCAGTTCAGACAATGCAAACCTCAGAAACCATTGCAATCTACACTACAGAATGTTTCATTCATTCACGCGAATCTTGAATTCATCTTGTTCTCCACTCCCAGCAGGTTTTCGTTTCACCACTGGTGAATGTCCAAGCAACCCAAGGCTGGTTTCAGCTGCGTGTTAACACTCGCAGCCGTGCTGTTCAATTGGCTATCCAGTGAACGCTGGTTAGCTCTTGATTTTCCTTCCACACACCGAGCCTTCAGAAATCATTCTTATCTCCACTTCAGAATGTTCCATTCGTTCCCTGCGAATCTGGAATTCCTCTGACTCTCCACACCAGGCAGATTTTCCTAACAACACTGGTGAATGACCAGGTAATCCAATGCTGGTTTTCAGCGGCTGTTCACACTCACAACCTTGCTGTTCAATTGGCAATCCAGTCAAACCTAGTCAGCTCTTCATTTTCCTGTCCACACAACCCAGCGTTCAGAAATCATTGGAATCTCTACTACAGAAATTTCCATTCATTCACTGTGAATCTGGAAATAATCTGAATCTGCATTCCAGGAAGGCTTTCGTTACACCACTGATGAATGTCCAAGTAATGCAATGCTGCTTCTTAGTGGTCTGTTCACACTCGAAACCGTGCTGTTCATTGGCTATCCACTCAATATCGGTCAGCTCTTCAATATCCTGTCCAGACTATCCAGATTTCTAAATGTTGGCAATCACCACTACAGAATGTTCCATTCAATCACGAGAATCTGGAATTCATCAGAGTCTCCACTCCTGGAAGGTTTTCGTGACACCACTGGTAAATGTCCAAGGAAGACAATGCTGGTTTTAAGCCGCCTGCTAACACACTCAGCCGTGCTGTTCATTTGGCTATCCACCCAACCCTATTCAGCTCTACATTTTCCTGTCCACAAAACCCAGCCTTCAGAAATCATTGGAATCACCACTAGAGAATGTTCCATTCATTCACTGCGAATCTGGAATTCATCTGAACCTCCACTCCTGGCAGGTTTTCGTTACGCCACTGGTGAATGTCCAAGAAAGCCAATGCTGGTTTTCAGTGGCCTGTTCAACTCGCAGAAGTGCTGTTCAATGGGCTATCCACTCTATATTGGTCAGCTCTTCATTTTCCTCTCCACACAAACCAGCCTTCAGAAATCATTGGGATCTCCACTACAGACTGTTCCATTCATTCACTGCGATTCTGCAATTCATCTGACTCTCCGCTCCAGGCAGGTTTTCATTACAGCACTGGTGAATGACCAAGTAATCCAATGCTGGTTTTCAGCCGCCTTTTCACACTCGCAGTGTGCTGTTCAATTGTCTATCCACTCAAACCTGGTCAGCCTTTCATTTTCTTTTCCACAATATCAGACTTCAGAAATCATTGGAATCGCCAGTACAGAATGTTCCATTCATTCACTGCCAATCTGGAATTCATCTGAATCTGCACTCCAGGTAGGCTTTCATTACACCACTTATGAATGTCCAAGTAACACAATGCTGGTTTTCAGCGGTCTGTTCACACTCTAAGCCCTGCTTTTTACTGGGTATCCACACAACTGTGGTCAGCTCTTCATTTTCATGTCCAAACAATCCAGACTTGAGAAATCATTGCAATCTCCAGTACAGAATGTTCCATTCATTCACTGCGAATCTGGAATTCTACTGAATCTCCACTACCTGCAGATTTATCTTACACCACTTGTGAATGTCCAAGTAAAACAATGCTGGTTTTCAGAGGCCTGTTCATATTCGCAGTCGTGCTGTTCAAATGGCTATCCACTCAACCTGTTTTGCTCCTCATTTTCCTGTGCACACAACCCAGCCTTCAGAAATCATTGTAATCTCCACTACAGGATGTTCCATTCATTCACTGGGAATCTGGAATTCATCTGAATCTGCACTCCACGCAGGCTTTCGTTACACCACTGCTGAAAGTCGAAGTAATGCAATACTGGTTTTCAGTGGTCTGTTCACATTCGAAGCCGAGGCTTTTTACAGGCTATCCACTCAACACTGGTCAGCTCTTCATTTTCGTGTCCCCACAATCCAGATTTCAGTAATCATTGCAATCTCCACTACAGAATGTTCCATTCATTCACTGCGAGTCTGGAGTTTATCTGATTCTCCACTCCCGCCTGGTTAACATTACACCACTTGTGAATGTCCAAGTAAGCCAATGCTGGTTTTCAGAGGCCTGTTCATACTCGCAGCCGTGCTGTTTAATTGACAATTCACTCCACCCTGTTCAGCTCTTCATTGTCCCACCACACTACCAGCCTTCAGAAATCTTTGTTATCTCCACTACAGAATGTTCCATTCATTCACTGCGAATCTGGAATTCATCTGACTCTCAACTCCACGCAGGTTTTCATTACACCACTGTTGAATGTCCAAGTAACCCAATGCTGGTTTTCAGCGGCCTGTTCATATTCGCAGCCCTGCTGTTTACTTGGCTATCGATTCAAGCCTGGTCAGCTCTTCATTTTCCTGTCCACACAACACAGGCTTCAGAAATCATTGGAATCTCCTCTACAGAATGTTCCATTCATTCACTGCGAATGTGGAATTCAACTGACTCTCCACTCCATGCAGGTTTTCCTTACACCACTGATGAATGTCCAAGTAACCCAATGCTGGTTTTCAGCTGCATGTTCACACTCGCAGCCATGCTATACAATTGGCTTTCCACTAAATCCTGATTAGTTCTTGATTTTCCTTCCACACGACCCAGCCTTCAGAAATCATTGGAATCTCCACTAGAGAATGTTCCATTCATTCACTGCGAATCTGGAATTCCTCTGAACCTCCACTCCCGGCAGGTTTTCGTTACACCACTGTTGAATGTCCAAGTAACCCAATGTTTTAAGTGTTTTCTTCACAAGCGCAGTGGTGCTGTTCAATTGGCTATCCACTCAACCCTGGCCAGCTCTACATTTTCCTGTCCACACCACAGAGACTGGAGAAATCATTGTTATCTCCACTACAGAATGTTCCATTCATTCACAGCGAATCTGGAATTCATCTGAATCTCCACTCCCGGCAGGTTTTCGTGACACCACTGGTAAATATCCAAGTAAGCCAATGCTGGTTTTAAGTGGCCTGCTCATACTCTCAGCCGTGCTGTTCAATTTGCTATCCACTCAACCCTCTTCAGCTCCATTTTCCTGTCCACATAACCCAAACTTCAGAAACAATTGGTATCTCCTCCACAGAATGTTCCATTCATTGACTGCAAATCTGAAATTCATCTAATTCTCAACTCCCGTCAGGTTTTCGTTACACCACTTGTGAATGTCCAATTAAGCCAAAGCTGGTTTTCAGTGGCCTGTTCTTACTACGAGACGTGCTGTTCATTTGGCTATCCATTCCACCCTGTTCAGCTCTACATTTTCGTGTCCACAAAACCCAGCCTTCAGAAATCATTGGAATCACCACTAGAGAATGTTCCATTCATTCACTGCGAATCTGGAATTCATCTGAATCTCCACTCCCGGCAGGTTTTCATTGCACCACTGCTGAATGTTCAAGTAACGCAATGATGGTTTTCAGCGGTCTACTCACACTCGAACCCGTGCTGTTCACGGTCTAGCGACTCAACACTGGTGAGTTCTTCTTTTTCCAGTTCAGACAATACAAACCTCAGAAACCATTGCAATCTACACTACAGAATGTTTCATTCATTCACGCGAATCTTGAATTCATCTTGTTCTCCACTCCCAGCAGGTTTTCGTTTCACCACTGGTGAATGTCCAAGCAACCCAAGGCTGGTTTCAGCTGCGTGTTAACACTCGCAGCCGTGCTGTTCAATTGGCTATCCAGTGAACGCTGGTTAGCTCTTGATTTTCCTTCCACACACCGAGCCTTCAGAAATCATTCTTATCTCCACTTCAGAATGTTCCATTCGTTCCCTGCGAATCTGGAATTCCTCTGACTCTCCACACCAGGCAGATTTTCCTAACAACACTGGTGAATGACCAGGTAATCCAATGCTGGTTTTCAGCGGCTGTTCACACTCACAGCCTTGCTGTTCAACTGGCAATCCAGTCAAACCTAGTCAGCTCTTCATTTTCCTGTCCACACAACCCAGCGTTCAGAAATCATTGGAATCTCTACTACAGAAATTTCCATTCATTCACTGTGAATCTGGAAATAATCTGAATCTGCATTCCAGGAAGGCTTTCGTTACACCACTGATGAATGTCCAAGTAATGCAATGCTGCTTCTTAGTGGTCTGTTCACACTCGAAACCGTGCTGTTCACTGGCTATCCACTCAACATTGGTCAGCTCTTCAATATCCTGTCCAGACTATCCAGATTTCTAAATCTTGGCAATCTCCACTACAGAATGTTCCATTCAATCACGCGAATCTGGAATTCATCAGAGTCTCCACTCCCGGCAGGTTTTCGTGACACCACTGGTATATGTCCAAGGAAGACAATGCTGGTTTTAAGCCGCCTGCTTATACTCTCAGCCGTGCTGTTCAATTTGCTATCCACCCAACCCTATTCAGCTCTACATTTTCCTGTCCTCATAACCCAACCTTCAGAAATAATTGGTATCTCCTCCACAGAATGTTCCGTTCATTCACTGCGAATCTTAAATTCATCTGACTCTCAACTCCCGGCGGGTTATCGTTACACCACTTGTGAATGTCCAAGTAAGCCAATGCTGGTTTTCAGTGGCCTGTTCATACTAAGAGACGTGCTGTTCATTTGGCTATCCACTCCACCCTGTTCAGCTCTACATTTTCGTGTCCACAAAACCCAGCCTTCAGAAATCATTGGAATCACCACTAGAGAATGTTCCATTCATTCACTGCGAATCTGGAATTCATCTGAACCTCCAGTCCCGGCAGGTTTTCGTTACACCACTGGTGAATGTCCAAGTAACTCAATACTGGTTTTCAGAGGCATGTTCAACTCGCAGAAGTGCTGTTCAATGGGCTATCCACTCAATATTGGTCAGCTCTTCATTTTCCTCTCCACACAAACCAGCCTTCAGAAATCATTGGGATCTCCACTACAGACTGTTCCATTCATTCACTGCGATTCTGCAATTCATCTGACTCTCCGCTCCAGGCAGGTTTTCATTACAGCACTGGTGAATGACCAAGTAATCCAATGCTGGTTTTCAGCCGCCTTTTCACACTCGCAGTGTGCTGTTCAATTGTCTATCCACTCAAACCTGGTCAGCCTTTCATTTTCTTTTCCACAATATCAGACTTCAGAAATCATTGGAATCGCCAGTACAGAATGTTCCATTCATTCACTGCCAATCTGGAATTCATCTGAATCTGCACTCCAGGTAGGCTTTCATTACACCACTTATGAATGTCCAAGTAACACAATGCTGGTTTTCAGCGGTCTGTTCACACTCTAAGCCCTGCTTTTTACTGGGTATCCACACAACTGTGGTCAGCTCTTCATTTTCATGTCCAAACAATCCAGACTTGAGAAATCATTGCAATCTCCAGTACAGAATGTTCCATTCATTCACTGCGAATCTGGAATTCAACTGAATCTCCACTACCTGCAGATTTATCTTACACCACTTGTGAATGTCCAAGTAAAACAATGCTGGTTTTCAGAGGCCTGTTCATGTTCGCAGTCGTGCTGTTCAATTGGCTATCCACTCAACCTGTTTTGCTCCTCATTTTCCTGTGCACACAACCCAGCCTTCAGAAATCATTGTAATCTCCACTACAGGATGTTCCATTCATTCACTGGGAATCTGGAATTCATCTGAATCTGCACTCCACGCAGGCTTTCGTTACACCACTGCTGAAAGTCGAAGTAATGCAATACTGGTTTTCAGTGGTCTGTTCACATTCGAAGCCGAGGCTTTTTACAGGCTATCCACTCAACACTGGTCAGCTCTTCATTTTCGTGTCCCCACAATCCAGATTTCAGAAATCATTGCAATCTCCACTACAGAATGTTCCATTCATTCACTGCGAGTCTGGAGTTTATCTGATTCTCCACTCCCGCCTGGTTAACATTACACCACTTGTGAATGTCCAAGTAAGCCAATGCTGGTTTTCAGAGGCCTGTTCATACTCGCAGCCGTGCTGTTTAATTGACAATTCACTCCACCCTGTTCAGCTCTTCATTGTCCCACCACACTACCAGCCTTCAGAAATCTTTGTTATCTCCACTACAGAATGTTCCATTCATTCACTGCGAATCTGGAATTCATCTGACTCTCAACTCCACGCAGGTTTTCATTACACCACTGTTGAATGTCCAAGTAACCCAATGCTGGTTTTCAGCGGCCTGTTCATATTCGCAGCCCTGCTGTTTACTTGGCTATCGATTCAAGCCTGGTCAGCTCTTCATTTTCCTGTCCACACAACACAGGCTTCAGAAATCATTGGAATCTCCTCTACAGAATGTTCCATTCATTCACTGCGAATGTGGAATTCAACTGACTCTCCACTCCATGCAGGTTTTCCTTACACCACTGATGAATGTCCAAGTAACCCAATGCTGGTTTTCAGCTGCATGTTCACACTCGCAGCCATGCTATACAATTGGCTTTCCACTAAATCC
Source organism: Sorex fumeus (assembly GCF_029834395.1). Taxonomy (NCBI): domain Eukaryota; kingdom Metazoa; phylum Chordata; class Mammalia; order Eulipotyphla; family Soricidae; genus Sorex; species Sorex fumeus. The sequence goes on from NW_026606231.1 coordinate 1,256,674, forward strand.
TGATTAGTTCTTGATTTTCCTTCCACACGACCCAGCCTTCAGAAATCATTGGAATCTCCACTAGAGAATGTTCCATTCATTCACTGCGAATCTGGAATTCCTCTGAACCTCCACTCCCGGCAGGTTTTCGTTACACCACTGTTGAATGTCCAAGTAACCCAATGTTTTAAGTGTTTTCTTCACAAGCGCAGTGGTGCTGTTCAATTGGCTATCCACTCAACCCTGGCCAGCTCTACATTTTCCTGTCCACACCACAGAGACTGGAGAAATCATTGTTATCTCCACTACAGAATGTTCCATTCATTCACAGCGAATCTGGAATTCATCTGAATCTCCACTCCCGGCAGGTTTTCGTGACACCACTGGTAAATATCCAAGTAAGCCAATGCTGGTTTTAAGTGGCCTGCTCATACTCTCAGCCGTGCTGTTCAATTTGCTATCCACTCAACCCTCTTCAGCTCCATTTTCCTGTCCACATAACCCAAACTTCAGAAACAATTGGTATCTCCTCCACAGAATGTTCCATTCATTGACTGCAAATCTGAAATTCATCTAATTCTCAACTCCCGTCAGGTTTTCGTTACACCACTTGTGAATGTCCAATTAAGCCAAAGCTGGTTTTCAGTGGCCTGTTCTTACTACGAGACGTGCTGTTCATTTGGCTATCCATTCCACCCTGTTCAGCTCTACATTTTCGTGTCCACAAAACCCAGCCTTCAGAAATCATTGGAATCACCACTAGAGAATGTTCCATTCATTCACTGCGAATCTGGAATTCATCTGAATCTCCACTCCCGGCAGGTTTTCATTGCACCACTGCTGAATGTTCAAGTAACGCAATGATGGTTTTCAGCGGTCTACTCACACTCGAACCCGTGCTGTTCACGGTCTAGCGACTCAACACTGGTGAGTTCTTCTTTTTCCAGTTCAGACAATACAAACCTCAGAAACCATTGCAATCTACACTACAGAATGTTTCATTCATTCACGCGAATCTTGAATTCATCTTGTTCTCCACTCCCAGCAGGTTTTCGTTTCACCACTGGTGAATGTCCAAGCAACCCAAGGCTGGTTTCAGCTGCGTGTTAACACTCGCAGCCGTGCTGTTCAATTGGCTATCCAGTGAACGCTGGTTAGCTCTTGATTTTCCTTCCACACACCGAGCCTTCAGAAATCATTCTTATCTCCACTTCAGAATGTTCCATTCGTTCCCTGCGAATCTGGAATTCCTCTGACTCTCCACACCAGGCAGATTTTCCTAACAACACTGGTGAATGACCAGGTAATCCAATGCTGGTTTTCAGCGGCTGTTCACACTCACAGCCTTGCTGTTCAACTGGCAATCCAGTCAAACCTAGTCAGCTCTTCATTTTCCTGTCCACACAACCCAGCGTTCAGAAATCATTGGAATCTCTACTACAGAAATTTCCATTCATTCACTGTGAATCTGGAAATAATCTGAATCTGCATTCCAGGAAGGCTTTCGTTACACCACTGATGAATGTCCAAGTAATGCAATGCTGCTTCTTAGTGGTCTGTTCACACTCGAAACCGTGCTGTTCACTGGCTATCCACTCAACATTGGTCAGCTCTTCAATATCCTGTCCAGACTATCCAGATTTCTAAATCTTGGCAATCTCCACTACAGAATGTTCCATTCAATCACGCGAATCTGGAATTCATCAGAGTCTCCACTCCCGGCAGGTTTTCGTGACACCACTGGTATATGTCCAAGGAAGACAATGCTGGTTTTAAGCCGCCTGCTTATACTCTCAGCCGTGCTGTTCAATTTGCTATCCACCCAACCCTATTCAGCTCTACATTTTCCTGTCCTCATAACCCAACCTTCAGAAATAATTGGTATCTCCTCCACAGAATGTTCCGTTCATTCACTGCGAATCTTAAATTCATCTGACTCTCAACTCCCGGCGGGTTATCGTTACACCACTTGTGAATGTCCAAGTAAGCCAATGCTGGTTTTCAGTGGCCTGTTCATACTAAGAGACGTGCTGTTCATTTGGCTATCCACTCCACCCTGTTCAGCTCTACATTTTCGTGTCCACAAAACCCAGCCTTCAGAAATCATTGGAATCACCACTAGAGAATGTTCCATTCATTCACTGCGAATCTGGAATTCATCTGAACCTCCACTCCCGGCAGGTTTTCGTTACGCCACTGGTGAATGTCCAAGTAACTCAATACTGGTTTTCAGAGGCATGTTCAACTCGCAGAAGTGCTGTTCAATGGGCTATCCACTCAATATTGGTCAGCTCTTCATTTTCCTCTCCACACAAACCAGCCTTCAGAAATCATTGGGATCTCCACTACAGACTGTTCCATTCATTCACTGCGATTCTGCAATTCATCTGACTCTCCGCTCCAGGCAGGTTTTCATTACAGCACTGGTGAATGACCAAGTAATCCAATGCTGGTTTTCAGCCGCCTTTTCACACTCGCAGTGTGCTGTTCAATTGTCTATCCACTCAAACCTGGTCAGCCTTTCATTTTCTTTTCCACAATATCAGACTTCAGAAATCATTGGAATCGCCAGTACAGAATGTTCCATTCATTCACTGCCAATCTGGAATTCATCTGAATCTGCACTCCAGGTAGGCTTTCATTACACCACTTATGAATGTCCAAGTAACACAATGCTGGTTTTCAGCGGTCTGTTCACACTCTAAGCCCTGCTTTTTACTGGGTATCCACACAACTGTGGTCAGCTCTTCATTTTCATGTCCAAACAATCCAGACTTGAGAAATCATTGCAATCTCCAGTACAGAATGTTCCATTCATTCACTGCGAATCTGGAATTCAACTGAATCTCCACTACCTGCAGATTTATCTTACACCACTTGTGAATGTCCAAGTAAAACAATGCTGGTTTTCAGAGGCCTGTTCATGTTCGCAGTCGTGCTGTTCAATTGGCTATCCACTCAACCTGTTTTGCTCCTCATTTTCCTGTGCACACAACCCAGCCTTCAGAAATCATTGTAATCTCCACTACAGGATGTTCCATTCATTCACTGGGAATCTGGAATTCATCTGAATCTGCACTCCACGCAGGCTTTCGTTACACCACTGCTGAAAGTCGAAGTAATGCAATACTGGTTTTCAGTGGTCTGTTCACATTCGAAGCCGAGGCTTTTTACAGGCTATCCACTCAACACTGGTCAGCTCTTCATTTTCGTGTCCCCACAATCCAGATTTCAGAAATCATTGCAATCTCCACTACAGAATGTTCCATTCATTCACTGCGAGTCTGGAGTTTATCTGATTCTCCACTCCCGCCTGGTTAACATTACACCACTTGTGAATGTCCAAGTAAGCCAATGCTGGTTTTCAGAGGCCTGTTCATACTCGCAGCCGTGCTGTTTAATTGACAATTCACTCCACCCTGTTCAGCTCTTCATTGTCCCACCACACTACCAGCCTTCAGAAATCTTTGTTATCTCCACTACAGAATGTTCCATTCATTCACTGCGAATCTGGAATTCATCTGACTCTCAACTCCACGCAGGTTTTCATTACACCACTGTTGAATGTCCAAGTAACCCAATGCTGGTTTTCAGCGGCCTGTTCATATTCGCAGCCCTGCTGTTTACTTGGCTATCGATTCAAGCCTGGTCAGCTCTTCATTTTCCTGTCCACACAACACAGGCTTCAGAAATCATTGGAATCTCCTCTACAGAATGTTCCATTCATTCACTGCGAATGTGGAATTCAACTGACTCTCCACTCCATGCAGGTTTTCCTTACACCACTGATGAATGTCCAAGTAACCCAATGCTGGTTTTCAGCTGCATGTTCACACTCGCAGCCATGCTATACAATTGGCTTTCCACTAAATCCTGATTAGTTCTTGATTTTCCTTCCACACGACCCAGCCTTCAGAAATCATTGGAATCTCCACTAGAGAATGTTCCATTCATTCACTGCGAATCTGGAATTCCTCTGAACCTCCACTCCCGGCAGGTTTTCGTTACACCACTGTTGAATGTCCAAGTAACCCAATGTTTTAAGTGTTTTCTTCACAAGCGCAGTGGTGCTGTTCAATTGGCTATCCACTCAACCCTGGCCAGCTCTACATTTTCCTGTCCACACCACAGAGACTGGAGAAATCATTGTTATCTCCACTACAGAATGTTCCATTCATTCACAGCGAATCTGGAATTCATCTGAATCTCCACTCCCGGCAGGTTTTCGTGACACCACTGGTAAATATCCAAGTAAGCCAATGCTGGTTTTAAGTGGCCTGCTCATACTCTCAGCCGTGCTGTTCAATTTGCTATCCACTCAACCCTCTTCAGCTCCATTTTCCTGTCCACATAACCCAAACTTCAGAAACAATTGGTATCTCCTCCACAGAATGTTCCATTCATTGACTGCAAATCTGAAATTCATCTAATTCTCAACTCCCGTCAGGTTTTCGTTACACCACTTGTGAATGTCCAATTAAGCCAAAGCTGGTTTTCAGTGGCCTGTTCTTACTACGAGACGTGCTGTTCATTTGGCTATCCATTCCACCCTGTTCAGCTCTACATTTTCGTGTCCACAAAACCCAGCCTTCAGAAATCATTGGAATCACCACTAGAGAATGTTCCATTCATTCACTGCGAATCTGGAATTCATCTGAATCTCCACTCCCGGCAGGTTTTCATTGCACCACTGCTGAATGTTCAAGTAACGCAATGATGGTTTTCAGCGGTCTACTCACACTCGAACCCGTGCAGTTCACGGTCTAGCGACTCAACACTGGTGAGTTCTTCTTTTTCCAGTTCAGACAATACAAACCTCAGAAACCATTGCAATCTACACTACAGAATGTTTCATTCATTCACGCGAATCTTGAATTCATCTTGTTCTCCACTCCCAGCAGGTTTTCGTTTCACCATTGGTGAATGTCCAAGCAACCCAAGGCTGGTTTCAGCTGCGTGTTAACACTCGCAGCCGTGCTGTTCAATTGGCTATCCAGTGAACGCTGGTTAGCTCTTGATTTTCCTTCCACACACCGAGCCTTCAGAAATCATTCTTATCTCCACTTCAGAATGTTCCATTCGTTCCCTGCGAATCTGGAATTCCTCTGACTCTCCACACCAGGCAGATTTTCCTAACAACACTGGTGAATGACCAGGTAATCCAATGCTGGTTTTCAGCGGCTGTTCACACTCACAGCCTTGCTGTTCAATTGGCAATCCAGTCAAACCTAGTCAGCTCTTCATTTTCCTGTCCACACAACCCAGCGTTCAGAAATCATTGGAATCTCTACTACAGAAATTTCCATTCATTCACTGTGAATCTGGAAATAATCTGAATCTGCATTCCAGGAAGGCTTTCGTTACACCACTGATGAATGTCCAAGTAATGCAATGCTGCTTCTTAGTGGTCTGTTCACACTCGAAACCGTGCTGTTCACTGGCTATCCACTCAACATTGGTCAGCTCTTCAATATCCTGTCCAGACTATCCAGATTTCTAAATCTTGGCAATCTCCACTACAGAATGTTCCATTCAATCACGCGAATCTGGAATTCATCAGAGTCTCCACTCCCGGCAGGTTTTCGTGACACCACTGGTATATGTCCAAGGAAGCCAATGCTGGTTTTAAGCCGCCTGCTTATACTCTCAGCCGTGCTGTTCAATTTGCTATCCACCCAACCCTATTCAGCTCTACATTTTCCTGTCCTCATAACCCAACCTTCAGAAATAATTGGTATCTCCTCCACAGAATGTTCCGTTCATTCACTGCGAATCTTAAATTCATCTGACTCTCAACTCCCGGCGGGTTATCGTTACACCACTTGTGAATGTCCAAGTAAGCCAATGCTGGTTTTCAGTGGCCTGTTCATACTAAGAGACGTGCTGTTCATTTGGCTATCCACTCCACCCTGTTCAGCTCTACATTTTCGTGTCCACAAAACCCAGCCTTCAGAAATCATTGGAATCACCACTAGAGAATTTTCCATTCATTCACTGCGAATCTGGAATTCATCTGAACCTCCAGTCCCGGCAGGTTTTCGTTACGCCACTGGTGAATGTCCAAGTAACTCAATACTGGTTTTCAGAGTCATGTTCAACTCGCAGAAGTGCTGTTCAATGGGCTATCCACTCAATATTGGTCAGCTCTTCATTTTCCTCTCCACACAAACCAGCCTTCAGAAATCATTGGGATCTCCACTACAGACTGTTCCATTCATTCACTGCGATTCTGCAATTCATCTGACTCTCCGCTCCAGGCAGGTTTTCATTACAGCACTGGTGAATGACCAAGTAATCCAATGCTGGTTTTCAGCCGCCTTTTCACACTCGCAGTGTGCTGTTCAATTGTCTATCCACTCAAACCTGGTCAGCCTTTCATTTTCTTTTCCACAATATCAGACTTCAGAAATCATTGGAATCGCCAGTACAGAATGTTCCATTCATTCACTGCCAATCTGGAATTCATCTGAATCTGCACTCCAGGTAGGCTTTCATTACACCACTTATGAATGTCCAAGTAACACAATGCTGGTTTTCAGCGGTCTGTTCACACTCTAAGCCCTGCTTTTTACTGGGTATCCACACAACTGTGGTCAGCTCTTCATTTTCATGTCCAAACAATCCAGACTTGAGAAATCATTGCAATCTCCAGTACAGAATGTTCCATTCATTCACTGCGAATCTGGAATTCAACTGAATCTCCACTACCTGCAGATTTATCTTACACCACTTGTGAATGTCCAAGTAAAACAATGCTGGTTTTCAGAGGCCTGTTCATGTTCGCAGTCGTGCTGTTCAATTGGCTATCCACTCAACCTGTTTTGCTCCTCATTTTCCTGTGCACACAACCCAGCCTTCAGAAATCATTGTAATCTCCACTACAGGATGTTCCATTCATTCACTGGGAATCTGGAATTCATCTGAATCTGCACTCCACGCAGGCTTTCGTTACACCACTGCTGAAAGTCGAAGTAATGCAATACTGGTTTTCAGTGGTCTGTTCACATTCGAAGCCGAGGCTTTTTACAGGCTATCCACTCAACACTGGTCAGCTCTTCATTTTCGTGTCCCCACAATCCAGATTTCAGAAATCATTGCAATCTCCACTACAGAATGTTCCATTCATTCACTGCGAGTCTGGAGTTTATCTGATTCTCCACTCCCGCCTGGTTAACATTACACCACTTGTGAATGTCCAAGTAAGCCAATGCTGGTTTTCAGAGGCCTGTTCATACTCGCAGCCGTGCTGTTTAATTGACAATTCACTCCACCCTGTTCAGCTCTTCATTGTCCCACCACACTACCAGCCTTCAGAAATCTTTGTTATCTCCACTACAGAATGTTCCATTCATTCACTGCGAATCTGGAATTCATCTGACTCTCAACTCCACGCAGGTTTTCATTACACCACTGTTGAATGTCCAAGTAACCCAATGCTGGTTTTCAGCGGCCTGTTCATATTCGCAGCCCTGCTGTTTACTTGGCTATCGATTCAAGCCTGGTCAGCTCTTCATTTTCCTGTCCACACAACACAGGCTTCAGAAATCATTGGAATCTCCTCTACAGAATGTTCCATTCATTCACTGCGAATGTGGAATTCAACTGACTCTCCACTCCATGCAGGTTTTCCTTACACCACTGATGAATGTCCAAGTAACCCAATGCTGGTTTTCAGCTGCATGTTCACACTCGCAGCCATGCTATACAATTGGCTTTCCACTAAATCCTGATTAGTTCTTGATTTTCCTTCCACACGACCCAGCCTTCAGAAATCATTGGAATCTCCACTAGAGAATGTTCCATTCATTCACTGCGAATCTGGAATTCCTCTGAACCTCCACTCCCGGCAGGTTTTCGTTACACCACTGTTGAATGTCCAAGTAACCCAATGTTTTAAGTGTTTTCTTCACAAGCGCAGTGGTGCTGTTCAATTGGCTATCCACTCAACCCTGGCCAGCTCTACATTTTCCTGTCCACACCACAGAGACTGGAGAAATCATTGTTATCTCCACTACAGAATGTTCCATTCATTCACAGCGAATCTGGAATTCATCTGAATCTCCACTCCCGGCAGGTTTTCGTGACACCACTGGTAAATATCCAAGTAAGCCAATGCTGGTTTTAAGTGGCCTGCTCATACTCTCAGCCGTGCTGTTCAATTTGCTATCCACTCAACCCTCTTCAGCTCCATTTTCCTGTCCACATAACCCAAACTTCAGAAACAATTGGTATCTCCTCCACAGAATGTTCCATTCATTGACTGCAAATCTGAAATTCATCTAATTCTCAACTCCCGTCAGGTTTTCGTTACACCACTTGTGAATGTCCAATTAAGCCAAAGCTTGTTTTCAGTGGCCTGTTCTTACTACGAGACGTGCTGTTCATTTGGCTATCCATTCCACCCTGTTCAGCTCTACATTTTCGTGTCCACAAAACCCAGCCTTCAGAAATCATTGGAATCACCACTAGAGAATGTTCCATGCATTCACTGCGAATCTGGAATTCATCTGAATCTCCACTCCCGGCAGGTTTTCATTGCACCACTGCTGAATGTTCAAGTAACGCAATGATGGTTTTCAGCGGTCTATTCACACTCGAACCCGTGCTGTTCACGGTCTAGCGACTCAACACTGGTGAGTTCTTCTTTTTCCAGTTCAGACAATGCAAACCTCAGAAACCATTGCAATCTACACTACAGAATGTTTCATTCATTCACGCGAATCTTGAATTCATCTTGTTCTCCACTCCCAGCAGGTTTTCGTTTCACCACTGGTGAATGTCCAAGCAACCCAAGGCTGGTTTCAGCTGCGTGTTAACACTCGCAGCCGTGCTGTTCAATTGGCTATCCAGTGAACGCTGGTTAGCTCTTGATTTTCCTTCCACACACCGAGCCTTCAGAAATCATTCTTATCTCCACTTCAGAATGTTCCATTCGTTCCCTGCGAATCTGGAATTCCTCTGACTCTCCACACCAGGCAGATTTTCCTAACAACACTGGTGAATGACCAGGTAATCCAATGCTGGTTTTCAGCGGCTGTTCACACTCACAACCTTGCTGTTCAATTGGCAATCCAGTCAAACCTAGTCAGCTCTTCATTTTCCTGTCCACACAACCCAGCGTTCAGAAATCATTGGAATCTCTACTACAGAAATTTCCATTCATTCACTGTGAATCTGGAAATAATCTGAATCTGCATTCCAGGAAGGCTTTCGTTACACCACTGATGAATGTCCAAGTAATGCAATGCTGCTTCTTAGTGGTCTGTTCACACTCGAAACCGTGCTGTTCATTGGCTATCCACTCAATATCGGTCAGCTCTTCAATATCCTGTCCAGACTATCCAGATTTCTAAATGTTGGCAATCACCACTACAGAATGTTCCATTCAATCACGAGAATCTGGAATTCATCAGAGTCTCCACTCCTGGAAGGTTTTCGTGACACCACTGGTAAATGTCCAAGGAAGACAATGCTGGTTTTAAGCCGCCTGCTAACACACTCAGCCGTGCTGTTCATTTGGCTATCCACCCAACCCTATTCAGCTCTACATTTTCCTGTCCACAAAACCCAGCCTTCAGAAATCATTGGAATCACCACTAGAGAATGTTCCATTCATTCACTGCGAATCTGGAATTCATCTGAACCTCCACTCCTGGCAGGTTTTCGTTACGCCACTGGTGAATGTCCAAGAAAGCCAATGCTGGTTTTCAGTGGCCTGTTCAACTCGCAGAAGTGCTGTTCAATGGGCTATCCACTCTATATTGGTCAGCTCTTCATTTTCCTCTCCACACAAACCAGCCTTCAGAAATCATTGGGATCTCCACTACAGACTGTTCCATTCATTCACTGCGATTCTGCAATTCATCTGACTCTCCGCTCCAGGCAGGTTTTCATTACAGCACTGGTGAATGACCAAGTAATCCAATGCTGGTTTTCAGCCGCCTTTTCACACTCGCAGTGTGCTGTTCAATTGTCTATCCACTCAAACCTGGTCAGCCTTTCATTTTCTTTTCCACAATATCAGACTTCAGAAATCATTGGAATCGCCAGTACAGAATGTTCCATTCATTCACTGCCAATCTGGAATTCATCTGAATCTGCACTCCAGGTAGGCTTTCATTACACCACTTATGAATGTCCAAGTAACACAATGCTGGTTTTCAGCGGTCTGTTCACACTCTAAGCCCTGCTTTTTACTGGGTATCCACACAACTGTGGTCAGCTCTTCATTTTCATGTCCAAACAATCCAGACTTGAGAAATCATTGCAATCTCCAGTACAGAATGTTCCATTCATTCACTGCGAATCTGGAATTCAACTGAATCTCCACTACCTGCAGATTTATCTTACACCACTTGTGAATGTCCAAGTAAAACAATGCTGGTTTTCAGAGGCCTGTTCATGTTCGCAGTCGTGCTGTTCAATTGGCTATCCACTCAACCTGTTTTGCTCCTCATTTTCCTGTGCACACAACCCAGCCTTCAGAAATCATTGTAATCTCCACTACAGGATGTTCCATTCATTCACTGGGAATCTGGAATTCATCTGAATCTGCACTCCACGCAGGCTTTCGTTACACCACTGCTGAAAGTCGAAGTAATGCAATACTGGTTTTCAGTGGTCTGTTCACATTCGAAGCCGAGGCTTTTTACAGGCTATCCACTCAACACTGGTCAGCTCTTCATTTTCGTGTCCCCACAATCCAGATTTCAGAAATCATTGCAATCTCCACTACAGAATGTTCCATTCATTCACTGCGAGTCTGGAGTTTATCTGATTCTCCACTCCCGCCTGGTTAACATTACACCACTTGTGAATGTCCAAGTAAGCCAATGCTGGTTTTCAGAGGCCTGTTCATACTCGCAGCCGTGCTGTTTAATTGACAATTCACTCCACCCTGTTCAGCTCTTCATTGTCCCACCACACTACCAGCCTTCAGAAATCTTTGTTATCTCCACTACAGAATGTTCCATTCATTCACTGCGAATCTGGAATTCATCTGACTCTCAACTCCACGCAGGTTTTCATTACACCACTGTTGAATGTCCAAGTAACCCAATGCTGGTTTTCAGCGGCCTGTTCATATTCGCAGCCCTGCTGTTTACTTGGCTATCGATTCAAGCCTGGTCAGCTCTTCATTTTCCTGTCCACACAACACAGGCTTCAGAAATCATTGGAATCTCCTCTACAGAATGTTCCATTCATTCACTGCGAATGTGGAATTCAACTGACTCTCCACTCCATGCAGGTTTTCCTTACACCACTGATGAATGTCCAAGTAACCCAATGCTGGTTTTCAGCTGCATGTTCACACTCGCAGCCATGCTATACAATTGGCTTTCCACTAAATCCTGATTAGTTCTTGATTTTCCTTCCACACGACCCAGCCTTCAGAAATCATTGGAATCTCCACTAGAGAATGTTCCATTCATTCACTGCGAATCTGGAATTCCTCTGAACCTCCACTCCCGGCAGGTTTTCGTTACACCACTGTTGAATGTCCAAGTAACCCAATGTTTTAAGTGTTTTCTTCACAAGCGCAGTGGTGCTGTTCAATTGGCTATCCACTCAACCCTGGCCAGCTCTACATTTTCCTGTCCACACCACAGAGACTGGAGAAATCATTGTTATCTCCACTACAGAATGTTCCATTCATTCACAGCGAATCTGGAATTCATCTGAATCTCCACTCCCGGCAGGTTTTCGTGACACCACTGGTAAATATCCAAGTAAGCCAATGCTGGTTTTAAGTGGCCTGCTCATACTCTCAGCCGTGCTGTTCAATTTGCTATCCACTCAACCCTCTTCAGCTCCATTTTCCTGTCCACATAACCCAAACTTCAGAAACAATTGGTATCTCCTCCACAGAATGTTCCATTCATTGACTGCAAATCTGAAATTCATCTAATTCTCAACTCCCGTCAGGTTTTCGTTACACCACTTGTGAATGTCCAATTAAGCCAAAGCTGGTTTTCAGTGGCCTGTTCTTACTACGAGACGTGCTGTTCATTTGGCTATCCATTCCACCCTGTTCAGCTCTACATTTTCGTGTCCACAAAACCCAGCCTTCAGAAATCATTGGAATCACCACTAGAGAATGTTCCATTCATTCACTGCGAATCTGGAATTCATCTGAATCTCCACTCCCGGCAGGTTTTCATTGCACCACTGCTGAATGTTCAAGTAACGCAATGATGGTTTTCAGCGGTCTACTCACACTCGAACCCGTGCAGTTCACGGTCTAGCGACTCAACACTGGTGAGTTCTTCTTTTTCCAGTTCAGACAATACAAACCTCAGAAACCATTGCAATCTACACTACAGAATGTTTCATTCATTCACGCGAATCTTGAATTCATCTTGTTCTCCACTCCCAGCAGGTTTTCGTTTCACCATTGGTGAATGTCCAAGCAACCCAAGGCTGGTTTCAGCTGCGTGTTAACACTCGCAGCCGTGCTGTTCAATTGGCTATCCAGTGAACGCTGGTTAGCTCTTGATTTTCCTTCCACACACCGAGCCTTCAGAAATCATTCTTATCTCCACTTCAGAATGTTCCATTCGTTCCCTGCGAATCTGGAATTCCTCTGACTCTCCACACCAGGCAGATTTTCCTAACAACACTGGTGAATGACCAGGTAATCCAATGCTGGTTTTCAGCGGCTGTTCACACTCACAGCCTTGCTGTTCAATTGGCAATCCAGTCAAACCTAGTCAGCTCTTCATTTTCCTGTCCACACAACCCAGCGTTCAGAAATCATTGGAATCTCTACTACAGAAATTTCCATTCATTCACTGTGAATCTGGAAATAATCTGAATCTGCATTCCAGGAAGGCTTTCGTTACACCACTGATGAATGTCCAAGTAATGCAATGCTGCTTCTTAGTGGTCTGTTCACACTCGAAACCGTGCTGTTCACTGGCTATCCACTCAACATTGGTCAGCTCTTCAATATCCTGTCCAGACTATCCAGATTTCTAAATCTTGGCAATCTCCACTACAGAATGTTCCATTCAATCACGCGAATCTGGAATTCATCAGAGTCTCCACTCCCGGCAGGTTTTCGTGACACCACTGGTATATGTCCAAGGAAGCCAATGCTGGTTTTAAGCCGCCTGCTTATACTCTCAGCCGTGCTGTTCAATTTGCTATCCACCCAACCCTATTCAGCTCTACATTTTCCTGTCCTCATAACCCAACCTTCAGAAATAATTGGTATCTCCTCCACAGAATGTTCCGTTCATTCACTGCGAATCTTAAATTCATCTGACTCTCAACTCCCGGCGGGTTATCGTTACACCACTTGTGAATGTCCAAGTAAGCCAATGCTGGTTTTCAGTGGCCTGTTCATACTAAGAGACGTGCTGTTCATTTGGCTATCCACTCCACCCTGTTCAGCTCTACATTTTCGTGTCCACAAAACCCAGCCTTCAGAAATCATTGGAATCACCACTAGAGAATTTTCCATTCATTCACTGCGAATCTGGAATTCATCTGAACCTCCAGTCCCGGCAGGTTTTCGTTACGCCACTGGTGAATGTCCAAGTAACTCAATACTGGTTTTCAGAGTCATGTTCAACTCGCAGAAGTGCTGTTCAATGGGCTATCCACTCAATATTGGTCAGCTCTTCATTTTCCTCTCCACACAAACCAGCCTTCAGAAATCATTGGGATCTCCACTACAGACTGTTCCATTCATTCACTGCGATTCTGCAATTCATCTGACTCTCCGCTCCAGGCAGGTTTTCATTACAGCACTGGTGAATGACCAAGTAATCCAATGCTGGTTTTCAGCCGCCTTTTCACACTCGCAGTGTGCTGTTCAATTGTCTATCCACTCAAACCTGGTCAGCCTTTCATTTTCTTTTCCACAATATCAGACTTCAGAAATCATTGGAATCGCCAGTACAGAATGTTCCATTCATTCACTGCCAATCTGGAATTCATCTGAATCTGCACTCCAGGTAGGCTTTCATTACACCACTTATGAATGTCCAAGTAACACAATGCTGGTTTTCAGCGGTCTGTTCACACTCTAAGCCCTGCTTTTTACTGGGTATCCACACAACTGTGGTCAGCTCTTCATTTTCATGTCCAAACAATCCAGACTTGAGAAATCATTGCAATCTCCAGTACAGAATGTTCCATTCATTCACTGCGAATCTGGAATTCAACTGAATCTCCACTACCTGCAGATTTATCTTACACCACTTGTGAATGTCCAAGTAAAACAATGCTGGTTTTCAGAGGCCTGTTCATGTTCGCAGTCGTGCTGTTCAATTGGCTATCCACTCAACCTGTTTTGCTCCTCATTTTCCTGTGCACACAACCCAGCCTTCAGAAATCATTGTAATCTCCACTACAGGATGTTCCATTCATTCACTGGGAATCTGGAATTCATCTGAATCTGCACTCCACGCAGGCTTTCGTTACACCACTGCTGAAAGTCGAAGTAATGCAATACTGGTTTTCAGTGGTCTGTTCACATTCGAAGCCGAGGCTTTTTACAGGCTATCCACTCAACACTGGTCAGCTCTTCATTTTCGTGTCCCCACAATCCAGATTTCAGAAATCATTGCAATCTCCACTACAGAATGTTCCATTCATTCACTGCGAGTCTGGAGTTTATCTGATTCTCCACTCCCGCCTGGTTAACATTACACCACTTGTGAATGTCCAAGTAAGCCAATGCTGGTTTTCAGAGGCCTGTTCATACTCGCAGCCGTGCTGTTTAATTGACAATTCACTCCACCCTGTTCAGCTCTTCATTGTCCCACCACACTACCAGCCTTCAGAAATCTTTGTTATCTCCACTACAGAATGTTCCATTCATTCACTGCGAATCTGGAATTCATCTGACTCTCAACTCCACGCAGGTTTTCATTACACCACTGTTGAATGTCCAAGTAACCCAATGCTGGTTTTCAGCGGCCTGTTCATATTCGCAGCCCTGCTGTTTACTTGGCTATCGATTCAAGCCTGGTCAGCTCTTCATTTTCCTGTCCACACAACACAGGCTTCAGAAATCATTGGAATCTCCTCTACAGAATGTTCCATTCATTCACTGCGAATGTGGAATTCAACTGACTCTCCACTCCATGCAGGTTTTCCTTACACCACTGATGAATGTCCAAGTAACCCAATGCTGGTTTTCAGCTGCATGTTCACACTCGCAGCCATGCTATACAATTGGCTTTCCACTAAATCCTGATTAGTTCTTGATTTTCCTTCCACACGACCCAGCCTTCAGAAATCATTGGAATCTCCACTAGAGAATGTTCCATTCATTCACTGCGAATCTGGAATTCCTCTGAACCTCCACTCCCGGCAGGTTTTCGTTACACCACTGTTGAATGTCCAAGTAACCCAATGTTTTAAGTGTTTTCTTCACAAGCGCAGTGGTGCTGTTCAATTGGCTATCCACTCAACCCTGGCCAGCTCTACATTTTCCTGTCCACACCACAGAGACTGGAGAAATCATTGTTATCTCCACTACAGAATGTTCCATTCATTCACAGCGAATCTGGAATTCATCTGAATCTCCACTCCCGGCAGGTTTTCGTGACACCACTGGTAAATATCCAAGTAAGCCAATGCTGGTTTTAAGTGGCCTGCTCATACTCTCAGCCGTGCTGTTCAATTTGCTATCCACTCAACCCTCTTCAGCTCCATTTTCCTGTCCACATAACCCAAACTTCAGAAACAATTGGTATCTCCTCCACAGAATGTTCCATTCATTGACTGCAAATCTGAAATTCATCTAATTCTCAACTCCCGTCAGGTTTTCGTTACACCACTTGTGAATGTCCAATTAAGCCAAAGCTTGTTTTCAGTGGCCTGTTCTTACTACGAGACGTGCTGTTCATTTGGCTATCCATTCCACCCTGTTCAGCTCTACATTTTCGTGTCCACAAAACCCAGCCTTCAGAAATCATTGGAATCACCACTAGAGAATGTTCCATGCATTCACTGCGAATCTGGAATTCATCTGAATCTCCACTCCCGGCAGGTTTTCATTGCACCACTGCTGAATGTTCAAGTAACGCAATGATGGTTTTCAGCGGTCTATTCACACTCGAACCCGTGCTGTTCACGGTCTAGCGACTCAACACTGGTGAGTTCTTCTTTTTCCAGTTCAGACAATGCAAACCTCAGAAACCATTGCAATCTACACTACAGAATGTTTCATTCATTCACGCGAATCTTGAATTCATCTTGTTCTCCACTCCCAGCAGGTTTTCGTTTCACCACTGGTGAATGTCCAAGCAACCCAAGGCTGGTTTCAGCTGCGTGTTAACACTCGCAGCCGTGCTGTTCAATTGGCTATCCAGTGAACGCTGGTTAGCTCTTGATTTTCCTTCCACACACCGAGCCTTCAGAAATCATTCTTATCTCCACTTCAGAATGTTCCATTCGTTCCCTGCGAATCTGGAATTCCTCTGACTCTCCACACCAGGCAGATTTTCCTAACAACACTGGTGAATGACCAGGTAATCCAATGCTGGTTTTCAGCGGCTGTTCACACTCACAACCTTGCTGTTCAATTGGCAATCCAGTCAAACCTAGTCAGCTCTTCATTTTCCTGTCCACACAACCCAGCGTTCAGAAATCATTGGAATCTCTACTACAGAAATTTCCATTCATTCACTGTGAATCTGGAAATAATCTGAATCTGCATTCCAGGAAGGCTTTCGTTACACCACTGATGAATGTCCAAGTAATGCAATGCTGCTTCTTAGTGGTCTGTTCACACTCGAAACCGTGCTGTTCATTGGCTATCCACTCAATATCGGTCAGCTCTTCAATATCCTGTCCAGACTATCCAGATTTCTAAATGTTGGCAATCACCACTACAGAATGTTCCATTCAATCACGAGAATCTGGAATTCATCAGAGTCTCCACTCCTGGAAGGTTTTCGTGACACCACTGGTAAATGTCCAAGGAAGACAATGCTGGTTTTAAGCCGCCTGCTAACACACTCAGCCGTGCTGTTCATTTGGCTATCCACCCAACCCTATTCAGCTCTACATTTTCCTGTCCACAAAACCCAGCCTTCAGAAATCATTGGAATCACCACTAGAGAATGTTCCATTCATTCACTGCGAATCTGGAATTCATCTGAACCTCCACTCCTGGCAGGTTTTCGTTACGCCACTGGTGAATGTCCAAGAAAGCCAATGCTGGTTTTCAGTGGCCTGTTCAACTCGCAGAAGTGCTGTTCAATGGGCTATCCACTCTATATTGGTCAGCTCTTCATTTTCCTCTCCACACAAACCAGCCTTCAGAAATCATTGGGATCTCCACTACAGACTGTTCCATTCATTCACTGCGATTCTGCAATTCATCTGACTCTCCGCTCCAGGCAGGTTTTCATTACAGCACTGGTGAATGACCAAGTAATCCAATGCTGGTTTTCAGCCGCCTTTTCACACTCGCAGTGTGCTGTTCAATTGTCTATCCACTCAAACCTGGTCAGCCTTTCATTTTCTTTTCCACAATATCAGACTTCAGAAATCATTGGAATCGCCAGTACAGAATGTTCCATTCATTCACTGCCAATCTGGAATTCATCTGAATCTGCACTCCAGGTAGGCTTTCATTACACCACTTATGAATGTCCAAGTAACACAATGCTGGTTTTCAGCGGTCTGTTCACACTCTAAGCCCTGCTTTTTACTGGGTATCCACACAACTGTGGTCAGCTCTTCATTTTCATGTCCAAACAATCCAGACTTGAGAAATCATTGCAATCTCCAGTACAGAATGTTCCATTCATTCACTGCGAATCTGGAATTCTACTGAATCTCCACTACCTGCAGATTTATCTTACACCACTTGTGAATGTCCAAGTAAAACAATGCTGGTTTTCAGAGGCCTGTTCATATTCGCAGTCGTGCTGTTCAAATGGCTATCCACTCAACCTGTTTTGCTCCTCATTTTCCTGTGCACACAACCCAGCCTTCAGAAATCATTGTAATCTCCACTACAGGATGTTCCATTCATTCACTGGGAATCTGGAATTCATCTGAATCTGCACTCCACGCAGGCTTTCGTTACACCACTGCTGAAAGTCGAAGTAATGCAATACTGGTTTTCAGTGGTCTGTTCACATTCGAAGCCGAGGCTTTTTACAGGCTATCCACTCAACACTGGTCAGCTCTTCATTTTCGTGTCCCCACAATCCAGATTTCAGTAATCATTGCAATCTCCACTACAGAATGTTCCATTCATTCACTGCGAGTCTGGAGTTTATCTGATTCTCCACTCCCGCCTGGTTAACATTACACCACTTGTGAATGTCCAAGTAAGCCAATGCTGGTTTTCAGAGGCCTGTTCATACTCGCAGCCGTGCTGTTTAATTGACAATTCACTCCACCCTGTTCAGCTCTTCATTGTCCCACCACACTACCAGCCTTCAGAAATCTTTGTTATCTCCACTACAGAATGTTCCATTCATTCACTGCGAATCTGGAATTCATCTGACTCTCAACTCCACGCAGGTTTTCATTACACCACTGTTGAATGTCCAAGTAACCCAATGCTGGTTTTCAGCGGCCTGTTCATATTCGCAGCCCTGCTGTTTACTTGGCTATCGATTCAAGCCTGGTCAGCTCTTCATTTTCCTGTCCACACAACACAGGCTTCAGAAATCATTGGAATCTCCTCTACAGAATGTTCCATTCATTCACTGCGAATGTGGAATTCAACTGACTCTCCACTCCATGCAGGTTTTCCTTACACCACTGATGAATGTCCAAGTAACCCAATGCTGGTTTTCAGCTGCATGTTCACACTCGCAGCCATGCTATACAATTGGCTTTCCACTAAATCCTGATTAGTTCTTGATTTTCCTTCCACACGACCCAGCCTTCAGAAATCATTGGAATCTCCACTAGAGAATGTTCCATTCATTCACTGCGAATCTGGAATTCCTCTGAACCTCCACTCCCGGCAGGTTTTCGTTACACCACTGTTGAATGTCCAAGTAACCCAATGTTTTAAGTGTTTTCTTCACAAGCGCAGTGGTGCTGTTCAATTGGCTATCCACTCAACCCTGGCCAGCTCTACATTTTCCTGTCCACACCACAGAGACTGGAGAAATCATTGTTATCTCCACTACAGAATGTTCCATTCATTCACAGCGAATCTGGAATTCATCTGAATCTCCACTCCCGGCAGGTTTTCGTGACACCACTGGTAAATATCCAAGTAAGCCAATGCTGGTTTTAAGTGGCCTGCTCATACTCTCAGCCGTGCTGTTCAATTTGCTATCCACTCAACCCTCTTCAGCTCCATTTTCCTGTCCACATAACCCAAACTTCAGAAACAATTGGTATCTCCTCCACAGAATGTTCCATTCATTGACTGCAAATCTGAAATTCATCTAATTCTCAACTCCCGTCAGGTTTTCGTTACACCACTTGTGAATGTCCAATTAAGCCAAAGCTGGTTTTCAGTGGCCTGTTCTTACTACGAGACGTGCTGTTCATTTGGCTATCCATTCCACCCTGTTCAGCTCTACATTTTCGTGTCCACAAAACCCAGCCTTCAGAAATCATTGGAATCACCACTAGAGAATGTTCCATTCATTCACTGCGAATCTGGAATTCATCTGAATCTCCACTCCCGGCAGGTTTTCATTGCACCACTGCTGAATGTTCAAGTAACGCAATGATGGTTTTCAGCGGTCTACTCACACTCGAACCCGTGCTGTTCACGGTCTAGCGACTCAACACTGGTGAGTTCTTCTTTTTCCAGTTCAGACAATACAAACCTCAGAAACCATTGCAATCTACACTACAGAATGTTTCATTCATTCACGCGAATCTTGAATTCATCTTGTTCTCCACTCCCAGCAGGTTTTCGTTTCACCACTGGTGAATGTCCAAGCAACCCAAGGCTGGTTTCAGCTGCGTGTTAACACTCGCAGCCGTGCTGTTCAATTGGCTATCCAGTGAACGCTGGTTAGCTCTTGATTTTCCTTCCACACACCGAGCCTTCAGAAATCATTCTTATCTCCACTTCAGAATGTTCCATTCGTTCCCTGCGAATCTGGAATTCCTCTGACTCTCCACACCAGGCAGATTTTCCTAACAACACTGGTGAATGACCAGGTAATCCAATGCTGGTTTTCAGCGGCTGTTCACACTCACAGCCTTGCTGTTCAACTGGCAATCCAGTCAAACCTAGTCAGCTCTTCATTTTCCTGTCCACACAACCCAGCGTTCAGAAATCATTGGAATCTCTACTACAGAAATTTCCATTCATTCACTGTGAATCTGGAAATAATCTGAATCTGCATTCCAGGAAGGCTTTCGTTACACCACTGATGAATGTCCAAGTAATGCAATGCTGCTTCTTAGTGGTCTGTTCACACTCGAAACCGTGCTGTTCACTGGCTATCCACTCAACATTGGTCAGCTCTTCAATATCCTGTCCAGACTATCCAGATTTCTAAATCTTGGCAATCTCCACTACAGAATGTTCCATTCAATCACGCGAATCTGGAATTCATCAGAGTCTCCACTCCCGGCAGGTTTTCGTGACACCACTGGTATATGTCCAAGGAAGACAATGCTGGTTTTAAGCCGCCTGCTTATACTCTCAGCCGTGCTGTTCAATTTGCTATCCACCCAACCCTATTCAGCTCTACATTTTCCTGTCCTCATAACCCAACCTTCAGAAATAATTGGTATCTCCTCCACAGAATGTTCCGTTCATTCACTGCGAATCTTAAATTCATCTGACTCTCAACTCCCGGCGGGTTATCGTTACACCACTTGTGAATGTCCAAGTAAGCCAATGCTGGTTTTCAGTGGCCTGTTCATACTAAGAGACGTGCTGTTCATTTGGCTATCCACTCCACCCTGTTCAGCTCTACATTTTCGTGTCCACAAAACCCAGCCTTCAGAAATCATTGGAATCACCACTAGAGAATGTTCCATTCATTCACTGCGAATCTGGAATTCATCTGAACCTCCAGTCCCGGCAGGTTTTCGTTACACCACTGGTGAATGTCCAAGTAACTCAATACTGGTTTTCAGAGGCATGTTCAACTCGCAGAAGTGCTGTTCAATGGGCTATCCACTCAATATTGGTCAGCTCTTCATTTTCCTCTCCACACAAACCAGCCTTCAGAAATCATTGGGATCTCCACTACAGACTGTTCCATTCATTCACTGCGATTCTGCAATTCATCTGACTCTCCGCTCCAGGCAGGTTTTCATTACAGCACTGGTGAATGACCAAGTAATCCAATGCTGGTTTTCAGCCGCCTTTTCACACTCGCAGTGTGCTGTTCAATTGTCTATCCACTCAAACCTGGTCAGCCTTTCATTTTCTTTTCCACAATATCAGACTTCAGAAATCATTGGAATCGCCAGTACAGAATGTTCCATTCATTCACTGCCAATCTGGAATTCATCTGAATCTGCACTCCAGGTAGGCTTTCATTACACCACTTATGAATGTCCAAGTAACACAATGCTGGTTTTCAGCGGTCTGTTCACACTCTAAGCCCTGCTTTTTACTGGGTATCCACACAACTGTGGTCAGCTCTTCATTTTCATGTCCAAACAATCCAGACTTGAGAAATCATTGCAATCTCCAGTACAGAATGTTCCATTCATTCACTGCGAATCTGGAATTCAACTGAATCTCCACTACCTGCAGATTTATCTTACACCACTTGTGAATGTCCAAGTAAAACAATGCTGGTTTTCAGAGGCCTGTTCATGTTCGCAGTCGTGCTGTTCAATTGGCTATCCACTCAACCTGTTTTGCTCCTCATTTTCCTGTGCACACAACCCAGCCTTCAGAAATCATTGTAATCTCCACTACAGGATGTTCCATTCATTCACTGGGAATCTGGAATTCATCTGAATCTGCACTCCACGCAGGCTTTCGTTACACCACTGCTGAAAGTCGAAGTAATGCAATACTGGTTTTCAGTGGTCTGTTCACATTCGAAGCCGAGGCTTTTTACAGGCTATCCACTCAACACTGGTCAGCTCTTCATTTTCGTGTCCCCACAATCCAGATTTCAGAAATCATTGCAATCTCCACTACAGAATGTTCCATTCATTCACTGCGAGTCTGGAGTTTATCTGATTCTCCACTCCCGCCTGGTTAACATTACACCACTTGTGAATGTCCAAGTAAGCCAATGCTGGTTTTCAGAGGCCTGTTCATACTCGCAGCCGTGCTGTTTAATTGACAATTCACTCCACCCTGTTCAGCTCTTCATTGTCCCACCACACTACCAGCCTTCAGAAATCTTTGTTATCTCCACTACAGAATGTTCCATTCATTCACTGCGAATCTGGAATTCATCTGACTCTCAACTCCACGCAGGTTTTCATTACACCACTGTTGAATGTCCAAGTAACCCAATGCTGGTTTTCAGCGGCCTGTTCATATTCGCAGCCCTGCTGTTTACTTGGCTATCGATTCAAGCCTGGTCAGCTCTTCATTTTCCTGTCCACACAACACAGGCTTCAGAAATCATTGGAATCTCCTCTACAGAATGTTCCATTCATTCACTGCGAATGTGGAATTCAACTGACTCTCCACTCCATGCAGGTTTTCCTTACACCACTGATGAATGTCCAAGTAACCCAATGCTGGTTTTCAGCTGCATGTTCACACTCGCAGCCATGCTATACAATTGGCTTTCCACTAAATCCTGATTAGTTCTTGATTTTCCTTCCACACGACCCAGCCTTCAGAAATCATTGGAATCTCCACTAGAGAATGTTCCATTCATTCACTGCGAATCTGGAATTCCTCTGAACCTCCACTCCCGGCAGGTTTTCGTTACACCACTGTTGAATGTCCAAGTAACCCAATGTTTTAAGTGTTTTCTTCACAAGCGCAGTGGTGCTGTTCAATTGGCTATCCACTCAACCCTGGCCAGCTCTACATTTTCCTGTCCACACCACAGAGACTGGAGAAATCATTGTTATCTCCACTACAGAATGTTCCATTCATTCACAGCGAATCTGGAATTCATCTGAATCTCCACTCCCGGCAGGTTTTCGTGACACCACTGGTAAATATCCAAGTAAGCCAATGCTGGTTTTAAGTGGCCTGCTCATACTCTCAGCCGTGCTGTTCAATTTGCTATCCACTCAACCCTCTTCAGCTCCATTTTCCTGTCCACATAACCCAAACTTCAGAAACAATTGGTATCTCCTCCACAGAATGTTCCATTCATTGACTGCAAATCTGAAATTCATCTAATTCTCAACTCCCGTCAGGTTTTCGTTACACCACTTGTGAATGTCCAATTAAGCCAAAGCTGGTTTTCAGTGGCCTGTTCTTACTACGAGACGTGCTGTTCATTTGGCTATCCATTCCACCCTGTTCAGCTCTACATTTTCGTGTCCACAAAACCCAGCCTTCAGAAATCATTGGAATCACCACTAGAGAATGTTCCATTCATTCACTGCGAATCTGGAATTCATCTGAATCTCCACTCCCGGCAGGTTTTCATTGCACCACTGCTGAATGTTCAAGTAACGCAATGATGGTTTTCAGCGGTCTACTCACACTCGAACCCGTGCTGTTCACGGTCTAGCGACTCAACACTGGTGAGTTCTTCTTTTTCCAGTTCAGACAATACAAACCTCAGAAACCATTGCAATCTACACTACAGAATGTTTCATTCATTCACGCGAATCTTGAATTCATCTTGTTCTCCACTCCCAGCAGGTTTTCGTTTCACCACTGGTGAATGTCCAAGCAACCCAAGGCTGGTTTCAGCTGCGTGTTAACACTCGCAGCCGTGCTGTTCAATTGGCTATCCAGTGAACGCTGGTTAGCTCTTGATTTTCCTTCCACACACCGAGCCTTCAGAAATCATTCTTATCTCCACTTCAGAATGTTCCATTCGTTCCCTGCGAATCTGGAATTCCTCTGACTCTCCACACCAGGCAGATTTTCCTAACAACACTGGTGAATGACCAGGTAATCCAATGCTGGTTTTCAGCGGCTGTTCACACTCACAGCCTTGCTGTTCAACTGGCAATCCAGTCAAACCTAGTCAGCTCTTCATTTTCCTGTCCACACAACCCAGCGTTCAGAAATCATTGGAATCTCTACTACAGAAATTTCCATTCATTCACTGTGAATCTGGAAATAATCTGAATCTGCATTCCAGGAAGGCTTTCGTTACACCACTGATGAATGTCCAAGTAATGCAATGCTGCTTCTTAGTGGTCTGTTCACACTCGAAACCGTGCTGTTCACTGGCTATCCACTCAACATTGGTCAGCTCTTCAATATCCTGTCCAGACTATCCAGATTTCTAAATCTTGGCAATCTCCACTACAGAATGTTCCATTCAATCACGCGAATCTGGAATTCATCAGAGTCTCCACTCCCGGCAGGTTTTCGTGACACCACTGGTATATGTCCAAGGAAGACAATGCTGGTTTTAAGCCGCCTGCTTATACTCTCAGCCGTGCTGTTCAATTTGCTATCCACCCAACCCTATTCAGCTCTACATTTTCCTGTCCTCATAACCCAACCTTCAGAAATAATTGGTATCTCCTCCACAGAATGTTCCGTTCATTCACTGCGAATCTTAAATTCATCTGACTCTCAACTCCCGGCGGGTTATCGTTACACCACTTGTGAATGTCCAAGTAAGCCAATGCTGGTTTTCAGTGGCCTGTTCATACTAAGAGACGTGCTGTTCATTTGGCTATCCACTCCACCCTGTTCAGCTCTACATTTTCGTGTCCACAAAACCCAGCCTTCAGAAATCATTGGAATCACCACTAGAGAATGTTCCATTCATTCACTGCGAATCTGGAATTCATCTGAACCTCCACTCCCGGCAGGTTTTCGTTACGCCACTGGTGAATGTCCAAGTAACTCAATACTGGTTTTCAGAGGCATGTTCAACTCGCAGAAGTGCTGTTCAATGGGCTATCCACTCAATATTGGTCAGCTCTTCATTTTCCTCTCCACACAAACCAGCCTTCAGAAATCATTGGGATCTCCACTACAGACTGTTCCATTCATTCACTGCGATTCTGCAATTCATCTGACTCTCCGCTCCAGGCAGGTTTTCATTACAGCACTGGTGAATGACCAAGTAATCCAATGCTGGTTTTCAGCCGCCTTTTCACACTCGCAGTGTGCTGTTCAATTGTCTATCCACTCAAACCTGGTCAGCCTTTCATTTTCTTTTCCACAATATCAGACTTCAGAAATCATTGGAATCGCCAGTACAGAATGTTCCATTCATTCACTGCCAATCTGGAATTCATCTGAATCTGCACTCCAGGTAGGCTTTCATTACACCACTTATGAATGTCCAAGTAACACAATGCTGGTTTTCAGCGGTCTGTTCACACTCTAAGCCCTGCTTTTTACTGGGTATCCACACAACTGTGGTCAGCTCTTCATTTTCATGTCCAAACAATCCAGACTTGAGAAATCATTGCAATCTCCAGTACAGAATGTTCCATTCATTCACTGCGAATCTGGAATTCAACTGAATCTCCACTACCTGCAGATTTATCTTACACCACTTGTGAATGTCCAAGTAAAACAATGCTGGTTTTCAGAGGCCTGTTCATGTTCGCAGTCGTGCTGTTCAATTGGCTATCCACTCAACCTGTTTTGCTCCTCATTTTCCTGTGCACACAACCCAGCCTTCAGAAATCATTGTAATCTCCACTACAGGATGTTCCATTCATTCACTGGGAATCTGGAATTCATCTGAATCTGCACTCCACGCAGGCTTTCGTTACACCACTGCTGAAAGTCGAAGTAATGCAATACTGGTTTTCAGTGGTCTGTTCACATTCGAAGCCGAGGCTTTTTACAGGCTATCCACTCAACACTGGTCAGCTCTTCATTTTCGTGTCCCCACAATCCAGATTTCAGAAATCATTGCAATCTCCACTACAGAATGTTCCATTCATTCACTGCGAGTCTGGAGTTTATCTGATTCTCCACTCCCGCCTGGTTAACATTACACCACTTGTGAATGTCCAAGTAAGCCAATGCTGGTTTTCAGAGGCCTGTTCATACTCGCAGCCGTGCTGTTTAATTGACAATTCACTCCACCCTGTTCAGCTCTTCATTGTCCCACCACACTACCAGCCTTCAGAAATCTTTGTTATCTCCACTACAGAATGTTCCATTCATTCACTGCGAATCTGGAATTCATCTGACTCTCAACTCCACGCAGGTTTTCATTACACCACTGTTGAATGTCCAAGTAACCCAATGCTGGTTTTCAGCGGCCTGTTCATATTCGCAGCCCTGCTGTTTACTTGGCTATCGATTCAAGCCTGGTCAGCTCTTCATTTTCCTGTCCACACAACACAGGCTTCAGAAATCATTGGAATCTCCTCTACAGAATGTTCCATTCATTCACTGCGAATGTGGAATTCAACTGACTCTCCACTCCATGCAGGTTTTCCTTACACCACTGATGAATGTCCAAGTAACCCAATGCTGGTTTTCAGCTGCATGTTCACACTCGCAGCCATGCTATACAATTGGCTTTCCACTAAATCCTGATTAGTTCTTGATTTTCCTTCCACACGACCCAGCCTTCAGAAATCATTGGAATCTCCACTAGAGAATGTTCCATTCATTCACTGCGAATCTGGAATTCCTCTGAACCTCCACTCCCGGCAGGTTTTCGTTACACCACTGTTGAATGTCCAAGTAACCCAATGTTTTAAGTGTTTTCTTCACAAGCGCAGTGGTGCTGTTCAATTGGCTATCCACTCAACCCTGGCCAGCTCTACATTTTCCTGTCCACACCACAGAGACTGGAGAAATCATTGTTATCTCCACTACAGAATGTTCCATTCATTCACAGCGAATCTGGAATTCATCTGAATCTCCACTCCCGGCAGGTTTTCGTGACACCACTGGTAAATATCCAAGTAAGCCAATGCTGGTTTTAAGTGGCCTGCTCATACTCTCAGCCGTGCTGTTCAATTTGCTATCCACTCAACCCTCTTCAGCTCCATTTTCCTGTCCACATAACCCAAACTTCAGAAACAATTGGTATCTCCTCCACAGAATGTTCCATTCATTGACTGCAAATCTGAAATTCATCTAATTCTCAACTCCCGTCAGGTTTTCGTTACACCACTTGTGAATGTCCAATTAAGCCAAAGCTGGTTTTCAGTGGCCTGTTCTTACTACGAGACGTGCTGTTCATTTGGCTATCCATTCCACCCTGTTCAGCTCTACATTTTCGTGTCCACAAAACCCAGCCTTCAGAAATCATTGGAATCACCACTAGAGAATGTTCCATTCATTCACTGCGAATCTGGAATTCATCTGAATCTCCACTCCCGGCAGGTTTTCATTGCACCACTGCTGAATGTTCAAGTAACGCAATGATGGTTTTCAGCGGTCTACTCACACTCGAACCCGTGCAGTTCACGGTCTAGCGACTCAACACTGGTGAGTTCTTCTTTTTCCAGTTCAGACAATACAAACCTCAGAAACCATTGCAATCTACACTACAGAATGTTTCATTCATTCACGCGAATCTTGAATTCATCTTGTTCTCCACTCCCAGCAGGTTTTCGTTTCACCATTGGTGAATGTCCAAGCAACCCAAGGCTGGTTTCAGCTGCGTGTTAACACTCGCAGCCGTGCTGTTCAATTGGCTATCCAGTGAACGCTGGTTAGCTCTTGATTTTCCTTCCACACACCGAGCCTTCAGAAATCATTCTTATCTCCACTTCAGAATGTTCCATTCGTTCCCTGCGAATCTGGAATTCCTCTGACTCTCCACACCAGGCAGATTTTCCTAACAACACTGGTGAATGACCAGGTAATCCAATGCTGGTTTTCAGCGGCTGTTCACACTCACAGCCTTGCTGTTCAATTGGCAATCCAGTCAAACCTAGTCAGCTCTTCATTTTCCTGTCCACACAACCCAGCGTTCAGAAATCATTGGAATCTCTACTACAGAAATTTCCATTCATTCACTGTGAATCTGGAAATAATCTGAATCTGCATTCCAGGAAGGCTTTCGTTACACCACTGATGAATGTCCAAGTAATGCAATGCTGCTTCTTAGTGGTCTGTTCACACTCGAAACCGTGCTGTTCACTGGCTATCCACTCAACATTGGTCAGCTCTTCAATATCCTGTCCAGACTATCCAGATTTCTAAATCTTGGCAATCTCCACTACAGAATGTTCCATTCAATCACGCGAATCTGGAATTCATCAGAGTCTCCACTCCCGGCAGGTTTTCGTGACACCACTGGTATATGTCCAAGGAAGCCAATGCTGGTTTTAAGCCGCCTGCTTATACTCTCAGCCGTGCTGTTCAATTTGCTATCCACCCAACCCTATTCAGCTCTACATTTTCCTGTCCTCATAACCCAACCTTCAGAAATAATTGGTATCTCCTCCACAGAATGTTCCGTTCATTCACTGCGAATCTTAAATTCATCTGACTCTCAACTCCCGGCGGGTTATCGTTACACCACTTGTGAATGTCCAAGTAAGCCAATGCTGGTTTTCAGTGGCCTGTTCATACTAAGAGACGTGCTGTTCATTTGGCTATCCACTCCACCCTGTTCAGCTCTACATTTTCGTGTCCACAAAACCCAGCCTTCAGAAATCATTGGAATCACCACTAGAGAATTTTCCATTCATTCACTGCGAATCTGGAATTCATCTGAACCTCCAGTCCCGGCAGGTTTTCGTTACGCCACTGGTGAATGTCCAAGTAACTCAATACTGGTTTTCAGAGTCATGTTCAACTCGCAGAAGTGCTGTTCAATGGGCTATCCACTCAATATTGGTCAGCTCTTCATTTTCCTCTCCACACAAACCAGCCTTCAGAAATCATTGGGATCTCCACTACAGACTGTTCCATTCATTCACTGCGATTCTGCAATTCATCTGACTCTCCGCTCCAGGCAGGTTTTCATTACAGCACTGGTGAATGACCAAGTAATCCAATGCTGGTTTTCAGCCGCCTTTTCACACTCGCAGTGTGCTGTTCAATTGTCTATCCACTCAAACCTGGTCAGCCTTTCATTTTCTTTTCCACAATATCAGACTTCAGAAATCATTGGAATCGCCAGTACAGAATGTTCCATTCATTCACTGCCAATCTGGAATTCATCTGAATCTGCACTCCAGGTAGGCTTTCATTACACCACTTATGAATGTCCAAGTAACACAATGCTGGTTTTCAGCGGTCTGTTCACACTCTAAGCCCTGCTTTTTACTGGGTATCCACACAACTGTGGTCAGCTCTTCATTTTCATGTCCAAACAATCCAGACTTGAGAAATCATTGCAATCTCCAGTACAGAATGTTCCATTCATTCACTGCGAATCTGGAATTCAACTGAATCTCCACTACCTGCAGATTTATCTTACACCACTTGTGAATGTCCAAGTAAAACAATGCTGGTTTTCAGAGGCCTGTTCATGTTCGCAGTCGTGCTGTTCAATTGGCTATCCACTCAACCTGTTTTGCTCCTCATTTTCCTGTGCACACAACCCAGCCTTCAGAAATCATTGTAATCTCCACTACAGGATGTTCCATTCATTCACTGGGAATCTGGAATTCATCTGAATCTGCACTCCACGCAGGCTTTCGTTACACCACTGCTGAAAGTCGAAGTAATGCAATACTGGTTTTCAGTGGTCTGTTCACATTCGAAGCCGAGGCTTTTTACAGGCTATCCACTCAACACTGGTCAGCTCTTCATTTTCGTGTCCCCACAATCCAGATTTCAGAAATCATTGCAATCTCCACTACAGAATGTTCCATTCATTCACTGCGAGTCTGGAGTTTATCTGATTCTCCACTCCCGCCTGGTTAACATTACACCACTTGTGAATGTCCAAGTAAGCCAATGCTGGTTTTCAGAGGCCTGTTCATACTCGCAGCCGTGCTGTTTAATTGACAATTCACTCCACCCTGTTCAGCTCTTCATTGTCCCACCACACTACCAGCCTTCAGAAATCTTTGTTATCTCCACTACAGAATGTTCCATTCATTCACTGCGAATCTGGAATTCATCTGACTCTCAACTCCACGCAGGTTTTCATTACACCACTGTTGAATGTCCAAGTAACCCAATGCTGGTTTTCAGCGGCCTGTTCATATTCGCAGCCCTGCTGTTTACTTGGCTATCGATTCAAGCCTGGTCAGCTCTTCATTTTCCTGTCCACACAACACAGGCTTCAGAAATCATTGGAATCTCCTCTACAGAATGTTCCATTCATTCACTGCGAATGTGGAATTCAACTGACTCTCCACTCCATGCAGGTTTTCCTTACACCACTGATGAATGTCCAAGTAACCCAATGCTGGTTTTCAGCTGCATGTTCACACTCGCAGCCATGCTATACAATTGGCTTTCCACTAAATCCTGATTAGTTCTTGATTTTCCTTCCACACGACCCAGCCTTCAGAAATCATTGGAATCTCCACTAGAGAATGTTCCATTCATTCACTGCGAATCTGGAATTCCTCTGAACCTCCACTCCCGGCAGGTTTTCGTTACACCACTGTTGAATGTCCAAGTAACCCAATGTTTTAAGTGTTTTCTTCACAAGCGCAGTGGTGCTGTTCAATTGGCTATCCACTCAACCCTGGCCAGCTCTACATTTTCCTGTCCACACCACAGAGACTGGAGAAATCATTGTTATCTCCACTACAGAATGTTCCATTCATTCACAGCGAATCTGGAATTCATCTGAATCTCCACTCCCGGCAGGTTTTCGTGACACCACTGGTAAATATCCAAGTAAGCCAATGCTGGTTTTAAGTGGCCTGCTCATACTCTCAGCCGTGCTGTTCAATTTGCTATCCACTCAACCCTCTTCAGCTCCATTTTCCTGTCCACATAACCCAAACTTCAGAAACAATTGGTATCTCCTCCACAGAATGTTCCATTCATTGACTGCAAATCTGAAATTCATCTAATTCTCAACTCCCGTCAGGTTTTCGTTACACCACTTGTGAATGTCCAATTAAGCCAAAGCTGGTTTTCAGTGGCCTGTTCTTACTACGAGACGTGCTGTTCATTTGGCTATCCATTCCACCCTGTTCAGCTCTACATTTTCGTGTCCACAAAACCCAGCCTTCAGAAATCATTGGAATCACCACTAGAGAATGTTCCATTCATTCACTGCGAATCTGGAATTCATCTGAATCTCCACTCCCGGCAGGTTTTCATTGCACCACTGCTGAATGTTCAAGTAACGCAATGATGGTTTTCAGCGGTCTACTCACACTCGAACCCGTGCAGTTCACGGTCTAGCGACTCAACACTGGTGAGTTCTTCTTTTTCCAGTTCAGACAATACAAACCTCAGAAACCATTGCAATCTACACTACAGAATGTTTCATTCATTCACGCGAATCTTGAATTCATCTTGTTCTCCACTCCCAGCAGGTTTTCGTTTCACCATTGGTGAATGTCCAAGCAACCCAAGGCTGGTTTCAGCTGCGTGTTAACACTCGCAGCCGTGCTGTTCAATTGGCTATCCAGTGAACGCTGGTTAGCTCTTGATTTTCCTTCCACACACCGAGCCTTCAGAAATCATTCTTATCTCCACTTCAGAATGTTCCATTCGTTCCCTGCGAATCTGGAATTCCTCTGACTCTCCACACCAGGCAGATTTTCCTAACAACACTGGTGAATGACCAGGTAATCCAATGCTGGTTTTCAGCGGCTGTTCACACTCACAGCCTTGCTGTTCAATTGGCAATCCAGTCAAACCTAGTCAGCTCTTCATTTTCCTGTCCACACAACCCAGCGTTCAGAAATCATTGGAATCTCTACTACAGAAATTTCCATTCATTCACTGTGAATCTGGAAATAATCTGAATCTGCATTCCAGGAAGGCTTTCGTTACACCACTGATGAATGTCCAAGTAATGCAATGCTGCTTCTTAGTGGTCTGTTCACACTCGAAACCGTGCTGTTCACTGGCTATCCACTCAACATTGGTCAGCTCTTCAATATCCTGTCCAGACTATCCAGATTTCTAAATCTTGGCAATCTCCACTACAGAATGTTCCATTCAATCACGCGAATCTGGAATTCATCAGAGTCTCCACTCCCGGCAGGTTTTCGTGACACCACTGGTATATGTCCAAGGAAGCCAATGCTGGTTTTAAGCCGCCTGCTTATACTCTCAGCCGTGCTGTTCAATTTGCTATCCACCCAACCCTATTCAGCTCTACATTTTCCTGTCCTCATAACCCAACCTTCAGAAATAATTGGTATCTCCTCCACAGAATGTTCCGTTCATTCACTGCGAATCTTAAATTCATCTGACTCTCAACTCCCGGCGGGTTATCGTTACACCACTTGTGAATGTCCAAGTAAGCCAATGCTGGTTTTCAGTGGCCTGTTCATACTAAGAGACGTGCTGTTCATTTGGCTATCCACTCCACCCTGTTCAGCTCTACATTTTCGTGTCCACAAAACCCAGCCTTCAGAAATCATTGGAATCACCACTAGAGAATTTTCCATTCATTCACTGCGAATCTGGAATTCATCTGAACCTCCAGTCCCGGCAGGTTTTCGTTACGCCACTGGTGAATGTCCAAGTAACTCAATACTGGTTTTCAGAGTCATGTTCAACTCGCAGAAGTGCTGTTCAATGGGCTATCCACTCAATATTGGTCAGCTCTTCATTTTCCTCTCCACACAAACCAGCCTTCAGAAATCATTGGGATCTCCACTACAGACTGTTCCATTCATTCACTGCGATTCTGCAATTCATCTGACTCTCCGCTCCAGGCAGGTTTTCATTACAGCACTGGTGAATGACCAAGTAATCCAATGCTGGTTTTCAGCCGCCTTTTCACACTCGCAGTGTGCTGTTCAATTGTCTATCCACTCAAACCTGGTCAGCCTTTCATTTTCTTTTCCACAATATCAGACTTCAGAAATCATTGGAATCGCCAGTACAGAATGTTCCATTCATTCACTGCCAATCTGGAATTCATCTGAATCTGCACTCCAGGTAGGCTTTCATTACACCACTTATGAATGTCCAAGTAACACAATGCTGGTTTTCAGCGGTCTGTTCACACTCTAAGCCCTGCTTTTTACTGGGTATCCACACAACTGTGGTCAGCTCTTCATTTTCATGTCCAAACAATCCAGACTTGAGAAATCATTGCAATCTCCAGTACAGAATGTTCCATTCATTCACTGCGAATCTGGAATTCAACTGAATCTCCACTACCTGCAGATTTATCTTACACCACTTGTGAATGTCCAAGTAAAACAATGCTGGTTTTCAGAGGCCTGTTCATGTTCGCAGTCGTGCTGTTCAATTGGCTATCCACTCAACCTGTTTTGCTCCTCATTTTCCTGTGCACACAACCCAGCCTTCAGAAATCATTGTAATCTCCACTACAGGATGTTCCATTCATTCACTGGGAATCTGGAATTCATCTGAATCTGCACTCCACGCAGGCTTTCGTTACACCACTGCTGAAAGTCGAAGTAATGCAATACTGGTTTTCAGTGGTCTGTTCACATTCGAAGCCGAGGCTTTTTACAGGCTATCCACTCAACACTGGTCAGCTCTTCATTTTCGTGTCCCCACAATCCAGATTTCAGAAATCATTGCAATCTCCACTACAGAATGTTCCATTCATTCACTGCGAGTCTGGAGTTTATCTGATTCTCCACTCCCGCCTGGTTAACATTACACCACTTGTGAATGTCCAAGTAAGCCAATGCTGGTTTTCAGAGGCCTGTTCATACTCGCAGCCGTGCTGTTTAATTGACAATTCACTCCACCCTGTTCAGCTCTTCATTGTCCCACCACACTACCAGCCTTCAGAAATCTTTGTTATCTCCACTACAGAATGTTCCATTCATTCACTGCGAATCTGGAATTCATCTGACTCTCAACTCCACGCAGGTTTTCATTACACCACTGTTGAATGTCCAAGTAACCCAATGCTGGTTTTCAGCGGCCTGTTCATATTCGCAGCCCTGCTGTTTACTTGGCTATCGATTCAATCCTGGTCAGCTCTTCATTTTCCTGTCCACACAACACAGGCTTCAGAAATCATTGGAATCTCCTCTACAGAATGTTCCATTCATTCACTGCGAATGTGGAATTCAACTGACTCTCCACTCCATGCAGGTTTTCCTTACACCACTGATGAATGTCCAAGTAACCCAATGCTGGTTTTCAGCTGCATGTTCACACTCGCAGCCATGCTATACAATTGGCTTTCCACTAAATCCTGATTAGTTCTTGATTTTCCTTCCACACGACCCAGCCTTCAGAAATCATTGGAATCTCCACTAGAGAATGTTCCATTCATTCACTGCGAATCTGGAATTCCTCTGAACCTCCACTCCCGGCAGGTTTTCGTTACACCACTGTTGAATGTCCAAGTAACCCAATGTTTTAAGTGTTTTCTTCACAAGCGCAGTGGTGCTGTTCAATTGGCTATCCACTCAACCCTGGCCAGCTCTACATTTTCCTGTCCACACCACAGAGACTGGAGAAATCATTGTTATCTCCACTACAGAATGTTCCATTCATTCACAGCGAATCTGGAATTCATCTGAATCTCCACTCCCGGCAGGTTTTCGTGACACCACTGGTAAATATCCAAGTAAGCCAATGCTGGTTTTAAGTGGCCTGCTCATACTCTCAGCCGTGCTGTTCAATTTGCTATCCACTCAACCCTCTTCAGCTCCATTTTCCTGTCCACATAACCCAAACTTCAGAAACAATTGGTATCTCCTCCACAGAATGTTCCATTCATTGACTGCAAATCTGAAATTCATCTAATTCTCAACTCCCGTCAGGTTTTCGTTACACCACTTGTGAATGTCCAATTAAGCCAAAGCTGGTTTTCAGTGGCCTGTTCTTACTACGAGACGTGCTGTTCATTTGGCTATCCATTCCACCCTGTTCAGCTCTACATTTTCGTGTCCACAAAACCCAGCCTTCAGAAATCATTGGAATCACCACTAGAGAATGTTCCATTCATTCACTGCGAATCTGGAATTCATCTGAATCTCCACTCCCGGCAGGTTTTCATTGCACCACTGCTGAATGTTCAAGTAACGCAATGATGGTTTTCAGCGGTCTACTCACACTCGAACCCGTGCAGTTCACGGTCTAGCGACTCAACACTGGTGAGTTCTTCTTTTTCCAGTTCAGACAATACAAACCTCAGAAACCATTGCAATCTACACTACAGAATGTTTCATTCATTCACGCGAATCTTGAATTCATCTTGTTCTCCACTCCCAGCAGGTTTTCGTTTCACCACTGGTGAATGTCCAAGCAACCCAAGGCTGGTTTCAGCTGCGTGTTAACACTCGCAGCCGTGCTGTTCAATTGGCTATCCAGTGAACGCTGGTTAGCTCTTGATTTTCCTTCCACACACCGAGCCTTCAGAAATCATTCTTATCTCCACTTCAGAATGTTCCATTCGTTCCCTGCGAATCTGGAATTCCTCTGACTCTCCACACCAGGCAGATTTTCCTAACAACACTGGTGAATGACCAGGTAATCCAATGCTGGTTTTCAGCGGCTGTTCACACTCACAGCCTTGCTGTTCAACTGGCAATCCAGTCAAACCTAGTCAGCTCTTCATTTTCCTGTCCACACAACCCAGCGTTCAGAAATCATTGGAATCTCTACTACAGAAATTTCCATTCATTCACTGTGAATCTGGAAATAATCTGAATCTGCATTCCAGGAAGGCTTTCGTTACACCACTGATGAATGTCCAAGTAATGCAATGCTGCTTCTTAGTGGTCTGTTCACACTCGAAACCGTGCTGTTCACTGGCTATCCACTCAACATTGGTCAGCTCTTCAATATCCTGTCCAGACTATCCAGATTTCTAAATCTTGGCAATCTCCACTACAGAATGTTCCATTCAATCACGCGAATCTGGAATTCATCAGAGTCTCCACTCCCGGCAGGTTTTCGTGACACCACTGGTATATGTCCAAGGAAGCCAATGCTGGTTTTAAGCCGCCTGCTTATACTCTCAGCCGTGCTGTTCAATTTGCTATCCACCCAACCCTATTCAGCTCTACATTTTCCTGTCCTCATAACCCAACCTTCAGAAATAATTGGTATCTCCTCCACAGAATGTTCCGTTCATTCACTGCGAATCTTAAATTCATCTGACTCTCAACTCCCGGCGGGTTATCGTTACACCACTTGTGAATGTCCAAGTAAGCCAATGCTGGTTTTCAGTGGCCTGTTCATACTAAGAGACGTGCTGTTCATTTGGCTATCCACTCCACCCTGTTCAGCTCTACATTTTCGTGTCCACAAAACCCAGCCTTCAGAAATCATTGGAATCACCACTAGAGAATGTTCCATTCATTCACTGCGAATCTGGAATTCATCTGAACCTCCAGTCCCGGCAGGTTTTCGTTACGCCACTGGTGAATGTCCAAGTAACTCAATACTGGTTTTCAGAGTCATGTTCAACTCGCAGAAGTGCTGTTCAATGGGCTATCCACTCAATATTGGTCAGCTCTTCATTTTCCTCTCCACACAAACCAGCCTTCAGAAATCATTGGGATCTCCACTACAGACTGTTCCATTCATTCACTGCGATTCTGCAATTCATCTGACTCTCCGCTCCAGGCAGGTTTTCATTACAGCACTGGTGAATGACCAAGTAATCCAATGCTGGTTTTCAGCCGCCTTTTCACACTCGCAGTGTGCTGTTCAATTGTCTATCCACTCAAACCTGGTCAGCCTTTCATTTTCTTTTCCACAATATCAGACTTCAGAAATCATTGGAATCGCCAGTACAGAATGTTCCATTCATTCACTGCCAATCTGGAATTCATCTGAATCTGCACTCCAGGTAGGCTTTCATTACACCACTTATGAATGTCCAAGTAACACAATGCTGGTTTTCAGCGGTCTGTTCACACTCTAAGCCCTGCTTTTTACTGGGTATCCACACAACTGTGGTCAGCTCTTCATTTTCATGTCCAAACAATCCAGACTTGAGAAATCATTGCAATCTCCAGTACAGAATGTTCCATTCATTCACTGCGAATCTGGAATTCAACTGAATCTCCACTACCTGCAGATTTATCTTACACCACTTGTGAATGTCCAAGTAAAACAATGCTGGTTTTCAGAGGCCTGTTCATGTTCGCAGTCGTGCTGTTCAATTGGCTATCCACTCAACCTGTTTTGCTCCTCATTTTCCTGTGCACACAACCCAGCCTTCAGAAATCATTGTAATCTCCACTACAGGATGTTCCATTCATTCACTGGGAATCTGGAATTCATCTGAATCTGCACTCCACGCAGGCTTTCGTTACACCACTGCTGAAAGTCGAAGTAATGCAATACTGGTTTTCAGTGGTCTGTTCACATTCGAAGCCGAGGCTTTTTACAGGCTATCCACTCAACACTGGTCAGCTCTTCATTTTCGTGTCCCCACAATCCAGATTTCAGAAATCATTGCAATCTCCACTACAGAATGTTCCATTCATTCACTGCGCGTCTGGAGTTTATCTGATTCTCCACTCCCGCCTGGTTAACATTACACCACTTGTGAATGTCCAAGTAAGCCAATGCTGGTTTTCAGAGGCCTGTTCATACTCGCAGCCGTGCTGTTTAATTGACAATTCACTCCACCCTGTTCAGCTCTTCATTGTCCCACCACACTACCAGCCTTCAGAAATCTTTGTTATCTCCACTACAGAATGTTCCATTCATTCACTGCGAATCTGGAATTCATCTGACTCTCAACTCCACGCAGGTTTTCATTACACCACTGTTGAATGTCCAAGTAACCCAATGCTGGTTTTCAGCGGCCTGTTCATATTCGCAGCCCTGCTGTTTACTTGGCTATCGATTCAAGCCTGGTCAGCTCTTCATTTTCCTGTCCACACAACACAGGCTTCAGAAATCATTGGAATCTCCTCTACAGAATGTTCCATTCATTCACTGCGAATGTGGAATTCAACTGACTCTCCACTCCATGCAGGTTTTCCTTACACCACTGATGAATGTCCAAGTAACCCAATGCTGGTTTTCAGCTGCATGTTCACACTCGCAGCCATGCTATACAATTGGCTTTCCACTAAATCCTGATTAGTTCTTGATTTTCCTTCCACACGACCCAGCCTTCAGAAATCATTGGAATCTCCACTAGAGAATGTTCCATTCATTCACTGCGAATCTGGAATTCCTCTGAACCTCCACTCCCGGCAGGTTTTCGTTACACCACTGTTGAATGTCCAAGTAACCCAATGTTTTAAGTGTTTTCTTCACAAGCGCAGTGGTGCTGTTCAATTGGCTATCCACTCAACCCTGGCCAGCTCTACATTTTCCTGTCCACACCACAGAGACTGGAGAAATCATTGTTATCTCCACTACAGAATGTTCCATTCATTCACAGCGAATCTGGAATTCATCTGAATCTCCACTCCCGGCAGGTTTTCGTGACACCACTGGTAAATATCCAAGTAAGCCAATGCTGGTTTTAAGTGGCCTGCTCATACTCTCAGCCGTGCTGTTCAATTTGCTATCCACTCAACCCTCTTCAGCTCCATTTTCCTGTCCACATAACCCAAACTTCAGAAACAATTGGTATCTCCTCCACAGAATGTTCCATTCATTGACTGCAAATCTGAAATTCATCTAATTCTCAACTCCCGTCAGGTTTTCGTTACACCACTTGTGAATGTCCAATTAAGCCAAAGCTGGTTTTCAGTGGCCTGTTCTTACTACGAGACGTGCTGTTCATTTGGCTATCCATTCCACCCTGTTCAGCTCTACATTTTCGTGTCCACAAAACCCAGCCTTCAGAAATCATTGGAATCACCACTAGAGAATGTTCCATTCATTCACTGCGAATCTGGAATTCATCTGAATCTCCACTCCCGGCAGGTTTTCATTGCACCACTGCTGAATGTTCAAGTAACGCAATGATGGTTTTCAGCGGTCTACTCACACTCGAACCCGTGCTGTTCACGGTCTAGCGACTCAACACTGGTGAGTTCTTCTTTTTCCAGTTCAGACAATACAAACCTCAGAAACCATTGCAATCTACACTACAGAATGTTTCATTCATTCACGCGAATCTTGAATTCATCTTGTTCTCCACTCCCAGCAGGTTTTCGTTTCACCACTGGTGAATGTCCAAGCAACCCAAGGCTGGTTTCAGCTGCGTGTTAACACTCGCAGCCGTGCTGTTCAATTGGCTATCCAGTGAACGCTGGTTAGCTCTTGATTTTCCTTCCACACACCGAGCCTTCAGAAATCATTCTTATCTCCACTTCAGAATGTTCCATTCGTTCCCTGCGAATCTGGAATTCCTCTGACTCTCCACACCAGGCAGATTTTCCTAACAACACTGGTGAATGACCAGGTAATCCAATGCTGGTTTTCAGCGGCTGTTCACACTCACAGCCTTGCTGTTCAATTGGCAATCCAGTCAAACCTAGTCAGCTCTTCATTTTCCTGTCCACACAACCCAGCGTTCAGAAATCATTGGAATCTCTACTACAGAAATTTCCATTCATTCACTGTGAATCTGGAAATAATCTGAATCTGCATTCCAGGAAGGCTTTCGTTACACCACTGATGAATGTCCAAGTAATGCAATGCTGCTTCTTAGTGGTCTGTTCACACTCGAAACCGTGCTGTTCACTGGCTATCCACTCAACATTGGTCAGCTCTTCAATATCCTGTCCAGACTATCCAGATTTCTAAATCTTGGCAATCTCCACTACAGAATGTTCCATTCAATCACGCGAATCTGGAATTCATCAGAGTCTCCACTCCCGGCAGGTTTTCGTGACACCACTGGTATATGTCCAAGGAAGCCAATGCTGGTTTTAAGCCGCCTGCTTATACTCTCAGCCGTGCTGTTCAATTTGCTATCCACCCAACCCTATTCAGCTCTACATTTTCCTGTCCTCATAACCCAACCTTCAGAAATAATTGGTATCTCCTCCACAGAATGTTCCGTTCATTCACTGCGAATCTTAAATTCATCTGACTCTCAACTCCCGGCGGGTTATC
This sequence comes from Sorex fumeus, assembly GCF_029834395.1. Taxonomy (NCBI): domain Eukaryota; kingdom Metazoa; phylum Chordata; class Mammalia; order Eulipotyphla; family Soricidae; genus Sorex; species Sorex fumeus. The sequence goes on from NW_026606231.1 coordinate 1,296,686, forward strand.
GTTACACCACTTGTGAATGTCCAAGTAAGACAATGCTGGTTTTCAGTGGCCTGTTCATACTAAGAGACGTGCTGTTCATTTGGCTATCCACTCCACCCTGTTCAGCTCTACATTTTCGTGTCCACAAAACCCAGCCTTCAGAAATCATTGGAATCACCACTAGAGAATGTTCCATTCATTCACTGCGAATCTGGAATTCATCTGAACCTCCACTCCCGGCAGGTTTTCGTTACGCCACTGGTGAATGTCCAAGTAACTCAATACTGGTTTTCAGAGGCATGTTCAACTCGCAGAAGTGCTGTTCAATGGGCTATCCACTCAATATTGGTCAGCTCTTCATTTTCCTCTCCACACAAACCAGCCTTCAGTAATCATTGGGATCTCCACTACAGACTGTTCCATTCATTCACTGCGATTCTGCAATTCATCTGACTCTCCGCTCCAGGCAGGTTTTCATTACAGCACTGGTGAATGACCAAGTAATCCAATGCTGGTTTTCAGCCGCCTTTTCACACTCGCAGTGTGCTGTTCAATTGTCTATCCACTCAAACCTGGTCAGCCTTTCATTTTCTTTTCCACAATATCAGACTTCAGAAATCATTGGAATCGCCAGTACAGAATGTTCCATTCATTCACTGCCAATCTGGAATTCATCTGAATCTGCACTCCAGGTAGGCTTTCATTACACCACTTATGAATGTCCAAGTAACACAATGCTGGTTTTCAGCGGTCTGTTCACACTCTAAGCCCTGCTTTTTACTGGGTATCCACACAACTGTGGTCAGCTCTTCATTTTCATGTCCAAACAATCCAGACTTGAGAAATCATTGCAATCTCCAGTACAGAATGTTCCATTCATTCACTGCGAATCTGGAATTCAACTGAATCTCCACTACCTGCAGATTTATCTTACACCACTTGTGAATGTCCAAGTAAAACAATGCTGGTTTTCAGAGGCCTGTTCATGTTCGCAGTCGTGCTGTTCAATTGGCTATCCACTCAACCTGTTTTGCTCCTCATTTTCCTGTGCACACAACCCAGCCTTCAGAAATCATTGTAATCTCCACTACAGGATGTTCCATTCATTCACTGGGAATCTGGAATTCATCTGAATCTGCACTCCACGCAGGCTTTCGTTACACCACTGCTGAAAGTCGAAGTAATGCAATACTGGTTTTCAGTGGTCTGTTCACATTCGAAGCCGAGGCTTTTTACAGGCTATCCACTCAACACTGGTCAGCTCTTCATTTTCGTGTCCCCACAATCCAGATTTCAGAAATCATTGCAATCTCCACTACAGAATGTTCCATTCATTCACTGCGAGTCTGGAGTTTATCTGATTCTCCACTCCCGCCTGGTTAACATTACACCACTTGTGAATGTCCAAGTAAGCCAATGCTGGTTTTCAGAGGCCTGTTCATACTCGCAGCCGTGCTGTTTAATTGACAATTCACTCCACCCTGTTCAGCTCTTCATTGTCCCACCACACTACCAGCCTTCAGAAATCTTTGTTATCTCCACTACAGAATGTTCCATTCATTCACTGCGAATCTGGAATTCATCTGACTCTCAACTCCACGCAGGTTTTCATTACACCACTGTTGAATGTCCAAGTAACCCAATGCTGGTTTTCAGCGGCCTGTTCATATTCGCAGCCCTGCTGTTTACTTGGCTATCGATTCAAGCCTGGTCAGCTCTTCATTTTCCTGTCCACACAACACAGGCTTCAGAAATCATTGGAATCTCCTCTACAGAATGTTCCATTCATTCACTGCGAATGTGGAATTCAACTGACTCTCCACTCCATGCAGGTTTTCCTTACACCACTGATGAATGTCCAAGTAACCCAATGCTGGTTTTCAGCTGCATGTTCACACTCGCAGCCATGCTATACAATTGGCTTTCCACTAAATCCTGATTAGTTCTTGATTTTCCTTCCACACGACCCAGCCTTCAGAAATCATTGGAATCTCCACTAGAGAATGTTCCATTCATTCACTGCGAATCTGGAATTCCTCTGAACCTCCACTCCCGGCAGGTTTTCGTTACACCACTGTTGAATGTCCAAGTAACCCAATGTTTTAAGTGTTTTCTTCACAAGCGCAGTGGTGCTGTTCAATTGGCTATCCACTCAACCCTGGCCAGCTCTACATTTTCCTGTCCACACCACAGAGACTGGAGAAATCATTGTTATCTCCACTACAGAATGTTCCATTCATTCACAGCGAATCTGGAATTCATCTGAATCTCCACTCCCGGCAGGTTTTCGTGACACCACTGGTAAATATCCAAGTAAGCCAATGCTGGTTTTAAGTGGCCTGCTCATACTCTCAGCCGTGCTGTTCAATTTGCTATCCACTCAACCCTCTTCAGCTCCATTTTCCTGTCCACATAACCCAAACTTCAGAAACAATTGGTATCTCCTCCACAGAATGTTCCATTCATTGACTGCAAATCTGAAAGTCATCTAATTCTCAACTCCCGTCAGGTTTTCGTTACACCACTTGTGAATGTCCAATTAAGCCAAAGCTGGTTTTCAGTGGCCTGTTCTTACTACGAGACGTGCTGTTCATTTGGCTATCCATTCCACCCTGTTCAGCTCTACATTTTCGTGTCCACAAAACCCAGCCTTCAGAAATCATTGGAATCACCACTAGAGAATGTTCCATTCATTCACTGCGAATCTGGAATTCATCTGAATCTCCACTCCCGGCAGGTTTTCATTGCACCACTGCTGAATGTTCAAGTAACGCAATGATGGTTTTCAGCGGTCTACTCACACTCGAACCCGTGCTGTTCACGGTCTAGCGACTCAACACTGGTGAGTTCTTCTTTTTCCAGTTCAGACAATACAAACCTCAGAAACCATTGCAATCTACACTACAGAATGTTTCATTCATTCACGCGAATCTTGAATTCATCTTGTTCTCCACTCCCAGCAGGTTTTCGTTTCACCACTGGTGAATGTCCAAGCAACCCAAGGCTGGTTTCAGCTGCGTGTTAACACTCGCAGCCGTGCTGTTCAATTGGCTATCCAGTGAACGCTGGTTAGCTCTTGATTTTCCTTCCACACACCGAGCCTTCAGAAATCATTCTTATCTCCACTTCAGAATGTTCCATTCGTTCCCTGCGAATCTGGAATTCCTCTGACTCTCCACACCAGGCAGATTTTCCTAACAACACTGGTGAATGACCAGGTAATCCAATGCTGGTTTTCAGCGGCTGTTCACACTCACAGCCTTGCTGTTCAATTGGCAATCCAGTCAAACCTAGTCAGCTCTTCATTTTCCTGTCCACACAACCCAGCGTTCAGAAATCATTGGAATCTCTACTACAGAAATTTCCATTCATTCACTGTGAATCTGGAAATAATCTGAATCTGCATTCCAGGAAGGCTTTCGTTACACCACTGATGAATGTCCAAGTAATGCAATGCTGCTTCTTAGTGGTCTGTTCACACTCGAAACCGTGCTGTTCACTGGCTATCCACTCAACATTGGTCAGCTCTTCAATATCCTGTCCAGACTATCCAGATTTCTAAATCTTGGCAATCTCCACTACAGAATGTTCCATTCAATCACGCGAATCTGGAATTCATCAGAGTCTCCACTCCCGGCAGGTTTTCGTGACACCACTGGTATATGTCCAAGGAAGCCAATGCTGGTTTTAAGCCGCCTGCTTATACTCTCAGCCGTGCTGTTCAATTTGCTATCCACCCAACCCTATTCAGCTCTACATTTTCCTGTCCTCATAACCCAACCTTCAGAAATAATTGGTATCTCCTCCACAGAATGTTCCGTTCATTCACTGCGAATCTTAAATTCATCTGACTCTCAACTCCCGGCGGGTTATCGTTACACCACTTGTGAATGTCCAAGTAAGCCAATGCTGGTTTTCAGTGGCCTGTTCATACTAAGAGACGTGCTGTTCATTTGGCTATCCACTCCACCCTGTTCAGCTCTACATTTTCGTGTCCACAAAACCCAGCCTTCAGAAATCATTGGAATCACCACTAGAGAATGTTCCATTCATTCACTGCGAATCTGGAATTCATCTGAACCTCCAGTCCCGGCAGGTTTTCGTTACGCCACTGGTGAATGTCCAAGTAACTCAATACTGGTTTTCAGAGGCATGTTCAACTCGCAGAAGTGCTGTTCAATGGGCTATCCACTCAATATTGGTCAGCTCTTCATTTTCCTCTCCACACAAACCAGCCTTCAGAAATCATTGGGATCTCCACTACAGACTGTTCCATTCATTCACTGCGATTCTGCAATTCATCTGACTCTCCGCTCCAGGCAGGTTTTCATTACAGCACTGGTGAATGACCAAGTAATCCAATGCTGGTTTTCAGCCGCCTTTTCACACTCGCAGTGTGCTGTTCAATTGTCTATCCACTCAAACCTGGTCAGCCTTTCATTTTCTTTTCCACAATATCAGACTTCAGAAATCATTGGAATCGCCAGTACAGAATGTTCCATTCATTCACTGCCAATCTGGAATTCATCTGAATCTGCACTCCAGGTAGGCTTTCATTACACCACTTATGAATGTCCAAGTAACACAATGCTGGTTTTCAGCGGTCTGTTCACACTCTAAGCCCTGCTTTTTACTGGGTATCCACACAACTGTGGTCAGCTCTTCATTTTCATGTCCAAACAATCCAGACTTGAGAAATCATTGCAATCTCCAGTACAGAATGTTCCATTCATTCACTGCGAATCTGGAATTCAACTGAATCTCCACTACCTGCAGATTTATCTTACACCACTTGTGAATGTCCAAGTAAAACAATGCTGGTTTTCAGAGGCCTGTTCATGTTCGCAGTCGTGCTGTTCAATTGGCTATCCACTCAACCTGTTTTGCTCCTCATTTTCCTGTGCACACAACCCAGCCTTCAGAAATCATTGTAATCTCCACTACAGGATGTTCCATTCATTCACTGGGAATCTGGAATTCATCTGAATCTGCACTCCACGCAGGCTTTCGTTACACCACTGCTGAAAGTCGAAGTAATGCAATACTGGTTTTCAGTGGTCTGTTCACATTCGAAGCCGAGGCTTTTTACAGGCTATCCACTCAACACTGGTCAGCTCTTCATTTTCGTGTCCCCACAATCCAGATTTCAGAAATCATTGCAATCTCCACTACAGAATGTTCCATTCATTCACTGCGAGTCTGGAGTTTATCTGATTCTCCACTCCCGCCTGGTTAACATTACACCACTTGTGAATGTCCAAGTAAGCCAATGCTGGTTTTCAGAGGCCTGTTCATACTCGCAGCCGTGCTGTTTAATTGACAATTCACTCCACCCTGTTCAGCTCTTCATTGTCCCACCACACTACCAGCCTTCAGAAATCTTTGTTATCTCCACTACAGAATGTTCCATTCATTCACTGCGAATCTGGAATTCATCTGACTCTCAACTCCACGCAGGTTTTCATTACACCACTGTTGAATGTCCAAGTAACCCAATGCTGGTTTTCAGCGGCCTGTTCATATTCGCAGCCCTGCTGTTTACTTGGCTATCGATTCAAGCCTGGTCAGCTCTTCATTTTCCTGTCCACACAACACAGGCTTCAGAAATCATTGGAATCTCCTCTACAGAATGTTCCATTCATTCACTGCGAATGTGGAATTCAACTGACTCTCCACTCCATGCAGGTTTTCCTTACACCACTGATGAATGTCCAAGTAACCCAATGCTGGTTTTCAGCTGCATGTTCACACTCGCAGCCATGCTATACAATTGGCTTTCCACTAAATCCTGATTAGTTCTTGATTTTCCTTCCACACGACCCAGCCTTCAGAAATCATTGGAATCTCCACTAGAGAATGTTCCATTCATTCACTGCGAATCTGGAATTCCTCTGAACCTCCACTCCCGGCAGGTTTTCGTTACACCACTGTTGAATGTCCAAGTAACCCAATGTTTTAAGTGTTTTCTTCACAAGCGCAGTGGTGCTGTTCAATTGGCTATCCACTCAACCCTGGCCAGCTCTACATTTTCCTGTCCACACCACAGAGACTGGAGAAATCATTGTTATCTCCACTACAGAATGTTCCATTCATTCACAGCGAATCTGGAATTCATCTGAATCTCCACTCCCGGCAGGTTTTCGTGACACCACTGGTAAATATCCAAGTAAGCCAATGCTGGTTTTAAGTGGCCTGCTCATACTCTCAGCCGTGCTGTTCAATTTGCTATCCACTCAACCCTCTTCAGCTCCATTTTCCTGTCCACATAACCCAAACTTCAGAAACAATTGGTATCTCCTCCACAGAATGTTCCATTCATTGACTGCAAATCTGAAATTCATCTAATTCTCAACTCCCGTCAGGTTTTCGTTACACCACTTGTGAATGTCCAATTAAGCCAAAGCTGGTTTTCAGTGGCCTGTTCTTACTACGAGACGTGCTGTTCATTTGGCTATCCATTCCACCCTGTTCAGCTCTACATTTTCGTGTCCACAAAACCCAGCCTTCAGAAATCATTGGAATCACCACTAGAGAATGTTCCATTCATTCACTGCGAATCTGGAATTCATCTGAATCTCCACTCCCGGCAGGTTTTCATTGCACCACTGCTGAATGTTCAAGTAACGCAATGATGGTTTTCAGCGGTCTACTCACACTCGAACCCGTGCTGTTCACGGTCTAGCGACTCAACACTGGTGAGTTCTTCTTTTTCCAGTTCAGACAATACAAACCTCAGAAACCATTGCAATCTACACTACAGAATGTTTCATTCATTCACGCGAATCTTGAATTCATCTTGTTCTCCACTCCCAGCAGGTTTTCGTTTCACCACTGGTGAATGTCCAAGCAACCCAAGGCTGGTTTCAGCTGCGTGTTAACACTCGCAGCCGTGCTGTTCAATTGGCTATCCAGTGAACGCTGGTTAGCTCTTGATTTTCCTTCCACACACCGAGCCTTCAGAAATCATTCTTATCTCCACTTCAGAATGTTCCATTCGTTCCCTGCGAATCTGGAATTCCTCTGACTCTCCACACCAGGCAGATTTTCCTAACAACACTGGTGAATGACCAGGTAATCCAATGCTGGTTTTCAGCGGCTGTTCACACTCACAGCCTTGCTGTTCAATTGGCAATCCAGTCAAACCTAGTCAGCTCTTCATTTTCCTGTCCACACAACCCAGCGTTCAGAAATCATTGGAATCTCTACTACAGAAATTTCCATTCATTCACTGTGAATCTGGAAATAATCTGAATCTGCATTCCAGGAAGGCTTTCGTTACACCACTGATGAATGTCCAAGTAATGCAATGCTGCTTCTTAGTGGTCTGTTCACACTCGAAACCGTGCTGTTCACTGGCTATCCACTCAACATTGGTCAGCTCTTCAATATCCTGTCCAGACTATCCAGATTTCTAAATCTTGGCAATCTCCACTACAGAATGTTCCATTCAATCACGCGAATCTGGAATTCATCAGAGTCTCCACTCCCGGCAGGTTTTCGTGACACCACTGGTATATGTCCAAGGAAGCCAATGCTGGTTTTAAGCCGCCTGCTTATACTCTCAGCCGTGCTGTTCAATTTGCTATCCACCCAACCCTATTCAGCTCTACATTTTCCTGTCCTCATAACCCAACCTTCAGAAATAATTGGTATCTCCTCCACAGAATGTTCCGTTCATTCACTGCGAATCTGAAATTCATCTGACTCTCAACTCCCGGCGGGTTATCGTTACACCACTTGTGAATGTCCAAGTAAGCCAATGCTGGTTTTCAGTGGCCTGTTCATACTAAGAGACGTGCTGTTCATTTGGCTATCCACTCCACCCTGTTCAGCTCTACATTTTCGTGTCCACAAAACCCAGCCTTCAGAAATCATTGGAATCACCACTAGAGAATGTTCCATTCATTCACTGCGAATCTGGAATTCATCTGAACCTCCACTCCCGGCAGGTTTTCGTTACGCCACTGGTGAATGTCCAAGTAACTCAATACTGGTTTTCAGAGGCATGTTCAACTCGCAGAAGTGCTGTTCAATGGGCTATCCACTCAATATTGGTCAGCTCTTCATTTTCCTCTCCACACAAACCAGCCTTCAGAAATCATTGGGATCTCCACTACAGACTGTTCCATTCATTCACTGCGATTCTGCAATTCATCTGACTCTCCGCTCCAGGCAGGTTTTCATTACAGCACTGGTGAATGACCAAGTAATCCAATGCTGGTTTTCAGCCGCCTTTTCACACTCGCAGTGTGCTGTTCAATTGTCTATCCACTCAAACCTGGTCAGCCTTTCATTTTCTTTTCCACAATATCAGACTTCAGAAATCATTGGAATCGCCAGTACAGAATGTTCCATTCATTCACTGCCAATCTGGAATTCATCTGAATCTGCACTCCAGGTAGGCTTTCATTACACCACTTATGAATGTCCAAGTAACACAATGCTGGTTTTCAGCGGTCTGTTCACACTCTAAGCCCTGCTTTTTACTGGGTATCCACACAACTGTGGTCAGCTCTTCATTTTCATGTCCAAACAATCCAGACTTGAGAAATCATTGCAATCTCCAGTACAGAATGTTCCATTCATTCACTGCGAATCTGGAATTCAACTGAATCTCCACTACCTGCAGATTTATCTTACACCACTTGTGAATGTCCAAGTAAAACAATGCTGGTTTTCAGAGGCCTGTTCATGTTCGCAGTCGTGCTGTTCAATTGGCTATCCACTCAACCTGTTTTGCTCCTCATTTTCCTGTGCACACAACCCAGCCTTCAGAAATCATTGTAATCTCCACTACAGGATGTTCCATTCATTCACTGGGAATCTGGAATTCATCTGAATCTGCACTCCACGCAGGCTTTCGTTACACCACTGCTGAAAGTCGAAGTAATGCAATACTGGTTTTCAGTGGTCTGTTCACATTCGAAGCCGAGGCTTTTTACAGGCTATCCACTCAACACTGGTCAGCTCTTCATTTTCGTGTCCCCACAATCCAGATTTCAGAAATCATTGCAATCTCCACTACAGAATGTTCCATTCATTCACTGCGAGTCTGGAGTTTATCTGATTCTCCACTCCCGCCTGGTTAACATTACACCACTTGTGAATGTCCAAGTAAGCCAATGCTGGTTTTCAGAGGCCTGTTCATACTCGCAGCCGTGCTGTTTAATTGACAATTCACTCCACCCTGTTCAGCTCTTCATTGTCCCACCACACTACCAGCCTTCAGAAATCTTTGTTATCTCCACTACAGAATGTTCCATTCATTCACTGCGAATCTGGAATTCATCTGACTCTCAACTCCACGCAGGTTTTCATTACACCACTGTTGAATGTCCAAGTAACCCAATGCTGGTTTTCAGCGGCCTGTTCATATTCGCAGCCCTGCTGTTTACTTGGCTATCGATTCAAGCCTGGTCAGCTCTTCATTTTCCTGTCCACACAACACAGGCTTCAGAAATCATTGGAATCTCCTCTACAGAATGTTCCATTCATTCACTGCGAATGTGGAATTCAACTGACTCTCCACTCCATGCAGGTTTTCCTTACACCACTGATGAATGTCCAAGTAACCCAATGCTGGTTTTCAGCTGCATGTTCACACTCGCAGCCATGCTATACAATTGGCTTTCCACTAAATCCTGATTAGTTCTTGATTTTCCTTCCACACGACCCAGCCTTCAGAAATCATTGGAATCTCCACTAGAGAATGTTCCATTCATTCACTGCGAATCTGGAATTCCTCTGAACCTCCACTCCCGGCAGGTTTTCGTTAGACCACTGTTGAATGTCCAAGTAACCCAATGTTTTAAGTGTTTTCTTCACAAGCGCAGTGGTGCTGTTCAATTGGCTATCCACTCAACCCTGGCCAGCTCTACATTTTCCTGTCCACACCACAGAGACTGGAGAAATCATTGTTATCTCCACTACAGAATGTTCCATTCATTCACAGCGAATCTGGAATTCATCTGAATCTCCACTCCCGGCAGGTTTTCGTGACACCACTGGTAAATATCCAAGTAAGCCAATGCTGGTTTTAAGTGGCCTGCTCATACTCTCAGCCGTGCTGTTCAATTTGCTATCCACTCAACCCTCTTCAGCTCCATTTTCCTGTCCACATAACCCAAACTTCAGAAACAATTGGTATCTCCTCCACAGAATGTTCCATTCATTGACTGCAAATCTGAAATTCATCTAATTCTCAACTCCCGTCAGGTTTTCGTTACACCACTTGTGAATGTCCAATTAAGCCAAAGCTGGTTTTCAGTGGCCTGTTCTTACTACGAGACGTGCTGTTCATTTGGCTATCCATTCCACCCTGTTCAGCTCTACATTTTCGTGTCCACAAAACCCAGCCTTCAGAAATCATTGGAATCACCACTAGAGAATGTTCCATGCATTCACTGCGAATCTGGAATTCATCTGAATCTCCACTCCCGGCAGGTTTTCATTGCACCACTGCTGAATGTTCAAGTAACGCAATGATGGTTTTCAGCGGTCTATTCACACTCGAACCCGTGCTGTTCACGGTCTAGCGACTCAACACTGGTGAGTTCTTCTTTTTCCAGTTCAGACAATACAAACCTCAGAAACCATTGCAATCTACACTACAGAATGTTTCATTCATTCACGCGAATCTTGAATTCATCTTGTTCTCCACTCCCAGCAGGTTTTCGTTTCACCACTGGTGAATGTCCAAGCAACCCAAGGCTGGTTTCAGCTGCGTGTTAACACTCGCAGCCGTGCTGTTCAATTGGCTATCCAGTGAACGCTGGTTAGCTCTTGATTTTCCTTCCACACACCGAGCCTTCAGAAATCATTCTTATCTCCACTTCAGAATGTTCCATTCGTTCCCTGCGAATCTGGAATTCCTCTGACTCTCCACACCAGGCAGATTTTCCTAACAACACTGGTGAATGACCAGGTAATACAATGCTGGTTTTCTGCGGCTGTTCACACTCACAGCCTTGCTGTTCAATTGGCAATCCAGTCAAACCTAGTCAGCTCTTCATTTTCCTGTCCACACAACCCAGCGTTCAGAAATCATTGGAATCTCTACTACAGAAATTTACATTCATTCACTGTGAATCTGGAAATAATCTGAATCTGCATTCCAGGAAGGCTTTCGTTACACCACTGATGAATGTCCAAGTAAGCCAATGCTGGTTTTCAGTGGCCTGTTCATACTAAGAGACGTGCTGTTCATTTGGCTATCCACTCCACCCTGTTCAGCTCTACATTTTCGTGTCCACAAAACCCAGCCTTCAGAAATCATTGGAATCACCACTAGAGAATGTTCCATTCATTCACTGCGAATCTGGAATTCATCTGAACCTCCACTCCCGGCAGGTTTTCGTTACGCCACTGGTGAATGTCCAAGAAACTCAATACTGGTTTTCAGAGGCATGTTCAACTCGCAGAAGTGCTGTTCAATGGGCTATCCACTCAATATTGGTCAGCTCTTCATTTTCCTCTCCACACAAACCAGCCTTCAGAAATCATTGGGATCTCCACTACAGACTGTTCCATTCATTCACTGCGATTCTGCAATTCATCTGACTCTCCGCTCCAGGCAGGTTTTCATTACAGCACTGGTGAATGACCAAGTAATCCAATGCTGGTTTTCAGCCGCCTTTTCACACTCGCAGTGTGCTGTTCAATTGTCTATCCACTCAAACCTGGTCAGCCTTTCATTTTCTTTTCCACAATATCAGACTTCAGAAATCATTGGAATCGCCAGTACAGAATGTTCCATTCATTCACTGCCAATCTGGAATTCATCTGAATCTGCACTCCAGGTAGGCTTTCATTACACCACTTATGAATGTCCAAGTAACACAATGCTGGTTTTCAGCGGTCTGTTCACACTCTAAGCCCTGCTTTTTACTGGGTATCCACACAACTGTGGTCAGCTCTTCATTTTCATGTCCAAACAATCCAGACTTGAGAAATCATTGCAATCTCCAGTACAGAATGTTCCATTCATTCACTGCGAATCTGGAATTCAACTGAATCTCCACTACCTGCAGATTTATCTTACACCACTTGTGAATGTCCAAGTAAAACAATGCTGGTTTTCAGAGGCCTGTTCATGTTCGCAGTCGTGCTGTTCAATTGGCTATCCACTCAACCTGTTTTGCTCCTCATTTTCCTGTGCACACAACCCAGCCTTCAGAAATCATTGTAATCTCCACTACAGGATGTTCCATTCATTCACTGGGAATCTGGAATTCATCTGAATCTGCACTCCACGCAGGCTTTCGTTACACCACTGCTGAAAGTCGAAGTAATGCAATACTGGTTTTCAGTGGTCTGTTCACATTCGAAGCCGAGGCTTTTTACAGGCTATCCACTCAACACTGGTCAGCTCTTCATTTTCGTGTCCCCACAATCCAGATTTCAGAAATCATTGCAATCTCCACTACAGAATGTTCCATTCATTCACTGCGAGTCTGGAGTTTATCTGATTCTCCACTCCCGCCTGGTTAACATTACACCACTTGTGAATGTCCAAGTAAGCCAATGCTGGTTTTCAGAGGCCTGTTCATACTCGCAGCCGTGCTGTTTAATTGACAATTCACTCCACCCTGTTCAGCTCTTCATTGTCCCACCACACTACCAGCCTTCAGAAATCTTTGTTATCTCCACTACAGAATGTTCCATTCATTCACTGCGAATCTGGAATTCATCTGACTCTCAACTCCACGCAGGTTTTCATTACACCACTGTTGAATGTCCAAGTAACCCAATGCTGGTTTTCAGCGGCCTGTTCATATTCGCAGCCCTGCTGTTTACTTGGCTATCGATTCAAGCCTGGTCAGCTCTTCATTTTCCTGTCCACACAACACAGGCTTCAGAAATCATTGGAATCTCCTCTACAGAATGTTCCATTCATTCACTGCGAATGTGGAATTCAACTGACTCTCCACTCCATGCAGGTTTTCCTTACACCACTGATGAATGTCCAAGTAACCCAATGCTGGTTTTCAGCTGCATGTTCACACTCGCAGCCATGCTATACAATTGGCTTTCCACTAAATCCTGATTAGTTCTTGATTTTCCTTCCACACGACCCAGCCTTCAGAAATCATTGGAATCTCCACTAGAGAATGTTCCATTCATTCACTGCGAATCTGGAATTCCTCTGAACCTCCACTCCCGGCAGGTTTTCGTTACACCACTGTTGAATGTCCAAGTAACCCAATGTTTTAAGTGTTTTCTTCACAAGCGCAGTGGTGCTGTTCAATTGGCTATCCACTCAACCCTGGCCAGCTCTACATTTTCCTGTCCACACCACAGAGACTGGAGAAATCATTGTTATCTCCACTACAGAATGTTCCATTCATTCACAGCGAATCTGGAATTCATCTGAATCTCCACTCCCGGCAGGTTTTCGTGACACCACTGGTAAATATCCAAGTAAGCCAATGCTGGTTTTAAGTGGCCTGCTCATACTCTCAGCCGTGCTGTTCAATTTGCTATCCACTCAACCCTCTTCAGCTCCATTTTCCTGTCCACATAACCCAAACTTCAGAAACAATTGGTATCTCCTCCACAGAATGTTCCATTCATTGACTGCAAATCTGAAATTCATCTAATTCTCAACTCCCGTCAGGTTTTCGTTACACCACTTGTGAATGTCCAATTAAGCCAAAGCTGGTTTTCAGTGGCCTGTTCTTACTACGAGACGTGCTGTTCATTTGGCTATCCATTCCACCCTGTTCAGCTCTACATTTTCGTGTCCACAAAACCCAGCCTTCAGAAATCATTGGAATCACCACTAGAGAATGTTCCATGCATTCACTGCGAATCTGGAATTCATCTGAATCTCCACTCCCGGCAGGTTTTCATTGCACCACTGCTGAATGTTCAAGTAACGCAATGATGGTTTTCAGCGGTCTATTCACACTCGAACCCGTGCTGTTCACGGTCTAGCGACTCAACACTGGTGAGTTCTTCTTTTTCCAGTTCAGACAATACAAACCTCAGAAACCATTGCAATCTACACTACAGAATGTTTCATTCATTCACGCGAATCTTGAATTCATCTTGTTCTCCACTCCCAGCAGGTTTTCGTTTCACCACTGGTGAATGTCCAAGCAACCCAAGGCTGGTTTCAGCTGCGTGTTAACACTCGCAGCCGTGCTGTTCAATTGGCTATCCAGTGAACGCTGGTTAGCTCTTGATTTTCCTTCCACACACCGAGCCTTCAGAAATCATTCTTATCTCCACTTCAGAATGTTCCATTCGTTCCCTGCGAATCTGGAATTCCTCTGACTCTCCACACCAGGCAGATTTTCCTAACAACACTGGTGAATGACCAGGTAATCCAATGCTGGTTTTCAGCGGCTGTTCACACTCACAGCCTTGCTGTTCAATTGGCAATCCAGTCAAACCTAGTCAGCTCTTCATTTTCCTGTCCACACAACCCAGCGTTCAGAAATCATTGGAATCTCTACTACAGAAATTTCCATTCATTCACTGTGAATCTGGAAATAATCTGAATCTGCATTCCAGGAAGGCTTTCGTTACACCACTGATGAATGTCCAAGTAAGCCAATGCTGGTTTTCAGTGGCCTGTTCATACTAAGAGACGTGCTGTTCATTTGGCTATCCACTCCACCCTGTTCAGCTCTACATTTTCGTGTCCACAAAACCCAGCCTTCAGAAATCATTGGAATCACCACTAGAGAATGTTCCATTCATTCACTGCGAATCTGGAATTCATCTGAACCTCCACTCCCGGCAGGTTTTCGTTACGCCACTGGTGAATGTCCAAGAAACTCAATACTGGTTTTCAGAGGCATGTTCAACTCGCAGAAGTGCTGTTCAATGGGCTATCCACTCAATATTGGTCAGCTCTTCATTTTCCTCTCCACACAAACCAGCCTTCAGAAATCATTGGGATCTCCACTACAGACTGTTCCATTCATTCACTGCGATTCTGCAATTCATCTGACTCTCCGCTCCAGGCAGGTTTTCATTACAGCACTGGTGAATGACCAAGTAATCCAATGCTGGTTTTCAGCCGCCTTTTCACACTCGCAGTGTGCTGTTCAATTGTCTATCCACTCAAACCTGGTCAGCCTTTCATTTTCTTTTCCACAATATCAGACTTCAGAAATCATTGGAATCGCCAGTACAGAATGTTCCATTCATTCACTGCCAATCTGGAATTCATCTGAATCTGCACTCCAGGTAGGCTTTCATTACACCACTTATGAATGTCCAAGTAACACAATGCTGGTTTTCAGCGGTCTGTTCACACTCTAAGCCCTGCTTTTTACTGGGTATCCACACAACTGTGGTCAGCTCTTCATTTTCATGTCCAAACAATCCAGACTTGAGAAATCATTGCAATCTCCAGTACAGAATGTTCCATTCATTCACTGCGAATCTGGAATTCAACTGAATCTCCACTACCTGCAGATTTATCTTACACCACTTGTGAATGTCCAAGTAAAACAATGCTGGTTTTCAGAGGCCTGTTCATGTTCGCAGTCGTGCTGTTCAATTGGCTATCCACTCAACCTGTTTTGCTCCTCATTTTCCTGTGCACACAACCCAGCCTTCAGAAATCATTGTAATCTCCACTACAGGATGTTCCATTCATTCACTGGGAATCTGGAATTCATCTGAATCTGCACTCCACGCAGGCTTTCGTTACACCACTGCTGAAAGTCGAAGTAATGCAATACTGGTTTTCAGTGGTCTGTTCACATTCGAAGCCGAGGCTTTTTACAGGCTATCCACTCAACACTGGTCAGCTCTTCATTTTCGTGTCCCCACAATCCAGATTTCAGAAATCATTGCAATCTCCACTACAGAATGTTCCATTCATTCACTGCGAGTCTGGAGTTTATCTGATTCTCCACTCCCGCCTGGTTAACATTACACCACTTGTGAATGTCCAAGTAAGCCAATGCTGGTTTTCAGAGGCCTGTTCATACTCGCAGCCGTGCTGTTTAATTGACAATTCACTCCACCCTGTTCAGCTCTTCATTGTCCCACCACACTACCAGCCTTCAGAAATCTTTGTTATCTCCACTACAGAATGTTCCATTCATTCACTGCGAATCTGGAATTCATCTGACTCTCAACTCCACGCAGGTTTTCATTACACCACTGTTGAATGTCCAAGTAACCCAATGCTGGTTTTCAGCGGCCTGTTCATATTCGCAGCCCTGCTGTTTACTTGGCTATCGATTCAAGCCTGGTCAGCTCTTCATTTTCCTGTCCACACAACACAGGCTTCAGAAATCATTGGAATCTCCTCTACAGAATGTTCCATTCATTCACTGCGAATGTGGAATTCAACTGACTCTCCACTCCATGCAGGTTTTCCTTACACCACTGATGAATGTCCAAGTAACCCAATGCTGGTTTTCAGCTGCATGTTCACACTCGCAGCCATGCTATACAATTGGCTTTCCACTAAATCCTGATTAGTTCTTGATTTTCCTTCCACACGACCCAGCCTTCAGAAATCATTGGAATCTCCACTAGAGAATGTTCCATTCATTCACTGCGAATCTGGAATTCCTCTGAACCTCCACTCCCGGCAGGTTTTCGTTACACCACTGTTGAATGTCCAAGTAACCCAATGTTTTAAGTGTTTTCTTCACAAGCGCAGTGGTGCTGTTCAATTGGCTATCCACTCAACCCTGGCCAGCTCTACATTTTCCTGTCCACACCACAGAGACTGGAGAAATCATTGTTATCTCCACTACAGAATGTTCCATTCATTCACAGCGAATCTGGAATTCATCTGAATCTCCACTCCCGGCAGGTTTTCGTGACACCACTGGTAAATATCCAAGTAAGCCAATGCTGGTTTTAAGTGGCCTGCTCATACTCTCAGCCGTGCTGTTCAATTTGCTATCCACTCAACCCTCTTCAGCTCCATTTTCCTGTCCACATAACCCAAACTTCAGAAACAATTGGTATCTCCTCCACAGAATGTTCCATTCATTGACTGCAAATCTGAAATTCATCTAATTCTCAACTCCCGTCAGGTTTTCGTTACACCACTTGTGAATGTCCAATTAAGCCAAAGCTGGTTTTCAGTGGCCTGTTCTTACTACGAGACGTGCTGTTCATTTGGCTATCCATTCCACCCTGTTCAGCTCTACATTTTCGTGTCCACAAAACCCAGCCTTCAGAAATCATTGGAATCACCACTAGAGAATGTTCCATGCATTCACTGCGAATCTGGAATTCATCTGAATCTCCACTCCCGGCAGGTTTTCATTGCACCACTGCTGAATGTTCAAGTAACGCAATGATGGTTTTCAGCGGTCTATTCACACTCGAACCCGTGCTGTTCACGGTCTAGCGACTCAACACTGGTGAGTTCTTCTTTTTCCAGTTCAGACAATACAAACCTCAGAAACCATTGCAATCTACACTACAGAATGTTTCATTCATTCACGCGAATCTTGAATTCATCTTGTTCTCCACTCCCAGCAGGTTTTCGTTTCACCACTGGTGAATGTCCAAGCAACCCAAGGCTGGTTTCAGCTGCGTGTTAACACTCGCAGCCGTGCTGTTCAATTGGCTATCCAGTGAACGCTGGTTAGCTCTTGATTTTCCTTCCACACACCGAGCCTTCAGAAATCATTCTTATCTCCACTTCAGAATGTTCCATTCGTTCCCTGCGAATCTGGAATTCCTCTGACTCTCCACACCAGGCAGATTTTCCTAACAACACTGGTGAATGACCAGGTAATCCAATGCTGGTTTTCAGCGGCTGTTCACACTCACAGCCTTGCTGTTCAATTGGCAATCCAGTCAAACCCAGTCAGCTCTTCATTTTCCTGTCCACACAACCCAGCGTTCAGAAATCATTGGAATCTCTACTACAGAAATTTCCATTCATTCACTGTGAATCTGGAAATAATCTGAATCTGCATTCCAGGAAGGCTTTCGTTACACCACTGATGAATGTCCAAGTAAGCCAATGCTGGTTTTCAGTGGCCTGTTCATACTAAGAGACGTGCTGTTCATTTGGCTATCCACTCCACCCTGTTCAGCTCTACATTTTCGTGTCCACAAAACCCAGCCTTCAGAAATCATTGGAATCACCACTAGAGAATGTTCCATTCATTCACTGCGAATCTGGAATT
The DNA here is from genome assembly GCF_029834395.1 of Sorex fumeus. Taxonomy (NCBI): domain Eukaryota; kingdom Metazoa; phylum Chordata; class Mammalia; order Eulipotyphla; family Soricidae; genus Sorex; species Sorex fumeus. The sequence continues at coordinate 1,314,790 of NW_026606231.1, forward strand.
CATCTGAACCTCCACTCCCTGCAGGTTTTCGTTACGCCACTGGTGAATGTCCAAGAAACTCAATACTGGTTTTCAGAGGCATGTTCAACTCGCAGAAGTGCTGTTCAATGGGCTATCCACTCAATATTGGTCAGCTCTTCATTTTCCTCTCCACACAAACCAGCCTTCAGAAATCATTGGGATCTCCACTACAGACTGTTCCATTCATTCACTGCGATTCTGCAATTCATCTGACTCTCCGCTCCAGGCAGGTTTTCATTACAGCACTGGTGAATGACCAAGTAATCCAATGCTGGTTTTCAGCCGCCTTTTCACACTCGCAGTGTGCTGTTCAATTGTCTATCCACTCAAACCTGGTCAGCCTTTCATTTTCTTTTCCACAATATCAGACTTCAGAAATCATTGGAATCGCCAGTACAGAATGTTCCATTCATTCACTGCCAATCTGGAATTCATCTGAATCTGCACTCCAGGTAGGCTTTCATTACACCACTTATGAATGTCCAAGTAACACAATGCTGGTTTTCAGCGGTCTGTTCACACTCTAAGCCCTGCTTTTTACTGGGTATCCACACAACTGTGGTCAGCTCTTCATTTTCATGTCCAAACAATCCAGACTTGAGAAATCATTGCAATCTCCAGTACAGAATGTTCCATTCATTCACTGCGAATCTGGAATTCAACTGAATCTCCACTACCTGCAGATTTATCTTACACCACTTGTGAATGTCCAAGTAAAACAATGCTGGTTTTCAGAGGCCTGTTCATGTTCGCAGTCGTGCTGTTCAATTGGCTATCCACTCAACCTGTTTTGCTCCTCATTTTCCTGTGCACACAACCCAGCCTTCAGAAATCATTGTAATCTCCACTACAGGATGTTCCATTCATTCACTGGGAATCTGGAATTCATCTGAATCTGCACTCCACGCAGGCTTTCGTTACACCACTGCTGAAAGTCGAAGTAATGCAATACTGGTTTTCAGTGGTCTGTTCACATTCGAAGCCGAGGCTTTTTACAGGCTATCCACTCAACACTGGTCAGCTCTTCATTTTCGTGTCCCCACAATCCAGATTTCAGAAATCATTGCAATCTCCACTACAGAATGTTCCATTCATTCACTGCGAGTCTGGAGTTTATCTGATTCTCCACTCCCGCCTGGTTAACATTACACCACTTGTGAATGTCCAAGTAAGCCAATGCTGGTTTTCAGAGGCCTGTTCATACTCGCAGCCGTGCTGTTTAATTGACAATTCACTCCACCCTGTTCAGCTCTTCATTGTCCCACCACACTACCAGCCTTCAGAAATCTTTGTTATCTCCACTACAGAATGTTCCATTCATTCACTGCGAATCTGGAATTCATCTGACTCTCAACTCCACGCAGGTTTTCATTACACCACTGTTGAATGTCCAAGTAACCCAATGCTGGTTTTCAGCGGCCTGTTCATATTCGCAGCCCTGCTGTTTACTTGGCTATCGATTCAAGCCTGGTCAGCTCTTCATTTTCCTGTCCACACAACACAGGCTTCAGAAATCATTGGAATCTCCTCTACAGAATGTTCCATTCATTCACTGCGAATGTGGAATTCAACTGACTCTCCACTCCATGCAGGTTTTCCTTACACCACTGATGAATGTCCAAGTAACCCAATGCTGGTTTTCAACTGCATGTTCACACTCGCAGCCATGCTATACAATTGGCTTTCCACTAAATCCTGATTAGTTCTTGATTTTCCTTCCACACGACCCAGCCTTCAGAAATCATTGGAATCTCCACTAGAGAATGTTCCATTCATTCACTGCGAATCTGGAATTCCTCTGAACCTCCACTCCCGGCAGGTTTTCGTTACACCACTGTTGAATGTCCAAGTAACCCAATGTTTTAAGTGTTTTCTTCACAAGCGCAGTGGTGCTGTTCAATTGGCTATCCACTCAACCCTGGCCAGCTCTACATTTTCCTGTCCACACCACAGAAACTGGAGAAATCATTGTTATCTCCACTACAGAATGTTCCATTCATTCACAGCGAATCTGGAATTCATCTGAATCTCCACTCCCGGCAGGTTTTCGTGACACCACTGGTAAATATCCAAGTAAGCCAATGCTGGTTTTAAGTGGCCTGCTCATACTCTCAGCCGTGCTGTTCAATTTGCTATCCACTCAACCCTCTTCAGCTCCATTTTCCTGTCCACATAACCCAAACTTCAGAAACAATTGGTATCTCCTCCACAGAATGTTCCATTCATTGACTGCAAATCTGAAATTCATCTAATTCTCAACTCCCGTCAGGTTTTCGTTACACCACTTGTGAATGTCCAATTAAGCCAAAGCTGGTTTTCAGTGGCCTGTTCTTACTACGAGACGTGCTGTTCATTTGGCTATCCATTCCACCCTGTTCAGCTCTACATTTTCGTGTCCACAAAACCCAGCCTTCAGAAATCATTGGAATCACCACTAGAGAATGTTCCATTCATTCACTGCGAATCTGGAATTCATCTGAATCTCCACTCCCGGCAGGTTTTCATTGCACCACTGCTGAATGTTCAAGTAACGCAATGATGGTTTTCAGCGGTCTATTCACACTCGAACCCGTGCTGTTCACGGTCTAGCGACTCAACACTGGTGAGTTCTTCTTTTTCCAGTTCAGACAATACAAACCTCAGAAACCATTGCAATCTACACTACAGAATGTTTCATTCATTCACGCGAATCTTGAATTCATCTTGTTCTCCACTCCCAGCAGGTTTTCGTTTCACCACTGGTGAATGTCCAAGCAACCCAAGGCTGGTTTCAGCTGCGTGTTAACACTCGCAGCCGTGCTGTTCAATTGGCTATCCAGTGAACGCTGGTTAGCTCTTGATTTTCCTTCCACACACCGAGCCTTCAGAAATCATTCTTATCTCCACTTCAGAATGTTCCATTCGTTCCCTGCGAATCTGGAATTCCTCTGACTCTCCACACCAGGCAGATTTTCCTAACAACACTGGTGAATGACCAGGTAATCCAATGCTGGTTTTCAGCGGCTGTTCACACTCACAGCCTTGCTGTTCAATTGGCAATCCAGTCAAACCTAGTCAGCTCTTCATTTTCCTGTCCACACAACCCAGCGTTCAGAAATCATTGGAATCTCTACTACAGAAATTTCCATTCATTCACTGTGAATCTGGAAATAATCTGAATCTGCATTCCAGGAAGGCTTTCGTTACACCACTGATGAATGTCCAAGTAATGCAATGCTGCTTCTTAGTGGTCTGTTCACACTCGAAACCGTGCTGTTCATTGGCTATCCACTCAATATCGGTCAGCTCTTCAATATCCTGTCCAGACTATCCAGATTTCTAAATGTTGGCAATCACCACTACAGAATGTTCCATTCAATCACGCGAATCTGGAATTCATCAGAGTCTCCACTCCTGGAAGGTTTTCGTGACACCACTGGTAAATGTCCAAGGAAGACAATGCTGGTTTTAAGCCGCCTGCTAACACACTCAGCCGTGCTGTTCAATTTGCTATCCACCCAACCCTATTCAGCTCTACATTTTCCTGTCCTCATAACCCAACCTTCAGAAATAATTGGTATCTCCTCCACAGAATGTTCCGTTCATTCACTGCGAATCTTAAATTCATCTGACTCTCAACTCCCGGCGGGTTATCGTTACACCACTTGTGAATGTCCAAGTAAGCCAATGCTGGTTTTCAGTGGCCTGTTCATACTAAGAGACGTGCTGTTCATTTGGCTATCCACTCCACCCTGTTCAGCTCTACATTTTCGTGTCCACAAAACCCAGCCTTCAGAAATCATTGGAATCACCACTAGAGAATGTTCCATTCATTCACTGCGAATCTGGAATTCATCTGAACCTCCACTCCTGGCAGGTTTTCGTTACGCCACTGGTGAATGTCCAAGAAACTCAATACTGGTTTTCAGAGGCATGTTCAACTCGCAGAAGTGCTGTTCAATGGGCTATCCACTCAATATTGGTCAGCTCTTCATTTTCCTCTCCACACAAACCAGCCTTCAGAAATCATTGGGATCTCCACTACAGACTGTTCCATTCATTCACTGCGATTCTGCAATTCATCTGACTCTCCGCTCCAGGCAGGTTTTCATTACAGCACTGGTGAATGACCAAGTAATCCAATGCTGGTTTTCAGCCGCCTTTTCACACTCGCAGTGTGCTGTTCAATTGTCTATCCACTCAAACCTGGTCAGCCTTTCATTTTCTTTTCCACAATATCAGACTTCAGAAATCATTGGAATCGCCAGTACAGAATGTTCCATTCATTCACTGCCAATCTGGAATTCATCTGAATCTGCACTCCAGGTAGGCTTTCATTACACCACTTATGAATGTCCAAGTAACACAATGCTGGTTTTCAGCGGTCTGTTCACACTCTAAGCCCTGCTTTTTACTGGGTATCCACACAACTGTGGTCAGCTCTTCATTTTCATGTCCAAACAATCCAGACTTGAGAAATCATTGCAATCTCCAGTACAGAATGTTCCATTCATTCACTGCGAATCTGGAATTCAACTGAATCTCCACTACCTGCAGATTTATCTTACACCACTTGTGAATGTCCAAGTAAAACAATGCTGGTTTTCAGAGGCCTGTTCATGTTCGCAGTCGTGCTGTTCAATTGGCTATCCACTCAACCTGTTTTGCTCCTCATTTTCCTGTGCACACAACCCAGCCTTCAGAAATCATTGTAATCTCCACTACAGGATGTTCCATTCATTCACTGGGAATCTGGAATTCATCTGAATCTGCACTCCACGCAGGCTTTCGTTACACCACTGCTGAAAGTCGAAGTAATGCAATACTGGTTTTCAGTGGTCTGTTCACATTCGAAGCCGAGGCTTTTTACAGGCTATCCACTCAACACTGGTCAGCTCTTCATTTTCGTGTCCCCACAATCCAGATTTCAGAAATCATTGCAATCTCCACTACAGAATGTTCCATTCATTCACTGCGAGTCTGGAGTTTATCTGATTCTCCACTCCCGCCTGGTTAACATTACACCACTTGTGAATGTCCAAGTAAGCCAATGCTGGTTTTCAGAGGCCTGTTCATACTCGCAGCCGTGCTGTTTAATTGACAATTCACTCCACCCTGTTCAGCTCTTCATTGTCCCACCACACTACCAGCCTTCAGAAATCTTTGTTATCTCCACTACAGAATGTTCCATTCATTCACTGCGAATCTGGAATTCATCTGACTCTCAACTCCACGCAGGTTTTCATTACACCACTGTTGAATGTCCAAGTAACCCAATGCTGGTTTTCAGCGGCCTGTTCATATTCGCAGCCCTGCTGTTTACTTGGCTATCGATTCAAGCCTGGTCAGCTCTTCATTTTCCTGTCCACACAACACAGGCTTCAGAAATCATTGGAATCTCCTCTACAGAATGTTCCATTCATTCACTGCGAATGTGGAATTCAACTGACTCTCCACTCCATGCAGGTTTTCCTTACACCACTGATGAATGTCCAAGTAACCCAATGCTGGTTTTCAGCTGCATGTTCACACTCGCAGCCATGCTATACAATTGGCTTTCCACTAAATCCTGATTAGTTCTTGATTTTCCTTCCACACGACCCAGCCTTCAGAAATCATTGGAATCTCCACTAGAGAATGTTCCATTCATTCACTGCGAATCTGGAATTCCTCTGAACCTCCACTCCCGGCAGGTTTTCGTTACACCACTGTTGAATGTCCAAGTAACCCAATGTTTTAAGTGTTTTCTTCACAAGCGCAGTGGTGCTGTTCAATTGGCTATCCACTCAACCCTGGCCAGCTCTACATTTTCCTGTCCACACCACAGAGACTGGAGAAATCATTGTTATCTCCACTACAGAATGTTCCATTCATTCACAGCGAATCTGGAATTCATCTGAATCTCCACTCCCGGCAGGTTTTCGTGACACCACTGGTAAATATCCAAGTAAGCCAATGCTGGTTTTAAGTGGCCTGCTCATACTCTCAGCCGTGCTGTTCAATTTGCTATCCACTCAACCCTCTTCAGCTCCATTTTCCTGTCCACATAACCCAAACTTCAGAAACAATTGGTGTCTCCTCCACAGAATGTTCCATTCATTGACTGCAAATCTGAAATTCATCTAATTCTCAACTCCCGTCAGGTTTTCGTTACACCACTTGTGAATGTCCAATTAAGCCAAAGCTGGTTTTCAGTGGCCTGTTCTTACTACGAGACGTGCTGTTCATTTGGCTATCCATTCCACCCTGTTCAGCTCTACATTTTCGTGTCCACAAAACCCAGCCTTCAGAAATCATTGGAATCACCACTAGAGAATGTTCCATTCATTCACTGCGAATCTGGAATTCATCTGAATCTCCACTCCCGGCAGGTTTTCATTGCACCACTGCTGAATGTTCAAGTAACGCAATGATGGTTTTCAGCGGTCTATTCACACTCGAACCCGTGCTGTTCACGGTCTAGCGACTCAACACTGGTGAGTTCTTCTTTTTCCAGTTCAGACAATACAAACCTCAGAAACCATTGCAATCTACACTACAGAATGTTTCATTCATTCACGCGAATCTTGAATTCATCTTGTTCTCCACTCCCAGCAGGTTTTCGTTTCACCACTGGTGAATGTCCAAGCAACCCAAGGCTGGTTTCAGCTGCGTGTTAACACTCGCAGCCGTGCTGTTCAATTGGCTATCCAGTGAACGCTGGTTAGCTCTTGATTTTCCTTCCACACACCGAGCCTTCAGAAATCATTCTTATCTCCACTTCAGAATGTTCCATTCGTTCCCTGCGAATCTGGAATTCCTCTGACTCTCCACACCAGGCAGATTTTCCTAACAACACTGGTGAATGACCAGGTAATCCAATGCTGGTTTTCAGCGGCTGTTCACACTCACAGCCTTGCTGTTCAATTGGCAATCCAGTCAAACCTAGTCAGCTCTTCATTTTCCTGTCCACACAACCCAGCGTTCAGAAATCATTGGAATCTCTACTACAGAAATTTCCATTCATTCACTGTGAATCTGGAAATAATCTGAATCTGCATTCCAGGAAGGCTTTCGTTACACCACTGATGAATGTCCAAGTAAGCCAATGCTGGTTTTCAGTGGCCTGTTCATACTAAGAGACGTGCTGTTCATTTGGCTATCCACTCCACCCTGTTCAGCTCTACATTTTCGTGTCCACAAAACCCAGCCTTCAGAAATCATTGGAATCACCACTAGAGAATGTTCCATTCATTCACTGCGAATCTGGAATTCATCTGAACCTCCACTCCCGGCAGGTTTTCGTTACGCCACTGGTGAATGTCCAAGAAACTCAATACTGGTTTTCAGAGGCATGTTCAACTCGCAGAAGTGCTGTTCAATGGGCTATCCACTCAATATTGGTCAGCTCTTCATTTTCCTCTCCACACAAACCAGCCTTCAGAAATCATTGGGATCTCCACTACAGACTGTTCCATTCATTCACTGCGATTCTGCAATTCATCTGACTCTCCGCTCCAGGCAGGTTTTCATTACAGCACTGGTGAATGACCAAGTAATCCAATGCTGGTTTTCAGCCGCCTTTTCACACTCGCAGTGTGCTGTTCAATTGTCTATCCACTCAAACCTGGTCAGCCTTTCATTTTCTTTTCCACAATATCAGACTTCAGAAATCATTGGAATCGCCAGTACAGAATGTTCCATTCATTCACTGCCAATCTGGAATTCATCTGAATCTGCACTCCAGGTAGGCTTTCATTACACCACTTATGAATGTCCAAGTAACACAATGCTGGTTTTCAGCGGTCTGTTCACACTCTAAGCCCTGCTTTTTACTGGGTATCCACACAACTGTGGTCAGCTCTTCATTTTCATGTCCAAACAATCCAGACTTGAGAAATCATTGCAATCTCCAGTACAGAATGTTCCATTCATTCACTGCGAATCTGGAATTCAACTGAATCTCCACTACCTGCAGATTTATCTTACACCACTTGTGAATGTCCAAGTAAAACAATGCTGGTTTTCAGAGGCCTGTTCATGTTCGCAGTCGTGCTGTTCAATTGGCTATCCACTCAACCTGTTTTGCTCCTCATTTTCCTGTGCACACAACCCAGCCTTCAGAAATCATTGTAATCTCCACTACAGGATGTTCCATTCATTCACTGGGAATCTGGAATTCATCTGAATCTGCACTCCACGCAGGCTTTCGTTACACCACTGCTGAAAGTCGAAGTAATGCAATACTGGTTTTCAGTGGTCTGTTCACATTCGAAGCCGAGGCTTTTTACAGGCTATCCACTCAACACTGGTCAGCTCTTCATTTTCGTGTCCCCACAATCCAGATTTCAGAAATCATTGCAATCTCCACTACAGAATGTTCCATTCATTCACTGCGAGTCTGGAGTTTATCTGATTCTCCACTCCCGCCTGGTTAACATTACACCACTTGTGAATGTCCAAGTAAGCCAATGCTGGTTTTCAGAGGCCTGTTCATACTCGCAGCCGTGCTGTTTAATTGACAATTCACTCCACCCTGTTCAGCTCTTCATTGTCCCACCACACTACCAGCCTTCAGAAATCTTTGTTATCTCCACTACAGAATGTTCCATTCATTCACTGCGAATCTGGAATTCATCTGACTCTCAACTCCACGCAGGTTTTCATTACACCACTGTTGAATGTCCAAGTAACCCAATGCTGGTTTTCAGCGGCCTGTTCATATTCGCAGCCCTGCTGTTTACTTGGCTATCGATTCAAGCCTGGTCAGCTCTTCATTTTCCTGTCCACACAACACAGGCTTCAGAAATCATTGGAATCTCCTCTACAGAATGTTCCATTCATTCACTGCGAATGTGGAATTCAACTGACTCTCCACTCCATGCAGGTTTTCCTTACACCACTGATGAATGTCCAAGTAACCCAATGCTGGTTTTCAGCTGCATGTTCACACTCGCAGCCATGCTATACAATTGGCTTTCCACTAAATCCTGATTAGTTCTTGATTTTCCTTCCACACGACCCAGCCTTCAGAAATCATTGGAATCTCCACTAGAGAATGTTCCATTCATTCACTGCGAATCTGGAATTCCTCTGAACCTCCACTCCCGGCAGGTTTTCGTTACACCACTGTTGAATGTCCAAGTAACCCAATGTTTTAAGTGTTTTCTTCACAAGCGCAGTGGTGCTGTTCAATTGGCTATCCACTCAACCCTGGCCAGCTCTACATTTTCCTGTCCACACCACAGAGACTGGAGAAATCATTGTTATCTCCACTACAGAATGTTCCATTCATTCACAGCGAATCTGGAATTCATCTGAATCTCCACTCCCGGCAGGTTTTCGTGACACCACTGGTAAATATCCAAGTAAGCCAATGCTGGTTTTAAGTGGCCTGCTCATACTCTCAGCCGTGCTGTTCAATTTGCTATCCACTCAACCCTCTTCAGCTCCATTTTCCTGTCCACATAACCCAAACTTCAGAAACAATTGGTATCTCCTCCACAGAATGTTCCATTCATTGACTGCAAATCTGAAATTCATCTAATTCTCAACTCCCGTCAGGTTTTCGTTACACCACTTGTGAATGTCCAATTAAGCCAAAGCTGGTTTTCAGTGGCCTGTTCTTACTACGAGACGTGCTGTTCATTTGGCTATCCATTCCACCCTGTTCAGCTCTACATTTTCGTGTCCACAAAACCCAGCCTTCAGAAATCATTGGAATCACCACTAGAGAATGTTCCATGCATTCACTGCGAATCTGGAATTCATCTGAATCTCCACTCCCGGCAGGTTTTCATTGCACCACTGCTGAATGTTCAAGTAACGCAATGATGGTTTTCAGCGGTCTATTCACACTCGAACCCGTGCTGTTCACGGTCTAGCGACTCAACACTGGTGAGTTCTTCTTTTTCCAGTTCAGACAATACAAACCTCAGAAACCATTGCAATCTACACTACAGAATGTTTCATTCATTCACGCGAATCTTGAATTCATCTTGTTCTCCACTCCCAGCAGGTTTTCGTTTCACCACTGGTGAATGTCCAAGCAACCCAAGGCTGGTTTCAGCTGCGTGTTAACACTCGCAGCCGTGCTGTTCAATTGGCTATCCAGTGAACGCTGGTTAGCTCTTGATTTTCCTTCCACACACCGAGCCTTCAGAAATCATACTTATCTCCACTTCAGAATGTTCCATTCGTTCCCTGCGAATCTGGAATTCCTCTGACTCTCCACACCAGGCAGATTTTCCTAACAACACTGGTGAATGACCAGGTAATCCAATGCTGGTTTTCAGCGGCTGTTCACACTCACAGCCTTGCTGTTCAATTGGCAATCCAGTCAAACCTAGTCAGCTCTTCATTTTCCTGTCCACACAACCCAGCGTTCAGAAATCATTGGAATCTCTACTACAGAAATTTCCATTCATTCACTGTGAATCTGGAAATAATCTGAATCTGCATTCCAGGAAGGCTTTCGTTACACCACTGATGAATGTCCAAGTAAGCCAATGCTGGTTTTCAGTGGCCTGTTCATACTAAGAGACGTGCTGTTCATTTGGCTATCCACTCCACCCTGTTCAGCTCTACATTTTCGTGTCCACAAAACCCAGCCTTCAGAAATCATTGGAATCACCACTAGAGAATGTTCCATTCATTCACTGCGAATCTGGAATTCATCTGAACCTCCACTCCCGGCAGGTTTTCGTTACGCCACTGGTGAATGTCCAAGAAACTCAATACTGGTTTTCAGAGGCATGTTCAACTCGCAGAAGTGCTGTTCAATGGGCTATCCACTCAATATTGGTCAGCTCTTCATTTTCCTCTCCACACAAACCAGCCTTCAGAAATCATTGGGATCTCCACTACAGACTGTTCCATTCATTCACTGCGATTCTGCAATTCATCTGACTCTCCGCTCCAGGCAGGTTTTCATTACAGCACTGGTGAATGACCAAGTAATCCAATGCTGGTTTTCAGCCGCCTTTTCACACTCGCAGTGTGCTGTTCAATTGTCTATCCACTCAAACCTGGTCAGCCTTTCATTTTCTTTTCCACAATATCAGACTTCAGAAATCATTGGAATCGCCAGTACAGAATGTTCCATTCATTCACTGCCAATCTGGAATTCATCTGAATCTGCACTCCAGGTAGGCTTTCATTACACCACTTATGAATGTCCAAGTAACACAATGCTGGTTTTCAGCGGTCTGTTCACACTCTAAGCCCTGCTTTTTACTGGGTATCCACACAACTGTGGTCAGCTCTTCATTTTCATGTCCAAACAATCCAGACTTGAGAAATCATTGCAATCTCCAGTACAGAATGTTCCATTCATTCACTGCGAATCTGGAATTCAACTGAATCTCCACTACCTGCAGATTTATCTTACACCACTTGTGAATGTCCAAGTAAAACAATGCTGGTTTTCAGAGGCCTGTTCATGTTCGCAGTCGTGCTGTTCAATTGGCTATCCACTCAACCTGTTTTGCTCCTCATTTTCCTGTGCACACAACCCAGCCTTCAGAAATCATTGTAATCTCCACTACAGGATGTTCCATTCATTCACTGGGAATCTGGAATTCATCTGAATCTGCACTCCACGCAGGCTTTCGTTACACCACTGCTGAAAGTCGAAGTAATGCAATACTGGTTTTCAGTGGTCTGTTCACATTCGAAGCCGAGGCTTTTTACAGGCTATCCACTCAACACTGGTCAGCTCTTCATTTTCGTGTCCCCACAATCCAGATTTCAGAAATCATTGCAATCTCCACTACAGAATGTTCCATTCATTCACTGCGAGTCTGGAGTTTATCTGATTCTCCACTCCCGCCTGGTTAACATTACACCACTTGTGAATGTCCAAGTAAGCCAATGCTGGTTTTCAGAGGCCTGTTCATACTCGCAGCCGTGCTGTTTAATTGACAATTCACTCCACCCTGTTCAGCTCTTCATTGTCCCACCACACTACCAGCCTTCAGAAATCTTTGTTATCTCCACTACAGAATGTTCCATTCATTCACTGCGAATCTGGAATTCATCTGACTCTCAACTCCACGCAGGTTTTCATTACACCACTGTTGAATGTCCAAGTAACCCAATGCTGGTTTTCAGCGGCCTGTTCATATTCGCAGCCCTGCTGTTTACTTGGCTATCGATTCAAGCCTGGTCAGCTCTTCATTTTCCTGTCCACACAACACAGGCTTCAGAAATCATTGGAATCTCCTCTACAGAATGTTCCATTCATTCACTGCGAATGTGGAATTCAACTGACTCTCCACTCCATGCAGGTTTTCCTTACACCACTGATGAATGTCCAAGTAACCCAATGCTGGTTTTCAGCTGCATGTTCACACTCGCAGCCATGCTATACAATTGGCTTTCCACTAAATCCTGATTAGTTCTTGATTTTCCTTCCACACGACCCAGCCTTCAGAAATCATTGGAATCTCCACTAGAGAATGTTCCATTCATTCACTGCGAATCTGGAATTCCTCTGAACCTCCACTCCCGGCAGGTTTTCGTTACACCACTGTTGAATGTCCAAGTAACCCAATGTTTTAAGTGTTTTCTTCACAAGCGCAGTGGTGCTGTTCAATTGGCTATCCACTCAACCCTGGCCAGCTCTACATTTTCCTGTCCACACCACAGAGACTGGAGAAATCATTGTTATCTCCACTACAGAATGTTCCATTCATTCACAGCGAATCTGGAATTCATCTGAATCTCCACTCCCGGCAGGTTTTCGTGACACCACTGGTAAATATCCAAGTAAGCCAATGCTGGTTTTAAGTGGCCTGCTCATACTCTCAGCCGTGCTGTTCAATTTGCTATCCACTCAACCCTCTTCAGCTCCATTTTCCTGTCCACATAACCCAAACTTCAGAAACAATTGGTATCTCCTCCACAGAATGTTCCATTCATTGACTGCAAATCTGAAATTCATCTAATTCTCAACTCCCGTCAGGTTTTCGTTACACCACTTGTGAATGTCCAATTAAGCCAAAGCTGGTTTTCAGTGGCCTGTTCTTACTACGAGACGTGCTGTTCATTTGGCTATCCATTCCACCCTGTTCAGCTCTACATTTTCGTGTCCACAAAACCCAGCCTTCAGAAATCATTGGAATCACCACTAGAGAATGTTCCATGCATTCACTGCGAATCTGGAATTCATCTGAATCTCCACTCCCGGCAGGTTTTCATTGCACCACTGCTGAATGTTCAAGTAACGCAATGATGGTTTTCAGCGGTCTATTCACACTCGAACCCGTGCTGTTCACGGTCTAGCGACTCAACACTGGTGAGTTCTTCTTTTTCCAGTTCAGACAATACAAACCTCAGAAACCATTGCAATCTACACTACAGAATGTTTCATTCATTCACGCGAATCTTGAATTCATCTTGTTCTCCACTCCCAGCAGGTTTTCGTTTCACCACTGGTGAATGTCCAAGCAACCCAAGGCTGGTTTCAGCTGCGTGTTAACACTCGCAGCCGTGCTGTTCAATTGGCTATCCAGTGAACGCTGGTTAGCTCTTGATTTTCCTTCCACACACCGAGCCTTCAGAAATCATACTTATCTCCACTTCAGAATGTTCCATTCGTTCCCTGCGAATCTGGAATTCCTCTGACTCTCCACACCAGGCAGATTTTCCTAACAACACTGGTGAATGACCAGGTAATCCAATGCTGGTTTTCACGGCTGTTCACACTCACAGCCTTGCTGTTCAATTGGCAATCCAGTCAAACCTAGTCAGCTCTTCATTTTCCTGTCCACACAACCCAGCGTTCAGAAATCATTGGAATCTCTACTACAGAAATTTCCATTCATTCACTGTGAATCTGGAAATAATCTGAATCTGCATTCCAGGAAGGCTTTCGTTACACCACTGATGAATGTCCAAGTAAGCCAATGCTGGTTTTCAGTGGCCTGTTCATACTAAGAGACGTGCTGTTCATTTGGCTATCCACTCCACCCTGTTCAGCTCTACATTTTCGTGTCCACAAAACCCAGCCTTCAGAAATCATTGGAATCACCACTAGAGAATGTTCCATTCATTCACTGCGAATCTGGAATTCATCTGAACCTCCACTCCCGGCAGGTTTTCGTTACGCCACTGGTGAATGTCCAAGAAACTCAATACTGGTTTTCAGAGGCATGTTCAACTCGCAGAAGTGCTGTTCAATGGGCTATCCACTCAATATTGGTCAGCTCTTCATTTTCCTCTCCACACAAACCAGCCTTCAGAAATCATTGGGATCTCCACTACAGACTGTTCCATTCATTCACTGCGATTCTGCAATTCATCTGACTCTCCGCTCCAGGCAGGTTTTCATTACAGCACTGGTGAATGACCAAGTAATCCAATGCTGGTTTTCAGCCGCCTTTTCACACTCGCAGTGTGCTGTTCAATTGTCTATCCACTCAAACCTGGTCAGCCTTTCATTTTCTTTTCCACAATATCAGACTTCAGAAATCATTGGAATCGCCAGTACAGAATGTTCCATTCATTCACTGCCAATCTGGAATTCATCTGAATCTGCACTCCAGGTAGGCTTTCATTACACCACTTATGAATGTCCAAGTAACACAATGCTGGTTTTCAGCGGTCTGTTCACACTCTAAGCCCTGCTTTTTACTGGGTATCCACACAACTGTGGTCAGCTCTTCATTTTCATGTCCAAACAATCCAGACTTGAGAAATCATTGCAATCTCCAGTACAGAATGTTCCATTCATTCACTGCGAATCTGGAATTCAACTGAATCTCCACTACCTGCAGATTTATCTTACACCACTTGTGAATGTCCAAGTAAAACAATGCTGGTTTTCAGAGGCCTGTTCATGTTCGCAGTCGTGCTGTTCAATTGGCTATCCACTCAACCTGTTTTGCTCCTCATTTTCCTGTGCACACAACCCAGCCTTCAGAAATCATTGTAATCTCCACTACAGGATGTTCCATTCATTCACTGGGAATCTGGAATTCATCTGAATCTGCACTCCACGCAGGCTTTCGTTACACCACTGCTGAAAGTCGAAGTAATGCAATACTGGTTTTCAGTGGTCTGTTCACATTCGAAGCCGAGGCTTTTTACAGGCTATCCACTCAACACTGGTCAGCTCTTCATTTTCGTGTCCCCACAATCCAGATTTCAGAAATCATTGCAATCTCCACTACAGAATGTTCCATTCATTCACTGCGAGTCTGGAGTTTATCTGATTCTCCACTCCCGCCTGGTTAACATTACACCACTTGTGAATGTCCAAGTAAGCCAATGCTGGTTTTCAGAGGCCTGTTCATACTCGCAGCCGTGCTGTTTAATTGACAATTCACTCCACCCTGTTCAGCTCTTCATTGTCCCACCACACTACCAGCCTTCAGAAATCTTTGTTATCTCCACTACAGAATGTTCCATTCATTCACTGCGAATCTGGAATTCATCTGACTCTCAACTCCACGCAGGTTTTCATTACACCACTGTTGAATGTCCAAGTAACCCAATGCTGGTTTTCAGCGGCCTGTTCATATTCGCAGCCCTGCTGTTTACTTGGCTATCGATTCAAGCCTGGTCAGCTCTTCATTTTCCTGTCCACACAACACAGGCTTCAGAAATCATTGGAATCTCCTCTACAGAATGTTCCATTCATTCACTGCGAATGTGGAATTCAACTGACTCTCCACTCCATGCAGGTTTTCCTTACACCACTGATGAATGTCCAAGTAACCCAATGCTGGTTTTCAGCTGCATGTTCACACTCGCAGCCATGCTATACAATTGGCTTTCCACTAAATCCTGATTAGTTCTTGATTTTCCTTCCACACGACCCAGCCTTCAGAAATCATTGGAATCTCCACTAGAGAATGTTCCATTCATTCACTGCGAATCTGGAATTCCTCTGAACCTCCACTCCCGGCAGGTTTTCGTTACACCACTGTTGAATGTCCAAGTAACCCAATGTTTTAAGTGTTTTCTTCACAAGCGCAGTGGTGCTGTTCAATTGGCTATCCACTCAACCCTGGCCAGCTCTACATTTTCCTGTCCACACCACAGAGACTGGAGAAATCATTGTTATCTCCACTACAGAATGTTCCATTCATTCACAGCGAATCTGGAATTCATCTGAATCTCCACTCCCGGCAGGTTTTCGTGACACCACTGGTAAATATCCAAGTAAGCCAATGCTGGTTTTAAGTGGCCTGCTCATACTCTCAGCCGTGCTGTTCAATTTGCTATCCACTCAACCCTCTTCAGCTCCATTTTCCTGTCCACATAACCCAAACTTCAGAAACAATTGGTATCTCCTCCACAGAATGTTCCATTCATTGACTGCAAATCTGAAATTCATCTAATTCTCAACTCCCGTCAGGTTTTCGTTACACCACTTGTGAATGTCCAATTAAGCCAAAGCTGGTTTTCAGTGGCCTGTTCTTACTACGAGACGTGCTGTTCATTTGGCTATCCATTCCACCCTGTTCAGCTCTACATTTTCGTGTCCACAAAACCCAGCCTTCAGAAATCATTGGAATCACCACTAGAGAATGTTCCATGCATTCACTGCGAATCTGGAATTCATCTGAATCTCCACTCCCGGCAGGTTTTCATTGCACCACTGCTGAATGTTCAAGTAACGCAATGATGGTTTTCAGCGGTCTATTCACACTCGAACCCGTGCTGTTCACGGTCTAGCGACTCAACACTGGTGAGTTCTTCTTTTTCCAGTTCAGACAATACAAACCTCAGAAACCATTGCAATCTACACTACAGAATGTTTCATTCATTCACGCGAATCTTGAATTCATCTTGTTCTCCACTCCCAGCAGGTTTTCGTTTCACCACTGGTGAATGTCCAAGCAACCCAAGGCTGGTTTCAGCTGCGTGTTAACACTCGCAGCCGTGCTGTTCAATTGGCTATCCAGTGAACGCTGGTTAGCTCTTGATTTTCCTTCCACACACCGAGCCTTCAGAAATCATACTTATCTCCACTTCAGAATGTTCCATTCGTTCCCTGCGAATCTGGAATTCCTCTGACTCTCCACACCAGGCAGATTTTCCTAACAACACTGGTGAATGACCAGGTAATCCAATGCTGGTTTTCAGCGGCTGTTCACACTCACAGCCTTGCTGTTCAATTGGCAATCCAGTCAAACCTAGTCAGCTCTTCATTTTCCTGTCCACACAACCCAGCGTTCAGAAATCATTGGAATCTCTACTACAGAAATTTCCATTCATTCACTGTGAATCTGGAAATAATCTGAATCTGCATTCCAGGAAGGCTTTCGTTACACCACTGATGAATGTCCAAGTAAGCCAATGCTGGTTTTCAGTGGCCTGTTCATACTAAGAGACGTGCTGTTCATTTGGCTATCCACTCCACCCTGTTCAGCTCTACATTTTCGTGTCCACAAAACCCAGCCTTCAGAAATCATTGGAATCACCACTAGAGAATGTTCCATTCATTCACTGCGAATCTGGAATTCATCTGAACCTCCACTCCCGGCAGGTTTTCGTTACGCCACTGGTGAATGTCCAAGAAACTCAATACTGGTTTTCAGAGGCATGTTCAACTCGCAGAAGTGCTGTTCAATGGGCTATCCACTCAATATTGGTCAGCTCTTCATTTTCCTCTCCACACAAACCAGCCTTCAGAAATCATTGGGATCTCCACTACAGACTGTTCCATTCATTCACTGCGATTCTGCAATTCATCTGACTCTCCGCTCCAGGCAGGTTTTCATTACAGCACTGGTGAATGACCAAGTAATCCAATGCTGGTTTTCAGCCGCCTTTTCACACTCGCAGTGTGCTGTTCAATTGTCTATCCACTCAAACCTGGTCAGCCTTTCATTTTCTTTTCCACAATATCAGACTTCAGAAATCATTGGAATCGCCAGTACAGAATGTTCCATTCATTCACTGCCAATCTGGAATTCATCTGAATCTGCACTCCAGGTAGGCTTTCATTACACCACTTATGAATGTCCAAGTAACACAATGCTGGTTTTCAGCGGTCTGTTCACACTCTAAGCCCTGCTTTTTACTGGGTATCCACACAACTGTGGTCAGCTCTTCATTTTCATGTCCAAACAATCCAGACTTGAGAAATCATTGCAATCTCCAGTACAGAATGTTCCATTCATTCACTGCGAATCTGGAATTCAACTGAATCTCCACTACCTGCAGATTTATCTTACACCACTTGTGAATGTCCAAGTAAAACAATGCTGGTTTTCAGAGGCCTGTTCATGTTCGCAGTCGTGCTGTTCAATTGGCTATCCACTCAACCTGTTTTGCTCCTCATTTTCCTGTGCACACAACCCAGCCTTCAGAAATCATTGTAATCTCCACTACAGGATGTTCCATTCATTCACTGGGAATCTGGAATTCATCTGAATCTGCACTCCACGCAGGCTTTCGTTACACCACTGCTGAAAGTCGAAGTAATGCAATACTGGTTTTCAGTGGTCTGTTCACATTCGAAGCCGAGGCTTTTTACAGGCTATCCACTCAACACTGGTCAGCTCTTCATTTTCGTGTCCCCACAATCCAGATTTCAGAAATCATTGCAATCTCCACTACAGAATGTTCCATTCATTCACTGCGAGTCTGGAGTTTATCTGATTCTCCACTCCCGCCTGGTTAACATTACACCACTTGTGAATGTCGAAGTAAGCCAATGCTGGTTTTCAGAGGCCTGTTCATACTCGCAGCCGTGCTGTTTAATTGACAATTCACTCCACCCTGTTCAGCTCTTCATTGTCCCACCACACTACCAGCCTTCAGAAAACTTTGTTATCTCCACTACAGAATGTTCCATTCATTCACTGCGAATCTGGAATTCATCTGACTCTCAACTCCACGCAGGTTTTCATTACACCACTGTTGAATGTCCAAGTAACCCAATGCTGGTTTTCAGCGGCCTGTTCATATTCGCAGCCCTGCTGTTTACTTGGCTATCGATTCAAGCCTGGTCAGCTCTTCATTTTCCTGTCCACACAACACAGGCTTCAGAAATCATTGGAATCTCCTCTACAGAATGTTCCATTCATTCACTGCGAATGTGGAATTCAACTGACTCTCCACTCCATGCAGGTTTTCCTTACACCACTGATGAATGTCCAAGTAACCCAATGCTGGTTTTCAGCTGCATGTTCACACTCGCAGCCATGCTATACAATTGGCTTTCCACTAAATCCTGATTAGTTCTTGATTTTCCTTCCACACGACCCAGCCTTCAGAAATCATTGGAATCTCCACTAGAGAATGTTCCATTCATTCACTGCGAATCTGGAATTCCTCTGAACCTCCACTCCCGGCAGGTTTTCGTTACACCACTGTTGAATGTCCAAGTAACCCAATGTTTTAAGTGTTTTCTTCACAAGCGCAGTGGTGCTGTTCAATTGGCTATCCACTCAACCCTGGCCAGCTCTACATTTTCCTGTCCACACCACAGAGACTGGAGAAATCATTGTTATCTCCACTACAGAATGTTCCATTCATTCACAGCGAATCTGGAATTCATCTGAATCTCCACTCCCGGCAGGTTTTCGTGACACCACTGGTAAATATCCAAGTAAGCCAATGCTGGTTTTAAGTGGCCTGCTCATACTCTCAGCCGTGCTGTTCAATTTGCTATCCACTCAACCCTCTTCAGCTCCATTTTCCTGTCCACATAACCCAAACTTCAGAAACAATTGGTATCTCCTCCACAGAATGTTCCATTCATTGACTGCAAATCTGAAATTCATCTAATTCTCAACTCCCGTCAGGTTTTCGTTACACCACTTGTGAATGTCCAATTAAGCCAAAGCTGGTTTTCAGTGGCCTGTTCTTACTACGAGACGTGCTGTTCATTTGGCTATCCATTCCACCCTGTTCAGCTCTACATTTTCGTGTCCACAAAACCCAGCCTTCAGAAATCATTGGAATCACCACTAGAGAATGTTCCATGCATTCACTGCGAATCTGGAATTCATCTGAATCTCCACTCCCGGCAGGTTTTCATTGCACCACTGCTGAATGTTCAAGTAACGCAATGATGGTTTTCAGCGGTCTATTCACACTCGAACCCGTGCTGTTCACGGTCTAGCGACTCAACACTGGTGAGTTCTTCTTTTTCCAGTTCAGACAATACAAACCTCAGAAACCATTGCAATCTACACTACAGAATGTTTCATTCATTCACGCGAATCTTGAATTCATTTTTCGTTTCACCACTGGTGAATGTCCAAGCAACCCAAGGCTGGTTTCAGCTGCGTGTTAACACTCGCAGCCGTGCTGTTCAATTGGCTATCCAGTGAACGCTGGTTAACTCTTGATTTTCCTTCCACACACCGAGCCTTCAGAAATCATTCTTATCTCCACTTCAGAATGTTCCATTCGTTCCCTGCGAATCTGGAATTCCTCTGACTCTCCACACCAGGCAGATTTTCCTAACAACACTGGTGAATGACAAGGTAATCCAATGCTGGTTTTCAGCGGCTGTTCACACTCACAGCCTTGCTGTTCAATTGGCAATCCAGTCAAACCTAGTCAGCTCTTCATTTTCCTGTCCACACAACCCAGCGTTCAGAAATCATTGGAATCTCTACTACAGAAATTTCCATTCATTCACTGTGAATCTGGAAATAATCTGAATCTGCATTCCAGGAAGGCTTTCGTTACACCACTGATGAATGTCCAAGTAAGCCAATGCTGGTTTTCAGTGGCCTGTTCATACTAAGAGACGTGCTGTTCATTTGGCTATCCACTCCACCCTGTTCAGCTCTACATTTTCGTGTCCACAAAACCCAGCCTTCAGAAATCATTGGAATCACCACTAGAGAATGTTCCATTCATTCACTGCGAATCTGGAATTCATCTGAACCTCCACTCCCGGCAGGTTTTCGTTACGCCACTGGTGAATGTCCAAGTAACTCAATACTGGTTTTCAGAGGCATGTTCAACTCGCAGAAGTGCTGTTCAATGGGCTATCCACTCAATATTGGTCAGCTCTTCATTTTCCTCTCCACACAAACCAGCCTTCAGAAAT
The DNA here is from genome assembly GCF_029834395.1 of Sorex fumeus. NCBI lineage: Eukaryota > Metazoa > Chordata > Mammalia > Eulipotyphla > Soricidae > Sorex > Sorex fumeus. The sequence continues at coordinate 1,335,794 of NW_026606231.1, forward strand.
CATTGGGATCTCCACTACAGACTGTTCCATTCATTCACTGCGATTCTGCAATTCATCTGACTCTCCGCTCCAGGCAGGTTTTCATTACAGCACTGGTGAATGACCAAGTAATCCAATGCTGGTTTTCAGCCGCCTTTTCACACTCGCAGTGTGCTGTTCAATTGTCTATCCACTCAAACCTGGTCAGCCTTTCATTTTCTTTTCCACAATATCAGACTTCAGAAATCATTGGAATCGCCAGTACAGAATGTTCCATTCATTCACTGCCAATCTGGAATTCATCTGAATCTGCACTCCAGGTAGGCTTTCATTACACCACTTATGAATGTCCAAGTAACACAATGCTGGTTTTCAGCGGTCTGTTCACACTCTAAGCCCTGCTTTTTACTGGGTATCCACACAACTGTGGTCAGCTCTTCATTTTCATGTCCAAACAATCCAGACTTGAGAAATCATTGCAATCTCCAGTACAGAATGTTCCATTCATTCACTGCGAATCTGGAATTCAACTGAATCTCCACTACCTGCAGATTTATCTTACACCACTTGTGAATGTCCAAGTAAAACAATGCTGGTTTTCAGAGGCCTGTTCATGTTCGCAGTCGTGCTGTTCAATTGGCTATCCACTCAACCTGTTTTGCTCCTCATTTTCCTGTGCACACAACCCAGCCTTCAGAAATCATTGTAATCTCCACTACAGGATGTTCCATTCATTCACTGGGAATCTGGAATTCATCTGAATCTGCACTCCACGCAGGCTTTCGTTACACCACTGCTGAAAGTCGAAGTAATGCAATACTGGTTTTCAGTGGTCTGTTCACATTCGAAGCCGAGGCTTTTTACAGGCTATCCACTCAACACTGGTCAGCTCTTCATTTTCGTGTCCCCACAATCCAGATTTCAGAAATCATTGCAATCTCCACTACAGAATGTTCCATTCATTCACTGCGCGTCTGGAGTTTATCTGATTCTCCACTCCCGCCTGGTTAACATTACACCACTTGTGAATGTCCAAGTAAGCCAATGCTGGTTTTCAGAGGCCTGTTCATACTCGCAGCCGTGCTGTTTAATTGACAATTCACTCCACCCTGTTCAGCTCTTCATTGTCCCACCACACTACCAGCCTTCAGAAATCTTTGTTATCTCCACTACAGAATGTTCCATTCATTCACTGCGAATCTGGAATTCATCTGACTCTCAACTCCACGCAGGTTTTCATTACACCACTGTTGAATGTCCAAGTAACCCAATGCTGGTTTTCAGCGGCCTGTTCATATTCGCAGCCCTGCTGTTTACTTGGCTATCGATTCAAGCCTGGTCAGCTCTTCATTTTCCTGTCCACACAACACAGGCTTCAGAAATCATTGGAATCTCCTCTACAGAATGTTCCATTCATTCACTGCGAATGTGGAATTCAACTGACTCTCCACTCCATGCAGGTTTTCCTTACACCACTGATGAATGTCCAAGTAACCCAATGCTGGTTTTCAGCTGCATGTTCACACTCGCAGCCATGCTATACAATTGGCTTTCCACTAAATCCTGATTAGTTCTTGATTTTCCTTCCACACGACCCAGCCTTCAGAAATCATTGGAATCTCCACTAGAGAATGTTCCATTCATTCACTGCGAATCTGGAATTCCTCTGAACCTCCACTCCCGGCAGGTTTTCGTTACACCACTGTTGAATGTCCAAGTAACCCAATGTTTTAAGTGTTTTCTTCACAAGCGCAGTGGTGCTGTTCAATTGGCTATCCACTCAACCCTGGCCAGCTCTACATTTTCCTGTCCACACCACAGAGACTGGAGAAATCATTGTTATCTCCACTACAGAATGTTCCATTCATTCACAGCGAATCTGGAATTCATCTGAATCTCCACTCCCGGCAGGTTTTCGTGACACCACTGGTAAATATCCAAGTAAGCCAATGCTGGTTTTAAGTGGCCTGCTCATACTCTCAGCCGTGCTGTTCAATTTGCTATCCACTCAACCCTCTTCAGCTCCATTTTCCTGTCCACATAACCCAAACTTCAGAAACAATTGGTATCTCCTCCACAGAATGTTCCATTCATTGACTGCAAATCTGAAATTCATCTAATTCTCAACTCCCGTCAGGTTTTCGTTACACCACTTGTGAATGTCCAATTAAGCCAAAGCTGGTTTTCAGTGGCCTGTTCTTACTACGAGACGTGCTGTTCATTTGGCTATCCATTCCACCCTGTTCAGCTCTACATTTTCGTGTCCACAAAACCCAGCCTTCAGAAATCATTGGAATCACCACTAGAGAATGTTCCATGCATTCACTGCGAATCTGGAATTCATCTGAATCTCCACTCCCGGCAGGTTTTCATTGCACCACTGCTGAATGTTCAAGTAACGCAATGATGGTTTTCAGCGGTCTATTCACACTCGAACCCGTGCTGTTCACGGTCTAGCGACTCAACACTGGTGAGTTCTTCTTTTTCCAGTTCAGACAATACAAACCTCAGAAACCATTGCAATCTACACTACAGAATGTTTCATTCATTCACGCGAATCTTGAATTCATCTTGTTCTCCACTCCCAGCAGGTTTTCGTTTCACCACTGGTGAATGTCCAAGCAACCCAAGGCTGGTTTCAGCTGCGTGTTAACACTCGCAGCCGTGCTGTTCAATTGGCTATCCAGTGAACGCTGGTTAGCTCTTGATTTTCCTTCCACACACCGAGCCTTCAGAAATCATTCTTATCTCCACTTCAGAATGTTCCATTCGTTCCCTGCGAATCTGGAATTCCTCTGACTCTCCACACCAGGCAGATTTTCCTAACAACACTGGTGAATGACCAGGTAATCCAATGCTGGTTTTCAGCGGCTGTTCACACTCACAGCCTTGCTGTTCAATTGGCAATCCAGTCAAACCTAGTCAGCTCTTCATTTTCCTGTCCACACAACCCAGCGTTCAGAAATCATTGGAATCTCTACTACAGAAATTTCCATTCATTCACTGTGAATCTGGAAATAATCTGAATCTGCATTCCAGGAAGGCTTTCGTTACACCACTGATGAATGTCCAAGTAATGCAATGCTGCTTCTTACTGGTCTGTTCACACTCGAAACCGTGCTGTTCATTGGCTATCCACTCAATATCGGTCAGCTCTTCAATATCCTGTCCAGACTATCCAGATTTCTAAATGTTGGCAATCACCACTACAGAATGTTCCATTCAATCACGCGAATCTGGAATTCATCAGAGTCTCCACTCCTGGAAGGTTTTCGTGACACCACTGGTAAATGTCCAAGGAAGACAATGCTGGTTTTAAGCCGCCTGCTAACACACTCAGCCGTGCTGTTCAATTTGCTATCCACCCAACCCTATTCAGCTCTACATTTTCCTGTCCTCATAACCCAACCTTCAGAAATAATTGGTATCTCCTCCACAGAATGTTCCGTTCATTCACTGCGAATCTTAAATTCATCTGACTCTCAACTCCCGGCGGGTTATCGTTACACCACTTGTGAATGTCCAAGTAAGCCAATGCTGGTTTTCAGTGGCCTGTTCATACTAAGAGACGTGCTGTTCATTTGGCTATCCACTCCACCCTGTTCAGCTCTACATTTTCGTGTCCACAAAACCCAGCCTTCAGAAATCATTGGAATCACCACTAGAGAATGTTCCATTCATTCACTGCGAATCTGGAATTCATCTGAACCTCCACTCCCGGCAGGTTTTCGTTACGCCACTGGTGAATGTCCAAGAAACTCAATACTGGTTTTCAGAGGCATGTTCAACTCGCAGAAGTGCTGTTCAATGGGCTATCCACTCAATATTGGTCAGCTCTTCATTTTCCTCTCCACACAAACCAGCCTTCAGAAATCATTGGGATCTCCACTACAGACTGTTCCATTCATTCACTGCGATTCTGCAATTCATCTGACTCTCCGCTCCAGGCAGGTTTTCATTACAGCACTGGTGAATGACCAAGTAATCCAATGCTCGTTTTCAGCCGCCTTTTCACACTCGCAGTGTGCTGTTCAATTGTCTATCCACTCAAACCTGGTCAGCCTTTCATTTTCTTTTCCACAATATCAGACTTCAGAAATCATTGGAATCGCCAGTACAGAATCTTCCATTCATTCACTGCCAATCTGGAATTCATCTGAATCTGCACTCCAGGTAGGCTTTCATTACACCACTTATGAATGTCCAAGTAACACAATGCTGGTTTTCAGCGGTCTGTTCACACTCTAAGCCCTGCTTTTTACTGGGTATCCACACAACTGTGGTCAGCTCTTCATTTTCATGTCCAAACAATCCAGACTTGAGAAATCATTGCAATCTCCAGTACAGAATGTTCCATTCATTCACTGCGAATCTGGAATTCAACTGAATCTCCACTACCTGCAGATTTATCTTACACCACTTGTGAATGTCCAAGTAAAACAATGCTGGTTTTCAGAGGCCTGTTCATGTTCGCAGTCGTGCTGTTCAATTGGCTATCCACTCAACCTGTTTTGCTCCTCATTTTCCTGTGCACACAACCCAGCCTTCAGAAATCATTGTAATCTCCACTACAGGATGTTCCATTCATTCACTGGGAATCTGGAATTCATCTGAATCTGCACTCCACGCAGGCTTTCGTTACACCACTGCTGAAAGTCGAAGTAATGCAATACTGGTTTTCAGTGGTCTGTTCACATTCGAAGCCGAGGCTTTTTACAGGCTATCCACTCAACACTGGTCAGCTCTTCATTTTCGTGTCCCCACAATCCAGATTTCAGAAATCATTGCAATCTCCACTACAGAATGTTCCATTCATTCACTGCGAGTCTGGAGTTTATCTGATTCTCCACTCCCGCCTGGTTAACATTACACCACTTGTGAATGTCCAAGTAAGCCAATGCTGGTTTTCAGAGGCCTGTTCATACTCGCAGCCGTGCTGTTTAATTGACAATTCACTCCACCCTGTTCAGCTCTTCATTGTCCCACCACACTACCAGCCTTCAGAAATCTTTGTTATCTCCACTACAGAATGTTCCATTCATTCACTGCGAATCTGGAATTCATCTGACTCTCAACTAAACGCAGGTTTTCATTACACCACTGTTGAATGTCCAAGTAACCCAATGCTGGTTTTCAGCGGCCTGTTCATATTCGCAGCCCTGCTGTTTACTTGGCTATCGATTCAAGCCTGGTCAGCTCTTCATTTTCCTGTCCACACAACACAGGCTTCAGAAATCATTGGAATCTCCTCTACAGAATGTTCCATTCATTCACTGCGAATGTGCAATTCAACTGACTCTCCACTCCATGCAGGTTTTCCTTACACCACTGATGAATGTCCAAGTAACCCAATGCTGGTTTTCAGCTGCATGTTCACACTCGCAGCCATGCTATACAATTGGCTTTCCACTAAATCCTGATTAGTTCTTGATTTTCCTTCCACACGACCCAGCCTTCAGAAATCATTGGAATCTCCACTAGAGAATGTTCCATTCATTCACTGCGAATCTGGAATTCCTCTGAACCTCCACTCCCGGCAGGTTTTCGTTACACCACTGTTGAATGTCCAAGTAACCCAATGTTTTAAGTGTTTTCTTCACAAGCGCAGTGGTGCTGTTCAATTGGCTATCCACTCAACCCTCTTCAGCTCCATTTTCCTGTCCACATAACCCAAACTTCAGAAACAATTGGTATCTCCTCCACAGAATGTTCCATTCATTGACTGCAAATCTGAAATTCATCTAATTCTCAACTCCCGTCAGGTTTTCGTTACACCACTTGTGAATGTCCAATTAAGCCAAAGCTGGTTTTCAGTGGCCTGTTCTTACTACGAGACGTGCTGTTCATTTGGCTATCCATTCCACCCTGTTCAGCTCTACATTTTCGTGTCCACAAAACCCAGCATTCAGAAATCATTGGAAACACCACTAGAGAATGTTCCATGCATTCACTGCGAATCTGGAATTCATCTGAATCTCCACTCCCGGCAGGTTTTCATTGCACCACTGCTGAATGTTCAAGTAACGCAATGATGGTTTTCAGCGGTCTATTCACACTCGAACCCGTGCTGTTCACGGTCTAGCGACTCAACACTGGTGAGTTCTTCTTTTTCCAGTTCAGACAATACAAACCTCAGAAACCATTGCAATCTACACTACAGAATGTTTCATTCATTCACGCGAATCTTGAATTCATCATGTTCTCCACTCCCAGCAGGTTTTCGTTTCACCACTGGTGAATGTCCAAGCAACCCAAGGCTGGTTTCAGCTGCGTGTTAACACTCGCATCCGTGCTGTTCAATTGGCTATCCAGTGAACGCTGGTTAGCTCTTGATTTTCCTTCCACACACCGAGCCTTCAGAAATCATTCTTATCTCCACTTCAGAATGTTCCATTCGTTCCCTGCGAATCTGGAATTCCTCTGACTCTCCACACCAGGCAGATTTTCCTAACAACACTGGTGAATGATCAGGTAATCCAATGCTGGTTTTCAGCGGCTGTTCACACTCACAGCCTTGCTGTTCAATTGGCAATCCAGTCAAACCTAGTCAGCTCTTCATTTTCCTGTCCATACAACCCAGCGTTCAGAAATCATTGGAATCTCTACTACAGAAATTTCCATTCATTCACTGTGAATCTGGAAATAATCTGAATCTGCATTCCAGGAAGGCTTTCGTTACACCACTGATGAATGTCCAAGTAATGCAATGCTGCTTCTTACTGGTCTGTTCACACTCGAAACCGTGCTGTTCATTGGCTATCCACTCAATATCGGTCAGCTCTTCAATATCCTGTCCAGACTATCCAGATTTCTAAATGTTGGCAATCACCACTACAGAATGTTCCATTCAATCACGCGAATCTGGAATTCATCAGAGTCTCCACTCCTGGAAGGTTTTCGTGACACCACTGGTAAATGTCCAAGGAAGACAATGCTGGTTTTAAGCCGCCTGCTAACACACTCAGCCGTGCTGTTCAATTTGCTATCCACCCAACCCTATTCAGCTCTACATTTTCCTGTCCTCATAACCCAACCTTCAGAAATAATTGGTATCTCCTCCACAGAATGTTCCGTTCATTCACTGCGAATCTTAAATTCATCTGACTCTCAACTCCCGGCGGGTTATCGTTACACCACTTGTGAATGTCCAAGTAAGCCAATGCTGGTTTTCAGTGGCCTGTTCATACTAAGAGACGTGCTGTTCATTTGGCTATCCACTCCACCCTGTTCAGCTCTACATTTTCGTGTCCACAAAACCCAGCCTTCAGAAATCATTGGAATCACCACTAGAGAATGTTCCATTCATTCACTGCGAATCTGGAATTCATCTGACCCTCCACTCCCGGCAGGTTTTCGTTACGCCACTGGTGAATGTCCAAGTAACTCAATACTGGTTTTCAGAGGCATGTTCAACTCGCAGAAGTGCTGTTCAATGGGCTATCCACTCAATATTGGTCAGCTCTTCATTTTCCTCTCCACACAAACCAGCCTTCAGAAATCATTGGGATCTCCACTACAGACTGTTCCATTCATTCACTGCGATTCTGCAATTCATCTGACTCCGCTCCAGACAGGTTTTCATTACAGCACTGGTGAATGACCAAGTAATCCAATGCTGGTTTTCAGCTGCCTTTTCACACTCGCAGTGTGCTGTTCAATTGTCTATCCACTCAAACCTGGTCAGCCTTTCATTTTCTTTTCCACAATATCAGACTTCAGAAATCATTGGAATCGCCAGTACAGAATGTTCCATTCATTCACTGCCAATCTGGAATTCATCTGAATCTGCACTCCAGGTAGGCTTTCATTACACCACTTATGAATGTCCAAGTAACACAATGCTGGTTTTCAGCGGTCTGTTCACACTCTAAGCCCTGCTTTTTACTGGGTATCCACACAACTGTGGTCAGCTTTTCATTTTCATGTCCAAACAATCCAGACTTGAGAAATCATTGCAATCTCCAGTACAGAATGTTCCATTCATTCACTGCGAATCTGGAATTCAACTGAATCTCCACTACCTGCAGATTTATCTTACACCACTTGTGAATGTCCAAGTAAAACAATGCTGGTTTTCAGAGGCCTGTTCATGTTCGCAGTCGTGCTGTTCAATTGGCTATCCACTCAACCTGTTTTGCTCCTCATTTTCCTGTGCACACAACCCAGCCTTCAGAAATCATTGTAATCTCCACTACAGGATGTTCCATTCATTCACTGGGAATCTGGAATTCATCTGAATCTGCACTCCACGCAGGCTTTCGTTACACCACTGCTGAAAGTCGAAGTAATGCAATACTGGTTTTCAGTGGTCTGTTCACATTCGAAGCCGAGGCTTTTTACAGGCTATCCACTCAACACTGGTCAGCTCTTCATTTTCGTGTCCCCACAATCCAGATTTCAGAAATCATTGCAATCTCCACTACAGAATGTTCCATTCATTCACTGCGAGTCTGGAGTTTATCTGATTCTCCACTCCCGCCTGGTTAACATTACACCACTTGTGAATGTCCAAGTAAGCCAATGCTGGTTTTCAGAGGCCTGTTCATACTCGCAGCCGTGCTGTTTAATTGACAATTCACTCCACCCTGTTCAGCTCTTCATTGTCCCACCACACTACCAGCCTTCAGAAATCTTTGTTATCTCCACTACAGAATGTTCCATTCATTCACTGCGAATCTGGAATTCATCTGACTCTCAACTCCACGCAGGTTTTCATTACACCACTGTTGAATGTCCAAGTAACCCAATGCTGGTTTTCAGCGGCCTGTTCATATTCGCAGCCCTGCTGTTTACTTGGCTATCGATTCAAGCCTGGTCAGCTCTTCATTTTCCTGTCCACACAACACAGGCTTCAGAAATCATTGGAATCTCCTCTACAGAATGTTCCATTCATTCACTGCGAATGTGGAATTCAACTGACTCTCCACTCCATGCAGGTTTTCCTTACACCACTGATGAATGTCCAAGTAACCCAATGCTGGTTTTCAGCTGCATGTTCACACTCGCAGCCATGCTATACAATTGGCTTTCCACTAAATCCTGATTAGTTCTTGATTTTCCTTCCACACGACCCAGCCTTCAGAAATCATTGGAATCTCCACTAGAGAATGTTCCATTCATTCACTGCGAATCTGGAATTCCTCTGAACCTCCACTCCCGGCAGGTTTTCGTTACACCACTGTTGAATGTCCAAGTAACCCAATGTTTTAAGTGTTTTCTTCACAAGCGCAGTGGTGCTGTTCAATTGGCTATCCACTCAACCCTGGCCAGCTCTACATTTTCCTGTCCACACCACAGAGACTGGAGAAATCATTGTTATCTCCACTACAGAATGTTCCATTCATTCACAGCGAATCTGGAATTCATCTGAATCTCCACTCCCGGCAGGTTTTCGTGACACCACTGGTAAATATCCAAGTAAGCCAATGCTGGTTTTAAGTGGCCTGCTCATACTCTCAGCCGTGCTGTTCAATTTGCTATCCACTCAACCCTCTTCAGCTCCATTTTCCTGTCCACATAACCCAAACTTCAGAAACAATTGGTATCTCCTCCACAGAATGTTCCATTCATTGACTGCAAATCTGAAATTCATCTAATTCTCAACTCCCGTCAGGTTTTCGTTACACCACTTGTGAATGTCCAATTAAGCCAAAGCTGGTTTTCAGTGGCCTGTTCTTACTACGAGACGTGCTGTTCATTTGGCTATCCATTCCACCCTGTTCAGCTCTACATTTTCGTGTCCACAAAACCCAGCCTTCAGAAATCATTGGAATCACCACTAGAGAATGTTCCATGCATTCACTGCGAATCTGGAATTCATCTGAATCTCCACTCCCGGCAGGTTTTCATTGCACCACTGCTGAATGTTCAAGTAACGCAATGATGGTTTTCAGCGGTCTATTCACACTCGAACCCGTGCTGTTCACGGTCTAGCGACTCAACACTGGTGAGTTCTTCTTTTTCCAGTTCAGACAATACAAACCTCAGAAACCATTGCAATCTACACTACAGAATGTTTCATTCATTCACGCGAATCTTGAATTCATCTTGTTCTCCACTCCCAGCAGGTTTTCGTTTCACCACTGGTGAATGTCCAAGCAACCCAAGGCTGGTTTCAGCTGCGTGTTAACACTCGCAGCCGTGCTGTTCAATTGGCTATCCAGTGAACGCTGGTTAGCTCTTGATTTTCCTTCCACACACCGAGCCTTCAGAAATCATTCTTATCTCCACTTCAGAATGTTCCATTCGTTCCCTGCGAATCTGGAATTCCTCTGACTCTCCACACCAGGCAGATTTTCCTAACAACACTGGTGAATGACCAGGTAATCCAATGCTGGTTTCAGCGGCTGTTCACACTCACAGCCTTGCTGTTCAATTGGCAATCCAGTCAAACCTAGTCAGCTCTTCATTTTCCTGTCCACACAACCCAGCGTTCAGAAATCATTGGAATCTCTACTACAGAAATTTCCATTCATTCACTGTGAATCTGGAAATAATCTGAATCTGCATTCCAGGAAGGCTTTCGTTACACCACTGATGAATGTCCAAGTAATGCAATGCTGCTTCTTAGTGGTCTGTTCACACTCGAAACCGTGCTGTTCATTGGCTATCCACTCAATATCGGTCAGCTCTTCAATATCCTGTCCAGACTATCCAGATTTCTAAATGTTGGCAATCACCACTACAGAATGTTCCATTCAATCACGCGAATCTGGAATTCATCAGAGTCTCCACTCCCGGCAGGTTTTCGTGACACCACTGGTATATGTCCAAGGAAGCCAATGCTGGTTTTAAGCCGCCTGCTTATACTCTCAGCCGTGCTGTTCAATTTGCTATCCACCCAACCCTATTCAGCTCTACATTTTCCTGTCCTCATAACCCAACCTTCAGAAATAATTGGTATCTCCTCCACAGAATGTTCCGTTCATTCACTGCGAATCTTAAATTCATCTGACTCTCAACTCCCGGCGGGTTATCGTTACACCACTTGTGAATGTCCAAGTAAGCCAATGCTGGTTTTCAGTGGCCTGTTCATACTAAGAGACGTGCTGTTCATTTGGCTATCCACTCCACCCTGTTCAGCTCTACATTTTCGTGTCCACAAAAACCAGCCGTCAGAAATCATTGGAATCACCACTAGAGAATGTTCCATTCATTCACTGCGAATCTGGAATTCATCTGAAACTCCACTCCCGGCAGGTTTTCGTTACGCCACTGGTGAATGTCCAAGTAACTCAATACTGGTTTTCAGAGGCATGTTCAACTCGCAGAAGTGCTGTTCAATGGGCTATCCACTCAATATTGGTCAGCTCTTCATTTTCCTCTCCACACAAACCAGCCTTCAGAAATCATTGGGATCTCCACTACAGACTGTTCCATTCATTCACTGCGATTCTGCAATTCATCTGACTCTCCGCTCCAGGCAGGTTTTCATTACAGCACTGGTGAATGACCAAGTAATCCAATGCTGGTTTTCAGCCGCCTTTTCACACTCGCAGTGTGCTGTTCAATTGTCTATCCACTCAAACCTGGTCAGCCTTTCATTTTCTTTTCCACAATATCAGACTTCAGAAATCATTGGAATCGCCAGTACAGAATGTTCCATTCATTCACTGCCAATCTGGAATTCATCTGAATCTGCACTCCAGGTAGGCTTTCATTACACCACTTATGAATGTCCAAGTAACACAATGCTGGTTTTCAGCGGTCTGGTCACACTCTAAGCCCTGCTTTTTACTGGGTATCCACACAACTGTGGTCAGCTCTTCATTTTCATGTCCAAACAATCCAGACTTGAGAAATCATTGCAATCTCCAGTACAGAATGTTCCATTCATTCACTGGGAATCTGGAATTCATCTGAATCTGCACTCCACGCAGGCTTTCGTTACACCACTGCTGAAAGTCGAAGTAATGCAATACTGGTTTTCAGTGGTCTGTTCACATTCGAAGCCGAGGCTTTTTACAGGCTATCCACTCAACACTGGTCAGCTCTTCATTTTCGTGTCCCCACAATCCAGATTTCAGAAATCATTGCAATCTCCACTACAGAATGTTCCATTCATTCACTGCGAGTCTGGAGTTTATCTGATTCTCCACTCCCGCCTGGTTAACATTACACCACTTGTGAATGTCCAAGTAAAACAATGCTGGTTTTCAGAGGCCTGTTCATGTTCGCAGTCGTGCTGTTCAATTGACAAATCACTCCACCCTGTTCAGCTCTTCATTGTCCCACCACACTACCAGCCTTCAGAAATCTTTGTTATCTCCACTACAGAATGTTCCATTCATTCACTGCGAATCTGGAATTCAACTGACTCTCAACTCCACGCAGGTTTTCATTACACCACTGTTGAATGTCCAAGTAACCCAATGCTGGTTTTCAGCGGCCTGTTCATATTCGCAGCCCTGCTGTTTACTTGGCTATCGATTCAAGCCTGGTCAGCTCTTCATTTTCCTGTCCACACAACACAGGCTTCAGAAATCATTGGAATCTCCTCTACAGAATGTTCCATTCATTCACTGCGAATGTGGAATTCAACTGACTCTCCACTCCATGCAGGTTTTCCTTACACCACTGATGAATGTCCAAGTAACCCAATGCTGGTTTTCAGCTGCATGTTCACACTCGCAGCCATGCTATACAATTGGCTTTCCACTAAATCCTGATTAGTTCTTGATTTTCCTTCCACACGACCCAGCCTTCAGAAATCATTGGAATCTCCACTAGAGAATGTTCCATTCATTCACTGCGAATCTGGAATTCCTCTGAACCTCCACTCCCGGCAGGTTTTCGTTACACCACTGTTGAATGTCCAAGTAACCCAATGTTTTAAGTGTTTTCTTCACAAGCGCAGTGGTGCTGTTCAATTGGCTATCCACTCAACCCTGGCCAGCTCTACATTTTCCTGTCCACACCACAGAGACTGGAGAAATCATTGTTATCTCCACTACAGAATGTTCCATTCATTCACAGCGAATCTGGAATTCATCTGAATCTCCACTCCCGGCAGGTTTTCGTGACACCACTGGTAAATATCCAAGTAAGCCAATGCTGGTTTTAAGTGGCCTGCTCATACTCTCAGCCGTGCTGTTCAATTTGCTATCCACTCAACCCTCTTCAGCTCCATTTTCCTGTCCACATAACCCAAACTTCAGAAACAATTGGTATCTCCTCCACAGAATGTTCCATTCATTGACTGCAAATCTGAAATTCATCTAATTCTCAACTCCCGTCAGGTTTTCGTTACACCACTTGTGAATGTCCAATTAAGCCAAAGCTGGTTTTCAGTGGCCTGTTCTTACTACGAGACGTGCTGTTCATTTGGCTATCCATTCCACCCTGTTCAGCTCTACATTTTCGTGTCCACAAAACCCAGCCTTCAGAAATCATTGGAATCACCACTAGAGAATGTTCCATGCATTCACTGCGAATCTGGAATTCATCTGAATCTCCACTCCCGGCAGGTTTTCATTGCACCACTGCTGAATGTTCAAGTAACGCAATGATGGTTTTCAGCGGTCTATTCACACTCGAACCCGTGCTGTTCACGGTCTAGCGACTCAACACTGGTGAGTTCTTCTTTTTCCAGTTCAGACAATACAAACCTCAGAAACCATTGCAATCTACACTACAGAATGTTTCATTCATTCACGCGAATCTTGAATTCATCTTGTTCTCCACTCCCAGCAGGTTTTCGTTTCACCACTGGTGAATGTCCAAGCAACCCAAGGCTGGTTTCAGCTGCGTGTTAACACTCGCAGCCGTGCTGTTCAATTGGCTATCCAGTGAACGCTGGTTAGCTCTTGATTTTCCTTCCACACACCGAGCCTTCAGAAATCATTCTTATCTCCACTTCAGAATGTTCCATTCGTTCCCTGCGAATCTGGAATTCCTCTGACTCTCCACACCAGGCAGATTTTCCTAACAACACTGGTGAATGACCAGGTAATCCAATGCTGGTTTTCAGCGGCTGTTCACACTCACAGCCTTGCTGTTCAATTGGCAATCCAGTCAAACCTAGTCAGCTCTTCATTTTCCTGTCCACACAACCCAGCGTTCAGAAATCATTGGAATCTCTACTACAGAAATTTCCATTCATTCACTGTGAATCTGGAAATAATCTGAATCTGCATTCCAGGAAGGCTTTCGTTACACCACTGATGAATGTCCAAGTAATGCAATGCTGCTTCTTAGTGGTCTGTTCACACTCGAAACCGTGCTGTTCATTGGCTATCCACTCAATATCGGTCAGCTCTTCAATATCCTGTCCAGACTATCCAGATTTCTAAATGTTGGCAATCACCACTACAGAATGTTCCATTCAATCACGCGAATCTGGAATTCATCAGAGTCTCCACTCCTGGAAGGTTTTCGTGACACCACTGGTAAATGTCCAAGGAAGACAATGCTGGTTTTAAGCCGCCTGCTAACACACTCAGCCGTGCTGTTCAATTTGCTATCCACCCAACCCTATTCAGCTCTACATTTTCCTGTCCTCATAACCCAACCTTCAGAAATAATTGGTATCTCCTCCACAGAATGTTCCGTTCATTCACTGCGAATCTTAAATTCATCTGACTCTCAACTCCCGGCGGGTTATCGTTACACCACTTGTGAATGTCCAAGTAAGCCAATGCTGGTTTTCAGTGGCCTGTTCATACTAAGAGACGTGCTGTTCATTTGGCTATCCACTCCACCCTGTTCAGCTCTACATTTTCGTGTCCACAAAACCCAGCCTTCAGAAATCATTGGAATCACCACTAGAGAATGTTCCATTCATTCACTGCGAATCTGGAATTCATCTGAACCTCCACTCCCGGCAGGTTTTCGTTACGCCACTGGTGAATGTCCAAGAAACTCAATACTGGTTTTCAGAGGCATGTTCAACTCGCAGAAGTGCTGTTCAATGGGCTATCCACTCAATATTGGTCAGCTCTTCATTTTCCTCTCCACACAAACCAGCCTTCAGAAATCATTGGGATCTCCACTACAGACTGTTCCATTCATTCACTGCGATTCTGCAATTCATCTGACTCTCCGCTCCAGGCAGGTTTTCATTACAGCACTGGTGAATGACCAAGTAATCCAATGCTGGTTTTCAGCCGCCTTTTCACACTCGCAGTGTGCTGTTCAATTGTCTATCCACTCAAACCTGGTCAGCCTTTCATTTTCTTTTCCACAATATCAGACTTCAGAAATCATTGGAATCGCCAGTACAGAATGTTCCATTCATTCACTGCCAATCTGGAATTCATCTGAATCTGCACTCCAGGTAGGCTTTCATTACACCACTTATGAATGTCCAAGTAACACAATGCTGGTTTTCAGCGGTCTGTTCACACTCTAAGCCCTGCTTTTTACTGGGTATCCACACAACTGTGGTCAGCTCTTCATTTTCATGTCCAAACAATCCAGACTTGAGAAATCATTGCAATCTCCAGTACAGAATGTTCCATTCATTCACTGCGAATCTGGAATTCAACTGAATCTCCACTACCTGCAGATTTATCTTACACCACTTGTGAATGTCCAAGTAAAACAATGCTGGTTTTCAGAGGCCTGTTCATGTTCGCAGTCGTGCTGTTCAATTGGCTATCCACTCAACCTGTTTTGCTCCTCATTTTCCTGTGCACACAACCCAGCCTTCAGAAATCATTGTAATCTCCACTACAGGATGTTCCATTCATTCACTGGGAATCTGGAATTCATCTGAATCTGCACTCCACGCAGGCTTTCGTTACACCACTGCTGAAAGTCGAAGTAATGCAATACTGGTTTTCAGTGGTCTGTTCACATTCGAAGCCGAGGCTTTTTACAGGCTATCCACTCAACACTGGTCAGCTCTTCATTTTCGTGTCCCCACAATCCAGATTTCAGAAATCATTGCAATCTCCACTACAGAATGTTCCATTCATTCACTGCGAGTCTGGAGTTTATCTGATTCTCCACTCCCGCCTGGTTAACATTACACCACTTGTGAATGTCCAAGTAAGCCAATGCTGGTTTTCAGAGGCCTGTTCATACTCGCAGCCGTGCTGTTTAATTGACAATTCACTCCACCCTGTTCAGCTCTTCATTGTCCCACCACACTACCAGCCTTCAGAAATCTTTGTTATCTCCACTACAGAATGTTCCATTCATTCACTGCGAATCTGGAATTCATCTGACTCTCAACTCCACGCAGGTTTTCATTACACCACTGTTGAATGTCCAAGTAACCCAATGCTGGTTTTCAGCGGCCTGTTCATATTCGCAGCCCTGCTGTTTACTTGGCTATCGATTCAAGCCTGGTCAGCTCTTCATTTTCCTGTCCACACAACACAGGCTTCAGAAATCATTGGAATCTCCTCTACAGAATGTTCCATTCATTCACTGCGAATGTGGAATTCAACTGACTCTCCACTCCATGCAGGTTTTCCTTACACCACTGATGAATGTCCAAGTAACCCAATGCTGGTTTTCAGCTGCATGTTCACACTCGCAGCCATGCTATACAATTGGCTTTCCACTAAATCCTGATTAGTTCTTGATTTTCCTTCCACACGACCCAGCCTTCAGAAATCATTGGAATCTCCACTAGAGAATGTTCCATTCATTCACTGCGAATCTGGAATTCCTCTGAACCTCCACTCCCGGCAGGTTTTCGTTACACCACTGTTGAATGTCCAAGTAACCCAATGTTTTAAGTGTTTTCTTCACAAGCGCAGTGGTGCTGTTCAATTGGCTATCCACTCAACCCTGGCCAGCTCTGCATTTTCCTGTCCACACCACAGAGACTGGAGAAATCATTGTTATCTCCACTACAGAATGTTCCATTCATTCACAGCGAATCTGGAATTCATCTGAATCTCCACTCCCGGCAGGTTTTCGTGACACCACTGGTAAATATCCAAGTAAGCCAATGCTGGTTTTAAGTGGCCTGCTCATACTCTCAGCCGTGCTGTTCAATTTGCTATCCACTCAACCCTCTTCAGCTCCATTTTCCTGTCCACATAACCCAAACTTCAGAAACAATTGGTATCTCCTCCACAGAATGTTCCATTCATTGACTGCAAATCTGAAATTCATCTAATTCTCAACTCCCGTCAGGTTTTCGTTACACCACTTGTGAATGTCCAATTAAGCCAAAGCTGGTTTTCAGTGGCCTGTTCTTACTACGAGATGTGCTGTTCATTTGGCTATCCATTCCACCCTGTTCAGCTCTACATTTTCGTGTCCACAAAACCCAGCCTTCAGAAATCATTGGAATCACCACTAGAGAATGTTCCATGCATTCACTGCGAATCTGGAATTCATCTGAATCTCCACTCCCGGCAGGTTTTCATTGCACCACTGCTGAATGTTCAAGTAACGCAATGATGGTTTTCAGCGGTCTATTCACACTCGAACCCGTGCTGTTCACGGTCTAGCGACTCAACACTGGTGAGTTCTTCTTTTTCCAGTTCAGACAATACAAACCTCAGAAACCATTGCAATCTACACTACAGAATGTTTCATTCATTCACGCGAATCTTGAATTCATCTTGTTCTCCACTCCCAGCAGGTTTTCGTTTCACCACTGGTGAATGTCCAAGCAACCCAAGGCTGGTTTCAGCTGCGTGTTAACACTCGCAGCCGTGCTGTTCAATTGGCTATCCAGTGAACGCTGGTTAGCTCTTGATTTTCCTTCCACACACCGAGCCTTCAGAAATCATTCTTATCTCCACTTCAGAATGTTCCATTCGTTCCCTGCGAATCTGGAATTCCTCTGACTCTCCACACCAGGCAGATTTTCCTAACAACACTGGTGAATGACCAGGTAATCCAATGCTGGTTTTCAGCGGCTATTCACACTCACAGCCTTGCTGTTCAATTGGCAATCCAGTCAAACCTAGTCAGCTCTTCATTTTCCTGTCCACACAACCCAGCGTTCAGAAATCATTGGAATCTCTACTACAGAAATTTCCATTCATTCACTGTGAATCTGGAAATAATCTGAATCTGCATTCCAGGAAGGCTTTCGTTACACCACTGATGAATGTCCAAGTAATGCAATGCTGCTTCTTAGTGGTCTGTTCACACTCGAAACCGTGCTGTTCATTGGCTATCCACTCAATATCGGTCAGCTCTTCAATATCCTGTCCAGACTATCCAGATTTCTAAATGTTGGCAATCACCACTACAGAATGTTCCATTCAATCACGCGAATCTGGAATTCATCAGAGTCTCCACTCCTGGAAGGTTTTCGTGACACCACTGGTAAATGTCCAAGGAAGACAATGCTGGTTTTAAGCCGCCTGCTAACACACTCAGCCGTGCTGTTCAATTTGCTATCCACCCAACCCTATTCAGCTCTACATTTTCCTGTCCTCATAACCCAACCTTCAGAAATAATTGGTATCTCCTCCACAGAATGTTCCGTTCATTCACTGCGAATCTTAAATTCATCTGACTCTCAACTCCCGGCGGGTTATCGTTACACCACTTGTGAATGTCCAAGTAAGCCAATGCTGGTTTTCAGTGGCCTGTTCATACTAAGAGACGTGCTGTTCATTTGGCTATCCACTCCACCCTGTTCAGCTCTACATTTTCGTGTCCACAAAACCCAGCCTTCAGAAATCATTGGAATCACCACTAGAGAATGTTCCATTCATTCACTGCGAATCTGGAATTCATCTGAACCTCCACTCCTGGCAGGTTTTCGTTACGCCACTGGTGAATGTCCAAGAAACTCAATACTGGTTTTCAGAGGCATGTTCAACTCGCAGAAGTGCTGTTCAATGGGCTATCCACTCAATATTGGTCAGCTCTTCATTTTCCTCTCCACACAAACCAGCCTTCAGAAATCATTGGGATCTCCACTACAGACTGTTCCATTCATTCACTGCGATTCTGCAATTCATCTGACTCCGCTCCAGGCAGGTTTTCATTACAGCACTGGTGAATGACCAAGTAATCCAATGCTGGTTTTCAGCTGCCTTTTCACACTCGCAGTGTGCTGTTCAATTGTCTGTCCACTCAAACCTGGTCAGCCTTTCATTTTCTTTTCCACAATATCAGACTTCAGAAATCATTGGAATCGCCAGTACAGAATGTTTCATTCATTCACTGCCAATCTGGAATTCATCTGAATCTGCACTCCAGGTAGGCTTTCATTACACCACTTATGAATGTCCAAGTAACACAATGCTGGTTTTCAGCGGTCTGTTCACACTCTAAGCCCTGCTTTTTACTGGGTATCCACACAACTGTGGTCAGCTCTTCATTTTCATGTCCAAACAATCCAGACTTGAGAAATCATTGCAATCTCCAGTACAGAATGTTCCATTCATTCACTGCGAATCTGGAATTCAACTGAATCTCCACTACCTGCAGATTTATCTTACACCACTTGTGAATGTCCAAGTAAAACAATGCTGGTTTTCAGAGGCCTGTTCATATTCGCAGTCGTGCTGTTCAATTGGCTATCCACTCAACCTGTTTTGCTCCTCATTTTCCTGTGCACACAACCCAGCCTTCAGAAATCATTGTAATCTCCACTACAGGATGTTCCATTCATTCACTGGGAATCTGGAATTCATCTGAATCTGCACTCCACGCAGGCTTTCGTTACACCACTGCTGAAAGTCGAAGTAATGCAATACTGGTTTTCAGTGGTCTGTTCACATTCGAAGCCGAGGCTTTTTACAGGCTATCCACTCAACACTGGTCAGCTCTTCATTTTCGTGTCCCCACAATCCAGATTTCAGAAATCATTGCAATCTCCACTACAGAATGTTCCATTCATTCACTGCGAGTCTGGAGTTTATCTGATTCTCCACTCCCGCCTGGTTAACATTACACCACTTGTGAATGTCCAAGTAAGCCAATGCTGGTTTTCAGAGGCCTGTTCATACTCGCAGCCGTGCTGTTTAATTGACAATTCACTCCACCCTGTTCAGCTCTTCATTGTCCCACCACACTACCAGCCTTCAGAAATCTTTGTTATCTCCACTACAGAATGTTCCATTCATTCACTGCGAATCTGGAATTCATCTGACTCTCAACTCCACGCAGGTTTTCATTACACCACTGTTGAATGTCCAAGTAACCCAATGCTGGTTTTCAGCGGCCTGTTCATATTCGCAGCCCTGCTGTTTACTTGGCTATCGATTCAAGCCTGGTCAGCTCTTCATTTTCCTGTCCACACAACACAGGCTTCAGAAATCATTGGAATCTCCTCTACAGAATGTTCCATTCATTCACTGCGAATGTGGAATTCAACTGACTCTCCACTCCATGCAGGTTTTCCTTACACCACTGATGAATGTCCAAGTAACCCAATGCTGGTTTTCAGCTGCATGTTCACACTCGCAGCCATGCTATACAATTGGCTTTCCACTAAATCCTGATTAGTTCTTGATTTTCCTTCCACACGACCCAGCCTTCAGAAATCATTGGAATCTCCACTAGAGAATGTTCCATTCATTCACTGCGAATCTGGAATTCCTCTGAACCTCCACTCCCGGCAGGTTTTCGTTACACCACTGTTGAATGTCCAAGTAACCCAATGTTTTAAGTGTTTTCTTCACAAGCGCAGTGGTGCTGTTCAATTGGCTATCCACTCAACCCTGGCCAGCTCTACATTTTCCTGTCCACACCACAGAGACTGGAGAAATCATTGTTATCTCCACTACAGAATGTTCCATTCATTCACAGCGAATCTGGAATTCATCTGAATCTCCACTCCCGGCAGGTTTTCGTGACACCACTGGTAAATATCCAAGTAAGCCAATGCTGGTTTTAAGTGGCCTGCTCATACTCTCAGCCGTGCTGTTCAATTTGCTATCCACTCAACCCTCTTCAGCTCCATTTTCCTGTCCACATAACCCAAACTTCAGAAACAATTGGTATCTCCTCCACAGAATGTTCCATTCATTGACTGCAAATCTGAAATTCATCTAATTCTCAACTCCCGTCAGGTTTTCGTTACACCACTTGTGAATGTCCAATTAAGCCAAAGCTGGTTTTCAGTGGCCTGTTCTTACTACGAGACGTGCTGTTCATTTGGCTATCCATTCCACCCTGTTCAGCTCTACATTTTCGTGTCCACAAAACCCAGCCTTCAGAAATCATTGGAATCACCACTAGAGAATGTTCCATGCATTCACTGCGAATCTGGAATTCATCTGAATCTCCACTCCCGGCAGGTTTTCATTGCACCACTGCTGAATGTTCAAGTAACGCAATGATGGTTTTCAGCGGTCTATTCACACTCGAACCCGTGCTGTTCACGGTCTAGCGACTCAACACTGGTGAGTTCTTCTTTTTCCAGTTCAGACAATACAAACCTCAGAAACCATTGCAATCTACACTACAGAATGTTTCATTCATTCACGCGAATCTTGAATTCATCTTGTTCTCCACTCCCAGCAGGTTTTCGTTTCACCACTGGTGAATGTCCAAGCAACCCAAGGCTGGTTTCAGCTGCGTGTTAACACTCGCAGCCGTGCTGTTCAATTGGCTATCCAGTGAACGCTGGTTAGCTCTTGATTTTCCTTCCACACACCGAGCCTTCAGAAATCATTCTTATCTCCACTTCAGAATGTTCCATTCGTTCCCTGCGAATCTGGAATTCCTCTGACTCTCCACACCAGGCAGATTTTCCTAACAACACTGGTGAATGACCAGGTAATCCAATGCTGGTTTTCAGCGGCTGTTCACACTCACAGCCTTGCTGTTCAATTGGCAATCCAGTCAAACCTAGTCAGCTCTTCATTTTCCTGTCCACACAACCCAGCGTTCAGAAATCATTGGAATCTCTACTACAGAAATTTCCATTCATTCACTGTGAATCTGGAAATAATCTGAATCTGCATTCCAGGAAGGCTTTCGTTACACCACTGATGAATGTCCAAGTAATGCAATGCTGCTTCTTAGTGGTCTGTTCACACTCGAAACCGTGCTGTTCACTGGCTATCCACTCAACATTTTTCAGCTCTTCAATATCCTGTCCAGACTATCCAGATTTCTAAATCTTGGCAATCTCCACTACAGAATGTTCCATTCAATCACGCGAATCTGGAATTCATCAGAGTCTCCACTCCCGGCAGGTTTTCGTGACACCACTGGTATATGTCCAAGGAAGCCAATGCTGGTTTTAAGCCGCCTGCTTATACTCTCAGCCGTGCTGTTCAATTTGCTATCCACCCAACCCTATTCAGCTCTACATTTTCCTGTCCTCATAACCCAACCTTCAGAAATAATTGGTATCTCCTCCACAGAATGTTCCGTTCATTCACTGCGAATCTTAAATTCATGTGACTCTCAACTCCCGGCGGGTTATCGTTACACCACTTGTGAATGTCCAAGTAAGCCAATGCTGGTTTTCAGTGGCCTGTTCATACTAAGAGACGTGCTGTTCATTTGGCTATCCACTCCACCCTGTTCAGCTCTACATTTTCGTGTCCACAAAACCCAGCCTTCAGAAATCATTGGAATCACCACTAGAGAATGTTCCATTCATTCACTGCGAATCTGGAATTCATCTGAACCTCCACTCCCGGCAGGTTTTCGTTACACCACTGGTGAATGTCCAAGTAACTCAATACTGGTTTTCAGAGGCATGTTCAACTCGCAGAAGTGCTGTTCAATGGGCTATCCACTCAATATTGGTCAGCTCTTCATTTTCCTCTCCACACAAACCAGCCTTCAGAAATCATTGGGATCTCCACTACAGACTGTTCCATTCATTCACTGCGATTCTGCAATTCATCTGACTCTCCGCTCCAGGCAGGTTTTCATTACAGCACTGGTGAATGACCAAGTAATCCAATGCTGGTTTTCAGCCGCCTTTTCACACTCGCAGTGTGCTGTTCAATTGTCTATCCACTCAAACCTGGTCAGCCTTTCATTTTCTTTTCCACAATATCAGACTTCAGAAATCATTGGAATCGCCAGTACAGAATGTTCCATTCATTCACTGCCAATCTGGAATTCATCTGAATCTGCACTCCAGGTAGGCTTTCATTACACCACTTATGAATGTCCAAGTAACACAATGCTGGTTTTCAGCGGTCTGTTCACACTCTAAGCCCTGCTTTTTACTGGGTATCCACACAACTGTGGTCAGCTCTTCATTTTCATGTCCAAACAATCCAGACTTGAGAAATCATTGCAATCTCCAGTACAGAATGTTCCATTCATTCACTGCGAATCTGGAATTCAACTGAATCTCCACTACCTGCAGATTTATCTTACACCACTTGTGAATGTCCAAGTAAAACAATGCTGGTTTTCAGAGGCCTGTTCATATTCGCAGTCGTGCTGTTCAATTGGCTATCCACTCAACCTGTTTTGCTCCTCATTTTCCTGTGCACACAACCCAGCCTTCAGAAATCATTGTAATCTCCACTACAGGATGTTCCATTCATTCACTGGGAATCTGGAATTCATCTGAATCTGCACTCCACGCAGGCTTTCGTTACACCACTGCTGAAAGTCGAAGTAATGCAATACTGGTTTTCAGTGGTCTGTTCACATTCGAAGCCGAGGCTTTTTACAGGCTATCCACTCAACACTGGTCAGCTCTTCATTTTCGTGTCCCCACAATCCAGATTTCAGAAATCATTGCAATCTCCACTACAGAATGTTCCATTCATTCACTGCGAGTCTGGAGTTTATCTGATTCTCCACTCCCGCCTGGTTAACATTACACCACTTGTGAATGTCCAAGTAAGCCAATGCTGGTTTTCAGAGGCCTGTTCATACTCGCAGCCGTGCTGTTTAATTGACAATTCACTCCACCCTGTTCAGCTCTTCATTGTCCCACCACACTACCAGCCTTCAGAAATCTTTGTTATCTCCACTACAGAATGTTCCATTCATTCACTGCGAATCTGGAATTCATCTGACTCTCAACTCCACGCAGGTTTTCATTACACCACTGTTGAATGTCCAAGTAACCCAATGCTGGTTTTCAGCGGCCTGTTCATATTCGCAGCCCTGCTGTTTACTTGGCTATCGATTCAAGCCTGGTCAGCTCTTCATTTTCCTGTCCACACAACACAGGCTTCAGAAATCATTGGAATCTCCTCTACAGAATGTTCCATTCATTCACTGCGAATGTGGAATTCAACTGACTCTCCACTCCATGCAGGTTTTCCTTACACCACTGATGAATGTCCAAGTAACCCAATGCTGGTTTTCAGCTGCATGTTCACACTCGCAGCCATGCTATACAATTGGCTTTCCACTAAATCCTGATTAGTTCTTGATTTTCCTTCCACACGACCCAGCCTTCAGAAATCATTGGAATCTCCACTAGAGAATGTTCCATTCATTCACTGCGAATCTGGAATTCCTCTGAACCTCCACTCCCGGCAGGTTTTCGTTACACCACTGTTGAATGTCCAAGTAACCCAATGTTTTAAGTGTTTTCTTCACAAGCGCAGTGGTGCTGTTCAATTGGCTATCCACTCAACCCTGGCCAGCTCTACATTTTCCTGTCCACACCACAGAGACTGGAGAAATCATTGTTATCTCCACTACAGAATGTTCCATTCATTCACAGCGAATCTGGAATTCATCTGAATCTCCACTCCCGGCAGGTTTTCGTGACACCACTGGTAAATATCCAAGTAAGCCAATGCTGGTTTTAAGTGGCCTGCTCATACTCTCAGCCGTGCTGTTCAATTTGCTATCCACTCAACCCTCTTCAGCTCCATTTTCCTGTCCACATAACCCAAACTTCAGAAACAATTGGTATCTCCTCCACAGAATGTTCCATTCATTGACTGCAAATCTGAAATTCATCTAATTCTCAACTCCCGTCAGGTTTTCGTTACACCACTTGTGAATGTCCAATTAAGCCAAAGCTGGTTTTCAGTGGCCTGTTCTTACTACGAGACGTGCTGTTCATTTGGCTATCCATTCCACCCTGTTCAGCTCTACATTTTCGTGTCCACAAAACCCAGCCTTCAGAAATCATTGGAATCACCACTAGAGAATGTTCCATGCATTCACTGCGAATCTGGAATTCATCTGAATCTCCACTCCCGGCAGGTTTTCATTGCACCACTGCTGAATGTTCAAGTAACGCAATGATGGTTTTCAGCGGTCTATTCACACTCGAACCCGTGCTGTTCACGGTCTAGCGACTCAACACTGGTGAGTTCTTCTTTTTCCAGTTCAGACAATACAAACCTCAGAAACCATTGCAATCTACACTACAGAATGTTTCATTCATTCACGCGAATCTTGAATTCATCTTGTTCTCCACTCCCAGCAGGTTTTCGTTTCACCACTGGTGAATGTCCAAGCAACCCAAGGCTGGTTTCAGCTGCGTGTTAACACTCGCAGCCGTGCTGTTCAATTGGCTATCCAGTGAACGCTGGTTAGCTCTTGATTTTCCTTCCACACACCGAGCCTTCAGAAATCATTCTTATCTCCACTTCAGAATGTTCCATTCGTTCCCTGCGAATCTGGAATTCCTCTGACTCTCCACACCAGGCAGATTTTCCTAACAACACTGGTGAATGACCAGGTAATCCAATGCTGGTTTTCAGCGGCTGTTCACACTCACAGCCTTGCTGTTCAATTGGCAATGCAGTCAAACCTAGTCAGCTCTTCATTTTCCTGTCCACACAACCCAGCGTTCAGAAATCATTGGAATCTCTACTACAGAAATTTCCATTCATTCACTGTGAATCTGGAAATAATCTGAATCTGCATTCCAGGAAGGCTTTCGTTACACCACTGATGAATGTCCAAGTAATGCAATGCTGCTTCTTAGTGGTCTGTTCACACTCGAAACCGTGCTGTTCATTGGCTATCCACTCAATATCGGTCAGCTCTTCCATATCCTGTCCAGACTATCCAGATTTCTAAATGTTGGCAATCACCAATACAGAATGTTCCATTCAATCACGCGAATCTGGAATTCATCAGAGTCTCCACTCCTGGAAGGTTTTCGTGACACCACTGGTAAATGTCCAAGGAAGACAATGCTGGTTTTAAGCCGCCTGCTAACACACTCAGCCGTGCTGTTCATTTGGCTATCCACCCAACCCTATTCAGCTCTACATTTTCCTGTCCACAAAACCCAGCCTTCAGAAATCATTGGAATCACCACTAGAGAATGTTCCATTCATTCACTGCGAATCTGGAATTCATCTGAACCTCCACTCCTGGCAGGTTTTCGTTACGCCACTGGTGAATGTCCAAGTAAGCCAATGCTGGTTTTCAGTGGCCTGTTCAACTCGCAGAAGTGCTGTTCAATGGGCTATCCACTCTATATTGGTCAGCTCTTCATTTTCCTCTCCACACAAACCAGCCTTCAGAAATCATTGGGATCTCCACTACAGACTGTTCCATTCATTCACTGCGATTCTGCAATTCATCTGACTCTCCACTCCAGGCAGGTTTTCATTACAGCACTGGTGAATGACCAAGTAATCCAATGCTGGTTTTCAGCCGCCTTTTCACACTCGCAGTGTGCTGTTCAATTGTCTATCCACTCAAACCTGGTCAGCCTTTCATTTTCTTTTCCACAATATCAGACTTCAGAAATCATTGGAATCGCCAGTACAGAATGTTCCATTCATTCACTGCCAATCTGGAATTCATCTGAATCTGCACTCCAGTTAGGCTTTCATTACACCACTTATGAATGTCCAAGTAACACAATGCTGGTTTTCAGCGGTCTGTTCACACTCTAAGCCCTGCTTTTTACTGGGTATCCACACAACTGTGGTCAGCTCTTCATTTTCATGTCCAAACAATCCAGACTTGAGAAATCATTGCAATCTCCAGTACAGAATGTTCCATTCATTCACTGCTAATCTGGAATTCAACTGAATCTCCACTACCTGCAGATTTATCTTACACCACTTGTGAATGTCCAAGTAAAACAATGCTGGTTTTCAGAGGCCTGTTCATATTCGCAGTCGTGCTGTTCAAATGGCTATCCACTCAACCTGTTTTGCTCCTCATTTTCCTGTGCACACAACCCAGCCTTCAGAAATCATTGTAATCTCCACTACAGGATGTTCCATTCATTCACTGGGAATCTGGAATTCATCTGAATCTGCACTCCACGCAGGCTTTCGTTACACCACTGCTGAAAGTCGAAGTAATGCAATACTGGTTTTCAGTGGGCTGTTCACATTCGAAGCCGAGGCTTTTTACAGGCTATCCACTCAACACTGGTCAGCTCTTCATTTTCGTGTCCCCAAAATCCAGATTTCAGAAATCATTGCAATCTCCACTACAGAATGTTCCATTCATTCACTGCGAGTCTGGAGTTTATCTGATTCTCCACTCCCGCCTGGTTAACATTACACCACTTGTGAATGTCCAAGTAAGCCAATGCTGGTTTTCAGAGGCCTGTTTATACTCGCAGCCGTGCTGTTTAATTGACAATTCACTCCACCCTGTTCAGCTCTTCATTGTCCCACCACACTACCAGCCTTCAGAAATCTTTGTTATCTCCACTACAGAATGTTCCATTCATTCACTGCGAATCTGGAATTCATCTGACTCTCAACTCCACGCAGGTTTTCATTACACCACTGTTGAATGTCCAAGTAACCCAATGCTGGTTTTCAGCGGCCTGTTCATATTCGCAGCCCTGCTGTTTACTTGGCTATCGATTCAAGCCTGGTCAGCTCTTCATTTTCCTGTCCACACAACACAGGCTTCAGAAATCATTGGAATCTCCTCTACAGAATGTTCCATTCATTCACTGCGAATGTGGAATTCAACTGACTCTCCACTCCATGCAGGTTTTCCTTACACCACTGATGAATGTCCAAGTAACCCAATGCTGGTTTTCAGCTGCATGTTCACACTCGCAGCCATGCTATACAATTGGCTTTCCACTAAATCCTGATTAGTTCTTGATTTTCCTTCCACACGACCCAGCCTTCAGAAATCATTGGAATCTCCACTAGAGAATGTTCCATTCATTCACTGCGAATCTGGAATTCCTCTGAACCTCCACTCCCGGCAGGTTTTCGTTACACCACTGTTGAATGTCCAAGTAACCCAATGTTTTAAGTGTTTTCTTCACAAGCGCAGTGGTGCTGTTCAATTGGCTATCCACTCAACCCTGGCCAGCTCTACATTTTCCTGTCCACACCACAGAGACTGGAGAAATCATTGTTATCTCCACTACAGAATGTTCCATTCATTCACAGCGAATCTGGAATTCATCTGAATCTCCACTCCCGGCAGGTTTTCGTGACACCACTGGTAAATATCCAAGTAAGCCAATGCTGGTTTTAAGTGGCCTGCTCATACTCTCAGCCGTGCTGTTCAATTTGCTATCCACTCAACCCTCTTCAGCTCCATTTTCCTGTCCACATAACCCAAACTTCAGAAACAATTGGTATCTCCTCCACAGAATGTTCCATTCATTGACTGCAAATCTGAAATTCATCTAATTCTCAACTCCCGTCAGGTTTTCGTTACACCACTTGTGAATGTCCAATTAAGCCAAAGCTGGTTTTCAGTGGCCTGTTCTTACTATGAGACGTGCTGTTCATTTGGCTATCCATTCCACCCTGTTCAGCTCTACATTTTCGTGTCCACAAAACCCAGCCTTCAGAAATCATTGGAATCACCACTAGAGAATGTTCCATGCATTCACTGCGAATCTGGAATTCATCTGAATCTCCACTCCCGGCAGGTTTTCATTGCACCACTGCTGAATGTTCAAGTAACGCAATGATGGTTTTCAGCGGTCTATTCACACTCGAACCCGTGCTGTTCACGGTCTAGCGACTCAACACTGGTGAGTTCTTCTTTTTCCAGTTCAGACAATACAAACCTCAGAAACCATTGCAATCTACACTACAGAATGTTTCATTCATTCACGCGAATCTTGAATTCATCTTGTTCTCCACTCCCAGCAGGTTTTCGTTTCACCACTGATGAATGTCCAAGCAACCCAAGGCTGGTTTCAGCTGCGTGTTAACACTCGCAGCCGTGCTGTTCAATTGGCTATCCAGTGAACGCTGGTTAGCTCTTGATTTTCCTTCCACACACCGAGCCTTCAGAAATCATTCTTATCTCCACTTCAGAATGTTCCATTCGTTCCCTGCGAATCTGGAATTCCTCTGACTCTCCACACCAGGCAGATTTTCCTAACAACACTGGTGAATGACCAGGTAATCCAATGCTGGTTTTCAGCGGCTGTTCACACTCACAGCCTTGCTGTTCAATTGGCAATCCAGTCAAACCTAGTCAGCTCTTCATTTTCCTGTCCACACAACCCAGCGTTCAGAAATCATTGGAATCTCTACTACAGAAATTTCCATTCATTCACTGTGAATCTGGAAATAATCTGAATCTGCATTCCAGGAAGGCTTTCGTTACACCACTGATGAATGTCCAAGTAATGCAATGCTGCTTCTTAGTGGTCTGTTCACACTCGAAACCGTGCTGTTCATTGGCTATCCACTCAATATCGGTCAGCTCTTCAATATCCTGTCCAGACTATCCAGATTTCTAAATGTTGGCAATCACCACTACAGAATGTTCCATTCAATCACGCGAATCTGGAATTCATCAGAGTCTCCACTCCTGGAAGGTTTTCGTGACACCACTGGTAAATGTCCAAGGAAGACAATGCTGGTTTTAAGCCGCCTGCTAACACACTCAGCCGTGCTGTTCATTTGGCTATCCACCCAACCCTATTCAGCTCTACATTTTCCTGTCCACAAAACCCAGCCTTCAGAAATCATTGGAATCACCACTAGAGAATGTTCCATTCATTCACTGCGAATCTGGAATTCATCTGAACCTCCACTCCTGGCAGGTTTTCGTTACGCCACTGGTGAATGTCCAAGTAAGCCAATGCTGGTTTTCAGTGGCCTGTTCAACTCGCAGAAGTGCTGTTCAATGGGCTATCCACTCTATATTGGTCAGCTCTTCATTTTCCTCTCCACACAAACCAGCCTTCAGAAATCATTGGGATCTCCACTACAGACTGTTCCATTCATTCACTGCGATTCTGCAATTCATCTGACTCTCCACTCCAGGCAGGTTTTCATTACAGCACTGGTGAATGACCAAGTAATCCAATGCTGGTTTTCAGCCGCCTTTTAACACTCGCAGTGTGCTGTTCAATTGTCTATCCACTCAAACCTGGTCAGCCTTTCATTTTCTTTTCCACAATATCAGACTTCAGAAATCATTGGAATCGCCAGTACAGAATGTTCCATTCATTCACTGCCAATCTGGAACTCATCTGAATCTGCACTCCAGGTAGGCTTTCATTACACCACTTTTGAATGTCCAAGTAACACAATGCTGGTTTTCAGCGGTCTGTTCACACTCTAAGCCCTGCTTTTTACTGGGTATCCACACAACTGTGGTCAGCTCTTCATTTTCATGTCCAAACAATCCAGACTTGAGAAATCATTGCAATCTCCAGTACAGAATGTTCCATTCATTCACTGCGAATCTGGAATTCAACTGAATCTCCACTACCTGCAGATTTATCTTACACCACTTGTGAATGTCCAAGTAAAACAATGCTGGTTTTCAGAGGCCTGTTCATGTTCGCAGTCGTGCTGTTCAATTGGCTATCCACTCAACCTGTTTTGCTCCTCATTTTCCTGTGCACACAACCCAGCCTTCAGAAATCATTGTAATCTCCACTACAGGATGTTCCATTCATTCACTGGGAATCTGGAATTCATCTGAATCTGCACTCCACGCAGGCTTTCGTTACACCACTGCTGAAAGTCGAAGTAATGCAATACTGGTTTTCAGTGGTCTGTTCACATTCGAAGCCGAGGCTTTTTACAGGCTATCCACTCAACACTGGTCAGCTCTTCATTTTCGTGTCCCCACAATCCAGATTTCAGAAATCATTGCAATCTCCACTACAGAATGTTCCATTCATTCACTGCGAGTCTGGAGTTTATCTGATTCTCCACTCCCGCCTGGTTAACATTACACCACTTGTGAATGTCCAAGTAAGCCAATGCTGGTTTTCAGAGGCCTGTTCATACTCGCAGCCGTGCTGTTTAATTGACAATTCACTCCACCCTGTTCAGCTCTTCATTGTCCCACCACACTACCAGCCTTCAGAAATCTTTGTTATCTCCACTACAGAATGTTCCATTCATTCACTGCGAATCTGGAATTCATCTGACTCTCAACTCCACGCAGGTTTTCATTACACCACTGTTGAATGTCCAAGTAACCCAATGCTGGTTTTCAGCGGCCTGTTCATATTCGCAGCCCTGCTGTTTACTTGGCTATCGATTCAAGCCTGGTCAGCTCTTCATTTTCCTGTCCACACAACACAGGCTTCAGAAATCATTGGAATCTCCTCTACAGAATGTTCCATTCATTCACTGCGAATGTGGAATTCAACTGACTCTCCACTCCATGCAGGTTTTCCTTACACCACTGATGAATGTCCAAGTAACCCAATGCTGGTTTTCAGCTGCATGTTCACACTCGCAGCCATGCTATACAATTGGCTTTCCACTAAATCCTGATTAGTTCTTGATTTTCCTTCCACACGACCCAGCCTTCAGAAATCATTGGAATCTCCACTAGAGAATGTTCCATTCATTCACTGCGAATCTGGAATTCCTCTGAACCTCCACTCCCGGCAGGTTTTCGTTACACCACTGTTGAATGTCCAAGTAACCCAATGTTTTAAGTGTTTTCTTCACAAGCGCAGTGGTGCTGTTCAATTGGCTATCCACTCAACCCTGGCCAGCTCTACATTTTCCTGTCCACACCACAGAGACTGGAGAAATCATTGTTATCTCCACTACAGAATGTTCCATTCATTCACAGCGAATCTGGAATTCATCTGAATCTCCACTCCCGGCAGGTTTTCGTGACACCACTGGTAAATATCCAAGTAAGCCAATGCTGGTTTTAAGTGGCCAGCTCATACTCTCAGCCGTGCTGTTCAATTTGCTATCCACTCAACCCTCTTCAGCTCCATTTTCCTGTCCACATAACCCAAACTTCAGAAACAATTGGTATCTCCTCCACAGAATGTTCCAGTCATTGACTGCAAATCTGAAATTCATCTAATTCTCAACTCCCGTCAGGTTTTCGTTATACCTCTTGTGAATGTCCAATTAAGCCAAAGCTGGTTTTCAGTGGCCTGTTCTTACTACGAGACGTGCTGTTCATTTGGCTATCCATTCCACCCTGTTCAGCTCTACATTTTCGTGTCCACAAAACCCAGCCTTCAGAAATCATTGGAATCACCACTAGAGAATGTTCCATGCATTCACTGCGAATCTGGAATTCATCTGAATCTCCACTCCCGGCAGGTTTTCATTGCACCACTGCTGAATGTTCAAGTAACGCAATGATGGTTTTCAGCGGTCTATTCACACTCGAACCCGTGCTGTTCACGGTCTAGCGACTCAACACTGGTGAGTTCTTCTTTTTCCAGTTCAGACAATACAAACCTCAGAAACCATTGCAATCTACACTACAGAATGTTTCATTCATTCACGCGAATCTTGAATTCATCTTGTTCTCCACTCCCAGCAGGTTTTCGTTTCACCACTGGTGAATGTCCAAGCAACCCAAGGCTGGTTTCAGCTGCGTGTTAACACTCGCAGCCGTGCTGTTCAATTGGCTATCCAGTGAACGCTGGTTAGCTCTTGATTTTCCTTCCACACACCGAGCCTTCAGAAATCATTCTTATCTCCACTTCAGAATGTTCCATTCGTTCCCTGCGAATCTGGAACTCCTCTGACTCTCCACACCAGGCAGATTTTCCTAACAACACTGGTGAATGACCAGGTAATGCAATGCTGGTTTTCAGCGGCTGTTCACACTCACAGCCTTGCTGTTCAATTGGCAATCCAGTCAAACCTAGTCAGCTCTTCATTTTCCTGTCCACACAACCCAGCGTTCAGAAATCATTGGAATCTCTACTACAGAAATTTCCATTCATTCACTGTGAATCTGGAAATAATCTGAATCTGCATTCCAGGAAGGCTTTCGATACACCACTGATGAATGTCCAAGTAATGCAATGCTGCTTCTTAGTGGTCTGTTCACACTCGAAACCGTGCTGTTCATTGGCTATACACTCAATATCGGTCAGCTCTTCAATATCCTGTCCAGACTTTCCAGATTTCTAAATGTTGGCAATCACCACTACAGAATGTTCCATTCAATCACGCGAATCTGGAATTCATCAGAGTCTCCACTCCTGGAAGGTTTTCGTGACACCACTGGTAAATGTCCAAGGAAGACAATGCTGGTTTTAAGCCGCCTGCTAACACACTCAGCCGTGCTGTTCAATTTGCTATCCACCCAACCCTATTCAGCTCTACATTTTCCTGTCCTCATAACCCAACCTTCAGAAATAATTGGTATCTCCTCCACAGAATGTTCCGTTCATTCACTGCGAATCTTAAATTCATCTGACTCTCAACTCCCGGCGGGTTATCGTTACACCACTTGTGAATGTCCAAGTAAGCCAATGCTGGTTTTCAGTGGCCTGTTCATACTAAGAGACGTGCTGTTCATTTGGCTATCCACTCCACCCTGTTCAGCCCTACATTTTCGTGTCCACAAAACCCAGCCTTCAGAAATCATTGGAATCACCACTAGAGAATGTTCCATTCATTCACTGCGAATCTGGAATTCATCTGAACCTCCACTCCCGGCAGGTTTTCGTTACGCCACTGGTGAATGTCCAAGAAACTCAATACTGGTTTTCAGAGGCATGTTCAACTCGCAGAAGTGCTGTTCAATGGGCTATCCACTCAATATTGGTCAGCTCTTCATTTTCCTCTCCACACAAACCAGCCTTCAGAAATCATTGGGATCTCCACTACAGACTGTTCCATTCATTCACTGCGATTCTGCAATTCATCTGACTCTCCGCTCCAGGCAGGTTTTCATTACAGCACTGGTGAATGACCAAGTAATCCAATGCTGGTTTTCAGCCGCCTTTTCACACTCGCAGTGTGCTGTTCAATTGTCTATCCACTCAAACCTGGTCAGCCTTTCATTTTCTTTTCCACAATATCAGACTTCAGAAATCATTGGAATCGCCAGTACAGAATGTTCCATTCATTCACTGCCAATCTGGAATTCATCTGAATCTGCACTCCAGGTAGGCTTTCATTACACCACTTATGAATGTCCAAGTAACACAATGCTGGTTTTCAGCGGTCTGTTCACACTCTAAGCCCTGCTTTTTACTGGGTATCCACACAACTGTGGTCAGCTCTTCATTTTCATGTCCAAACAATCCAGACTTGAGAAATCATTGCAATCTCCAGTACAGAATGTTCCATTCATTCACTGCGAATCTGGAATTCAACTGAATCTCCACTACCTGCAGATTTATCTTACACCACTTGTGAATGTCCAAGTAAAACAATGCTGGTTTTCAGAGGCCTGTTCATGTTCGCAGTCGTGCTGTTCAATTGGCTATCCACTCAACCTGTTTTGCTCCTCATTTTCCTGTGCACACAACCCAGCCTTCAGAAATCATTGTAATCTCCACTACAGGATGTTCCATTCATTCACTGGGAATCTGGAATTCATCTGAATCTGCACTCCACGCAGGCTTTCGTTACACCACTGCTGAAAGTCGAAGTAATGCAATACTGGTTTTCAGTGGTCTGTTCACATTCGAAGCCGAGGCTTTTTACAGGCTATCCACTCAACACTGGTCAGCTCTTCATTTTCGTGTCCCCACAATCCAGATTTCAGAAATCATTGCAATCTCCACTACAGAATGTTCCATTCATTCACTGCGAGTCTGGAGTTTATCTGATTCTCCACTCCCGCCTGGTTAACATTACACCACTTGTGAATGTCCAAGTAAGCCAATGCTGGTTTTCAGAGGCCTGTTCATACTCGCAGCCGTGCTGTTTAATTGACAATTCACTCCACCCTGTTCAGCTCTTCATTGTCCCACCACACTACCAGCCTTCAGAAATCTTTGTTATCTCCACTACAGAATGTTCCATTCATTCACTGCGAATCTGGAATTCATCTGACTCTCAACTCCACGCAGGTTTTCATTACACCACTGTTGAATGTCCAAGTAACCCAATGCTGGTTTTCAGCGGCCTGTTCATATTCGCAGCCCTGCTGTTTACTTGGCTATCGATTCAAGCCTGGTCAGCTCTTCATTTTCCTGTCCACACAACACAGGCTTCAGAAATCATTGGAATCTCCTCTACAGAATGTTCCATTCATTCACTGCGAATGTGGAATTCAACTGACTCTCCACTCCATGCAGGTTTTCCTTACACCACTGATGAATGTCCAAGTAACCCAATGCTGGTTTTCAGCTGCATGTTCACACTCGCAGCCATGCTATACAATTGGCTTTCCACTAAATCCTGATTAGTTCTTGATTTTCCTTCCACACGACCCAGCCTTCAGAAATCATTGGAATCTCCACTAGAGAATGTTCCATTCATTCACTGCGAATCTGGAATTCCTCTGAACCTCCACTCCCGGCAGGTTTTCGTTACACCACTGTTGAATGTCCAAGTAACCCAATGTTTTAAGTGTTTTCTTCACAAGCGCAGTGGTGCTGTTCAATTGGCTATCCACTCAACCCTGGCCAGCTCTACATTTTCCTGTCCACACCACAGAGACTGGAGAAATCATTGTTATCTCCACTACAGAATGTTCCATTCATTCACAGCGAATCTGGAATTCATCTGAATCTCCACTCCCGGCAGGTTTTCGTGACACCACTGGTAAATATCCAAGTAAGCCAATGCTGGTTTTAAGTGGCCAGCTCATACTCTCAGCCGTGCTGTTCAATTTGCTATCCACTCAACCCTCTTCAGCTCCATTTTCCTGTCCACATAACCCAAACTTCAGAAACAATTGGTATCTCCTCCACAGAATGTTCCATTCATTGACTGCAAATCAGAAATTCATCTAATTCTCAACTCCCGTCAGGTTTTCGTTACACCACTTGTGAATGTCCAATTAAGCCAAAGCTGGTTTTCAGTGGCCTGTTCTTACTACGAGACGTGCTGTTCATTTGGCTATCCATTCCACCCTGTTCAGCTCTACATTTTCGTGTCCACAAAACCCAGCCTTCAGAAATCATTGGAATCACCACTAGAGAATGTTCCATGCATTCACTGCGAATCTGGAATTCATCTGAATCTCCACTCCCGGCAGGTTTTCATTGCACCACTGCTGAATGTTCAAGTAAAGCAATGATGGTTTTCAGCGGTCTATTCACACTCGAACCCGTGCTGTTCACGGTCTAGCGACTCAACACTGGTGAGTTCTTCTTTTTCCAGTTCAGACAATACAAACCTCAGAAACCATTGCAATCTACACTACAGAATGTTTCATTCATTCACGCGAATCTTGAATTCATCTTGTTCTCCACTCCCAGCAGGTTTTCGTTTCACCACTGGTGAATGTCCAAGCAACCCAAGGCTGGTTTCAGCTGCGTGTTAACACTCGCAGCCGTGCTGTTCAATTGGCTATCCAGTGAACGCTGGTTAGCTCTTGATTTTCCTTCCACACACCGAGCCTTCAGAAATCATTCTTATCTCCACTTCAGAATGTTCCATTCGTTCCCTGCGAATCTGGAATTCCTCTGACTCTCCACACCAGGCAGATTTTCCTAACAACACTGGTGAATGACCAGGTAATCCAATGCTGGTTTTCAGCGGCTGTTCACACTCACAGCCTTGCTGTTCAATTGGCAATCCAGTCAAACCTAGTCAGCTCTCCATTTTCCTGTCCACACAACCCAGCGTTCAGAAATCATTGGAATCTCTACTACAGAAATTTCCATTCATTCACTGTGAATCTGGAAATAATCTGAATCTGCATTCCAGGAAGGCTTTCGTTACACCACTGATGAATGTCCAAGTAATGCAATGCTGCTTCTTAGTGGTCTGTTCACACTCGAAACCGTGCTGTTCATTGGCTATCCACTCAATATCGGTCAGCTCTTCAATATCCTGTCCAGACTATCCAGATTTCTAAATGTTGGCAATCACCACTACAGAATGTTCCATTCAATCACGCGAATCTGGAATTCATCAGAGTCTCCACTCCTGGAAGGTTTTCGTGACACCACTGGTAAATGTCCAAGGAAGACAATGCTGGTTTTAAGCCGCCTGCTAACACACTCAGCCGTGCTGTTCAATTTGCTATCCACCCAACCCTATTCAACTCTACATTTTCCTGTCCTCATAACCCAACCTTCAGAAATAATTGGTATCTCCTCCACAGAATGTTCCGTTCATTCACTGCGAATCTTAAATTCATCTGACTCTCAACTCCCGGCGGGTTATCGTTACACCACTTGTGAATGTCCAAGTAAGCCAATGCTGGTTTTCAGTGGCCTGTTCATACTAAGAGACGTGCTGTTCATTTGGCTATCCACTCCACCCTGTTCAGCTCTACATTTTCGTGTCCACAAAACCCAGCCTTCAGAAATCATTGGAATCACCACTAGAGAATGTTCCATTCATTCACTGCGAATCTGGAATTCATCTGAACCTCCACTCCCGGCAGGTTTTCGTTACGCCACTGGTGAATGTCCAAGAAACTCAATACTGGTTTTCAGAGGCATGTTCAACTCGCAGAAGTGCTGTTCAATGGGCTATCCACTCAATATTGGTCAGCTCTTCATTTTCCTCTCCACACAAACCAGCCTTCAGAAATCATTGGGATCTCCACTACAGACTGTTCCATTCATTCACTGCGATTCTGCAATTCATCTGACTCTCCGCTCCAGGCAGGTTTTCATTACAGCACTGGTGAATGACCAAGTAATCCAATGCTGGTTTTCAGCCGCCTTTTCACACTCGCAGTGTGCTGTTCAATTGTCTATCCACTCAAACCTGGTCAGCCTTTCATTTTCTTTTCCACAATATCAGACTTCAGAAATCATTGGAATCGCCAGTACAGAATGTTCCATTCATTCACTGCCAATCTGGAATTCATCTGAATCTGCACTCCAGGTAGACTTTCATTACACCACTTATGAATGTCCAAGTAACACAAT
The DNA here is from genome assembly GCF_029834395.1 of Sorex fumeus. Taxonomy (NCBI): domain Eukaryota; kingdom Metazoa; phylum Chordata; class Mammalia; order Eulipotyphla; family Soricidae; genus Sorex; species Sorex fumeus. Next base: position 1,373,751 of record NW_026606231.1, read on the forward strand.
GCTGGTTTTCAGCGGTCTGTTCACACTCTAAGCCCTGCTTTTTACTGGGTATCCACACAACTGTGGTCAGCTCTTCATTTTCATGTCCAAACAATCCAGACTTGAGAAATCATTGCAATCTCCAGTACAGAATGTTCCATTCATTCACTGCGAATCTGGAATTCAACTGAATCTCCACTACCTGCAGATTTATCTTACACCACTTGTGAATGTCCAAGTAAAACAATGCTGGTTTTCAGAGGCCTGTTCATGTTCGCAGTCGTGCTGTTCAATTGGCTATCCACTCAACCTGTTTTGCTCCTCATTTTCCTGTGCACACAACCCAGCCTTCAGAAATCATTGTAATCTCCACTACAGGATGTTCCATTCATTCACTGGGAATCTGGAATTCATCTGAATCTGCACTCCACGCAGGCTTTCGTTACACCACTGCTGAAAGTCGAAGTAATGCAATACTGGTTTTCAGTGGTCTGTTCACATTCGAAGCCGAGGCTTTTTACAGGCTATCCACTCAACACTGGTCAGCTCTTCATTTTCGTGTCCCCACAATCCAGATTTCAGAAATCATTGCAATCTCCACTACAGAATGTTCCATTCATTCACTGCGAGTCTGGAGTTTATCTGATTCTCCACTCCCGCCTGGTTAACATTACACCACTTGTGAATGTCCAAGTAAGCCAATGCTGGTTTTCAGAGGCCTGTTCATACTCGCAGCCGTGCTGTTTAATTGACAATTCACTCCACCCTGTTCAGCTCTTCATTGTCCCACCACACTACCAGCCTTCAGAAATCTTTGTTATCTCCACTACAGAATGTTCCATTCATTCACTGCGAATCTGGAATTCATCTGACTCTCAACTCCACGCAGGTTTTCATTACACCACTGTTGAATGTCCAAGTAACCCAATGCTGGTTTTCAGCGGCCTGTTCATATTCGCAGCCCTGCTGTTTACTTGGCTATCGATTCAAGCCTGGTCAGCTCTTCATTTTCCTGTCCACACAACACAGGCTTCAGAAATCATTGGAATCTCCTCTACAGAATGTTCCATTCATTCACTGCGAATGTGGAATTCAACTGACTCTCCACTCCATGCAGGTTTTCCTTACACCACTGATGAATGTCCAAGTAACCCAATGCTGGTTTTCAGCTGCATGTTCACACTCGCAGCCATGCTATACAATTGGCTTTCCACTAAATCCTGATTAGTTCTTGATTTTCCTTCCACACGACCCAGCCTTCAGAAATCATTGGAATCTCCACTAGAGAATGTTCCATTCATTCACTGCGAATCTGGAATTCCTCTGAACCTCCACTCCCGGCAGGTTTTCGTTACACCACTGTTGAATGTCCAAGTAACCCAATGTTTTAAGTGTTTTCTTCACAAGCGCAGTGGTGCTGTTCAATTGGCTATCCACTCAACCCTGGCCAGCTCTACATTTTCCTGTCCACACCACAGAGACTGGAGAAATCATTGTTATCTCCACTACAGAATGTTCCATTCATTCACAGCGAATCTGGAATTCATCTGAATCTCCACTCCCGGCAGGTTTTCGTGACACCACTGGTAAATATCCAAGTAAGCCAATGCTGGTTTTAAGTGGCCTGCTCATACTCTCAGCCGTGCAGTTCAATTTGCTATCCACTCAACCCTCTTCAGCTCCATTTTCCTGTCCACATAACCCAAACTTCAGAAACAATTGGTATCTCCTCCACAGAATGTTCCATTCATTGACTGCAAATCTGAAATTCATCTAATTCTCAACTCCCGTCAGGTTTTCGTTACACCACTTGTGAATGTCCAATTAAGCCAAAGCTGGTTTTCAGTGGCCTGTTCTTACTACGAGACGTGCTGTTCATTTGGCTATCCATTCCACCCTGTTCAGCTCTACATTTTCGTGTCCACAAAACCCAGCCTTCAGAAATCATTGGAATCACCACTAGAGAATGTTCCATTCATTCACTGCGAATCTGGAATTCATCTGAATCTCCACTCCCGGCAGGTTTTCATTGCACCACTGCTGAATGTTCAAGTAACGCAATGATGGTTTTCCGCGATCTATTCACACTCGAACCCGTGCTGTTCACGGTCTAGCGACTCAACACTGGTGAGTTCTTCTTTTTCCAGTTCAGACAATACAAACCTCAGAAACCATTGCAATCTACACTACAGAATGTTTCATTCATTCACGCGAATCTTGAATTCATCTTGTTCTCCACTCCCAGCAGGTTTTCGTTTCACCACTGGTGAATGTCCAAGCAACCCAAGGCTGGTTTCAGCTGCGTGTTAACACTCGCAGCCGTGCTGTTCAATTGGCTATCCAGTGAACGCTGGATAGCTCTTGATTTTCCTTCCACACACCGAGCCTTCAGAAATCATTCTTATCTCCACTTCAGAATGTTCCATTCGTTCCCTGCGAATCTGGAATTCCTCTGACTCTCCACACCAGGCAGATTTTCCTAACAACACTGGTGAATGACCAGGTAATGCAATGCTGGTTTTCAGCGGCTGTTCACACTCACAGCCTTACTGTTCAATTGGCAATCCAGTCAAACCTAGTCAGCTCTTCATTTTCCTGTCCACACAACCCAGCGTTCAGAAATCATTGGAATCTCTACTACAGAAATTTCCATTCATTCACTGTGAATCTGGAAATAATCTGAATCTGCATTCCAGGAAGGCTTTCGTTACACCACTGATGAATGTCCAAGTAATGCAATGCTGCTTCTTAGTGGTCTGTTCACACTCGAAACCGTGCTGTTCATTGGCTATCCACTCAATATCGGTCAGCTCTTCAATATCCTGTCCAGACTATCCAGATTTCTAAATGTTGGCAATCACCACTACAGAATGTTCCAATCAATCACGCGAATCTGGAATTCATCAGAGTCTCCACTCCTGGAAGGTTTTCGTGACACCACTGGTAAATGTCCAAGGAAGACAATGCTGGTTTTAAGCCGCCTGCTAACACACTCAGCCGTGCTGTTCAATTTGCTATCCACCCAACACTATTCAGCTCTACATTTTCCTGTCCTCATAACCCAACCTTCAGAAATAATTGGTATCTCCTCCACAGAATGTTCCGTTCATTCACTGCGAATCTTAAATTCATCTGACTCTCAACTCCCGGCTGGTTATCGTTACACCACTTGTGAATGTCCAAGTAAGCCAATGCTGGTTTTCAGTGGCCTGTTCATACTAAGAGACGTGCTGTTCATTTGGCTATCCACTCCACCCTGTTCAGCTCTACATTTTCGTGTCCACAAAACCCAGCCTTCAGAAATCATTGGAATCACCACTAGAGAATGTTCCATTCATTCACTGCGAATCTGGAATTCATCTGAACCTCCACTCCTGGCAGGTTTTCGTTACGCCACTGGTGAATGTCCAAGTAACTCAATACTGGTTTTCAGAGGCATGTTCAACTCGCAGAAGTGCTGTTCAATGGGCTATCCACTCAATATTGGTCAGCTCTTCATTTTCCTCTCCACACAAACCAGCCTTCAGAAATCATTGGGATCTCCACTACAGACTGTTCCATTCATTCACTGCGATTCTGCAATTCATCTGACTCTCCGCTCCAGGCAGGTTTTCATTACAGCACTGGTGAATGACCAAGTAATCCAATGCTGGTTTTCAGCCGCCTTTTCACACTCGCAGTGTGCTGTTCAATTGTCTATCCACTCAAACCTGGTCAGCCTTTCATTTTCTTTTCCACAATATCAGACTTCAGAAATCATTGGAATCGCCAGTACAGAATGTTCCATTCATTCACTGCCAATCTGGAATTCATCTGAATCTGCACTCCAGGTAGGCTTTCATTACACCACTTATGAATGTCCAAGTAACACAATGCTGGTTTTCAGCGGTCTGTTCACACTCTAAGCCCTGCTTTTTACTGGGTATCCACACAACTGTGGTCAGCTCTTCATTTTCATGTCCAAACAATCCAGACTTGAGAAATCATTGCAATCTCCAGTACAGAATGTTCCATTCATTCACTGCGAATCTGGAATTCAACTGAATCTCCACTACCTGCAGATTTATCTTACACCACTTGTGAATGTCCAAGTAAAACAATGCTGGTTTTCAGAGGCCTGTTCATGTTCGCAGTCGTGCTGTTCAATTGGCTATCCACTCAACCTGTTTTGCTCCTCATTTTCCTGTGCACACAACCCAGCCTTCAGAAATCATTGTAATCTCCACTACAGGATGTTCCATTCATTCACTGGGAATCTGGAATTCATCTGAATCTGCACTCCACGCAGGCTTTCGTTACACCACTGCTGAAAGTCGAAGTAATGCAATACTGGTTTTCAGTGGTCTGTTCACATTCGAAGCCGAGGCTTTTTACAGGCTATCCACTCAACACTGGTCAGCTCTTCATTTTCGTGTCCCCACAATCCAGATTTCAGAAATCATTGCAATCTCCACTACAGAATGTTCCATTCATTCACTGCGAGTCTGGAGTTTATCTGATTCTCCACTCCCGCCTGGTTAACATTACACCACTTGTGAATGTCCAAGTAAGCCAATGCTGGTTTTCAGAGGCCTGTTCATACTCGCAGCCGTGCTGTTTAATTGACAATTCACTCCACCCTGTTCAGCTCTTCATTGTCCCACCACACTACCAGCCTTCAGAAATCTTTGTTATCTCCACTACAGAATGTTCCATTCATTCACTGCGAATCTGGAATTCATCTGACTCTCAACTCCACGCAGGTTTTCATTACACCACTGTTGAATGTCCAAGTAACCCAATGCTGGTTTTCAGCGGCCTGTTCATATTCGCAGCCCTGCTGTTTACTTGGCTATCGATTCAAGCCTGGTCAGCTCTTCATTTTCCTGTCCACACAACACAGGCTTCAGAAATCATTGGAATCTCCTCTACAGAATGTTCCATTCATTCACTGCGAATGTGGAATTCAACTGACTCTCCACTCCATGCAGGTTTTCCTTACACCACTGATGAATGTCCAAGTAACCCAATGCTGGTTTTCAGCTGCATGTTCACACTCGCAGCCATGCTATACAATTGGCTTTCCACTAAATCCTGATTAGTTCTTGATTTTCCTTCCACACGACCCAGCCTTCAGAAATCATTGGAATCTCCACTAGAGAATGTTCCATTCATTCACTGCGAATCTGGAATTCCTCTGAACCTCCACTCCCGGCAGGTTTTCGTTACACCACTGTTGAATGTCCAAGTAACCCAATGTTTTAAGTGTTTTCTTCACAAGCGCAGTGGTGCTGTTCAATTGGCTATCCACTCAACCCTGGCCAGCTCTACATTTTCCTGTCCACACCACAGAGACTGGAGAAATCATTGTTATCTCCACTACAGAATGTTCCATTCATTCACAGCGAATCTGGAATTCATCTGAATCTCCACTCCCGGCAGGTTTTCGTGACACCACTGGTAAATATCCAAGTAAGCCAATGCTGGTTTTAAGTGGCCTGCTCATACTCTCAGCCGTGCTGTTCAATTTGCTATCCACTCAACCCTCTTCAGCTCCATTTTCCTGTCCACATAACCCAAACTTCAGAAACAATTGGTATCTCCTCCACAGAATGTTCCATTCATTGACTGCAAATCTGAAATTCATCTAATTCTCAACTCCCGTCAGGTTTTCGTTACACCACTTGTGAATGTCCAATTAAGCCAAAGCTTGTTTTCAGTGGCCTGTTCTTACTACGAGACGTGCTGTTCATTTGGCTATCCATTCCACCCTGTTCAGCTCTACATTTTCGTGTCCACAAAACCCAGCCTTCAGAAATCATTGGAATCACCACTAGAGAATGTTCCATGCATTCACTGCGAATCTGGAATTCATCTGAATCTCCACTCCCGGCAGGTTTTCATTGCACCACTGCTGAATGTTCAAGTAACGCAATGATGGTTTTCAGCGGTCTATTCACACTCGAACCCGTGCTGTTCACGGTCTAGCGACTCAACACTGGTGAGTTCTTCTTTTTCCAGTTCAGACAATGCAAACCTCAGAAACCATTGCAATCTACACTACAGAATGTTTCATTCATTCACGCGAATCTTGAATTCATCTTGTTCTCCACTCCCAGCAGGTTTTCGTTTCACCACTGGTGAATGTCCAAGCAACCCAAGGCTGGTTTCAGCTGCGTGTTAACACTCGCAGCCGTGCTGTTCAATTGGCTATCCAGTGAACGCTGGTTAGCTCTTGATTTTCCTTCCACACACCGAGCCTTCAGAAATCATTCTTATCTCCACTTCAGAATGTTCCATTCGTTCCCTGCGAATCTGGAATTCCTCTGACTCTCCACACCAGGCAGATTTTCCTAACAACACTGGTGAATGACCAGGTAATCCAATGCTGGTTTTCAGCGGCTGTTCACACTCACAACCTTGCTGTTCAATTGGCAATCCAGTCAAACCTAGTCAGCTCTTCATTTTCCTGTCCACACAACCCAGCGTTCAGAAATCATTGGAATCTCTACTACAGAAATTTCCATTCATTCACTGTGAATCTGGAAATAATCTGAATCTGCATTCCAGGAAGGCTTTCGTTACACCACTGATGAATGTCCAAGTAATGCAATGCTGCTTCTTAGTGGTCTGTTCACACTCGAAACCGTGCTGTTCATTGGCTATCCACTCAATATCGGTCAGCTCTTCAATATCCTGTCCAGACTATCCAGATTTCTAAATGTTGGCAATCACCACTACAGAATGTTCCATTCAATCACGAGAATCTGGAATTCATCAGAGTCTCCACTCCTGGAAGGTTTTCGTGACACCACTGGTAAATGTCCAAGGAAGACAATGCTGGTTTTAAGCCGCCTGCTAACACACTCAGCCGTGCTGTTCATTTGGCTATCCACCCAACCCTATTCAGCTCTACATTTTCCTGTCCACAAAACCCAGCCTTCAGAAATCATTGGAATCACCACTAGAGAATGTTCCATTCATTCACTGCGAATCTGGAATTCATCTGAACCTCCACTCCTGGCAGGTTTTCGTTACGCCACTGGTGAATGTCCAAGAAAGCCAATGCTGGTTTTCAGTGGCCTGTTCAACTCGCAGAAGTGCTGTTCAATGGGCTATCCACTCTATATTGGTCAGCTCTTCATTTTCCTCTCCACACAAACCAGCCTTCAGAAATCATTGGGATCTCCACTACAGACTGTTCCATTCATTCACTGCGATTCTGCAATTCATCTGACTCTCCGCTCCAGGCAGGTTTTCATTACAGCACTGGTGAATGACCAAGTAATCCAATGCTGGTTTTCAGCCGCCTTTTCACACTCGCAGTGTGCTGTTCAATTGTCTATCCACTCAAACCTGGTCAGCCTTTCATTTTCTTTTCCACAATATCAGACTTCAGAAATCATTGGAATCGCCAGTACAGAATGTTCCATTCATTCACTGCCAATCTGGAATTCATCTGAATCTGCACTCCAGGTAGGCTTTCATTACACCACTTATGAATGTCCAAGTAACACAATGCTGGTTTTCAGCGGTCTGTTCACACTCTAAGCCCTGCTTTTTACTGGGTATCCACACAACTGTGGTCAGCTCTTCATTTTCATGTCCAAACAATCCAGACTTGAGAAATCATTGCAATCTCCAGTACAGAATGTTCCATTCATTCACTGCGAATCTGGAATTCTACTGAATCTCCACTACCTGCAGATTTATCTTACACCACTTGTGAATGACCAAGTAAAACAATGCTGGTTTTCAGAGGCCTGTTCATATTCGCAGTCGTGCTGTTCAAATGGCTATCCACTCAACCTGTTTTGCTCCTCATTTTCCTGTGCACACAACCCAGCCTTCAGAAATCATTGTAATCTCCACTACAGGATGTTCCATTCATTCACTGGGAATCTGGAATTCATCTGAATCTGCACTCCACGCAGGCTTTCGTTACACCACTGCTGAAAGTCGAAGTAATGCAATACTGGTTTTCAGTGGTCTGTTCACATTCGAAGCCGAGGCTTTTTACAGGCTATCCACTCAACACTGGTCAGCTCTTCATTTTCGTGTCCCCACAATCCAGATTTCAGTAATCATTGCAATCTCCACTACAGAATGTTCCATTCATTCACTGCGAGTCTGGAGTTTATCTGATTCTCCACTCCCGCCTGGTTAACATTACACCACTTGTGAATGTCCAAGTAAGCCAATGCTGGTTTTCAGAGGCCTGTTCATACTCGCAGCCGTGCTGTTTAATTGACAATTCACTCCACCCTGTTCAGCTCTTCATTGTCCCACCACACTACCAGCCTTCAGAAATCTTTGTTATCTCCACTACAGAATGTTCCATTCATTCACTGCGAATCTGGAATTCATCTGACTCTCAACTCCACGCAGGTTTTCATTACACCACTGTTGAATGTCCAAGTAACCCAATGCTGGTTTTCAGCGGCCTGTTCATATTCGCAGCCCTGCTGTTTACTTGGCTATCGATTCAAGCCTGGTCAGCTCTTCATTTTCCTGTCCACACAACACAGGCTTCAGAAATCATTGGAATCTCCTCTACAGAATGTTCCATTCATTCACTGCGAATGTGGAATTCAACTGACTCTCCACTCCATGCAGGTTTTCCTTACACCACTGATGAATGTCCAAGTAACCCAATGCTGGTTTTCAGCTGCATGTTCACACTCGCAGCCATGCTATACAATTGGCTTTCCACTAAATCCTGATTAGTTCTTGATTTTCCTTCCACACGACCCAGCCTTCAGAAATCATTGGAATCTCCACTAGAGAATGTTCCATTCATTCACTGCGAATCTGGAATTCCTCTGAACCTCCACTCCCGGCAGGTTTTCGTTACACCACTGTTGAATGTCCAAGTAACCCAATGTTTTAAGTGTTTTCTTCACAAGCGCAGTGGTGCTGTTCAATTGGCTATCCACTCAACCCTGGCCAGCTCTACATTTTCCTGTCCACACCACAGAGACTGGAGAAATCATTGTTATCTCCACTACAGAATGTTCCATTCATTCACAGCGAATCTGGAATTCATCTGAATCTCCACTCCCGGCAGGTTTTCGTGACACCACTGGTAAATATCCAAGTAAGCCAATGCTGGTTTTAAGTGGCCTGCTCATACTCTCAGCCGTGCTGTTCAATTTGCTATCCACTCAACCCTCTTCAGCTCCATTTTCCTGTCCACATAACCCAAACTTCAGAAACAATTGGTATCTCCTCCACAGAATGTTCCATTCATTGACTGCAAATCTGAAATTCATCTAATTCTCAACTCCCGTCAGGTTTTCGTTACACCACTTGTGAATGTCCAATTAAGCCAAAGCTGGTTTTCAGTGGCCTGTTCTTACTACGAGACGTGCTGTTCATTTGGCTATCCATTCCACCCTGTTCAGCTCTACATTTTCGTGTCCACAAAACCCAGCCTTCAGAAATCATTGGAATCACCACTAGAGAATGTTCCATGCATTCACTGCGAATCTGGAATTCATCTGAATCTCCACTCCCGGCAGGTTTTCATTGCACCACTGCTGAATGTTCAAGTAACGCAATGATGGTTTTCAGTGGTCTATTCACACTCGAACCCGTGCTGTTCACGGTCTAGCGACTCAACACTGGTGAGTTCTTCTTTTTCCAGTTCAGACAATACAAACCTCAGAAACCATTGCAATCTACACTACAGAATGTTTCATTCATTCACGCGAATCTTGAATTCATCTTGTTCTCCACTCCCAGCAGGTTTTCGTTTCACCACTGGTGAATGTCCAAGCAACCCAAGGCTGGTTTCAGCTGCGTGTTAACACTCGCAGCCGTGCTGTTCAATTGGCTATCCAGTGAACGCTGGTTAGCTCTTGATTTTCCTTCCACACACCGAGCCTTCAGAAATCATTCTTATCTCCACTTCAGAATGTTCCATTCGTTCCCTGCGAATCTGGAATTCCTCTGACTCTCCACACCAGGCAGATTTTCCTAACAACACTGGTGAATGACCAGGTAATCCAATGCTGGTTTTCAGCGGCTGTTCACACTCACAGCCTTGCTGTTCAATTGGCAATCCAGTCAAACCTAGTCAGCTCTTCATTTTCCTGTCCACACAACCCAGCGTTCAGAAATCATTGGAATCTCTACTACAGAAATTTCCATTCATTCACTGTGAATCTGGAAATAATCTGAATCTGCATTCCAGGAAGGCTTTCGTTACACCACTGATGAATGTCCAAGTAAAGCAATGCTGCTTCTTAGTGGTCTGTTCACACTCGAAACCGTGCTGTTCATTGGCTATCCACTCAATATCGGTCAGCTCTTCAATATCCTGTCCAGACTATCCAGATTTCTAAATGTTGGCAATCACCACTACAGAATGTTCCATTCAATCACGCGAATCTGGAATTCATCAGAGTCTCCACTCCTGGAAGGTTTTCGTGACACCACTGGTAAATGTCCAAGGAAGACAATGCTGGTTTTAAGCCGCCTGCTAACACACTCAGCCGTGCTGTTCAATTTGCTATCCACCCAACCCTATTCAGCTCTACATTTTCCTGTCCTCATAACCCAACCTTCAGAAATAATTGGTATCTCCTCCACAGAATGTTCCGTTCATTCACTGCGAATCTTAAATTCATCTGACTCTCAACTCCCGGCGGGTTATCGTTACACCACTTGTGAATGTCCAAGTAAGCCAATGCTGGTTTTCAGTGGCCTGTTCATACTAAGAGACGTGCTGTTCATTTGGCTATCCACTCCACCCTGTTCAGCTCTACATTTTCGTGTCCACAAAACCCAGCCTTCAGAAATCATTGGAATCACCACTAGAGAATGTTCCATTCATTCACTGCGAATCTGGAATTCATCTGAACCTCCACTCCTGGCAGGTTTTCGTTACGCCACTGGTGAATGTCCAAGTAACTCAATACCGGTTTTCAGAGACATGTTCAACTCGCAGAAGTGCTGTTCAATGGGCTATCCACTCAATATTGGTCAGCTCTTCATTTTCCTCTCCACACAAACCAGCCTTCAGAAATCATTGGGATCTCCACTACAGACTGTTCCATTCATTCACTGCGATTCTGCAATTCATCTGACTCTCCGCTCCAGGCAGGTTTTCATTACAGCACTGGTGAATGACCAAGTAATCCAATGCTGGTTTTCAGCCGCCTTTTCACACTCGCAGTGTGCTGTTCAATTGTCTATCCACTCAAACCTGGTCAGCCTTTCATTTTCTTTTCCACAATATCAGACTTCAGAAATCATTGGAATCGCCAGTACAGAATGTTCCATTCATTCACTGCCAATCTGGAATTCATCTGAATCTGCACTCCAGGTAGGCTTTCATTACACCACTTATGAATGTCCAAGTAACACAATGCTGGTTTTCAGCGGTCTGTTCACACTCTAAGCCCTGCTTTTTACTGGGTATCCACACAACTGTGGTCAGCTCTTCATTTTCATGTCCAAACAATCCAGACTTGAGAAATCATTGCAATCTCCAGTACAGAATGTTCCATTCATTCACTGCGAATCTGGAATTCAACTGAATCTCCACTACCTGCAGATTTATCTTACACCACTTGTGAATGTCCAAGTAAAACAATGCTGGTTTTCAGAGGCCTGTTCATGTTCGCAGTCGTGCTGTTCAATTGGCTATCCACTCAACCTGTTTTGCTCCTCATTTTCCTGTGCACACAACCCAGCCTTCAGAAATCATTGTAATCTCCACTACAGGATGTTCCATTCATTCACTGGGAATCTGGAATTCATCTGAATCTGCACTCCACGCAGGCTTTCGTTACACCACTGCTGAAAGTCGAAGTAATGCAATACTGGTTTTCAGTGGTCTGTTCACATTCGAAGCCGAGGCTTTTTACAGGCTATCCACTCAACACTGGTCAGCTCTTCATTTTCGTGTCCCCACAATCCAGATTTCAGAAATCATTGCAATCTCCACTACAGAATGTTCCATTCATTCACTGCGAGTCTGGAGTTTATCTGATTCTCCACTCCCGCCTGGTTAACATTACACCACTTGTGAATGTCCAAGTAAGCCAATGCTGGTTTTCAGAGGCCTGTTCATACTCGCAGCCGTGCTGTTTAATTGACAATTCACTCCACCCTGTTCAGCTCTTCATTGTCCCACCACACTACCAGCCTTCAGAAATCTTTGTTATCTCCACTACAGAATGTTCCATTCATTCACTGCGAATCTGGAATTCATCTGACTCTCAACTCCACGCAGGTTTTCATTACACCACTGTTGAATGTCCAAGTAACCCAATGCTGGTTTTCAGCGGCCTGTTCATATTCGCAGCCCTGCTGTTTACTTGGCTATCGATTCAAGCCTGGTCAGCTCTTCATTTTCCTGTCCACACAACACAGGCTTCAGAAATCATTGGAATCTCCTCTACAGAATGTTCCATTCATTCACTGCGAATGTGGAATTCAACTGACTCTCCACTCCATGCAGGTTTTCCTTACACCACTGATGAATGTCCAAGTAACCCAATGCTGGTTTTCAGCTGCATGTTCACACTCGCAGCCATGCTATACAATTGGCTTTCCACTAAATCCTGATTAGTTCTTGGTTTTCCTTCCACACGACCCAGCCTTCAGAAATCATTGGAATCTCCACTAGAGAATGTTCCATTCATTCACTGCGAATCTGGAATTCCTCTGAACCTCCACTCCCGGCAGGTTTTCGTTACACCACTGTTGAATGTCCAAGTAACCCAATGTTTTAAGTGTTTTCTTCACAAGCGCAGTGGTGCTGTTCAATTGGCTATCCACTCAACCCTGGCCAGCTCTACATTTTCCTGTCCACACCACAGAGACTGGAGAAATCATTGTTATCTCCACTACAGAATGTTCCATTCATTCACAGCGAATCTGGAATTCATCTGAATCTCCACTCCCGGCAGGTTTTCGTGACACCACTGGTAAATATCCAAGTAAGCCAATGCTGGTTTTAAGTGGCCTGCTCATACTCTCAGCCGTGCTGTTCAATTTGCTATCCACTCAACCCTCTTCAGCTCCATTTTCCTGTCCACATAACCCAAACTTCAGAAACAATTGGTATCTCCTCCACAGAATGTTCCATTCATTGACTGCAAATCTGAAATTCATCTAATTCTCAACTCCCGTCAGGTTTTCGTTACACCACTTGTGAATGTCCAATTAAGCCAAAGCTGGTTTTCAGTGGCCTGTTCTTACTACGAGACGTGCTGTTCATTTGGCTATCCATTCCACCCTGTTCAGCTCTACATTTTCGTGTCCACAAAACCCAGCCTTCAGAAATCATTGGAATCACCACTAGAGAATGTTCCATGCATTCACTGCGAATCTGGAATTCATCTGAATCTCCACTCCCGGCAGGTTTTCATTGCACCACTGCTGAATGTTCAAGTAACGCAATGATGGTTTTCAGCGGTCTATTCACACTCGAACCCGTGCTGTTCACGGTCTAGCGACTCAACACTGGTGAGTTCTTCTTTTTCCAGTTCAGACAATACAAACCTCAGAAACCATTGCAATCTACACTACAGAATGTTTCATTCATTCACGCGAATCTTGAATTCATCTTGTTCTCCACTGCCAGCAGGTTTTCGTTTCACCACTGGTGAATGTCCAAGCAACCCAAGGCTGGTTTCAGCTGCGTGTTAACACTCGCAGCCGTGCTGTTCAATTGGCTATCCAGTGAACGCTGGTTAGCTCTTGATTTTCCTTCCACACACCGAGCCTTCAGAAATCATTCTTATCTCCACTTCAGAATGTTCCATTCGTTCCCTGCGAATCTGGAATTCCTCTGACTCTCCACACCAGGCAGATTTTCCTAACAACACTGGTGAATGACCAGGTAATCCAATGCTGGTTTTCAGCGGCTGTTCACACTCACAGCCTTGCTGTTCAATTGGCAATCCAGTCAAACCTAGTCAGCTCTTCATTTTCCTGTCCACACAACCCAGCGTTCAGAAATCATTGGAATCTCTACTACAGAAATTTCCATTCATTCACTGTGAATCTGGAAATAATCTGAATCTGCATTCCAGGAAGGCTTTCGTTACACCACTGATGAATGTCCAAGTAATGCAATGCTGCTTCTTAGTGGTCTGTTCACACTCGAAACCGTGCTGTTCACTGGCTATCCACTCAACATTGGTCAGCTCTTCAATATCCTGTCCAGACTATCCAGATTTCTAAATCTTGGCAATCTCCACTACAGAATGTTCCATTCAATCACGCGAATCTGGAATTCATCAGAGTCTCCACTCCCGGCAGGTTTTCGTGACACCACTGGTATATGTCCAAGGAAGCCAATGCTGGTTTTAAGCCGCCTGCTTATACTCTCAGCCGTGCTGTTCAATTTGCTATCCACCCAACCCTATTCAGCTCTACATTTTCCTGTCCTCATAACCCAACCTTCAGAAATAATTGGTATCTCCTCCACAGAATGATCCGTTCATTCACTGCGAATCTTAAATTCATCTGACTCTCAACTCCCGGCGGGTTATCGTTACACCACTTGTGAATGTCCAAGTAAGCCAATGCTGGTTTTCAGTGGCCTGTTCATACTAAGAGACGTGCTGTTCATTTGGCTATCCACTCCACCCTGTTCAGCTCTACATTTTCGTGTCCACAAAACCCAGCCTTCAGAAATCATTGGAATCACCACTAGAGAATGTTCCATTCATTCACTGCGAATCTGGAATTCATCTGAACCTCCACTCCCGGCAGGTTTTCGTTACGCCACTGGTGAATGTCCAAGTAACTCAATACTGGTTTTCAGAGGCATGTTCAACTCGCAGAAGTGCTGTTCAATGGGCTATCCACTCAATATTGGTCAGCTCTTCATTTTCCTCTCCACACAAACCAGCCTTCAGAAATCATTGGGATCTCCACTACAGACTGTTCCATTCATTCACTGCGATTCTGCAATTCATCTGACTCTCCGCTCCAGGCAGGTTTTCATTACAGCACTGGTGAATAACCAAGTAATCCAATGCTGGTTTTCAGCCGCCTTTTCACACTCGCAGTGTGCTGTTCAATTGTCTATCCACTCAAACCTGGTCAGCCTTTCATTTTCTTTTCCACAATATCAGACTTCAGAAATCATTGGAATCGCCAGTACAGAATCTTCCATTCATTCACTGCCAATCTGGAATTCATCTGAATCTGCACTCCAGGTAGGCTTTCATTACACCACTTATGAATGTCCAAGTAACACAATGCTGGTTTTCAGCGGTCTGTTCACACTCTAAGCCCTGCTTTTTACTGGGTATCCACACAACTGTGGTCAGCTCTTCATTTTCATGTCCAAACAATCCAGACTTGAGAAATCATTGCAATCTCCAGTACAGAATGTTCCATTCATTCACTGCGAATCTGGAATTCAACTGAATCTCCACTACCTGCAGATTTATCTTACACCACTTGTGAATGTCCAAGTAAAACAATGCTGGTTTTCAGAGGCCTGTTCATGTTCGCAGTCGTGCTGTTCAATTGGCTATCCACTCAACCTGTTTTGCTCCTCATTTTCCTGTGCACACAACCCAGCCTTCAGAAATCATTGTAATCTCCACTACAGGATGTTCCATTCATTCACTGGGAATCTGGAATTCATCTGAATCTGCACTCCACGCAGGCTTTCGTTACACCACTGCTGAAAGTCGAAGTAATGCAATACTGGTTTTCAGTGGTCTGTTCACATTCGAAGCCGAGGCTTTTTACAGGCTATCCACTCAACACTGGTCAGCTCTTCATTTTCGTGTCCCCACAATCCAGATTTCAGAAATCATTGCAATCTCCACTACAGAATGTTCCATTCATTCACTGCGAGTCTGGAGTTTATCTGATTCTCCACTCCCGCCTGGTTAACATTACACCACTTGTGAATGTCCAAGTAAGCCAATGCTGGTTTTCAGAGGCCTGTTCATACTCGCAGCCGTGCTGTTTAATTGACAATTCACTCCACCCTGTTCAGCTCTTCATTGTCCCACCACACTACCAGCCTTCAGAAATCTTTGTTATCTCCACTACAGAATGTTCCATTCATTCACTGCGAATCTGGAATTCATCTGACTCTCAACTCCACGCAGGTTTTCATTACACCACTGTTGAATGTCCAAGTAACCCAATGCTGGTTTTCAGCGGCCTGTTCATATTCGCAGCCCTGCTGTTTACTTGGCTATCGATTCAAGCCTGGTCAGCTCTTCATTTTCCTGTCCACACAACACAGGCTTCAGAAATCATTGGAATCTCCTCTACAGAATGTTCCATTCATTCACTGCGAATGTGGAATTCAACTGACTCTCCACTCCATGCAGGTTTTCCTTACACCACTGATGAATGTCCAAGTAACCCAATGCTGGTTTTCAGCTGCATGTTCACACTCGCAGCCATGCTATACAATTGGCTTTCCACTAAATCCTGATTAGTTCTTGGTTTTCCTTCCACACGACCCAGCCTTCAGAAATCATTGGAATCTCCACTAGAGAATGTTCCATTCATTCACTGCGAATCTGGAATTCCTCTGAACCTCCACTCCCGGCAGGTTTTCGTTACACCACTGTTGAATGTCCAAGTAACCCAATGTTTTAAGTGTTTTCTTCACAAGCGCAGTGGTGCTGTTCAATTGGCTATCCACTCAACCCTGGCCAGCTCTACATTTTCCTGTCCACACCACAGAGACTGGAGAAATCATTGTTATCTCCACTACAGAATGTTCCATTCATTCACAGCGAATCTGGAATTCATCTGAATCTCCACTCCCGGCAGGTTTTCGTGACACCACTGGTAAATATCCAAGTAAGCCAATGCTGGTTTTAAGTGGCCTGCTCATACTCTCAGCCGTGCTGTTCAATTTGCTATCCACTCAACCCTCTTCAGCTCCATTTTCCTGTCCACATAACCCAAACTTCAGAAACAATTGGTATCTCCTCCACAGAATGTTCCATTCATTGACTGCAAATCTGAAATTCATCTAATTCTCAACTCCCGTCAGGTTTTCGTTACACCACTTGTGAATGTCCAATTAAGCCAAAGCTGGTTTTCAGTGGCCTGTTCTTACTACGAGACGTGCTGTTCATTTGGCTATCCATTCCACCCTGTTCAGCTCTACATTTTCGTGTCCACAAAACCCAGCCTTCAGAAATCATTGGAATCACCACTAGAGAATGTTCCATGCATTCACTGCGAATCTGGAATTCATCTGAATCTCCACTCCCGGCAGGTTTTCATTGCACCACTGCTGAATGTTCAAGTAACGCAATGATGGTTTTCAGCGGTCTATTCACACTCGAACCCGTGCTGTTCACGGTCTAGCGACTCAACACTGGTGAGTTCTTCTTTTTCCAGTTCAGACAATACAAACCTCAGAAACCATTGCAATCTACACTACAGAATGTTTCATTCATTCACGCGAATCTTGAATTCATCTTGTTCTCCACTGCCAGCAGGTTTTCGTTTCACCACTGGTGAATGTCCAAGCAACCCAAGGCTGGTTTCAGCTGCGTGTTAACACTCGCAGCCGTTCTGTTCAATTGGCTATCCAGTGAACGCTGGTTAGCTCTTGATTTTCCTTCCACACACCGAGCCTTCAGAAATCATTCTTATCTCCACTTCAGAATGTTCCATTCGTTCCCTGCGAATCTGGAATTCCTCTGACTCTCCACACCAGGCAGATTTTCCTAACAACACTGGTGAATGACCAGGTAATCCAATGCTGGTTTTCAGCGGCTGTTCACACTCACAGCCTTGCTGTTCAATTGGCAATCCAGTCAAACCTAGTCAGCTCTTCATTTTCCTGTCCACACAACCCAGCGTTCAGAAATCATTGGAATCTCTACTACAGAAATTTCCATTCATTCACTGTGAATCTGGAAATAATCTGAATCTGCATTCCAGGAAGGCTTTCGTTACACCACTGATGAATGTCCAAGTAATGCAATGCTGCTTCTTAGTGGTCTGTTCACACTCGAAACCGTGCTGTTCACTGGCTATCCACTCAACATTGGTCAGCTCTTCAATATCCTGTCCAGACTATCCAGATTTCTAAATCTTGGCAATCTCCACTACAGAATGTTCCATTCAATCACGCGAATCTGGAATTCATCAGAGTCTCCACTCCCGGCAGGTTTTCGTGACACCACTGGTATATGTCCAAGGAAGCCAATGCTGGTTTTAAGCCGCCTGCTTATACTCTCAGCCGTGCTGTTCAATTTGCTATCCACCCAACCCTATTCAGCTCTACATTTTCCTGTCCTCATAACCCAACCTTCAGAAATAATTGGTATCTCCTCCACAGAATGATCCGTTCATTCACTGCGAATCTTAAATTCATCTGACTCTCAACTCCCGGCGGGTTATCGTTACACCACTTGTGAATGTCCAAGTAAGCCAATGCTGGTTTTCAGTGGCCTGTTCATACTAAGAGACGTGCTGTTCATTTGGCTATCCACTCCACCCTGTTCAGCTCTACATTTTCGTGTCCACAAAACCCAGCCTTCAGAAATCATTGGAATCACCACTAGAGAATGTTCCATTCATTCACTGCGAATCTGGAATTCATCTGAACCTCCACTCCCGGCAGGTTTTCGTTACGCCACTGGTGAATGTCCAAGTAACTCAATACTGGTTTTCAGAGGCATGTTCAACTCGCAGAAGTGCTGTTCAATGGGCTATCCACTCAATATTGGTCAGCTCTTCATTTTCCTCTCCACACAAACCAGCCTTCAGAAATCATTGGGATCTCCACTACAGACTGTTCCATTCATTCACTGCGATTCTGCAATTCATCTGACTCTCCGCTCCAGGCAGGTTTTCATTACAGCACTGGTGAATAACCAAGTAATCCAATGCTGGTTTTCAGCCGCCTTTTCACACTCGCAGTGTGCTGTTCAATTGTCTATCCACTCAAACCTGGTCAGCCTTTCATTTTCTTTTCCACAATATCAGACTTCAGAAATCATTGGAATCGCCAGTACAGAATCTTCCATTCATTCACTGCCAATCTGGAATTCATCTGAATCTGCACTCCAGGTAGGCTTTCATTACACCACTTATGAATGTCCAAGTAACACAATGCTGGTTTTCAGCGGTCTGTTCACACTCTAAGCCCTGCTTTTTACTGGGTATCCACACAACTGTGGTCAGCTCTTCATTTTCATGTCCAAACAATCCAGACTTGAGAAATCATTGCAATCTCCAGTACAGAATGTTCCATTCATTCACTGCGAATCTGGAATTCAACTGAATCTCCACTACCTGCAGATTTATCTTACACCACTTGTGAATGTCCAAGTAAAACAATGCTGGTTTTCAGAGGCCTGTTCATGTTCGCAGTCGTGCTGTTCAATTGGCTATCCACTCAACCTGTTTTGCTCCTCATTTTCCTGTGCACACAACCCAGCCTTCAGAAATCATTGTAATCTCCACTACAGGATGTTCCATTCATTCACTGGGAATCTGGAATTCATCTGAATCTGCACTCCACGCAGGCTTTCGTTACACCACTGCTGAAAGTCGAAGTAATGCAATACTGGTTTTCAGTGGTCTGTTCACATTCGAAGCCGAGGCTTTTTACAGGCTATCCACTCAACACTGGTCAGCTCTTCATTTTCGTGTCCCCACAATCCAGATTTCAGAAATCATTGCAATCTCCACTACAGAATGTTCCATTCATTCACTGCGAGTCTGGAGTTTATCTGATTCTCCACTCCCGCCTGGTTAACATTACACCACTTGTGAATGTCCAAGTAAGCCAATGCTGGTTTTCAGAGGCCTGTTCATACTCGCAGCCGTGCTGTTTAATTGACAATTCACTCCACCCTGTTCAGCTCTTCATTGTCCCACCACACTACCAGCCTTCAGAAATCTTTGTTATCTCCACTACAGAATGTTCCATTCATTCACTGCGAATCTGGAATTCATCTGACTCTCAACTCCACGCAGGTTTTCATTACACCACTGTTGAATGTCCAAGTAACCCAATGCTGGTTTTCAGCGGCCTGTTCATATTCGCAGCCCTGCTGTTTACTTGGCTATCGATTCAAGCCTGGTCAGCTCTTCATTTTCCTGTCCACACAACACAGGCTTCAGAAATCATTGGAATCTCCTCTACAGAATGTTCCATTCATTCACTGCGAATGTGGAATTCAACTGACTCTCCACTCCATGCAGGTTTTCCTTACACCACTGATGAATGTCCAAGTAACCCAATGCTGGTTTTCAGCTGCATGTTCACACTCGCAGCCATGCTATACAATTGGCTTTCCACTAAATCCTGATTAGTTCTTGATTTTCCTTCCACACGACCCAGCCTTCAGAAATCATTGGAATCTCCACTAGAGAATGTTCCATTCATTCACTGCGAATCTGGAATTCCTCTGAACCTCCACTCCCGGCAGGTTTTCGTTACACCACTGTTGAATGTCCAAGTAACCCAATGTTTTAAGTGTTTTCTTCACAAGCGCAGTGGTGCTGTTCAATTGGCTATCCACTCAACCCTGGCCAGCTCTACATTTTCCTGTCCACACCACAGAGACTGGAGAAATCATTGTTATCTCCACTACAGAATGTTCCATTCATTCACAGCGAATCTGGAATTCATCTGAATCTCCACTCCCGGCAGGTTTTCGTGACACCACTGGTAAATATCCAAGTAAGCCAATGCTGGTTTTAAGTGGCCTGCTCATACTCTCAGCCGTGCTGTTCAATTTGCTATCCACTCAACCCTCTTCAGCTCCATTTTCCTGTCCACATAACCCAAACTTCAGAAACAATTGGTATCTCCTCCACAGAATGTTCCATTCATTGACTGCAAATCTGAAATTCATCTAATTCTCAACTCCCGTCAGGTTTTCGTTACACCACTTGTGAATGTCCAATTAAGCCAAAGCTGGTTTTCAGTGGCCTGTTCTTACTACGAGACGTGCTGTTCATTTGGCTATCCATTCCACCCTGTTCAGCTCTACATTTTCGTGTCCACAAAACCCAGCATTCAGAAATCATTGGAATCACCACTAGAGAATGTTCCATGCATTCACTGCGAATCTGGAATTCATCTGAATCTCCACTCCCGGCAGGTTTTCATTGCACCACTGCTGAATGTTCAAGTAACGCAATGATGGTTTTCAGCGGTCTATTCACACTCGAACCCGTGCTGTTCACGGTCTAGCGACTCAACACTGGTGAGTTCTTCTTTTTCCAGTTCAGACAATACAAACCCCAGAAACCATTGCAATCTACACTACAGAATGTTTCATTCATTCACGCGAATCTTGAATTCATCTTGTTCTCCACTCCCAGCAGGTTTTCGTTTCACCACTGGTGAATGTCCAAGCAACCCAAGGCTGGTTTCAGCTGCGTGTTAACACTCGCAGCCGTGCTGTTCAATTGGCTATCCAGTGAACGCTGGTTAGCTCTTGATTTTCCTTCCACACACCGAGCCTTCAGAAATCATTCTTATCTCCACTTCAGAATGTTCCATTCGTTCCCTGCGAATCTGGAATTCCTCTGACTCTCCACACCAGGCAGATTTTCCTAACAACACTGGTGAATGACCAGGTAATCCAATGCTGGTTTTCAGCGGCTGTTCACACTCACAGCCTTGCTGTTCAATTGGCAATCCAGTCAAACCTAGTCAGCTCTTCATTTTCCTGTCCACACAACCCAGCGTTCAGAAATCATTGGAATCTCTACTACAGAAATTTCCATTCATTCACTGTGAATCTGGAAATAATCTGAATCTGCATTCCAGGAAGGCTTTCGTTACACCACTGATGAATGTCCAAGTAATGCAATGCTGCTTCTTAGTGGTCTGTTCACACTCGAAACCGTGCTGTTCACTGGCTATCCACTCAACATTGGTCAGCTCTTCAATATCCTGTCCAGACTATCCAGATTTCTAAATCTTGGCAATCTCCACTACAGAATGTTCCATTCAATCACGCGAATCTGGAATTCATCAGAGTCTCCACTCCCGGCAGGTTTTCGTGACACCACTGGTATATGTCCAAGGAAGCCAATGCTGGTTTTAAGCCGCCTGCTTATACTCTCAGCCGTGCTGTTCAATTTGCTATCCACCCAACCCTATTCAGCTCTACATTTTCCTGTCCTCATAACCCAACCTTCAGAAATAATTGGTATCTCCTCCACAGAATGATCCGTTCATTCACTGCGAATCTTAAATTCATCTGACTCTCAACTCCCGGCGGGTTATCGTTACACCACTTGTGAATGTCCAAGTAAGCCAATGCTGGTTTTCAGTGGCCTGTTCATACTAAGAGACGTGCTGTTCATTTGGCTATCCACTCCACCCTGTTCAGCTCTACATTTTCGTGTCCACAAAACCCAGCCTTCAGAAATCATTGGAATCACCACTAGAGAATGTTCCATTCATTCACTGCGAATCTGGAATTCATCTGAACCTCCACTCCCGGCAGGTTTTCGTTACGCCACTGGTGAATGTCCAAGTAACTCAATACTGGTTTTCAGAGGCATGTTCAACTCGCAGAAGTGCTGTTCAATGGGCTATCCACTCAATATTGGTCAGCTCTTCATTTTCCTCTCCACACAAACCAGCCTTCAGAAATCATTGGGATCTCCACTACAGACTGTTCCATTCATTCACTGCGATTCTGCAATTCATCTGACTCTCCGCTCCAGGCAGGTTTTCATTACAGCACTGGTGAATAACCAAGTAATCCAATGCTGGTTTTCAGCCGCCTTTTCACACTCGCAGTGTGCTGTTCAATTGTCTATCCACTCAAACCTGGTCAGCCTTTCATTTTCTTTTCCACAATATCAGACTTCAGAAATCATTGGAATCGCCAGTACAGAATCTTCCATTCATTCACTGCCAATCTGGAATTCATCTGAATCTGCACTCCAGGTAGGCTTTCATTACACCACTTATGAATGTCCAAGTAACACAATGCTGGTTTTCAGCGGTCTGTTCACACTCTAAGCCCTGCTTTTTACTGGGTATCCACACAACTGTGGTCAGCTCTTCATTTTCATGTCCAAACAATCCAGACTTGAGAAATCATTGCAATCTCCAGTACAGAATGTTCCATTCATTCACTGCGAATCTGGAATTCAACTGAATCTCCACTACCTGCAGATTTATCTTACACCACTTGTGAATGTCCAAGTAAAACAATGCTGGTTTTCAGAGGCCTGTTCATGTTCGCAGTCGTGCTGTTCAATTGGCTATCCACTCAACCTGTTTTGCTCCTCATTTTCCTGTGCACACAACCCAGCCTTCAGAAATCATTGTAATCTCCACTACAGGATGTTCCATTCATTCACTGGGAATCTGGAATTCATCTGAATCTGCACTCCACGCAGGCTTTCGTTACACCACTGCTGAAAGTCGAAGTAATGCAATACTGGTTTTCAGTGGTCTGTTCACATTCGAAGCCGAGGCTTTTTACAGGCTATCCACTCAACACTGGTCAGCTCTTCATTTTCGTGTCCCCACAATCCAGATTTCAGAAATCATTGCAATCTCCACTACAGAATGTTCCATTCATTCACTGCGAGTCTGGAGTTTATCTGATTCTCCACTCCCGCCTGGTTAACATTACACCACTTGTGAATGTCCAAGTAAGCCAATGCTGGTTTTCAGAGGCCTGTTCATACTCGCAGCCGTGCTGTTTAATTGACAATTCACTCCACCCTGTTCAGCTCTTCATTGTCCCACCACACTACCAGCCTTCAGAAATCTTTGTTATCTCCACTACAGAATGTTCCATTCATTCACTGCGAATCTGGAATTCATCTGACTCTCAACTCCACGCAGGTTTTCATTACACCACTGTTGAATGTCCAAGTAACCCAATGCTGGTTTTCAGCGGCCTGTTCATATTCGCAGCCCTGCTGTTTACTTGGCTATCGATTCAAGCCTGGTCAGCTCTTCATTTTCCTGTCCACACAACACAGGCTTCAGAAATCATTGGAATCTCCTCTACAGAATGTTCCATTCATTCACTGCGAATGTGGAATTCAACTGACTCTCCACTCCATGCAGGTTTTCCTTACACCACTGATGAATGTCCAAGTAACCCAATGCTGGTTTTCAGCTGCATGTTCACACTCGCAGCCATGCTATACAATTGGCTTTCCACTAAATCCTGATTAGTTCTTGATTTTCCTTCCACACGACCCAGCCTTCAGAAATCATTGGAATCTCCACTAGAGAATGTTCCATTCATTCACTGCGAATCTGGAATTCCTCTGAACCTCCACTCCCGGCAGGTTTTCGTTACACCACTGTTGAATGTCCAAGTAACCCAATGTTTTAAGTGTTTTCTTCACAAGCGCAGTGGTGCTGTTCAATTGGCTATCCACTCAACCCTGGCCAGCTCTACATTTTCCTGTCCACACCACAGAGACTGGAGAAATCATTGTTATCTCCACTACAGAATGTTCCATTCATTCACAGCGAATCTGGAATTCATCTGAATCTCCACTCCCGGCAGGTTTTCGTGACACCACTGGTAAATATCCAAGTAAGCCAATGCTGGTTTTAAGTGGCCTGCTCATACTCTCAGCCGTGCTGTTCAATTTGCTATCCACTCAACCCTCTTCAGCTCCATTTTCCTGTCCACATAACCCAAACTTCAGAAACAATTGGTATCTCCTCCACAGAATGTTCCATTCATTGACTGCAAATCTGAAATTCATCTAATTCTCAACTCCCGTCAGGTTTTCGTTACACCACTTGTGAATGTCCAATTAAGCCAAAGCTGGTTTTCAGTGGCCTGTTCTTACTACGAGACGTGCTGTTCATTTGGCTATCCATTCCACCCTGTTCAGCTCTACATTTTCGTGTCCACAAAACCCAGCCTTCAGAAATCATTGGAATCACCACTAGAGAATGTTCCATGCATTCACTGCGAATCTGGAATTCATCTGAATCTCCACTCCCGGCAGGTTTTCATTGCACCACTGCTGAATGTTCAAGTAACGCAATGATGGTTTTCAGCGGTCTATTCACACTCGAACCCGTGCTGTTCACGGTCTAGCGACTCAACACTGGTGAGTTCTTCTTTTTCCAGTTCAGACAATACAAACCCCAGAAACCATTGCAATCTACACTACAGAATGTTTCATTCATTCACGCGAATCTTGAATTCATCTTGTTCTCCACTCCCAGCAGGTTTTCGTTTCACCACTGGTGAATGTCCAAGCAACCCAAGGCTGGTTTCAGCTGCGTGTTAACACTCGCAGCCGTGCTGTTCAATTGGCTATCCAGTGAACGCTGGTTAGCTCTTGATTTTCCTTCCACACACCGAGCCTTCAGAAATCATTCTTATCTCCACTTCAGAATGTTCCATTCGTTCCCTGCGAATCTGGAATTCCTCTGACTCTCCACACCAGGCAGATTTTCCTAACAACACTGGTGAATGACCAGGTAATCCAATGCTGGTTTTCAGCGGCTGTTCACACTCACAGCCTTGCTGTTCAATTGGCAATCCAGTCAAACCTAGTCAGCTCTTCATTTTCCTGTCCACACAACCCAGCGTTCAGAAATCATTGGAATCTCTACTACAGAAATTTCCATTCATTCACTGTGAATCTGGAAATAATCTGAATCTGCATTCCAGGAAGGCTTTCGTTACACCACTGATGAATGTCCAAGTAATGCAATGCTGCTTCTTAGTGGTCTGTTCACACTCGAAACCGTGCTGTTCACTGGCTATCCACTCAACATTGGTCAGCTCTTCAATATCCTGTCCAGACTATCCAGATTTCTAAATCTTGGCAATCTCCACTACAGAATGTTCCATTCAATCACGCGAATCTGGAATTCATCAGAGTCTCCACTCCCGGCAGGTTTTCGTGACACCACTGGTATATGTCCAAGGAAACCAATGCTGGTTTTAAGCCGCCTGCTTATACTCTCAGCCGTGCTGTTCAATTTGCTATCCACCCAACCCTATTCAGCTCTACATTTTCCTGTCCTCATAACCCAACCTTCAGAAATAATTGGTATCTCCTCCACAGAATGTTCCGTTCATTCACTGCGAATCTTAAATTCATCTGACTCTCAACTCCCGGCGGGTTATCGTTACACCACTTGTGAATGTCCAAGTAAGCCAATGCTGGTTTTCAGTGGCCTGTTCATACTAAGAGACGTGCTGTTCATTTGGCTATCCACTCCACCCTGTTCAGCTCTACATTTTCGTGTCCACAAAACCCAGCCTTCAGAAATCATTGGAATCACCACTAGAGAATGTTCCATTCATTCACTGCGAATCTGGAATTCATCTGAACCTCCACTCCCGGCAGGTTTTCGTTACACCATTGGTGAATGTCCAAGTAACTCAATACTGGTTTTCAGAGGCATGTTCAACTCGCAGAAGTGCTGTTCAATGGGCTATCCACTCAATATTGGTCAGCTCTTCATTTTCCTCTCCACACAAACCAGCCTTCAGAAAACATTGGGATCTCCACTACAGACTGTTCCATTCATTCACTGCGATTCTGCAATTCATCCTACTCTCCGCTCCAGGCAGGTTTTCATTACAGCACTGGTGAATGACCAAGTAATCCAATGCTGGTTTTCAGCCGCCTTTTCACACTCGCAGTGTGCTGTTCAATTGTCTATCCACTCAAACCTGGTCAGCCTTTCATTTTCTTTTCCACAATATCAGACTTCAGAAATCATTGGAATCGCCAGTACAGAATGTTCCATTCATTCACTGCCAATCTGGAATTCATCTGAATCTGCACTCCAGGTAGGCTTTCATTACACCACTTATGAATGTCCAAGTAACACAATGCTGGTTTTCAGCGGTCTGTTCACACTCTAAGCCCTGCTTTTTACTGGGTATCCACACAACTGTGGTCAGCTCTTCATTTTCATGTCCAAACAATCCAGACTTGAGAAATCATTGCAATCTCCAGTACAGAATGTTCCATTCATTCACTGCGAATCTGGAATTCAACTGAATCTCCACTACCTGCAGATTTATCTTACACCACTTGTGAATGTCCAAGTAAAACAATGCTGGTTTTCAGAGGCCTGTTCATGTTCGCAGTCGTGCTGTTCAATTGGCTATCCACTCAACCTGTTTTGCTCCTCATTTTCCTGTGCACACAACCCAGCCTTCAGAAATCATTGTAATCTCCACTACAGGATGTTCCATTCATTCACTGGGAATCTGGAATTCATCTGAATCTGCACTCCACGCAGGCTTTCGTTACACCACTGCTGAAAGTCGAAGTAATGCAATACTGGTTTTCAGTGGTCTGTTCACATTCGAAGCCGAGGCTTTTTACAGGCTATCCACTCAACACTGGTCAGCTCTTCATTTTCGTGTCCCCACAATCCAGATTTCAGAAATCATTGCAATCTCCACTACAGAATGTTCCATTCATTCACTGCGAGTCTGGAGTTTATCTGATTCTCCACTCCCGCCTGGTTAACATTACACCACTTGTGAATGTCCAAGTAAGCCAATGCTGGTTTTCAGAGGCCTGTTCATACTCGCAGCCGTGCTGTTTAATTGACAATTCACTCCACCCTGTTCAGCTCTTCATTGTCCCACCACACTACCAGCCTTCAGAAATCTTTGTTATCTCCACTACAGAATGTTCCATTCATTCACTGCGAATCTGGAATTCATCTGACTCTCAACTCCACGCAGGTTTTCATTACACCACTGTTGAATGTCCAAGTAACCCAATGCTGGTTTTCAGCGGCCTGTTCATATTCGCAGCCCTGCTGTTTACTTGGCTATCGATTCAAGCCTGGTCAGCTCTTCATTTTCCTGTCCACACAACACAGGCTTCAGAAATCATTGGAATCTCCTCTACAGAATGTTCCATTCATTCACTGCGAATGTGGAATTCAACTGACTCTCCACTCCATGCAGGTTTTCCTTACACCACTGATGAATGTCCAAGTAACCCAATGCTGGTTTTCAGCTGCATGTTCACACTCGCAGCCATGCTATACAATTGGCTTTCCACTAAATCCTGATTAGTTCTTGATTTTCCTTCCACACGACCCAGCCTTCAGAAATCATTGGAATCTCCACTAGAGAATGTTCCATTCATTCACTGCGAATCTGGAATTCCTCTGAACCTCCACTCCCGGCAGGTTTTCGTTACACCACTGTTGAATGTCCAAGTAACCCAATGTTTTAAGTGTTTTCTTCACAAGCGCAGTGGTGCTGTTCAATTGGCTATCCACTCAACCCTGGCCAGCTCTACATTTTCCTGTCCACACCACAGAGACTGGAGAAATCATTGTTATCTCCACTACAGAATGTTCCATTCATTCACAGCGAATCTGGAATTCATCTGAATCTCCACTCCCGGCAGGTTTTCGTGACACCACTGGTAAATATCCAAGTAAGCCAATGCTGGTTTTAAGTGGCCTGCTCATACTCTCAGCCGTGCTGTTCAATTTGCTATCCACTCAACCCTCTTCAGCTCCATTTTCCTGTCCACATAACCCAAACTTCAGAAACAATTGGTATCTCCTCCACAGAATGTTCCATTCATTGACTGCAAATCTGAAATTCATCTAATTCTCAACTCCCGTCAGGTTTTCGTTACACCACTTGTGAATGTCCAATTAAGCCAAAGCTGGTTTTCAGTGGCCTGTTCTTACTACGAGACGTGCTGTTCATTTGGCTATCCATTCCACCCTGTTCAGCTCTACATTTTCGTGTCCACAAAACCCAGCCTTCAGAAATCATTGGAATCACCACTAGAGAATGTTCCATGCATTCACTGCGAATCTGGAATTCATCTGAATCTCCACTCCCGGCAGGTTTTCATTGCACCACTGCTGAATGTTCAAGTAACGCAATGATGGTTTTCAGCGGTCTATTCACACTCGAACCCGTGCTGTTCACGGTCTAGCGACTCAACACTGGTGAGTTCTTCTTTTTCCAGTTCAGACAATACAAACCCCAGAAACCATTGCAATCTACACTACAGAATGTTTCATTCATTCACGCGAATCTTGAATTCATCTTGTTCTCCACTCCCAGCAGGTTTTCGTTTCACCACTGGTGAATGTCCAAGCAACCCAAGGCTGGTTTCAGCTGCGTGTTAACACTCGCAGCCGTGCTGTTCAATTGGCTATCCAGTGAACGCTGGTTAGCTCTTGATTTTCCTTCCACACACCGAGCCTTCAGAAATCATTCTTA
This sequence comes from Sorex fumeus, assembly GCF_029834395.1. Taxonomy (NCBI): domain Eukaryota; kingdom Metazoa; phylum Chordata; class Mammalia; order Eulipotyphla; family Soricidae; genus Sorex; species Sorex fumeus. Next base: position 1,402,877 of record NW_026606231.1, read on the forward strand.
TCTCCACTTCAGAATGTTCCATTCGTTCCCTGCGAATCTGGAATTCCTCTGACTCTCCACACCAGGCAGATTTTCCTAACAACACTGGTGAATGACCAGGTAATCCAATGCTGGTTTTCAGCGGCTGTTCACACTCACAGCCTTGCTGTTCAATTGGCAATCCAGTCAAACCTAGTCAGCTCTTCATTTTCCTGTCCACACAACCCAGCGTTCAGAAATCATTGGAATCTCTACTACAGAAATTTCCATTCATTCACTGTGAATCTGGAAATAATCTGAATCTGCATTCCAGGAAGGCTTTCGTTACACCACTGATGAATGTCCAAGTAATGCAATGCTGCTTCTTAGTGGTCTGTTCACACTCGAAACCGTGCTGTTCACTGGCTATCCACTCAACATTGGTCAGCTCTTCAATATCCTGTCCAGACTATCCAGATTTCTAAATCTTGGCAATCTCCACTACAGAATGTTCCATTCAATCACGCGAATCTGGAATTCATCAGAGTCTCCACTCCCGGCAGGTTTTCGTGACACCACTGGTATATGTCCAAGGAAACCAATGCTGGTTTTAAGCCGCCTGCTTATACTCTCAGCCGTGCTGTTCAATTTGCTATCCACCCAACCCTATTCAGCTCTACATTTTCCTGTCCTCATAACCCAACCTTCAGAAATAATTGGTATCTCCTCCACAGAATGTTCCGTTCATTCACTGCGAATCTTAAATTCATCTGACTCTCAACTCCCGGCGGGTTATCGTTACACCACTTGTGAATGTCCAAGTAAGCCAATGCTGGTTTTCAGTGGCCTGTTCATACTAAGAGACGTGCTGTTCATTTGGCTATCCACTCCACCCTGTTCAGCTCTACATTTTCGTGTCCACAAAACCCAGCCTTCAGAAATCATTGGAATCACCACTAGAGAATGTTCCATTCATTCACTGCGAATCTGGAATTCATCTGAACCTCCACTCCCGGCAGGTTTTCGTTACACCATTGGTGAATGTCCAAGTAACTCAATACTGGTTTTCAGAGGCATGTTCAACTCGCAGAAGTGCTGTTCAATGGGCTATCCACTCAATATTGGTCAGCTCTTCATTTTCCTCTCCACACAAACCAGCCTTCAGAAAACATTGGGATCTCCAATACAGACTGTTCCATTCATTCACTGCGATTCTGCAATTCATCTGACTCTCCGCTCCAGGCAGGTTTTCATTACAGCACTGGTGAATGACCAAGTAATCCAATGCTGGTTTTCAGCCGCCTTTTCACACTCGCAGTGTGCTGTTCAATTGTCTATCCACTCAAACCTGGTCAGCCTTTCATTTTCTTTTCCACAATATCAGACTTCAGAAATCATTGGAATCGCCAGTACAGAATGTTCCATTCATTCACTGCCAATCTGGAATTCATCTGAATCTGCACTCCAGGTAGGCTTTCATTACACCACTTATGAATGTCCAAGTAACACAATGCTGGTTTTCAGCGGTCTGTTCACACTCTAAGCCCTGCTTTTTACTGGGTATCCACACAACTGTGGTCAGCTCTTCATTTTCATGTCCAAACAATCCAGACTTGAGAAATCATTGCAATCTCCAGTACAGAATGTTCCATTCATTCACTGCGAATCTGGAATTCAACTGAATCTCCACTACCTGCAGATTTATCTTACACCACTTGTGAATGTCCAAGTAAAACAATGCTGGTTTTCAGAGGCCTGTTCATGTTCGCAGTCGTGCTGTTCAATTGGCTATCCACTCAACCTGTTTTGCTCCTCATTTTCCTGTGCACACAACCCAGCCTTCAGAAATCATTGTAATCTCCACTACAGGATGTTCCATTCATTCACTGGGAATCTGGAATTCATCTGAATCTGCACTCCACGCAGGCTTTCGTTACACCACTGCTGAAAGTCGAAGTAATGCAATACTGGTTTTCAGTGGTCTGTTCACATTCGAAGCCGAGGCTTTTTACAGGCTATCCACTCAACACTGGTCAGCTCTTCATTTTCGTGTCCCCACAATCCAGATTTCAGAAATCATTGCAATCTCCACTACAGAATGTTCCATTCATTCACTACGAGTCTGGAGTTTATCTGATTCTCCACTCCCGCCTGGTTAACATTACACCACTTGTGAATGTCCAAGTAAGCCAATGCTGGTTTTCAGAGGCCTGTTCATACTCGCAGCCGTGCTGTTTAATTGACAATTCACTCCACCCTGTTCAGCTCTTCATTGTCCCACCACACTACCAGCCTTCAGAAATCTTTGTTATCTCCACTACAGAATGTTCCATTCATTCACTGCGAATCTGGAATTCATCTGACTCTCAACTCCACGCAGGTTTTCATTACACCACTGTTGAATGTCCAAGTAACCCAATGCTGGTTTTCAGCGGCCTGTTCATATTCGCAGCCCTGCTGTTTACTTGGCTATCGATTCAAGCCTGGTCAGCTCTTCATTTTCCTGTCCACACAACACAGGCTTCAGAAATCATTGGAATCTCCTCTACAGAATGTTCCATTCATTCACTGCGAATGTGGAATTCAACTGACTCTCCACTCCATGCAGGTTTTCCTTACACCACTGATGAATGTCCAAGTAACCCAATGCTGGTTTTCAGCTGCATGTTCACACTCGCAGCCATGCTATACAATTGGCTTTCCACTAAATCCTGATTAGTTCTTGATTTTCCTTCCACACGACCCAGCCTTCAGAAATCATTGGAATCTCCACTAGAGAATGTTCCATTCATTCACTGCGAATCTGGAATTCCTCTGAACCTCCACTCCCGGCAGGTTTTCGTTACACCACTGTTGAATGTCCAAGTAACCCAATGTTTTAAGTGTTTTCTTCACAAGCGCAGTGGTGCTGTTCAATTGGCTATCCACTCAACCCTGGCCAGCTCTACATTTTCCTGTCCACACCACAGAGACTGGAGAAATCATTGTTATCTCCACTACAGAATGTTCCATTCATTCACAGCGAATCTGGAATTCATCTGAATCTCCACTCCCGGCAGGTTTTCGTGACACCACTGGTAAATATCCAAGTAAGCCAATGCTGGTTTTAAGTGGCCTGCTCATACTCTCAGCCGTGCTGTTCAATTTGCTATCCACTCAACCCTCTTCAGCTCCATTTTCCTGTCCACATAACCCAAACTTCAGAAACAATTGGTATCTCCTCCACAGAATGTTCCATTCATTGACTGCAAATCTGAAATTCATCTAATTCTCAACTCCCGTCAGGTTTTCGTTACACCACTTGTGAATGTCCAATTAAGCCAAAGCTGGTTTTCAGTGGCCTGTTCTTACTACGAGACGTGCTGTTCATTTGGCTATCCATTCCACCCTGTTCAGCTCTACATTTTCGTGTCCACAAAACCCAGCCTTCAGAAATCATTGGAATCACCACTAGAGAATGTTCCATTCATTCACTGCGAATCTGGAATTCATCTGAATCTCCACTCCCGGCAGGTTTTCATTGCACCACTGCTGAATGTTCAAGTAACGCAATGATGGTTTTCAGCGGTCTATTCACACTCGAACCCGTGCTGTTCACGGTCTAGCGACTCAACACTGGTGAGTTCTTCTTTTTCCAGTTCAGACAATGCAAACCTCAGAAACCATTGCAATCTACACTACAGAATGTTTCATTCATTCACGCGAATCTTGAATTCATCTTGTTCTCCACTCCCAGCAGGTTTTCGTTTCACCACTGGTGAATGTCCAAGCAACCCAAGGCTGGTTTCAGCTGCGTGTTAACACTCGCAGCCGTGCTGTTCAATTGGCTATCCAGTGAACGCTGGTTAGCTCTTGATTTTCCTTCCACACACCGAGCCTTCAGAAATCATTCTTATCTCCACTTCAGAATGTTCCATTCGTTCCCTGCGAATCTGGAATTCCTCTGACTCTCCACACCAGGCAGATTTTCCTAACAACACTGGTGAATGACCAGGTAATCCAATGCTGGTTTTCAGCGGCTGTTCACACTCACAGCCTTGCTGTTCAATTGGCAATCCAGTCAAACCTAGTCAGCTCTTCATTTTCCTGTCCACACAACCCAGCGTTCAGAAATCATTGGAATCTCTACTACAGAAATTTCCATTCATTCACTGTGAATCTGGAAATAATCTGAATCTGCATTCCAGCAAGGCTTTCGTTACACCACTGATGAATGTCCAAGTAATGCAATGCTGCTTCTTAGTGGTCTGTTCACACTCGAAACCGTGCTGTTCATTGGCTATCCACTCAATATCGGTCAGCTCTTCAATATCCTGTCCAGACTATCCAGATTTCTAAATGTTGGCAATCACCACTACAGAATGTTCCATTCAATCACGCGAATCTGGAATTCATCAGAGTCTCCACTCCTGGAAGGTTTTCGTGACACCACTGGTAAATGTCCAAAAAAGACAATGCTGGTTTTAAGCCGCCTGCTAACACACTCAGCCGTGCTGTTCAATTTGCTATCCACCCAACCCTATTCAGCTCTACATTTTCCTGTCCTCATAACCCAACCTTCAGAAATAATTGGTATCTCCTCCACAGAATGTTCCGTTCATTCACTGCGAATCTTAAATTCATCTGACTCTCAACTCCCGGCGGGTTATCGTTACACCACTTGTGAATGTCCAAGTAAGCCAATGCTGGTTTTCAGTGGCCTGTTCATACTAAGAGACGTGCTGTTCATTTGGCTATCCACTCCACCCTGTTCAGCTCTACATTTTCGTGTCCACAAAACCCAGCCTTCAGAAATCATTGGAATCACCACTAGAGAATGTTCCATTCATTCACTGCGAATCTGGAATTCATCTGAACCTCCACTCCCGGCAGGTTTTCGTTACGCCACTGGTGAATGTCCAAGTAACTCAATACTGGTTTTCAGAGGCATGTTCAACTCGCAGAAGTGCTGTTCAATGGGCTATCCACTCAATATTGGTCAGCTCTTCATTTTCCTCTCCACACAAACCAGCCTTCAGAAATCATTGGGATCTCCACTACAGACTGTTCCATTCATTCACAGCGATTCTGCAATTCATCTGACTCTCCGCTCCAGGCAGGTTTTCATTACAGCATTGGTGAATGACCAAGTAATCCAATGCTGGTTTTCAGCTGCCTTTTCACACTCGCAGTGTGCTGTTCAATTGTCTATCCACTCAAACCTGGTCAGCCTTTCATTTTCTTTTCCACAATATCAGACTTCAGAAATCATTGGAATCGCCAGTACAGAATGTTCCATTCATTCACTGCCAATCTGGAATTCATCTGAATCTGCACTCCAGGTAGGCTTTCATTACACCACTTATGAATGTCCAAGTAACACAATGCTGGTTTTCAGCGGTCTGTTCACACTCTAAGCCCTGCTTTTTACTGGGTATCCACACAACTGTGGTCAGCTCTTCATTTTCATGTCCAAACAATCCAGACTTGAGAAATCATTGCAATCTCCAGTACAGAATGTTCCATTCATTCACTGCGAATCTGGAATTCAACTGAATCTCCACTACCTGCAGATTTATCTTACACCACTTGTGAATGTCCAAGTAAAACAATGCTGGTTTTCAGAGGCCTGTTCATGTTCGCAGTCGTGCTGTTCAATTGGCTATCCACTCAACCTGTTTTGCTCCTCATTTTCCTGTGCACACAACCCAGCCTTCAGAAATCATTGTAATCTCCACTACAGGATGTTCCATTCATTCACTGGGAATCTGGAATTCATCTGAATCTGCACTCCACGCAGGCTTTCGTTACACCACTGCTGAAAGTCGAAGTAATGCAATACTGGTTTTCAGTGGTCTGTTCACATTCGAAGCCGAGGCTTTTTACAGGCTATCCACTCAACACTGGTCAGCTCTTCATTTTCGTGTCCCCACAATCCAGATTTCAGAAATCATTGCAATCTCCACTACAGAATGTTCCATTCATTCACTGCGAGTCTGGAGTTTATCTGATTCTCCACTCCCGCCTGGTTAACATTACACCACTTGTGAATGTCCAAGTAAGCCAATGCTGGTTTTCAGAGGCCTGTTCATACTCGCAGCCGTGCTGTTTAATTGACAATTCACTCCACCCTGTTCAGCTCTTCATTGTCCCACCACACTACCAGCCTTCAGAAATCTTTGTTATCTCCACTACAGAATGTTCCATTCATTCACTGCGAATCTGGAATTCATCTGACTCTCAACTCCACGCAGGTTTTCATTACACCACTGTTGAATGTCCAAGTAACCCAATGCTGGTTTTCAGCGGCCTGTTCATATTCGCAGCCCTGCTGTTTACTTGGCTATCGATTCAAGCCTGGTCAGCTCTTCATTTTCCTGTCCACACAACACAGGCTTCAGAAACCATTGGAATCTCCTCTACAGAATGTTCCATTCATTCACTGCGAATGTGGAATTCAACTGACTCTCCACTCCATGCAGGTTTTCCTTACACCACTGATGAATGTCCAAGTAACCCAATGCTGGTTTTCAGCTGCATGTTCACACTCGCAGCCATGCTATACAATTGGCTTTCCACTAAATCCTGATTAGTTCTTGATGTTCCTTCCACACGACCCAGCCTTCAGAAATCATTGGAATCTCCACTAGAGAATGTTCCATTCATTCACTGCGAATCTGGAATTCCTCTGAACCTCCACTCCCGGCAGGTTTTCGTTACACCACTGTTGAATGTCCAAGTAACCCAATGTTTTAAGTGTTTTCTTCACAAGCGCAGTGGTGCTGTTCAATTGGCTATCCACTCAACCCTGGCCAGCTCTACATTTTCCTGTCCACACCACAGAGACTGGAGAAATCATTGTTATCTCCACTACAGAATGTTCCAATCATTCACAGCGAATCTGGAATTCATCTGAATCTCCACTCCCGGCAGGTTTTCGTGACACCACTGGTAAATATCCAAGTAAGCCAATGCTGGTTTTAAGTGGCCTGCTCATACTCTCAGCCGTGCTGTTCAATTTGCTATCCACTCAACCCTCTTCAGCTCCATTTTCCTGTCCACATAACCCAAACTTCAGAAACAATTGGTATCTCCTACACAGAATGTTCCATTCATTGACTGCAAATCTGAAATTCATCTAATTCTCAACTCCCGTCAGGTTTTCGTTACACCACTTGTGAATGTCCAATTAAGCCAAAGCTGGTTTTCAGTGGCCTGTTCTTACTACGAGACGTGCTGTTCATTTGGCTATCCATTCCACCCTGTTCAGCTCTACATTTTCGTGTCCACAAAACCCAGCCTTCAGAAATCATTGGAATCACCACTAGAGAATGTTCCATTCATTCACTGCGAATCTGGAATTCATCTGAATCTCCACTCCCGGCAGGTTTTCATTGCACCACTGCTGAATGTTCAAGTAACGCAATGATGGTTTTCAGCGGTCTATTCACACTCGAACCCGTGCTGTTCACGGTCTAGCGACTCAACACTGGTGAGTTCTTCTTTTTCCAGTTCAGACAATGCAAACCTCAGAAACCATTGCAATCTACACTACAGAATGTTTCATTCATTCACGCGAATCTTGAATTCATCTTGTTCTCCACTCCCAGCAGGTTTTCGTTTCACCACTGGTGAATGTCCAAGCAACCCAAGGCTGGTTTCAGCTGCGTGTTAACACTCGCAGCCGTGCTGTTCAATTGGCTATCCAGTGAACGCTGGTTAGCTCTTGATTTTCCTTCCACACACCGAGCCTTCAGAAATCATTCTTATCTCCACTTCAGAATGTTCCATTCGTTCCCTGCGAATCTGGAATTCCTCTGACTCTCCACACCAGGCAGATTTTCCTAACAACACTGGTGAATGACCAGGTAATCCAATGCTGGTTTTCAGCGGCTGTTCACACTCACAGCCTTGCTGTTCAATTGGCAATCCAGTCAAACCTAGTCAGCTCTTCATTTTCCTGTCCACACAACCCAGCGTTCAGAAATCATTGGAATCTCTACTACAGAAATTTCCATTCATTCACTGTGAATCTGGAAATAATCTGAATCTGCATTCCAGGAAGGCTTTCGTTACACCACTGATGAATGTCCAAGTAATGCAATGCTGCTTCTTAGTGGTCTGTTCACACTCGAAACCGTGCTGTTCACTGGCTATCCACTCAACATTGGTCAGCTCTTCAATATCCTGTCCAGACTATCCAGATTTCTAAATCTTGGCAATCTCCACTACAGAATGTTCCATTCAATCACGCGAATCTGGAATTCAACAGAGTCTCCACTCCCGGCAGGTTTTCGTGACACCACTGGTATATGTCCAAGGAAGCCAATGCTGGTTTTAAGCCGCCTGCTAACACACTCAGCCGTGCTGTTCAATTTGCTATCCACCCAACCCTATTCAGCTCTACATTTTCCTGTCCTCATAACCCAACCTTCAGAAATAATTGGTATCTCCTCCACAGAATGTTCCGTTCATTCACTGCGAATCTTAAATTCATCTGACTCTCAACTCCCGGCGGGTTATCGTTACACCACTTGTGAATGTCCAAGTAAGCCAATGCTGGTTTTCAGTGGCCTGTTCATACTAAGAGACGTGCTGTTCATTTGGCTATCCACTCCACCCTGTTCAGCTCTACATTTTCGTGTCCACAAAACCCAGCCTTCAGAAATCATTGGAATCACCACTAGAGAATGTTCCATTCATTCACTGCGAATCTGGAATTCATCTGAACCTCCACTCCCGGCAGGTTTTCGTTACGCCACTGGTGAATGTCCAAGTAACTCAATACTGGTTTTCAGAGGCATGTTCAACTCGCAGAAGTGCTGTTCAATGGGCTATCCACTCAATATTGGTCAGCTCTTCATTTTCCTCTCCACACAAACCAGCCTTCAGAAATCATTGGGATCTCCACTACAGACTGTTCCATTCATTCACTGCGATTCTGCAATTCATCTGACTCTCCGCTCCAGGCAGGTTTTCATTACAGCACTGGTGAATGACCAAGTAATCCAATGCTGGTTTTCAGCCGCCTTTTCACACTCGCAGTGTGCTGTTCAATTGTCTATCCACTCAAACCTGGTCAGCCTTTCATTTTCTTTTCCACAATATCAGACTTCAGAAATCATTGGAATCGCCAGTACAGAATGTTCCATTCATTCACTGCCAATCTGGAATTCATCTGAATCTGCACTCCAGGTAGGCTTTCATTACACCACTTATGAATGTCCAAGTAACACAATGCTGGTTTTCAGCGGTCTGTTCACACTCTAAGCCCTGCTTTTTACTGGGTATCCACACAACTGTGGTCAGCTCTTCATTTTCATGTCCAAACAATCCAGACTTGAGAAATCATTGCAATCTCCAGTACAGAATGTTCCATTCATTCACTGCGAATCTGGAATTCAACTGAATCTCCACTACCTGCAGATTTATCTTACACCACTTGTGAATGTCCAAGTAAAACAATGCTGGTTTTCAGAGGCCTGTTCATGTTCGCAGTCGTGCTGTTCAATTGGCTATCCACTCAACCTGTTTTGCTCCTCATTTTCCTGTGCACACAACCCAGCCTTCAGAAATCATTGTAATCTCCACTACAGGATGTTCCATTCATTCACTGGGAATCTGGAATTCATCTGAATCTGCACTCCACGCAGGCTTTCGTTACACCACTGCTGAAAGTCGAAGTAATGCAATACTGGTTTTCAGTGGTCTGTTCACATTCGAAGCCGAGGCTTTTTACAGGCTATCCACTCAACACTGGTCAGCTCTTCATTTTCGTGTCCCCACAATCCAGATTTCAGAAATCATTGCAATCTCCACTACAGAATGTTCCATTCATTCACTGCGAGTCTGGAGTTTATCTGATTCTCCACTCCCGCCTGGTTAACATTACACCACTTGTGAATGTCCAAGTAAGCCAATGCTGGTTTTCAGAGGCCTGTTCATACTCGCAGCCGTGCTGTTTAATTGACAATTCACTCCACCCTGTTCAGCTCTTCATTGTCCCACCACACTACCAGCCTTCAGAAATCTTTGTTATCTCCACTACAGAATGTTCCATTCATTCACTGCGAATCTGGAATTCATCTGACTCTCAACTCCACGCAGGTTTTCATTACACCACTGTTGAATGTCCAAGTAACCCAATGCTGGTTTTCAGCGGCCTGTTCATATTCGCAGCCCTGCTGTTTACTTGGCTATCGATTCAAGCCTGGTCAGCTCTTCATTTTCCTGTCCACACAACACAGGCTTCAGAAACCATTGGAATCTCCTCTACAGAATGTTCCATTCATTCACTGCGAATGTGGAATTCAACTGACTCTCCACTCCATGCAGGTTTTCCTTACACCACTGATGAATGTCCAAGTAACCCAATGCTGGTTTTCAGCTGCATGTTCACACTCGCAGCCATGCTATACAATTGGCTTTCCACTAAATCCTGATTAGTTCTTGATGTTCCTTCCACACGACCCAGCCTTCAGAAATCATTGGAATCTCCACTAGAGAATGTTCCATTCATTCACTGCGAATCTGGAATTCCTCTGAACCTCCACTCCCGGCAGGTTTTCGTTACACCACTGTTGAATGTCCAAGTAACCCAATGTTTTAAGTGTTTTCTTCACAAGCGCAGTGGTGCTGTTCAATTGGCTATCCACTCAACCCTGGCCAGCTCTACATTTTCCTGTCCACACCACAGAGACTGGAGAAATCATTGTTATCTCCACTACAGAATGTTCCAATCATTCACAGCGAATCTGGAATTCATCTGAATCTCCACTCCCGGCAGGTTTTCGTGACACCACTGGTAAATATCCAAGTAAGCCAATGCTGGTTTTAAGTGGCCTGCTCATACTCTCAGCCGTGCTGTTCAATTTGCTATCCACTCAACCCTCTTCAGCTCCATTTTCCTGTCCACATAACCCAAACTTCAGAAACAATTGGTATCTCCTCCACAGAATGTTCCATTCATTGACTGCAAATCTGAAATTCATCTAATTCTCAACTCCCGTCAGGTTTTCGTTACACCACTTGTGAATGTCCAATTAAGCCAAAGCTGGTTTTCAGTGGCCTGTTCTTACTACGAGACGTGCTGTTCATTTGGCTATCCATTCCACCCTGTTCAGCTCTACATTTTCGTGTCCACAAAACCCAGCCTTCAGAAATCATTGGAATCACCACTAGAGAATGTTCCATGCATTCACTGCGAATCTGGAATTCATCTGAATCTCCACTCCCGGCAGGTTTTCATTGCACCACTGCTGAATGTTCAAGTAACGCAATGATGGTTTTCCGCGGTCTATTCACACTCGAACCCGTGCTGTTCACGGTCTAGCGACTCAACACTGGTGAGTTCTTCTTTTTCCAGTTCAGACAATACAAACCTCAGAAACCATTGCAATCTACACTACAGAATGTTTCATTCATTCACGCGAATCTTGAATTCATCTTGTTCTCCACTCCCAGCAGGTTTTCGTTTCACCACTGGTGAATGTCCAAGCAACCCAAGGCTGGTTTCAGCTGCGTGTTAACACTCGCAGCCGTGCTGTTCAATTGGCTATCCAGTGAACGCTGGTTAGCTCTTGATTTTCCTTCCACACACCGAGCCTTCAGAAATCATTCTTATCTCCACTTCAGAATGTTCCATTCGTTCCCTGCGAATCTGGAATTCCTCTGACTCTCCACACCAGGCAGATTTTCCTAACAACACTGGTGAATGACCAGGTAATCCAATGCTGGTTTTCAGCGGCTGTTCACACTCACAGCCTTGCTGTTCAATTGGCAATCCAGTCAAACCTAGTCAGCTCTTCATTTTCCTGTCCACACAACCCAGCGTTCAGAAATCATTGGAATCTCTACTACAGAAATTTCCATTCATTCACTGTGAATCTGGAAATAATCTGAATCTGCATTCCAGGAAGGCTTTCGTTACACCACTGATGAATGTCCAAGTAATGCAATGCTGCTTCTTAGTGGTCTGTTCACACTCGAAACCGTGCTGTTCACTGGCTATCCACTCAACATTGGTCAGCTCTTCAATATCCTGTCCAGACTATCCAGATTTCTAAATCTTGGCAATCTCCACTACAGAATGTTCCATTCAATCACGCGAATCTGGAATTCATCAGAGTCTCCACTCCCGGCAGGTTTTCGTGACACCACTGGTATATGTCCAAGGAAGCCAATGCTGGTTTTAAGCCGCCTGCTAACACACTCAGCCGTGCTGTTCAATTTGCTATCCACCCAACCCTATTCAGCTCTACATTTTCCTGTCCTCATAACCCAACCTTCAGAAATAATTGGTATCTCCTCCACAGAATGTTCCGTTCATTCACTGCGAATCTTAAATTCATCTGACTCTCAACTCCCGGCGGGTTATCGTTACACCACTTGTGAATGTCCAAGTAAGCCTATGCTGGTTTTCAGTGGCCTGTTCATACTAAGAGACGTGCTGTTCATTTGGCTATCCACTCCACCCTGTTCAGCTCTACATTTTCGTGTCCACAAAACCCAGCCTTCAGAAATCATTGGAATCACCACTAGAGAATGTTCCATTCATTCACTGCGAATCTGGAATTCATCTGAACCTCCACTCCCGGCAGGTTTTCGTTACGCCACTGGTGAATGTCCAAGTAACTCAATACTGGTTTTCAGAGGCATGTTCAACTCGCAGAAGTGCTGTTCAATGGGCTATCCACTCAATATTGGTCAGCTCTTCATTTTCCTCTCCACACAAACCAGCCTTCAGAAATCATTGGGATCTCCACTACAGACTGTTCCATTCATTCACTGCGATTCTGCAATTCATCTGACTCTCCGCTCCAGGCAGGTTTTCATTACAGCACTGGTGAATGACCAAGTAATCCAATGCTGGTTTTCAGCCGCCTTTTCACACTCGCAGTGTGCTGTTCAATTGTCTATCCACTCAAACCTGGTCAGCCTTTCATTTTCTTTTCCACAATATCAGACTTCAGAAATCATTGGAATCGCCAGTACAGAATGTTCCATTCATTCACTGCCAATCTGGAATTCATCTGAATCTGCACTCCAGGTAGGCTTTCATTACACCACTTATGAATGTCCAAGTAACACAATGCTGGTTTTCAGCGGTCTGTTCACACTCTAAGCCCTGCTTTTTACTGGGTATCCACACAACTGTGGTCAGCTCTTCATTTTCATGTCCAAACAATCCAGACTTGAGAAATCATTGCAATCTCCAGTACAGAATGTTCCATTCATTCACTGCGAATCTGGAATTCAACTGAATCTCCACTACCTGCAGATTTATCTTACACCACTTGTGAATGTCCAAGTAAAACAATGCTGGTTTTCAGAGGCCTGTTCATGTTCGCAGTCGTGCTGTTCAATTGGCTATCCACTCAACCTGTTTTGCTCCTCATTTTCCTGTGCACACAACCCAGCCTTCAGAAATCATTGTAATCTCCACTACAGGATGTTCCATTCATTCACTGGGAATCTGGAATTCATCTGAATCTGCACTCCACGCAGGCTTTCGTTACACCACTGCTGAAAGTCGAAGTAATGCAATACTGGTTTTCAGTGGTCTGTTCACATTCGAAGCCGAGGCTTTTTACAGGCTATCCACTCAACACTGGTCAGCTCTTCATTTTCGTGTCCCCACAATCCAGATTTCAGAAATCATTGCAATCTCCACTACAGAATGTTCCATTCATTCACTGCGAGTCTGGAGTTTATCTGATTCTCCACTCCCGCCTGGTTAACATTACACCACTTGTGAATGTCCAAGTAAGCCAATGCTGGTTTTCAGAGGCCTGTTCATACTCGCAGCCGTGCTGTTTAATTGACAATTCACTCCACCCTGTTCAGCTCTTCATTGTCCCACCACACTACCAGCCTTCAGAAATCTTTGTTATCTCCACTACAGAATGTTCCATTCATTCACTGCGAATCTGGAATTCATCTGACTCTCAACTCCACGCAGGTTTTCATTACACCACTGTTGAATGTCCAAGTAACCCAATGCTGGTTTTCAGCGGCCTGTTCATATTCGCAGCCCTGCTGTTTACTTGGCTATCGATTCAAGCCTGGTCAGCTCTTCATTTTCCTGTCCACACAACACAGGCTTCAGAAATCATTGGAATCTCCTCTACAGAATGTTCCATTCATTCACTGCGAATGTGGAATTCAACTGACTCTCCACTCCATGCAGGTTTTCCTTACACCACTGATGAATGTCCAAGTAACCCAATGCTGGTTTTCAGCTGCATGTTCACACTCGCAGCCATGCTATACAATTGGCTTTCCACTAAATCCTGATTAGTTCTTGATTTTCCTTCCACACGACCCAGCCTTCAGAAATCATTGGAATCTCCACTAGAGAATGTTCCATTCATTCACTGCGAATCTGGAATTCCTCTGAACCTCCACTCCCGGCAGGTTTTCGTTACACCACTGTTGAATGTCCAAGTAACCCAATGTTTTAAGTGTTTTCTTCACAAGCGCAGTGGTGCTGTTCAATTGGCTATCCACTCAACCCTGGCCAGCTCTACATTTTCCTGTCCACACCACAGAGACTGGAGAAATCATTGTTATCTCCACTACAGAATGTTCCATTCATTCACAGCGAATCTGGAATTCATCTGAATCTCCACTCCCGGCAGGTTTTCGTGACACCACTGGTAAATATCCAAGTAAGCCAATGCTGGTTTTAAGTGGCCTGCTCATACTCTCAGCCGTGCTGTTCAATTTGCTATCCACTCAACCCTCTTCAGCTCCATTTTCCTGTCCACATAACCCAAACTTCAGAAACAATTGGTATCTCCTCCACAGAATGTTCCATTCATTGACTGCAAATCTGAAATTCATCTAATTCTCAACTCCCGTCAGGTTTTCGTTACACCACTTGTGAATGTCCAATTAAGCCAAAGCTGGTTTTCAGTGGCCTGTTCTTACTACGAGACGTGCTGTTCATTTGGCTATCCATTCCACCCTGTTCAGCTCTACATTTTCGTGTCCACAAAACCCAGCCTTCAGAAATCATTGGAATCACCACTAGAGAATGTTCCATTCATTCACTGCGAATCTGGAATTCATCTGAATCTCCACTCCCGGCAGGTTTTCATTGCACCACTGCTGAATGTTCAAGTAACGCAATGATGGTTTTCAGCGGTCTATTCACACTCGAACCCGTGCTGTTCACGGTCTAGCGACTCAACACTGGTGAGTTCTTCTTTTTCCAGTTCAGACAATGCAAACCTCAGAAACCATTGCAATCTACACTACAGAATGTTTCATTCATTCACGCGAATCTTGAATTCATCTTGTTCTCCACTCCCAGCAGGTTTTCGTTTCACCACTGGTGAATGTCCAAGCAACCCAAGGCTGGTTTCAGCTGCGTGTTAACACTCGCAGCCGTGCTGTTCAATTGGCTATCCAGTGAACGCTGGTTAGCTCTTGATTTTCCTTCCACACACCGAGCCTTCAGAAATCATTCTTATCTCCACTTCAGAATGTTCCATTCGTTCCCTGCGAATCTGGAATTCCTCTGACTCTCCACACCAGGCAGATTTTCCTAACAACACTGGTGAATGACCAGGTAATCCAATGCTGGTTTTCAGCGGCTGTTCACACTCACAGCCTTGCTGTTCAATTGGCAATCCAGTCAAACCTAGTCAGCTCTTCATTTTCCTGTCCACACAACCCAGCGTTCAGAAATCATTGGAATCTCTACTACAGAAATTTCCATTCATTCACTGTGAATCTGGAAATAATCTGAATCTGCATTCCAGGAAGGCTTTCGTTACACCACTGATGAATGTCCAAGTAATGCAATGCTGCTTCTTAGTGGTCTGTTCACACTCGAAACCGTGCTGTTCATTGGCTATCCACTCAATATCGGTCAGCTCTTCAATATCCTGTCCAGACTATCCAGATTTCTAAATGTTGGCAATCACCACTACAGAATGTTCCATTCAATCACGCGAATCTGGAATTCATCAGAGTCTCCACTCCTGGAAGGTTTTCGTGACACCACTGGTAAATGTCCAAGGAAGACAATGCTGGTTTTAAGCCGCCTGCTAACACACTCAGCCGTGCTGTTCAATTTGCTATCCACCCAACCCTATTCAGCTCTACATTTTCCTGTCCTCATAACCCAACCTTCAGAAATAATTGGTATCTCCTCCACAGAATGTTCCGTTCATTCACTGCGAATCTTAAATTCATCTGACTCTCAACTCCCGGCGGGTTATCGTTACACCACTTGTGAATGTCCAAGTAAGCCAATGCTGGTTTTCAGTGGCCTGTTCATACTAAGAGACGTGCTGTTCATTTGGCTATCCACTCCACCCTGTTCAGCTCTACATTTTCGTGTCCACAAAACCCAGCCTTCAGAAATCATTGGAATCACCACTAGAGAATGTTCCATTCATTCACTGCGAATCTGGAATTCATCTGAACCTCCACTCCCGGCAGGTTTTCGTTACGCCACTGGTGAATGTCCAAGTAACTCAATACTGGTTTTCAGAGGCATGTTCAACTCGCAGAAGTGCTGTTCAATGGGCTATCCACTCAATATTGGTCAGCTCTTCATTTTCCTCTCCACACAAACCAGCCTTCAGAAATCATTGGGATCTCCACTACAGACTGTTCCATTCATTCACAGCGATTCTGCAATTCATCTGACTCTCCGCTCCAGGCAGGTTTTCATTACAGCATTGGTGAATGACCAAGTAATCCAATGCTGGTTTTCAGCTGCCTTTTCACACTCGCAGTGTGCTGTTCAATTGTCTATCCACTCAAACCTGGTCAGCCTTTCATTTTCTTTTCCACAATATCAGACTTCAGAAATCATTGGAATCGCCAGTACAGAATGTTCCATTCATTCACTGCCAATCTGGAATTCATCTGAATCTGCACTCCAGGTAGGCTTTCATTACACCACTTATGAATGTCCAAGTAACACAATGCTGGTTTTCAGCGGTCTGTTCACACTCTAAGCCCTGCTTTTTACTGGGTATCCACACAACTGTGGTCAGCTCTTCATTTTCATGTCCAAACAATCCAGACTTGAGAAATCATTGCAATCTCCAGTACAGAATGTTCCATTCATTCACTGCGAATCTGGAATTCAACTGAATCTCCACTACCTGCAGATTTATCTTACACCACTTGTGAATGTCCAAGTAAAACAATGCTGGTTTTCAGAGGCCTGTTCATGTTCGCAGTCGTGCTGTTCAATTGGCTATCCACTCAACCTGTTTTGCTCCTCATTTTCCTGTGCACACAACCCAGCCTTCAGAAATCATTGTAATCTCCACTACAGGATGTTCCATTCATTCACTGGGAATCTGGAATTCATCTGAATCTGCACTCCACGCAGGCTTTCGTTACACCACTGCTGAAAGTCGAAGTAATGCAATACTGGTTTTCAGTGGTCTGTTCACATTCGAAGCCGAGGCTTTTTACAGGCTATCCACTCAACACTGGTCAGCTCTTCATTTTCGTGTCCCCACAATCCAGATTTCAGAAATCATTGCAATCTCCACTACACAATGTTCCATTCATTCACTGCGAGTCTGGAGTTTATCTGATTCTCCACTCCCGCCTGGTTAACATTACACCACTTGTGAATGTCCAAGTAAGCCAATGCTGGTTTTCAGAGGCCTGTTCATACTCGCAGCCGTGCTGTTTAATTGACAATTCACTCCACCCTGTTCAGCTCTTCATTGTCCCACCACACTACCAGCCTTCAGAAATCTTTGTTATCTCCACTACAGAATGTTCCATTCATTCACTGCGAATCTGGAATTCATCTGACTCTCAACTCCACGCAGGTTTTCATTACACCACTGTTGAATGTCCAAGTAACCCAATGCTGGTTTTCAGCGGCCTGTTCATATTCGCAGCCCTGCTGTTTACTTGGCTATCGATTCAAGCCTGGTCAGCTCTTCATTTTCCTGTCCACACAACACAGGCTTCAGAAACCATTGGAATCTCCTCTACAGAATGTTCCATTCATTCACTGCGAATGTGGAATTCAACTGACTCTCCACTCCATGCAGGTTTTCCTTACACCACTGATGAATGTCCAAGTAACCCAATGCTGGTTTTCAGCTGCATGTTCACACTCGCAGCCATGCTATACAATTGGCTTTCCACTAAATCCTGATTAGTTCTTGATGTTCCTTCCACACGACCCAGCCTTCAGAAATCATTGGAATCTCCACTAGAGAATGTTCCATTCATTCACTGCGAATCTGGAATTCCTCTGAACCTCCACTCCCGGCAGGTTTTCGTTACACCACTGTTGAATGTCCAAGTAACCCAATGTTTTAAGTGTTTTCTTCACAAGCGCAGTGGTGCTGTTCAATTGGCTATCCACTCAACCCTGGCCAGCTCTACATTTTCCTGTCCACACCACAGAGACTGGAGAAATCATTGTTATCTCCACTACAGAATGTTCCATTCATTCACAGCGAATCTGGAATTCATCTGAATCTCCACTCCCGGCAGGTTTTCGTGACACCACTGGTAAATATCCAAGTAAGCCAATGCTGGTTTTAAGTGGCCTGCTCATACTCTCAGCCGTGCTGTTCAATTTGCTATCCACTCAACCCTCTTCAGCTCCATTTTCCTGTCCACATAACCCAAACTTCAGAAACAATTGGTATCTCCTCCACAGAATGTTCCATTCATTGACTGCAAATCTGAAATTCATCTAATTCTCAACTCCCGTCAGGTTTTCGTTACACCACTTGTGAATGTCCAATTAAGCCAAAGCTGGTTTTCAGTGGCCTGTTCTTACTACGAGACGTGCTGTTCATTTGGCTATCCATTCCACCCTGTTCAGCTCTACATTTTCGTGTCCACAAAACCCAGCCTTCAGAAATCATTGGAATCACCACTAGAGAATGTTCCATTCATTCACTGCGAATCTGGAATTCATCTGAATCTCCACTCCCGGCAGGTTTTCATTGCACCACTGCTGAATGTTCAAGTAACGCAATGATGGTTTTCAGCGGTCTATTCACACTCGAACCCGTGCTGTTCACGGTCTAGCGACTCAACACTGGTGAGTTCTTCTTTTTCCAGTTCAGACAATACAAACCTCAGAAACCATTGCAATCTACACTACAGAATGTTTCATTCATTCAGGCGAATCTTGAATTCATCTTGTTCTCCACTCCCAGCAGGTTTTCGTTTCACCACTGGTGAATGTCCAAGCAACCCAAGGCTGGTTTCAGCTGCGTGTTAACACTCGCAGCCGTGCTGTTCAATTGGCTATCCAGTGAACGCTGGTTAGCTCTTGATTTTCCTTCCACACACCGAGCCTTCAGAAATCATTCTTATCTCCACTTCGGAATGTTCCATTCGTTCCCTGCGAATCTGGAATTCCTCTGACTCTCCACACCAGGCAGATTTTCCTAACAACACTGGTGAATGACCAGGTAATCCAATGCTGGTTTTCAGCGGCTGTTCACACTCACAGCCTTGCTGTTCAATTGGCAATCCAGTCAAACCTAGTCAGCTCTTCATTTTCCTGTCCACACAACCCAGCGTTCAGAAATCATTGGAATCTCTACTACAGAAATTTCCATTCATTCACTGTGAATCTGGAAATAATCTGAATCTGCATTCCAGGAAGGCTTTCGTTACACCACTGATGAATGTCCAAGTAATGCAATGCTGCTTCTTAGTGGTCTGTTCACACTCGAAACCGTGCTGTTCACTGGCTATCCACTCAACATTGGTCAGCTCTTCAATATCCTGTCCAGACTATCCAGATTTCTAAATCTTGGCAATCTCCACTACAGAATGTTCCATTCAATCACGCGAATCTGGAATTCATCAGAGTCTCCACTCCCGGCAGGTTTTCGTGACACCACTGGTATATGTCCAAGGAAGCCAATGCTGGTTTTAAGCCGCCTGCTAACACACTCAGCCGTGCTGTTCAATTTGCTATCCACCCAACCCTATTCAGCTCTACATTTTCCTGTCCTCATAACCCAACCTTCAGAAATAATTGGTATCTCCTCCACAGAATGTTCCGTTCATTCACTGCGAATCTTAAATTCATCTGACTCTCAACTCCCGGCGGGTTATCGTTACACCACTTGTGAATGTCCAAGTAAGCCAATGCTGGTTTTCAGTGGCCTGTTCATACTAAGAGACGTGCTGTTCATTTGGCTATCCACTCCACCCTGTTCAGCTCTACATTTTCGTGTCCACAAAACCCAGCCTTCAGAAATCATTGGAATCACCACTAGAGAATGTTCCATTCATTCACTGCGAATCTGGAATTCATCTGAACCTCCACTCCCGGCAGGTTTTCGTTACGCCACTGGTGAATGTCCAAGTAACTCAATACTGGTTTTCAGAGGCATGTTCAACTCGCAGAAGTGCTGTTCAATGGGCTATCCACTCAATATTGGTCAGCTCTTCATTTTCCTCTCCACACAAACCAGCCTTCAGAAATCATTGGGATCTCCACTACAGACTGTTCCATTCATTCACTGCGATTCTGCAATTCATCTGACTCTCCGCTCCAGGCAGGTTTTCATTACAGCACTGGTGAATGACCAAGTAATCCAATGCTGGTTTTCAGCCGCCTTTTCACACTCGCAGTGTGCTGTTCAATTGTCTATCCACTCAAACCTGGTCAGCCTTTCATTTTCTTTTCCACAATATCAGACTTCAGAAATCATTGGAATCGCCAGTACAGAATGTTCCTTTCATTCACTGCCAATCTGGAATTCATCTGAATCTGCACTCCAGGTAGGCTTTCATTACACCACTTATGAATGTCCAAGTAACACAATGCTGGTTTTCAGCGGTCTGTTCACACTCTAAGCCCTGCTTTTTACTGGGTATCCACACAACTGTGGTCAGCTCTTCATTTTCATGTCCAAACAATCCAGACTTGAGAAATCATTGCAATCTCCAGTACAGAATGTTCCATTCATTCACTGCGAATCTGGAATTCAACTGAATCTCCACTACCTGCAGATTTATCTTACACCACTTGTGAATGTCCAAGTAAAACAATGCTGGTTTTCAGAGGCCTGTTCATGTTCGCAGTCGTGCTGTTCAATTGGCTATCCACTCAACCTGTTTTGCTCCTCATTTTCCTGTGCACACAACCCAGCCTTCAGAAATCATTGTAATCTCCACTACAGGATGTTCCATTCATTCACTGGGAATCTGGAATTCATCTGAATCTGCACTCCACGCAGGCTTTCGTTACACCACTGCTGAAAGTCGAAGTAATGCAATACTGGTTTTCAGTGGTCTGTTCACATTCGAAGCCGAGGCTTTTTACAGGCTATCCACTCAACACTGGTCAGCTCTTCATTTTCGTGTCCCCACAATCCAGATTTCAGAAATCATTGCAATCTCCACTACAGAATGTTCCATTCATTCACTGCGAGTCTGGAGTTTATCTGATTCTCCACTCCCGCCTGGTTAACATTACACCACTTGTGAATGTCCAAGTAAGCCAATGCTGGTTTTCAGAGGCCTGTTCATACTCGCAGCCGTGCTGTTTAATTGACAATTCACTCCACCCTGTTCAGCTCTTCATTGTCCCACCACACTACCAGCCTTCAGAAATCTTTGTTATCTCCACTACAGAATGTTCCATTCATTCACTGCGAATCTGGAATTCATCTGACTCTCAACTCCACGCAGGTTTTCATTACACCACTGTTGAATGTCCAAGTAACCCAATGCTGGTTTTCAGCGGCCTGTTCATATTCGCAGCCCTGCTGTTTACTTGGCTATCGATTCAAGCCTGGTCAGCTCTTCATTTTCCTGTCCACACAACACAGGCTTCAGAAACCATTGGAATCTCCTCTACAGAATGTTCCATTCATTCACTGCGAATGTGGAATTCAACTGACTCTCCACTCCATGCAGGTTTTCCTTACACCACTGATGAATGTCCAAGTAACCCAATGCTGGTTTTCAGCTGCATGTTCACACTCGCAGCCATGCTATACAATTGGCTTTCCACTAAATCCTGATTAGTTCTTGATTTTCCTTCCACACGACCCAGCCTTCAGAAATCATTGGAATCTCCACTAGAGAATGTTCCATTCATTCACTGCGAATCTGGAATTCCTCTGAACCTCCACTCCCGGCAGGTTTTCGTTACACCACTGTTGAATGTCCAAGTAACCCAATGTTTTAAGTGTTTTCTTCACAAGCGCAGTGGTGCTGTTCAATTGGCTATCCACTCAACCCTGGCCAGCTCTACATTTTCCTGTCCACACCACAGAGACTGGAGAAATCATTGTTATCTCCACTACAGAATGTTCCAATCATTCACAGCGAATCTGGAATTCATCTGAATCTCCACTCCCGGCAGGTTTTCGTGACACCACTGGTAAATATCCAAGTAAGCCAATGCTGGTTTTAAGTGGCCTGCTCATACTCTCAGCCGTGCTGTTCAATTTGCTATCCACTCAACCCTCTTCAGCTCCATTTTCCTGTCCACATAACCCAAACTTCAGAAACAATTGGTATCTCCTCCACAGAATGTTCCATTCATTGACTGCAAATCTGAAATTCATCTAATTCTCAACTCCCGTCAGGTTTTCGTTACACCACTTGTGAATGTCCAATTAAGCCAAAGCTGGTTTTCAGTGGCCTGTTCTTACTACGAGACGTGCTGTTCATTTGGCTATCCATTCCACCCTGTTCAGCTCTACATTTTCGTGTCCACAAAACCCAGCCTTCAGAAATCATTGGAATCACCACTAGAGAATGTTCCATGCATTCACTGCGAATCTGGAATTCATCTGAATCTCCACTCCCGGCAGGTTTTCATTGCACCACTGCTGAATGTTCAAGTAACGCAATGATGGTTTTCAGCGGTCTATTCACACTCGAACCCGTGCTGTTCACGGTCTAGCGACTCAACACTGGTGAGTTCTTCTTTTTCCAGTTCAGACAATACAAACCTCAGAAACCATTGCAATCTACACTACAGAATGTTTCATTCATTCAGGCGAATCTTGAATTCATCTTGTTCTCCACTCCCAGCAGGTTTTCGTTTCACCACTGGTGAATGTCCAAGCAACCCAAGGCTGGTTTCAGCTGCGTGTTAACACTCGCAGCCGTGCTGTTCAATTGGCTATCCAGTGAACGCTGGTTAGCTCTTGATTTTCCTTCCACACACCGAGCCTTCAGAAATCATTCTTATCTCCACTTCAGAATGTTCCATTCGTTCCCTGCGAATCTGGAATTCCTCTGACTCTCCACACCAGGCAGATTTTCCTAACAACACTGGTGAATGACCAGGTAATCCAATGCTGGTTTTCAGCGGCTGTTCACACTCACAGCCTTGCTGTTCAATTGGCAATCCAGTCAAACCTAGTCAGCTCTTCATTTTCCTGTCCACACAACCCAGCGTTCAGAAATCATTGGAATCTCTACTACAGAAATTTCCATTCATTCACTGTGAATCTGGAAATAATCTGAATCTGCATTCCAGGAAGGCTTTCGTTACACCACTGATGAATGTCCAAGTAATGCAATGCTGCTTCTTAGTGGTCTGTTCACACTCGAAACCGTGCTGTTCATTGGCTATCCACTCAATATCGGTCAGCTCTTCAATATCCTGTCCAGACTATCCAGATTTCTAAATGTTGGCAATCACCACTACAGAATGTTCCATTCAATCACGCGAATCTGGAATTCATCAGAGTCTCCACTCCTGGAAGGTTTTCGTGACACCACTGGTAAATGTCCAAGGAAGACAATGCTGGTTTTAAGCCGCCTGCTAACACACTCAGCCGTGCTGTTCAATTTGCTATCCACCCAACCCTATTCAGCTCTACATTTTCCTGTCCTCATAACCCAACCTTCAGAAATAATTGGTATCTCCTCCAGAGAATGTTCCGTTCATTCACTGCGAATCTTAAATTCATCTGACTCTCAACTCCCGGCGGGTTATCGTTACACCACTTGTGAATGTCCAAGTAAGCCAATGCTGGTTTTCAGTGGCCTGTTCATACTAAGAGACGTGCTGTTCATTTGGCTATCCACTCCACCCTGTTCAGCTCTACATTTTCGTGTCCACAAAACCCAGCCTTCAGAAATCATTGGAATCACCACTAGAGAATGTTCCATTCATTCACTGCGAATCTGGAATTCATCTGAACCTCCACTCCCGGCAGGTTTTCGTTACGCCACTGGTGAATGTCCAAGTAACTCAATACTGGTTTTCAGAGGCATGTTCACCTCGCAGAAGTGCTGTTCAATGGGCTATCCACTCAATATTGGTCAGCTCTTCATTTTCCTCTCCACACAAACCAGCCTTCAGAAATCATTGGGATCTCCACTACAGACTGTTCCATTCATTCACTGCGATTCTGCAATTCATCTGGCTCTCCGCTCCAGGCAGGTTTTCATTACAGCAGTGGTGAATGACCAAGTAATCCAATGCTGGTTTTCAGCCGCCTTTTCACACTCGCAGTGTGCTGTTCAATTGTCTATCCACTCAAACCTGGTCAGCCTTTCATTTTCTTTTCCACAATATCAGACTTCAGAAATCATTGGAATCGCCAGTACAGAATGTTCCATTCATTCACTGCCAATCTGGAATTCATCTGAATCTGCACTCCAGGTAGGCTTTCATTACACCACTTATGAATGTCCAAGTAACACAATGCTGGTTTTCAGCGGTCTGTTCACACTCTAAGCCCTGCTTTTTACTGGGTATCCACACAACTGTGGTCAGCTCTTCATTTTCATGTCCAAACAATCCAGACTTGAGAAATCATTGCAATCTCCAGTACAGAATGTTCCATTCATTCACTGCGAATCTGGAATTCAACTGAATCTCCACTACCTGCAGATTTATCTTACACCACTTGTGAATGTCCAAGTAAAACAATGCTGGTTTTCAGAGGCCTGTTCATGTTCGCAGTCGTGCTGTTCAATTGGCTATCCACTCAACCTGTTTTGCTCCTCATTTTCCTGTGCACACAACCCAGCCTTCAGAAATCATTGTAATCTCCACTACAGGATGTTCCATTCATTCACTGGGAATCTGGAATTCATCTGAATCTGCACTCCACGCAGGCTTTCGTTACACCACTGCTGAAAGTCGAAGTAATGCAATACTGGTTTTCAGTGGTCTGTTCACATTCGAAGCCGAGGCTTTTTACAGGCTATCCACTCAACACTGGTCAGCTCTTCATTTTCGTGTCCCCACAATCCAGATTTCAGAAATCATTGCAATCTCCACTACAGAATGTTCCATTCATTCACTGCGAGTCTGGAGTTTATCTGATTCTCCACTCCCGCCTGGTTAACATTACACCACTTGTGAATGTCCAAGTAAGCCAATGCTGGTTTTCAGAGGCCTGTTCATACTCGCAGCCGTGCTGTTTAATTGACAATTCACTCCACCCTGTTCAGCTCTTCATTGTCCCACCACACTACCAGCCTTCAGAAATCTTTGTTATCTCCACTACAGAATGTTCCATTCATTCACTGCGAATCTGGAATTCATCTGACTCTCAACTCCACGCAGGTTTTCATTACACCACTGTTGAATGTCCAAGTAACCCAATGCTGGTTTTCAGCGGCCTGTTCATATTCGCAGCCCTGCTGTTTACTTGGCTATCGATTCAAGCCTGGTCAGCTCTTCATTTTCCTGTCCACACAACACAGGCTTCAGAAACCATTGGAATCTCCTCTACAGAATGTTCCATTCATTCACTGCGAATGTGGAATTCAACTGACTCTCCACTCCATGCAGGTTTTCCTTACACCACTGATGAATGTCCAAGTAACCCAATGCTGGTTTTCAGCTGCATGTTCACACTCGCAGCCATGCTATACAATTGGCTTTCCACTAAATCCTGATTAGTTCTTGATTTTCCTTCCACACGACCCAGCCTTCAGAAATCATTGGAATCTCCACTAGAGAATGTTCCATTCATTCACTGCGAATCTGGAATTCCTCTGAACCTCCACTCCCGGCAGGTTTTCGTTACACCACTGTTGAATGTCCAAGTAACCCAATGTTTTAAGTGTTTTCTTCACAAGCGCAGTGGTGCTGTTCAATTGGCTATCCACTCAACCCTGGCCAGCTCTACATTTTCCTGTCCACACCACAGAGACTGGAGAAATCATTGTTATCTCCACTACAGAATGTTCCATTCATTCACAGCGAATCTGGAATTCATCTGAATCTCCACTCCCGGCAGGTTTTCGTGACACCACTGGTAAATATCCAAGTAAGCCAATGCTGGTTTTAAGTGGCCTGCTCATACTCTCAGCCGTGCTGTTCAATTTGCTATCCACTCAACCCTCTTCAGCTCCATTTTCCTGTCCACATAACCCAAACTTCAGAAACAATTGGTATCTCCTCCACAGAATGTTCCATTCATTGACTGCAAATCTGAAATTCATCTAATTCTCAACTCCCGTCAGGTTTTCGTTACACCACTTGTGAATGTCCAATTAAGCCAAAGCTGGTTTTCAGTGGCCTGTTCTTACTACGAGACGTGCTGTTCATTTGGCTATCCATTCCACCCTGTTCAGCTCTACATTTTCGTGTCCACAAAACCCAGCCTTCAGAAATCATTGGAATCACCACTAGAGAATGTTCCATGCATTCACTGCGAATCTGGAATTCATCTGAATCTCCACTCCCGGCAGGTTTTCATTGCACCACTGCTGAATGTTCAAGTAACGCAATGATGGTTTTCAGCGGTCTATTCACACTCGAACCCGTGCTGTTCACGGTCTAGCGACTCAACACTGGTGAGTTCTTCTTTTTCCAGTTCAGACAATACAAACCTCAGAAACCATTGCAATCTACACTACAGAATGTTTCATTCATTCACGCGAATCTTGAATTCATCTTGTTCTCCACTCCCAGCAGGTTTTCGTTTCACCACTGGTGAATGTCCAAGCAACCCAAGGCTGGTTTCAGCTGCGTGTTAACACTCGCAGCCGTGCTGTTCAATTGGCTATCCAGTGAACGCTGGTTAGCTCTTGATTTTCCTTCCACACACCGAGCCTTCAGAAATCATTCTTATCTCCACTTCAGAATGTTCCATTCGTTCCCTGCGAATCTGGAATTCCTCTGACTCTCCACACCAGGCAGATTTTCCTAACAACACTGGTGAATGACCAGGTAATCCAATGCTGGTTTTCAGCGGCTGTTCACACTCACAGCCTTGCTGTTCAATTGGCAATCCAGTCAAACCTAGTCAGCTCTTCATTTTCCTGTCCACACAACCCAGCGTTCAGAAATCATTGGAATCTCTACTACAGAAATTTCCATTCATTCACTGTGAATCTGGAAATAATCTGAATCTGCATTCCAGGAAGGCTTTGTTACACCACTGATGAATGTCCAAGTAATGCTTTGCTGCTTCTTACTGGTCTGTTCACACTCGAAACCGTGCTGTTCATTGGCTATCCACTCAATATCGGTCAGCTCTTCAATATCCTGTCCAGACTATCCAGATTTCTAAATGTTGGCAATCACCACTACAGAATGTTCCATTCAATCACGCGAATCTGGAATTCATCAGAGTCTCCACTCCTGGAAGGTTTTCGTGACACCACTGGTAAATGTCCAAGGAAGACAATGCTGGTTTTAAGCCGCCTGCTAACACACTCAGCCGTGCTGTTCATTTGGCTATCCACCCAACCCTATTCAGCTCTACATTTTCCTGTCCACAAAACCCAGCCTTCAGAAATCATTGGAATCACCACTAGAGAATGTTCCATTCATTCACTGCGAATCTGGAATTCATCTGAACCTCCACTCCTGGCAGGTTTTCGTTACGCCACTGGTGAATGTCCAAGTAACTCAATACTGGTTTTCAGAGGCACGTTCAACTCGCAGAAGTGCTGTTCAATGGGCTATCCACTCTATATTGGTCAGCTCTTCATTTTCCTCTCCACACAAACCAGCCTTCAGAAATCATTGGGATCTCCACTACAGACTGTTCCATTCATTCACTGCGATTCTGCAATTCATCTGACTCCGCTCCAGGCAGGTTTTCATTACAGCACTGGTGAATGACCAAGTAATCCAATGCTGGTTTTCAGCTGCCTTTTCACACTCGCAGTGTGCTGTTCAATTGTCTATCCACTCAAACCTGGTCAGCCTTTCATTTTCTTTTCCACAATATCAGACTTCAGAAATCATTGGAATCGCCAGTACAGAATCTTCCATTCATTCACTGCCAATCTGGAATTCATCTGAATCTGCACTCCAGGTAGGCTTTCATTACACCACTTATGAATGTCCAAGTAACACAATGCTGGTTTTCAGCGGTCTGTTCACACTCTAAGCCCTGCTTTTTACTGGGTATCCACACAACTGTGGTCAGCTCTTCATTTTCATGTCCAAACAATCCAGACTTGAGAAATCATTGCAATCTCCAGTACAGAATGTTCCATTCATTCACTGCGAATCTGGAATTCAACTGAATCTCCACTACCTGCAGATTTATCTTACACCACTTGTGAATGTCCAAGTAAAACAATGCTGGTTTTCAGAGGCCTGTTCATGTTCGCAGTCGTGCTGTTCAATTGGCTATCCACTCAACCTGTTTTGCTCCTCATTTTCCTGTGCACACAACCCAGCCTTCAGAAATCATTGTAATCTCCACTACAGGATGTTCCATTCATTCACTGGGAATCTGGAATTCATCTGAATCTGCACTCCACGCAGGCTTTCGTTACACCACTGCTGAAAGTCGAAGTAATGCAATACTGGTTTTCAGTGGTCTGTTCACATTCAAAGCCGAGGCTTTTTACAGGCTATCCACTCAACACTGGTCAGCTCTTCATTTTCGTGTCCCCACAATCCAGATTTCAGAAATCATTGCAATCTCCACTACAGAATGTTCCATTCATTCACTGCGAGTCTGGAGTTTATCTGATTCTCCACTCCCGCCTGGTTAACATTACACCACTTGTGAATGTCCAAGTAAGCCAATGCTGGTTTTCAGAGGCCTGTTCATACTCGCAGCCGTGCTGTTTAATTGACAATTCACTCCACCCTGTTCAGCTCTTCATTGTCCCACCACACTACCAGCCTTCAGAAATCTTTGTTATCTCCACTACAGAATGTTCCATTCATTCACTGCGAATCTGGAATTCATCTGACTCTCAACTCCACGCAGGTTTTCATTACACCACTGTTGAATGTCCAAGTAACCCAATGCTGGTTTTCAGCGGCCTGTTCATATTCGCAGCCCTGCTGTTTACTTGGCTATCGATTCAAGCCTGGTCAGCTCTTCATTTTCCTGTCCACACAACACAGGCTTCAGAAATCATTGGAATCTCCTCTACAGAATGTTCCATTCATTCACTGCGAATGTGGAATTCAACTGACTCTCCACTCCATGCAGGTTTTCCTTACACCACTGATGAATGTCCAAGTAACCCAATGCTGGTTTTCAGCTGCATGTTCACACTCGCAGCCATGCTATACAATTGGCTTTCCACTAAATCCTGATTAGTTCTTGATTTTCCTTCCACACGACCCAGCCTTCAGAAATCATTGGAATCTCCACTAGAGAATGTTCCATTCATTCACTGCGAATCTGGAATTCCTCTGAACCTCCACTCCCGGCAGGTTTTCGTTACACCACTGTTGAATGTCCAAGTAACCCAATGTTTTAAGTGTTTTCTTCACAAGCGCAGTGGTGCTGTTCAATTGGCTATCCACTCAACCCTGGCCAGCTCTACATTTTCCTGTCCACACCACAGAGACTGGAGAAATCATTGTTATCTCCACTACAGAATGTTCCATTCATTCACAGCGAATCTGGAATTCATCTGAATCTCCACTCCCGGCAGGTTTTCGTGACACCACTGGTAAATATCCAAGTAAGCCAATGCTGGTTTTAAGTGGCCTGCTCATACTCTCAGCCGTGCTGTTCAATTTGCTATCCACTCAACCCTCTTCAGCTCCATTTTCCTGTCCACATAACCCAAACTTCAGAAACAATTGGTATCTCCTCCACAGAATGTTCCATTCATTGACTGCAAATCTGAAATTCATCTAATTCTCAACTCCCGTCAGGTTTTCGTTACACCACTTGTGAATGTCCAATTAAGCCAAAGCTGGTTTTCAGTGGCCTGTTCTTACTACGAGACGTGCTGTTCATTTGGCTATCCATTCCACCCTGTTCAGCTCTACATTTTCGTGTCCACAAAACCCAGCCTTCAGAAATCATTGGAATCACCACTAGAGAATGTTCCATGCATTCACTGCGAATCTGGAATTCATCTGAATCTCCACTCCCGGCAGGTTTTCATTGCACCACTGCTGAATGTTCAAGTAACGCAATGATGGTTTTCAGCGGTCTATTCACACTCGAACCCGTGCTGTTCACGGTCTAGCGACTCAACACTGGTGAGTTCTTCTTTTTCCAGTTCAGACAATACAAACCTCAGAAACCATTGCAATCTACACTACAGAATGTTTCATTCATTCACGCGAATCTTGAATTCATCTTGTTCTCCACTCCCAGCAGGTTTTCGTTTCACCACTGGTGAATGTCCAAGCAACCCAAGGCTGGTTTCAGCTGCGTGTTAACACTCGCAGCCGTGCTGTTCAATTGGCTATCCAGTGAACGCTGGTTAGCTCTTGATTTTCCTTCCACACACCGAGCCTTCAGAAATCATTCTTATCTCCACTTCAGAATGTTCCATTCGTTCCCTGCGAATCTGGAATTCCTCTGACTCTCCACACCAGGCAGATTTTCCTAACAACACTGGTGAATGACCAGGTAATCCAATGCTGGTTTTCAGCGGCTGTTCACACTCACAGCCTTGCTGTTCAATTGGCAATCCAGTCAAACCTAGTCAGCTCTTCATTTTCCTGTCCACACAACCCAGCGTTCAGAAATCATTGGAATCTCTACTACAGAAATTTCCATTCATTCACTGTGAATCTGGAAATAATCTGAATCTGCATTCCAGGAAGGCTTTCGTTACACCACTGATGAATGTCCAAGTAATGCAATGCTGCTTCTTAGTGGTCTGTTCACACTCGAAACCGTGCTGTTCATTGGCTATCCACTCAATATCGGTCAGCTCTTCAATATCCTGTCCAGACTATCCAGATTTCTAAATGTTGGCAATCACCACTACAGAATGTTCCATTCAATCACGCGAATCTGGAATTCATCAGAGTCTCCACTCCTGGAAGGTTTTCGTGACACCACTGGTAAATGTCCAAGGAAGACAATGCTGGTTTTAAGCCGCCTGCTAACACACTCAGCCGTGCTGTTCATTTGGCTATCCACCCAACCCTATTCAGCTCTACATTTTCCTGTCCACAAAACCCAGCCTTCAGAAATCATTGGAATCACCACTAGAGAATGTTCCATTCATTCACTGCGAATCTGGAATTCATCTGAACCTCCACTCCTGGCAGGTTTTCGTTACGCCACTGGTGAATGTCCAAGTAAGCCAATGCTGGTTTTCAGTGGCCTGTTCAACTCGCAGAAGTGCTGTTCAATGGGCTATCCACTCTATATTGGTCAGCTCTTCATTTTCCTCTCCACACAAACCAGCCTTCAGAAATCATTGGGATCTCCACTACAGACTGTTCCATTCATTCACTGCGATTCTGCAATTCATCTGACTCTCCACTACAGGCAGGTTTTCATTACAGCACTGGTGAATGACCAAGTAATCCAATGCTGGTTTTCAGCCGCCTTTTCACACTCGCAGTGTGCTGTTCAATTGTCTATCCACTCAAACCTGGTCAACCTTTCATTTTCTTTTCCACAATATCAGACTTCAGAAATCATTGGAATCGCCAGTACAGAATGTTCCATTCATTCACTGCCAATCTGGAATTCATCTGAATCTGCACTCCAGGTAGGCTTTCATTACACCACTTATGAATGTCCAAGTAACACAATGCTGGTTTTCAGCGGTCTGTTCACACTCTAAGCCCTGCTTTTTACTGGGTATCCACACAACTGTGGTCAGCCCTTCATTTTCATGTCCAAACAATCCAGACTTGAGAAATCATTGCAATCTCCAGTACAGAATGTTCCATTCATTCACTGCGAATCTGGAATTCAACTGAATCTCCACTACCTGCAGATTTATCTTACACCACTTGTGAATGTCCAAGTAAAACAATGCTGGTTTTCAGAGGCCTGTTCATGTTCGCAGTCGTGCTGTTCAATTGGCTATCCACTCAACCTGTTTTGCTCCTCATTTTCCTGTGCACACAACCCAGCCTTCAGAAATCATTGTAATCTCCACTACAGGATGTTCCATTCATTCACTGGGAATCTGGAATTCATCTGAATCTGCACTCCACGCAGGCTTTCGTTACACCACTGCTGAAAGTCGAAGTAATGCAATACTGGTTTTCAGTGGTCTGTTCACATTCGAAGCCGAGGCTTTTTACAGGCTATCCACTCAACACTGGTCAGCTCTTCATTTTCGTGTCCCCACAATCCAGATTTCAGAAATCATTGCAATCTCCACTACAGAATGTTCCATTCATTCACTGCGAGTCTGGAGTTTATCTGATTCTCCACTCCCGCCTGGTTAACATTACACCACTTGTGAATGTCCAAGTAAGCCAATGCTGGTTTTCAGAGGCCTGTTCATACTCGCAGCCATGCTGTTTAATTGACAATTCACTCCACCCTGTTCAGCTCTTCATTGTCCCACCACACTACCAGCCTTCAGAAATCTTTGTTATCTCCACTACAGAATGTTCCATTCATTCACTGCGAATCTGGAATTCATCTGACTCTCAACTCCACGCAGGTTTTCATTACACCACTGTTGAATGTCCAAGTAACCCAATGCTGGTTTTCAGCGGCCTGTTCATATTCGCAGCCCTGCTGTTTACTTGGCTATCGATTCAAGCCTGGTCAGCTCTTCATTTTCCTGTCCACACAACACAGGCTTCAGAAATCATTGGAATCTCCTCTACAGAATGTTCCATTCATTCACTGCGAATGTGGAATTCAACTGACTCTCCACTCCATGCAGGTTTTCCTTACACCACTGATGAATGTCCAAGTAACCCAATGCTGGTTTTCAGCTGCATGTTCACACTCGCAGCCATGCTATACAATTGGCTTTCCACTAAATCCTGATTAGTTCTTGATTTTCCTTCCACACGACCCAGCCTTCAGAAATCATTGGAATCTCCACTAGAGAATGTTCCATTCATTCACTGCGAATCTGGAATTCCTCTGAACCTCCACTCCCGGCAGGTTTTCGTTACACCACTGTTGAATGTCCAAGTAACCCAATGTTTTAAGTGTTTTCTTCACAAGCGCAGTGGTGCTGTTCAATTGGCTATCCACTCAACCCTGGCCAGCTCTACATTTTCCTGTCCACACCACAGAGACTGGAGAAATCATTGTTATCTCCACTACAGAATGTTCCATTCATTCACAGCGAATCTGGAATTCATCTGAATCTCCACTCCCGGCAGGTTTTCGTGACACCACTGGTAAATATCCAAGTAAGCCAATGCTGGTTTTAAGTGGCCTGCTCATACTCTCAGCCGTGCTGTTCAATTTGCTATCCACTCAACCCTCTTCAGCTCCATTTTCCTGTCCACATAACCCAAACTTCAGAAACAATTGGTATCTCCTCCACAGAATGTTCCATTCATTGACTGCAAATCTGAAATTCATCTAATTCTCAACTCCCGTCAGGTTTTCGTTACACCACTTGTGAATGTCCAATTAAGCCAAAGCTGGTTTTCAGTGGCCTGTTCTTACTACGAGACGTGCTGTTCATTTGGCTATCCATTCCACCCTGTTCAGCTCTACATTTTCGTGTCCACAAAACCCAGCCTTCAGAAATCATTGGAATCACCACTAGAGAATGTTCCATGCATTCACTGCGAATCTGGAATTCATCTGAATCTCCACTCCCGGCAGGTTTTCATTGCACCACTGCTGAATGTTCAAGTAACGCAATGATGGTTTTCAGCGGTCTATTCACACTCGAACCCGTGCTGTTCACGGTCTAGCGACTCAACACTGGTGAGTTCTTCTTTTTCCAGTTCAGACAATACAAACCTCAGAAACCATTGCAATCTACACTACAGAATGTTTCATTCATTCACGCGAATCTTGAATTCATCTTGTTCTCCACTCCCAGCAGGTTTTCGTTTCACCACTGGTGAATGTCCAAGCAACCCAAGGCTGGTTTCAGCTGCGTGTTAACACTCGCAGCCGTGCTGTTCAATTGGCTATCCAGTGAACGCTGGTTAGCTCTTGATTTTCCTTCCACACACCGAGCCTTCAGAAATCATTCTTATCTCCACTTCAGAATGTTCCATTCGTTCCCTGCGAATCTGGAATTCCTCTGACTCTCCACACCAGGCAGATTTTCCTAACAACACTGGTGAATGACCAGGTAATCCAATGCTGGTTTTCAGCGGCTGTTCACACTCACAGCCTTGCTGTTCAATTGGCAATCCAGTCAAACCTAGTCAGCTCTTCATTTTCCTGTCCACACAACCCAGCGTTCAGAAATCATTGGAATCTCTACTACAGAAATTTCCATTCATTCACTGTGAATCTGGAAATAATCTGAATCTGCATTCCAGGAAGGCTTTCGTTACACCACTGATGAATGTCCAAGTAATGCAATGCTGCTTCTTAGTGGTCTGTTCACACTCGAAACCGTGCTGTTCATTGGCTATCCACTCAATATCGGTCAGCTCTTCAATATCCTGTCCAGACTATCCAGATTTCTAAATGTTGGCAATCACCACTACAGAATGTTCCATTCAATCACGCGAATCTGGAATTCATCAGAGTCTCCACTCCTGGAAGGTTTTCGTGACACCACTGGTAAATGTCCAAGGAAGACAATGCTGGTTTTAAGCCGCCTGCTAACACACTCAGCCGTGCTGTTCATTTGGCTATCCACCCAACCCTATTCAGCTCTACATTTTCCTGTCCACAAAACCCAGCCTTCAGAAATCATTGGAATCACCACTAGAGAATGTTCCATTCATTCACTGCGAATCTGGAATTCATCTGAACCTCCACTCCTGGCAGGTTTTCGTTACGCCACTGGTGAATGTCCAAGTAAGCCAATGCTGGTTTTCAGTGGCCTGTTCAACTCGCAGAAGTGCTGTTCAATGGGCTATCCACTCTATATTGGTCAGCTCTTCATTTTCCTCTCCACACAAACCAGCCTTCAGAAATCATTGGGATCTCCACTACAGAATGTTCCATTCATTCACTGCGATTCTGCAATTCATCTGACTCTCCACTCCAGGCAGGTTTTCATTACAGCACTGGTGAATGACCAAGTAATCCAATGCTGGTTTTCAGCCGCCTTTTCACACTCGCAGTGTGCTGTTCAATTGTCTATCCACTCAAACCTGGTCAGCCTTTCATTTTCTTTTCCACAATATCAGACTTCAGAAATCATTGGAATCGCCAGTACAGAATGTTCCATTCATTCACTGCCAATCTGGAATTCATCTGAATCTGCACTCCAGGTAGGCTTTCATTACACCACTTATGAATGTCCAAGTAACACAATGCTGGTTTTCAGCGGTCTGTTCACACTCTAAGCCCTGCTTTTTACTGGGTATCCACACAACTGTGGTCAGCTCTTCATTTTCATGTCCAAACAATCCAGACTTGAGAAATCATTGCAATCTCCAGTACAGAATGTTCCATTCATTCACTGCGAATCTGGAATTCAACTGAATCTCCACTACCTGCAGATTTATCTTACACCACTTGTGAATGTCCAAGTAAAACAATGCTGGTTTTCAGAGGCCTGTTCATGTTCGCAGTCGTGCTGTTCAATTGGCTATCCACTCAACCTGTTTTGCTCCTCATTTTCCTGTGCACACAACCCAGCCTTCAGAAATCATTGTAATCTCCACTACAGGATGTTCCATTCATTCACTGGGAATCTGGAATTCATCTGAATCTGCACTCCACGCAGGCTTTCGTTACACCACTGCTGAAAGTCGAAGTAATGCAATACTGGTTTTCAGTGGTCTGTTCACATTCGAAGCCGAGGCTTTTTACAGGCTATCCTCTCAACACTGGTCAGCTCTTCATTTTCGTGTCCCCACAATCCAGATTTCAGAAATCATTGCAATCTCCACTACAGAATGTTCCATTCATTCACTGCGAGTCTGGAGTTTATCTGATTCTCCACTCCCGCCTGGTTAACATTACACCACTTGTGAATGTCCAAGTAAGCCAATGCTGGTTTTCAGAGGCCTGTTCATACTCGCAGCCGTGCTGTTTAATTGACAATTCACTCCACCCTGTTCAGCTCTTCATTGTCCCACCACACTACCAGCCTTCAGAAATCTTTGTTATCTCCACTACAGAATGTTCCATTCATTCACTGCGAATCTGGAATTCATCTGACTCTCAACTCCACGCAGGTTTTCATTACACCACTGTTGAATGTCCAAGTAACCCAATGCTGGTTTTCAGCGGCCTGTTCATATTCGCAGCCCTGCTGTTTACTTGGCTATCGATTCAAGCCTGGTCAGCTCTTCATTTTCCTGTCCACACAACACAGGCTTCAGAAATCATTGGAATCTCCTCTACAGAATGTTCCATTCATTCACTGCGAATGTGGAATTCAACTGACTCTCCACTCCATGCAGGTTTTCCTTACACCACTGATGAATGTCCAAGTAACCCAATGCTGGTTTTCAGCTGCATGTTCACACTCGCAGCCATGCTATACAATTGGCTTTCCACTAAATCCTGATTAGTTCTTGATTTTCCTTCCACACGACCCAGCCTTCAGAAATCATTGGAATCTCCACTAGAGAATGTTCCATTCATTCACTGCGAATCTGGAATTCCTCTGAACCTCCACTCCCGGCAGGTTTTCGTTACACCACTGTTGAATGTCCAAGTAACCCAATGTTTTAAGTGTTTTCTTCACAAGCGCAGTGGTGCTGTTCAATTGGCTATCCACTCAACCCTGGCCAGCTCTACATTTTCCTGTCCACACCACAGAGACTGGAGAAATCATTGTTATCTCCACTACAGAATGTTCCATTCATTCACAGCGAATCTGGAATTCATCTGAATCTCCACTCCCGGCAGGTTTTCGTGACACCACTGGTAAATATCCAAGTAAGCCAATGCTGGTTTTAAGTGGCCTGCTCATACTCTCAGCCGTGCTGTTCAATTTGCTATCCACTCAACCCTCTTCAGCTCCATTTTCCTGTCCACATAACCCAAACTTCAGAAACAATTGGTATCTCCTCCACAGAATGTTCCATTCATTGACTGCAAATCTGAAATTCATCTAATTCTCAACTCCCGTCAGGTTTTCGTTACACCACTTGTGAATGTCCAATTAAGCCAAAGCTGGTTTTCAGTGGCCTGTTCTTACTACGAGACGTGCTGTTCATTTGGCTATCCATTCCACCCTGTTCAGCTCTACATTTTCGTGTCCACAAAACCCAGCCTTCAGAAATCATTGGAATCACCACTAGAGAATGTTCCATTCATTCACTGCGAATCTGGAATTCATCTGAATCTCCACTCCCGGCAGGTTTTCATTGCACCACTGCTGAATGTTCAAGTAACGCAATGATGGTTTTCAGCGGTCTATTCACACTCGAACCCGTGCTGTTCACGGTCTAGCGACTCAACACTGGTGAGTTCTTCTTTTTCCAGTTCAGACAATACAAACCTCAGAAACCATTGCAATCTACACTACAGAATGTTTCATTCATTCACGCGAATCTTGAATTCATCTTGTTCTCCACTCCCAGCAGGTTTTCGTTTCACCACTGGTGAATGTCCAAGCAACCCAAGGCTGGTTTCAGCTGCGTGTTAACACTCGCAGCCGTGCTGTTCAATTGGCTATCCAGTGAACGCTGGTTAGCTCTTGATTTTCCTTCCACACACCGAGCCTTCAGAAATCATTCTTATCTCCACTTCAGAATGTTCCATTCGTTCCCTGCGAATCTGGAATTCCTCTGACTCTCCACACCAGGCAGATTTTCCTAACAACACTGGTGAATGACCAGGTAATCCAATGCTGGTTTTCAGCGGTTGTTCACACTCACAGCCTTGCTGTTCAATTGGCAATCCAGTCAAACCTAGTCAGCTCTTCATTTTCCTGTCCACACAACCCAGCGTTCAGAAATCATTGGAATCTCTACTACAGAAATTTCCATTCATTCACTGTGAATCTGGAAATAATCTGAATCTGCATTCCAGGAAGGCTTTCGTTACACCACTGATGAATGTCCAAGTAATGCAATGCTGCTTCTTAGTGGTCTGTTCACACTCGAAACCGTGCTGTTCATTGGCTATCCACTCAATATCGGTCAGCTCTTCAATATCCTGTCCAGACTATCCAGATTTCTAAATGTTGGCAATCACCACTACAGAATGTTCCATTCAATCACGCGAATCTGGAATTCATCAGAGTCTCCACTCCTGGAAGGTTTTCGTGACACCACTGGTAAATGTCCAAGGAAGACAATGCTGGTTTTAAGCCGCCTGCTAACACACTCAGCCGTGCTGTTCAATTTGCTATCCACCCAACCCTATTCAGCTCTACATTTTCCTGTCCTCATAACCCAACCTTCAGAAATAATTGGTATCTCCTCCAGAGAATGTTCCGTTCATTCACTGCGAATCTTAAATTCATCTGACTCTCAACTCCCGGCGGGTTATCGTTACACCACTTGTGAATGTCCAAGTAAGCCAATGCTGGTTTTCAGTGGCCTGTTCATACTAAGAGACGTGCTGTTCATTTGGCTATCCACTCCACCCTGTTCAGCTCTACATTTTCGTGTCCACAAAACCCAGCCTTCAGAAATCATTGGAATCACCACTAGAGAATGTTCCATTCATTCACTGCGAATCTGGAATTCATCTGAACCTCCACTCCCGGCAGGTTTTCGTTACGCCACTGGTGAATGTCCAAGTAACTCAATACTGGTTTTCAGAGGCATGTTCACCTCGCAGAAGTGCTGTTCAATGGGCTATCCACTCAATATTGGTCAGCTCTTCATTTTCCTCTCCACACAAACCAGCCTTCAGAAATCATTGGGATCTCCACTACAGACTGTTCCATTCATTCACTGCGATTCTGCAATTCATCTGGCTCTCCGCTCCAGGCAGGTTTTCATTACAGCAGTGGTGAATGACCAAGTAATCCAATGCTGGTTTTCAGCCGCCTTTTCACACTCGCAGTGTGCTGTTCAATTGTCTATCCACTCAAACCTGGTCAGCCTTTCATTTTCTTTTCCACAATATCAGACTTCAGAAATCATTGGAATCGCCAGTACAGAATGTTCCATTCATTCACTGCCAATCTGGAATTCATCTGAATCTGCACTCCAGGTAGGCTTTCATTACACCACTTATGAATGTCCAAGTAACACAATGCTGGTTTTCAGCGGTCTGTTCACACTCTAAGCCCTGCTTTTTACTGGGTATCCACACAACTGTGGTCAGCTCTTCATTTTCATGTCCAAACAATCCAGACTTGAGAAATCATTGCAATCTCCAGTACAGAATGTTCCATTCATTCACTGCGAATCTGGAATTCAACTGAATCTCCACTACCTGCAGATTTATCTTACACCACTTGTGAATGTCCAAGTAAAACAATGCTGGTTTTCAGAGGCCTGTTCATGTTCGCAGTCGTGCTGTTCAATTGGCTATCCACTCAACCTGTTTTGCTCCTCATTTTCCTGTGCACACAACCCAGCCTTCAGAAATCATTGTAATCTCCACTACAGGATGTTCCATTCATTCACTGGGAATCTGGAATTCATCTGAATCTGCACTCCACGCAGGCTTTCGTTACACCACTGCTGAAAGTCGAAGTAATGCAATACTGGTTTTCAGTGGTCTGTTCACATTCGAAGCCGAGGCTTTTTACAGGCTATCCACTCAACACTGGTCAGCTCTTCATTTTCGTGTCCCCACAATCCAGATTTCAGAAATCATTGCAATCTCCACTACAGAATGTTCCATTCATTCACTGCGAGTCTGGAGTTTATCTGATTCTCCACTCCCGCCTGGTTAACATTACACCACTTGTGAATGTCCAAGTAAGCCAATGCTGGTTTTCAGAGGCCTGTTCATACTCGCAGCCGTGCTGTTTAATTGACAATTCACTCCACCCTGTTCAGCTCTTCATTGTCCCACCACACTACCAGCCTTCAGAAATCTTTGTTATCTCCACTACAGAATGTTCCATTCATTCACTGCGAATCTGGAATTCATCTGACTCTCAACTCCACGCAGGTTTTCATTACACCACTGTTGAATGTCCAAGTAACCCAATGCTGGTTTTCAGCGGCCTGTTCATATTCGCAGCCCTGCTGTTTACTTGGCTATCGATTCAAGCCTGGTCAGCTCTTCATTTTCCTGTCCACACAACACAGGCTTCAGAAACCATTGGAATCTCCTCTACAGAATGTTCCATTCATTCACTGCGAATGTGGAATTCAACTGACTCTCCACTCCATGCAGGTTTTCCTTACACCACTGATGAATGTCCAAGTAACCCAATGCTGGTTTTCAGCTGCATGTTCACACTCGCAGCCATGCTATACAATTGGCTTTCCACTAAATCCTGATTAGTTCTTGATTTTCCTTCCACACGACCCAGCCTTCAGAAATCATTGGAATCTCCACTAGAGAATGTTCCATTCATTCACTGCGAATCTGGAATTCCTCTGAACCTCCACTCCCGGCAGGTTTTCGTTACACCACTGTTGAATGTCCAAGTAACCCAATGTTTTAAGTGTTTTCTTCACAAGCGCAGTGGTGCTGTTCAATTGGCTATCCACTCAACCCTGGCCAGCTCTACATTTTCCTGTCCACACCACAGAGACTGGAGAAATCATTGTTATCTCCACTACAGAATGTTCCAATCATTCACAGCGAATCTGGAATTCATCTGAATCTCCACTCCCGGCAGGTTTTCGTGACACCACTGGTAAATATCCAAGTAAGCCAATGCTGGTTTTAAGTGGCCTGCTCATACTCTCAGCCGTGCTGTTCAATTTGCTATCCACTCAACCCTCTTCAGCTCCATTTTCCTGTCCACATAACCCAAACTTCAGAAACAATTGGTATCTCCTCCACAGAATGTTCCATTCATTGACTGCAAATCTGAAATTCATCTAATTCTCAACTCCCGTCAGGTTTTCGTTACACCACTTGTGAATGTCCAATTAAGCCAAAGCTGGTTTTCAGTGGCCTGTTCTTACTACGAGACGTGCTGTTCATTTGGCTATCCATTCCACCCTGTTCAGCTCTACATTTTCGTGTCCACAAAACCCAG
Source organism: Sorex fumeus (assembly GCF_029834395.1). Lineage (NCBI taxonomy): Eukaryota > Metazoa > Chordata > Mammalia > Eulipotyphla > Soricidae > Sorex > Sorex fumeus. The sequence continues at coordinate 1,444,103 of NW_026606231.1, forward strand.
CCTTCAGAAATCATTGGAATCACCACTAGAGAATGTTCCATGCATTCACTGCGAATCTGGAATTCATCTGAATCTCCACTCCCGGCAGGTTTTCATTGCACCACTGCTGAATGTTCAAGTAACGCAATGATGGTTTTCCGCGGTCTATTCACACTCGAACCCGTGCTGTTCACGGTCTAGCGACTCAACACTGGTGAGTTCTTCTTTTTCCAGTTCAGACAATACAAACCTCAGAAACCATTGCAATCTACACTACAGAATGTTTCATTCATTCACGCGAATCTTGAATTCATCTTGTTCTCCACTCCCAGCAGGTTTTCGTTTCACCACTGGTGAATGTCCAAGCAACCCAAGGCTGGTTTCAGCTGCGTGTTAACACTCGCAGCCGTGCTGTTCAATTGGCTATCCAGTGAACGCTGGTTAGCTCTTGATTTTCCTTCCACACACCGAGCCTTCAGAAATCATTCTTATCTCCACTTCAGAATGTTCCATTCGTTCCCTGCGAATCTGGAATTCCTCTGACTCTCCACACCAGGCAGATTTTCCTAACAACACTGGTGAATGACCAGGTAATCCAATGCTGGTTTTCAGCGGCTGTTCACACTCACAGCCTTGCTGTTCAATTGGCAATCCAGTCAAACCTAGTCAGCTCTTCATTTTCCTGTCCACACAACCCAGCGTTCAGAAATCATTGGAATCTCTACTACAGAAATTTCCATTCATTCACTGTGAATCTGGAAATAATCTGAATCTGCATTCCAGGAAGGCTTTCGTTACACCACTGATGAATGTCCAAGTAATGCAATGCTGCTTCTTAGTGGTCTGTTCACACTCGAAACCGTGCTGTTCACTGGCTATCCACTCAACATTGGTCAGCTCTTCAATATCCTGTCCAGACTATCCAGATTTCTAAATCTTGGCAATCTCCACTACAGAATGTTCCATTCAATCACGCGAATCTGGAATTCATCAGAGTCTCCACTCCCGGCAGGTTTTCGTGACACCACTGGTATATGTCCAAGGAAGCCAATGCTGGTTTTAAGCCGCCTGCTTATACTCTCAGCCGTGCTGTTCAATTTGCTATCCACCCAACCCTATTCAGCTCTACATTTTCCTGTCCTCATAACCCAACCTTCAGAAATAATTGGTATCTCCTCCACAGAATGTTCCGTTCATTCACTGCGAATCTTAAATTCATCTGACTCTCAACTCCCGGCGGGTTATCGTTACACCACTTGTGAATGTCCAAGTAAGCCAATGCTGGTTTTCAGTGGCCTGTTCATACTAAGAGACGTGCTGTTCATTTGGCTATCCACTCCACCCTGTTCAGCTCTACATTTTCGTGTCCACAAAACCCAGCCTTCAGAAATCATTGGAATCACCACTAGAGAATGTTCCATTCATTCACTGCGAATCTGGAATTCATCTGAACCTCCACTCCCGGCAGGTTTTCGTTACACCACTGGTGAATGTCCAAGTAACTCAATACTGGTTTTCAGAGGCATGTTCAACTCGCAGAAGTGCTGTTCAATGGGCTATCCACTCAATATTGGTCAGCTCTTCATTTTCCTCTCCACACAAACCAGCCTTCAGAAATCATTGGGATCTCCACTACAGACTGTTCCATTCATTCACTGCGATTCTGCAATTCATCTGACTCTCCGCTCCAGGCAGGTTTTCATTACAGCACTGGTGAATGACCAAGTAATCCAATGCTGGTTTTCAGCCGCCTTTTCACACTCGCAGTGTGCTGTTCAATTGTCTATCCACTCAAACCTGGTCAGCCTTTCATTTTCTTTTCCACAATATCAGACTTCAGAAATCATTGGAATCGCCAGTACAGAATCTTCCATTCATTCACTGCCAATCTGGAATTCATCTGAATCTGCACTCCAGGTAGGCTTTCATTACACCACTTATGAATGTCCAAGTAACACAATGCTGGTTTTCAGCGGTCTGTTCACACTCTAAGCCCTGCTTTTTACTGGGTATCCACACAACTGTGGTCAGCTCTTCATTTTCATGTCCAAACAATCCAGACTTGAGAAATCATTGCAATCTCCAGTACAGAATGTTCCATTCATTCACTGCGAATCTGGAATTCAACTGAATCTCCACTACCTGCAGATTTATCTTACACCACTTGTGAATGTCCAAGTAAAACAATGCTGGTTTTCAGAGGCCTGTTCATATTCGCAGTCGTGCTGTTCAATTGGCTATCCACTCAACCTGTTTTGCTCCTCATTTTCCTGTGCACACAACCCAGCCTTCAGAAATCATTGTAATCTCCACTACAGGATGTTCCATTCATTCACTGGGAATCTGGAATTCATCTGAATCTGCACTCCACGCAGGCTTTCGTTACACCACTGCTGAAAGTCGAAGTAATGCAATACTGGTTTTCAGTGGTCTGTTCACATTCGAAGCCGAGGCTTTTTACAGGCTATCCACTCAACACTGGTCAGCTCTTCATTTTCGTGTCCCCACAATCCAGATTTCAGAAATCATTGCAATCTCCACTACAGAATGTTCCATTCATTCACTGCGAGTCTGGAGTTTATCTGATTCTCCACTCCCGCCTGGTTAACATTACACCACTTGTGAATGTCCAAGTAAGCCAATGCTGGTTTTCAGAGGCCTGTTCATACTCGCAGCCGTGCTGTTTAATTGACAATTCACTCCACCCTGTTCAGCTCTTCATTGTCCCACCACACTACCAGCCTTCAGAAATCTTTGTTATCTCCACTACAGAATGTTCCATTCATTCACTGCGAATCTGGAATTCATCTGACTCTCAACTCCACGCAGGTTTTCATTACACCACTGTTGAATGTCCAAGTAACCCAATGCTGGTTTTCAGCGGCCTGTTCATATTCGCAGCCCTGCTGTTTACTTGGCTATCGATTCAAGCCTGGTCAGCTCTTCATTTTCCTGTCCACACAACACAGGCTTCAGAAATCATTGGAATCTCCTCTACAGAATGTTCCATTCATTCACTGCGAATGTGGAATTCAACTGACTCTCCACTCCATGCAGGTTTTCCTTACACCACTGATGAATGTCCAAGTAACCCAATGCTGGTTTTCAGCTGCATGTTCACACTCGCAGCCATGCTATACAATTGGCTTTCCACTAAATCCTGATTAGTTCTTGATTTTCCTTCCACACGACCCAGCCTTCAGAAATCATTGGAATCTCCACTAGAGAATGTTCCATTCATTCACTGCGAATCTGGAATTCCTCTGAACCTCCACTCCCGGCAGGTTTTCGTTACACCACTGTTGAATGTCCAAGTAACCCAATGTTTTAAGTGTTTTCTTCACAAGCGCAGTGGTGCTGTTCAATTGGCTATCCACTCAACCCTGGCCAGCTCTACATTTTCCTGTCCACACCACAGAGACTGGAGAAATCATTGTTATCTCCACTACAGAATGTTCCATTCATTCACAGCGAATCTGGAATTCATCTGAATCTCCACTCCCGGCAGGTTTTCGTGACACCACTGGTAAATATCCAAGTAAGCCAATGCTGGTTTTAAGTGGCCTGCTCATACTCTCAGCCGTGCAGTTCAATTTGCTATCCACTCAACCCTCTTCAGCTCCATTTTCCTGTCCACATAACCCAAACTTCAGAAACAATTGGTATCTCCTCCACAGAATGTTCCATTCATTGACTGCAAATCTGAAATTCATCTAATTCTCAACTCCCGTCAGGTTTTCGTTACACCACTTGTGAATGTCCAATTAAGCCAAAGCTGGTTTTCAGTGGCCTGTTCTTACTACGAGACGTGCTGTTCATTTGGCTATCCATTCCACCCTGTTCAGCTCTACATTTTCGTGTCCACAAAACCCAGCCTTCAGAAATCATTGGAATCACCACTAGAGAATGTTCCATTCATTCACTGCGAATCTGGAATTCATCTGAATCTCCACTCCCGGCAGGTTTTCATTGCACCACTGCTGAATGTTCAAGTAACGCAATGATGGTTTTCAGCGGTCTATTCACACTCGAACCCGTGCTGTTCACGGTCTAGCGACTCAACACTGGTGAGTTCTTCTTTTTCCAGTTCAGACAATACAAACCTCAGAAACCATTGCAATCTACACTACAGAATGTTTCACTCATTCACGCGAATCTTGAATTCATCTTGTTCTCCACTCCCAGCAGGTGTTCGTTTCACCACTGGTGAATGTCCAAGCAACCCAAGGCTGGTTTCAGCTGCGTGTTAACACTCGCAGCCGTGCTGTTCAATTGGCTATCCAGTGAACGCTGGTTAGCTCTTGATTTTCCTTCCACACACCGAGCCTTCAGAAATCATTCTTATCTCCACTTCAGAATGTTCCATTCGTTCCCTGCGAATCTGGAATTCCTCTGACTCTCCACACCAGGCAGATTTTCCTAACAACACTGGTGAATGACCAGGTAATCCAATGCTGGTTTTCAGCGGCTGTTCACACTCACAGCCTTGCTGTTCAATTGGCAATCCAGTCAAACCTAGTCAGCTCTTCATTTTCCTGTCCACACAACCCAGCGTTCAGAAATCATTGGAATCTCTACTACAGAAATTTCCATTCATTCACTGTGAATCTGGAAATAATCTGAATCTGCATTCCAGGAAGGCTTTCGTTACACCACTGATGAATGTCCAAGTAATGCAATGCTGCTTCTTAGTGGTCTGTTCACACTCGAAACCGTGCTGTTCACTGGCTATCCACTCAACATTGGTCAGCTCTTCAATATCCTGTCCAGACTATCCAGATTTCTAAATCTTGGCAATCTCCACTACAGAATGTTCCATTCAATCACGCGAATCTGGAATTCATCAGAGTCTCCACTCCCGGCAGGTTTTCGTGACACCACTGGTATATGTCCAAGGAAGCCAATGCTGGTTTTAAGCCGCCTGCTAACACACTCAGCCGTGCTGTTCAATTTGCTATCCACCCAACCCTATTCAGCTCTACATTTTCCTGTCCTCATAACCCAACCTTCAGAAATAATTGGTATCTCCTCCACAGAATGTTCCGTTCATTCACTGCGAATCTTAAATTCATCTGACTCTCAACTCCCGGCGGGTTATCGTTACACCACTTGTGAATGTCCAAGTAAGCCAATGCTGGTTTTCAGTGGCCTGTTCATACTAAGAGACGTGCTGTTCATTTGGCTATCCACTCCACCCTGTTCAGCTCTACATTTTCGTGTCCACAAAACCCAGCCTTCAGAAATCATTGGAATCACCACTAGAGAGTGTTCCATTCATTCACTGCGAATCTGGAATTCATCTGAACCTCCACTCCCGGCAGGTTTTCGTTACGCCACTGGTGAATGTCCAAGTAACTCAATACTGGTTTTCAGAGGCAAGTTCAACTCGCAGAAGTGCTGTTCAATGGGCTATCCACTCAATATTGGTCAGCTCTTCATTTTCCTCTCCACACAAACCAGCCTTCAGAAATCATTGGGATCTCCACTACAGACTGTTCCATTCATTCACTGCGATTCTGCAATTCATCTGACTCTCCGCTCCAGGCAGGTTTTCATTACAGCACTGGTGAATGACCAAGTAATCCAATGCTGGTTTTCAGCCGCCTTTTCACACTCGCAGTGTGCTGTTCAATTGTCTATCCACTCAAACCTGGTCAGCCTTTCATTTTCTTTTCCACAATATCAGACTTCAGAAATCATTGGAATCGCCAGTACAGAATCTTCCATTCATTCACTGCCAATCTGGAATTCATCTGAATCTGCACTCCAGGTAGGCTTTCATTACACCACTTATGAATGTCCAAGTAACACAATGCTGGTTTTCAGCGGTCTGTTCACACTCTAAGCCCTGCTTTTTACTGGGTATCCACACAACTGTGGTCAGCTCTTCATTTTCATGTCCAAACAATCCAGACTTGAGAAATCATTGCAATCTCCAGTACAGAATGTTCCATTCATTCACTGCGAATCTGGAATTCAACTGAATCTCCACTACCTGCAGATTTATCTTACACCACTTGTGAATGTCCAAGTAAAACAATGCTGGTTTTCAGAGGCCTGTTCATGTTCGCAGTCGTGCTGTTCAATTGGCTATCCACTCAACCTGTTTTGCTCCTCATTTTCCTGTGCACACAACCCAGCCTTCAGAAATCATTGTAATCTCCACTACAGGATGTTCCATTCATTCACTGGGAATCTGGAATTCATCTGAATCTGCACTCCACGCAGGCTTTCGTTACACCACTGCTGAAAGTCGAAGTAATGCAATACTGGTTTTCAGTGGTCTGTTCACATTCGAAGCCGAGGCTTTTTACAGGCTATCCACTCAACACTGGTCAGCTCTTCATTTTCGTGTCCCCACAATCCAGATTTCAGAAATCATTGCAATCTCCACTACAGAATGTTCCATTCATTCACTGCGAGTCTGGAGTTTATCTGATTCTCCACTCCCGCCTGGTTAACATTACACCACTTGTGAATGTCCAAGTAAGCCAATGCTGGTTTTCAGAGGCCTGTTCATACTCGCAGCCGTGCTGTTTAATTGACAATTCACTCCACCCTGTTCAGCTCTTCATTGTCCCACCACACTACCAGCCTTCAGAAATCTTTGTTATCTCCACTACAGAATGTTCCATTCATTCACTGCGAATCTGGAATTCATCTGACTCTCAACTCCACGCAGGTTTTCATTACACCACTGTTGAATGTCCAAGTAACCCAATGCTGGTTTTCAGCGGCCTGTTCATATTCGCAGCCCTGCTGTTTACTTGGCTATCGATTCAAGCCTGGTCAGCTCTTCATTTTCCTGTCCACACAACACAGGCTTCAGAAATCATTGGAATCTCCTCTACAGAATGTTCCATTCATTCACTGCGAATGTGGAATTCAACTGACTCTCCACTCCATGCAGGTTTTCCTTACACCACTGATGAATGTCCAAGTAACCCAATGCTGGTTTTCAGCTGCATGTTCACACTCGCAGCCATGCTATACAATTGGCTTTCCACTAAATCCTGATTAGTTCTTGATTTTCCTTCCACACGACCCAGCCTTCAGAAATCATTGGAATCTCCACTAGAGAATGTTCCATTCATTCACTGCGAATCTGGAATTCCTCTGAACCTCCACTCCCGGCAGGTTTTCGTTACACCACTGTTGAATGTCCAAGTAACCCAATGTTTTAAGTGTTTTCTTCACAAGCGCAGTGGTGCTGTTCAATTGGCTATCCACTCAACCCTGGCCAGCTCTACATTTTCCTGTCCACACCACAGAGACTGGAGAAATCATTGTTATCTCCACTACAGAATGTTCCATTCATTCACAGCGAATCTGGAATTCATCTGAATCTCCACTCCCGGCAGGTTTTCGTGACACCACTGGTAAATATCCAAGTAAGCCAATGCTGGTTTTAAGTGGCCTGCTCATACTCTCAGCCGTGCTGTTCAATTTGCTATCCACTCAACCCTCTTCAGCTCCATTTTCCTGTCCACATAACCCAAACTTCAGAAACAATTGGTATCTCCTCCACAGAATGTTCCATTCATTGACTGCAAATCTGAAATTCATCTAATTCTCAACTCCCGTCAGGTTTTCGTTACACCACTTGTGAATGTCCAATTAAGCCAAAGCTGGTTTTCAGTGGCCTGTTCTTACTACGAGACGTGCTGTTCATTTGGCTATCCATTCCACCCTGTTCAGCTCTACATTTTCGTGTCCACAAAACCCAGCCTTCAGAAATCATTGGAATCACCACTAGAGAATGTTCCATTCATTCACTGCGAATCTGGAATTCATCTGAATCTCCACTCCCGGCAGGTTTTCATTGCACCTCTGCTGAATGTTCAAGTAACGCAATGATGGTTTTCAGCGGTCTATTCACACTCGAACCCGTGCTGTTCACGGTCTAGCGACTCAACACTGGTGAGTTCTTCTTTTTCCAGTTCAGACAATACAAACCTCAGAAACCATTGCAATCTACACTACAGAATGTTTCATTCATTCACGCGAATCTTGAATTCATCTTGTTCTCCACTCCCAGCAGGTTTTCGTTTCACCACTGGTGAATGTCCAAGCAACCCAAGGCTGGTTTCAGCTGCGTGTTAACACTCGCAGCCGTGCTGTTCAATTGGCTATCCAGTGAACGCTGGTTAGCTCTTGATTTTCCTTCCACACACCGAGCCTTCAGAAATCATTCTTATCTCCACTTCAGAATGTTCCATTCGTTCCCTGCGAATCTGGAATTCCTCTGACTCTCCACACCAGGCAGATTTTCCTAACAACACTGGTGAATGACCAGGTAATCCAATGCTGGTTTTCAGCGGCTGTTCACACTCACAGCCTTGCTGTTCAATTGGCAATCCAGTCAAACCTAGTCAGCTCTTCATTTTCCTGTCCACACAACCCAGCGTTCAGAAATCATTGGAATCTCTACTACAGAAATTTCCATTCATTCACTGTGAATCTGGAAATAATCTGAATCTGCATTCCAGGAAGGCTTTCGTTACACCACTGATGAATGTCCAAGTAAGCCAATGCTGGTTTTCAGTGGCCTGTTCATACTAAGAGACGTGCTGTTCATTTGGCTATCCACTCCACCCTGTTCAGCTCTACATTTTCGTGTCCACAAAACCCAGCCTTCAGAAATCATTGGAATCACCACTAGAGAATGTTCCATTCATTCACTGCGAATCTGGAATTCATCTGAACCTCCACTCCCGGCAGGTTTTCGTTACGCCACTGGTGAATGTCCAAGTAACTCAATACTGGTTTTCAGAGGCATGTTCAACTCGCAGAAGTGCTGTTCAATGGGCTATCCACTCAATATTGGTCAGCTCTTCATTTTCCTCTCCACACAAACCAGCCTTCAGAAATCATTGGGAACTCCACTACAGACTGTTCCATTCATTCACTGTGATTCTGCAATTCATCTGACTCTCCGCTCCAGGCAGGTTTTCATTACAGCACTGGTGAATGACCAAGTAATCCAATGCTGGTTTTCAGCCGCCTTTTCACACTCGCAGTGTGCTGTTCAATTGTCTATCCACTCAAACCTGGTCAGCCTTTCATTTTCTTTTCCACAATATCAGACTTCAGAAATCATTGGAATCGCCAGTACAGAATCTTCCATTCATTCACTGCCAATCTGGAATTCATCTGAATCTGCACTCCAGGTAGGCTTTCATTACACCACTTATGAATGTCCAAGTAACACAATGCTGGTTTTCAGCGGTCTGTTCACACTCTAAGCCCTGCTTTTTACTGGGTATCCACACAACTGTGGTCAGCTCTTCATTTTCATGTCCAAACAATCCAGACTTGAGAAATCATTGCAATCTCCAGTACAGAATGTTCCATTCATTCACTGCGAATCTGGAATTCAACTGAATCTCCACTACCTGCAGATTTATCTTACACCACTTGTGAATGTCCAAGTAAAACAATGCTGGTTTTCAGAGGCCTGTTCATGTTCGCAGTCGTGCTGTTCAATTGGCTATCCACTCAACCTGTTTTGCTCCTCATTTTCCTGTGCACACAACCCAGCCTTCAGAAATCATTGTAATCTCCACTACAGGATGTTCCATTCATTCACTGGGAATCTGGAATTCATCTGAATCTGCACTCCACGCAGGCTTTCGTTACACCACTGCTGAAAGTCGAAGTAATGCAATACTGGTTTTCAGTGGTCTGTTCTCATTCGAAGCCGAGGCTTTTTACAGGCTATCCACTCAACATTGGTCAGCTCTTCATTTTCGTGTCCCCACAATCCAGATTTCAGAAATCATTGCAATCTCCACTACAGAATGTTCCATTCATTCACTGCGAGTCTGGAGTTTATCTGATTCTCCACTCCCGCCTGGTTAACATTACACCACTTGTGAATGTCCAAGTAAGCCAATGCTGGTTTTCAGAGGCCTGTTCATACTCGCAGCCGTGCTGTTTAATTGACAATTCACTCCACCCTGTTCAGCTCTTCATTGTCCCACCACACTACCAGCCTTCAGAAATCTTTGTTATCTCCACTACAGAATGTTCCATTCATTCACTGCGAATCTGGAATTCATCTGACTCTCAACTCCACGCAGGTTTTCATTACACCACTGTTGAATGTCCAAGTAACCCAATGCTGGTTTTCAGCGGCCTGTTCATATTCGCAGCCCTGCTGTTTACTTGGCTATCGATTCAAGCCTGGTCAGCTCTTCATTTTCCTGTCCACACAACACAGGCTTCAGAAATCATTGGAATCTCCTCTACAGAATGTTCCATTCATTCACTGCGAATGTGGAATTCAACTGACTCTCCACTCCATGCAGGTTTTCCTTACACCACTGATGAATGTCCAAGTAACCCAATGCTGGTTTTCAGCTGCATGTTCACACTCGCAGCCATGCTATACAATTGGCTTTCCACTAAATCCTGATTAGTTCTTGATTTTCCTTCCACACGACCCAGCCTTCAGAAATCATTGGAATCTCCACTAGAGAATGTTCCATTCATTCACTGCGAATCTGGAATTCCTCTGAACCTCCACTCCCGGCAGGTTTTCGTTACACCACTGTTGAATGTCCAAGTAACCCAATGTTTTAAGTGTTTTCTTCACAAGCGCAGTGGTGCTGTTCAATTGGCTATCCACTCAACCCTGGCCAGCTCTACATTTTCCTGTCCACACCACAGAGACTGGAGAAATCATTGTTATCTCCACTACAGAATGTTCCATTCATTCACAGCGAATCTGGAATTCATCTGAATCTCCACTCCCGGCAGGTTTTCGTGACACCACTGGTAAATATCCAAGTAAGCCAATGCTGGTTTTAAGTGGCCTGCTCATACTCTCAGCCGTGCTGTTCAATTTGCTATCCACTCAACCCTCTTCAGCTCCATTTTCCTGTCCACATAACCCAAACTTCAGAAACAATTGGTATCTCCTCCACAGAATGTTCCATTCATTGACTGCAAATCTGAAATTCATCTAATTCTCAACTCCCGTCAGGTTTTCGTTACACCACTTGTGAATGTCCAATTAAGCCAAAGCTGGTTTTCAGTGGCCTGTTCTTACTACGAGACGTGCTGTTCATTTGGCTATCCATTCCACCCTGTTCAGCTCTACATTTTCGTGTCCACAAAACCCAGCCTTCAGAAATCATTGGAATCACCACTAGAGAATGTTCCATGCATTCACTGCGAATCTGGAATTCATCTGAATCTCCACTCCCGGCAGGTTTTCATTGCACCACTGCTGAATGTTCAAGTAACGCAATGATGGTTTTCAGCGGTCTATTCACACTCGAACCCGTGCTGTTCACGGTCTAGCGACTCAACACTGGTGAGTTCTTCTTTTTCCAGTTCAGACAATACAAACCTCAGAAACCATTGCAATCTACACTACAGAATGTTTCATTCATTCACGCGAATCTTGAATTCATCTTGTTCTCCACTCCCAGCAGGTTTTCGTTTCACCACTGGTGAATGTCCAAGCAACCCAAGGCTGGTTTCAGCTGCGTGTTAACACTCGCAGCCGTGCTGTTCAATTGGCTATCCAGTGAACGCTGGTTAGCTCTTGATTTTCCTTCCACACACCGAGCCTTCAGAAATCATTCTTATCTCCACTTCAGAATGTTCCATTCGTTCCCTGCGAATCTGGAATTCCTCTGACTCTCCACACCAGGCAGATTTTCCTAACAACACTGGTGAATGACCAGGTAATCCAATGCTGGTTTTCAGCGGCTGTTCACACTCACAGCCTTGCTGTTCAATTGGCAATCCAGTCAAACCTAGTCAGCTCTTCATTTTCCTGTCCACACAACCCAGCGTTCAGAAATCATTGGAATCTCTACTACAGAAATTTCCATTCATTCACTGTGAATCTGGAAATAATCTGAATCTGCATTCCAGGAAGGCTTTCGTTACACCACTGATGAATGTCCAAGTAATGCAATGCTGCTTCTTAGTGGTCTGTTCACACTCGAAACCGTGCTGTTCACTGGCTATCCACTCAACATTGGTCAGCTCTTCAATATCCTGTCCAGACTATCCAGATTTCTAAATCTTGGCAATCTCCACTACAGAATGTTCCATTCAATCACGCGAATCTGGAATTCATCAGAGTCTCCACTCCCGGCAGGTTTTCGTGACACCACTGGTATATGTCCAAGGAAGCCAATGCTGGTTTTAAGCCGCCTGCTTATACTCTCAGCCGTGCTGTTCAATTTGCTATCCACCCAACCCTATTCAGCTCTACATTTTCCTGTCCTCATAACCCAACCTTCAGAAATAATTGGTATCTCCTCCACAGAATGTTCCGTTCATTCACTGCGAATCTTAAATTCATCTGACTCTCAACTCCCGGCGGGTTATCGTTACACCACTTGTGAATGTCCAAGTAAGCCAATGCTGGTTTTCAGTGGCCTGTTCATACTAAGAGACGTGCTGTTCATTTGGCTATCCACTCCACCCTGTTCAGCTCTACATTTTCGTGTCCACAAAACCCAGCCTTCAGAAATCATTGGAATCACCACTAGAGAATGTTCCATTCATTCACTGCGAATCTGGAATTCATCTGAACCTCCACTCCCGGCAGGTTTTCGTTACGCCACTGGTGAATGTCCAAGTAACTCAATACTGGTTTTCAGAGGCATGTTCAACTCGCAGAAGTGCTGTTCAATGGGCTATCCACTCAATATTGGTCAGCTCTTCATTTTCCTCTCCACACAAACCAGCCTTCAGAAATCATTGGGATCTCCACTACAGACTGTTCCATTCATTCACTGGGATTCTGCAATTCATCTGACTCTCCGCTCCAGGCAGGTTTTCATTACAGCACTGGTGAATGACCAAGTAATCCAATGCTGGTTTTCAGCCGCCTTTTCACACTCGCAGTGTGCTGTTCAATTGTCTATCCACTCAAACCTGGTCAGCCTTTCATTTTCTTTTCCACAATATCAGACTTCAGAAATCATTGGAATCGCCAGTACAGAATCTTCCATTCATTCACTGCCAATCTGGAATTCATCTGAATCTGCACTCCAGGTAGGCTTTCATTACACCACTTATGAATGTCCAAGTAACACAATGCTGGTTTTCAGCGGTCTGTTCACACTCTAAGCCCTGCTTTTTACTGGGTATCCACACAACTGTGGTCAGCTCTTCATTTTCATGTCCAAACAATCCAGACTTGAGAAATCATTGCAATCTCCAGTACAGAATGTTCCATTCATTCACTGCGAATCTGGAATTCAACTGAATCTCCACTACCTGCAGATTTATCTTACACCACTTGTGAATGTCCAAGTAAAACAATGCTGGTTTTCAGAGGCCTGTTCATGTTCGCAGTCGTGCTGTTCAATTGGCTATCCACTCAACCTGTTTTGCTCCTCATTTTCCTGTGCACACAACCCAGCCTTCAGAAATCATTGTAATCTCCACTACAGGATGTTCCATTCATTCACTGGGAATCTGGAATTCATCTGAATCTGCACTCCACGCAGGCTTTCGTTACACCACTGCTGAAAGTCGAAGTAATGCAATACTGGTTTTCAGTGGTCTGTTCACATTCGAAGCCGAGGCTTTTTACAGGCTATCCACTCAACACTGGTCAGCTCTTCATTTTCGTGTCCCCACAATCCAGATTTCAGAAATCATTGCAATCTCCACTACAGAATGTTCCATTCATTCACTGCGAGTCTGGAGTTTATCTGATTCTCCACTCCCGCCTGGTTAACATTACACCACTTGTGAATGTCCAAGTAAGCCAATGCTGGTTTTCAGAGGCCTGTTCATACTCGCAGCCGTGCTGTTTAATTGACAATTCACTCCACCCTGTTCAGCTCTTCATTGTCCCACCACACTACCAGCCTTCAGAAATCTTTGTTATCTCCACTACAGAATGTTCCATTCATTCACTGCGAATCTGGAATTCATCTGACTCTCAACTCCACGCAGGTTTTCATTACACCACTGTTGAATGTCCAAGTAACCCAATGCTGGTTTTCAGCGGCCTGTTCATATTCGCAGCCCTGCTGTTTACTTGGCTATCGATTCAAGCCTGGTCAGCTCTTCATTTTCCTGTCCACACAACACAGGCTTCAGAAATCATTGGAATCTCCTCTACAGAATGTTCCATTCATTCACTGCGAATGTGGAATTCAACTGACTCTCCACTCCATGCAGGTTTTCCTTACACCACTGATGAATGTCCAAGTAACCCAATGCTGGTTTTCAGCTGCATGTTCACACTCGCAGCCATGCTATACAATTGGCTTTCCACTAAATCCTGATTAGTTCTTGATTTTCCTTCCACACGACCCAGCCTTCAGAAATCATTGGAATCTCCGCTAGAGAATGTTCCATTCATTCACTGCGAATCTGGAATTCCTCTGAACCTCCACTCCCGGCAGGTTTTCGTTACACCACTGTTGAATGTCCAAGTAACCCAATGTTTTAAGTGTTTTCTTCACAAGCGCAGTGGTGCTGTTCAATTGGCTATCCACTCAACCCTGGCCAGCTCTACATTTTCCTGTCCACACCACAGAGACTGGAGAAATCATTGTTATCTCCACTACAGAATGTTCCATTCATTCACAGCGAATCTGGAATTCATCTGAATCTCCACTCCCGGCAGGTTTTCGTGACACCACTGGTAAATATCCAAGTAAGCCAATGCTGGTTTTAAGTGGCCTGCTCATACTCTCAGCCGTGCTGTTCAATTTGCTATCCACTCAACCCTCTTCAGCTCCATTTTCCTGTCCACATAACCCAAACTTCAGAAACAATTGGTATCTCCTCCACAGAATGTTCCATTCATTGACTGCAAATCTGAAATTCATCTAATTCTCAACTCCCGTCAGGTTTTCGTTACACCACTTGTGAATGTCCAATTAAGCCAAAGCTGGTTTTCAGTGGCCTGTTCTTACTACGAGACGTGCTGTTCATTTGGCTATCCATTCCACCCTGTTCAGCTCTACATTTTCGTGTCCACAAAACCCAGCCTTCAGAAATCATTGGAATCACCACTAGAGAATGTTCCATGCATTCACTGCGAATCTGGAATTCATCTGAATCTCCACTCCCGGCAGGTTTTCATTGCACCACTGCTGAATGTTCAAGTAACGCAATGATGGTTTTCCGCGGTCTATTCACACTCGAACCCGTGCTGTTCACGGTCTAGCGACTCAACACTGGTGAGTTCTTCTTTTTCCAGTTCAGACAATACAAACCTCAGAAACCATTGCAATCTACACTACAGAATGTTTCATTCATTCACGCGAATCTTGAATTCATCTTGTTCTCCACTCCCAGCAGGTTTTCGTTTCACCACTGGTGAATGTCCAAGCAACCCAAGGCTGGTTTCAGCTGCGTGTTAACACTCGCAGCCGTGCTGTTCAATTGGCTATCCAGTGAACGCTGGTTAGCTCTTGATTTTCCTTCCACACACCGAGCCTTCAGAAATCATTCTTATCTCCACTTCAGAATGTTCCATTCGTTCCCTGCGAATCTGGAATTCCTCTGACTCTCCACACCAGGCAGATTTTCCTAACAACACTGGTGAATGACCAGGTAATCCAATGCTGGTTTTCAGCGGCTGTTCACACTCACAGCCTTGCTGTTCAATTGGCAATCCAGTCAAACCTAGTCAGCTCTTCATTTTCCTGTCCACACAACCCAGCGTTCAGAAATCATTGGAATCTCTACTACAGAAATTTCCATTCATTCACTGTGAATCTGGAAATAATCTGAATCTGCATTCCAGGAAGGCTTTCGTTACACCACTGATGAATGTCCAAGTAATGCAATGCTGCTTCTTAGTGGTCTGTTCACACTCGAAACCGTGCTGTTCACTGGCTATCCACTCAACATTGGTCAGCTCTTCAATATCCTGTCCAGACTATCCAGATTTCTAAATCTTGGCAATCTCCACTACAGAATGTTCCATTCAATCACGCGAATCTGGAATTCATCAGAGTCTCCACTCCCGGCAGGTTTTCGTGACACCACTGGTATATGTCCAAGGAAGCCAATGCTGGTTTTAAGCCGCCTGCTTATACTCTCAGCCGTGCTGTTCAATTTGCTATCCACCCAACCCTATTCAGCTCTACATTTTCCTGTCCTCATAACCCAACCTTCAGAAATAATTGGTATCTCCTCCACAGAATGTTCCGTTCATTCACTGCGAATCTTAAATTCATCTGACTCTCAACTCCCGGCGGGTTATCGTTACACCACTTGTGAATGTCCAAGTAAGCCAATGCTGGTTTTCAGTGGCCTGTTCATACTAAGAGACGTGCTGTTCATTTGGCTATCCACTCCACCCTGTTCAGCTCTACATTTTCGTGTCCACAAAACCCAGCCTTCAGAAATCATTGGAATCACCACTAGAGAATGTTCCATTCATTCACTGCGAATCTGGAATTCATCTGAACCTCCACTCCCGGCAGGTTTTCGTTACACCACTGGTGAATGTCCAAGTAACTCAATACTGGTTTTCAGAGGCATGTTCAACTCGCAGAAGTGCTGTTCAATGGGCTATCCACTCAATATTGGTCAGCTCTTCATTTTCCTCTCCACACAAACCAGCCTTCAGAAATCATTGGGATCTCCACTACAGACTGTTCCATTCATTCACTGCGATTCTGCAATTCATCTGACTCTCCGCTCCAGGCAGGTTTTCATTACAGCACTGGTGAATGACCAAGTAATCCAATGCTGGTTTTCAGCCGCCTTTTCACACTCGCAGTGTGCTGTTCAATTGTCTATCCACTCAAACCTGGTCAGCCTTTCATTTTCTTTTCCACAATATCAGACTTCAGAAATCATTGGAATCGCCAGTACAGAATGTTCCATTCATTCACTGCCAATCTGGAATTCATCTGAATCTGCACTCCAGGTAGGCTTTCATTACACCACTTATGAATGTCCAAGTAACACAATGCTGGTTTTCAGCGGTCTGTTCACACTCTAAGCCCTGCTTTTTACTGGGTATCCACACAACTGTGGTCAGCTCTTCATTTTCATGTCCAAACAATCCAGACTTGAGAAATCATTGCAATCTCCAGTACAGAATGTTCCATTCATTCACTGCGAATCTGGAATTCAACTGAATCTCCACTACCTGCAGATTTATCTTACACCACTTGTGAATGTCCAAGTAAAACAATGCTGGTTTTCAGAGGCCTGTTCATATTCGCAGTCGTGCTGTTCAATTGGCTATCCACTCAACCTGTTTTGCTCCTCATTTTCCTGTGCACACAACCCAGCCTTCAGAAATCATTGTAATCTCCACTACAGGATGTTCCATTCATTCACTGGGAATCTGGAATTCATCTGAATCTGCACTCCACGCAGGCTTTCGTTACACCACTGCTGAAAGTCGAAGTAATGCAATACTGGTTTTCAGTGGTCTGTTCACATTCGAAGCCGAGGCTTTTTACAGGCTATCCACTCAACACTGGTCAGCTCTTCATTTTCGTGTCCCCACAATCCAGATTTCAGAAATCATTGCAATCTCCACTACAGAATGTTCCATTCATTCACTGCGAGTCTGGAGTTTATCTGATTCTCCACTCCCGCCTGGTTAACATTACACCACTTGTGAATGTCCAAGTAAGCCAATGCTGGTTTTCAGAGGCCTGTTCATACTCGCAGCCGTGCTGTTTAATTGACAATTCACTCCACCCTGTTCAGCTCTTCATTGTCCCACCACACTACCAGCCTTCAGAAATCTTTGTTATCTCCACTACAGAATGTTCCATTCATTCACTGCGAATCTGGAATTCATCTGACTCTCAACTCCACGCAGGTTTTCATTACACCACTGTTGAATGTCCAAGTAACCCAATGCTGGTTTTCAGCGGCCTGTTCATATTCGCAGCCCTGCTGTTTACTTGGCTATCGATTCAAGCCTGGTCAGCTCTTCATTTTCCTGTCCACACAACACAGGCTTCAGAAATCATTGGAATCTCCTCTACAGAATGTTCCATTCATTCACTGCGAATGTGGAATTCAACTGACTCTCCACTCCATGCAGGTTTTCCTTACACCACTGATGAATGTCCAAGTAACCCAATGCTGGTTTTCAGCTGCATGTTCACACTCGCAGCCATGCTATACAATTGGCTTTCCACTAAATCCTGATTAGTTCTTGATTTTCCTTCCACACGACCCAGCCTTCAGAAATCATTGGAATCTCCACTAGAGAATGTTCCATTCATTCACTGCGAATCTGGAATTCCTCTGAACCTCCACTCCCGGCAGGTTTTCGTTACACCACTGTTGAATGTCCAAGTAACCCAATGTTTTAAGTGTTTTCTTCACAAGCGCAGTGGTGCTGTTCAATTGGCTATCCACTCAACCCTGGCCAGCTCTACATTTTCCTGTCCACACCACAGAGACTGGAGAAATCATTGTTATCTCCACTACAGAATGTTCCATTCATTCACAGCGAATCTGGAATTCATCTGAATCTCCACTCCCGGCAGGTTTTCGTGACACCACTGGTAAATATCCAAGTAAGCCAATGCTGGTTTTAAGTGGCCTGCTCATACTCTCAGCCGTGCTGTTCAATTTGCTATCCACTCAACCCTCTTCAGCTCCATTTTCCTGTCCACATAACCCAAACTTCAGAAACAATTGGTATCTCCTCCACAGAATGTTCCATTCATTGACTGCAAATCTGAAATTCATCTAATTCTCAACTCCCGTCAGGTTTTCGTTACACCACTTGTGAATGTCCAATTAAGCCAAAGCTGGTTTTCAGTGGCCTGTTCTTACTACGAGACGTGCTGTTCATTTGGCTATCCATTCCACCCTGTTCAGCTCTACATTTTCGTGTCCACAAAACCCAGCCTTCAGAAATCATTGGAATCACCACTAGAGAATGTTCCATGCATTCACTGCGAATCTGGAATTCATCTGAATCTCCACTCCCGGCAGGTTTTCATTGCACCACTGCTGAATGTTCAAGTAACGCAATGATGGTTTTCAGCGGTCTATTCACACTCGAACCCGTGCTGTTCACGGTCTAGCGACTCAACACTGGTGAGTTCTTCTTTTTCCAGTTCAGACAATACAAACCTCAGAAACCATTGCAATCTACACTACAGAATGTTTCATTCATTCACGCGAATCTTGAATTCATCTTGTTCTCCACTCCCAGCAGGTTTTCGTTTCACCACTGGTGAATGTCCAAGCAACCCAAGGCTGGTTTCAGCTGCGTGTTAACACTCGCAGCCGTGCTGTTCAATTGGCTATCCAGTGAACGCTGGTTAGCTCTTGATTTTCCTTCCACACACCGAGCCTTCAGAAATCATTCTTATCTCCACTTCAGAATGTTCCATTCGTTCCCTGCGAATCTGGAATTCCTCTGACTCTCCACACCAGGCAGATTTTCCTAACAACACTGGTGAATGACCAGGTAATCCAATGCTGGTTTTCAGCGGCTGTTCACACTCACAGCCTTGCTGTTCAATTGGCAATCCAGTCAAACCTAGTCAGCTCTTCATTTTCCTGTCCACACAACCCAGCGTTCAGAAATCATTGGAATCTCTACTACAGAAATTTCCATTCATTCACTGTGAATCTGGAAATAATCTGAATCTGCATTCCAGGAAGGCTTTCGTTACACCACTGATGAATGTCCAAGTAATGCAATGCTGCTTCTTAGTGGTCTGTTCACACTCGAAACCGTGCTGTTCACTGGCTATCCACTCAACATTGGTCAGCTCTTCAATATCCTGTCCAGACTATCCAGATTTCTAAATCTTGGCAATCTCCACTACAGAATGTTCCATTCAATCACGCGAATCTGGAATTCATCAGAGTCTCCACTCCCGGCAGGTTTTCGTGACACCACTGGTATATGTCCAAGGAAGCCAATGCTGGTTTTAAGCCGCCTGCTTATACTCTCAGCCGTGCTGTTCAATTTGCTATCCACCCAACCCTATTCAGCTCTACATTTTCCTGTCCTCATAACCCAACCTTCAGAAACAATTGGTATCTCCTCCACAGAATGTTCCATTCATTGACTGCAAATCTGAAATTCATCTAATTCTCAACTCCCGTCAGGTTTTCGTTACACCACTTGTGAATGTCCAATTAAGCCAAAGCTGGTTTTCAGTGGCCTGTTCTTACTACGAGACGTGCTGTTCATTTGGCTATCCATTCCACCCTGTTCAGCTCTACATTTTCGTGTCCACAAAACCCAGCCTTCAGAAATCATTGGAATCACCACTAGAGAATGTTCCATGCATTCACTGCGAATCTGGAATTCATCTGAACCTCCACTCCCGGCAGGTTTTCGTTACACCACTGGTGAATGTCCAAGTAACTCAATACTGGTTTTCAGAGGCATGTTCAACTCGCAGAATTGCTGTTCAATGGGCTATCCACTCAATATTGGTCAGCTCTTCATTTTCCTCTCCACACAAACCAGCCTTCAGAAATCATTGGGATCTCCACTACAGACTGTTCCATTCATTCACTGCGATTCTGCAATTCATCTGACTCTCCGCTCCAGGCAGGTTTTCATTACAGCACTGGTGAATGACCAAGTAATCCAATGCTGGTTTTCAGCCGCCTTTTCACACTCGCAGTGTGCTGTTCAATTGTCTATCCACTCAAACCTGGTCAGCCTTTCATTTTCTTTTCCACAATATCAGACTTCAGAAATCATTGGAATCGCCAGTACAGAATGTTCCATTCATTCACTGCCAATCTGGAATTCATCTGAATCTGCACTCCAGGTAGGCTTTCATTACACCACTTATGAATGTCCAAGTAACACAATGCTGGTTTTCAGCGGTCTGTTCACACTCTAAGCCCTGCTTTTTACTGGGTATCCACACAACTGTGGTCAGCTCTTCATTTTCATGTCCAAACAATCCAGACTTGAGAAATCATTGCAATCTCCAGTACAGAATGTTCCATTCATTCACTGCGAATCTGGAATTCAACTGAATCTCCACTACCTGCAGATTTATCTTACACCACTTGTGAATGTCCAAGTAAAACAATGCTGGTTTTCAGAGGCCTGTTCATGTTCGCAGTCGTGCTGTTCAATTGGCTATCCACTCAACCTGTTTTGCTCCTCATTTTCCTGTGCACACAACCCAGCCTTCAGAAATCATTGTAATCTCCACTACAGGATGTTCCATTCATTCACTGGGAATCTGGAATTCATCTGAATCTGCACTCCACGCAGGCTTTCGTTACACCACTGCTGAAAGTCGAAGTAATGCAATACTGGTTTTCAGTGGTCTGTTCACATTCGAAGCCGAGGCTTTTTACAGGCTATCCACTCAACACTGGTCAGCTCTTCATTTTCGTGTCCCCACAATCCAGATTTCAGAAATCATTGCAATCTCCACTACAGAATGTTCCATTCATTCACTGCGAGTCTGGAGTTTATCTGATTCTCCACTCCCGCCTGGTTAACATTACACCACTTGTGAATGTCCAAGTAAGCCAATGCTGGTTTTCAGAGGCCTGTTCATACTCGCAGCCGTGCTGTTTAATTGACAATTCACTCCACCCTGTTCAGCTCTTCATTGTCCCACCACACTACCAGCCTTCAGAAATCTTTGTTATCTCCACTACAGAATGTTCCATTCATTCACTGCGAATCTGGAATTCATCTGACTCTCAACTCCACGCAGGTTTTCATTACACCACTGTTGAATGTCCAAGTAACCCAATGCTGGTTTTCAGCGGCCTGTTCATATTCGCAGCCCTGCTGTTTACTTGGCTATCGATTCAAGCCTGGTCAGCTCTTCATTTTCCTGTCCACACAACACAGGCTTCAGAAATCATTGGAATCTCCTCTACAGAATGTTCCATTCATTCACTGCGAATGTGGAATTCAACTGACTCTCCACTCCATGCAGGTTTTCCTTACACCACTGATGAATGTCCAAGTAACCCAATGCTGGTTTTCAGCTGCATGTTCACACTCGCAGCCATGCTATACAATTGGCTTTCCACTAAATCCTGATTAGTTCTTGATTTTCCTTCCACACGACCCAGCCTTCAGAAATCATTGGAATCTCCACTAGAGAATGTTCCATTCATTCACTGCGAATCTGGAATTCCTCTGAACCTCCACTCCCGGCAGGTTTTCGTTACACCACTGTTGAATGTCCAAGTAACCCAATGTTTTAAGTGTTTTCTTCACAAGCGCAGTGGTGCTGTTCAATTGGCTATCCACTCAACCCTGGCCAGCTCTACATTTTCCTGTCCACACCACAGAGACTGGAGAAATCATTGTTATCTCCACTACAGAATGTTCCATTCATTCACAGCGAATCTGGAATTCATCTGAATCTCCACTCCCGGCAGGTTTTCGTGACACCACTGGTAAATATCCAAGTAAGCCAATGCTGGTTTTAAGTGGCCTGCTCATACTCTCAGCCGTGCTGTTCAATTTGCTATCCACTCAACCCTCTTCAGCTCCATTTTCCTGTCCACATAACCCAAACTTCAGAAACAATTGGTATCTCCTCCACAGAATGTTCCATTCATTGACTGCAAATCTGAAATTCATCTAATTCTCAACTCCCGTCAGGTTTTCGTTACTACACCACTTGTGAATGTCCAATTAAGCCAAAGCTGGTTTTCAGTGGCCTGTTCTTACTACGAGACGTGCTGTTCATTTGGCTATCCATTCCACCCTGTTCAGCTCTACATTTTCGTGTCCACAAAACCCAGCCTTCAGAAATCATTGGAATCACCACTAGAGAATGTTCCATGCATTCACTGCGAATCTGGAATTCATCTGAATCTCCACTCCCGGCAGGTTTTCATTGCACCACTGCTGAATGTTCAAGTAACGCAATGATGGTTTTCAGCGGTCTATTCACACTCGAACCCGTGCTGTTCACGGTCTAGCGACTCAACACTGGTGAGTTCTTCTTTTTCCAGTTCAGACAATACAAACCTCAGAAACCATTGCAATCTACACTACAGAATGTTTCATTCATTCACGCGAATCTTGAATTCATCTTGTTCTCCACTCCCAGCAGGTTTTCGTTTCACCACTGGTGAATGTCCAAGCAACCCAAGGCTGGTTTCAGCTGCGTGTTAACACTCGCAGCCGTGCTGTTCAATTGGCTATCCAGTGAACGCTGGTTAGCTCTTGATTTTCCTTCCACACACCGAGCCTTCAGAAATCATTCTTATCTCCACTTCAGAATGTTCCATTCGTTCCCTGCGAATCTGGAATTCCTCTGACTCTCCACACCAGGCAGATTTTCCTAACAACACTGGTGAATGACCAGGTAATCCAATGCTGGTTTTCAGCGGCTGTTCACACTCACAGCCTTGCTGTTCAATTGGCAATCCAGTCAAACCTAGTCAGCTCTTCATTTTCCTGTCCACACAACCCAGCGTTCAGAAATCATTGGAATCTCTACTACAGAAATTTCCATTCATTCACTGTGAATCTGGAAATAATCTGAATCTGCATTCCAGGAAGGCTTTCGTTACACCACTGATGAATGTCCAAGTAATGCAATGCTGCTTCTTAGTGGTCTGTTCACACTCGAAACCGTGCTGTTCACTGGCTATCCACTCAACATTGGTCAGCTCTTCAATATCCTGTCCAGACTATCCAGATTTCTAAATCTTGGCAATCTCCACTACAGAATGTTCCATTCAATCACGCGAATCTGGAATTCATCAGAGTCTCCACTCCCGGCAGGTTTTCGTGACACCACTGGTATATGTCCAAGGAAGCCAATGCTGGTTTTAAGCCGCCTGCTTATACTCTCAGCCGTGCTGTTCAATTTGCTATCCACCCAACCCTATTCAGCTCTACATTTTCCTGTCCTCATAACCCAACCTTCAGAAATAATTGGTATCTCCTCCACAGAATGTTCCGTTCATTCACTGCGAATCTTAAATTCATCTGACTCTCAACTCCCGGCGGGTTATCGTTACACCACTTGTGAATGTCCAAGTAAGCCAATGCTGGTTTTCAGTGGCCTGTTCATACTAAGAGACGTGCTGTTCATTTGGCTATCCACTCCACCCTGTTCAGCTCTACATTTTCGTGTCCACAAAACCCAGCCTTCAGAAATCATTGGAATCACCACTAGAGAATGTTCCATTCATTCACTGCGAATCTGGAATTCATCTGAACCTCCACTCCCGGCAGGTTTTCGTTACGCCACTGGTGAATGTCCAAGTAACTCAATACTGGTTTTCAGAGGCATGTTCAACTCGCAGAAGTGCTGTTCAATGGGCTATCCACTCAATATTGGTCAGCTCTTCATTTTCCTCTCCACACAAACCAGCCTTCAGAAATCATTGGGATCTCCACTACAGACTGTTCCATTCATTCACTGCGATTCTGCAATTCATCTGACTCTCCGCTCCAGGCAGGTTTTCATTACAGCACTGGTGAATGACCAAGTAATCCAATGCTGGTTTTCAGCCGCCTTTTCACACTCGCAGTGTGCTGTTCAATTGTCTATCCACTCAAACCTGGTCAGCCTTTCATTTTCTTTTCCACAATATCAGACTTCAGAAATCATTGGAATCGCCAGTACAGAATGTTCCATTCATTCACTGCCAATCTGGAATTCATCTGAATCTGCACTCCAGGTAGGCTTTCATTACACCACTTATGAATGTCCAAGTAACACAATGCTGGTTTTCAGCGGTCTGTTCACACTCTAAGCCCTGCTTTTTACTGGGTATCCACACAACTGTGGTCAGCTCTTCATTTTCATGTCCAAACAATCCAGACTTGAGAAATCATTGCAATCTCCAGTACAGAATGTTCCATTCATTCACTGCGAATCTGGAATTCAACTGAATCTCCACTACCTGCAGATTTATCTTACACCACTTGTGAATGTCCAAGTAAAACAATGCTGGTTTTCAGAGGCCTGTTCATGTTCGCAGTCGTGCTGTTCAATTGGCTATCCACTCAACCTGTTTTGCTCCTCATTTTCCTGTGCACACAACCCAGCCTTCAGAAATCATTGTAATCTCCACTACAGGATGTTCCATTCATTCACTGGGAATCTGGAATTCATCTGAATCTGCACTCCACGCAGGCTTTCGTTACACCACTGCTGAAAGTCGAAGTAATGCAATACTGGTTTTCAGTGGTCTGTTCACATTCGAAGCCGAGGCTTTTTACAGGCTATCCACTCAACACTGGTCAGCTCTTCATTTTCGTGTCCCCACAATCCAGATTTCAGAAATCATTGCAATCTCCACTACAGAATGTTCCATTCATTCACTGCGAGTCTGGAGTTTATCTGATTCTCCACTCCCGCCTGGTTAACATTACACCACTTGTGAATGTCCAAGTAAGCCAATGCTGGTTTTCAGAGGCCTGTTCATACTCGCAGCCGTGCTGTTTAATTGACAATTCACTCCACCCTGTTCAGCTCTTCATTGTCCCACCACACTACCAGCCTTCAGAAATCTTTGTTATCTCCACTACAGAATGTTCCATTCATTCACTGCGAATCTGGAATTCATCTGACTCTCAACTCCACGCAGGTTTTCATTACACCACTGTTGAATGTCCAAGTAACCCAATGCTGGTTTTCAGCGGCCTGTTCATATTCGCAGCCCTGCTGTTTACTTGGCTATCGATTCAAGCCTGGTCAGCTCTTCATTTTCCTGTCCACACAACACAGGCTTCAGAAATCATTGGAATCTCCTCTACAGAATGTTCCATTCATTCACTGCGAATGTGGAATTCAACTGACTCTCCACTCCATGCAGGTTTTCCTTACACCACTGATGAATGTCCAAGTAACCCAATGCTGGTTTTCAGCTGCATGTTCACACTCGCAGCCATGCTATACAATTGGCTTTCCACTAAATCCTGATTAGTTCTTGATTTTCCTTCCACACGACCCAGCCTTCAGAAATCATTGGAATCTCCACTAGAGAATGTTCCATTCATTCACTGCGAATCTGGAATTCCTCTGAACCTCCACTCCCGGCAGGTTTTCGTTACACCACTGTTGAATGTCCAAGTAACCCAATGTTTTAAGTGTTTTCTTCACAAGCGCAGTGGTGCTGTTCAATTGGCTATCCACTCAACCCTGGCCAGCTCTACATTTTCCTGTCCACACCACAGAGACTGGAGAAATCATTGTTATCTCCACTACAGAATGTTCCATTCATTCACAGCGAATCTGGAATTCATCTGAATCTCCACTCCCGGCAGGTTTTCGTGACACCACTGGTAAATATCCAAGTAAGCCAATGCTGGTTTTAAGTGGCCTGCTCATACTCTCAGCCGTGCTGTTCAATTTGCTATCCACTCAACCCTCTTCAGCTCCATTTTCCTGTCCACATAACCCAAACTTCAGAAACAATTGGTATCTCCTCCACAGAATGTTCCATTCATTGACTGCAAATCTGAAATTCATCTAATTCTCAACTCCCGTCAGGTTTTCGTTACACCACTTGTGAACGTCCAATTAAGCCAAAGCTGGTTTTCAGTGGCCTGTTCTTACTACGAGACGTGCTGTTCATTTGGCTATCCATTCCACCCTGTTCAGCTCTACATTTTCGTGTCCACAAAACCCAGCCTTCAGAAATCATTGGAATCACCACTAGAGAATATTCCATTCATTCACTGCGAATCTGGAATTCATCTGAATCTCCACTCCCGGCAGGTTTTCATTGCACCACTGCTGAATGTTCAAGTAACGCAATGATGGTTTTCAGCGGTCTATTCACACTCGAACCCGTGCTGTTCACGGTCTAGCGACTCAACACTGGTGAGTTCTTCTTTTTCCAGTTCAGACAATACAAACCTCAGAAACCATTGCAATCTACACTACAGAATGTTTCATTCATTCACGCGAATCTTGAATTCATCTTGTTCTCCACTCCCAGCAGGTTTTCGTTTCACCACTGGTGAATGTCCAAGCAACCCAAGGCTGGTTTCAGCTGCGTGTTAACACTCGCAGCCGTGCTGTTCAATTGGCTATCCAGTGAACGCTGGTTAGCTCTTGATTTTCCTTCCACACACGGAGCCTTCAGAAATCATTCTTATCTCCACATCAGAATGTTCCATTCGTTCCCTGCGAATCTGGAATTCCTCTGACTCTCCACACCAGGCAGATTTTCCTAACAACACTGGTGAATGACCAGGTAATCCAATGCTGGTTTTCAGCGGCTGTTCACACTCACAGCCTTGCTGTTCAATTGGCAATCCAATCAAACCTAGTCAGCTCTACATTTTCCTGTCCACACAACCCAGCGTTCAGAAATCATTGGAATCTCTACTACAGAAATTTCCATTCATTCACTGTGAATCTGGAAATAATCTGAATCTGCATTCCAGGAAGGCTTTCGTTACACCACTGATGAATGTCCAAGTAAGCCAATGCTGGTTTTCAGTGGCCTGTTCATACTAAGAGACGTGCTGTTCATTTGGCTATCCACTCCACCCTGTTCAGCTCTACATTTTCGTGTCCACAAAACCCAGCCTTCAGAAATCATTGGAATCACCACTAGAGAATGCTCCATTCATTCACTGCGAATCTGGAATTCATCTGAACCTCCACTCCCGGCAGGTTTTCGTTACACCACTGGTGAATGTCCAAGTAACTCAATACTGGTTTTCAGAGGCATGTTCAACTCGCAGAAGTGCTGTTCAATGGGCTATCCACTCAATATTGGTCAGCTCTTCATTTTCCTCTCCACACAAACCAGCCTTCAGAAATCATTGGGATCTCCACTACAGACTGTTCCATTCATTCACTGCGATTCTGCAATTCATCTGACTCTCCGCTCCAGGCAGGTTTTGATTACAGCACTGGTGAATGACCAAGTAATCCAATGCTGGTTTTCAGCCGCCTTTTCACACTCGCAGTGTGCTGTTCAATTGTCTATCCACTCAAACCTGGTCAGCCTTTCATTTTCTTTTCCACAATATCAGACTTCAGAAATCATTGGAATCGCCAGTACAGAATGTTCCATTCATTCACTGCCAATCTGGAATTCATCTGAATCTGCACTCCAGGTAGGCTTTCATTACACCACTTATGAATGTCCAAGTAACACAATGCTGGTTTTCAGCGGTCTGTTCACACTCTAAGCCCTGCTTTTTACTGGGTATCCACACAACTGTGGTCAGCTCTTCATTTTCATGTCCAAACAATCCAGACTTGAGAAATCATTGCAATCTCCAGTACAGAATGTTCCATTCATTCACTGCGAATCTGGAATTCAACTGAATCTCCACTACCTGCAGATTTATCTTACACCACTTGTGAATGTCCAAGTAAAACAATGCTGGTTTTCAGAGGCCTGTTCATGTTCGCAGTCGTGCTGTTCAATTGGCTATCCACTCAACCTGTTTTGCTCCTCATTTTCCTGTGCACACAACCCAGCCTTCAGAAATCATTGTAATCTCCACTACAGGATGTTCCATTCATTCACTGGGAATCTGGAATTCATCTGAATCTGCACTCCACGCAGGCTTTCGTTACACCACTGCTGAAAGTCGAAGTAATGCAATACTGGTTTTCAGTGGTCTGTTCACATTCGAAGCCGAGGCTTTTTACAGGCTATCCACTCAACACTGGTCAGCTCTTCATTTTCGTGTCCCCACAATCCAGATTTCAGAAATCATTGCAATCTCCACTACAGAATGTTCCATTCATTCACTGCGAGTCTGGAGTTTATCTGATTCTCCACTCCCGCCTGGTTAACATTACACCACTTGTGAATGTCCAAGTAAGCCAATGCTGGTTTTCAGAGGCCTGTTCATACTCGCAGCCGTGCTGTTTAATTGACAATTCACTCCACCCTGTTCAGCTCTTCATTGTCCCACCACACTACCAGCCTTCAGAAATCTTTGTTATCTCCACTACAGAATGTTCCATTCATTCACTGCGAATCTGGAATTCATCTGACTCTCAACTCCACGCAGGTTTTCATTACACCACTGTTGAATGTCCAAGTAACCCAATGCTGGTTTTCAGCGGCCTGTTCATATTCGCAGCCCTGCTGTTTACTTGGCTATCGATTCAAGCCTGGTCAGCTCTTCATTTTCCTGTCCACACAACACAGGCTTCAGAAATCATTGGAATCTCCTCTACAGAATGTTCCATTCATTCACTGCGAATGTGGAATTCAACTGACTCTCCACTCCATGCAGGTTTTCCTTACACCACTGATGAATGTCCAAGTAACCCAATGCTGGTTTTCAGCTGCATGTTCACACTCGCAGCCATGCTATACAATTGGCTTTCCACTAAATCCTGATTAGTTCTTGATTTTCCTTCCACACGACCCAGCCTTCAGAAATCATTGGAATCTCCACTAGAGAATGTTCCATTCATTCACTGCGAATCTGGAATTCCTCTGAACCTCCACTCCCGGCAGGTTTTCGTTACACCACTGTTGAATGTCCAAGTAACCCAATGTTTTAAGTGTTTTCTTCACAAGCGCAGTGGTGCTGTTCAATTGGCTATCCACTCAACCCTGGCCAGCTCTACATTTTCCTGTCCACACCACAGAGACTGGAGAAATCATTGTTATCTCCACTACAGAATGTTCCATTCATTCACAGCGAATCTGGAATTCATCTGAATCTCCACTCCCGGCAGGTTTTCGTGACACCACTGGTAAATATCCAAGTAAGCCAATGCTGGTTTTAAGTGGCCTGCTCATACTCTCAGCCGTGCTGTTCAATTTGCTATCCACTCAACCCTCTTCAGCTCCATTTTCCTGTCCACATAACCCAAACTTCAGAAACAATTGGTATCTCCTCCACAGAATGTTCCATTCATTGACTGCAAATCTGAAATTCATCTAATTCTCAACTCCCGTCAGGTTTTCGTTACACCACTTGTGAATGTCCAATTAAGCCAAAGCTGGTTTTCAGTGGCCTGTTCTTACTACGAGACGTGCTGTTCATTTGGCTATCCATTCCACCCTGTTCAGCTCTACATTTTCGTGTCCACAAAACCCAGCCTTCAGAAATCATTGGAATCACCACTAGAGAATGTTCCATGCATTCACTGCGAATCTGGAATTCATCTGAATCTCCACTCCCGGCAGGTTTTCATTGCACCACTGCTGAATGTTCAAGTAACGCAATGATGGTTTTCAGCGGTCTATTCACACTCGAACCCGTGCTGTTCACGGTCTAGCGACTCAACACTGGTGAGTTCTTCTTTTTCCAGTTCAGACAATACAAACCTCAGAAACCATTGCAATCTACACTACAGAATGTTTCATTCATTCACGCGAATCTTGAATTCATCTTGTTCTCCACTCCCAGCAGGTTTTCGTTTCACCACTGGTGAATGTCCAAGCAACCCAAGGCTGGTTTCAGCTGCGTGTTAACACTCGCAGCCGTGCTGTTCAATTGGCTATCCAGTGAACGCTGGTTAGCTCTTGATTTTCCTTCCACACACCGAGCCTTCAGAAATCATTCTTATCTCCACTTCAGAATGTTCCATTCGTTCCCTGCGAATCTGGAATTCCTCTGACTCTCCACACCAGGCAGATTTTCCTAACAACACTGGTGAATGACCAGGTAATCCAATGCTGGTTTTCAGCGGCTGTTCACACTCACAGCCTTGCTGTTCAATTGGCAATCCAGTCAAACCTAGTCAGCTCTTCATTTTCCTGTCCACACAACCCAGCGTTCAGAAATCATTGGAATCTCTACTACAGAAATTTCCATTCATTCACTGTGAATCTGGAAATAATCTGAATCTGCATTCCAGGAAGGCTTTCGTTACACCACTGATGAATGTCCAAGTAATGCAATGCTGCTTCTTACTGGTCTGTTCACACTCGAAACCGTGCTGTTCATTGGCTATCCACTCAATATCGGTCAGCTCTTCAATATCCTGTCCAGACTATCCAGATTTCTAAATGTTGGCAATCACCACTACAGAATGTTCCATTCAATCACGCAAATCTGGAATTCATCAGAGTCTCCACTCCTGGAAGGTTTTCGTGACACCACTGGTAAATGTCCAAGGAAGACAATGCTGGTTTTAAGCCGCCTGCTAACACACTCAGCCGTGCTGTTCAATTTGCTATCCACCCAACCCTATTCAGCTCTACATTTTCCTGTCCTCATAACCCAACCTTCAGAAATAATTGGTATCTCCTCCACAGAATGTTCCGTTCATTCACTGCGAATCTTAAATTCATCTGACTCTCAACTCCCGGCGGGTTATCGTTACACCACTTGTGAATGTCCAAGTAAGCCAATGCTGGTTTTCAGTGGCCTGTTCATACTAAGAGACGTGCTGTTCATTTGGCTATCCACTCCACCCTGTTCAGCTCTACATTTTCGTGTCCACAAAACCCAGCCTTCAGAAATCATTGGAATCACCACTAGAGAATGTTCCATTCATTCACTGCGAATCTGGAATTCATTTGAACCTCCACTCCCGGCAGGTTTTCGTTACGCCACTGGTGAATGTCCAAGTAACTCAATACTGGTTTTCAGAGGCATGTTCAACTCGCAGAAGTGCTGTTCAATGGGCTATCCACTCAATATTGGTCAGCTCTTCATTTTCCTCTCCACACAAACCAGCCTTCAGAAATCATTGGGATCTCCACTACAGACTGTTCCATTCATTCACTGCGATTCTGCAATTCATCTGACTCTCCGCTCCAGGCAGGTTTTCATTACAGCACTGGTGAATGACCAAGTAATCCAATGCTGGTTTTCAGCCGCCTTTTCACACTCGCAGTGTGCTGTTCAATTGTCTATCCACTCAAACCTGGTCAGCCTTTCATTTTCTTTTCCACAATATCAGACTTCAGAAATCATTGGAATCGCCAGTACAGAATCTTCCATTCATTCACTGCCAATCTGGAATTCATCTGAATCTGCACTCCAGGTAGGCTTTCATTACACCACTTATGAATGTCCAAGTAACACAATGCTGGTTTTCAGCGGTCTGTTCACACTCTAAGCCCTGCTTTTTACTGGGTATCCACACAACTGTGGTCAGCTCTTCATTTTCATGTCCAAACAATCCAGACTTGAGAAATCATTGCAATCTCCAGTACAGAATGTTCCATTCATTCACTGCGAATCTGGAATTCAACTGAATCTCCACTACCTGCAGATTTATCTTACACCACTTGTGAATGTCCAAGTAAAACAATGCTGGTTTTCAGAGGCCTGTTCATGTTCGCAGTCGTGCTGTTCAATTGGCTATCCACTCAACCTGTTTTGCTCCTCATTTTCCTGTGCACACAACCCAGCCTTCAGAAATCATTGTAATCTCCACTACAGGATGTTCCATTCATTCACTGGGAATCTGGAATTCATCTGAATCTGCACTCCACGCAGGCTTTCGTTACACCACTGCTGAAAGTCGAAGTAATGCAATACTGGTTTTCAGTGGTCTGTTCACATTCGAAGCCGAGGCTTTTTACAGGCTATCCACTCAACACTGGTCAGCTCTTCATTTTCGTGTCCCCACAATCCAGATTTCAGAAATCATTGCAATCTCCACTACAGAATGTTCCATTCATTCACTGCGAGTCTGGAGTTTATCTGATTCTCCACTCCCGCCTGGTTAACATTACACCACTTGTGAATGTCCAAGTAAGCCAATGCTGGTTTTCAGAGGCCTGTTCATACTCGCAGCCGTGCTGTTTAATTGACAATTCACTCCACCCTGTTCAGCTCTTCATTGTCCCACCACACTACCAGCCTTCAGAAATCTTTGTTATCTCCACTACAGAATGTTCCATTCATTCACTGCGAATCTGGAATTCATCTGACTCTCAACTCCACGCAGGTTTTCATTACACCACTGTTGAATGTCCAAGTAACCCAATGCTGGTTTTCAGCGGCCTGTTCATATTCGCAGCCCTGCTGTTTACTTGGCTATCGATTCAAGCCTGGTCAGCTCTTCATTTTCCTGTCCACACAACACAGGCTTCAGAAATCATTGGAATCTCCTCTACAGAATGTTCCATTCATTCACTGCGAATGTGGAATTCAACTGACTCTCCACTCCATGCAGGTTTTCCTTACACCACTGATGAATGTCCAAGTAACCCAATGCTGGTTTTCAGCTGCATGTTCACACTCGCAGCCATGCTATACAATTGGCTTTCCACTAAATCCTGATTAGTTCTTGATTTTCCTTCCACACGACCCAGCCTTCAGAAATCATTGGAATCTCCACTAGAGAATGTTCCATTCATTCACTGCGAATCTGGAATTCCTCTGAACCTCCACTCCCGGCAGGTTTTCGTTACACCACTGTTGAATGTCCAAGTAACCCAATGTTTTAAGTGTTTTCTTCACAAGCGCAGTGGTGCTGTTCAATTGGCTATCCACTCAACCCTGGCCAGCTCTACATTTTCCTGTCCACACCACAGAGACTGGAGAAATCATTGTTATCTCCACTACAGAATGTTCCATTCATTCACAGCGAATCTGGAATTCATCTGAATCTCCACTCCCGGCAGGTTTTCGTGACACCACTGGTAAATATCCAAGTAAGCCAATGCTGGTTTTAAGTGGCCTGCTCATACTCTCAGCCGTGCTGTTCAATTTGCTATCCACTCAACCCTCTTCAGCTCCATTTTCCTGTCCACATAACCCAAACTTCAGAAACAATTGGTATCTCCTCCACAGAATGTTCCATTCATTGACTGCAAATCTGAAATTCATCTAATTCTCAACTCCCGTCAGGTTTTCGTTACACCACTTGTGAATGTCCAATTAAGCCAAAGCTGGTTTTCAGTGGCCTGTTCTTACTACGAGACGTGCTGTTCATTTGGCTATCCATTCCACCCTGTTCAGCTCTACATTTTCGTGTCCACAAAACCCAGCCTTCAGAAATCATTGGAATCACCACTAGAGAATGTTCCATGCATTCACTGCGAATCTGGAATTCATCTGAATCTCCACTCCCGGCAGGTTTTCATTGCACCACTGCTGAATGTTCAAGTAACGCAATGATGGTTTTCAGCGGTCTATTCACACTCGAACCCGTGCTGTTCACGGTCTAGCGACTCAACACTGGTGAGTTCTTCTTTTTCCAGTTCAGACAATACAAACCTCAGAAACCATTGCAATCTACACTACAGAATGTTTCATTCATTCACGCGAATCTTGAATTCATCTTGTTCTCCACTCCCAGCAGGTTTTCGTTTCACCACTGGTGAATGTCCAAGCAACCCAAGGCTGGTTTCAGCTGCGTGTTAACACTCGCAGCCGTGCTGTTCAATTGGCTATCCAGTGAACGCTGGTTAGCTCTTGATTTTCCTTCCACACACCGAGCCTTCAGAAATCATTCTTATCTCCACTTCAGAATGTTCCATTCGTTCCCTGCGAATCTGGAATTCCTCTGACTCTCCACACCAGGCAGATTTTCCTAACAACACTGGTGAATGACCAGGTAATCCAATGCTGGTTTTCAGCGGCTGTTCACACTCACAGCCTTGCTGTTCAATTGGCAATCCAGTCAAACCTAGTCAGCTCTTCATTTTCCTGTCCACACAACCCAGCGTTCAGAAATCATTGGAATCTCTACTACAGAAATTTCCATTCATTCACTGTGAATCTGGAAATAATCTGAATCTGCATTCCAGGAAGGCTTTCGTTACACCACTGATGAATGTCCAAGTAATGCAATGCTGCTTCTTACTGGTCTGTTCACACTCGAAACCGTGCTGTTCATTGGCTATCCACTCAATATCGGTCAGCTCTTCAATATCCTGTCCAGACTATCCAGATTTCTAAATGTTGGCAATCACCACTACAGAATGTTCCATTCAATCACGCGAATCTGGAATTCATCAGAGTCTCCACTCCTGGAAGGTTTTCGTGACACCACTGGTAAATGTCCAAGGAAGACAATGCTGGTTTTAAGCCGCCTGCTAACACACTCAGCCGTGCTGTTCAATTTGCTATCCACCCAACCCTATTCAGCTCTACATTTTCCTGTCCTCATAACCCAACCTTCAGAAATAATTGGTATCTCCTCCACAGAATGTTCCGTTCATTCACTGCGAATCTTAAATTCATCTGACTCTCAACTCCCGGCGGGTTATCGTTACACCACTTGTGAATGTCCAAGTAAGCCAATGCTGGTTTTCAGTGGCCTGTTCATACTAAGAGACGTGCTGTTCATTTGGCTATCCACTCCACCCTGTTCAGCTCTACATTTTCGTGTCCACAAAACCCAGCCTTCAGAAATCATTGGAATCACCACTAGAGAATGTTCCATTCATTCACTGCGAATCTGGAATTCATCTGAACCTCCACTCCTGGCAGGTTTTCGTTACGCCACTGGTGAATGTCCAAGAAACTCAATACTGGTTTTCAGAGGCATGTTCAACTCGCAGAAGTGCTGTTCAATGGGCTATCCACTCAATATTGGTCAGCTCTTCATTTTCCTCTCCACACAAACCAGCCTTCAGAAATCATTGGGATCTCCACTACAGACTGTTCCATTCATTCACTGCGATTCTGCAATTCATCTGACTCTCCGCTCCAGGCAGGTTTTCATTACAGCACTGGTGAATGACCAAGTAATCCAATGCTGGTTTTCAGCCGCCTTTTCACACTCGCAGTGTGCTGTTCAATTGTCTATCCACTCAAACCTGGTCAGCCTTTCATTTTCTTTTCCACAATA
This sequence comes from Sorex fumeus, assembly GCF_029834395.1. NCBI lineage: Eukaryota > Metazoa > Chordata > Mammalia > Eulipotyphla > Soricidae > Sorex > Sorex fumeus. The sequence goes on from NW_026606231.1 coordinate 1,479,685, forward strand.
TCAGACTTCAGAAATCATTGGAATCGCCAGTACAGAATGTTCCATTCATTCACTGCCAATCTGGAATTCATCTGAATCTGCACTCCAGGTAGGCTTTCATTACACCACTTATGAATGTCCAAGTAACACAATGCTGGTTTTCAGCGGTCTGTTCACACTCTAAGCCCTGCTTTTTACTGGGTATCCACACAACTGTGGTCAGCTCTTCATTTTCATGTCCAAACAATCCAGACTTGAGAAATCATTGCAATCTCCAGTACAGAATGTTCCATTCATTCACTGCGAATCTGGAATTCAACTGAATCTCCACTACCTGCAGATTTATCTTACACCACTTGTGAATGTCCAAGTAAAACAATGCTGGTTTTCAGAGGCCTGTTCATGTTCGCAGTCGTGCTGTTCAATTGGCTATCCACTCAACCTGTTTTGCTCCTCATTTTCCTGTGCACACAACCCAGCCTTCAGAAATCATTGTAATCTCCACTACAGGATGTTCCATTCATTCACTGGGAATCTGGAATTCATCTGAATCTGCACTCCACGCAGGCTTTCGTTACACCACTGCTGAAAGTCGAAGTAATGCAATACTGGTTTTCAGTGGTCTGTTCACATTCGAAGCCGAGGCTTTTTACAGGCTATCCACTCAACACTGGTCAGCTCTTCATTTTCGTGTCCCCACAATCCAGATTTCAGAAATCATTGCAATCTCCACTACAGAATGTTCCATTCATTCACTGCGAGTCTGGAGTTTATCTGATTCTCCACTCCCGCCTGGTTAACATTACACCACTTGTGAATGTCCAAGTAAGCCAATGCTGGTTTTCAGAGGCCTGTTCATACTCGCAGCCGTGCTGTTTAATTGACAATTCACTCCACCCTGTTCAGCTCTTCATTGTCCCACCACACTACCAGCCTTCAGAAATCTTTGTTATCTCCACTACAGAATGTTCCATTCATTCACTGCGAATCTGGAATTCATCTGACTCTCAACTCCACGCAGGTTTTCATTACACCACTGTTGAATGTCCAAGTAACCCAATGCTGGTTTTCAGCGGCCTGTTCATATTCGCAGCCCTGCTGTTTACTTGGCTATCGATTCAAGCCTGGTCAGCTCTTCATTTTCCTGTCCACACAACACAGGCTTCAGAAATCATTGGAATCTCCTCTACAGAATGTTCCATTCATTCACTGCGAATGTGGAATTCAACTGACTCTCCACTCCATGCAGGTTTTCCTTACACCACTGATGAATGTCCAAGTAACCCAATGCTGGTTTTCAGCTGCATGTTCACACTCGCAGCCATGCTATACAATTGGCTTTCCACTAAATCCTGATTAGTTCTTGATTTTCCTTCCACACGACCCAGCCTTCAGAAATCATTGGAATCTCCACTAGAGAATGTTCCATTCATTCACTGCGAATCTGGAATTCCTCTGAACCTCCACTCCCGGCAGGTTTTCGTTACACCACTGTTGAATGTCCAAGTAACCCAATGTTTTAAGTGTTTTCTTCACAAGCGCAGTGGTGCTGTTCAATTGGCTATCCACTCAACCCTGGCCAGCTCTACATTTTCCTGTCCACACCACAGAGACTGGAGAAATCATTGTTATCTCCACTACAGAATGTTCCATTCATTCACAGCGAATCTGGAACTCATCTGAATCTCCACTCCCGGCAGGTTTTCGTGACACCACTGGTAAATATCCAAGTAAGCCAATGCTGGTTTTAAGTGGCCTGCTCATACTCTCAGCCGTGCTGTTCAATTTGCTATCCACTCAACCCTCTTCAGCTCCATTTTCCTGTCCACATAACCCAAACTTCAGAAACAATTGGTATCTCCTCCACAGAATGTTCCATTCATTGACTGCAAATCTGAAATTCATCTAATTCTCAACTCCCGTCAGGTTTTCGTTACACCACTTGTGAATGTCCAATTAAGCCAAAGCTGGTTTTCAGTGGCCTGTTCTTACTACGAGACGTGCTGTTCATTTGGCTATCCATTCCACCCTGTTCAGCTCTACATTTTCGTGTCCACAAAACCCAGCCTTCAGAAATCATTGGAATCACCACTAGAGAATGTTCCATGCATTCACTGCGAATCTGGAATTCATCTGAATCTCCACTCCCGGCAGGTTTTCATTGCACCACTGCTGAATGTTCAAGTAACGCAATGATGGTTTTCAGCGGTCTATTCACACTCGAACCCGTGCTGTTCACGGTCTAGCGACTCAACACTGGTGAGTTCTTCTTTTTCCAGTTCAGACAATACAAACCTCAGAAACCATTGCAATCTACACTACAGAATGTTTCATTCATTCACGCGAATCTTGAATTCATCTTGTTCTCCACTCCCAGCAGGTTTTCGTTTCACCACTGGTGAATGTCCAAGCAACCCAAGGCTGGTTTCAGCTGCGTGTTAACACTCGCAGCCGTGCTGTTCAATTGGCTATCCAGTGAACGCTGGTTAGCTCTTGATTTTCCTTCCACACACCGAGCCTTCAGAAATCATTCTTATCTCCACTTCAGAATGTTCCATTCGTTCCCTGCGAATCTGGAATTCCTCTGACTCTCCACACCAGGCAGATTTTCCTAACAACACTGGTGAATGACCAGGTAATCCAATGCTGGTTTTCAGCGGCTGTTCACACTCACAGCCTTGCTGTTCAATTGGCAATCCAGTCAAACCTAGTCAGCTCTTCATTTTCCTGTCCACACAACCCAGCGTTCAGAAATCATTGGAATCTCTACTACAGAAATTTCCATTCATTCACTGTGAATCTGGAAATAATCTGAATCTGCATTCCAGGAAGGCTTTCGTTACACCACTGATGAATGTCCAAGTAAGCCAATGCTGGTTTTCAGTGGCCTGTTCATACTAAGAGACGTGCTGTTCATTTGGCTATCCACTCCACCCTGTTCAGCTCTACATTTTCGTGTCCACAAAACCCAGCCTTCAGAAATCATTGGAATCACCACTAGAGAATGTTCCATTCATTCACTGCGAATCTGGAATTCATCTGAACCTCCACTCCCGGCAGGTTTTCGTTACGCCACTGGTGAATGTCCAAGTAACTCAATACTGGTTTTCAGAGGCATGTTCAACTCGCAGAAGTGCTGTTCAATGGGCTATCCACTCAATATTGGTCAGCTCTTCATTTTCCTCTCCACACAAACCAGCCTTCAGAAATCATTGGGAACTCCACTACAGACTGTTCCATTCATTCACTGCGATTCTGCAATTCATCTGACTCTCCGCTCCAGGCAGGTTTTCATTACAGCACTGGTGAATGACCAAGTAATCCAATGCTGGTTTTCAGCCGCCTTTTCACACTCGCAGTGTGCTGTTCAATTGTCTATCCACTCAAACCTGGTCAGCCTTTCATTTTCTTTTCCACAATATCAGACTTCAGAAATCATTGGAATCGCCAGTACAGAATGTTCCATTCATTCACTGCCAATCTGGAATTCATCTGAATCTGCACTCCAGGTAGGCTTTCATTACACCACTTATGAATGTCCAAGTAACACAATGCTGGTTTTCAGCGGTCTGTTCACACTCTAAGCCCTGCTTTTTACTGGGTATCCACACAACTGTGGTCAGCTCTTCATTTTCATGTCCAAACAATCCAGACTTGAGAAATCATTGCAATCTCCAGTACAGAATGTTCCATTCATTCACTGCGAATCTGGAATTCAACTGAATCTCCACTACCTGCAGATTTATCTTACACCACTTGTGAATGTCCAAGTAAAACAATGCTGGTTTTCAGAGGCCTGTTCATGTTCGCAGTCGTGCTGTTCAATTGGCTATCCACTCAACCTGTTTTGCTCCTCATTTTCCTGTGCACACAACCCAGCCTTCAGAAATCATTGTAATCTCCACTACAGGATGTTCCATTCATTCACTGGGAATCTGGAATTCATCTGAATCTGCACTCCACGCAGGCTTTCGTTACACCACTGCTGAAAGTCGAAGTAATGCAATACTGGTTTTCAGTGGTCTGTTCTCATTCGAAGCCGAGGCTTTTTACAGGCTATCCACTCAACATTGGTCAGCTCTTCATTTTCGTGTCCCCACAATCCAGATTTCAGAAATCATTGCAATCTCCACTACAGAATGTTCCATTCATTCACTGCGAGTCTGGAGTTTATCTGATTCTCCACTCCCGCCTGGTTAACATTACACCACTTGTGAATGTCCAAGTAAGCCAATGCTGGTTTTCAGAG